>NC_140598.1:49224607-50637107 GCF_057381915.1 Diplotaxodon limnothrissa | reverse complement strand
TGGGCATCTTTCTTTGCCTTTAGACAACAATTCTGATGGCAAAAGAGCCAAACGGGACAGGCAAAAAAAACAAAACAAAAAAAAAAAAAACTTACAAAGAGTTTCCCTTGCTGTTACAACAACAGGCCCCCATTACTTTACATCTGCCCTCATTACTGTACAAGTTCACTCATTCAGCCAACTAATACTGCCATCTTCTGGTGAAAAAGAATATAGTTCTACGATGACATCAGGTAAGAGAAAATGGGCTTTGCATCAGTGACACAACATTGCCTTTGCAACAAAATTCAGAAAGAAATAGGGGGGATTACAGTCACAGTAAAACTCCTTCAGTATAAACTCAAATTTATTTTATTGTTAAACTTAATATTAATAAACGTTTTATTAAGTTATCAAGTTAATGAATTATTAAATTATTAAACTTAAACAATTTAGCAATTTACAATATGTAAACTAAACAGTTGGGCAGCCTTCTCTTCAAAGAAGAGAACTTTTATTTAAAAAATCTAAACTTATATTAAAATATTCAGGGCACCACAAGCCATTTACTCAGATTCATGCGTGAGCAGCATTTTATTGGTAAGTCTGGTTCATGTTGTTCAACCACTGGCCAAAATAATGGAGTCACCACATAGAAGATATTCTTTCAGCTTCTTTACTTTGCAAATTAAACAAAGACATGAAACCAAATTGTTTTTGTTGAATAGCTAAATGGTCTGCCTTCAAATTGTTTACATTAATAATAATAATGAAAGCAGAGGGTAAAATATGAGACCATTAAAAAAAAAAAAAAAAAAAAAAAAAAAAAAAAAAAAAAAAATCACAATTGTGACTTTATTGTACATTCTCTGGCTTTTGTGTGCCCTTTATATGAACTGTTTGAAACATGGACTTCATCAGCAGCTGACATTTGACTTATTTCTGCTCAGGTACTTATAAACACAAGCACAGCTAAAGCAACACAGTGAGCAATGTTGCTTTTAACAATAATAGCTTTCGGTTAAAACAATGCATGAAAACAAAGTTCACTTTAAGAATTTGAAAATCTCTAAATAAAACTTTTAAAACAGTTTGGAAATAATCGCTCCTGCTGCAGCTGTCACACAGTGGGCAGGTTGCCAGTCTGAAGTAAAGGCATAAAAATAATTAATGGGACATCAGCATAATTCAAGACTTTGTGGAAACATTCATAAAGAAGTTAGAAACGCTTCCTGTTAAAGGTGAGTGATGTAAAAGATACCTACTTATATCCTTCTGGTATTTTCAGATTACAGTGCTTCACATTTTATCTGAACAGCATGCGTCGGGTGTGTTAGAAGATCAAAGATTTCCCAAATTATGTAAAAAGGGTGGATATTATAGTTTTGTTTAAGTCCTTATCACATTTTTAGACTAGTCCAAGCTGAAGAAAGGGGAAGAAAATACACCAGGTCAAGTTCACCAATTACCAAAACAGCAGTGTAAACACTCGGAAGTAGAGTCAAGAAACCTTTCCCAGAAGCACATAGGCAGAGTATGTTATTTTATGATTCATTGGGCAACGCTAGGTAATATGCTGAGCTAAACTAAGTAAAACAAGGTTCTGCTCCAGCTTTCTGTTTAGGTTTTACCAGAATGACAATTCAATTCTAAAGGAAAGTCTGGTATGAGAGAAGAGTACATAAAGTCTGTGTTGTCTGCTACTTTCTGCGCCACACAGGTATTGATGTTTGTCTGGGAGCCACACCATCACTGCAGGGCATGTAGTGAGTGCTGGTTTTCAAACACACAGGAGTGAGTTTCAGACACACAAAGCAGAACTCTTTCTGACAGCGAGGACAGATGATGTTCTTGCAGCCTGTTTTGTCGTGCTCCACTATCTCACCACAGGTGGGACAGGCCCGGATTGAGGGACAGGCATTGACCCCCCGAACCTGAGGGAGATCAGTAGTCTTGCAGTTCTTGAGAACTTCGAGTTCGTGGTTTACGCAGCCATCATTATCACAGCGGTCTGATCGTGGAGCTCTACCTTTCCACGGCCTCAAACACTGGCAGCAGAACTCATACGCTTTGTTGTTGTCTGCTGTACAGATTGTGCACCTCACACTCAGGTTAGTCAGGTCCTCTCTCTCCACATAGGTTTTGCAACCAGGACACTGTTGTGAAAAAAATAAAAAGAATAGTTTTAAATTTGAAAAGTAAAACATTTTGTGCTTTCCTCTGTATCTAGGATAAACTGTAGTCCCTTGGGCTGGAAAAGCCTGCATAAACCCAGCCCCACAAACTTTGCATGGAGAGTTGAGTTTAAAGGCTAGAAGGCCACACCCTGACAAGATCTCCAAACAGTGGTGATCTCGGCCAAACGCATCATTCGATCAGAGCTTCCTGACCTTTTGTGCATCTACACCAAGCGGTGCAAGACCAAAGCCAGGAAGATTATGATGGACCTCTCTCATCCCAACAATTGACTCTTCTCACTGCTGAGGTCTGGGAAGCGCTTCCGCTCCCTTAAGGCCAAAACAGAGACAATGAATTCTTCCCCCCGCAACTCGGGCCCTGAACCAGGTGTAGAACTGGACTCTGCTACATCACATCACTACACACACTGTTTATTTCTTCTTATAATTTCTTTCTTAAATTGTTATTTACATATTTTTTACTGTAAATTTCTAAATGTAAAATCTGTAAATTTTGTACATTTCTTTATTGTAGTTTAATGGTCGGACATTACACAGCATTTCACTACATGTCATACTGTGTATAATTGAGCGTGTGACGAATAAAAATTGAATTTGGAAAGGTGGGATCTCTCTGTGTAGAGTTTGCTTGTTTCCCTTTACGTACTCCAGCTTCCCCTTACAAACCAAATTCGTGCTCATTCACCTATATTTGCATTTTCTTATTTCCATCTATATCTACTTTGTGGGATCTTCGACTTCTTGTGCATGTCACTTCTGGGAGTTTAAACATAAATTTTCAAGCAGGGAAGTTGAGTCGTCTTGCCCTGTGTCTTTCTGTCTTATACCTGTTTGTTCATGATTGCTGAGTGGATTAGAAACACTCTCTATAGAAGACTTACTATTTTCAGTTCACAGTAGTCTCTGGCTGCCAGCTGGGCAATCTTCTCTTCAAAGTAGGCCATCTCTTTAACTGTCAGTGCTGCCAGCCTGCGCACCTCTGGATATGACCACACTTCACCACACGTCTCGTAGGTGTCCTCATTTAAAGCAGGACACTTAAATTTGTATTGTCCCTGCAGGGACACAAAAGGTTTAATCACCCGTAATGGGGAAGACAGAGTGAGAAACCTTTTTTAAAAAAGTTTAAAATGAAACAAAACAAAGTATTGTCTGGCAACAAAGAGCTTCATCATACAAAGTCCTATCAAACCAGATCAGGATGACAGTTTTTAAAATTAAGAGTGTGATTTCCATTTGACGTGTTTTCTATTTTACTGTAAACATTGACCAAAATTTGGAAAGAAAAAGAACAAAAATGAAGAAAGAAACCTGATCCAGCAGACTGCGGCACCATCCGGTCAGAGATTCCGCTGTGACGGCATGACCGCAGGACATCTCTGCTACGAGACTGTCATCACCGGCTGCACAAAACAAAGAGAAAGCACAACGAGTTTTATATCAACGTCACATACAGTCTGTATTTGACCAATAGGAAGAGTTGCCAAAGTACTGAATATATGTGAGCATTTTCCTTACATAAGCTAACACCGGCATAACACGTGTATATAACTGCTTTAGTTGGGTTAACTGGTAAAATAACAAGTATACAGACAACAGGTAAAAGTACAAACCGTTTATTTTAAACGTATTTTAGTTCTTACATAATGGATCCAGCTCATCCCTCCTGTTGACAAATGTCAGCGTCGTATCGTTGGGGTCGTAGCTCTTGTCATCCTGATCTTGTGTCGTCATTCTGGTTCAGACGAGGAGGTTTGCTCTGTCCACAAATTTGATCTTGGTTTAAACGCTACAAATGAAATTAGCACCGAGGATCTTGCTCTGCCTTCCTCTTTTAAAGCACCAAGATTCAGCAGCCCGTTTAACTTTCAGTTTCTCTACGGTACTTACAACAAGTCACATGGTGCACGATAACAGGCTTGCATTCCCCTCTGATATATTCGCACTATGTGTACAGTTAATCCTCACAGCTTTAAGAAGCCTACCGTAGAATATTAATTGTGAGTTGTGCGTTAGTGCGTTGGTTTAAAAAACAAACAAACAAAAAAAACGATTAATTCCAACACTTGATAAACAACGCTCCCTGGTCATACGACAAACAAAGGTGAAAATCACCCCCTAATAAACATTTTAAACAGTTTTACGCAGACGGAGAGGATACTACCTTCAAAATAACAATAAATAAAAATAATTAGAATCTGAAGAATTCTGAGCGAAAGTGAAAGAATTTATCTGCTCTCTGACGTCAAACCTTGGAGCCAAACAGTTGTTCGCACTGACATATCAGTGACAGACTTTGGGAGCGCAACAAATCGGACTTAAGCGGAAAATGGGAAAAATCTACCAGGTGGTCGTTCATGGACTAAGGGGTCAGAAGATGATGTTGGACCTGTGCAACACTGAGGAGCAGTTTAAGAGCATGACTGTGAAACAGCTCAAGGAAAAATTGGCGCAGAAGCTTCCAGAGACCGCAGGTAAGACAGCAGATAATATAACAGTGTATGTATGCTTTTATGTTGCTGGTTAATTCAAAGGCATATTTACTGTAATGAGATTCTTTATATAAAGTTCTAATCCTAAAGTAAAAACTCAGCAGCTTGAAGTGAAAGTAAGTGTAACCCTGGTAAGACTTACAGCAATCAGAAGTACAGGGTTCTTTGAATGAATCGTAGTTCTTGTCTGATAATTTAATTTCCGGGCTTGCCCTGAAGGCATCACCTGCAGCTTCACAAGCACCCTGTTGTTCTTTTCTTAAATCTTATGTAACCGAGGACAAGGGATGAGTAAACGGGGCAAAGAAATAAATTGATCATTTATTTATTACACGAGTTAAACATACAAATTCCCAGTCATTTCCAGACAGGACTTACAACACATCCTGCTGATATCCCAGCTGCACATGAGACTTACCACACAAACTGTGCGAAACAACACTGCAACCCGTCACACCCCGCTTAGCGACACTGCAATCGTGGCACACACTGCAAACAATTCAGGTCTCGGCGCAGCTGGGAATCAGTGCTATGCATGGCCTGCGATCTGGGAGAAAAAGGGAAGTGGCACAAACAATTAAACAAAAAACAAAAAGGGAGGTTAGTCCGCCCTTACACAACTTACTCTCAATCAATAACCGCCTTTACGGCTGGACGGACTAACCAAAACAAAATCACAAATCAATCAAAAGAACGAAAAAAAGGACAGCAGAGACAGCACAGCTGAAAAACAAACAACGTTATCAATTAAAATATTACCCAATAAAATATCAATTTTATGAAACCATTCAAAATCACGAAGCTAAAACAAACACTCAATATACCTACAATATTGATCAGTTTCCCTGCGCGCTGTCGATCTAGGGCTTGATCAATTCTTCTATTAAAATTCGTGGTCACACTAAAAAAGTCCAATGACACATTAAAAATAGGCACATGCAATAGCAAACGATCCAAACAGAAATGGCAAAAAGTCTCTTACCGACAGTATACCCGCTGCACCTGAGTGAATTAATTGCCTCTGGGTTTCTCCACAGAAGAGCGCTGACTTTCACCCCACACACCCACTACCTTTTCACAGCTCTTCAGCCAATCACCTGGCAGAGAGCAACAAACTGCCAGGTGACACTTGTTACACTTATATACATCAATCAATATGATAAATCTAGTGTGTGTGTGTGTGTGTGTGTGTGTGTGTGTGTGTGTGTGTGTGTGTGCGCGTGTGCGTGTGTGTGTGTGTGTGCGCGTGCGTGTGCAGGAGAGGAGGCTCTGCGCCTGATATTCACAGATAAAATGTTGGATGGAGACGACACCCTTCTGTCTGAATATGGAATCCAGCATATGTCCGTCCTCCACATGGTGATGAAGGTTCCTGGAGGACTGAAAGCTTGACTAAGACCATCTCCACCTGTCCTACCACTACTGCTGCTACTTTCTGTGATGCTTCATAAAACCTCTTGACACTGTTTACATGTATTGTAAATGGTTCACTTATTATGCTGTTTTACTGTTGAATGACAATGATTGTTTAATTGATCATCCTTTATTCCAAATGCACCACCAGTCTGTGTTGTTCTATGAAATAAAACATTTTTTCCAGTTATGTTCTTTGTATTTTTGATTATTTTTAATTAATATTTAATCTTTATTTAAACGTTTTTTCAGTTACCATAATAGTCCCACAGTCTTGTAAACGGCCATAAAATACTTAACGCTTCTGTATACTTGCTTTGAGTAATTTCAAGAAATTGGCAATGACAAAGGATACTTTTTGATTTTCACTTTTCCTACTTTAGCTATAGGTACAAAATATTGTATAAATATGATCTTAAATCGATTTTTTAATTTCAGTTCTCTAAAATGGTTTACATAGTTGGTGCTAGTTCTAAGTTTAGTTTCAGTTAAGTTTAATAGCCATGTTCTCTCTTAATGCTTCATCTCCAATAATTTTTTCAGTTGTTACAACACATTCACAAAGCATATTCAACAGTAAATCAAGAGCATGTCACTGGTGTCTTTTCATAAATATTGTATTTGCTGAAGATCCAGCTGCAGGTTCTCTGACTCTTGAGACTGAGTCTGAGCACAGACTATCATAGATCCCACAAAGTTAACAAAGAGGTAGTGATCAAACTCAAAATGAAGAACTGAAATTATCCCTTAGGACTACAGGACTGCAGATGTACACATATTGGAAAAGTGTCTTGAAGGGAGCAGATTCCAAGAGCTTTAGTTCAAACAACATGAACATACATACTTTCTTTGTCAAGAGCCCGTGGAAGACTCAAATTGTCATCCTCAAATGAGAGGAAGCTGGGTATGATTTTCAAGAAAAACCCAGGAACCATTAAGCCTCAAGCATGCCATTGATGTATAACTGCTGGAACACCAGTTTTACTGTTCATAGTGAAGACAGCTATACATCTCTGCTGACCAAGAACGAAGGCACTGCTCCATAATCAGCACCTTCAAGATTGACTGAAATTTGCTCACATTTCAAGCCAAATCTCGTCTGGAAAAAGGTTTTTATGGTCAAAATAGACAAAGATTGAATTATTTGGCCACAAAACAAAGAAGTATGTTGAAGGAGAAAAGATGAGGCTTGTGAACTTTTTGCCGGAAAACTTTTATCAGTTTTCTTTAAAGTTACAGAGGGGTGCATAAGTCTTTAACCATCCAGTGGAAGATATGTGTGATACTGTTGAGTACTTTGAGAGTTTATCAGGGTTATGTGAGCAAGACATTTTGTTCTCTAAAAAAAAGAAAAAAGAGAAAAATCACCCATCTGTGGTGTTTGGTATGTGTCCATGGCAACCTGTTGCTTCACATCATGTTTGTCTTAATAAAAAAGTGCTTTGAAATAATATCCAAGCTGTGAGTGGTGAATAAGGAGCTTCACAAAGACAACATTACCACAAAGGACAAAGGTTTATTTCAACCGCAGTACAATAAACCCATTATTTGACAAATAAAGCTGGACTGTTAGCAGAAATAGTTAAAAAATATTGTTATTCTGTGGTCACATGACCTTTTATTGCTGCAAAGAAGCTGAAAGCATATAAAAATGTAGATGCATGCTCAATCATCCAGGTAAGTAAATCCCCAAAAGTTGATTCTGTTCATCTGGATGCAGCGTTTTCAGTGGGAGAAAAGTTTGGTCACTCATCCAAGTGACTTCTTCGGTCTTAGAGACTGAAGAAGCCACTTGGATAAGTGACAAAACGTTACATCCAGATGAACAGAATCAACTTTTTGGGACAAAATCTACTATCTATCTTCTTAAAAGCTTATCCAGTTTTAGCTCAGAGGTAGCTGGCACCCGAGCAGCACGGTGGCACGGTGGTTAGCACTGTTGCCGCACAGCAAGAAGGTCCTGAGTTCAATTCCACCATCAGGCCGGGGTCTTTCTGTGTGGAGTTTGCATGTTCTCCCCGTGTTTGCGTGGGTTCTCTCCGGGTACTCCGGCTTCCTCCCACCGTCCAAAGACATGCAACTTGTGGGGATAGGTTAATTGGATAATCCAAATTGCCACTAGGTGTGAATGTGCGAGTGAATGTGAGAGCGAATGGTTGTCTGTCCCTGTGTGTTGGCCCTGCGACAGACTGGCGACCTGTCCAGGGTGTACCCTGCCTCTCGCCCCATGACAGCTGGGATAGGCTCCAGCGCCCCCCGCGACCCTGGAAAGGATAAGCGGAAGCGAATGGATGGATGGATGGATGGATGGTAGCTGGCACCCATCTCTGCAATGAAAACAAACAATGAAAAATAAATTCCTTGACCACCTGAAAGATTTTCTAAATAAGACTTTGTTACTGAAAATAAAAAAATAATCCTGTAAGATATTATCCAGCTGAATCACAGGGTTATAGTTATTAAAGGGTTATAGTTTTAAAGACATGTTTCCTGGTACAACAAATTTTCTGACATGATATGATCTCAGCTGAGGCTGAAGCAGTAAAAGAAGGTGTGGGGAGAAACGCCTGTGTACAAAAGACTTGCCACATCATTAGGTACACTTGTTCAACTGCACAGTAGTTCAGCTTTCCACTCAACCAGTCAAATGCGAGCAACTTAATTCATTTTGGCATGCAGAGTGCTGAGATGAATAGGAGGCAAAAACAACTCAAGTAACCATTCATTACAACCAGGTATGCAGGTTGGCATCTCTGTATGCACAACATGTTGAACCATGAGAAGCAGATGGGCTACAGCAGCAAAAGAAGAACAGTAAACTGAGGCTGCAGGTCACACAGGCCCATCAAAACTGGACAGCAGAAGATTGAAAAAGCATTGCCTGGTCTGATGAATCTCAATTTCTGCTGTGATATTCAGACAGTAGGATCAGGAACAACACGAAAGCATGGATCCACCCTGCCTGATATCAATGGTTCAGGATGCTGGTGTGAGGAGCATTTTCTTGTCACACTTTTGGACCTTTAGTACCACGCAGACACTGTGTGATGCTTTCATGTCAGGTTAGATCAAAATCTCTGAGGAGGAGGTGTTATTTTATCTGTGCCATAAATAATTTTCTTTGTCTCTATTGTAACTACTTAGCTTTATCTTAGTGGTTTCAGTGACTCTTTGTGCTCACATTTGCTCACATTTTGTTTCTATGTTCTGTGTTTCCATGTTTATGACTCTTATCATCTTGTAGGATGTTTTCTTTTCCTTCGTTAAACTTATTCTTTATCCTGAAATGTGTCACAGCACATCTCTGCTATTGGTTTATCAGCACTAATCTTTCCTTTTATGTCATATTGTGAGTCTGTGTTTGTTTTCTCCTTAGGAAATGTAAATATCGACCACATTTTGGAAAGAAGAAAAAAAGGAGAAAAAGGATGGAAAAAATGAAGAAAGAAAGAAACTTGATCCAGCAGACTGCGGCACCACCAGGTAGGCAGTGTGACGGCATAACCGCACAACATCTCTGGTACTAGAGTGTCTCCTGACCACTGCACAGAACAAAAACAAAAGACACTGAGTTTGTTATCAGCATCACAAACAGTCTATATGTGACCAATATAAGGAAATACCAAAACACTAAATATATGTGAGAATTTTTGTTATATAACCTAACACCATCATAACAAGTGCATATAGCTGCTGTAGTTGGCTTAACTGGTAAAATTATAAGTGAAATTTAACCAAGGGAAAAACGCTATCTCTTACTCATTTAAAGCACCAAGATTTAGCAGCCTATTTATCTTTTTATTTATTATCTTTTATTTCAGTTTCTCCTGGGTACTTGCAGCAAGTCACTTGATGCATTATGACAGGTTTGAATTACCTTTTAATATATTCACAGTTTGTGTACAATTAACAATTAGAACAGCTCCAAGGCTTTAAGTTGCCCACCACTGGATATGCATATTTACATTAAATGAGAAGCATATTACAGGGAACAGCTGATAAACACTCCCCAATCAGAAGAACACTAGATACTAGTGTATTATTGTCAACAGAAACTGGGTGAAGCCCAAAATGAAACTAACTAACCCAAGAATTAATAGCTAAAACTGAACTACAATGTGCATTGTAGTCATAGTTAAAGAGGTTTAGTGTGTGTTCTGTGTTTTAGTAGCTGCAATTCCAGCAGAACAAAAGAGACTTAGCAGCAGATTAGAATCAAGTGAAAAAACATTTATATATTTTCTGCCTCAAGTGAACACATTCCAGTGACAACACAATGAACTATTTACAGAGCTGCAATTTTATAGGTGTAGTCCATTTGTGATCTTAGTAGAGAATCTATATTACACCTAAAAATGCTGTAAATAAGACAATCAGTGAAATTCTGAGGTTAATTTGAAACTGAAACTTTGAACACAACCTGCTCCTAATCAGGTTATGTGATCAAAATCAGGTTAGTAAACACAAATTAAATAGACTCCAGAAGTATGAAGCTCAATAAAGCTCAAATGTGAATGAAGACCGAGAACAAAAAAGAACAATGAAAACCAACAAAATTCATAAAAGAATAAAAGAAAAAGAAAATAATAAAAAATATGATCATGTTCAGTTAATCAAGAACAACAACATAAGCTACTTGAATATTTGTTAAACAGTTAGGTAAAAAGCAATTTGGGAAAATAATAGTGATAACAATAATAAGAATAAGAATAAGAATAAGAATAAGAATTTTCCATTAACTAAATCTTAAATAGTCTGTCATTTCTTCAGTGTGACATCAGGTTTTTGCAAACAATAACTTACAACCACTAGTTTCAGTGTAACATTTATACTTGTGTTCCCTTCAGTGAAAATTAAACAAAAATATGCCACTAGTGGAAATATTATTTTTGCCTCAAAACAGATTACCATTTATACCATTTATACTAAAATCCAAGAAAAGAGGAACGGTCACATGAAAAAACTGATATTAAAAACAATACTGGGAAATATTAAACCGGGAAACAATATTTTTAAGAAATCAGTCTGGTCATTTAACAAACTGCATCACAGTGAAACAGGGTTTATGTCGCAAAATCACAATTAAATGGGATAGAGTAAAAAAAATAGCAAAAATCGTGTTTTCTTTTTCACAGCAAATGATTCTAAAGCTGCTTAAAATAATAAAAATATACTGGTATGTTTTTTTTTGTTGTTGTTTGTTTTGTTTTTGTTTTCTTGCCTCTTTCTTCTTGCTGATAACACACATACTGCATTCTCCAATTAAATCAAAATCAAGATAGTTACACTTATTAAAGAGCTCCGCATATGGCTTGTATGCTACTGATCTCTGTGGCCTGCTTATAATGTCTTCAAATAAAGATGATTCATTTATGCTGAATTATCACAAGTGGAGGCTTGTAAAATATATAATCTTTTAAAAAATATTTCAACTTAATCTGACTCCAAATTCTGGTGTGGCCTTTTCAGTTTTTTCCTTGCCTGCGCAAAAAACCCAGTAGTTTTCTTTTGTTTTGTTTTTAATTTTCTTTCTGTGCTGCCACTGTTTTTTCTTTCTTTCTTTTCTTTTCTTTTTTTTTTTCTTAATGGGATGCACCCACATGTCTCATTTGTTTCATCATATTCTGAACCTGCAGGTTCTATTTCTCCATCATCCATTTCATGATTTTTGTTGTATATTGAAGAACTTGTGTCATTATGTTTTTGTTCTTCTCTTTTGGTTCTTCTTTTCTGCTGCTCTGGCAAACTTGACTCATTCGGTTTAACTCCTCCAGGCTTGATAGCATTGTTTGCCTGCACTTTAGTTTCAGTCTTTCCTTCATTATTTTTGACATGTCTCTCAGAGCTGCCCTGTGAGGTTTTCTCTACAGTTTCTATTCCCGTGTTCTTCAGCTTTGTCCCAGAATGCTCTCCATCAGGGTTCTGCTTTTTTTCTACAGAAGTTATTTGAACGTTTCCTGACTTCTGTGAACCACGTCCTCCTTCTGTGATTTCCTTAATCTCAGTGCTGACCTTTGGTTGACAATTCTCTGCTTTTGTTTTTTCATTAGTACCAAAATCCTGGTTTTCTTTCTGTATTTCTATAGTTTCTGATCCTGCTGGTCTCTGAAGGGATTTCTCTCTTATCTGAATTTGTTCAGTATTTCCTTCATATTCTTCCTCCACATCAACATCTTTTTGTGTTTTAGCAGCACCAATTACCTTCTCTGCTGTGTTTTCCCCAAAATTACTGTGGTCACCTTTATTAGCTCCTTTTATTTCTGTCCTGTCCTCCTCCATATCACTGATTTCTCTCTCTACACAAGCATCATTATTTGAATGTGTAACACTGATATCCTGCATGTTCAATGTATCACTGTATCCATGTTCATGAATCTGATCATCTTTTATTGTGTTTTCTTTTCTAACATCAACTGTTTCTTTATTTCGAAGTGTGTCACAGCACATCACTGCTGTTGGTTTATCAGCACTAATCTTTCCTTTTGCATCGTTTTGAAAATCTGTTTTTGTTTTCGCCTCCTCAGTGTGACTACAGTCGTAATAAATTTCAACTGTTTGTTTATCCTCCTGATGTTCATATATGTTCTCTCTAACAGCTGGAGGATCTGCATGGCTTTTTTTCTCTGACTGTTTATCTTCGGCTTTATCTGATTTACCATCCATTAATTTACTCATCTCATACTGTCTGTTTAGTTCATCACATACTGCTGATGTGTCACTGACATCAAGTTTAAAATCAGGATTAATTTCTGGCCTGTTCTTTTTAGCATCATCCACTTCTGTATGTTTTTGATCCAGGTCATCACTTCCAGTGGTTCCATTGTCCTTATTTAGTTCTTTGTCCGGAGGATCCACATTACAAGGGGTGTCAGGTGATCCCCCTGCTTCTTGTAAGCGAGCAGCCTTTGGATTATCCTCGGTGTCTTTCTCCTCCGCGTCTTCTCTCTTTCTCTTATTTTTCCCATCTTGACTCTGATCATATTCACTACTGATGGTGGGTGGTTCACTGATGGACACATCTGTGGACTCTTGAATACCAGTATCTAAGGCATGAAGCACAAAGCAAAAACAAAGTCATGCAGGCACCAAACAGCTGAAGAAACCACAATAAAATATCTGCTCTTACCTTTCTTTTTCCTGTAAAACAGAAGATATGCAGTCTGGAACCTAATGGACAAATATGATATATGTTACTGTCGCATGCAGTGATTTATTTGGCTAATATTTTAAAACAGATTTATTTTTTGCAGCAGTGTTTTCTGACTTATTAATATGTGTCTGTGTATGTTGATATTTTTCTAATAGCGTAAATATTTAAAGATACACCTGTTTACATTTTCTTCATTCATTTTATTATTTTCGCTTTTGCACAGGAGAGTTTTAGGGATAGAGTTGAAACAATACTTTAACATGTAGCACAGTATATTTGAGAAAAGTGTATTGAATGCATGTTTTGTTTGATACAAATGCGACTCTACGCTGGGGCAAGAGGGGGCGTTGCCCCCTGAAACAAACATCCTGCCCCCTTAAGTCAAACTTTTTGAAGTTGTTAAAGAAAATAATAGATAATAAATAGAATAATAGACAAACTGAATATGGATAAGAATTACTACAGTAGCTGAAATATCAGCTGGTTTCATGTCTCGTTTATTCTTTTCCTCTGTGCTCTGTTTAAGCGCATCCAATCTACAATCTACAATTTTTTTATTACTATGCATGTATTATGTATTGTCTATGTATTGTCTTTTTTAATATATATATAACTTGGCCTACCCTTTTTTAATTTTGTTAATATTGGGAATAGTGAGTAGTACTATTGTTGGGTTTAAACATATTTAATGTAGGACATCCAATTAAGGTAAATTTCATGTTTTTTTGTTGTTGTTAGAATCTCACGAGCAATATTTTATTTTATTTTTTCTTCTTTTGTTTTTAATGAGGTCAGGGGGTTTGCGTGCCTCAGTTACCCTAAAAGCTAGATTAGCTACATTTATGTCTGCCCACATATATATAGATTTCTAGAACGGCCATGGATGCGAACGTGAAAAGTTATGAAATAATTGGAAAATAATGTACAGTGAGGATACAAAGCACAAAAACTTACCTCTCAGTGGTATCCAGCTGGAATGGCTGATAGTCAGCCTGATGATGGAAAAAATAATAAAGTTTGACATGATGGATTTGTTTGGCCACTGTAAGTCATGAGTAATGTAAACTATTTTTTGTATCAACAATGAATGAGTGTTTAGTCCTACCTCTGTGACAATGGTATCATCAAATTGATACCATTTGTCTCCATGTTCCTCCTGGATCTTGATTGTTGCACTGTAATGTCCACCTCTCAGATCCCCAAAATGATCCACAAACGCATACAGTTCATATGTCTGACTCTGATTACCAAAGGAAAAACAGAAAGCATCAGAATGACTGAAGAAAACAAACAGGATTGTGATAAAATACTAAAAATACCTCTGGTATCTGCAGCCTGTAGGGAACCTTCACAGAACAGGTGATTTTGATGTATGACATGTAATTATAGTTGAACTCAAACCTCTTCAGCATCAGACACAAAACATCTGGATGATGCTTTATTACATCTGTCTGAATGAAAAACATTCAATTCAGTTCAGTTTTATTCATACAACACGAAATCACAATAACAGTTGCCTCAAGGAGTTTGTCTGTTCCCAATACATGTTAATATGCTTGAGTAATTGTATTTAATGAATCATAAAACAATCATAAACTTCTTTATACTCACCATAGTAGCATCAACTTTGTCATCACACTGCTCACAGTACATCTGATTTTCTCCACAGAAATCTGAAGGTTTAAAAAACTCTCCAATTCCTTCTTCCTGAAAAATAAATACACCCATGTTATTTAAAATCAGCTCAAACAATCATGTGATGACCAGTGAAGTGAAGAATGTTTCCACGAGGAGGAAGATTTAAACATGACCTACTAACTTTATTAATTCAGACTCAAAGGTTAAGATATATTGCTTAAGAGAAAAGTGAAAAAAATCCAAACCAGTAAACATATATACAACTTCTCATGTTAGCATTCATTTGGACTGTAGGAGCTGATTTAAATAATTTTTAGCTTAACCAGTTACCTGATATAAAATTGCCACACCAGCTTTTTTTTGTAGTTTTGCCTCCGTACACCACCACAGTGGATTGTAAATCAGTCAGTATGTGACTGAAGTGCAGACTTTCAGGTTTAATTCAATGATTTTTAAAAATAATTTTGTATGACCTGTATCAAAATTACAGCTTTTTTTTGGACACAGATCCCACTTTTTCAAATTAATTGGACAACTGACTGACAAGCAATTTTTTGGTGAGATCAGGACTATTTGCTTGTTCTTTCATGACAAAGTCAGCATATATACTATCTAAGATTGATTCAAAGTGTCGAATGTGTGCTTTATATCTTATTGCTTTAATTTTAATTTAATATAAATTGTGAAACCCAAAGATACGTTAGTGCAAGTCAGAGAGGCCATGATTAGTATAAAAAATCTTCAGGATTCCATTTTTTTCAGAGATCATTGCTATACATTTTCCTGCTACATAATCAGACAAAGCACTGCACAGAATCCACTTAAGCAAAGCTAAATGCAGTGGATAGAATAAAACAGTCATCATTTACTGAGCGAAATATGAAAAGATTATATATCTTTTACTGGCAAAAGGATGTGAGGTCAAAACAATTTCTCACAGCTGCTACATCCTGAGAATAGAAACATGCAGAGAAGTTTGCAGCTTGTCAGATCCTTACCACACTGTAGTCTTCACTGCAGGAATCCACCAGTGAAAGAGGAAGATGCCAAAATGGTGCATCTCCATCAGTCTGTATATGACTTTTAGAACAGGTGGTCTTGTTTGCTAACTGACCGTGAAAGATCTGAAAATACAGATGCACAAAAATCTGTTCATTTTCTTTCAGTTATAATTAGATAGCATTTGTTCACAACAAAAGTTGACAAAGCATTTTATACTGTAAGACAAAGACCCCTGAATTAAAAAGTTATATATTGATCCAGTGTATAGATATATCAATGAAGACCTTACCTCTGATGCATCAGGACTGGTCATTCTTAAAATCCTCTCAAAGTACTCTGCAGCATCCTGCTGTTCATTCACTGTGATAAATGCATGTTATTATTATTTTTAAGTCATTTTGTAATTTCAACCTACAATTTTCCATTGTTATAATGATGAAACATTTGAATAAATAATAGTAATATGTTTAAAGTTATACAGTGCTCAGGAATTTACAGTGTTAAAAAAGTTTTGTTGTTCTGTACCATTGTTGATGCCCATCTTCTTTGTTATTTTATATGTGTATGTTGTATCCTTATGTAAGTTATCAAATAAGACTTTCAGATGATGATCAAGGAAGTCAGTGTTAGGATTTTTTTCAGAGTACCTACACAGGAAGTAAACATGAGTGATTAACAAATGCATCCTAAACTTCATATATGATAAATACAGAATCACACTTAAAGCTGGACAACAAACTTTTTCACAGCCTCTCTGAAGTCTTTGGTCATGAACAGCACCTGCAGCACACTGTTCAAGTAACATGTGGATCCTTGTTTCATCAGACCATGGTACCTGTTAGCTGATGGGAAGAAAGAATGCATGCAAAGAAGCTATATATTTAAAACGTTAGTCTTGATCATAAAATACCATAGAAGAGAAACAATCCAAAACAGTCAAACCAATATATATATATAACTAAACACCCAGCACGCCCCTGTGGACGGTCAATCCTTCAAGCTCGGGTCCTCTACCAGAGGCCTGGGAGCTTGAGGGTCCTGCGCAGTATCTTAGCTGTTCCCAGGACTGCGCTCTTCTGGACAGAGATCTCCGATGTTATTCCCAGGATCTGCTGGAGCCACTCGCCTAGCTTGGGAGTCACCGCACCTAGTGCTCCGATTACCACGGGGACCACCGTTACCTTCACCCTCCACATCCTCTCGAGCTCTTCTCTGAGCCCTTGGTATTTCTCCAGCTTCTCGTGTTCCTTCTTCCTGATATTGCTGTCATTCGGAACCGCTACATCGATCACTACGGCCGTCTTCTTCTGTTTGTCTACCACCACTATGTCCGGTTGGTTAGCCACCACCATTTTGTCCGTCTGTATCTGGAAGTCCCACAGGATCTTAGCTCGGTCATTCTCCACCACCCTTGGGGGCATCTCCCATTTTGACCTCGGGACTTCCAGGTTATACTCGGCACAGATGTTCCTGTACACTATGCCGGCCACTTGGTTATGGCGTTCCATGTATGCCTTGCCTGCTAGCATCTTGCACCCTGCTGTTATGTGCTGGATTGTCTCTGGGGCATCTTTACACAGCCTGCACCTGGGGTCTTGCCTGGTGTGATAGACCCCAGCCTCTATGGATCTTGTGCTCAGAGCTTGTTCTTGTGCTGCCATGATTAGTGCCTCTGTGCTGTCTTTCAGTCCAGCTTTGTCCAGCCACTGGTAGGATTTCTGGATATCAGCCACCTCCTCTATCTGCCGGTGGTACATACCGTGCAGGGGCTTGTCCTTCCATGATGGTTCCTCGTCTCCCTCCTCTTTCTTGGGTTTCTGCTGCCTGAGGTATTCACTGAGCACTCGGTCAGTTGGGGCCATCTTCCCAATGTATTCTTGGATGTTCGTTGTCTCATCCTGGACTGTGGTGCTGACACTCACCAGTCCCCGGCCCCCTTCCTTCCGCTTAGCGTACAGCCTCAGGGTGCTGGACTTGGGGTGAAACCCTCCATGCATGGTGAGGAGCTTTCTTGTCTTTATGTCAGTGGCTTCTATCTCCTCCTTTGGCCAGCCTATTACCCCAGCAGGGTACCTGATCACGGGCAGGGCGTACGTGTTGATGGCCCGGATCTTGTTCTTACCATTCAGCTGACTCCTCAGGACTTGCCTGACCCTCTGCAGGTACTTGGTGGTTGCAGCTTTTCTAGCGGCCTCTTCATGGTTCCCATTTGCTTGCGGGATCCCCAGGTACTTGTAACTGTCCTCTATGTCTGCAATGTTGCCTTCTGGTAGTTCAATCCCCTCAGTTCTGACTACCTTCCCTCTCTTTGTTGCCATCCGGCTACACTTCTCCAGTCCGAACGACATTCCAATGTCATTGCTGTATAGCCTGGTAGTGTGGATCAGTGAATCGATGTCTCGTTCACTCTTGGCATACAGCTTGATGTCATCCATGTACAGGAGGTGGCTGACAACTGCTCCGTTCCGTAGTCGGTATCCGTAGCCAGTCTTGTTAATGATCTCACTGAGGGGGTTCAGGCCTATGCAGAACAGCAGTGGGGACAGAGCATCTCCTTGGTAGATCCCGCACTTGATGGTGACTTGTGCTATGGGCTTGGAGTTGGCCTCTAGTGTTGTACGCCACATCCCCATTGAGTTCCTGATGAAGGCTCTTAGGGTCCCATTCATCTTGTACAATTCTAGGCATTCCAGTATCCAGCTGTGGGGCATTGAGTCATAGGCCTTCTTGTAATCAATCCAGGCAGTGCACAGGTTGGTCAGTCTGGTCTTGCAGTCTCGGCTGATTGTTCTGTCTACCAGTAGCTGGTGTTTTGCGCCTCTGGTATTCTTGCCAATTCCTTTCTGTGTCCCGCTCATGTATTGACCCATGTGCCTGTTCATCTTAGCCGATATGATGCCTGACAGGAGCTTCCATGTAGTACTGAGGCAGGTTATTGGTCGGTAGTTGGAGGGGACCGGTCCCTTCTTGGGGTCCTTGGGGATCAGGACCGTCCGGCCTTCAGTTAGCCATTCCGGGTGTTTCTCGTTAACTAGCAGCTGGTTCATTTGTGCTGCCAGACGCTCGTGGAGTGCAGTCAGCTTCTTCAGCCAGTAGGCGTGAACCATGTCGGGCCCTGGTGCTGTCCAACTCTTCATACTGGAGACCCTTTCTTGGATATCTGCCACTGTGATGGTTACTGGACCCTGTTCAGGGAGGTCGCTGTGGTCTGCCCTCAGATCCTCTAGCCACTGAGCATTGCCGTTATGGGTTGCATCCTTCTCCCATATGCTCTTCCAGTATTGCTCCGTCTCCAGCCTTGGTGGTGCTGTTCTCTTATTGTTCCCTTGCCACTGAGAGTACACCTTTGCTGGTTCTGTGGAGAACAGCTGGTTTATTCTCCTGCCTTCTATCTCTCTGGTGTACCTCCTCAAGCGGCTGGCCAAGGCTGTGAGTCTTTGCTTGGCAGTTTCCAAGGCCTCAGGTATGGACAGCTTGCTGTATTTCTTAGGCACCTTATTTGTCGCACCTTTCTGCAACTCCGTTAGTTGGCTACTTTGATCTTGCCCTCTAGCCTCCTTCTCCATGGAGGGTACTGCCCCTTGTCGCTGTTCAACTTGAGTTGAGAGTCGGAGTTGCAGCAAGGTGCGACAAATAAGGTGCCTAAGAAATACAGCAAGCTGTCCATACCTGAGGCCTTGGAAACTGCCAAGCAAAGACTCACAGCCTTGGCCAGCCGCTTGAGGAGGTACACCAGAGAGATAGAAGGCAGGAGAATAAACCAGCTGTTCTCCACAGAACCAGCAAAGGTGTACTCTCAGTGGCAAGGGAACAATAAGAGAACAGCACCACCAAGGCTGGAGACGGAGCAATACTGGAAGAGCATATGGGAGAAGGATGCAACCCATAACGGCAATGCTCAGTGGCTAGAGGATCTGAGGGCAGACCACAGCGACCTCCCTGAACAGGGTCCAGTAACCATCACAGTGGCAGATATCCAAGAAAGGGTCTCCAGTATGAAGAGTTGGACAGCACCAGGGCCCGACATGGTTCACGCCTACTGGCTGAAGAAGCTGACTGCACTCCACGAGCGTCTGGCAGCACAAATGAACCAGCTGCTAGTTAACGAGAAACACCCGGAATGGCTAACTGAAGGCCGGACGGTCCTGATCCCCAAGGACCCCAAGAAGGGACCGGTCCCCTCCAACTACCGACCAATAACCTGCCTCAGTACTACATGGAAGCTCCTGTCAGGCATCATATCGGCTAAGATGAACAGGCACATGGGTCAATACATGAGCGGGACACAGAAAGGAATTGGCAAGAATACCAGAGGCGCAAAACACCAGCTACTGGTAGACAGAACAATCAGCCGAGACTGCAAGACCAGACTGACCAACCTGTGCACTGCCTGGATTGATTACAAGAAGGCCTATGACTCAATGCCCCACAGCTGGATACTGGAATGCCTAGAATTGTACAAGATGAATGGGACCCTAAGAGCCTTCATCAGGAACTCAATGGGGATGTGGCGTACAACACTAGAGGCCAACTCCAAGCCCATAGCACAAGTCACCATCAAGTGCGGGATCTACCAAGGAGATGCTCTGTCCCCACTGCTGTTCTGCATAGGCCTGAACCCCCTCAGTGAGATCATTAACAAGACTGGCTACGGATACCGACTACGGAACGGAGCAGTTGTCAGCCACCTCCTGTACATGGATGACATCAAGCTGTATGCCAAGAGTGAACGAGACATCGATTCACTGATCCACACTACCAGGCTATACAGCAATGACATTGGAATGTCGTTCGGACTGGAGAAGTGTAGCCGGATGGCAACAAAGAGAGGGAAGGTAGTCAGAACTGAGGGGATTGAACTACCAGAAGGCAACATTGCAGACATAGAGGACAGTTACAAGTACCTGGGGATCCCGCAAGCAAATGGGAACCATGAAGAGGCCGCTAGAAAAGCTGCAACCACCAAGTACCTGCAGAGGGTCAGGCAAGTCCTGAGGAGTCAGCTGAATGGTAAGAACAAGATCCGGGCCATCAACACGTACGCCCTGCCCGTGATCAGGTACCCTGCTGGGGTAATAGGCTGGCCAAAGGAGGAGATAGAAGCCACTGACATAAAGACAAGAAAGCTCCTCACCATGCATGGAGGGTTTCACCCCAAGTCCAGCACCCTGAGGCTGTACGCTAAGCGGAAGGAAGGGGGCCGGGGACTGGTGAGTGTCAGCACCACAGTCCAGGATGAGACAACGAACATCCAAGAATACATTGGGAAGATGGCCCCAACTGACCGAGTGCTCAGTGAATACCTCAGGCAGCAGAAACCCAAGAAAGAGGAGGGAGACGAGGAACCATCATGGAAGGACAAGCCCCTGCACGGTATGTACCACCGGCAGATAGAGGAGGTGGCTGATATCCAGAAATCCTACCAGTGGCTGGACAAAGCTGGACTGAAAGACAGCACAGAGGCACTAATCATGGCAGCACAAGAACAAGCTCTGAGCACAAGATCCATAGAGGCTGGGGTCTATCACACCAGGCAAGACCCCAGGTGCAGGCTGTGTAAAGATGCCCCAGAGACAATCCAGCACATAACAGCAGGGTGCAAGATGCTAGCAGGCAAGGCATACATGGAACGCCATAACCAAGTGGCCGGCATAGTGTACAGGAACATCTGTGCCGAGTATAACCTGGAAGTCCCGAGGTCAAAATGGGAGATGCCCCCAAGGGTGGTGGAGAATGACCGAGCTAAGATCCTGTGGGACTTCCAGATACAGACGGACAAAATGGTGGTGGCTAACCAACCGGACATAGTGGTGGTAGACAAACAGAAGAAGACGGCCGTAGTGATCGATGTAGCGGTTCCGAATGACAGCAATATCAGGAAGAAGGAACACGAGAAGCTGGAGAAATACCAAGGGCTCAGAGAAGAGCTCGAGAGGATGTGGAGGGTGAAGGTAACGGTGGTCCCCGTGGTAATCGGAGCACTAGGTGCGGTGACTCCCAAGCTAGGCGAGTGGCTCCAGCAGATCCTGGGAATAACATCGGAGATCTCTGTCCAGAAGAGCGCAGTCCTGGGAACAGCTAAGATACTGCGCAGGACCCTCAAGCTCCCAGGCCTCTGGTAGAGGACCCGAGCTTGAAGGATTGACCGCCCACAGTGGCGAGTGGGGAATTATTTTTTTTTTACATATACATATATTATGAGTTTAACTGGGTATTTATTTCCAATATTGATATTACTATAAAATAATTTCTTTGATGTGATCGGCTGATTGGGAAAGCACGTGCTGATTTATATTGTGTTCCAAAATTTACAGTGCAGGGATAAAGAGAGCTAATAAGTCCAAAGAACTGCCTGTAAACTTCCAAAATAAATTACGTTGACCTATAGATCAGGGCTATTTAGGCTTGGAGCATTGCCAGGAGTGTAGTGGCTTTAGTAAGTGGTAAACTAGAACAAGCAAAACTCTTTCTTTAGAGTCCAGTGTCTGTCCAAACTAAGTAATCAACCTAGTGCAGGAAATTGGTTAGAAAAAAGAATCTGAAAATAACTTCAGAAATTCTAAGAGAGATCTATAATTCAGCAGTTTTCTGTCTATTAAACATTTATGATGATAAGGATGTTGATGTAGGCTAAATGGAAAAAAGCCAGCACTCCAATTACATGAGTACTAAAAAGACAAAAAGGAAATCGAAATTTCTGTACGCTGGATAATTGTACAACTTCAACAATACGTCTGAGTAGGAAAACAAAAAAACCTCTAAATATTTTCTAAAATCGTTGAAATATTTGTTATAAACAATACCTCTGTTGTGTCCGCTCATTTTCCGTGCCGTCCTGCGATCACTTCACTTCTGCACTGCTAAAGAAACCTCACCTTAAAAAGAAATAAACCGCAATTAATAGCGGTAAGAAAACACTAAACAGCAACTAAACAACAACAACACGTACAAACCTTTAGAAACTATTTAGTTTACTCTCGACGCCAACAAGCAAACAAGCAAACTGCGACCGGCAGATTAAGTGAATTTAAAAGCCCCGGAATACTTTCTCTTTCTCTTCTAGTCGAGTTGCTGCAATGTTGCATTCATGCTGTGTTGGAAATCTCGAAATCATCAAAAGACAGCTATGACTGACAATTATATACAGTTATTTCCTTTTCAGAACCCGATTATTAAAAATGTGAATGAAGAACACGTTACATGTCCTGTCTTAAAAACACATGTGAATTAACCCAGGAGCTTTTAACATGGACTCCTTCTACACTTTAGTTCCGGCATTTATTTTTAGCTTAGGACCTGAAATTAGTGTAAGATCAATTGGGTTGAATTTGAAATTTAAATAAGACTGTGAACGCAGCACACGAAGTAATTAAACGAAGCAGGGCGTAAAGTTTCCTTTGGATTTCATTTTTATACAGTACACAGCTTATACTATGGTGTTAATATACCTCCATAAGAAAATATGTGTTGTGAAAAGTATCCATCTACATCATCTACGCCACTTTGAAATGCAGCAAGTGTTTTTATCCATGGAATAATTTTTATCACAGACTTTCAGTCTACACGTTCAAACCATCAATGTGTCTTTTAGACCCCATTCCTACAAAACTGCTCAAAGAATTCCTGCCATTAATTAATTCTTCGATCTTAAATATGATCAACCTATCTCTAATAATCGGCTATGTACCACAGGCCTTCGAGGTGGCTGTAGTTAAACTTTTACTCAAAAAGCCATCTCTAGACCCAGCAGTCTTAGCTAATTATAGGTCAATCTCCAACCTTCCTTTCATATCAAAAATCCTTGAAAGAGTAGTTGTCAAACAGCTAACAGATCATCTGCAGAGGAATGGCTTATTTGAAGAGTTTCAGTCAGGTTTCAGAGCTCATCACAGCACAGAAACAGCTTTAGTGAAGGTTACAAATGATCCTCTTATGGCCTCTGACAGTGGACTCATCTCTGTGCTTGTCCTGCTAGACCTTAGTGCAGCATTCGATACTGTTGACCATAATATCCTATTAGAGCGATTAGAACATGCTGTAGGTTTTACAGGTACTGCACTGCAGTGGTTTGTATCATATCTATCTAATTTGTACATGTAAAGGGAGAGTCCTCTTCACACACTGAGGTCAAAAGTGTTCTACAGGGTTCAGTGCTAGGACCAATTCTGTTTACATTATACATGCTTCCCTTAGGCAGCATCATTAGAAGACATAGCATACATTTTCACTGCTATGCAGTTGACACCCAGCTCTATCTGTCCATGAAGCCAGATAACACACACCAATTAGTTAAACTGCAGAAATGTCTTAAAGACATAAAGACCTGGATGGCTGCTAACTTTCTGCTTCTTAATTCAGATCAAACTGAGGTTATTGTACTCGGCCCTGAAAAGCTTAGAAATATGGTATCTAACCAGATTCTTACTCTGGATGGCATTACCTTGGCCTCCAGTAACGCTGTGAGGAACCTTGGAGTCATTTTTGACCAGGACATGTCCTTCAACGCACATATTAAACAAATATGTAAGACTGCTTTCTTCCATTTGCGCAACATCTCTAAAATTAGAAATATCCTGTCTCAGAGTGATGCTGAAAAACTAGTTCATGCATTTATTACTTCCAGGCTGGACTACTGCAATTCATTATTATCAGGATGTCCAAAAAACTCCCTGAAAAGCCTTCAGCTAATCCAAAATGCTGCAGCAAGAGTACTGACAGGGACTAGAAAGAGAGAGCATATTTCTCCTGTTTTGGCTTCCCTTCATTGGCTTCCTGTTAAATCCAGAATTGAGTTCAAAATCCTGCTCCTCACATACAAGGTCTTAAATAATCAGGCCCCATCTTATCTTAATGACCTTGTAGTACCATATCACCCTATTAAAGCACTTCGCTCTCGCTCTGCAGGCCTACTTGTTGTTCCTAGAGTATTTAAAAGTAGAATGGGAGGGAGAGCCTTCAGTTTTCAGGCCCCTCTTCTGTGGAACCAGCTTCCAGTTTGGATTCGGGAGACAGACACTATCTCTACTTTCAAGATTAGGCTTCAAACTTTCCTTTTTGCTAAAGCATATAGTTAGGGCTGGACCAGGTGACCCTGAATCCTCCCTTAGTTATGCTGCAATAGACATAGGCTGCCGGGGATTCCCATGATGCATTGAGTTTTTCCTTTCCAGTCACCTTTCTCACTCACTATGTATTAACAGACCTCTCTGCATTGAATCATATCTGTTATTAACCTCTGTCTCTCTTCCACAGCATGTCTTTTATCCTGTCTTCCATCTCTCACCCCAACTGGTCGCAGCAGATGGCCCCGCCCCTCCCTGAGCCTGGTTCTGCCGGAGGTTTCTTCCTGTTAAAAGGGAGTTTTTACTTCCAACTGTCGCCAAAGTGCTTGCTCATAGGGGGTCATATGATTGTTGGGGTTTTCTTTGTATCTATGAAGCGCCTTGAGGCGACTTTTGTTGTGATTTGGCGCTACATAAATAAAATTGAATTGAATTGAATTGAACTATGCTTCTTGTTCATGATTCAGGGAACCCACTGGTGGATATACCTTAGGCTACAGTATTTGTGAGAAAATGTGCCCTGCATTTATTTAACTTATTAATACGGCTTCTGTTTTCCAAGGACCTCCAAATATGCATGCTTAATCAAAGATGACACATTTGAAATAATACAATTTTATTTTATTCATCAGTGAAAAATGACTGTATCAAAAGTGATTTAAAACAAGTCTTATATGTACGGTAAACAGTGGCAGGAGTTTTCAGGAGGAGTCAACGGCATTGGCAGCTGTAGGTGGAGCCTGTCTCAGTCAAGCTCTCAGTCCTCCGGGAAGTCTCAGCACTACTTGGATAACAGACATATGCTGGATTCCATATTCAGACAGTGCCTTCTTGTCTTCATCCAGATTCTTGTCTGTGAATATCAGCCGCAGATTCCCATCTAACACACACACACACAGAGCGAGTGAGAGAGAGAGAGAATAAGAGAGTTACTACTTTTTCTGTGTTAACGATCCACTTTACTAAACTAAATAATTAAATAAATCTATAGCAAAATGCTACTAAAATGCTTCTTATCAATAAATAAATAAACAAAGCTTCATAATCTAATAATAGTCTTCAGTGGCGGTCTCTGGGCAAACACTCCCTCTGGCACCCCCCCCCGCCCCCCCCAACAAACACACACACACACACGCGCGCACACACACACACACAAAACATATTAAGGATTGTACATTAACATAAACTGTTGTACACACACACACACATATATGAAGACAGAGAGTATGCATAGTATGCAAATGGCCACCAAACAGCCATCATAATTCGTCATACAATGAGAACAGGACAAATCAACAATTGACAATGACTATTTAATATTAAAATCTGTAACATATTGTATTGTTTGGAGTTTAGTCTGTTACTGTTGCTATTTTTACCATTTCTTCTTGGAGCAACGGTAACCCACATTATTTCCTTAGGGATTAATAAAGTATTCTGATTCTGATTGTTTCAGGATGACCTGCCATTATCCAATGACACATCTGCTTACCCGTATCTTTTGCTCATTTCTCCTCCTCTTCTTTTCTTTTTTCTAAACTGAGAATCTGATGGCTTTGAACTTTTCTTGTCCATCTTCCATTAGTTTTAATTTTGCACTCCAGTATGAACTCCCTCAATCCGAGGATCACCACAACATAACCTAACAGACCTACACCTTAGTTCACAGATTCACTTTGTCTAGGGTTTATTTCTGGGATTTCACACAACCCAGGATTCAAATCATGACTACATGATGGGCTTGGATTTACAACATTATAAATGAAATGTGGTCTATTTGGAAGCAGCAGGGCCCCCTCCCTTTTCGACGGGTTGTGTGTGAGACTTTAAATCAACTGTAAATTATAAATTTTAAATTGTTATTGATCTCTTTACCCCTGGTCCTAAAGTGTATATTTATTTTCTCACTCTTCTTATATTTATTGTTTGTTTACTTGCACTGCTGTAACTGGAGCCTCGTCCTCTCGTCTCTCTATATACTGGACTGTATGTAGCGGAGATGACAATAAAGTTTACTTTGACTTCAGCAGCGAGCAGGCGCACCGAGGGCTCTCGCGCTCACTTTTCGTGTATAGAATTTCGAAAAAACATCGGTGCAAATTATAAGTCTGTATTATAATGTCTGGTGTTTTCGTGTTTGTTGGTTTGTTTTTATTTTGCTTTATTTTGCGAGTTGGTTATTAGATGCTGCTCCAGCCAGCCAGAGAATCCCCGGCCGCCCCGCCCTCTCCTCCCTGTGCCGCAAGCAGCACGCGCACCTCGCAAACGGGGGGTGCCCTTACTCCCAGCAAATGGGCGATAGAAAACCGATCGGTGCCTATGACATTTCCTGGCTGACGTCGGTGCAGCATGACTATCAGCATTTTTTTTTTTGCCGATGCCCGTGATGCCGCCCGTGTCGCCCGTATCTAAAACCGCTACTGATAGTCTTGATCCGCCATAACAAATGAAATATCTTTTTAAAAGGAAATTTTGGAACAACCTGAACAATATTAAACCAAGATTCCGAAAATTACACTGAGCTCGTTCATCGTGTCGATAATGTAGGCTAATGGGTGTTTCGGTGTATTTACCTGCAGTCTCCGGAAACTTCTGTCTTATTTTTTCCCTCAGCTGCTCCACTGTCATGCTCTTAAACTGCTCCTCAGTGTTGCTCAGGTCGACGGTCACCTTCCCACCCCTTACTCCAGAAACCACGACCTGGTACAGCTTTCCCATCCTGTGCGCTCCCTCCGCTTCTGCTGCGGACGCTAATAAGGTACTTCTGGGTCTGACGTCATAGGGCTGAGTATTCACTTTCACTTTCATCTAAATGATTGTTTTTACCACTCACGCGTCTTCTTTTTCTTTTTAAATTTTACATAGCTGTATAAAAAAGTGGGTTGGATATATTAGATTTCCTCTACAAAATGCAAATTCGGCTTTTTTTTTGTAAAAACAAACAAACGATGAAAAACAAATCTTTTAATGGTGTTTGTGAGAAGCAGTTTACCTATAGTGCCTGTGCTGTGCATCCCTCACCATTTACACACTCAATTGTTCAGTGTGTAAATGCATTTCCTTTTTGGATGTCACACTCTTTTATAGCTGGAAATCACCTAATATGCCAGTTCATGATGAGTGGGCGTGTTTGTTTACCAGCTGTTCCCTTCTCATGCGCATTTCATTAAAAGTCAGGGCTGCAAAAAAAACTCTGTATAAACGCCACTGTAAAATACCTAGGCTATTTGTTTATTTTTATTACTCTTATTTATTAGCATAAAAAAAAACTGCTGCCCTCACCATCAGTGCTAAAGAGTAAATAAAGTGAAATAAACATAGAAGAACACAGACCTGCTACACAGCGCTATTTCACGTGACTTCTGGTAACTGCTGGGGGAAACTGAAAGTTAAAAACAAGTCTTGGTGCTGTCAGTGGTGATAACACGGTAGCCTCTGTGTTCACTTCACTTTACTGCATAAACAGAGCTTGTTTATCAACGGAGAGGACGGAGCAGAGAGCTTCTGAGCTAAAATGACTGAAGAGAAAAGATACGACCCCAGAGACACGACGCTGAAATTCGTCAACAGGCCCGATGATCTGGATCCGTTACATAAGAAATAAAAATTAATAATCATAATTGAAGTCCCTTCATTCATGTCTTCTCTTTTTAATAACTGTGTATGATTTGATTTGGAATTATTATAATAAATGCACTGGTTATCCCAATTAAAACCAAATGAAGTGGCATCCCATACACAAGTTTTAATTTTGTGCTAAATTCGGCCTTTGAGCAAAGTAGGTTCTCTTTAACACCGGGCAGGCTTTTCCACACTGTTTAGTTCACTGTCTGCGCTTATTGTTGTTCCTCTCAGCTCCAGTGGAAGGAGACCAGGGTCTCAGAGCACAGATATCCTGCGGCCATGCCGTCACCCCGGAGTCGCTTACTGGGTGGTGTTGCAACTTGTTGGATCAGGTATTTTCCAGGTTCTGAATAAAGTCATTGGTTTTATTTAGTTTTACTTTCAGTTTTCTACAAAACTGCGCTACCAAACAAAATGCTGCACTTTAAAGAAATGGTGCAAAGTGTTTCAGAAGTTAATTAATAATTTAAATGTATAATGAAAAATTAGTAAGGTTTTTAAAACAAGGGTATATTTGTAGGCTCAAATATTAGCTGGCATACCTTTTTAAAAATTGGCAAGTGGAGTGAATTATTAAGTAAAGAAAAAGCTCTTATTGTATACCATGTAATCAACACAAAAAGAGGGAGTTGTTCATATATATATATATATATATATATATATATATAATTATTATTATTATTATTATCCAGTTACATAAATTTCAGCTTACCATTACTTAACTGTAACCACGCTTGATACCGTGATATTACTTGGCTATTACATGATTATTACTTTGGTAATTGCATAGTATTAACTTAGAAATTATCTCACTCGTTTCCCTCTTGTAACCCTATTATTACCCCTTTATAATCGACCTGTAATCAAAATAAAAATGGTACCTGAATATTTTAAATGCTTAATTTTGCATTGCTGTAAAATAGAACTATATACCACTCAAAAAATGTGACTGGTTGACTTTTAGAATGCGATGTCTTTTATTAGTTTGTGTCCTCACATATTACACATTATAGGATGGATTGGGGTTTTCTTTTTTTCACATTTTAACTAGCTAATACTCAGGTACTTTTTGATGCATCTGTTATTACAGATCCGGATTCATTTTGATGGTAAGAAACGTGAGTGAAAATTCCAGGGTTTTCTTTCTGTGGATGTTCCCAGTCATTCAGGTCTTCTTTCCAAGCTTCTTAGTTTTCCAGGGTTATTGCCTTAATAGTTTTTGAGATATTCATGTTTAAACATCGCAGCAGATTTCAACGTGTGGAAAAAAAAGGCCTGATTGTTGCTCAACAGCCCATCTTTAAAAATATATATATATCTTGAAAAGTTCTTGATATGTGAAGCTAAAATTTCACAGAACTCATTATAAATGTCCAAATTTTAGTCTATAAAAAATTTATGCAAATCAGAGATGGTCAAGCAGAAAATGTTCTTAAAATTTGATGATATTACACACTTGGTATCATCAAACACTTGGTATGTCACACAAATGGTACTTAAAAAGGGGTACCAGAACTCGAGGGGATTCACTTTGTGAAACCTGACTTTAAACACAAAGCCAATCTAAAAATAGAATTGTTTTAATTTAATTCAAAATTTTTGTGTGATTCTAGACTAGCTTTGGCTAATAACTGCGTGTCAACAGAAAATTTTTTTTTTGATCTTTTGAACTTTCTATTTCAGTATATGAATTTAGCCAAATGTAACATTTTTTTTAAAACACCTGTGCTGTCGGCCTTTTAGGAACTGTAAGTTAATTAAAAATGCTACACTGACATCAGTCACCCCTTTTGTGAGGATGTGATAGTACATTTCTGAAGTACAGGACAAATAAGTTGAAATATATTCAAACATTTATTTTTTAAACTACATACTACAGACAAAGTCAAAGTAAAATTTATTTATATTGCACATTTAAAACAACAGCTGTTGACCAAGGTGCTGTACATTTAAGATAATTAAAAGAGATAAAAACATAGGAAGACATAATAAAAATGAAGAAAAAGTAGTATAAAATGAGAAGAATAAGACAAATAAAAGTAGTACAAAACTCATTCTGATTTAATAGCCAAGGAATAAAAGTCGGTTTTCAGACAGATTTTGAAAGTGTCTAACGTTGGGGAGGTTCTGATGAAAAGGGACAGTTTGTTCTACAATTTAGGAGCAGTCACAGCAAAGGCCTGGTCTCCTCTGTGCTCTTATCTGGACCTCGGGACAGTTAGAAGCATTTGATCCGCAGATCTCAGTGATCTTGCTGGAGTGTACCAATTTAAAAGATCAGAAAGGTATGAAGGTCTTTGAACTGTAGGAGGAAGCCGGAGGACCGAGAGAGAACCAACGTAAACAAAAACATGCAAACTCCACACAGAAAGACCCTGGTCTGATGGTGGAATCGAACTCAGAACCTTCTTGCTGTGAGGCAAGATCAAGTGTAGTATCATAAAACATATGTTACATAAAAATTCTGAAAGCTAATCAAGCAAACTTGGGCTTATTGTTACGAGACATTCTTTTTAGGCCACATTTCACACAGGCTACATTAGCTTGTAGATTTGTAAACATGATCATCAACATTACCCTTCAGTTATTTTAATAATTTAATGGACCTTTTACCCCCAAATCATATGTACATCTTTTTCTTTATGCCTGTTGTACTGTTCATTGATCTAGATTTCTTTGGTGTAAGCTGGCCAGTTTTAGAAATACTCACTGTAGAAGCATACTTTTCTCTTTATAACAATGGAACAATTACAGGTTTAAGTATTTTTCTTTAAAGCACTTCTATTGAGTTTAAATTACGTACATTTCAAAGTAATTGCTGGAAAGAATGTTGTCAAACTCTGTGCGGAATTCAGGGTAAGAACTGTAAGTGCACGGTATATGAAGGGTAGCGTCACAAGTATGACCAACAGGCCTTCTTCTGAGCCCAGTTTCAGCATTAAAGGACACAAGAATTTTGTCAACACAAATGACAGAAGACCCAGTGCAGAAACGCAGGATTTTTTCAGCTTTAGTTTCATCAGCAGTTTTGACATAATGCTGAAGATAAGTAAAGATGGTATGTTCTCTTTGAGACAGCACCATGTTTGTTGTTTCAAACAGTTGCAATACTCTTTTGCCTGTGGCCTTCTTTGTCTCATACAGAGACAAAACCCTTTCCTTGTCTGACAGTTTCTGCTGTAGACATACCATAGGTGTGGAGAAGCAATCAACTATGTACTTTGGCTCTTGCAGAATGGCCTTATGAGCCATTCTTTCAATGGCAAGTTGTATGTTGGTCTTAGGGGGTAGGGAGTGGGAGCCCATCCTTGTGAAAAGGTCAAGCAGGTCCTCGTCATCACTTTCACCCATTGTGCCCTGGAGAGCATTTTCAACTGCTGATCTCTCAACAGGAGCGACATAGTTGAGAAACGATGTCATCAGAATGTCTATACTGACTGAGTCAATTCCATGAATGCAGGCTAAAATGAAAGCCTTTGATAGCCTCACTGGAAAGACACCATGGTCTAGAAATCCTTTCACCCAAATTTGACCAACCGCTTGCCATTCAGCCTCACAAAAGTCAGGCCTCAGCCTTGGAACTCGCTCTGTTTCACCTTCACACTGTTCCACAAATTGCTCCCAAAATGCAGTGTAAACCTCCCTTGACACACCAGCATCATCGATACCTCTTTCATTGACAAAGTCCATCTTTAAAGTCACAGTCATTATGCTTTTGTCCTTAAATACAAACAAAAGATCTTCAACAACCTTTATCCTACGAATTGATACAGTTCGAGGGCTTTCTGGACTTCCTGAGTTGCCAGTTGAACTTGATGGAAAACGTTGCTTGCTGGACCTTAAAGGCAGACTTTTTGCGATGGAATTCAGTCCATTGTTCTGAACACAAGACAAAACATACAAATGGCATAAAAAACACAAATTAATTACACAGATAACAAGAGAAGTGAGAACACACAAGGGACACAGCTGACACAAATTAACATGACGCCACAGGGGAAGCACAACTAGATACATTGAACAAGGAAACAAGACCTTTACAATAAAACAGGAAACAGAGAGACATGACTGCCCCGAAGCTGTTTCCATAAAGTTGGGCGCATTAAATTGTCCAAAATGTCTTGGAATGCTAAAGCATTAAAAGTTCTTTTCACTATGACTAAGTGGACAATTGATTGTGGACTCTTTAGTAGTTAAAAAATTTCATGGCCTTTTTGCACAGGTAGCTTCCTATCATGATACCAAGCTGAAACTGACTGAGGTCCTAAGAGTGAGAAATTATTTTACAAATTACAAACTATCACACAGATGCACAAACTGCAACGTCTTTACAGTATGTAAAAGGATTTCAGAGTTGCCTACAGTGATAAATCTTACCTGTGGAATTTGGGCTGCTCCCTCATGTATGACCTGCATATTTGACATGGCCAGGCTGCGCATCTCCTTGACCACTTCAGCAGCAGCATCTGGGAGACGAATTAGAAATTAGGTATGCAAACATTTCATGTACTCACTACGAAAACCAGTTAAGTATTTTTTTTTAAAAACAGTTTGTCCTTACCTTTACTTTTTCTGTAAAAAAGAAGATATGCACTCTGGGATCTAATGGAAAAAAGCATTTAATTCATTTTCAAATAAATTTAAATGTATGGCTTACATAACAGCATTTTTGTAAACCCAATTTTTGCACTTTGTTTTATGTGTCTTCATTTTCCCTGTGAAGTGCATTGAGTTTCAATTATCATTGTCAGGGTTTTGCAAACCAGCTTATTTCTACATCTACTCCAATATTTGGATGCTAATTTTGCACCATTTACTCTCTACCAGTCATTTAAGAATCTCAATTACTTATAATTTGCAGAATTTTTACAAATTTTAAAATAAATTTTGTAATTCAATATTATTATTGATAAAGCTACACAGAAAATGGACATTCTGCATAATGGGTATTTCAGTATATTTTAAATATAATTTGATACCACCTTTTACTTTTTACAAAACGCTTGTTTTGCCATTAATTCTCCATTCTCTTTCGCTTATCCTTATCAGACTTGTGGGGGTCTCGAGCCTATCCAATCTACCACAGACAAGAGGCAGGGTACATCCTGTCTATCGCAGTGCTCTTGTTTTGCTACTTTACAAAATTATTTAATATAAAACAATTTTCACAAACGATTCAGGCACCAAAAGAAAGATAGCTGTACATGCCTTCAGTGCTTATTCCCTGCATTGTATACATATTGTATGTATGTATGTATTCATACCAACTTTCAAGTAATATTTGAACTACAATGGAAAAATAAATGGAAAAATATATACAGTCAGGGAAACAAGCACAAAAACATACCTCTCAGTGTTATTCAGCTGGAATGGCTGATAGACAAGCTGATGATGGAAAAAATAATCAAGCATAACATGATGGATCTGTCTTGCCACTGTAAGGCATACAAGTAATTGTGCAACACAGTGATTTAGGAGCATGTTTTAGTATCAACAGTGAAAAAGTTATCAGTCTTACCTCTGTGACTCTGGTATCTTGAAAATGATGCCATCTGTTTCCGTGTTCCTCCTGGATCTTGATTGTTGCGGTGTAATGTCCACCTTTCAGATCCCCAAAATGATCCACAACTGCATACAGTTCATATTTCTGATTCTGATCCCCAAAGAAAAAATGACAGCCATCAGAATGAGCAAAGACAATGAAAATGATATTGATTAAATATTAAAATATACTATACATGTACCTCTGGTATCTGCAGGGTTTCAGGAACATCCACATAAGAGTTGATGTATGATATGTAATTATAGTTGAACTCAAACCTCTTCAGCAGCAGACACAAAACATCTGGATGATCCTTTATTACAGCTGTCTGAATGAAAAACATTCAATTCAATTCAATTATATTTTATATTCATAAAGCACCAAATCACAACAACAGTTGCCTCGGGGAGCTTGTCTGTTCCCAATACATGTTAATATGTTTGAGTAATTGTATTCAATGAATCATAAAACAATCAAAAACTTTTCTTTAAACTCACCATAGTAGCATCAACTTTGTCACCACACTGCTCACAGTAAATCTGATTTTCTCCGCAGAAATCTGAAGTTTTAAAGAACTCTTCAATGCCCTTCACCTGAAAAATGTTATTTAAAATCAGCTCTGACAAAGATGTGCTGACCAGTGAAATGAGGTGAAGAATTTTTCTTGAAGAAGAAGGTTTTTAACATGACACATTAACTTTATTAGGTCAGACTCAAAGGTTAAGATGTATTGTTTAAGAGAAAAGTGAAAAGAAAAAATCTAACCAGTACACATATAGGCAAAACTAGATAAATTGTGTATTTTTAAATTAAATAAAGCAGTCCTAAATCAATCATTTAGACACCCCAAAAGTTATTTTATAGGTTTTAGGTTTTATAATGAAGTCTGTACTTAGGCCATGGTACTTAACATGGTTCAACAACTATTTCATTTTTATAGCACTGTAGCTACAGGAATTATCATGTCAGTACTCCTCCACAAAGAAATCGTTTGATTTATGCAATAATGATGTGTAAATGATGTATACTAAAATATTAACAAAGTGATAAAGTGTAACACAATTTACGCAGTGAAAAAAATGAGTGTTGTGCTTTTTATAGAAAGTGGATAAAATGAAAGTAAAACAGTTATTATTTACTGAAAATCGGAAAATATTATATATCTGTAATTGACAAAAGCATGTAAGGTCAAAACAATTTCTCACAGCTGTCATGTCCTGACAGACAGAACATGCTGACAAGTTTGCATCTTGTCAGATCCTTACCACACTGCAGGAATCCACCAGTGAAAGCTGAAGATACCAAAATGGTGCATCTCTGTCAGTCTGTATATGACCTTTAGAGCAGGTGGTCTTGTTTACTAACTGACCGTGGAAGATCTGAAAATACAGATGCACAAAAATCTGTTCATTTTCTTTCAGTTATAATTAGAAAGCATTTGTTCACAACAAAAGTTGTTCAAAGCATTTTATACTCTAAGGCAAAGACTCCACAATTAAAAAGGGATATTTTGATCCAGTGTATAGATATAGATATCCTTTGGCATCGATGAAGACCTTACCTTTGATGCATCAGGACTGGTCATTCTTAAAACCCTCTCAAAGTACTCTGCAGCATTACGCTGTTCATTCACTGTGACAAATGCATATTATTATTATTTTTTAAAAGAAGTCATTTTGTAATTTTACCCTACAATTTTCCATTTTTATAATATTTTAATAATTATTTTAAATTATGTATGTATTATTTTAAATTATTTTAAAGTTATACAGTGCTCAGGAGTTTACAGTGTTAAAAAGGTTTTGTTGTTCTGTACCGTTGTCGATGCCCAGCTTGTTTGTTATTTTATATGTGTATGCTGTATAGTTCTGCAAGTCATCAAATAAGACTTTCAAATCATGATCAAGGAATTCAGTGTTAGGATTTTTTTCAGAGTACCTACACAGGAAGTAAACATGAGTGATTAAAAATGCACCGTAAACTTCATATATGATAAATACAGAATCATGCTTAAAGCTGGACAACAAACTTTTTCACAGCCTCTCTGAAGTCTTTGGTCATGAACAGCACCTGCAGCACACTGTTCAAGTAACATGTGGATCCTTGGTTTATCAGCCCATGGTACGTATTAGCTGATGGGAAGAGAGAATTCATACAAAGAAGATATATATTTAAAACATGAGCCTGGATCATAAAATACCCAAAGAGAAATAAACCAAAAACAGTTATTTTATAATTTCTACATTAGGAGTTTAACTGGGTATTTTTTTCAATGTTAATATTACTCTAAAACATCTCATTTGCCAATTCCAGTCAAATTCAGTCATTTGATTTGGTTGGCTGATTGGGAAAAGCACATACCAATTTATATAATGTCCCAAAATTTACAGTGCGAGGAAAAAGAGAGCTAATAAGTCCAAAGACTACCTGTAAACCTCCAAATTATATTACATTGAACCAAAGATCGGGGGCATCTAAGCTTGGAGCATTGCCAGGAGTATAGTGGCCTCAGTAACTGGTAAACTACAACAGTTTGGAACAAGCAAAACTCTCTTTAGACTCCAGTGTCTGTCCACAGGGGCGGTCCTAGCCTGTTTGGTGCCATGGGTGAACATTCCCTCTGGCATGCTGGGGTAGCAGGTTGAGGGTCACAGACACTAACAGACAAAATAAACGGATCCACAAGACCAGTAATGTTGTGGGGATGGAGCTGGACTCAGTTAGGGTGTCTGAGAGCCGGATGTTGTCCAGGATAAGGACAATGTTGGATAATACCTCCCACCCACTCATGCTGGCTAGTCACAATCCTGGGTTGTGCGAAATCCCAGAAATACACCCTCGACAAAGCGAATCTGTGAACTAAGGTGTAGGTCTATTAGGTCATGTTGTGGTGATGGTTGAGTTGGGGGACTTATGTTCATACTGAAGTGCAAAATTAAAACCAATGGAAGATGAACAAGAAAAGTTCAAAGTCATCAGGTGTTCAGTTTAGAAAAAACAGAAAAAAAGAGGAGAAGAAACAAGCAAAAGATACGGGTAAGCAGATGTGGCAGGTCATCCTGAAACAATCAGAATCAGAATACTTAAATATTAATCCCTAAGGAAATAACGTGGATTACAGTTGCTCCAAGAAGAAATGGTAAAAATAGTAACAGACTAAACTGTAAATTATGAATTTTAAATTGTTATTGATCCCTTTACCCCTGGTCCTAAAGTGTATATTTATTTTCTTAATCTTCTTATAAATATTGTTTGTTTACTTGCACTGCTGTAACTGGAGCCTCGTCGTCTCGTCTCTCTATATACTGGACTGTATGTAGCGGAGATGACAATAAAGTTTACTTTGACTTCAGCAGCGAGCAGGCACACCGAGGGCTCTCGCGCTCACTTTTCGCGTATAGAATTTCGAAAAAACGAAAAAAGTCTGTATCATAATGTCTGGTGTTTTCGTGTTTGTTGGTTTGTTTTTATTTTATTTTGCGAGTTGGTTATTAGATGCTGCTCCAGCCAGACAGAGAATCCCCCGCAGCCCACCCTCTCCTCCCTGTGCCGCAAGCAGCAGGCGCAAACGAGGGCGCCCTTACTCCCAGCAAATGGGCGATAGAAAACCGATCGGTGCCTATGCCATCCCCAAAATGCGCTGGCTGATGTTGGGGCAGCATGAGTACGAGCAACTGTTTTGTTTTTGTTTTTTTGCCGATGCTCGTGAAGCCGCCCCCCACCAAGATGCCGCCCTGGGCAACCGCCCATATCACCCCTATCAAAAACAGCTACTCTGCCCAAACTAAATAATCAACCTGGTGCAGGAAATTGGCTAGAAAAAGAATCTGAACATAACCTCAGATCCCGAGAGAGATTTGTAATTCAGCAATGTTCTATCTATTAAACATTTATGATGATAAGGATGTTGATGAAAGCTAAATGAAAAAAGGCAAAAAGGAAACATCGAAATTCGTGTACGCTGGATAAATATCCATCTCCAACAATACGCCTGAGGATGAAAACAAAAAACAAACAAACAAAAGAGCTTTAAATATTTTCTGAAATCTTACCCAGAGATGTATTGGTGCACTGTCCGTTCATTTTCTGTGCCATCCTGCAACCACTTTACTTCTGCACCGCTGAATAAACTGCTCCTTAAAAAGAAATAAGCCGCATATTTTACCGGTTACGCTAAGCAACCACTAAACAACAACACATAGAATCCTACCTTCCGTTTAATTCAAGGCATTCCTTCCGAACTACTTAGTTTATTCCCGACACAATCTGCGATCTACAGATCCAATGGATTTAAAAGCCCCGGATTACTTTCTCTTTCTCTTCGGGTCTGCAATGTTGCTTACGTGTTTGAAATCTCGAAATTATCGAATTACTATTTTTTTTCAGAAACTTATTAAAAATGTGAATGCAGAACACCTAATATCTCCTTACTCACAAACACATGTGGATTAACCCAGAGCCTAACATGCACTCCTTCGGCAAATTAGGTTTGGGAATATATTTTTCAGTTGGGATGTATTGGAAATTCACATAAGATCATGAAGGCAGCATATGAAGTAATTGAACGAAGCAGCGCGAAAAATATCCTACGAATTTCATTTTTGCACAATACACAGCTTATAATTTGACTGCATGCTTCAGTTCAGCCATTCGATTAATGTTACAGCAGCTCATGGTGCAATAAAAGTAGTTTTAGAAGTACATTATTTCCCAAACACTTATATTTTATTACATTTATTTCAATTTATTTGAGTTGGGTTAGGAGTTGCCACCTCAGGATGTAGTCTTGCTAATGACCCACTAATTTTATTGAGGTGTGTTGCAGTAGGGACACATTTAAAGAGTAAATAAAGTGAAATACAGATGCAAGAAGACAGACCAGCGTTGTCATGTGACTTCTGGTAACTGCTGGGGGAAACTGAAAGTTAAAAACAAATTCATTTGACTGCAGACACAGATTGTTTATCCACGGAGAGGACGGAGAGTTTCTGAGCTAAAATGACCGACGAGAAAAGATACGACCCCAGAGACACGACGCTGAGATTCGTCAACAGGCCCGATGATCTGGATCCTCTACGTAAGAAATACAACTAGTTATCATCACTGAAGCCATTTAATTCTGCTCTTTCTAATAACTTTGATTTGATTTGGAATTATTATAATAAATGCACTGGTTATCCCAATTAAACCAAATGAAGTAGTATTTTATACAAACATTTTACTTGTGTGCTAAATTTCCGGGGTCGGAGCCTTTGCGCAAAGTAGGTTCTCGGGCAAGCTGCAGCACAATGTTGAGTTCACTGTCTGCGCATATTGTTGTTCCTCTCAGCTCCAGTGGAAGGAGACCAGGGTCTCAGAGCAGAGATGTCCTGCGGCCATGCCGTCACCCCGGAGTCGCTCACTGGGTGGTGTCGCAGCCTGTTGGATCAGGTACTTTCCAGGTTCCAAATAACGTCATTGTTTTCATATAGTTTTACTTTTAGTTTTCTTGTCTAAGCTTGCGTAGGAAAATTAATGTCTACATTTCTGCAAGGTTTTGGTTTATGTCTGTATCCAGACATCCAAAATTTATATTTAAATGTTGCTGATGGATTTATAATATTAAATAGGCAAATACAATGGCAATTTGACAAGATAGATCATCGGATCTTTTAGAAAGTTGTCACTCAAATGTGAAGACACTACACTAACCCTACACCACAGACACCACACATACAGACTGGGAGGTCTCCTTTAAAGGATTTACATCCTTCTTCTCACTTTGAACCTCAGTAGTTCATGGTGAACATGTCTAAATGCACTGACCTGCTATTACTGCATTTAATGGCTTAGATATTTATGTTATTATTCAATGTTACTATTGATTTTTTATGGTGAATAAACACATGAACAAAAGGATTTTCTGTAAGATCCATCCATCCATCCATTTTCATCCGCTTTGTCCGGGGCCGGGTCGCGGGGGCAGCAGCCTAAGCCTTGTTTTCTGTAAGATAAAAAAATGTATTTAAGTAAAAACTCTCGTTTTATACCATGTAACCAACAGCCATGGTGACCAAAATCATAATTGTTAAGTGTAAGTAGTCAACACATAAATGGAAACATTAAATTAAGCTTGATGCTGTGCCAGTGTTTAGAACTTGTTTCTATCAAAAACATCGATTAGATGTCTTTACATCTTTAACATCTTTTTCAGGGCCAGTACAAATTTAAGTGCCCAGCTCTAAAGAATGGTACGCTACAGAAGTGTGATGCAGCGTGGTCCTACCAAGAGGTGCGCAGGCTGGCAGTACTGACAACAGAAGAGATGGAGTACTTTGAAGAGAACATCGCTCGCCTAGCTGCCACAGAGTACTGTGAATTTAAAACTGTAAGTGTCCAAGTTAACCTCATTTAGTTAAGAGTTTAGTGGAGAATGATTGCTCCTACAAAACAAAAGGCTATTTTGGGGATAATTTTCTTTGTTCCCTGATTTATATCAACAGCAGGATCAACACACTGAGCTGTAAATTTAATAAATGATCTCAATCAAAACCGCCTGCGCTGTCATGAAGAAAAAAAAAATAGACGGAAATTTTTAACTCTCACTCCCGTTCTCCAGCCATAATTTGGCTGACAACTTGATAAATGACTTTTTTGTTAGAAAGAAAAACATTTTTAGTCTTTTGTTTATTTAAACATTTATTTTGATAAGTAAAAATAAAACCTGAAAAAAAATATTTGAGGCAATCAGGATAGGCCCATTGTTGAAGTGAGCAGGTCCTGGCCCCTTAGGCCCACTCACAGTATTCAAACTGTGCTTAAAAAAGGTAACATTTTCACATGATAAGTGTTTCAGAAATTATCGATAAAAGTATTTTAGTTAAAGGTGGTATAAATGTAGTCATTAAGCTTTGGTCAAAGCAGTGCCAGCAATTCCCCACTGCTCTTAGTCATCATGATAAAAACAAACTAACTTGGTAAGTTTACTGCACTGATGTGAGGATAATGTCAATCTGATCAGTTTCAGTCATGTGACTCTAAATAAAGAAAGTTTATATCCAAAAACAATGAAATTCTTGAATGTTTGTCATAACAGTGTCCTGGTTGCAAAACCTATGTGGAGAGAGAGGACCTGACCAACCTTAATGTTCAGTGCACAATCTGCACTGCAGACAAGAACAAAGTGTCCCAGTTCTGCTGGCAGTGTTTGAAGCCATGGAAAGGCAGCGCTCCACGCTCTGACCGCTGTGACAACGATGGATGCATCAATCACGACCTCGAACTTCTCAAGAACTGCAAGACTACCGCTCTCCCTCAGGTTGAGGGGGTTGATGCCTGTCCCTCCATCCGGGCCTGTCCCACCTGTGGTCAGAGGGTGGAGCACGACAAAACAGGCTGCAAGAACATCATCTGTCCTCGCTGTCAGAAAGAGTTCTGCTTTGTGTGTCTGAAACTCACTCCTGAGTGCTTGAAGACAAGTTCTTACTTCTTCCCCTGCAGTGATGGTGTAGCTCCCAGACAAACTTCAATACCTGTGTGGCGCAGAAACTAAGACACAGCATGCTCTCTGAGTCATATCCTTCTCTCATGTTAGACTTTTTCTTTTATATTTCATTCAGAGAATTTCATTGAGAGAAGCCAAATGTTTTACAGCCTGACTTGTTCATATGCTTTAAATAGTGGTAAATTATGTTTCCTGTATGCATTTTTATGTTGTACAACAGACTTTTTAAAAAATAGTTTTCTTTGATAAAGATTCCTTGCAAATAAACAGAATACATATTTAGTGTCTGACAAATATCAGTTCATGTAGATATTTATGTGTTAATCAGTTTCTGCAGCTTTAATATAAATGAAATTAGATGAAATTAACCCTAGGTGCAGTAGAGGGCCAACAATGAGACAACCACAAAAGTAGGAATGGTTTTATTGGTGGAGGATGCTGATATTTATTTTTTTTTTTTTGTCATCATCTATTCTTTTTTACTAGTTTTCCTTTGGTTATGGTCAGTTTCACTGCTTTTAGCGTGAGGTGAAAACTCGACCCTACAGAGGTTGCACAAACAGTCCAACTCCACCGGATGCCACAAAACTATATGCCACTGCCAGAAGGTTTTCTGTGTCTCCCAGCAGTCTTAAGAGCATGGAGCAGACTCCAGGAGACAAGCGGTTACTCTAAGAGAGCTGGAGAGGGTTGTAGAAGGCCTTCCACCCATCTGCAGGACCGGCATCTGTTCCTTTGTTAAAAGAGGAACAAGTTGACTACTACCTTGTCTCTGACCAAACAATTAGAAACAGACTTCTTGTGAGTGGCCTTAGGCCCTGATGTCCTTTAGTGGTCCTGTGCACACTACTCGGCATTGTGGAGTAGAAATGGCCTTTGCCAATGAATACCAGAATACTAACAGAGTGACAGTAACAATAAAAATAACGGTTTCCTTTCCAAATATTTTTGCCACTATGATTTCACCCCACATGTGCCCATTCTCCTTGTTGTTCTATGTTTGCTAGCTGACTGACTCATGTTTGTGCTGAAAAACTATGGGAGTCAAATTAAAGTAATGAAACACACTCTCCTCTCTGTTGTCCCATTTATTATATTTCAATTAGGAAGTAAAATTGTTTTAAGTAATGTGCATTGAATTCACGTTCATTTAACCATGTTAAGTTTATCCAGAATAATTTTTCTTCAGCTCAGCCATCGTCACCAAAATTATTTTTGTTAATTTGTAAATTTTAAGTTTAAATCTGATCTAAGCTAGGTGAATTTCTTATTGGGTCCAGAGGTAAAGTCATATACAATATATGGACAACATTTTAGCCATGATTGTAATCAAAACATACTGTAAAATGAGTATTTTTGTATTTATTAATTCAGAGCCAAAGTTAAGAAAATCAATATATAAATGACAAAGAAATGGCAACAGATGAGCTCAGAGGGCTCTGCTGAAGAACACAATATGTCGCAATGCTTTAAAAGGAAATGCACAGCAGATTGAAAAGTAATTAAGTAATACTGCAATTAAAATCAGGCATTAAACATATAAACACACAAAAGTTTACATTTAAATATTTCCTTGTGAAATTTCTTGTCTGAAATCATTGACACTTTACATTCATTGGTATGTTGTTTTTTTTTACACAAAGAAATGTGAAAATAAAATGAAATCGGTAATACACTAAAAGACTGCATAAAAATGAAACCATTAAGAACAAAAGACAAAAACACTCAGTGATAACAGAAATATAATTCTGTGTTAAGGTATATCCCAAGTTTCTTTGAACGTTTAAAAACGTTACGGCAAATAAAGCCTTTAGTCAATTCTAACTTAATTCTAACTAAACTTAAGCATTTTGTAGCTGTTAAAATGAATGAAAAAGAGACAAATACAACACTCAAGCCATATTTTTCAAAAAGAACAGTGGAAAAAATGAGCAGTATTATAACACTTTCTCTGCGATCTTCAATGCAATTTTGGTATCAATCATATTCATGAATGAAAATGTGTATTTTGTTGACATTTAAAGAGTTTACATTTTGCCCAAAGTGACCTCTTTATCTATTTCAAGATTTAAACTTCTTCTAATATTTCTTTGTTTTTCTAACCATTTCGTCATGTGCTGTGTGGTTTCATCCGTAGTTTTCTTTATGATGATCTTTGTCTGACTGTCGTCTTTACAAGCACTATCAATTTCTGTATGCTCTTCGTCAATTACTCTAACAATAGGACTTGAATTCTTTGAAACATGTCCTCCTTCTGTAAGTCGCTGAGCTCCAATTCTTGCTTTTGGTTGAAAACACTCCAGTCTTATAATTTCAATATTTTCCTCACTACCTCCGTCCTGCTCCTCTGTTAGTCTTTCCTTTGTTATCTTATTCCCCTCACTCTGATTCAGTTTGGTGTCACGTTCATTTTTCTGTTCTTTGCTCTGTATCTGCACACCACCAACACTTTGTGATGTATGAGTAACACTGATAATCTTCTCAGCTGTTTTCTGCCCTCTACCATCTAATCTCATGCTAACATGCTTCACAGCTTCACTGTTGTCAGGATTTTCAATGGTGATTTCACTCATTTGAATATATTTATCAGCTTCTTCCGTTTCTTCCCTGTCATCCCTCACACTCCTCCTCTGAGTTTGCACACTAACATCTTTATGTGCTGAATGTGTAACATCATGATTACTGGCTTCACCCATCACATCTTCTTTTATTGGTTCATTAAGAAACCTGCTAATGCTCCTCTGCTCATTCATCTGATTATCTTTAGGTATGATTTGTATTCTGTCACTGCCTGTTTGCTCGTCCTGAGATCCATTTAAGAGGTCATATCTTGTTAACAGCTTTCCTTCTCCTGTCGTTACTTTATCAGCTTCAACACTTACAAATTTAGAGCTGTAATCTTTTCCAACATTTGGTCTACCTCCCCCATGTTCTCCTGTATCCTTTCTAGAGTCGTCTGATACTTCACCACCCTCACAGTCTGTGTGATTTCTATGGCGTGTTGTCAGGGACAGCTGTTCCATCTCCTTGATCTCTTCACCAACAGCATCTGTGGGATGAATTTGAAATTTGTTATAAAAGCATTTAATGCACACCAACAAAACATTAATGGAAAGCATTATAAAAAGATTTGTCCTTACTTTTCTTCTTTCTGTAAAAAAGTAGATAAGCACTCTCAGATCTAAAGAAGAAAAGAAACTGATTTATTTTTCAACTAAATCAAAATGTGTAGCTCATGTATTCAATACAGTGGTTTGAAAAGTATGTTAAAGCTTTGTATAGCTACAGACTGCGATATTCGCCCTTTGAAAATTAGCTCCAGTTCAGTCAGATTAAATGGGGAGCAACTGTGAACAGCAATGCTTAAGTCTTGCCATAGATTCTCAATAATATTTAGGTCTGGACTTTGAGTGGGTAATTCTAAACCATGAACTTGCTTTGATCTAAACCAGTAAGGACTGAGGCCTCCTGGTGGGTTGCCAAGGTACTGCAGGTGGGCCTCAGCGATAACAGAAATTCAGTTTGAAATACTCATGTACTGATACATATTTATATAAATATATTTATATTAAAAAAACTGAATTTAAACCGGGAGTATGGTTGCTTTATTATATTATTATTCTAACCTAAATTTTCTGCTCTTGATTTGAAGTTTGTGTCTCTGGATGACACATTGACCTTAACAACTGGCATATAACTCGGTACAGCCTGTGTTGTTTATGTTATTTAATACAATTTTTAGAAAATACTTTTTTTTTTTTTTGTATTTTGATTAGACTGAAGATTTAAGAGTGAGTGGGCCCCGAGGGATGTTCTGTTTTTTTTAAGTAGGCCTCAGCACTCTTGACTTTGGGAATGGCTGATCTAAACCATTCCTTTGTTTGCATCAGCAGAATGGTATGACATAGTAATGTGGTATAGTGCATTAAATTCAATGCCAGTGCATTCACCTGCATACATGAGATCTAATATATCTACAGTATGCACTTGTGCAAAATAAAGAAATATTTGCAAAAAAACACTATGTGGATATAAGAAAAAGACAAAATCTTACTTCTCAGTGTTGTCTACTTGGAACGGTTCATAATCAAGCTGTGATGGAAAAAGCAAAGAAACATATGATCGATCTCTTTCTCCTCCTCTGTAATGCATAACTGCGCAACATGGCTGTTTTGTATAATGTTTCAGCAATAGTGAAGAAAGGACTAACAGTCTTACCTCTGTGACTCCAGCATCATCGAAATTATACCATCTGTCTCCGTGTTCCTCCTCGATCTTGATTCTTGCACTGTAAAGTCCACTTCTCAGATCACCAACATGATCCACAACTGCATACAGTTCATATGTCTGACTCTGATCACCAAAGAAAGAAATGACAGCCATGAAAATGAGCAAAGAAAATGAAAAGGATATTGTTTAAATATTAAAATAAACTGTTATACATACGTCTGGTATCTGCAGGGTGTAGGGAACCTCCACAGCACAGCTGATTTTGACGTATGACATGTCATGATAGCTGAACTCAAAGCGCTTCAGAAGTAGAGGCAAAACATCTGGATGATGCTTCATTACATCTTTCTGAATGAATAACATCAGAATATGTCATCATGTTTTTTTCATTATAACATTATGAAGTAATAATTCTACAATAACAAAATCAGCTAATGTGCATAAATCAGAAACAAGTTTTCTCTTTACTTACAGTAGTAGCATCAACTTTGTCATCACACTGGTCACAGTACATCTGATTTTCTCCACTTAATTCTGTCATTCTGAAAAACTCATCAATGCCATCCACCTGGAAAATGCACACATTTCATTTTATTCCTTAATTCCCTCTGACATAAACCCGCTGACTAGTTTCACGGATGTACGGTATTCAGAAATGTTTTCTCAAGAAGGAATGTGTCTAACACGAGACAATTAATTAACCCTTGAGTCTAACTTCCTTTTGAAGGAGATCTGAGAGAAAGCAATAAACCCTCACACACTAACAAACTACACAACCAGCACACAATTACTGGTGTCAGTAGGCATTCAGACTGCAGACTTCTGCATCAGCTGCAGCTCATTTATAAAAAATCTGTAGCTGATAACTCAAACCATTCCAGTTCCTTTGTGTTACTTAGAAAGAGACAGGGTTGGACTTTAGCACCCCTGTTATCATTGTGGCCTACACTGTTCTGAGTTGTGCTACTACTCTCCCCACCCCCACCTTCCCCTGCATGTGGATTTAGGGCGGGAGGTGTGTTCTTAGATTTATGACATGGTCTAAGGAGCTTGGAAAGAAAAGCGTCTGGACTTCTTTAAGTTGCTTGAAGATGTTTCACCTCTCATCAGAGAAGCTTCTTCAGTTCTAGGGTCAACAGACACAGAGACTAGTGCTACTGTAACTCAGACAAACTCACTGTGATGAACAACTGAATGTAAAATAGCAGCAATCCTAAAGAGAGCCTGATTGAAAATGCTGGTTTAAAGATTTATGACACATTAGTTTGCATCTGACTGTGCTTGGCCTCGTAGTTTAGATCAGCGGTTCTCAAAGTGTGGCAGAGTTCTGACAGGTACAAGTTACCTGGCAGATAAGTTTTGCGGACCTCATGTTTAACATCTGCGGCTGTCGACTTACACACGCAGCTGCAGCTTTTTGGCTACAGCCTACACACATCAACAACAACAACAGGACCCAGTTCATTCTGTTTCAAGCCGGCGAGGCATGATTGGGGATGCCGCTCAGGTGTGTCCGCCTTCCCCGCAACCACGCCGCAGACCACACCCCGCCAAAGCTCTGCAGTCAAAAACAGGCTCACTACAGCCAATAAGAGCTAATAGTATAAACTCTCAATAAATTCTATATTTTTCATCTGTGTTCACAAGTTTCTGGATTTCTTTTTCTTTATAAGACTAAGACTGAACTTTATTTTTGTTTGTCAATTTTCACATTCTGTTTAACTTGTTGCTTGTTTGAAGAGGTGGTGCAGACTAGTGAAGCGGTTTAGTGACAAAAGTTACAAATAGTTGTTTGAAATGAAAGTTATTTGTTTAAAACAAGTTACTGAAGGATTCATTGTGAATTTATTAGAGTTTATTATCTAAATAAAGTTGCAGTTAGGCTTTTCTGTCATTGTTTTTATTAGACAGTGTGTGAAAACATTTCTTCAAAGTTGGAGAACCCCTGGTTTAGATCAAGGAACCGTGAAAGTAGTCCAGGCCCTTTGATCACATTATGGTTAATTTTTGGTGGGGATGTACCAAGTGTGGCAAGAAACAGGTTTGAATGTGATGATTCAAAACTGTTCATGTTTATACTGTCTTGATTTTAAATAGTTAAAGAATAGGTATACTTTCTAAATATATGTATCTTATTTTATTTAGAACTTTAGTTTTGGATATTCATCTTTAAGTGGGAGATATTTCTTTGTCTTTTGTTTTCTAGAAAAATATTTTTCTTCGTTAGTTTGTCTTAGTTTTTCTAAAGTATGGCCAACTAATCTGCACTGTAATTATGACTATGAATAAGCCACTGCTGTGAAGTAAAGGGAATAAAAACTGGTGAAAAGCCACCGACACGCTCAGGCGCAAAAGTTAAACCAATTGAAAGCGTACAGTGGAGGGAATAATTACTGGGTGCCCTGCTGAATTGCTCACTTTCAAAGAAATGAACAGTCTCAAATGGAGAGAGACAGAATATAAACCAAAAATCCAGAAAACAACTTTTATTTGCACTGTATAGAGCGAAATAATAATGTAGTCTGCAAACCAGCCAAAATTCTGGCTCCCACAGTTTGTAATCTGTGTGCCACACGGGTACACAGCCAATCAGTGAATTGCAGATACTCCTGGTCTCAGTATAAAGCTCACCTTTTCACAGAATCTGTTTGTTTCATTCCAACATCTCCACCACCATGGGTGAGACCAAAGCTCTGTCAAAGGGACAAGACTGTAGATCTGCATAAGGTTGGAATGTGCTACCACACCATCAGCAAGAAGCTTGGTGAGAAGGTGACAACTGTTGGTGTGCCTCATATGGTGAAGATGATCATGTGCCCAAAAGTACACAGGAGGAGCTTGTTAATGATATCAAGGTAGTTGTGACCATAATGGACTAAAGTCTTGCAGCACCCAAAAGCTCCCTCTGATCAAGAAGGAGCGAGTACAGGCCCATCTTTAGTTTGTCAGTGACCTCTAAATAATTTAGAGAAGGTTTAGGATAAAGCGCTGTTGTCAAATCAAAACCAAAATCGAGCTCTACGGCATCAACTTGACCTGCCATGTTTGGAGGAAGAGGAATGCTGAGTATGGCCCAAAGAACACCATCTCTACAGTCCAGCACGAATGTGGAAACATTATGCTTTGGGCTGTTATTCTGCTAAGAGTACAGGATGACTCCACCGTATTGTACCTTCGTCCCTCAGCCAGAACACTGAAGATGGATCCTGGATGGTCTTCCAGTATGGAGCTAATGAAAAAGAACATTAAAGTCATGGAGTGGCCTAGCCAGACCTCAGTCCTTAAAATCTGTGTAGGGAGCTGAAGCCTCAAAGTGCTAAGTGGCAGCCAAAAAACAAACAAACAAACAAACAAACAAAAAAAAACAGGATTATGAGAGTTCCTGTAAAGAAGAGTGGGCCAAAAATCCTCCTGAGACATGTGCAAGCCTGGTGACCAGCTACAAGACCCTAAAACTTTTATGTCACGTGTTTTTATGAATTTTTGGTTAACATGTTGTCTCTCCATGACACTATCACAAAAATTAGAGACTGTTCATTTCTTTTTCAGAAAATTTTCAAATTCAGCAGGGTTTGAAATTTCCCCTACGGTATATATTGAAAACAGAAACATGCTCAGAGGTTTGAGGCTTGTCAGATCCTTACCACTCTGTATCCTTCACTTCCTTTTGTGTCAGTGCAGGAATCCACCAGTGCAAGAGGAAGATGCCAGAACGGTATATCTATGTCAGTCTCTGTCAGGCATTTACAACAGGTGGTCTTCTTTGCCAACATGCCATGGAAGATCTGAAAAACAAATGAACACAAACCTGTTAACATCTATTATTTTTTTCCATCCTGCTTATAGTTACCCTTTGATGAAGACTGTACCTGTGAGGCCTGAGGACTGGTCAGTGTTAAAATCTTCTCAAAGTACTCTGCAGCATCATGCTGTTCATACACTGAGTGCAGAGATGTTCAACAAAACAAGTCAATTATAAAAATGTTTCTTTAACTATGAACTTTAATTATGGGTTATGAATGCAACACTTCAAATGCACAGGTGATTTACAGAATTCAAATGTTTTGTTGTCCTGTGTGTTAACATACTGTACCATCGTCAATGCCCAGCTTCTTTATTAATGCATCCGTCTTTGCAGTATGATTCTGTAAGTCTTCAAACAGTGCTTTAAGATGTTGGTCAATAAACTGAGAATTTTCATTGGTGTGCCTAAACAAAGACACTGCTGGTCATGAGTGATACAAAACTCAGTTTTAAACTGCTAATCTAGCTGACATGAATACATTATGGTGCACGGCAACAGACAACAACAAACCTCATCACAGCTTGTCTGAAGTCTTTGGTCATAAACAGCACCTGCAGCACACTGTTCAGATAGCATGTTGCTCCTTCTTTTGCCAAGCCATGGTACTTTACATCCGCTGCTGGGGAGAGATTGTTATGAAAGCATGCAAGTAGCAGAACTGCTTTCATACCATAAGCATGGATTATAAAACAGCACAGACAGCGAGTAGTTGCACCCGTTCATGTTTTGCACAATTTACTGTTTTGTAGATTGAATTTTACGAGAAAAGCGTCAAAATCTCTGTTGATCAGTCCACATTCCAGTGAATAGACTGCTTAGTATTACATTTTTAAGACCCAGTTTGCTGCAAAAGAGGTTGAGGACACTAAACGCACTGCACCTACCTGCAAGATTAAAGAAAAACTGTCGACCCGTGTAATTCATTTTCAGTCCCTTTAGAACCTCAGTCCCGTTTTACGCCGCCAGCGGCCACAAAGACACGGCTGGTTAATAGCAAAACAGTCGCAACGGTTCCGTAAATACCTTTTCTACAAATGCACTAATGCATGTGAGCATGCATTACGATTGCAACTTCGAGACACTCCCTGAGATTCTTCACGGACAAGAGGATTAAGCTGTTTTCACGTCCAGTTAAGTCGAAACTGTGGAAACAGTTTCTGTTTGACCTGTTCGTGCTGTATTCAGGGTACACCGGAAAAAACAACTATTTCTATTAAAATAAGCGTCACATGACCGAACAACGTTATCCTCTCCAAAAGGTAGTGGGCACTGCACCCTTAAATGTGATATTTAAAAAATATGAACCCGTAGTTATTTAATCAGAAATAAGAAACCTGTTAATATGTTACATGTGTCCCGGTTCTCAAAGGAAGGCGGGATAACTGAACTCTGAAGCAAACAATGCATTCCTTTGGAATACGTCAGTCATCTATTTTTAATTCAGAAAGTGAAGCAATCACTGTTGGCACAGGGTGTTAGTTATTAGAGATGTAGAGCAGGTAAAGCAATGACGTTATCTACTTGTTGTTCGGGTTACTACACAGTACACCAGTAAAAACAAATACTTTTATGCAATTTTCTTTTATGTCCATTTCTGGGAAACACTGCTGCTGTATGCTGAAATGTATATAGTGATATATAGTGTATAGTATATATAGTGATATATACTGGGGGACAATACTTTTTACATTTTAAGGTATCTTTGCTCTCATAGCCTGCTTCAACACTAATATTCCTACAGAATATGTTTTATCCTCATCAGCACTCATCTGTTGTTGCATGTGTGTTTGTCAGTGAGTGCTGTGGAAGCTGAGACACTCATTCTGTGTTAAATGAAGAGACTAGAGTTGACGTTCAGCCGGCTTTGTTGACTTAGAAACCAAAAACACTGCCAAAATGATGAGCTCATGAGATTATAATTACCAGGAAATTCCACTGAACATGCAACGTTCTGTCAAAACAGCCACATTGATTCCAGCTGTGAGGGTGTTTACTTGATAAGATTCCCGATGAGATCATTCATGATTTCTGCTTTGCAGGCAGCACATGCATTTCCTCTGTTTAATAACAATCTTTAAGAAAGTTTCATCAGCTGCATTGTCTTTCCACCACAATATCTGTCAGAAAGCAGAAAACGTACACTTATTTAATGCATTTAATGTTAATTTCTCTTATTTCTTTCCTGAAGACCTCCATATATACTTACAGACAGGGATGCATTGAAGAGCGCAGTTTTATTTTATACAACAATAAAAGCTGATCTTTTTCAAACTTGAGCATATTATTAGATTATTGTCACTTTTTATAAACAGTCTATATACAAAGCAACTTGCAAACAGTGGCTGAAGTGCAAGCAGTGGCAGCTGAAGTCATCGGTGGAGATGATCTCAGTCAAGGCTTCAGTCCTCCAGGAACCTTCATCACCATGTGGATCACAGACATGTGCTGGATTCCATATTCAGACAACTTTGTCTCAGATCCATCCAACATCTTATCTGTAAATATCAGCCGCAGAGCTTCCTCTCCTGCACACACACACACACACGCACGCACGCACGCACGCACACACACACACACACACACACACACACAGAGTAAATACTATTTTAATACATGCATTTTAATAGGCACATCCACAGAGATGTATTAGATTACTAGCCCACATTTAGAACAGAATCAGAAAGGGTTTTATTGCCAGATGTTGTGAAGGTTTACAACATTATGAAATTGCTTCGGTACTTAGTGCAAAACATACTATAAAACAAACACTTAAATAAACATAAAAATTAAAAGTGCTAAGCAAATAGATATATACATAAATGCAGGTGATGATCAGTGCAAAAATGGAGCAGATGCAGAGAACATAGTAGAGAGTCATGTGTTTGTGTTGGGAACAGTCTTATTTATTGTTCATGAGTCCAACAGCAGAGGGGAAGAAACTGTTCTTATGGCGAGAGGTTCTGGTCCGATTGGACCAGAGCCTCCTGCCTGAGGGGAGCAAGTCAAACAGACTGTGTCCAGGGTGAGAAGGGTCAGCAGTGATCCGAGCTGCACGCCCCAGTGTCCTGGAGGTGTAAAGGTCCTGCAAAGACCTACTCTGCAGGTCTATTAAGTAATGTACTTAAAGTTGGACTTGCTTGTTACTAGACTGAGTTTCCACATTATCTGCTTTATCTCCAAAGGTTGATCCAGTTCATCTGGACGTAGCGTTTTCAGTGGAACAATGGGCTGGGAGGTCAGTTCCTTCATCATCAGTTCCTTCGAACTGACCTTCCAGCCCATTGTTCCTTCAGTGGTGCTAGTTTCAGTCATTATGCAAATGCACTGTTTATAAGACTGGGAAACCTGCAGTCAGCTGAGACTGAAGAAGTCACTTGGATGAGTGACAAAACGTTTCTCCCACTGAAAACACTACGTTCAGATTAACAGAATCAACCTTTGGAGATTTACTTACCTGTATGATTGAGCATGCATCAAGACATATGTGCTTTGTCCTTCTACTTCATCTCATTTACTCCCTTTACAATATTTTAAAGAAAAGTACCTAAAACTGCTGCTTGAATAGACCTAGCGGAGCTGGAGCAATATACTAATACAGTAATGTTTAAAAAAAAAAAGCTTGTCGTTGTGTATAATGTAGTCTACTTTCACTTTTGATTCTTCAGTTTACTAAAAGAAAAACAACATTTTAAACGCTACTATGAGCGCTTTCATCAGCCACGGGTTACGTGGTGTCACATGATGTAAGTAATGGAAGTCTTAATGTCTCAGTGCATTTACCTGCGGTCTCCGGAAGCCTTTGACTTATTTTTTCCTTCAGCTGTTTCACTGTCATGCTCTGAAACTGCTGGTCAGTGTTGCACAGGTCAATCATCATCTTCTCACCCCGTAGTCCATGAACTACAACCTGGTAGATCTTTCCCATTATGTGCTGGTTTCTGTGCCCCTGGTTTTGCTCTCGCAGTGCCCGTTGATGAAACTAATAATGACACTTTAGTTTCTTCTTTGGGTTCATCAGAGGGCTCACGAAACTTTCACTTTCATTTAGATAATTGTTTTTGTCGCTACTCATGAGACGTCTTATCTTTTACAATCAGCACCTCTTTAAAAAAAACTGTCAAATATATGTTGATGTTTCCTCAAAAGTGTAAATTAAAATATTTTTAAAAAAAAAAGTTTTTAATATTTAACAGTGTTTGCTATAAAAAGGTTCATCACTGAGTTTATTCTTAGAGTTTATGGTCGTCATTATAGTTCCTGTGCAGCACTCAGCATGTAACAGCCTAAATTACCAAGTGTGTGAATGTGATTCTTTATTAGACGTTTCCCTAACTGGAAATCTAAACTGATATCTCAGTATATGATGAGAGCAGGGCGTGTCCTGCTGTTCCTCTTTAACACGAATCTCATTAAAAATCACTGCAAATATTATTTATCAGTTCCATTATAAAACAACATGTACCATGTTCAACATATTGACTGACTGTGGGGAAAAGTATGGTGGCCCTGAGAGGTCAAACTTACTAAACCCAAAGGAAACGACAGCTAATAGAAAATGCTGCAAAAAGCACACAAACACAGCAGAGGTAGAAAAAACAGAATGGACACGAAGCTGGAAAAAACATGTCAAAAAATGCCAAAAAGCACATGTGAATCATGTTGTTAGCGCACAAGTTATCTTGGACACAAGTGAATCTTTCACTTTTTCAGCACCTCTCAGCACAGTCCATCATATGGTTGAGTTTCTGTCACTCCTTCAGTTGTTGTGATGCATCTGACCTCTCAGGGCGACATTACAAAGATGTGTGTTTGAGATCTTCTGCAAGTAAATTTTTCTAACACAAATGCACAAAATGTCATTAAAGCAACGGTCCCAAACCCTTTTTTTTTTTGCACCACGGACCCATCGGGCAATATTTTCATGGACCGGCCTCTGAGGTGTAGCGGATAAATACAACAAAATAAAACTATTACTGGTACCAAAAGAAATATTCATAACACACGGGAAAAGGCCCAAGGAAACTGACTTAATGATAAAACATTAAAAAATAACGATAAACCCCCTGAAAACCATAAATTTCACCCCTGAGCCTCAACTCTTGCGGCCTGGTACCAAACTACTCACGGACCGGTACCGGTCTGTGGCCCGGGCGTTGGGGACCGCTTCATTAAAGAATTTACTGAACGTTTTAAATACATACACAGTTTGTTAGTGATTTATTTGGATTTACAGAGAACATGTGTAGAGGCCCAAAATGGGAAAACTATGATTACCTATGTGCAGATAAATAGTAAATAAGAAAGACATTGACATGTAACAAGGTAAACAAATGCATTCCTGATCACAGTTTACCAATCACAATTAACAACATCACCTCCAAGGCTCTTTTATTAGATTTTTTTTCTCTGTCACGCTTGCAGTTTGTTGTTGCTTGTGTTTGGTCTTGAGTTTGCTGTCTGTAGTAACAACGTGCTGTTCTTTCATAATGTTGCTGTTTAAGGTATTTACATTTCTGCCCTGATTTACTGAGTTTTTATAATTAGAGGCTTCATTGATTGTACGGTGACTCTTGGAGTAGTTTGTTGGGTTCATGACTGAAGAACAGTAACAACTACAAATCCTTTTATCAGCAGCAGAGACAGAACCGTTCCCTCCCCGTCTAACAGGCCTGCTGTTTTCTCGTGTTGATGCTTCTTTTAGTGCCTCTTCCTTCTTTTCTTCGGCTTTAGTCTCTCCAGGTTTCTCTCTATTTCTTCCTGGGCTACTCCTTGGTTTACTTGTTTTCGTTCCAGTCTCAGTATCAGTGTCGTCCCTAACTTCCCAGAAAGTGTCTTGTCTTGTCTTTTGGGAATTACTGTTTTGCTGAGTCTCGTAAATTTTCCGTGTTTTCAAATTTTCTGTTTTGTTGATATGAGGATACATGTGTGCCTTTGTATTTGAATCAAGCCACTGCACAACTGCTTTAATTCTTATTCCTATGTCAGTTGTTTTGTTTATCCGTGCTGCTCTTTGGTTTGGCTGTTTATCCGGTTCTCCATTAAAGTTCATCAGTTCTCCCAAAATTCCATCATCACGACAGCTTTTTGGCAAATCACCATTGTAGCCCTTTAAAATGTCCTTCCCTTTGTCATTATATCTCTCTGGTTGATAATGAGGAAAAGCAGTGTCCCCTCTGTGTGTCTCACGACTCCTTCCTTCAGCCTTGACGTCTGAATGTGCACACTGAGTGTCGTGGTCACTTCCTTCAGTCTTTGGAGCTTCTTTGCTCACTTTGAACATAAAAACGGAAGATTAGTAAAACACAGAATGATCAATGACTAATCTGTCTTTGGAGAAGAGATTATTGCTCTTGTGGCATTTATTATGAATGTCATCATTTTTGCATCAGTCTGATATGTGTGTAGCAAAACAACTGGTACTCCGTAAAAAAAAAAAAAAAAGCTGTATTAAGTGACATTTGGCTTTTAGGAAATTAATATTTTAGGCAAACAGTCCAATCAATTGTGCAAAAAACAGTTAAATCAGTTTGTGTTACTGATTAATTTTCTGATTTGTACATTAGTGTTCTTCAAAACAGTGAAAGAACTTAAAACTGAAACAAAAACAACCAGTACTTCTTTAAAGCATGCAGTTTTGGCTCCTCCTACAGGTCAAAAATAATTCTTCAGATACTCTTAATATTATTTTTATCTACAAGCTTTTGGGAAACACTTCTTAAGTATGCTAGTAAGACAACTTTTACATTTTTACACTCTTTGCACTACATCTAAGTCTAGTGAAATAATGTCACCTTCAATTAAATGTTATTTATTTGTCTCCAAATCACAACAACAGTTGACTCGATGCACTTTATATCATAAGGTAAAGATTACAGTAGGAAATGATTTTCTTTTCTCGGTGGGTTAACCATTTCAAATAAAGTGTAATTATGAATTTTAAAAAATTATAAGAGGTGATCTTAAGCAAACTTACCTTTCCTGTACAGGAGGATGTAAGCTGTAGAAGACCTGTTATGAGGAATTATGAGAAAGACGCCATCAAACGTCATCAAAAGTCAACCAGCTGAATAATGTGAACTCCAGCTGCATCATGTCAGACATTACATGGTTCTAGCTCAGGAAATATTCCTCATGTGGCATTAAACAAAATCAGTGTTTACCTCAGTGGGTTTTCTTTAGCAAAAAATAGTTTGACCTGAAAAATGAAAAATAATAATAAATTAATGACTTAATGTCATGTTGTTAAACTTAACTGTCTGAGGACTTGTCAAATTATGCTCCCTTACACTTTCGACACGTCCATCATCGAAGCAGTACCACTGCCCATTTTCATATGATTTGATTTCTGCGGTGTAGTGTCCTCCTGTTAGACTGCCAAAGTGGTTAACCACGGCGTAGAGCTCATAAGTATATTTCTGGAGAGAAGGAAATAAAACAAAGTCATTAAATTTAAAAGATAAAAGTTAAAACTTGTTGCTGTTCTCTCTTAAATACCTCCATGTGTAAAGTTTGAGGCACATCAGCTTTGCAGTGAAGCTTGACGTAGCGCCTCAGCTTGTAGTCAAAGGTAAATCTCTTTAGTAGGAGGGTCAGAACATCTGGATGTTGAGTTATCTCCCATTTCTAGGACACAACATAAAAACAACTACATGAACCAGAGGCATTCATCTTTTGTGATAAAATCTTTAAGAGATCAGATTCATCACTCACAATGTCTGCATTTTGCTTTTCATCACAGCGGCTGCAGTATATCTGGTCATCACCAGATACTTGTTGTAACTCAAAGAAAGCTTCGAGACCTTGCTCCTGCACACCATGAAGATTTTATGTAAAACAGATTGCTTTCTTAACATTTTGAAAATATATACCCTTCTTTTTGATGGGGGAAAATTCAGTACCACATTGTAGGTTTTATATCTTGAATCTTCCACCATTAGTGGCAGAATCCAAAAGAAGCTCCTGGAATCGTTCTTCATGTCGCACTTACAGCATGTTGTCCTGTGATTCAGCTCTCCTTTAAAGATCTGGACACGAAAAAGTGCAATTGTTGCTGTGCACCCGTGTAATCAGAGACACTGTTAGAGCTATACTGCACTGACAAAAGCATTTTGTTAGATTAAAGTACAATAATTTGGCAGGCTTATTGCTACATCTACTCCTATTTTCTGTTCAGGAATGCAAATGAATAACTCATTTGGCTTATTAATCAAAAAAGTAATTTCTGCTATTTTTTCTGCTTTTTTTGTAAAATGGGAAATGTGAAAGTTCATGGATTATATATTAGAATTAAAACTATCATTTTGATTAAAGACATCGTGAATGCGGTTAAAGTCATTATCACACGGTGGCGCTCTAATTCATTTATTAAGCATTGTATAAAAGAACTTTTAACCTGTCAACACTCACTAGAACATAACAAACAGTCTGTATAGAATCACCAACATTTACATTTTTAAAAAGATTCCTTTTTAAACTTTTTCTCCTTGGAAGTTAAACTTCTACCACCATCTGCACTGCTTCATAATTCTGCATGCAGAATTCAAAATACTTTGACTATGTTTCCCTCTCTTATATTGTCTCGGGTAAATCTAAGTATTTTAATCTTTACACTCTAACTCAGCTAATGCACATATTTGAAAAAGTATATGGATGTAAAGTGAGTTTGGCATATATATATATATATATATGTGTATATATGTATGTACACTCAACAAAAATATAAACGCAACACCTTTGTTACTGCTCCCATTCCCCATGGGATGGACGTAGAGACCTAAAATTCATTCCAGATACACAATATAACCATCCCTCCCAAACAGTGGTCACAAATCAGTCCAAATGTGTGGTAGTGGGCACATCTGCCATATTGAGATAATCCATCCCACCTCACAGGTGTGCCACATCAGGATGCTGATCTGACATCATGAGTAGTGCACAGGTGTACCTCAGACTGCCCACAACAAAAGGCCACCCTGGAATGTGCAGTTTTTTGCGCTATTGGGGGTCTGGGGACCCAGAACCGGTCAGTATCTGGTGTGACCACCATTTGCCTCATGCAGTGCAACACATCGTCGCATGGAGTCTATCAGATTGTCAATTGTGGCCTGTGGAATGTTGGTCCACTCCACTTCAATGGCTGTGCGAGGTTGTTGGATATTCGTGGGAACTGGTACACGCTGTCGTATACGCCGGTCAAGCACATCCCGAACATGCTCAATGGGTGACATGTCCGGTGAGTATGCTGGCCATGCAAGAACTGGGACATTCTCAGCTGCCTTCTGCCCTGAACAATGTGAACCATGATTCATCCGTGAAGCGCACACCTCTCCAACGTGCCAGACGCCATCGAATGTGAGCATTTGCCCACACAAGTCTGTTACGGCGACGAGCTGGAGTCAGGTCAAGACCCCGATGAGGACGACGGGCATGCAGTTGAGCGTCCCTGAGACGGTTTCTGACAGTTTTTGCAGAAATTGTTTGGTTGTGCAAACCAATTGTTCCAGCAGCTGTCTGGGTGGCTGGTCTCAGACGATCTTGGAGGTGAACCTGCTGGATGTGGAGGTCCTGGGCTGGTGTGGTTACACGAGGTCTGCGGTTGTGAGGCCGGTTGGATGTGCTGCCATATTCTCTGAAACGCCTGTGAAGACGGCTTATGGTTGAGAAATGAACATTCAATGCACGGGCGACAGATCTGGTTGACATTCCTGCTGTCAGCATGCCAGTTGCACGCTCCCTCATTGCTTGTGGCATCTGTGGCATTTTGCTGTGAGACAAAACTGCACATTCCAGGGTGGCCTTTTGTTGTGGGCAGTCTGAGGTACACCTGTGCACTACTCATGATGTCAGATCAGCATCCTGATGTGGCACACCTGTGAGGTGGGATGGATTATCTCAATATAGCAGATGTGCCCACTACCACACATTTGGACTGATTTGTGACCACTGTTTGGGAGGGATGGTTATATTGTGTATCTGGAATGAATTTTAGGTCTCTACGTCCATCCCATGGGGAATGGGAGCAAAAACAAAAGTGTTGCGTTTATATTTTTGTTCAGTGTATATATGTGTGTATATATATATATACACACACACACACATATATATACATATAGATATATGTATCTGTGTATATATCTATATGTATATATTGATTTTTACTCAACTACCCAGACACGTGTTTATGGTACATAAAAAAATCTGATTCTTTATTTTCCAAAGGACGCTTTTGACACCGATTAGCAGACAGCTACAGCTGGTGCCTGCTGTGCTGTACGTTGTACACGTGTACCTAGATATTTTCAAATTTCAGCACTGATTAATGAACACTGTGCCCTTAAAGTAAACAGAGCTGTATATTGGTCGCACCTTGGAAGCGTCTTGGCTCGTCATACACAAAATCTTCTCAAAATACTCAGCAGCATCACGTTGTTCAAATACTGAAGATCAGGGAGATAGAAGAGGACGCAAAATTATTACCAGAGCACCAGTGATAATATATTTGTTACAGCATTTCAAATGCACACACAGAATAATGAGACATGTCAAATAAACCATCTCACCATCTGTGATGCCCAGCTTCTCTGTGATGTTACGTGTTTCGGCCAACTGTTTCTGTAAATCATCAAACAGCCTTCTCAGCTCTGAGTCAACGATTGGTGATTCTTTCCTGCCCCTCCGATGATCTGGACTGCTTAATATGTAACCAGGAAACAAAGGTAATGTGATTAAAAATCTTTATATTTCCACTTAGTTCCAGATTTTAACACGTATTAACTCCTGGAAGAAATACACTTTCACATCAATCTGACACTTCTGTTAAATAAAAGAAAAACTTCATCTTGTTTCTTAAAACTGAGTCAAAGAGTAAAAGAAAACAAACATTTTCTGTGATACTCTACGTTTCTGATTTATTCTGATTTTCCTACATTTCTTCTTTTTTTTTCTTTCCCATTCATCCAGGCTTTATGCTAACTTATGACAGCTGTGTTCATCTCCTCAAGACAACAAAGCCACATTTAAAAACATCCCAAATAAAGTTTTTTTTCAAACCTTTTCAAAGCGTCACGAAAGTTTTCTGTCATGAAAAGCACCTGAAGCACGCTGTTCAGGTAACATGTAAGACCTGGACTCTTGAGGCCATAGTAATCTAAAAAGTAAGTCAATGAGGGTAAGGAATATAAGTCACACATCATTTAATCAGAGCCACATGCTTTAAGCTGCTGCATTTTATACTACTTACCTGCAACAGGAAGGCTTTTTAGTTTCTTTCTGAACCTCGACACGAGGGAGTGATTCATCCTGATGTCCGTCTGATGTGTGTCGGCATTTTCACTCCTGAACTTTACTGTCAGATGCTTGGGTTCATTCTGTTGAAGGATATTAGATACAGCAGAAGTTAGAGCAGGAGAGTCAAACACAATGCTCGGGGGCCACACTTGACCCGGTAAAGATGCCAATCCAGCCAATTAGATGCTTTGGAAAATTAGTAGAAAAGCATAGACATTAAGAAGCTTTTAAGAAGTTTTTTCTCCTGATAAAAACCTTCCCTGTGGCCATTCATACTGAGCCAAAAATAGTTAATTAATAGATAACAGTTGTGTGTAAAGTGCTGACAGAAGGGGGAGCTTCACTGGTCTGGCCCACTTAAAATTAAAGTTTGCTGTATGTGGCCCAGGATGTAAAGTCAGTTTGGCATTCCAGAATTTGAGGATAACCAGAAAGGCACCAACAAACATTCAGACGGCAGGGTCAGAGTTTGGTATAAACAACATGAAAGCATGGATCCATCCTACCGTATAGCCACAGTTAAAGCTGCTGGTGGTGTACAGTGGACCATTCCTGATGACTGCTTCCAGCAGGATAACTCACTATGTTAGCTCAAATCCTCTCAAAATGTTTTCTTTTTACATTAAAATTAGTTCAGTGTACTCAAATGACCTCCACATTCACCAGATGTCAGTCCAACACATCAACTTTAGGATGTGGTGGAACAGCAGAGTCATGGATGTGCGCAGACCAGGGGTGATTTTAGCCCATTTTTGGGGGTGCTTCAGCACCCCCAAAATTAATCAAAGCACCCCAAAGATTTCTTACTTTTTTTTGACAATATTTGCTGTTTGTGTGACACACTACTAAAAATATAAAAAGCATACAGAACTGTACTTGTTTGAGACGTAACATTTTAACAACAAAAGTATAGATAACCCCCCCTCCCAAAATGGTTTGTTCCAGCTCTCCCCTGCTCTGGCTCTAGCGCTCTTGCTGCCAGAGTGATGGTGGCTGAGACGCAGCGGAGCGGAGGTGTAAGTGCCTGACTTAAAACAGGACATATCAGCTGCATTTAACCTTCAGTTACTCTTTATATAGTTAGGTAGGAGTCAGACCATGTTTCTTTTTAGCTGAAAAACATTACACCAGGTAACATGCAGTGTTGAAAACGTGTTTCCCGACGTTTGCTACCCTACAATCCGTCCTGCTCTGTAGTAAATTCAGCGACATTTCACCGTCCTGTTGCTCCCATTGAAATGTATACAGCCTATTTAAAAATCTAAAACTTTAAATTCTCTGTAGCCTAAAGTTGTTACCACTGTCCTGCTTGAAATGGATACTAACTAGCTAACTGACTGGATGCCCATTAACCTTATAACTCCTGTTGTGCGTGTGTGTGTGTGTGTGTGTGTGTGTGTGTGTGTGTGTGTGTGTGTGTGTGTACAGAGAAACAGCCAGGTTCATAATGGATATAAGGAAGTTTTTTCAAAAAAAGGAGCCACATTCAGGTAAAAGTGTAAGATCAAATGATCCGTCAATCAAGAATAATGTTGGTCTAGTGTTTCAATATTTATATCTTTTATTGGTTGTTCATGTGGTTTGGTTATTTGCCTTATGGTTGAAAGTAAACTGAGAGAGGACTTTTTTTTATTAGTGATCTTAATAGTATTTTTTCATATTAATTAAATTTTTCATCTAATTGAATACAATCTATTTGTGTATGATTGTCAGTCCAAAGAGGGAGAGAGGAAAGAGGGGAACGTGAGGAGAAAGGGCAAGGTCAGGAAGAACCAGGTAAGAAAACAGACAGGGAACAGTGACAGGCACAACAGAAACTATTAAACTGACAAAGAGAAAAAAACCCTGATTTTACTCACACAATCTGGAAGTTGTGTTCTCCCTATATTAAAGCTGCTATACAGAATCTGCAAAACAAACTGGGTTGAAACATTTTGACCCTCTTTAACAACATTCCAACATAACATTATCATTGATTGGGGAGATTAAAATTAATGATATATTTTTATGTGGTTCAGCCACAACTCTACTAAAACCTCAGCCAGTAATAGGTAGGCCAACATTTGGACCGTCCAGTTGTCTGTATGACTGCCGCAGTACGTGCACCACATTTGCACACTATCAGAAAGTGCCAAACAGCCCTGGTGGAGTGAGGAGCTGTAAAGATAAGCAGAGTGCTCTGTTTATATTCTAAAAATGTTTTAAGCTTGTTTCAAAGATTCTGTACAGCAGCTTTAAATGTTTTCCAAAAGCACATATACACTTCTCAGTGTTTCTCAAACTTTTTACAGTGTGTACCACCTGATAAAAATGTCAAGTACCACTATGAAAGCATGAAAGTCATAAATCTTACAACACAAAATTATTATTATTAAATTAGTAAAATTAGTATCTGCATACATTGTATACATTCTACCAGAGGCAAAGTTGCCTCCATTTTTATAGTTTTTATTAATATTATGTAATAATTTATTTGTAACAATTTATTCTGTTTCGGGAGTGTTTTTTATGTATCTGTATTATATTATACATACACATTAAAAGTGAATCTCTGTCCAAAAAATGCACTCAGTTTACTTCTTACTAACTATGAGCATCATTCATAATTTTCCCCCAGTAATTAAGGTTAGGATATGTATTTTTTTTATTCCAATCCATTCTTCTTTAGCAGCATTTAAATAACTTTGATCAGATTTCATGGTTTTGTTACAGACTTTTCAAAAAAGTGTTTTGCTTTTCTTTTACAAATGTGGGGATTAAATTGTGTTAAAAATGTACAAAACAGTGATGTCATGTTTTGTGACGAGGACCCAGGCACAGAGAGACTTGATGAATTTAAGAATCTTATGATTAAATAAAGAAATTTGCAGACTTACACAGAGATGGTAAAATTATGATGACCGATAATGGAGATGAATACAACAGACGATGAGGACAGGGAGGAACAGGGGTTTAAATGCACCAAAGTGACAGTCAGAGAGAACTCGGGACAACATTTAAGGATGCAGGAACTGACAGAGACAGGTTTATCTTGCCTGGCTGGGCAGCTCTCTGGGTGCTCAGCACCCCCAAAGCTCTGATTCTAGAATCGCCCCTGGCGCAGACACATCTGCAACAGCTGTGTGACGCTGTCGTGTCTGCCTCCTCTCGTTTGTTCTGTTTTCTCTCTTCCTGCAATAACGTCACTGGACTGTGTTATGTGGCATCCTTAAATAAAGCTGGTCTAACTAAAGTTGAGCTGGTAATAATTAAGCAACATTATAAACATAATACTTTTACGGTTTGTAGTACAGGTTTCTTTTGTAATGTGCTATCATTACAAACCCTTTGGTTTACAATTTAAATTTGAATGAATTCGTCCACAGTAACAGTCTGTGTCTCGAGTGTTATCGAACCATGCTGCCGCCTCTTAGCTGTGCTTACCCGCCTTCAGGGGCGATAAAACAGACCATTCAAGCAACAGTAAAACAATCACAGCTTCAGTATAAAGTACCAAACGCACTGACGCTATAACCCGTAAGTCCAGACAGCAATAATGATGATGTTTTCTAACGGTGAGTAGTAAAAAGGGAGGGTAAACAGGAGAGTACTCACCGTGCAGCCTATCTGATTTACCGACATCAGCAAACTTTCACTTTCGATGCCGTAGCGACGCTGAACGAGGAAGTGCGACAGAGAGGAGGTGCGACAGACACACAAGGACCCACCGCTGGAAGTACACACAGACCCTGGAGACTCTATTTACCCTGGTAAATTTAATATTTATTTGAATACTTAAATTGTTATGGTAAGGACTAATTCAATGGTTCATGCAGCACCCTCTGGTGGTTGTGCCATGTGTATTTGTTGTTGCAGCTTGGCAATAAACAGAGTCGCCACGTTAAGACAGAGCTGGCCCAGTCTCGTTAATGGTGCTGCTATTATAAACCCGAGATTTACCAAAACATGGTGTCAGAAGTACTCTGGAGGGAAGAAGAACGCCACGAAAACGGAAGCTTTCTCACCGGAGAGAAGTCGCCCTGCAAGTTTGCATTAACAGCCACAGTAAGAGCTAAGCTAACAAATTAGCAAACGCTAACTAGCAGCATGGCAGCTAGTTCTGACAAAACGTCCTACCTTGTCAAAACATCCTACCGTAGCGTAAATTTATGGTCTTGTCTAACAATCCGTGCTACCTTATCAGAATATGCTACCTTACGTAGTTAATGGCTCCGTCATATAGGTTGGACGTTCAGATGGCTAAATCACACTATCAAAACATGCTTCCTGCTGGGATTTATTTAGGTAGCATGTTCAGATGGCCAAATCACACTATTAAAACATGCTTCCTGCATGGTTTTATCTAGGTAGCATGTTTAGATGGCCAAATCACACTATTAAAACATGCTTCCTGCATGGTTTTATTTAGGTAGCATGTTCAGATGGCCATATCACACTATTAAAACATGCTTCTTGCTGGGATTTATTTAGGTAGCATGTTCAGATGGCCAAATCACACTATTAAAACATGCTTCCTGCATGGTTTTATCTAGGTAGCATGTTCAGATGGCCAAATCACACTATTAAAACATGCTTCCTGCATGGTTTTATCTAGGTAGCATGTTCAGATGGCCAAATCACACTATTAAAACATGCTTCCTGCATGGTTTTATTTAGGTAGCATGTTCAGATGGCCAAATCACACTATTAAAACATGCTTCCTGCATGGTTTTATCTAGGTAGCATGTTCAGATGGCCAAATCACACTATTAAAACGTGCCTCCAGCACACAATCATCTAATGTTGACAAAGAATCCAAAGAGACATGGAGGGGAAAAGACAGCTGTTTTTATTAGAAGTTGTTATGTGTTTTCCTTACATTTTTTGCATTTATATTCTTGGTTGCTCTCTTTATATTTTGCACATGCAAAATGTGCCCATCTTTGGCAAGATTCACACTGCACCTGGAAAGGAAAAATAAATAGCTCATTATGTTTGGTGAATACTATTAGTCAACATTTTAAACATGATTAGCAAGTAATGATACTAAGACTTATGTGTTTCTTTTGTTTTGTTTTGTTTTACCATTTCAATCATGCTGCGGTCAGCGTCAGCATCTAACATAGAGCAAACAATGCAGTAATCCTCAGCGTTCCCTGAAACACATTCATGGTTAGGTTTTAATCAAACATTATTTATTGATTAATTAAAAAATAATAGTAAATTTGTTCCACAAATACTTCATGGCAAATTAGTCCCCTGAATTTTTTTAATTAGACTTAAAGAAGGGTCTTATCTGAAAGTGTTTGAAAAGCACTATTTGTACTGTGCTGTTTAAAAAGCACTATTTAAAATGGAAGTACACACTCTAACGTGATAAGGACTTTACTGGACTTACCTCGATGTTCAAGTAGGGTGCAAGCTATCTGCATTCGCTCCACCACAACTGCTTCTGTAGTGGTTAATACTTCACTGACCTCTCCAAAAGCAAGGTAGTGTTCTGCAAACTGTGAGATTTCTCATTATTATAATGTGAAGTCCTAATTGTAGCTAACAATAAATGGAATAATTTGAATAAGGGTTACCTTTAACAGCAAAACTCCGCAACTGCTGGAATCCTGTTGCTTGTTGTGTTGCATAGTCTGTAACTGCCACTCCATGGTGTCTTCATGCCCTCTCATCCTCAGAAAATTCCTAGTTGAACAAAAATGTTTGTAATGAAACAAGAAATGTTTTATCTAAGAATAATACCTCAGTATCATGCATACCTCCAGTTGCGCAGAATTTTCCTGTCATAAACACCTTCATTCCCCATGGGGTCTATTAGCAGTATTTTCTGTGCAGAAATGTTGACAATCTAAAGAAAAAGTTAATAAATTAAAAATTACTATAGTTTTTGCCACTGAAAACCTATTTAAGAATAACACTTTGAGCAAGAAACTGCTTCACAACAAATTACGCAAATTAATAACTAAATGAACACATACCACAAGAATCCAGTGCGTACCAAAGTTCACAGGGCACAGCCACATGTCTTCAACTGGGAACTTCATCTGTGGGATTGGAAGTGCAGAGTAATTTCGATTTACTTAGGTACCATGCATCTCAGGGTGTTTTCAAATATAGTGTTGTTTAAAGGAACTGAACTCTGTCCTCAGAAATAGAAATGAGTCAACTTTTTGGACCACTTCTTAACTTTCAACTTACCTTGGTGAGGCATCTGAACTGCCCAGAAAACAACGAGCTTGCAACTACTGAACAGAGCAGGTGTACAGCATTCTGTAGAAGTATACAAAAATGTTACAGAACAATAAATAAATTTTTTTTGTATTTCAATATAAGTGGGCAAAGGACATTTCTTACTTACCTTGCATCTCTCAATGACACGGTGCAGGTATGCATCAATGACCTGTTTTGAAAAGTCAGAGTTTATACACCAGCAGCAACAAGTTCTGAAGTAACTGCTTGAGTGCTGTACACAAAAACTTGGAAAGGAATATAATTGCTGATAAAGGTTCTTTCTGCATATACTGGAACTGGGTATTATGATGTCACAGATGTCACAACATCTGTGTTGTTGTTGATAACAATCTTTCCTATTGAAGTGAATGGGTGAAACTTTATCAGAGTTTTGCTATATAAACCCCCCACCTACCCACACATTTTAAACTATTAATGGTGTCTGCACTGCAGATGCTTCAGAAGGAGCAGCACTTCAAAATCAGAATCAATAATGATAAGTTCTCTTACCTCATCAGAAAGCCACCGTGACCCCTGCAGTGTTCGAAAAGAGGAATCAAATAACTTGTATGGTCCAACAACTGACTCCAAGCGCCCAGTATCCTTTGCACGCCATAGCCTCTTTACTAAAAGAAAAATATGATAAGTTAGCTCAGGCATGCATGAGATTTTTAGTGGAAAAGCCGGGTAAAGGCCAACGGGCCACAACAGGAAAAAAGTCAACACAATAAACATGCATTTTCACGCAGAGAAATAGGAAAGGTACAGCGGGTGGGCAAAAGAGAAAATTACTGACAGGCAGATCCATTTCCAGACTTCCACAAGCTCAGTGCTCGTTGCATGTTTCTTCCAATATGAGTTGAAGACTGCAAAATGCAAACAAAGTCATGCAATGATCAATCATGTTGCAACGGCAAACTGGCAACAAATGACCAACGGGCCAAAAAGAGTTGTTCACTATGCCACCTTCATTTTCTAAGCTTTGTGTCTGGGAGGGAAGTTCTTGTTCACGCGTTTCCGGTCCTGGAACAGAATTAAACTCCTTGTGGGAGCAACAACTTTTGTCAGCCGTTTTGGGTGCATAATGAATAATAGAGAGTCTGGTATCCTCTGGACTTTGCTGGCACTGAGGGTTAGTAGGATGGCAGGGGGGCATCTTCAGGTCTGTGCTGCTGTTCACTGTCTGACTGTGAGTTGGGTATTTTTCATTGTCACTGACATTTACATGGTGGCTTCTTCTGTACGGCTTGATATGGTCAGTGCTGTAGTGATTTTTTAAAGTTGCTCCTTCCGTGTTTTTTAATCTCACACATTTGCCAGCGATGTCTTGAATGGTGTAGGGTCCTGAAAAATCTGGATCAAACCTTCCTCCCTTCCTTCCACGTTTCCTCATGTTCAAGAGAAGAACTTCATCTCCAACACTGTACACAAGGTTTCTGTACTTCTTATGGACTCGTCTGGCATAGGCTTCCTTTTGTAAGTCTTGGGACTTTGCCATATTTTCCTCTACAGTTTTTTTAACTTGCTCTTGTGCGTCTCTTGTAGAAGATACAAAGTCACTGTAACTCGACTCCTCAGGGAGAATGATGGAGGACAGCTAAAATTTTCACATTTTAAATTACAATTAAAATCATAAAGAAAAATAATGCATGTGAAAAATGAACTGAAAATTCTAACTAAAATAACTCGTGTTTAAAAGTAAATATACTATTATAAAGCTTTGAGCACAGAAAGCCACAAAGATAGACTCATATCATTTTTTGTATAGTCATTTTTACTCTTGATACACTTCCATAGGTGAACACATTATACTTAAAGGTCTCCTCAAGATTTATTACTTTACATAAAGATACAAACATAAAGAAGTAACTAGTCACTTACTTTATCTTTTAAATGTATCTTGCATATAGAAGTTGAGCAGAGAAGATTAAAGCTGCAGCCAATATCAATATGCACAATTTCCAATTAAGATTACATTTAATTTATGCATTATCATAGTTGTTGCATGAATAGAATTCCTTAATAACACTTACTGGGACTTCAACAGGAACTTCAGAAGGATACAGTGGGGCAAAAAAGTATTTAGTCAGCCACCGATTGTGCAAGTTCCCCCACCTAAAATGATGACAGAGGTCAGTAATGTGCACCAGAGGTACACGTCAACTGTGAGAGACAGAATGTGGAAAAAAAAATCCATGAATTCACATGGTAGGATTTGTAAAGAATTTATTCGTAAATCAGGGTGGAAAATAAGTATTTGGTCACCTCAAACATGGAAAATCTCTGGCTCTCACAGACCTGTAACGTCTTCTGTAAGAAGCTTTTCTGTCCCCCACTCGTTACCTGTATGAATAGCACCTGTTTGAACTCATCATCTGTATAAAAGACACCTGTCCACAGCCTCAAACAGTCAGACTCCAAACTCCGCCATGGCCAAGACCAAAGAGCTTTCGAAGGACACCAGGAAAAGTATTGTAGACCTGCACCAGACTGGGAAGAGTGAATCTACAATAGGCAAGCAGCTTGGTGTGAAAAAATCAACTGTGGGAGCAATCATCAGAAAATGGAAGACATACAAGACCACTGATAATCTCCCAAGATCTGGGGCTCCACGCAAGATCTCATCCCGTGGGGTCACAATGATCATGAGAACGGTGAGCAAAGATCCCAGAACCACACGGGGGGACCTGGTGAATGACCTGCAGAGAGCTGGGACCAAAGTAACAAAGGTCACCATCAGTAACACACTACGACGGCAGGGAATCAATTCAATTTTATTTATTTGGAATCAAATCCCGCAGTGCCAGACGTGTTCCGCTGCTGAAGCCAGTGCATGTCCAGGCCCGTCTGAAGTTTGCCAGAGAGCACATGGATGACACAGCAGAGGATTGGGAGAATGTCATGTGGTCAGATGAAATCAAAGTAGAACTTTTTGGTATAAACTCAACTCGTCGTGTTTGGAGGAAGGAGAATACTGAGTTGCATCCCAAGAACACCATACCTACTGTGAAGCATGGGGGTGGAAACACCATGCTATGGGGCTGTTTTTCTGCCAAGGGGACAGGACGACTGATCCGTGTTAAGGACAGAATGAATGGGGCCATGTATCGTGAGATTTTGAGCCAAAACCTCCTTCCATCAGTGAGAACTTTGAAGATGAAACGCGGCTGGGTCTTCCAACATGACAATGATCCAAAACACACCGCCCGGGTAACAAAGGAGTGGCTCCGTAAGAAGCATTTGAAAGTCCTGGAGTGGCCTAGCCAGTCGCCAGACCTCAACCCCATAGAAAATCTGTGGCGGGAGTTGAAGGTCCGTGTTGCTCGGCGACAGCCCCAAAACATCACTGCTCTCGAGAAGATCTGCATGGAGGAATGGGCCAAAATACCAGCTACTGTGTGTGCAAACCTGGTAAAGACCTATAGTAAACGTTTGACCTCTGTTATTGCCAACAAAGGTTATGTTACAAAGTATTGAGTTGTATTTTTGTTATTGACCAAATACTTATTTGCCACCCTGATTTACGAATAAATTCTTTACAAATCCTACCATGTGAATTCATGGATTTTTTTTTCACATTCTGTCTCTCACAGTTGACGTGTACCTCTGGTGCAAATTACTGACCTCTGTCATCATTTTAGGTGGGGGAACTTGCACAATCGGTGGCTGACTAAATACTTTTTTGCCCCACTGTATGTAGCTTCTCTCCCATACATTAAACGGAATGGTGTGTATTTGGTTGTGGTGTAGACCTTGGACCTCAAAGAAAACAGTGTAGCATCCAGATACACATCCCAGTCATTCTGTTGACTGTTGACTAATTTTCTCAGGGCTCTACATGTGGACAGAAAAAAACCACAATAGTGACATTGTCTTAAAAGCAAATTAAATGTTACATACAAATAAAACATACCTTTTTATGTTGTCATTTGTCTTTTCGTCTAGGCCATTTGTCTGAGGGTGATATGCTGCTGTGACACTTCTTTCTATTTTCATTAAGCTGCAAAGTCTTGAGTTGAGCTTCAAAGAAAAAAGAAAATATTTTTTTAAAAACAATCACACAAAACGTTTGGCCTGGCAGCTACTTGGCACACTGTGGCCAAGTATTTACCTAAAGAGGTATGGAAAAGTAAACTTCAAATTCAAATTCAAATTTTATTTGTCACGTACACAGTCATACACAGTACAATATGCAGTGAAATGCTTAGACAACTGCTCGTGACCTAAAGAAAAAAAAAGGAAAAAGCTATGGATAAGATAGGAAATAAATATGAAAAATTAAAAAGTGTAAATTTAACTAGGAAGGAATAAAATATAAAAAATTAAGGTTAAAAATGAAATAACTGTACAACACAAATTAGAATGAAGGGTAAATTTAACTGGGAAAGAATAAGATAAAATATATAAATTAAAGTTGAAAATAAAATAACTGTACGACAAAATACACAATACACAGTATAGAACTATATAAGAATGTATGAAGAAATATAAATAAATATATATATATATACACACACAATAACAGCAGCTGTACAAGTATTAACTGGAAATGAAGAATATAGTGACCAGTGTTGTGCAATCCACATTATGTCTTGTGCAGTGCAAATATGCTTAAAGTGATTTAAGTGATGAAGTGAAAACAATGTCCAGAATGTCCAGTGTGTGTGTGTAAGAACTATATGTGTGGGTCAGTACTGTGTGGTGGTGTGATTGAGAGACCGTATCGCCTGCGGGAAGAAGCTCCTCCTCAGTCTCTCTGTGTTGGTCTTCAGGGAGCGGAATCGCTTTCCTGACCTCAGCAGAGAGAACAGTCTGTTGTTGGGATGGCTGAGGTCCTTCACCATCTTCCTGGCCTTGGTCCAGCACCGCCTGCTGTAGATTGAGTGCAGGTCAGGGAGCTCGGAGCGGATGGTGCGCTCAGCTGAACGCACAACCCTCCTTAGAGCTCGTCTGTCCTGCATGGTGCTGTTCCCGAACCAGGTTAAGATGTTTCCCATCAGGATGCTCTCTATGGTGCACGAGTAAAAGTTCCTGAGCACCTTGGAGGGCAGTTGGAAGTCTCTCAAGCGTCTGAGGTGGTAGAGACGCTGACGGGCCTTTTTCACCACGGTGTTGATGTGACAGGACCATGACAGGTCCTGCGTGATGTGACTTAACACTTACCTCGTTAACAAATTCTCTTCCTTGGTCGGATAAAACTATTGATAAAATTGTTTGATGGCAGATACTCCCTTCACCCTGGCCAAAAAGGCTCAAATGACCAAAGAAAAAGTGGAAAACCGTTAAACATGAGAGGTTTTTGGACAAAGTTTGTGTTTTTTCCATTGTTTAAGCACTGCTTCCAGCCAAGAGTGATACCATATATGCCCCATAGCTGCAGAAAAGGCTAACATTGTTATCTTTTTACAAAAAAAACAGCTGAACATGAGAGTTTTTTTGGACCAATTTTGTGTTCTCCAGTCTTTAAGTACTGGTTTGGCACCGGTATCGGATAAAACCTAAACGATACCCATCCCTATGTTACTTTTTAGGTCAAGGCCCTGCTTTGTAAATATTATTTTATAAGCTCAATAGTAGGGTGCTACTGGTACTCATTTCCATGAATAAAGGTTATCATTGTCTGTTTGCCAAATGTTATTGTGAAAATAACTAGAGGTTTATCAGATAAATGTAACAAAGTATTACTATAATGAAAATAAGAGCTCTGAAGTACTCCAGATTTGGACTTTAAGTAAATGTATTTAGTTATTTCTCTAATTATGCAAGTCTTTTGTTGTTGTTGTTGTTGTTTTCAGGGGAATTACAAATTCAGATGTAGGACTCTGTCCTACATGTGGCATGAGGGTGGAGCATACCACAGAATACTGCAAAAACATCAACTGTCCTCGCTGCAAGATGGAGTTCTGTTTTGTCTGCCTGGAACTGAAGCGTGAATGTTCACAGACCAGTTCACCATATGAAATCTGCCCCAGTGGAGTCGCTCCAAGGCAGACCTCCATCCCTGTGTGGAGGAAAACATAAAAACAAGACACACGAACAATTAAAGAGAAAATTTATATTTTCCGTCAAGGTTTTAACAATTGTTGATATAAAAAAAAATCATGTTGTGTAACTCAGCTCCAAAAGATACAGCTTTATTTTGTCAGCCTTCTGGCTGAACTTTAAATTGCACAACAAGAGACTGTTATTGTTCTGTTAAAATCACTAACTGCAGAGAGATCATTATACATGCATCTTTTACTGAAACATGTCTGTGAATATGAAATATGAATAAACTTTATCAGCACTCAAGTCTGTTACAAATGAAATCTTAGCATCACCCATCAGGTCTACTCGTGTGGCAAAATGTTAGCCTGTAGTTTAAGCGCAATGTGAAATAAATAAAGAACTTATAAAAAGTGCTGCATTTCTTCTGTTTTGTTTCAACATGCATATAGTGGATCACCAGCTCCTAAATTATAAGCATTAAACAAAATATCAGCTTGATTAGAAAGAAATAAAAGGAGACTGTGGGATTATAATATTATTTTATGCCATGTTAGACCCCTAATTAAAGATTGTGAATTATTATGTAGTTTTAGTTTGCATTATTCTCCTGAATTAGAAGAAGGTGATAACTATTACATTTGTTAAACTGATTTGCATTACATTAGACTGCTGATTTATTGTGAATGAATGATATTGTTTTATAATGCATTATACTGCTGAGTTATAAGAAATGCTGTTCGGAGAAAGTCATCGCCTTATTTGTCTGATTAGAAGAGAACAGAACATACTGGAGAGGTTTTCTGCCCCATCTCAGCAGGAGCAGATAAACAGGGAGCCAAGGTCGTAGTTTAGGCGCCGTGTGAGAGAAAGAATGTGAATGTGTAGGCTTTTATGATTAGGTGGGGGCCACTAGAGGCTACAAGAGTTTGATCAATGCTCCACCATTTTGAGATCTGATGCTGTCTGCGTACGGTGTCCATCTCCCACGCGTGTGATCATTAAAATCATCGTTTGACTCAACCCGGCCGGACCAGTGTTGTTATTTTGGTTTTTCCTCTTGTATCCATCCCCAATATTTGAATCCGTAACATGTTCTACTATTTGAATGTTTTCCAAGGCAGTAAGCGGAGCTGTGTTAGCTAGCCGCCTACCAATATTACTGATATATTTGATGTGTACAAGTAAGTTACCCTTAGTACAGCGGAGGAGAGAATATGCGGATATTTCACTCAGGAAAATGGATGGCGTTCATACACAGCCCCGTTTTTTTTTTTTCTGACCGTGGTCAACTGAAGATCCCTTCACACAGTGTTGCCAACTCCTCAGTAAGGAAAACCGCTTTTGGCTGTCCTAAAAGTTGCTAGAAGTCGCTAAATGACGTCATCACCTAATTTGTATAATTGGTCATGCTAATGTAATTGTCACCTACGCCAGCGGTCCCCAACCCCCGGACCGGTACCGGTCCGTGAGTCGTTTGGTACCGGGCCGCGAGAGTTGAGGCTCGGGTGTGAAATGTCTGCTTTTCAGGGTTTTTATCGGTTTTTAGCATTGTTTTGTTATCTTTTTTATTGTTAACTCGGTTTTCCTGGGTCTTTTCACGTGTGTTATGAACAGTGTTGGGACTAACGCGTTGTTAAGTAACGCGTTACAGTAACTACATTATTATTGTGGTAACGAGCACGGTAACTACACTGTAATCCCTAACAGTTGTTCTAGCTCATAACTAATAAGCTCATAACACTCAAATGTCGTTTTGTAGTTGAGCAAACTATAAAGTATTGAGCTCTGTTGGCTTTTATGCAGCTTTAATTGAATAGGGCTCAATATTTTTTAGCTAATTTTTTTGGAACGCTCAAAAAGTTTAAGAAGCATATATTAGTGACGTTCTGGTGGGTGGAGTCTTGTCGCTCCCTCAGGAAAGCTGAGTCAGCCATCTTGAATTTACCTTGATGCGGGGAAGATTTGGCCAGCCCGTGTGGATTAAGAGTCCCCAACTTCAACCCACCACCTTATTTTTTTTCATCAACTGCCCTAAATTTGGTAAGTCTAACGTGTTTTTGTTTTGTTTAAATTTAATTTCGATAAACATTCTTTTTTATTTTTTACTGGAAATATATTCGTACTTTGTGCACAGTGAATGTTTGTTATAAATGAATTCGAATCCAAGTAATTGTAATTTTAGAAGTTTTCGAATGTGACAAATTAGAATGGTGTAACGTTTTGGCGGTTTTCCGTGGGGGACAACATTTCCCATAATGCATTGTATTCTTGCCCGGGAAGTTGACGGTGGCAGTTCTAGCTCCATGCGTTTGAACTTTCTACTAAAACTTTCCACTGTCCGTTTCTACCGGTTGTCGTATTCGCTGGTAATGCACGTGCGTATTGTGAGTATACTTATTTCAATAAGTGTCCGTGTTACACAGTCAGTAGTTTATGCTGTTGAGCTGTGTGTGTGTGTGTGTGTGTGTGTGTTTGTGTGTGTGCTAGCATGAAGCGAAAAATAATAAACAACATGAGTGTGTTATCATGATGGTAATTAGACACATGTTTGTATTTTTTCGTAGTCTCAAATGTGTGGTTGTGAGATAATCTCGAAATCCTTTTAACAGTTTAGAGGGGTATTCCACTAAGCGAGCTCTACAAGTCAAGGCTTGCGGAAAAATGCATCGCCCGATTCAGCCTAACATTATACACTGGTTGAACTCGGTGCTACGAACGAAGTTCAGCTAAATTGTTCGCGCTAATTCGACAAGGCTCAACCAGCCAGACTGAGGCGCCTCCTTGACACCTTTAAGCCAGACCCTATCGATCTTTGCTAGATAAATTGAAATGAAATGAAAATAAAGAGCCGCGTTCTGCTCCCAGGCTAAGAAAGAATCATTGATGCAGACTGTGCGGATCACAAATACTCCCTAACCTGTAAGGCTGGGGTGTCCAAACTTTTTTCACTGAGGGCCACTTACTAGAAATTAGGTAAATAACCTTAACTTTAGTGTATTAAAGATCACAAAATCACTTAAAAGTGGTCGAATATGTTATATTGTTGAATATAATTAAAGACAAAACTGCCTTCATCACAGCTTTCCATAAATGGATCTTTATTGATTCATTCAGAAAAAGCTTTGGTAGCTTATTTTCAGAACAGCAGCCTCAGATTTCTTCTTAGACAGAAGATTTACAGCACAGAGAAAAAACAATAAAGGGGAAAATAGGACGGGTAAATTTCAAGTTTGTTATTTAAGTTATTAAGCTTATGTTACACCCCGGCCTAGGCAACCGGCGTGCAACACGGGAAAAAAATAAAAATAAGGAAAAAAAACAAACAAAAAAAAAAACCACTAAGGTACTCCACCAAAAATCCCAAAAACGAAAGTACCAACAATTATTTACATCAAAGAAAAATAGGACATTTATTTACATCACCAAACACCAAACTATTTACAACCGGGGGGGATCGCGAACATGACAAACTGACACACAGGGCTTAAATACATAGAGGGAGCAATCAGGGAATGGACAACAAGAGGGAAACACAGCTGGGGCAAGTTAGACCTGACGAGACAAAAAAAGGTGAACTGAACACACTGAGATACCACAGACCTTCAACGTAAAGCAGGAAACACATAACAGTCACGCAAAAAACAAAACACTGACAACATCGAAACGTAACACTTAGCAACACACCTATCAACATTAGTTTGAAACGGTTAACATTAACAGACTGAACTGGACTTAATAACAGGAGTGCATATAATCTTAGTAAATTATTGTGAGTATGAGCTGCGCTGGGTATGTAAATCGGGCCATCCAGCTGCGGTGCTGATTTGACGTCACTCGTGCCAAAAATCCGGACAAATGTCACTTGATCAAGAAGCAGATCTGCATCAGATGAGATCAGCTGACTACGTGTGTGTGTGCTGTGCAAAAAATGTTTTTGAACATTAAAAAGTTGTCTTTGTGCACATATTGTTTACAGATATCAGACTGCAAAGAGTGCTACAGAGAGTCAACATTTCACCAGTTGTCAGTGGGTGAGTTTTATAATTTGTGTCCTAATTTAAATAAAAAATAAATACAAAGAAACTAGAGAATTTTGCCCTGAATTATTCAAAATTCTTAGATTTTTTTGGGTTACCCTTCTAGATTGACAGGTTTAGCCCGTTACACAAAAAGTTTGGACACCCCTGATCTATAACAATGACAATCAGAACATGGCTATCCAACACTTTGTTTTTACTCTGCATTTGTGTAAATACTATTCTAATAGATATTGTATGTTCATCTAGGAACAGCATGATGTAAATACAAGACGGGCCCTCGTCCTTCGTGCACTTCCTGTGTACCTGCGTGAAGATGCCTCCACGTTATTCAGGACTTGTGATGTAAGTGTACTAGCCTCAGCATCAACCATATGACATCGCTCAGAACTCAAGGAGAACCAGGGTGTATATCAGGAAGGAGGTTCAACACAGTCCTCATCTGACTTGTTTTCTCCCATATATCAACTATTGTTGAATAAGATTGCAAGAAGATTGTTACGCATAAACCAGAAAACATGAAAATAGTTGAAAGATTATTATACAAAAAAAATCTGCAGATAAAAACTATCTCCCTTTTTAAAATTCAAGTGTTCTATTTTTTTGGAGGTGCCATGTTGTGGTCAGAGAAATGTTTGGTAAATAACAAAAACAAATATCTTGGCATATATTTATTATTGAAAACATTTATTTAAACATATGTTTTGAAACCAAACCCAAATTAAGATTATTGTAATGCATCATGATGTATCGCAATATCAAATTAAATCGTTGACATTATAATCCTAAAAGAAACGTGTGACTTATGAAGATTCACAGCTCTAATCAATAGCATGATTTGTGTCCTTGTGGGGCTGAACTCATTCTTGTAATTTTTTTTGTTTTGCAGTCAGCAGATGGTCCAGACCTCACTGACACTCCTGTGGCTCTGCTGACAGTTGTCACGGATGACACTACTGATTCGGCCCTCTTCAGTCCCGAAAGCATCTGCATTGTCGTTGAGGATGAAATACTTGTGAATGATCCCACAAATCTGGCTGAGTCATTTCTCCTGCTCTTTGGGTACATCTATGCACTAGACCTACAATACCCAAAGAAACTTGAGCTTACATCAAGCCTATTCAAATGGCGGCCCGCGGGCCAAATGCGGCCCAGAAGCAACCTGCGAGTGGCCCTGTCTGTGGTCCTGGCAGAAACAGAGAGAAAACGCAAAAAATTAATTCATTAATTAATTTTAAAAAAAATCAAAAAATGAAAAATTCCTACAGCGTAGCGTAGACTGTGAATGCAACACTCCTAGTAGCCTAGCAATATTTAACCCACAATCCACCGTGATGTAAACAATAGTGATGTGCGGATCGATCCTGAAATATCGATTCCTCCGATACCAGTCATTTATGTTCTAGAATCGATTCTCACATTAAAATATCGATATTTTAGTAATTTAGGGTAAATTTGTAGTTTATCATTAACAGGAACACAGTGGAAAGAAACTATAACATTCGGATTGTCTACATTCAAAGGAACTACTTCCTCTTCCACCTTTCATAGTCATGTGCGAAATACGGCTGTATAAATGTCTCGCAGCCCCTTGGCGTGCGCACTCACAACAATGGCTGAGCGTAATTGTGCGGACGTATTTTACCTCCACAAACAGCTGAGACGTGGTTTGCGATACATATGGCAAAAAAGTGAGGTGTTGTGGCCATACTTACCAACCTTGAGACCTCAGAATTAGGAAGACATTCAAAAGGGCTGTTGGGGGGGGGATAAATACATTTTACAGTGTTTATTTATCGGATAAAATATGTTAAATGTCACCGTTATTATTGGCCGGCCCGGAAACAGCGGGGGTGTCCAAATTCAGGGGCTGCTTCCACATGAGGACCCGGCCTTCGTGGTCTAAAGATAGCCGTCACGTATACGTCACGAGCTCCCTCGGTGGAGTGAAACTCTGCCGTCTGCTCCTTGCTATCTAAAATATAACAGGGCGCTGGCGTAAACTCTCGACCGTCTCACACTTTGTTTAATTAGTTTTCTGTTTAATGTTTATTCAGCTGTGTGAAAACCCTGCAGGAACCTTCCTGAGGGATTAATAAAGTTAAATTTAATCTAATATAATAACTTTAATTTCAGCCAAACCGATTTACTCACGAACAAATAAAACACTGAAAAAGCCAAAGAATAGCATTTTTAAGTTATCAATGACTTATATATCATGTTTAACCCGAGTAGCGAAAGACAGGGGGGTTTGAAAACGATGTGTCGATCGGCTCAGATATTTAAAGTTTACACAGCTACATTCTGAAAACCTGAAACCTGAAAATATGTTAAAAGTTTTTTTGCGACCCAGAAAGAGAAATAAGAGTAATATTAAAACTAAGTCGCTGCCGCCATTGTTGGAAACTGGAATTGGCTGGGGCGCGCTATGAATTCTGCATATGGTTTTTCAATTTTGTTGCCTGGGTGGAAAATCGGGAGAAATTCGGGATTCTCCCGGAAAAATCAGGAGGGTTGGCATGTATGGTTGTGGCAACATCATTAACCTTGTCAAACACCTCAGAGTAAATCATATCACAGAATATGACGAGCATATGTTGAGATGAACTGAAGAGGAAGACAGGGACAGGTGACGTCTCTCACGGAGTCCTTTAGTGCTGCAGGCAGGCAAGGTGTTCAAATAGTGCACAACTTCAGTTTTTTTATTTCTATATGATGAACTCTGCATTATTAAGTGATAAGAACAAGAAATCTGATGTCCTGTAATCATTATGACGCTATAATTTGAGATACAATAAATAAAATGAGTTTTTGTGCAAAGTATCGGTATCGGATCAGTATCGTCGATACCACCCTGAATATTACTTGGTATCGGATCGGAAAGGAAATCAGTGGTATCGCACATCACTAGTAAACAAATTAAACAATCATCGTAATATATGATGCGACAACAGCATGTCTTTCTCACTCCTAAAGCGCAAAATTGACAATGAAAACTGTCGGTTTAACCCTGCCTGGACTGACAAATACTTATTCATTTTACCGAGTTTAATAATCTTACAACCGGAGTTGTACTACCATGGTGAGGGTCCTGTACAGCCCAAGAGAGAGCTGCAGCATCTTCCCTTCGTGTTTGCTTCTTGGCGAAGAAGAAAAGGCCTTTCACAGATTCTGAAACGGTGAAATACTGCATGCTGGCCGTGGTGGATGTGGTGAAAAGTGATGAATAAATTAAAGTAAGTGTGATATCTGCTATTAAAAACGTACCCCTTTCAGACAGTTCAAATATTCGTAGAGTTGAAGTTCTGGCGTCAGACGAGTTTGAAATGCTGTTAGGTGACCTGAAGAAAACTGATGTAATGTACAGTGGGGCAAAAAAGTATTTAGTCAGCCACCGATTGTGCAAGTTCCCCCACCTAAAATGATGACAGAGGTCAGTAATTTGCACCAGAGGTACACGTCAACTGTGAGAGACAGAATGTGAAAAAAAAATCCATGAATCCATATGGTAGGATTTGTAAAGAATTTATTCGTAAATCAGGGTGGCAAATAAGTATTTGGTCAATAACAAAAATACAACTCAATACTTTGTAACATAACCTTTGTTGGCAATAACAGAGGTCAAACGTTTACTATAGGTCTTTACCAGGTTTGCACACACAGTAGCTGGTATTTTGGCCCATTCCTCCATGCAGATCTTCTCGAGAGCAGTGATGTTTTGGGGCTGTCGCCGAGCAACACGGACTTTCAACTCCCGCCACAGATTTCCTATGGGGTTGAGGTCTGGAGACTGGCTAGGCCACTCCAGGACTTTCAAATGCTTCTTACGGAGCCACTCCTTTGTTGCCCGGGCGGTGTGTTTTGGATCATTGTCATGTTGGAGGACCCAGCCGCGTTTCATCTTCAAAGTTCTCACTGATGGAAGGAGGTTTTGGCTCAAAATCTCACGATACATGGCCCCATTCATTCTGTCCTTAACACGGATCAGTCGTCCTGTCCCCTTGGCAGAAAAACAGCCCCATAGCATGATGTTTCCACCCCCATGCTTCACAGTAGGTATGGTGTTCTTGGGATGCAACTCAGTATTCTTCGTCCTCCAAACACGACGAGTTGAGTTTATACCAAAAAGTTCTACTTTGGTTTCATCTGACCACATGACATTCTCCCAATCCTCTGCTGTATCATCCATGTGCTCTCTGGCAAACTTCAGACGGGCCTGGACATGCACTGGCTTCAGCAGCGGAACACGTCTGGCACTGCGGGATTTGATTCCCTGCCGTTTTAGTGTGTTACTGATGTTGACCTTTGTTACTTTGGTCCCAGCTCTCTGCAGGTCATTCACCAGGTCCCCCCGTGTGGTTCTGGGAGCTTTGCTCACCGTTCTCATGATCATTTTGACCCCACGGGATGAGATCTTGCGTGGAGCCCCAGATCTTGGGAGATTATCAGTGGTCTTGTATGTCTTCCATTTTCTGATGATTGCTCCCACAGTTGATTTTTTCACACCAAGCTGCTTGCCTATTGTAGATTCACTCTTCCCAGTCTGGTGCAGGTCTACAATGCTTTTCCTGGTGTCCTTCGAGAGCTCTTTGGTCTTGGCCATGGCGGAGTTTGGAGTCTGACTGTTTGAGGCTGTGGACAGGTGTCTTTTATACAGATGATGAGTTCAAACAGGTGCCATTCATACAGGTAACGAGTGGGGGACAGAAAAGCGTCTTACAGAAGATGTTACAGGTCTGTGAGAGCCAGAGATTTTCCATGTTTGAGGTGACCAAATACTTATTTGCCACCCTGATTTACGAATAAATTCTTTACAAATCCTACCATGTGAATTCATGGATTTTTTTTTCACATTCTGTCACTCACAGTTGAAGTGTACCTCTGGTGCAAATTACTGACCTCTGTCATCATTTTAAGTGGGGGAACTTGCACAATCGGTGGCTGACTAAATACTTTTTTGCCCCACTGTATATAGCAGGAGATCACTGACAGAACTGATAATGCACAGTTGTGCGTATATGTCCGTTTTTTGGATGGGAAATTGCTCGGCTTACTACCGTTAGAGGGACACACAGCTGGCGAAATAATGTTTGAGAAGATTTCAGCTCTTTTTGAGGAAAATGGTCTGGATATGAAGCGTGTCTGTATACTTGTGACGGATGGGGCTCCATCCATGGCAGGAAAAGTGAGTGGTCAGAGAAATATTTATTTTAATTTGAAAGGGAATTATCAAAATGTTTTTTTTTTTTGTTATTATTATTATTATTTCAAATGTGCAAAAAATAGTTTAGTTATAGCTCCCTTTTTTTTTAAATGGACCTTTTGGTGTGCATTTGTGATTTACAGGGGAAAAGGAATAAAAAAATTACTTGTTTTTCAATACAGTTGTGTGGGTTTGAAATTGATCATGATCTGCTGCTTACTGGCTTCAAAAAAAATATCTGGCCCAGATAAATTCCTCGGTTTGAAAATCTGGCCCAACTAACTTCGTAGTTGAATAGCCATGGCTTACATTCACATTTATCCAGAAGGTTGTGATGTGCCTTGAGGACAACAAACCACTGAAAGGGCGTCTACTGATGCTGAAGAATGATTTGTTCAATGAGTGAATCACTCAGAATGGACTACTTGTTGAGCTGAGTATTGAGGAAGCTTTTTTGTTTGTTTTTTTCCTAATCATTTGCCTCTTCTACCTCACATTTAAGATGAATGACTGTTCAGTTCATGCACTATTCATGTTTAATGTTCTGTTGCCTAATTCGTAAATGCACTGCCTTGATGTTTGTTCCCTATAAGTACAGCAGTGGAAACCAGTACTGTTTTTTTTATGTATTTTTAAAAAAGAAAGTGAGCTGCAGCTGTCAAGGTACAGTAAGTGTTAAATGCCTCAATGTTCTATTAGCTGCAATTGCTGTTAATACTGAAAATGTTATTGAAATTTAGAATTGAGATGGAGACCCTTGGAGTCTTTTTCTCTTGTTTTATTTATGAAGCACTTTTTTATGAGTGAGCTCTGTTGTTTGTGCCTTTTTTAAAAGCACATTGTGTTTAATAAAAAGTTGTTAAATTGTTAGTGTTGTTACTTTCATGTTTTCTAACACTTTTAGCTGATTATAATTTACTGGGCAAACAGTTTAGAATTATTTGTAAGTGTATTTCCCACAGTATTTTAAAAATATTGAAGATTTTAAGTGTTATTTCCCATATTATAAGTTAGAAAATATGAAAAAGTTTGAGTTTATTTCCCACATCGTATGAGTTGCAATATGTAAAATATTTTGAGTGTATTTCCCACCTTAATTAAGTTGAAAAATATTGAACATTTTGAGTTTATTACTCCCTAATTATAAGTTGAGGAATATCAACATTTATGAGTTAACATTGAGGTAATTTAAGGCAACTGCAACTATAATTTTTATTTTAGTTAAACTTAAAACTTTTAAAAACATCACTAAAAAATTGTTGTGTAATCTGTTACACAACAATTTTTGAGTTCTGTGAACTTATTAGGTTTTACAGTGCACTGTAAGACCGAATAGTAATAGTTTGATAAATGAAATGAGTTCCATCTACTTAAAAACCTGTTATAAGTTCATACACCTTTATTTTTTTGAGTAGTTTGAACAAGTTTGTTTTTTCAAGTTATCAGTACTTGAATATATTGATTAGTTTCTGGCATTGCCCTCAAATAATTTGAGTTTTAACACTGACGTCACTTACGTGCCTACGTACTTACCTACGTGCGCCACCTGTTTCTTTATGAAGTGCTGGCAACCATCTTGGATTCCTCGCTTCGAGTGCGAATGCCCGCTCATTACTCCGAAAGAAACTTGTGGAACGTTAATATCCGAACAGAAATAAAAACATTTGTCAAGGGGTTTTTTGCGGCATTGCCTTTGACGCTGGATAAAGGAGGGCATGCTATGGTATGTTACGGACTTTTGAACTGGAACAGCTAACGCTCTGCACTTGGCTAGCTGCATTTACCGCCTTTGCAGCATCTTCAGGAGCGCTTTTGTGGTAAGTTTTATTTTTTCTGAAACTATAGTTCTCCGTTGTAATATGGGTTTTTATCGTCATAAATGTACAACTCTAGCAGGCATTTAAGAATTACATGCATGCGTCGTTTTATCCATGTCGGCTTGGCCCCAAAGTGTTTTGCATGAATTATGCTAATAAGCTCATATTTAGTATAACACGTGTTAATAACTTTTCTAATTTCTTACTATTTTAAAAGAAGTCTTTATTAGGCGTTTCTGGATTTGCAGATTATAAACTGCCTTGTGGTTAAATTGTTGAATCAATATGCACTGCTGCGCTGCTTCACACTTGGCGCATATGTGGATATTGATATTGGCTAGCCCATTTGCTAACTGGTGGAACTTAAAACTTACGTTTAGTTCTCTGGAGTTGTACATATTAAAACTGGGGCAGCAAAATTGTAGGCACAGTACATACTTACAAAAGCAGTGAATAATCATTACATAATTACGCGGTAGAACTTGGTTTACATTGCAAATAGTTATGTATACTAAGTTGAAATGTAGAATCTTCTGAACTGTAAAATTGTTGTGCCTGGTCTCTATTTTAGGTTAGCTTAAGGGTGAATCCATCAATAATATATTTACCAAACAGTTATTTTTTCGTTTTATTTTATTCTGATGCCCAGTGTTCATTAGTGAAAGACTTAGTTTTTTATCTGTCAGGGGCTGGGTCTGTGACCCAGCATTTTGAGTTTATTTTGTATTTTTGCTTTCTTATGTTATATTGAAATGAGGTGAAGTTCTTGTATTGTTGTTATTATTAGTTAAGGTTTAGTTGAGTTCTGGGCTGGTTATGTTTCATCTGTGTCTCCTTGGTTGTGTGTCTTTTCTGTTCTCTGTTTAGTCTGTCTTGTCTTCTGTGTTTTATGGTTATGTCCATGTCAGGGCAGAAGTAAATTTTCAGGGGTGAAGATGCTGTTTACCTTGACCAGCTAAGACTACAGATTGTAGATGAAGTCCAGAAAAGTGAAAAGAATCCTGATTACAAAGCTGATGCACACAACTTTGGCCTTGCAATGCAAAGAGATCATCATTGATGACCTACCAGTAGGTCAGATCCTGGATTGCTGGCCTACTCTGAAATCCCAGTCCCAGGTAAGAATGTATATAGATGTATCTAACAAGATGTATTTTATATCAACTCCTGTTATCTGGCCTGTCTGAACAAATTATGCCTTTGGAGTGTAAGGATTTTGATGTATTTTGCAAAGATTTATAGACTAATTGAAACTTGTAAACACAAATGTATCCTGTGTGTTCAGATCTGTGCAGAATTCCACAGGATTACAAACCTCCACCTGAAGAACCACTTTTATGCTGTGTTGGACCAACATGCTCCCCGGCTCCAGAGCTTATTCAGAAAGAAAGCTGTTTGCACAGGGAACGTGTCTGATGTCCTGTCTCAGCTCTTCAGAAGCTATAATCTCCAGGTTAGTGGGTTTTTGTCTTGTTTTTTGAGCTTTATTTAATTTGATCAATTTTTCAATTTTAACTACTATTCTTGACTAGGTTAGCCAATAATTTAAAATAAAAATTTTCTTGTGATGTAGGAACAAGCTGATATCCATGCCCAAAGTGCTGGTGTGCTTCATGCACTCTCTGCCTATTTGTACGAAGACACCTCTACCTTCATCAAAACATGTACGTTTTGGACAAAGTTGTGAACAATATCTTAGTAGCATCCTTGTTTAGATTTCTCAAAACATTATGACACTTTGAGAAGCATCTCCATGCTTGGATCTGTCTACAACAGTGTCCATGTCACATAATGGAAACACTACATGTTTTTAATGTGTGTAGACCTTCTATAATGTTCCTAGCCCAACCATACATCACTGTACAAATGAAAAAAATATATAACTCCTATTGACTTTCTGTTGTTATTGCTACGAAGAGGTATGACTTTGCTTTACTAAAAGTACTATTTTTGTCAGTTTGTTTTCTCAAATCTTTGGTGTGTTGTGGCTTTTTTTGTTGTTCAAACAATTGATTTCTGAGCTAGTAATAATCCAGAAATGTGACTTGTATAGATGAAACTAAGATAAATAGGAATGCACTAACATGAAGTAATTTTGTTTTCTGTAGATGATGCATTCTGATAGACCAGATATTAGTGAAGTGCCACTTGGACTCCTCCTGATCAGAGCCAGTTCCAGCGATGCAACATTCTTCTGCCCTGAGAAGACTGCACTTTTGGTTGAGGGTAACATGATCATTGTTTTCACCACCCTGGCTGATGCATTTCTAGTGATATTTGGACTGACCGACGCCCTGCACCTAAGCTACCCAAAATGTTTGGCCAACATTTTTGACTTCATTCAGAACGTTTTGATGGGTCTGGAGGGTGGGAAGTTGAAGCCCAAAGTACTGAGTCTTAAAAATGATGTTTTGGCAGCAGAATAATGTCCAGGATTCCTACACAGCCCTCAAGTGCCTGTTAAAGCAAGTAATTCAGTTTATCATGTTTCCAAGTCTGGATAAGGTTTTTATAAAAAGAGAGAATAGAATAAAGAAATCTTTGCAGACTCTGTTTCATACTTCATTATCTAAAAGCCACATCCAAAGTAAAAGGGGTGATTTTATTTATTTATTTTTTTCCCCCATCATCACTTGTGTTTTAGTTGATTTTGATTGTGTTTTTAGTCAGATAACTGTAAATCTATAGAGAAAATGAAGGACAATCTCACTACATTAATGGCTTCTAGGTGGGATCTTGAATGTCACTTAAGGAACGTTCCTCCTGAGCTACTCATAACTGACATAAGGCGCTAAGGAGGTTTATAACACTTTGTTTTATGTCTCTAAAGAAGTATTTTTCTATTTAAAGTTTTATTGCTTTGTTGTTGAGACTGTGATTGCACTCTACAAATGTGCATTTTGCATAACCACAGTATTGGCATATTAAAAAGGTTACCAATTATATTTCAGTGTATTAGCTGCACTATACTATACTATTACTTTCATTCGGTTTTCCCTCCTAATAATGCAGGATTTTCTTTTCCTTTTGTTTGTTTTTTGATAAAAAGGCCGTACTCATGTGTTAATCAAATTTGAATACTCTTAAAACATGTTGTGAAATTCTTTATTTCTAATATTGTAACCTTGTGCCAAAATTTCTGACATTATTCCCTATAAAATGTGGTGGATTTATGTCTTTGGGCTTTTTGTTAGATAGGCTATGTGTCAAAGTAACTCAATAAATTTGTAACTTGAATTTATATTTTCTGTCTTATGTTTTTACAAGTGTAATTATTTTGGGCACTTTTTTTTTATATCAAATTCAAAACACAGTAGATTTGGATATTACAAGCGTTTGTATTTTAAATTAGCTTAAAATGGTTAACATTTTGAAACTAAAAATTAATTCCTTAAAGTTACTTGAGCTAGATTTGTACTTGAAACTCAAAATATCAAGTAGAGAGTACTAAACCAAAAATGTGGATATAACATAAAAACATTTATCAATGGTACTTAAAAATATTTATCTAAAGCTAATAAATAAAGTGTGTTTATTTAACTTTTATTTTTAAGTTTTAGTTACTTAAAATATTTTATGTAATCAGTTTCACCAAAAGTTTTGAGTAAAATTAACTTATTGGGTTTTACAGAGTATGTATTCTGTTGTGATTTTGCCATTTGTTAGGTTTCTGTTCTTTACCTGCCTGCTCCCACTTCTCTGTGTTCCCTCTGTCTGTCCATGGTGTTATTGTGTCTACTTATGAGTCCGCCTGTCAAGTTCAGTGTCCTGTCTGGTTCTCTGTCTGTTAATCAATCAATCAATCAAGGTTCTTTATTTGTCACATGCATAGTTATACAAGTATAACACACAGTGAAATGTGGCCTGACACGCTCCTCGACATGTGCAATAATTTGGGGGGGGTGTAGAGGAAGAACATTATATATATATATATATATATATAGTATATACACTGGGTGAATGTGCAGTAGTAGCAGCAAGCAGGTGAATTCTGTACATTAATATGAATAGACATCTGACTATTTTACAGGATAGACAATATAAACATATTTAAAATTAAAGGAATTTGGAATGTACATTGTGCCTGGGTTTAGTGTCTGGAAGAGAGTCCTGTCTCAGTCAATTATAGATGATGTGAGAGGGCGGGTGTGTGTGTTTAGGGCACGGATGGCTTGGGGATAGAAGCTCCTCTTGAGTCTCTCTGTCCTTGCCCGGAAGATGCGGAACCTTCTACCAGATTGCAGAAGTTGGAACAGTTTGTTGCCAGGATGGGACGGGTCCTTCAGTATCTGCGCTGCTCTAGTCCGGCATCTCCTGGTGTAGGTGTCCTGAAGCGGGGGGAGAGCAATCCTGCAGCAGCGTTCTGCTGTACGGATCACTCTCTGGAGAGCTTTTTGGTCCTTCACACAGCTGTTCCCAAACCACGATGTCACGTTCTGTGTGAGGATGCTCTTTGGAGAGACCCTGAACTTCCTCAGTTGTCGAAGGTGATACAGGCGCTGCCTAGCCTTTTTGGTCTGGACCTGAATGTGGGCAGCCCATGTCAGGTCTGAGGAGATGTGGACACCAAGATACTTGAAGGACTGCACCCTCTCCACTGGAGCTCCATTGATGATAATGGGCTTGTAGTCTCTGTGCTGACCCCTTCTGAAGTCCACCACCAGCTCCTTCGTCTTGCTGACGTTCAGCTGGAGGTGGTTGTCCTGGCACCACGATGCCAGATTCTTCACTTCATCCATGTAGGCCGCCTCATCGTTGTTGGAGATGGCACCCAACACCACTGTGTCGTCAGCAAACTTCACAATGGTGTTGGAGCCATGGGTGGCCACACAGTCTGAAGTGTAGAGGGAGTAGAGCAGTGGCGAGAGGACACATCCCTGAGGTGCTCCTGTGTTGATGGTGATGCTGTTGGAGAAGCACCTGCCCACCCTCACCACCTGAGTTCTGCCAGTGAGGAAGTCCAACACCCATGCACACAGACGGCTGTTAAGTCCCAGATCCCTGAGCTTTGTGAACAGTCTGCAGGGCACTATTGTGTTAAACGCTGAACTGTAATCAACAAACAGCATTCGCACATAGTTACCCTGTTTCTTGTCCACGTGGCTGAGTGTGGTGTGTAGGACGTGGGCGATGGCATCCTCTGTGGATCTGTTGGATCTGTAGGCGAACTGCAGCGGATCTATGGTGTCTGGGATGGAGGAGGAGATGATGTTCTTCAGCAGCCTCTCAAACACCTTCATTACTACCGAGGTCAGTGCAACTGGCCGGTAATCGTTCAGGGATGAGGGTTTGCTGTTCTTGGGCACAGGGATGATGGTGGATCTTTTGAAGCATGTGGGGACCACAGACTTCGCCAGGGACTCGTTGAAGATGTAAGTGAACACACCTGCTAGCTGGTCAGCACAGCAGCGCAGCAGGCGGCCGGTGATGCCATCTGGCCCCGCCGCTTTCCTTGTGTTCACTCTCCTCAGTGCCGCTCGGACGTCATGCTCCGCGATGCTGGTCACCGGTCTCTCGCTGATGACGTCACTGTCCTCGGTAGCCAGGCGGTAGATAGCATTAGCCGCCTGGTTAACCTCGAAACGGGCGTAGAACCGATTCAGCTCGTTGGTGAATGCGGAGTCGGCTTGATCGGCGCAGTGTCCCTGGCTTTGTAGTCCGTAATGGTGCGTAGTCCGTGCCACATACTCCGTGTGTCGCCCTGGTGGAAGCGGGACTCCACACGTTCCCGGTACCGGCGTTTGGCATCTCTCACCGCGCGCCGCACGCCGTATGAGGCCGCTTTGTAGGCGCTCATATCGCCAGTGGCGAGACCCGCGTTGTAGGAGGCGGTCCTGGCGTTTACTGCAGTGCGGATCGATCTGTCCATCCACGGTTTCTGGTTTGGGAATGTGGTGACTCTCGCAGTGGGGATAATCTCCTCCGCTAGCATATTGACGAAGCATACTGCTACTTCCGTAAACTCGTTGATGTCGACTGCGCATGCTCTGAACATGTCCCAGTCGACGTCGTTGAGTGCGTCCTGTAGCGTAGCTTCTGATTGGGCAGTCCACCGTTTTACCTCCCTCGTGGTCACGTCTTCCCTCCGTATGCTTTGTTTATACTGGGGAATGAGGAAGATGGCGTTGTGGTCAGACTTCCCAAAAGCCGGGTGTGAGACAGCTTTGTAGCCCTGCTTGTATGGCGTGTAGCAGTGATCCAAAATCCGATCCCCTCTCGTTGGACACGAGACATGCTGGTAAAAGTTTGGCATGACTTGTCTGAGGTTCGCTTTGTTAAAGTCTCCTGCTACAATGAGGGCTGCGCCCGGGTCCTTGTTTTGAAGCGAGCTCAGCACATCATGTAATTCGGACAAAGCCATACCTGTGTCCGCTTGGGGTGGGATGTAGACCACCGTGGCGATGACTGAGGTGAACTCACGGGGCAGATAGAAAGGGCGGCACTTAATGCTCAGGAACTCCAGATGTGGCGAGCAGCCGCTGGAGAGAGTAGAAATGCTCCTGGCATCACACCACTTTCTGTTTACCATGAAACACACTCCTCCACCTTTGGTTTTGTTCGACTCTGCCGTTCTGTCCGCGCGGAGCACAAAGAATGGCCTGGTCCGGCACGGTGGGGGTCAGCCATGTCTCCGTGAAGCACAGAATGTTGCAGTCCCTCATGTCACGTTGGAAGGTGACCCTTGCTCTTAGGTCATCGAGCTTGTTCTCCATGGATTGTACATTGGCCAGTAGGATACTGGGCAGTGGTGCACGATGCGCCTGCTGTCTCAGTCTGTTCCTAATACCAGCGCGTTTTCCCCGGCGCTTCTTTGTTCTGCGCCTCGGATGAGCGGCCCGTCCTTTGTTGTTCTCCGCGCCGCGTAGAATCTCTGGCGGCCAGGAAGGGTCAGGTTTAAAAGTGTCCAAGATTAGATGTGCAACCTTGGCACCGATGTTTGCAAGTGATCCGCTGTCGTATACTATAAGACTAGAGGATTTGGGGATGTAAACCAGAGCAAAAAATAAGTAAAAAACAAGAAAAGTGGATAGTCGGAGCGGAGCGGTCAGGAAGGCGTCTGGACGTGGCCGCGCCATCTTGGTAGTTTCCTGTTTTATTGTGAAGGTCTCTGTCTGATGTGAGTGTGTTCAGTTTACGTTTCCCCTGTCCCGTCAGGTCTGATTCCTCCCAGCCGTGTTGCCCTCCTGTCTCTCATCCCCTGATTACTGGTGTGTGTATTTAAGCCCTGTGTGTTCTCCTGCCTGTTGCCGGTTCGTCTGTGTTACCCTGTGTGCCCCTGTGTCCCCCTGTGTCCTGCGGTGTCCTGCGGTGTCCTACGGTGTCCTACGGTGTCCTGTTCCTCGTCTGCGTCTCTCTGCTTCTCATCCCGTTGTCGTATGCTCCCAGGTCTGTTATTTTTAGTTCTCCCAGTTTAGGTGTCTTCAGTTATTTGTCATGCCCCACTGCTTGTTTGCCACTACACCTTTGTAAATAAACCTCACTAGCATTTCATCCACTGCCTGCATCTTGGGTCCTTCTTCCAACTCCACACGGCTCGCCTCGGCAGCCGTGACAGTACGAACCGGCCACAATGGACCCAGCAGCATTCAACCCGCCCAAGGAGCTCCGGGAGGATATTATTTATTCTGTGGACCGTTTAATTAATTTATGGCTGGGGCATGAGGAGAAGGGATTCCGCCAAGCCATAACTAATCGATTGGAGCGACTGGTTTCCGGTCTCCCCTGGCTGCTCAGCTCACTCCACCCACTTGTTCAGAATTTCTTTCTGAACGAGCTGCACCTTCACCCCCCTACCGCTTGTCTGCTCAGTCCACCGGAGGATATGCAGTCCGAACTGCCGGATGTGGAGTTACCCGGCCTGTCGGAGTGTTCTCAGAGGAGGAAGCAATGTTCGCGTCGTAGGCACCTCACCCCACAGCCGGGTGGTGGGACTTCAGAACCGCCGGCTGTGGTGAGTGAAAAAGACACTCTTTCTGTTTCACCAGACTTTGGGACTGTTAATTCTGGGGCTGTGTTTATTCAGTTAGCCACCCGGCCTAAAGCCCAGTCGCCACCTCCACCACATTCAGCCTCACTACCCATAGCTCAGTTACAGTCACAGCCAGACTTACTACAAACTATGCTACAATCCAACTGTAGCTCAGTTGGCAGAGGAATCATTAGCCCTATCATCAGTTCAGCCTCCTGTTCAGCAGCCACTAGCCCTGCGTCCTGTGTCACCAGCTCCTCCAGTACAACAAGCTGAATCTATGCTATCCGAAGGGAATTGTTTTTCATCCGTCCATTGTAAGCAGAGAGACAAACCAGTTAATAATGTAATCATCCCTCAACAGCTGACCAGTTCTGAGACTGTGATGCACTCCAGGGCCTCCCCAGAGGCTGGGTTTCAGCCCCCAACAGACTCTGGACCCCTGGAGGTTAAGAAGCCAGCTGAGGACTGCACCTGGCTGTCGCTGCCTGAGCAGAGTCGATGCTCTGTGCAGCTGCAGCCTGCTATGTGTTTGCCAGAGGCCACCGTGCCTGCTGGTCCTGTTCTGTCCCTGCCAGAGGCCCGTGCGCCTGCTGGTTCTGTTCTGTCCCTGCCAGAGGCCCGTGCGCCTGCTGGTTCTGTTCTGTCCTTGCCAGAGGCCCCCGCGCCTGCTGGTTCTGTCCTGTGCCTGCCAGAGGTCCCCGCGCCTGCTGGTTTTGTCCTGTGTGTTCCAGGGGCCCCTTTGCCCACTGGTCCTGAGACTGTTCTCACTGGAGGGCCCGAAGAGCCCGTCCAGCCTTTTGCATCGTCAGCTGGAGGGCCCGAGGAGCCCGTCCAGTTTCATCCACGCCGCCGCCTGCTGCAGCGCCTCCGTCTCCAGCTTCCTCGCCTGGTCCAGCCTCAGCTTCATCCTCGCCTGGTCCAGCCTCAGCTTCATCCCCGCCTGGTCCAGCCTCAGCTTCATCCCCGCCTGGTCCAGCCTCAGCTTCAGCCTCGCCTGGTCCAGCCTCCGCATCCGCTTCAGCCTCGTCTGGCCCAGCCTCTGCTTCAGCCTCGTCTGGTCCAGCCTCCGTCTCACCTGGTGCTGCAGGGGCCACGCAGCCGTCAGGTCCCCAACTGCCGCCTCAACTTCGTCGGTCATCTGCCAGGCCGCATGTTGGGCATCTTCGCCACCATGGCCGGCCTCCGGACTTGCATTGTCACCGCCGCTGTCGTGAGCACGGTCGGCCCCCAGAACTGCTTTCACGCCGCTGTTGCCGTCTGCACGGTCGGCCCCCAGAACTGTTTCCACGCCGCTGTTGCCGTCCGTACGGTCGGCCCCCAGAACTGTTTCCACGCCACTGCCTACTGCGTGGCCGGCCTCTGGACCTGCCCCACTGCCGCTGCCTTTCACGCGGTCGGCCCCCGGAACTGTACTGTTTTGGCCTCCGGCGCTGTTGGCCTCCGGGTCGGCCCCCCGAACTTGTCCGTCTGGGCCTTTTTGGACTAACCTCGTTAAAAATAAGTTAGAGCCGGTCATTTGATTTACTCTGGGTCTGGTCCTGGCAAATTCTGTGTAATGAGTCAGAAGAGTCATTACTTCACACGCAACCACCCGACTATGCCGCGAGGGAAAATCAACAACACTCAGGCTACTTCGCTAACCACTATGGTGGAGGCACCTGATGGTGCGGATGCTAGGTGCTCTTCCCAAGATGGTGTGGTGGCCGAGCTGACTTCTATAAGAGCTCTGCTTGAGCAGGTAGTGCAAGACATGATGGCGGTGAAAGGTGGAATTGAGTCTCTTAAGGAAGCTGTGAATAGCCTAGGTGCGAGGGTGGACAAAACAGAGACAAGAATCTCCCGTTTGGAGGACGAGGAGGCTAAAGCTAGCTCAATAAGTAAGAACTTGAAGATACAGAACCAGCGGCTGCAGGAAAAAGTAACGGCGCTCGAGGGTTTTTCACGACGCCAGAATATTAGAATATCGGGTATTAGAGAAGGAACCGAAGGCCGTAATCTTGAGGACTGTGCGAAGAATCTGTTGTCCGAGGCTCTGGACATTGAGATGGAAGATTGGTACGAAATAGACAGAATCCATCGGGTGGGGCCAGCACCTCCGATGCCAACTGCGGATTCCAGACCGAGACACATCATCGTTAGCTTCCTACGGCATAAGGCCAAAATGTCGGTACTGGCGGCTGCCAGAAAAAAGAAGCAGATCGTTTGGAAAGGCATGAGAGTCTGTTTTTTCCAGGATTATGCGCAGGAGGTACAAGAAAAACGCAGGAAGTTTGACGAGGTGCGTCGTCTGCTGCAACAGCACAATATTGGCTATTCCCTTCGCTTTCCTGCTGTTATGACCTTTTCAGTGGATAACCAGCATCATCAGTTTTCCAACCCTGCAGAAGTTAAGCACTTTCTTAGCGGCCTGGATTTGGCTAACATTCCGGGTGATGTAGATGAAGAGGATCTCTAAGCTAAGGCTAAGGGTCAGTTTACTTCTGTGGTTTATTCATGGATCTGGGTTTTGTTACACCTTTCGACCTTTTGGTTGAGATTTGAGGGGGGGGGGGGGGGGGGCGTGAGGAGGGACGCCACTATGGGATTTTTGAGTGCTACGGACCAACGAATTCATGATTTATTTTTTTTTTTTTTCTTTCCTTTTTTTCGTTTGGTTTTTCCCAATTGTTTTTGTTTTTTGGTTGTTTTGGTTGTTTTTTTGTTTGTTTGTTTGTTTTGTTTTGCTGTTTGTTTCAATGTTATGGTGCCAACTAGGGCTGGGTATCGTCACTGATTTCTAGAATCGATTCGATTCCAATTCACGAGGTCCTGAATCGATTTGATCCACGATTCGATTCAATTCGATTTGATTCAATTCGATTCGATTCTGTTCGATTTGAATCTGGGAAATTTTGACAGTCAGAAATATTATAATTCAGATCAGTATATTTACATATTTTTGTATCTATAAAAAGGAAGCTGACAATTTCGAGACTTTATCAAAGGTGTGAGCATCACAGCAGTTGTCCTTGTGTCAAAGTAGCTGAACATCAAAAACGAAAGAACACCATTAATCAACTTATGAATATTACCTCTGAAGTTACAGCGGTTTTATTACAGACACGGCTAAGCATTTTGCATTTTGCATAATTTTAAAAAGTTTAAATTTGTTCAGTAGCCTATTGAACAGCAGAAATTAGGTTTTCTTTTCGGAAGTAAGTAAAAGGGAAAAAAACATCGTCCGACAGCGCTGTAAATAACGGTAGACTTGTGCGTAACAAGCAAGCAAATAATGCAGAAAACTGATTTTGGGGATAGACGGGAAACTGTTCTTGAAGTAAACTGAGAGAGAGAGAGAGAGAGAGCTGTGCATGAAGTGTGATTTTTATCGTGGCGGAAGCAAAACAGCAAAAGTCAGAGGGAATTCATGACGATGTTTATGTGAAGCATAGTTTGGATCTTCTTTTGCTGCTGGTTCGGTCAGTATTGTTTGGAGAGAAATCAAACTAACAGCTTTAGAATCAGCGCAAAAAGGGCGTAAACACAAAGCGCGGACCCGCCGAAACATCAGAATCAGCTAGCTGTTGGCTTTCAGCCCCGACCGTGTCTGTGCCGTCGGCAAGGCTGGACTGGGACAAAAAATCGGCCCGGGCATTTTGACTAGAGACCGGCCCACCAGGATAAATGTGACGTCATTCAGGGGTAAAACCGCAAAGGATTCTGGGAACTTGTGGCAAGAGGTACTAGCGCACGCAGGCTTTCAATTGAACTCAGTTACACAGCGATAAAAAGAAACCCAAAAAAATGGCAAGAAGCTGTTGTATTATTAACTGCAATAGCCGGTCGCATGACAGCCACGGGAAGCCGACGGGTAAAGAGATCGTTTTTTTTAATCGGATTACGTCGTTGAAGAGAATTTTTTTAAGCCATGTTTCCGAAGTAAGAGCCGACGGATGGTCTGGATATACCAAATATAACGTCTCAGAACACTCCAGCTCACATGTTAGTCTGCTCCAAGCATTCCCACAAAGGTCAGAGTTTTGTAGTAGTTAATACGTCATTTTTCTTAACATAATTGGTGATATAGGTTACAAGCAAGTCTGGCGCTGAACAGAAATTGTCGCGCTATGCTCCTTTGTTTATTGTGCATAAATAGTGAATTGTCCTGACACAATATTGCGTTTCGCTTCTGTTATTACCATGGTACATTGACAAAAACATATACTTTTATTCACAGGATAAAACAGTTGTTTTGTATCACTAATTGTCCAGTGCGATTACAACATACAATATTATTGTCACTGCTACATTTCTGTAATGCTACCAGAAATTATTTCCACTACTAATTAATTACCGTTGAGCTCAAAGGTTATATTAATAAACGGTTAACGAATGTGTATTTATGACGACGATTTGTGAGACTGGTAAACTTACCTTTGTTCGTACGATGGTCTTTCGTTCTACACGGTGCATTTCAAGGTCCTGTACCCATCCGTCAGTAAACTGTACCTGGGCTTGTTGCAGTGACCTGAAGTTACTAAAAACTTCATGAGTGTATGCACTCACTCCAAGAACCGTATAATTATAAATCTGAGCGTGGTGAAAGTTGGGCAGCACGCTGACGTCTTTTGTCCACTCTGTGTGCTCGTAAGGGTCTGACCCTTTCACTCCTTTGATTTTTTTCCTCGTATCTTTTCTTTGACTTTTCATCAAGTCTGTCTTTGTACGGACCGGCATTGTTCTCCTTTTGTTTTGTACATTACTTTTTTGTGCAGCAAAGAAAAAACAAGAAGGTATTGGAACCGGAGAATGAACGTTTTGCGGTGCTGCAAATGCTTGCATTTGATGCGGTACATGGATTGTTTTGCCACGAGTTCCCGGCATGCAATGCGCGAAAATCACGTGATTGCTAAACAAGGGGGAGGGTGCATCCGGCCTCCTCGGCTGTAATTGGTCCAGCCCAGAGTCGATCATGACCAACTGGCCAATCCAACACCTTTCATTATATATACCCTTCCTAAAAAAAAAAAAAAAATCCATCGGCCCATAAAAACAAAAAATCACCAGCGGCCCACCGGGCAAATGCCCGGTATGCCCGATGGCCAGTCCAGCTATGGCCGTCGGGTAAGAAAGGCGACATCTCACTGATTCTGATCCGCGGGTCCGCGCTTTGTGTTTACGTCTTTGTGCAGAAGCCGTGTACCTGCTCTCATTTACTGTTTTAGCTGTTTGGTGGTTGTCAAAATTTTGTGACGTTTCACCTGAGATTCTGGAATTTCGGGCAAAATACATTTATATTAAAAAATCGATTCAGGATTTTAATGAATCGATATCACATTATCCAAGCCAGAATCGATTTTAATCGATGAATCGATTATTAAAATCCACCCCTAGTGCCAACTGTTCCGTACAGACCTATTTTCTGGACCACTGGGTTGTTTCATGTAACTGGCTTTAAGGTTTGTTATATGGGTAAATGGGATTTTTTTCTGGATAAATCTGTACAATAATTTGGCTCACGTGGTGTCATGGAGTTATGTAAAATAGTGTCATGGAATATAGAGGGTTGTCATAATGTTATTAAAAGGAAGAAAATCCTCACATACTTGAAGCAGAAAAAGACAGATATAGCCCTGATTCAGGAGACCCATCTCAATGAGGTGGAATCATTAAAGCTTAAAAGAGATTGGGTGGCTCATGTCTATTTTAGTGCATTTTCTGCTAGAAAAAGAGGGGTGGTCATATTGATCAGAAGAAATTTGGATTTTCAGGTATTTAAGCATTATACAGATCAGGAGGGTAGATGGGTGGTCTTGGATGCATGTTTACAGGGGCGGAAAGTGACATTGGTCAACATATATGCTCCCAATTCTCCTCAGCCACAATTTTTTCATGAAGTCTGCAACACTGTGCGGTCTATTGGTAATACAAATATTGTAATTGGGGGAGATTTTAACCGGGTCAGGGATGTATTTTTGGATAAATCCTCCCATCCTGGACTAAGTAAGGACCCTGTAAATGCTGCGGTGGACGTGAGGTCAGAGGAACTGAGCCTGGTAGATATATGGAGACTTCTTTATCCTCAAGAAAGAGACTATACTTTCTTTTTGCATCCTCACTCAACCTACTCTAGGATAGATTACTTCTTGGTGTCTCGCTCTCTGGTGAGTCAAACTATTGGGTCCTCTATTGGTAATATTGCTGTAACGGATCATGCTCCCATCGACCTTGTTCTTTCTGGTAATGATAATATTAAACCGTCACCTAGGTGGCGTCTGAATACCTCATTATTGAAGAATAAGGATCATTGTGAATGTATAAGGGAAATGATGAAGGAGTTTTGGTTGTATAATGAGGGCTCTACTGACGATGTTGAAATGACCTGGGATGCTTTTAAGGCCTACCTGAGGGGGCGCCTTATCCAGTATTGCTCCTTGATAAAAAAAAAAGCTGAGAGGGACAAGCTGGTAAAGCTGGAACAGGATATCAAGGAGCTTGAAAACAGCACATGCTGCACCCAGAGAGGGAAGTGTGGAACAAATTAATTAAATTTAAATTTGAGATGAATAGCATACTGCAAAAAAAAGCTGAATATGTAATGTTTTGCCTAAATCAAAAGTATTTTGAACAAGGCGAGAGCACAGGTAAAATGTTGGCACACAGGGTTAAGCAGATAAAATCTAGCAACCTTATACCATCTATTTTTGTTCCTAGTAATAATAATAAGTTGACCACCAGTAAAAAAGAAATTAATGATGCTTTTACTAAATTCTATCAGGAGCTTTACACCTCCAATGAATTGGCGGAGGAACAGAGGCTGTCAGATTTCTTTTCTTCTATTAAAATTCCCAGCCTGTCTGAAGACCAAAGAACTGTATTAGAAGGTAAGATCACACTAACTGAAGTTAAGCAGGCAATTGGTAGTCTTAGATTGGGCAAATCTCCAGGCAACAATGGATTTCCATCAGATTTTTATAAGGTGTTTGTGGGCGAATTAGCTCCAAGGCTACTGTCGGTATATCAAGATGCATTTCAAAGGGGGAGATAATCACTTAGTATGCGATCGGAGGTGATCACGTTATTACATAAAAAAGACCCACAGCATTGTGGGAATTACCGCCCAATTTCATTAATGGACGAAAATATTATTTCCAAGATACTAGCTTTTAGGCTTGAGAAGGTTCTTCCTTGTTTGGTGCATAGGGATCAGGTCGGTTTTGTGAAAAACAGAAGTTCTGCAGATAACTTACGTAGGTTATTGCATATATTGTGGAAGAGCAGGAATAATTTAGATCCTGTCGTCGCCTTCTCCTTAGATGCAGAGAAGGCCTTTGATAAAGTTGAGTATCCCTTTCTGTTTTATACGTTGAAGAGATTCGGTTTTGGTCCCATTTTCAGGCAGTGGATTCAGGTGGTATACACAGATCCAACGGCTACAGTTACTACCAATGGGATAATGTCACCCTCCTTTTCGTTAAGTCGGGGCACTAGACAAGGTTCACCCTTATCACCTCTCATTTTCGCCCTGTTTTTGGAGCCTCTGGCTATTGCACTACGTGAATGTAAGAAAATCAGAGGGGTGGATAGGGGTCAAGAAGAACATAAAACTTTTTTGTATGCAGATGACATTTTATTGATTTCAAGTAACCCAGAACAGGCCGTTCCTGCAATTTCCTCAATTATTGATTCCTTTTCTGTAATCTCTGGCTACACCATAAATTGGTCTAAGTCGGAAGTTATGCCCATTTCTAAATTGTGTCCTCCAGTCATTAGGAGCTCATGGCAGTTTATGTGGATGCCCGAGGGTTTGACTTAATTGGGGATTAAATTGACCCTTGGTTTAGATAACATAATGCAAGTAAATATCTCCCCAGTGATTCAAAACATTTGTCCGCTTTTGCAGAATTGGGTTAAAATAAATCTGTCCCTTCTGGGCAGAATTAACTTGGTGAAGATGATTATTGCTCCTAAATTTCAGTACTTTCTTCACATGTTACCTATAGCAGTCCCACATAACTTGCTAAAGCTTTATAATACATGTGTGGAGGGTTTTGTGTGGGCAGGCAAAAAGCCATCTTTTAATTGGTCCAAACAATATGCTGCTAAAGATAGTGGCAGGCTGGCAATGTCCAAGATGGTCTGGTATCACTATGCTTTCTCCCTCTCTCAGTTAGTTAAGACACATTATTCCCATACGGAGAAGCCATCATGGGTTGCGATTGAGGAAAGTCTTGTGGCTCCCTTGTCTTTAGAGGCCTTCCTCACTCAGAGGGGAAGACCAGTACCATCTAAAGATCCAGTATTGGCTTTCATACAAGAGACCTGGTTTAGAGCTCACCAATTTATCAACATTAGCCCCTATCTTACCTCTAGAGCCTCTATCTGGTATAATAAGAAAATATTAATTGGTAAGAAACCGGTCAGGTGGGAGGCTTGGGCTAGGGCAGGTATCAATCAGGTGGGGGATTTATTTGGGCAGACTGGCATGAAATCGTTTGTAGAAATCAGACGAGAATTTAATCTGGATCCGAGGGAAATTTGGAGGTTTTTTCAAATTAGACACTGTATTAAAACCATTTTGAATAATAACCCAGACCCTCCATCTAGTATTTGCAGGTGTTTGCAGCTCCTGGCATTAATAGAATCAGGGCATCCAAATTCTACGGGATCTTCAGAGAGGTGCACTCTCCCAATTTGGGGGAGCTGAGGCAGTGCTGGGAGAAGGATCTGGGAATTCAGATTTTAGAGGACAGTTGGAAGAAGTTGTTTTCATCATGGTATGTTTGCTCACCTGAAACACAGTCTCAACTTATCCAATACAAGTTGCTTCACAGAAATTACTGGACTCCCAGTAAATTAGTCAGGCTGAAGCTTGTGGATAATGACACCTGTTGGAAATGTCAGGAGGAAGCTGGGACCCTAGTTCATATGTTGTATACATGCCGGAAAAATGATTATTTGTGGGACGGGATCATTAACTTGGTGAATGATATTTTTAAACTTAAGTCTCCAGCTGTGTGTGTCCTGGGTCTGTTACCTGACAACAGTATCCTCTCCAGAAGACAGAGACTATGGATGCGTCTGGCTTTCTTAACAGGATGCAGGATAATACTGAGGCACTGGAAGTCATCCAGCCCCTGTTCTCCCAGGGAATGGACTGAACAAATGTCTAAGAAGGCATTATGTGAACGGGTTATGTACAGAATTAAGGGGAGAGAAGATATTTTTGAGCAGGTCTGGGGTCCTTTTTTGTTGTACATTGACAATGTCTCCTAGATAATGTGATAAGTGTTTGTTTTTGTTTGTTTGTTTGTTTGTTTGTTTGTTTTCTCCCTTTTGGTTTTCTTTAGTTATTGTTAGTCCTTATTTGTCAGTTGCTTTTAAGAAATGGACAGAGATCTGACAATATGTATAAGAGATGTTGGTGTACTATAACTGAAGTAATTTTGTTAAGTCCTTAAAGTCATTATTGTCATGACTGTATTTGAAGCTATTTTTTATTTTTGTATGATACCTGATTCATATGGAATATGGCTGAAGTAAACTAAAGTCTAAAATACTTAGTCAGTCATTTGTCTAATAGTAATTTAACATTATATAATTCACATATAAAACTATGAATTGTGATTTTAAATGGTTTAAAAGCATGTAGAATAGCATATGCAGGCAAGTATATTTCTCCTTTTTTATCAAGAAGCAAAGACAAAAAGGGAAAGAAAAAAAAAAGAAACAGGGCAGGGTTCGGTGGTTGAATCATCCGTCCCCACCAATGCCAAAACCAAATCTACGCCCTTGTGTGGTTTAGTTATTTGCCTTTAGGTTGAAAGTACACTGAGAGAGGACTTTTTTTTATTAGTGGATCTTAATAGTATTTTTTTGTCATATTAATGTAATTTTTTCATCTAATTGAATATGGTCTATTTGTGTATGATTGTCACCAAGGAGACAGTCAGAGGGAACTCGGGACAACTGGAGACATTTAGTGATACAGGGACTGACAGAGACAGGGAAGAAGTCTCATCGTGACAAGTAAAGTTTATCTTGCCTGGCTGGGCAGCTCTCTGGGTGCTCAGCACCCCCAAAGCTCTGATCCTAGAATCGCTCCTGGTCACCACTAATGCCAGTAGGAGAGTACTGACTGTAGTTATCAGAAAAGCTATCTATTTTATGCAGGGCGAAACACAATAATGAAAGAAGCAAACTAAGGCATAGCCTTTCAGTAAATAGTAAATCCTCTTCTGTATTTAAAAAAATGCAGGACTTGATTGGTTATAATGAAGGCTGTATCTACTCTGGTCGAAAGAATCAGCGTCATTTCAGCGTCAGCTACACTCCCACCAATTACCTTTGATTATTACAATTGCATTGCTCATTAAATCAATGGTAATTCCCAAGCACCATGTTGTTGTTTTAAAACACTCTTGCATTGACATAAACAATATTCTTTTCTCAACAAATGAATTCAACAATATGAACAGTAGAATTTACATCTCCATAACATGTGCATGAAGTACAGCATAATGACAGCTTCTATTTTAGAAGGGAAATCTAATCAATGAATGACATTTTCCCAATTTTAGCTTTTTTTCACCAGGACCACTAGTTTCTGAATGGGTCTTTGAATGATTGAGGGTTGGACGAGGCGTTCGCCTCCCTTTCCTAACTTCCAATCACCAGTCTGGCTTGTCACCTTCCATACAAGTCCATCATCATCCTCATGTGCTTCCACAACCCTAGCGAGTTTCCATTCATTGCGAGGAACATCTTCCTCTTTGAGAATCACAATGTCACCCACCTCCACATTACATCTTGGTGTATGCCATCGCTGTCTCAGAGCAATATTGGCCAGGTATTCCTTTCTCCATCTGTGCCAAAATTGCTCAGTCAGATACTGGACCCTTCTCCACCGTTTCTTAGCATACAGGTCCTCCTTGACAAATTTACCTGGAGGTGGAAGTGGGATTGAGGATTTCATGGTGATCAAGTGGTTCGGTGTGAGTGGCTCCAAGCTTTTGGGGTCGTTGATGTTACCAACAGTGAGTGGGCGGTTATTCACGATGCACATAGCTTCATAAAGGAATGTCCTTAATGAGGCATCATCCAACCTTCCCACACTGCAGGCAAGGACCGTGCTCAGTACGCTTCTCACTGTCCGGATTTGACGCTCCCATGCACCTCCAGCATGACTAGAGTGGGGCGTATTCATCTGGAAGTCGCACTGATTTTCTGCTAGGTATGCAGTCACTCTTTCCTTATCAAGTTCTTTCAGAGCCTTTGCCATCTCGTTTCTTGCCCCTATAAAGTTAGTTCCCTGATTGGACCTAATGTGCCTAACAGCTCCACGAAGGGCAATGAAGCAGCGCAAAGCATTGATGAACGCGTCAGTCGTCAAATCCTCCAACATCTCTATGCACTGCCCTTGAGCAAAAACATGTGAAGAGGAGGCCGTACCGTTTTTGATCTTTGCGACCTTGTTTGGTGTGAAAAGGACCAAAGCAGTCCATACCACAATAAGTGAATGGTGGTGTGGGATCAACACGGTCACTAGGTAGATCTGCCATCCGTTGCTCCTCTGGTGGCGCGCGGGCTCTCCTGCACTGTACCTGCCTGATGTATTGGGCTACAGCCTTACTTCCACCAGTGATCCAGTAACCATTGGGTCTCAGTGCACTGAGGGTTTGTCCTCTGCCTTGGTGTTGTATCTTGGTATGATGGTGTGCAATGATGAGGTTTGTAACAGCACCATCTTTAGGAAGAATCACTGGGTGTCTTAACTCGAGAGGCACAGATGCCTTCCTCAGTCTTCCTCCTACTCTCATTATGCCATCTTGGAGGAATGGGTCAAGCTGAAAGAGTTGGTGGTTGCAAGGCAGCCTTCCTAGTTTCTGGCTGAGTGTGTTTAACTCCTCTTGAAAGGCATCTTGTTGTGCAAGCTTGACGAGAGTCTGTGCAGCTTGTTTTCTCTCTTCCACGTTTAAAGGCTCAGCGGTCCTGATCCTCTTTGCCAGCCGCTGGATACGAGCAATGATGTTGACAGCTGTAGTCCATCTTGAGAACCGCAGCAGATGCTTCTGGATGTCAAACTGCCTTGCTACATCAACCTTCAAAACCTGAGTAGTCCTCACCTCTGGGTCTCCCACCAGCAAATCTGAAGTAGCCTGTTTTGTGGCTATCTCTCTTCCCCATAGAAAGCTGGGACCAGAGAACCAATTTGACTTGATGAGGTCAGCTACTTTGAGGCCTCTCGAGGCATGATCAGCAGGGTTTTCTCCTGTGTCAACATAGTACCATTTCCGTGCATCGGTGGTTTCTTGAATTCTCTGAACGCGGTTTGCCACGAACACATGGAACCTTCTTGCTTCATTATTGATGTAACCAAGCATGACCTTTGAGTCTGTCCAAAAATATTTGTCATCAATCTTGAGTTCTAGCTCCTCCCTTAACATGCTGCTCACAGATGCCGAGGTTACTGCTGCAGTTAACTCAAGTCTTGGTATGGTAACTATTTTGGTTGGTGCAACCCTCGCCTTGCCCATGACCAAGGAGCAGCATACCCTTTCTCTGCTTACCACTCTGATGTAAGAGCACTGGCCATACCCTTGACTGCTTGCATCAGAGAAATGATGAAGCTCGGCTCTCTGAATCTCACCAAGGCTGTCAGGTGTGAAGCATCTTTGAATTTCAATTCTTTCCAGGCTCTCCAAATCCTTCATCCAAGTCTCCCACCTTAACTTCAAGCCTTTGGGTAGTGGCTCATCCCACCCTGTGCCTCTCTGACACATCTCTTGCAGCACTCTTTTCCCTTCAAGAATGACTGGGGCTAGAAACCCCAAAGGGTCATACAAGGAGGCCACAATTGAGAGCATCCCTCGACGTGTTGCTGGTTTCTCCTCAAGTGGCACCTTGAAGGAGAAGCTATCATTTTCATTGTTCCACCTTATACCTAGCACTCTTTGAACTGGTAAACCATCGTGATTAAGATCAACATTCTTTACCTCCGTAGCACGCTCTGCAACATCAACAGAGTCAAGGACCTCTCGGCTGTTGGAGAGAAATTTGTGAAGGTGCAGCTTTCGTTTGGCACACACAGCTTGGGCTTCTTTGACCAGTTCAATTGCCTTACCCACCAACTCTACGCTTATGAGACCATCGTCAACATAGAAATGTTTCTGGATGAAGCTACCTGCGGAGGGGTACTCTCTCTCACATTGGCTGGCAAGGTGTTTCATGCTATAATTGGCGCAGCCAGGGGAGGATGATGCTCCTAACAGGTGAACCTTCATGCAGTACTCTCTGGGTTCAGAGTTTGTGTCTCCATTTTCCCACCACAGAAAACGCAGGTAGTCTCTATCATCCTCGCTCACATGAAACCTGTGGAACATTTTCTCCACATCACACATGACTGCGATGGGATATTTATGGAAGCAGCACAGCACGGCTGTTAGGCTATTTGTGAGGTCAAGTCCTGTTAGCAGATGGTCGTTTAAGGAGGTGCCTTCATACCTTGCAGAGCAGTCGAAAACCACTCTGATTTTGCCTGGTTTTCTGGGGTGGTAAACTCCTTGATGTGGGATATACCAGACCTTCCCCAGCTCTGCTTGGTTTTCCACTTTCTTTCTATCTCCATCCTTGAAGACACCTTCCATAAATCTCACGTAGTCTATTTTGAATTTGGGATCTCTGTCCAGCTTCCTCTTTAGATGCTTCAGCCGTACTAACGCCAGCCTTTTGTTGTCTGGGAGATGTGGACGTGCTTTGAAAGGGAGAGGCATCTCCAGGTGACCATCCTTATTTTGTTGGATTCTGTCTTTCAAGATCTGCAGGAAGCAAATATCTTCTTGAGATATGCTTCTGTCACCAGGTTTTGTGTCTGCAAAATTGGACTCGACGGCCTTGATGACAGCAAATGGTGTTATGGGTGGCACCTCTCTGACAGACACTCGATGGCAAAAGCCAGTCACATCTTTAGCCTGCACACGCTGTGGTGCGCTTCCCACAATGCTCCAACCAAGGTCCGTCTCAATAGCATAAGGCTCATAGTCGTCCCCAGTGATGACCCTTCTTGGAATTAACGCTCTGGAGCAGTCGTATCCAATCAACAATCGAACACCACAGTCCATCAACGGGGGTATCTCCTGGGCCATGCTTACAAGGTGTTTCCATTTGTTGGTTGTCTGACAAGTGGGAATATGTGTGCAGTCAAGAGGAATGAAGTCCCTTGTGTAGGCTGGAGGCAAACTGATGGAAATGTTAGAGGAAAATCCTCTAACTTTGAGCTTGCATACTCTTTGACTCTTCACGACTGAGTCTCTCCCCATCATGGTGGAAAGTTTAAGTTTCACTGGTTCCATTGTTGCTTGTAGCTTTTCACACACCTCCTGATCAACAAATGTGTGAATGCTTTGAGTGTCCAATAGTGCATACACTAGGGTTTCAGTGTCCGGAGCACTAAGTGTTGAGATCCACACTGGGACTATCATCGACGTACTCCCACCTTCACCTCCACTCACACAACATGATAATGATGACGTACTTTCTTCAACTGCGCCTTGTGTTGATGGTACTCCTGCTGTAGAACGATCTTCATGCAATGGCGTTGGGTGACTCTTTTTGCATATGCCACACATGGACCTGTTTCTTTGGTTTCTCTGCATCTCCCAACTTGATTTCATCAGGGTCAGATTTGGCGGTGGAGCTTGATGGAATTGGGGGTTTCACATTTGTGGCAAACGTGTTTGCTTTTGAACACTTCATCTCTCTTGGTGGTGCCTCTGCAGAGTGCCTTAAGGCATGTAAGGATGACACTGGATTGCATGCTATACGCGACTCCTTAGAGATAAAGGAAGCAAACTCATGAAAGCTTGGATAGTCGTTGCCCCGATCTAGCTGCTCTGTGACATAACGGTTTCATCTAGATGTCACCCAATCAGGAAGCTTGACTAGTATTTCCTGATTCTCCTCACAGTCGTTAAGAACCTGTAAGCCCTTTAGGTGAGGCATGGCATTACTACATGTTTGGAGGAAATCACTGAACTCTCTTAACTTGAGATATTCCTTTCCACCAATCTTCGGCCACCCATTTAGCTTCTCTCTGAAAGCCCGCTGCACTACAAAGGAATGGCCATATCTAGCATTTAACCTATCCCATGCTTGTTGATAGGCTTCTTCATCTTTTCTGTAGAAGCTGCCTTCAAGAGAGGATTTTGCCTCACCTGCTATGTACTTTTGCAGGTAGAATAGCCTGTCTGCAGGGTCAGAGCATTGTCTCTCTATGAGGGCTTTAAAGCTTATGCTCCATTCTGTAAACTTCAGAGGATTGCCCGAGAATACAGAAGGTTCTGGAGTTGGCAAGCGAGTGAGAGCTAATGACTCTTGTAGCGATTGGACCAATGATGTCTCGTTTTGCACAACCTGCCGTTCTTGATCTGGGATGTGGTGCGCAAAGGGGTGTGCATCACTCACTTTGCTGAATGGAGGACTGCGTGTCCCATCCCTTCCCTCTTCTTCAGTGTAGACATTTAGCTTTGCCTGAATTACATCAATGTACCTCTGATTTTCAAGTTTTCTCAACTGCTGACGTTGAGCTTCGATGGCAGCTTCCATATCAATTTCGGCTCTCTTTGCAGCCAGCTGAGCAGCCGCTTCCGCCCTCATAGCTGAAATGCTAGGTGACTCTGAGAGATGGTTAGAATTGTGACAGGTGGGTGCAGTAACTCTGGAGGCTGTGGATCCATATATGGACCTAGCATATTCATTATCAAGTAGCATGCGTAACCTTGATCTTTCTGCCACCGTGTCAAACTCACCTTCATCTTCAGTCAGATGTACTCTCATCAGCTGCAGCAAGTCGGCCGTCACAGCTGAGCATGCATCGATCTTTCTTCGAAATTCTTGACTTGGTGAGGTTTGGAGTCGAATTCTGTCATACTGTTCCTTTAATTCAGACTCTAGCTTCTCAGCCTCATCCATCATATTATACATGTCACTCTCAGAGCATACTTGCTTTAACCTTGTGCGAATGTCTCTTATGTTGCTTTGAACCTCTTCTCCTTTTGAGTTAACTCTTGATCTTTCAGTTCCTGCATTTTTGGTGTTAATCGCCTTTCACGAGAGGATTTTCTTGTTTTTGTCTCAGATTTCTCAAACACTACACTTTTTTCCTCTTCCAAATCCCCTGCATCTTGTACTTCTGACATAACATCAGGGTGACTATGACCATCTTTAGACATTTTCAGACGTTAAAGGGGATATCTTATGAAGAAGACAAGATATCTAAGGTAATTACAAGAATAGAATGGATGTAATAGGCGGAGAATTATTAAAATTAACACAAAGGCACCTTAGCTTAGATTCTTACGTATGACAGCAAATAAATCTTCAGTTTCAGCCTTCATGAAGCTTGTAAACAATAGGTAAGAAAACAACAATAATTTCCAGAACTTCAACAGATTGTCTTTTTTTTTTTTTTTTTTTACAGTCTGAAATCTGAACACTATTAATTTCTTGTCCATTATAACAAATTTGTAGTTCATGTTCTATCCATCAGCTCATGAGGCATAATAGCTGCGCAATATAGCCTGAGGACTCACGCTTTAGCCTGAAACCGCTTCTTGGAGTGTTCGCTGAATCTGCAGCTCCCGATTGGTTGTTACAAAATGTAAAGCAACGTGTGCACTGAAGCCTGTAGCTCGCTGCAGGATGAGAAGGAACCGAGACCTGTAGCTTGCTGCAGGATGAGAAGAGCTTTGCACACCGAAGCCTGTAGCTTGCTGCAGGAGGAGAAGCGCGTTGCAAACCGAGACCTGTAGCTTGCTGCAGGATGAGAAGAGCTTTGTACACCGTGGCCTCCAGATGGATTGGGACACGTTTTCACTGTATCTACTCTGGTCGAAAGAATCCACGCTTCGTACTGATGTCCACAATTCTTTTATTCCTCTCACAATCATGGAGCACCGTGAAAACTAGAAACAAGTAAAATAATATCAATAGCACATATGATATTCATCTCAGCCACTTATTTCCTTTCACAAAGTGCACAAGTGTTAAACAAATAACAGCATAATGGGTTTTTTTTTTTACCGTGTACACCTTGTAAAACCAGCAGTAGAAAAGTTGTATATTCCGAAAAGTCCGCCGTGTTACCGTTCTGTCTTGTCTCTCCCATGCACAACTTCCGGTTCCCGCAACTCACAGGAAGTGACTACTTCACAATAATATTTTAACAGAAACATTTCTTATAAGAAGGATGTATCACTGGATTCATAGATTATATTTTCCTACTGCAAATGTACACAAGCATGAGTAGCAAATAAAGAAAACAAATAGAAAACAATAACGATCTCAGATGCACTTTGGTGTTGTCATGGCAACCCACACAAACATTTCAGCGTCCGCTACAAAGGCACTATATGTCTTCTAAGGATGTTCTACGACACTGTGGTGGCGTCTGCTATCTTTTATGCTGGAGTGGTGGAATGGCAGAGAGGGACAGGGGAAACTTAACAAACTGGTCAAGAGGGCCAGCTCTGTCCAGGAACGGTCTGCTAAAGTCCACTGAGCAGATTGGGGCGGAGAGGATGTTGTCTAAGCTAACATCCATCATCGACAACACCTCCACACCCCCTGCATGAGGCTGTACGAGCAGTGAGCAGCTCGTTCAGCAGTACACTTTTGTGTACACACTTATGTACATATCTTTGTACATTTTATACATATCTCTGTACATTTTTATTTGTACATATGAATTCCGGTTGCTTATGTATGTAGGACTACTTTGTGTCCTTCTTCTATATTTTATAATTCTCTTGCTATAAGAGCTGTGTAACACCCAAATTTCTCATTCGTGGGATAATAAAGGTTTATTCTAATCTATTCTATTCTACAATAACGAAGAGTCATAAATACACTTTTTTTCTCAGAATTCTGAGAAAAAAGTCAGAATTTGTCAAAAAAAAAAAAGACTTGCCCAGTTTTGGTTTGCCCAGTTTCAGTTGGCCCTAATCCTCTTCCATACTTGCACATGTCCCTTGTAAAAAATGTAATTTACAGTTTTTCCCAATTGTTTACACACACTTACTTGTACTTCAGACGCAATGACTACAACATGTAACTGATGCACCAACTCCCTGAACCAATTATGCTAAACTACAAGCACAATTCCTGCTTTATACTCAAATTGCAGTTTTAAAACACACTTTTTTAAAAACACTACACACAATTCTCCGCATTTGGCACAATTTTCATGAAGAAAATATTTTGTTTGCACAATAAACACACTGTCTTTTAAAATTGTAAACTTGGTTGCCCTACTTGGCACACTAACTCTTCACATTGCTAAACACTTTTCACACACAATTGCAATTAAGAAATCGGAGCTTTATAAAAGGGCAGCAGGTGAGCCCTTCTGTTTTGGAGCAATGGATGCCAACATTGGAAAAAGAGGCAGAGGCAGAGGACTGAGAGTAAGAGGTGAAGGACACGGAAGACGAGGATGACGAGGGCCAAGGAACGTAATCTCTGATGAGATCAAAGCCACTTTGGTTGACCATGCGGTCAAGAATGTCTTTTGTCTCCTGAACAGGAGACTGAAATCATAAACATGGTTCTAGAAAATAGCGCCAAAACAGTACAGCAAATACAAAGGAAAATAATAGAAGACAACAACATATTTCAAAATATTGATAGAGTCAGCTTATCAACACTGGACTGTGTCTTGCACAGAAATAATTTTAGGATGAAGCAGCTCTACAGGGTGCCATTTGAACACAATTCAGAGAGAGTCAAAGAATTGCAATACAACTATTTGCAAGTAAGTCCCACACAATCCCACTGATGCATAATCTCAACAATGTATAAATTACAGTGCTCCACAATAGTGACCACTCCAAGTCTGTATTACGTATCATGTCCGTAACTGGTTCACTGCCCACCAACGCCTTTTAGTTGTTTATCTCCCTATATATTCTCCATTCCTCAATCCCATTGAGGAAGTTTTTCTGCCTGGAGATGGAAAGTGTACTCTCAGAAAAATTATGGTTCTTAAATGGTTCTTCAGATGTCTTCATGGTTCTTTAAAGAACCATCATACGTCAAAGAACCTTTTTATTTATTAGATGGTTCTATAGGTATTACAAATGGTTCTTTAAAGAACAAAAGGTTCTTCATCCTTAGCAATCTAAGTTTGATAGTGTAAAATGGCATAAATATTTATTCACTATAATGAGGGTGTGAATTATACTGTGTTTTGTTTGTGTGTTTTGTTTGCGTGCATCTGTGTGCGAAGGGGGAGGGCAGGTTACCTGGCAATTACCCTTTAAGAGCAGATGGTAGGAAACTGAATATTCAAATAAAAGTTAGAAATAATTGCTTAAAAATATACTGGTGGCTGGGGTGGGGGCCAAAGCCTAAAGAACTTACCCCCAACCCCCCTAACTCCGCAAACCCACTGATCACAAATAATGTGGTAATAGAATATGGAATTTATTATTAAGACGTTTATGAATATGGTGAGTTAACAAACAGTAGACACAATACACACATTCAAATACTGTACTTTAGTTTAAAATTTTAATAAAGTATTACTATTTTCTGCTTCAAGGCATTACATTTGAGATTATTATATACATTAGAAAATATAGCATTATGATAATACTAGTTATTGTAAACTTTACAAACCACCCAGCAGTATGTAAAGTCAAATTATAAAATACAAGTAAATCATTGAGCAATTTGTTAATATGTGTTTCGAGCCAAATAAATGACAGGGGGAGAGAGAGAGAGAGAGAGAGAGAGATGTTAGAACACGTCGTACTATGGCAACCTCCCGAAAGGTAGGGGAGGGGAGTCAATCGTTGGGATGCACATGCGCAGACAGATTGCGCGACCGGCAGGCCTTGAACTTTGTAAGGGATAAAACTCTTTCTCATGGCCGGTGACAGCGAAGCGGATAACAGTCTTCAGTACCTGCTGGTCTTTGAAGCTCTGGATTCTGGGATGTCTGGAGCATGCCAGTGTCATTTGGCACCAGATTCAAACTGCCAAGAAAGAACGAAGAGACCTTCATGTGGTCTTTTTAGACCTTGCCAACGCCTTTGGGTCAGTTCAGCATGAGACCTTGTGGATGGCCTTCAACTATTTCAGCGTACCAAACCACATCACAGGACTGGTCAAGACCTACTTTCAGGATTTACAGCTTTGTGTGACAGCTGCCAACACCACCACAGCCTGGCAGCACCTGGAAATTGGAGTAATGGCAGGCTGCACGATTTCCCCTCTGGCATTTATCATGGCAATGGAGTTGGTCATGCCGGCATCCCGGTGGGTAGTGGGAGGTGAGAGACTCAAGAGTGGCCTTCGTCTTCCTCCCATTAGGGCCTACATGGATGACATGACCATCATTAAAACAACAAAACCATGTACTAGGCAATTGCTACAGAAGCTCCAGGAAAACAGAATGGGCAAGAATGGAGTTTAAGCCAAGTAAATCTTGCAGCATCACCATTGTAAAAGGAAAGCTGACAGCTGAGCAATTCTATAACAGTGGAGAACCATTTCCAACAGTCTTAGAGAAGCCCATAAAGAGCCTGGGACGGTGGTATAATGCAGACCTCAATGATACGTGGCAACTAGAACAACTAAGGCAGAACTTGGCTGATGACCTCAAGCAGATTAACAACACTGCACTCCCATGGAAACTGAAGCTCTGGTGCTTCCAGTTTGGGTTATTGCCCAGACTACTATGGCCATTGACAATGTATGAGGTCTCACTCAATCATGCCAAACAACTAGAGAGGCTAGTGAGCTCCTACGTTAAGAAGTGGCTCGGACTTCCCAAATGCCTCAGCAGCGTTGGACTCTACAGCGACGGGATACTGTCATTACCAAGAGGAGCATCAGTTTTCATCAACATTTGTCCGGGAAGGAGACAAGCTGAGGACAAGCCCCTCAACCCCAGATCTGGGCCCGCTGAAGGTTGCTAGGGATTGGCAGATGTAAGCGGACTTGGATCAGAGGCAAATTTTTCCCACAGAGATTTTAACAACAACTTTGCGACCAGACCTCATCCTTTGATCTAACTCCCAAAAACTTGCGTACGTCATTGAGCTGACAGTACCATGGGAGGAAGCGTTTGAGCGTAAGAAGCTGCGGTAAGCCAACTTGGCAGCTGAGGCAGAGGACAGAGGCTGGAAGATCAAGGTGCGCCCGGTGGAAGTGGGGTGCAGGGGCTTTGTTGCCAGTACAACAGCAAAGCTGCTTAGAGAGATTGGCATCAGAGGACAGGCGCAACGGCAGGCTATAAGAGAACTAGCTAACACTGCTGAGAGGACCAGTCACTGGCTATGGTTAAAAAGGGCTGACATCACTTGGGCAGCTAAGGCAGTCAGCTAACCGTGAGAGAAAAGAAAATATTCCGCCCTTCTCCCCTCTGCTCTTCTTCCCTTTTCTGGGAGGCAGTGGGGAGGTAGAGCGTACAGCCCGATCCGGCGGGGAGGTGTGGGAAGCCAGATCGGGCACCTCCCTTCCGGCTCTCCTCTCTGCTCTCTCCAATCTTTTTCCTTTTGTCTTACTTCTCTCTATCACCTTTTCTATATCTTTGAAGAAGTTAGGCTCCATAAATGCTAAAGAGGTAAGTATTATTTCTCAGTTACAGTGAATAGATAAACTGTAGGAAACTAAACAGAAGAAATAAGAAGAGAAATAACAAGTGACACACTCCAGGGCCTGATCAACCCTGGCAGGGGCTCCTTGGATGAGGGTGTCTAGTGATAATGGCCGAAACACCCTATGAATCCAAGGTCCACTACTGATGATGTGTCCCAAATTTTAAAATGATAAACTAGATCAGATCTTTAATCCCTAAACCTAACCAAGGAAGGAAAATGGCAGATTAGCCTGGGTAAAAAACTGAAAGTTGACCCACACAATGATGCGTGCTGCTGACAAAGTTTCTGGGCTGCCTTTCCTCATAACAGCCATCCCTCAAGAGTCTCTCCATCTAAAGCAATGCATTATCAGGGACTGTAACATCTAGTCCTTACTGAATAAGTACAGTGTACTTACAGTGTACTTATTTTATTGTTTGCTTTCAAAATATAAAAAATTATTAATATTAAAAAAAATTATTTTGTGCAACTCAGCTGAGTTGTGTGAGTAAAAAAATTTAAGTCAGAGAGTGTTTCTAAACTTTGGTTTTTACAAATCTTGTCACCAGTACCATTGTTTTCCTCAGAAGGCAGAACACCTCTTTCACAAACCCTCGCCACCATTTGAATGAGTCCATACTCTGACCTGCAACGACAAGGTACAGAGTCTCTGAAGCACACACAGACACACACACAAAGCTGGTATAAAAAATGGGGTCTAAGTTTGAGCATTTCTTTACAACAAATGATTTTTTTGTTAAATTAAAAAAACTTTTAGACTTGTGTGGCGGGGTGTGATTTATGGCTCACCTGCAGGGGAGGAGTGGAGCAGGGTGTGGTGTCAGGGGAGGCTGATCTGCGCAGCCAGCAAGCATCATCTAATCATGCCTTCCCTCTTTCATTACTGGCCAGGGATGGAAGAGGCCCTGCTACCCCTGCATCTGATCAGAGCAGCCTGTGCGAGAGGACCTGGCAGCAGCGATTGCAGAGAGCACTGGAAAGTGTGAAAGTGTAACATGCAAAATAAAAATTACCTTTACGAGCATCTTCGCCATGCCAGACCCACGCAGCCGGTGGAGGCACTGGCCAAGATGGTGGCAGAGCTGGTGGTGATGCATTGCAAGCAGAAGGAGTTGCAGGCACAGACTAAGCGGCAGACTGAGGCCTTGGAAAACCTCATCAGTCGGTCTGGTTCCTCAGCGGTGACGCTGCTGGGAGGGGAAACAAGGACAACCCCCAAGCTTTCCTGGAGATGTTCCAGGTGATGGCGGAGGGGTGCTGGTGTCCGGCAGAAGAGTGGGCTCTCTGGCTGCTCCTTTTGCTGTCAGGGGAAGCCCTTCCCAAACATGAGGAGATCATTACTGGACCAGCTATGGCTCTCCCACAAGGACCATAAGCACCGCTTCTGGGAAGGTCGGATGGAGTCGGAGGACCAGCCCTTCGGGTGTTCCAGGTAGCTAAAGCCTGACCCCAAGCTGGGGGAAACTTGGCTGCTCAACAATGTGGTCCTTGAGAAGTTCATGAAGGGACTCCCCTTAGGGACGGTGGAGTGGATCTGTTGCCACTGACTGGTGAACCTAGAGGCTGCTGGAGGACCACCTTGCAGCATGGCCAGAATGTCCGTGGGAGCAACCACAGGCAGCAGTAGTGAAACGATCGGTCTGAGCCCAGCGAATCCCCTCCCCCCTCCCCTCCCACACCCCTCTGCACATGTATGGTCTTCAGGTGTAACATGAAAAGGAAAAATGTGAAGCACTAAGTGATTTGCTGTTTCAATTGCAGTAGGTAGTTTTGATAAGGCTATGAAACTGTGGTTGGTAGTGCTATAGACTGCCTTCAAGAACCTGTCTGTGTTGGGAGGAAGAAAGCCTGCCATCCCAGCAAGCTCTCACTAAAAAGAGAGGAAAGAAAGTGAGATGCAAGTGAGAAATAAAGAAGATAGACTACACCTCCTTGGACCATGACAGGTGAGAGAACATAAGCACATTCAGTCACAGTTTCTGATTGCTTTCTTTCACAATCTTTGCCACTAGGTGGCAAACTAAAGTAAGCAGACTAAGGCTTGGTAGCAAGCTAGACCTTTTTGAGAAGGCCCTTGCACCTCTCAGCCAGTACTTTGTGATATTTTTTTTTTTTTTTTTTTTGGGGGGGGGGGGGGGGGGGGGTTGTTAAACTTTAGTTGGTTGTGGAAAATATTGAAGAATATATAACTTATTGCCCAGAGAAGATGTTACATCCTTTCACAAAATTGCAACTGCTGTTAGTAGCAGAACATTATGGTAATGATTAGTTACAAAAGACTCAAAGAATGTGTGAAAGTGATCAATATGACGATGAACGTAGGTTAATTAATGCCTAAAGAAATCAATTAAAATTTTTCTTTTTTCTTCTTTCTTTTACAGTGGAAAACCATTTGTTATCCCTAAGCCAATGACTACAAAATAACTGTGTATAATCAAAGTTTCTTTGATTTTCAATTAAGTTACAACAGTAGGACAGGGGGTGGTGCACTTTACCAATAATGAATGACAACAATACAACATACAAATTAAATAGCAGAGTAAATGCAGGGGAGAACCAGTAAGGCTCTGGTCCAAAGCCTCAGAGAGGGAGAGAATGGCAGAACAACAGCTGGTTTATGGGCTCAAATTGTGGTCATAAATATTTTGTACTTGTAAATCAAATGCGTATTTGTGTACTGAGTTTCTTGTAAACCAAAATATGTGAAAATTTTATGTTTGTGCATCTACAGATGAGAATTTGTGTGTTTGTAAAAAATATTTACACGAGTTACAATTTTTTTTGGTAAGGTCTAGTCACAGATATGAAACTCTAAAAAAAAAACCCTCTGCGCTCAGGTTCCCTGGCTGCATGTGGATTCCAACTTACACGTACAAATTTTGACCCGATTTTTCTTCCTTTCAGCTAATTGGTCAATGTCATGTCAATCACAAATTTAACAATCCAATCAGAGAACAGATGGGTTTGGCTGTTGGAGGGGTGCGTTACTGAGCTACAGGTCCTGGAAGGGTAATACAGTTTGAGGCTGGAGGATCTCTATATAAATTTCCCATAGAAGCTAGGTCCCCTAACTTTTGGTAGCTGTTGAAAGGATAAAGTTGTGGTATATCAGCGGTTAGAAATACCATTATTACTTTAGGATTAGTTTAACACAAAGTCAGGGCTGACCCAGGACCATTGCTGTGAGTCACAGTGCGCAGCATAAAGGTCCTTTCACAGCGGACGCAGGATGTGCTGCTAATGCTAACTGCTAACTAAAAGCCAAGATTCCAGAATTTGTTGCGCTGGCTGCTGAGCTCTGTGGGGTTTTGCGGCAGCTCTACGTGTACTAGACACGCCTGCTCCTTGTCGTTTCTATCTCTGACTTTATGTCCTCTACAAGAGTTTGTGTTGTTATATCTTTAAATGTTCAATAAAAACACGTATCGCTAATTCATAACAAAGAAAGCTTTGTAACTATCCCCACTAGTGAAGACAGTGTCATTTCTAAAACACTGCTTTCCCTCCAAAGTCCACAGCGCTGTTGAAAAGGCTCTGGAGTAGCCCATACTGGAGGTCTCTGTATAAGCACATAAACCTGTGACACAAAAATCACCAAACTCGGACAAGCACAGACTGTTTTCCTTCGTGGTGATGAAGGAAAACACTGGGCATTTCTTCTTCCAGGACCTGATGATTCCTTAAGCACCCCTCCAACAGCCAAACCCATCAGTTCTTTAATTGGATTGTTAAATTTGTGATTGACATGACATTGACCAATCAGCTGAAAGGAAGAAAAATAGGGTCAAAGCTGGAACGTGTAAGCTGGAATCCACACACAGCCAGGGCACCTGAGCGCAGAGTTTTACATGTAGTTTTTTGCTCCGTATCTGTAACTAGACCTTAACCAAAAAAATTGTAACTCGTGTAAATGTTTTTTGCAAACACAAATCATTTTTACATAAACATTAAATTATCATCTGTAGATGCACAAACATGAAATTTTTACATATTTTGGTTTATAAGGTTAAAAAACTGAGTATATAAATATGCATTTGATTTACAAGTACAAAATATTTATGACCACAATTTGAGTCCATACTAGTTTCATCATAATTTCAAGCTAAATCTATCAACAATTAATTCATGTTTTTTTAATCAGCTATTTTTAACAAAAATATAATAATTCCAGAAATTATGCAGTACTTCCAAACACTAGCACCTTACAATCAGTTCCTATTATTAATATTGCTACCGACAGTTTATACTTAAATCAGGTCATCATGTTTTGACCTACTTTCTTTGGGTGGCAGCTCAGGTACTTTCCATCATCAGTCATGCACAGCAAAGGGGAAGCGTAAACTGCAAAAGGAGCATGAGCAGCAACGATAGCTTCCTTTTACTCTGTTATCACTGAAAGCAGATAAAATTCCACCCACCTATTTTCATATTTTAAAATTTGTCCTTTTTAAGGTCAGGATGAGCTGGACCTTATCTAAGCTAACCCTAATCCTAACCCTTGCCACAATGTGATTGCCCAATCCACTGTCAAGACCAGAATTTGTTACTTAAAACATATCTAAATAGGTTTTACACTGAAAGATTAACTTAACAAAACTCAGATGAGATATTTTAAATATGAAGTCTTGTTAAGATTTGCTACAGGAAGGGTTTACATAAGGGAAGGCCAAAGTTGACTGTACAGAAATCATGTGAGTTCCTGTAAATGTGTAACAGATTCTGAAAGTGAAAATCAAGTATCGGTGGGTGTGGGTAATCACTCAACACTGTCCCAGAATGAAACTAGTGGCTGATACTGTGAAATGCTTTCAGCTTGACTCAGAGGGTAAGAATACAAAATATGGTGTTTGTGACTGTTCACTATGAATTCCCCAATTTATCCAACATAAAATGACTGCACAGATCTGGAGCAAGAGACGTTGTGATCCCAGAGTTATGTCTCTGAATTTTACCACAGAGAACCGATTATCTGTATATTTTTTTGGTGTCTGTCAGTGTACATGAGAGATTTGCTTGTGTGTGTGTATCCTGTATTCAACTTGAGAGAGAATGTCCTTTTACCTCGTTAAGCAAAAGTCAACTGTCCTCCAGCTGATGCAGGTGACCTTGAAGGATAGGAGCAGATAGTCAAAACACAGTCCTGTTTTCAGGGAGAATTGTTTTTCTGGCCAGTCTTGGCCTAGGGTAGCTGCATGAAGGAGATGGTTGTTTGGGTTCGAACGAACAACTGCATTCCAGTTTCGCAGTTGGTCTAAATGTCCATCACTGGTCAGCTCGCCTGCTGCGTCACAGCGGACGCAGGATGTGCTGCTAATGCTAACTGCTAACTAAAAGCCAAGATTCCAGAATTTGTTGCGCTGGCTGCTGAGCTCTGTGGGGTTTTGCGGCAGCTCTACGTGTACTAGACACGCCTGCTCCTTGTCGTTTCTATCTCTGACTTTATGTCCTCTACAAGAGTTTGTGTTGTTATATCTTTAAATGTTCAATAAAAACACGTATCGCTAATTCATAACAAAGAAAGCTTTGTAACTATCCCCACTAGTGAAGACAGTGTCATTTCTAAAACACTGCTTTCCCTCCAAAGTCCACAGCGCTGTTGAAAAGGCTCTGGAGTAGCCCATACTGGAGGTCTCTGTATAAGCACATAAACCTGTGACACAAAAATCACCAAACTCGGACAAGCACAGACTGTTTTCCTTCGTGGTGATGAAGGAAAACACTGGGCATTTCTTCTTCCAGGACCTGATGATTCCTTAAGCACCCCTCCAACAGCCAAACCCATCAGTTCTTTAATTGGATTGTTAAATTTGTGATTGACATGACATTGACCAATCAGCTGAAAGGAAGAAAAATAGGGTCAAAGCTGGAACGTGTAAGCTGGAATCCACACACAGCCAGGGCACCTGAGCACAGAGTTTTACATGTAGTTTTTTGCTCCGTATCTGTAACTAGACCTTAACCAAAAAAATTGTAACTCGTGTAAATGTTTTTTGCAAACACAAATCATTTTTACATAAACATTAAATTATCATCTGTAGATGCACAAACATGAAATTTTTACATATTTTGGTTTATAAGGTTAAAAAAACTGAGTATATAAATATGCATTTGATTTACAAGTACAAAATATTTATGACCACAATTTGAGTCCATACTAGTTTCATCATAATTTCAAGCTAAATCTATCAACAATTAATTCATGTTTTTTTAATCAGCTATTTTTAACAAAAATATAATAATTCCAGAAATTATGCAGTACTTCCAAACACTAGCACCTTACAATCAGTTCCTATTATTAATATTGGTACTGACAGTTTATACTTTAATCAGGTCATCATGTTTTGACCCACTTTCTTTGGGTGGCAGCTCAGGTACTTTCCATCATCAGTCATGCACAGCAAAGGGGAAACGTAAACTGCAAAAGGAGCATGAGCAGCAACGATAGCTTCCTTTTACTCTGTTATCACTGAAAGCAGATAAAATTCCACCCACCTATTTTCATATTTTAAAATTTGTCCTGTTTAAGGTCAGGATGAGCTGGACCTTATCTAACCTAACCCTAATCCTAACCCTTGCCACAATGTGATTGCCCAATCCACTGTCAAGACCAGAATTTGTTACTTAAAACATATCTAAATAGGTTTTACACTGAAAGATTAACTTAAAAAAACTCCATCCATCTATCCATCCATCTTCATCCGCTTTATCCGAGACTGGGTCGCGGGGGCAGCAGCCTAAGCAAAGAGGCCCAGACTTCCCTCTCCCCAGCCACCTCCTCCAGCTTATCCGGGGGAACTCCAAGGCGTTCCCAGGCCAGCCGAGAGATATAATCTCTCCAGCGTGTCCTGGGTCTGCCCCGGGGCCTCCTCCCGGTGGGACATGCCTGGAACACCTCACCCAGGAGGCGCCCAGGGGGCATCCTTGTCAGATGCCCGAACCACCTTAACTGGCTCCTTTCAATGTGGAGCAGCAGCGGCTCTACTCTGAGCCCCTCCCAGATGGCTGAACTTCTCACCCTATCTCTAAGGGAGAGGCCAGCCACCCTTCGGAGGAAGCTCATTTCTGCCGCTTGTATCCGCGATCTTGTTCTTTCGGTCACTACCCACAGCTCGTGGCCATAGGTGAGGGTAGGGACGTAGATCGACCGGTAAATTGAGAGCTTCGCTTTTACACTCAGCTCCCTCTTCACCACGACGGACCGGTGCAGCGTCTGCATTACTGCAGCTGCAGCCCCAATCCGTCTGTCGATCTCCGGCTCCCTTCTCCCATCACTCGCGAACAAGACCCCGAGATACTTGAACTCCTCCACTTGGGGCAGGAACTCATCCCCGACCCGGAGTGGGCACTCCACCCTTTTCCGGCTGAGAACCATGGCCTCGGATTTGGAGGTGCTGATCCTCATTCCCGCTGCTTCACACTCGGCTGCGAACCGTTCCAGTGCGAGCTGGAGGCCCTCACCCGATGAAAGTTAAAAAAACTCAGATGAGATATTTTAAATATGAAGTCTTGTTAAGATTTGCTACAGGAAGGGTTTACATAAGGGAAGGCCAAAGTTGACTGTACAGAAATCATGTGAGTTCCTGTAAATGTGTAACAGATTCTGAAAGTGAAAATCAAGTATCGGTGGGTGTGGGTAATCACTCAACACTGTCCCAGAATGAAACTAGTGGCTGATACTGTGAAATGCTTTCAGCCTGACTCAGAGGGTAAGAATACAAAATATGGTGTTTGTGACTGTTCACTATGAATTCCCCAATTTATCCAACATAAAATGGTTGCACAGATCTGGAGCAAGAGACGTTGTGATCCCAGAGTTATGTCTCTGAATTTTACCATAGAGAACCGATTATCTGTTTATTTTGTTGGTGTCTGTCAGTGTACATGAGAGATTTGCGTGTGTGTGTATCCTGTATTCAACTTGAGAGAGAATGTCCTTTCACCTCGTTAAGCAAAAGTCAACTGTCCTCCAGCTGATGCAGGTGACCTTGAAGGATAGGAGCAGATAGTCAAAACACAGTCCTGTTATCAGGGAGAATTGTTTTTTTGGCCAGTCTTGGCCTAGGGTAGCTGCATGAAGGAGATGGTTGCTTGGGTTCAAACGAACAACTGCATTCCAGTTTCGCAGTTGGTCTAAATGTCCATCACTGGTCATCAGGTCTCTCAATTCCCGTTGCAGAGCAGTGAGCTTTTCCAAGATCCTATAAATATTGCTTTCAATAAGCACAGTCTGAGTACTCACGGCTTGCCCATCGTCAATCGTGTCAGCCACCCTTGTGGGGTTTTGAACAGCTGTAACTGCTTTCTTTTTTCGTCGATAAGCCCGGTCCAAGCCAGCTCCAATCAGCCAGAACTCTGTTATCATTGTTCCAAATAGATAGTAAAGTGTCGCCAGGCACACGATGTAACTGATCATCGTGTATCCGGCAGCAAATGTCTCTGCAGCAGTGGGGGCGAACACTCCCTCTGCCCCCCCCCCCCACACACACACATAAAACATATTAAGGATTGTACATTAACATAAAACTGTTGTCGGAACCATACTGAATTTCACCAGAGAAACACACACACACACACACACACACACACACACACACACACACACACACACACACATATGAAGAGAGAGAGAGTATGCATTGTATGCAAACGGCTACCAAACAGCCATCATAATTCGTCATACAATGAGAACAGGACAAATCAACAATCGACAATGACTAATTAATATTAAAATCTGTAACATAATGTATTGTTTGGAGTTCAGTCTGTTACTGTTACTATAGGGCTTTGGAGTTGATGTCACGCCGCAATGCATTGTGGGAGCGCGGCGCCATTTTCGGGGTCTACGAATCAAAACAAACACACTGTCTTGGAACAACGACTACAAGTAAGATGCTTAAAAGCAGCTCAAAAGAGAATGGACTGTATAGAGACTGATTGTGTCCAGAGGCGAAGAAGCGGTACTTGCAGAAAATAGTGTGCATTGGAAATGTGGACCCGTATGAAATACGGCCGTGGAGTAGAAACCCTGAAGACCAACCGCTATTGACGTAGCCTGACATATTTTCGTACGTTGTCTGTGGAGTCAGCACGTACAAGTCGTCATTCAAACAAAGGTAAGTCAGCTCGAGTACTGCGAGTGAAATGCGTTTGATTTTCCCCCGAACATTCAGATTAGTGCAGCATTCATTCATGAGGGGAAAATACAGTGAGAACATGTGGAGGCTGTTAGAGGGATAACATAGTGAGTTCAGTGCATTGATGAGACATTGTCCTGAAGGATTTAGTTATTCTTTATGGTTAAAGAAATTGCAATAATTTATTCATATTTATTATAAACAATCCTAATTATACATCTTGCTTTCATGTTTGTATCCTGTGTCACTAAAAATACATTTTATTTTAGTTTTATACATTGATTAATGACCTGCAGAATCTCCTTATCATATTAAATGATTCATAATTGTCACTTTATGTTTTTTTCCATCTTGAAAGTGATGACATCCTTGCATTACATACTTTAGGTTCATTTTCTGCAGGCAGGTTTCTGAAAGAGAACAGGCAGATTTACACTATAACATGTAGCGTTCTATAGATGGATGCATAAAAAAATGAAAAATTACATGTATGTGCTAACTTTCTAAACACTTTGTTACATTTATGATAAAGTAGATAAAACACATTTACGTCGGCCTTGGCTCATTAGTTCTTGTCTTTAAATGAACTTTGTGTGTGTTTCAGGTACTGCACTCTCAAAGACTGAATGAACCAGCATTGCAGCCATGGGTCACTGTGAGCATCACAGGGAAGGTTGAAGCCGCCCACTGCACCTGTATGGCCGGAGTCGCAGAGACCTGCACCCACGTCACTGCTCTTCTGTTTAATGTAGAAGCAACAGTGTTGATCCGTGGCACAAGGACTGTTACAGATGAACCTACATACTGGGTTTTGCTGGGTAATATGACCAAGATACAGTCAGTGGTTGGCCATAAGATAGACTTCTCCTCTTCAGCTGCCAGACAGACCATCCGTATTGAAAGGTAAAAGGAGCCGTCCTCAAAAAAGAAAAATCCCACCTGCTACTGTGGAGGAGTTGTCACCGCTATTGGATACTTTGCTGGAACACAGTAAAGCTGTGGGTTGTGGGAATGACCCATAATGCTTTATCTAGGGGTCTAGATTTATGCCTGAAGTGCACTGCCATGTAAATAATTTGCATTTACTGAATATGTACTGACTGAGTACCACTGTTCAAAAGTTGAATAAAGAAACAAACTAATTTTTGCCTCTTTTTTTTTTTTTTTTTATTAAAACCACCTTATAGAACATCACATCAGTTACAATGTAGAATTCATGTCATTTATAGTTTACAAATGACAAAATGTTTACAAAAAATCATGACAGTGTTTACATGATATCACCCACTACTAACATTACTTTATTTACTGTATCTTTTGAAAAAATACCGCTATTTATACAGCAAAAGACTTAAGAATATTTAACATGAGCAGGTTTCATTTTCCCCTGGTTTTACTACCACACTGTTCACCAAACCTTGAACATGTTATCCAGAAGGGTCACCTCTTCACCCCCACATGGAAGAAGTAATCTGATTGGCATGGTGGTATGTTTGAAGCAGGTCCCTTGTGTAGCGCTGGAACCCAGTCACGATGTGTTTCATCCATTTCATAGGTTGGTTTGCTGCAATAATGCCAAATAATTAGCAACTCTATAAATAGAAGGTAGTTCTGCAAAATCACTCAGTAGGATGTTTGTTCTAATTTACTATGAGCTCAGAGCGCATCGAAAATAAAACTAAAAGGCTATAAAGAGTGATATGAACTTATTTAGAACTTACCGGAATGAAAATGTCTGGAGCACCAACAGATATTTAGAGATGGAAGAGAACTGGATATCAGCTCGTCTCACAGCTTCTTTTTTTTTTGTCGAACTTTATTTGAAATTATAAAGCGAACATTCAGTCATTCCAGTTCAGTTTGTACAGTAGACATACAGGGCAAATAAGAGTAACAATATACAGTACAATGAAATAAGAAGGATAAATAAATATAGGAGAAAAAAAAAGAGGGAGGGGGGGGATGTGACAGACTTCATAACAACTTTGTACTTGAAAGTTGTATCTGTGACAGCTCATTCGTTAAACATTTCTGAATGAATTTCAATTAATGATAAACCTTTTTTATTGGAAGTTAATTTAAGAGAGTTTAAGTAATATTCAATTTCAATCAAAAACAAATTAAATGATGGAGTTGAGTTTTGAAATTTACATTTATGTATATGGAATTTCCCTAATAAGATATAAAGATTGACAATGGCACGTATTTTTTTTTCTTTAGTTTCAAAATAAGTGATCAATTGAAATTGAATATTACTTAAACTCTTCAATTTTGATTTTGTATGTTGTTTTGCACAATATAAAATTTTCAAGCTCTCTCCAAAATGTAGCACTATATGAATAGCCATAAAACAAATGAGTAACACTTTCAAGTTCAGTTTTACAAAAGGTACATTTTCTATCAATGTCACAGAATCTTGAAATGTATGTGTTGGATGGATATATGTTATGTAATATTTTCAAATGTAATTCTCTAACATTTTTTGTAATACAGAATCTAAAAGGAACAAGCCACGCTTTATCCCAGTTGATATTATCAAAAATAGCATTCCAAAAAAACTTCCCTCTTGGAGTTATTTTCTTCGCATCATACAAACATTCTCTAATATGTTTATTGGTGCATTTCTTGCTTAACAGATCAATACCATTTATATAAAGAGTGTTAACGGATGCATGTGGTGTGTTCTGTTTTTTGTAGCTTTTTCTAGCTAAGATCTTTAAATTTGATAGGGAATTTTTTTTCTGTAATAAAGTCCTTATAACTAAGTAGTTGGCCTTCAGAGTCAAATAAGTCATTTAAATAGATTATATTTTTATCAATCCAATTCTGCAAATGTAGTGATTTGTTCCTCTTAGTAATACATTCGTTATTCCAGATAATGAATCTATGTGGAGAAAAGATATGTGAATAACATAATTTCCAAGCCAACAATGCCTGTTGATAAAATGCAGACATTTTAACTGGTAACTTTGATATACTGTAATTACAAGACAATAGGAACTGTAAACCTCCAACATTTCTAAAAATGTTATGTGGAATGAAATGCCATAATGATCCAGGAGATTTTAAGCATTCTTTTAGCAGCTCGTCTCACAGCTGCTATCCAGGCTGGACGCCTTCGTTTGGTAACATCGATACACGAGCTGCCTCATGATGCTTCCAGGTGGGGAAAGAATGAAAAGATAAACCATTTTTAAGCTTATTCTCTTGCCGGTCGTGCGATCGAACATTGCACCGGACCACACAGCAAATACGAACCACGGCTGTTGTTTGTACCTTCGCTCCCTTTTCGCTTGCGCTTTGATTTGACCCCGAAAATGGCGGATCACGCCAAAATCCTTTCCACGCCCACCCCCGTGACATCACGCTCCAAAGCCCTATTTTTACCATTTCTTTTTGGAGCAACTGTAATCCACATTATTTCCTTAGGGATTAATAAAGTATTCTGATTCTGATTGTTTCAGGATGACGTGCCATTATCCAATGACACATCTGCTTACCTCTATCTTTTGCTCGTTTCTCCTCCTCCTCTTTTCTATTTTTTCTAAACTGAGCACCTGATGGCTTTGAACTTTTCTTGTCCATCTTCCATTGGTTTTAATTTTGCACAGATTCACTTTGTCTAAGGTGTGGTTCTGGGATTTCACACAACCTAGGATTCAAATCATGAATACATAATGGGCTTGGATTTGCATAATTATGAATGAAATGTGCTCTATTTGGAAGCAGCCGGCCTCCCTCCCCTTTCGACGGGTTGTGTGTGAGACTTTAAATCATCCATCCATCCATCCATCCATTCGCTTCCGCTTATCCTTTTCAGGGTCATGGGGGGGCGCTGGAGCCTATCCCAGCTGTCATAGGGCGAGAGGCAAGGTACACCCTGGACAGTTCGCCAGTCTGTCGCAGGGCTAACACACAAGGACAGACAACCATTCACACTCACATTCATTCACACATTCACACCTAGTGGCAATTTGGATCATCCAATTAACCTATCTCCACAAGCTGCATGTCTTTGGACGGTGGGAGGAAGCCGGAGTACCCGGAGAGAACCCACGCAAACACGGGGAGAACATGCAAACTCCACACAGAAGGACCCCGGCCTGATGGTGGAATTGAACTCAGGACTTTCTTGCTGTGCGGCAACAGTGCTAACCACCGTGCCACCGTGCTGCCCACTTTAAATCATCAAATTGTAAATTATAAATTTTAAATTGTTATTGATCCCTTTACCCCTGGTCCTAAAGTGTATATTTATTTTCTTACTCTTCTTATATTTATTTCTTGTTTACTTGCACTGCTGTAACTGTCGTATCGTCTCTCTATATACTGGACTGTATGTAGCAGAGATGACAATAAAGTTTACTTTGACTTCAGCACAGCAGCAAGCAGGTGCACCGAGGACTCTCGCGCTCACTTTTCGCTATAGAATTTCGAAAAAATATCGGTGCAAATTATGTCTGTATCATAATGTCTGGTGTTTTCGTGTTTGTTGGGGTTTTTTTTTTTAATTTTGTTTTATTTTGCGAGTTGGTTATTAGATGCTGCTCCAGCCAGCCAGTGAATCCCCCGCCCTCTCCTCCCTGTGCCGCAAGCAGCAGGCGCACCTCGCAAACGGAGGGCGCCCTTACTCCCAGCAAATGGGCGATAGAAAACAGATCGGTGCCTATGCCATTCCCAATATGCGCTGGCTGATGTCGGGGCAGCATGAGTACGGGCATTTTTTTTTTTTTTTGCCGATGCCCGTGATGCCGCCCCCCCCCCCCCCCCACCACGATGCCACCCCGGGCAACCGCCTGTGTCGCCCGTATCAAAAACCGCTACTGCTCTGCAGGACAATCAGGCACTCCCGAGCCCAGGCTTCTTGTCGAGAATAGGGTGTCAATTTCGTTAAGGGACCAGTTGATCAAATCCAGAATTCTTTAGCTTTTAAAGAACAAGACTGAGAGACTACCTAAGGGTTAGAGTTAGATGAGACTAGACAAGGACATAGAAGCCAAGCAGGGAAAGATAAGGGAGGGAGAGGGAAAAAAAGATGCGTCCGCCTCTGCCAAGAGAACTGATCCCACATTGCTTCAATAATGTTGAGGTCTGGGCTTTGGGGAGGCCAATCCATGACTGATGGTGCTCCACTATCTGTTTCTCTAGGTATTCTTTTACTACATTGGCAGTGTGTTTGAGATCACTGTCATGCTGAATAATAAAACTGTTGCCAATTACATGCTTTTCAGATGGTATTTCTTGGTGGATCAGAATCTGATGGCACTTTTCTGTGTTCATAATTTCATGAAGTTTGACATAATCCCCAACACCACTAGCTAAAATACAGCCCCAAATCATGTCAGAGCCACATGTTTTATAGATGGCTATAGATATTCACTCTTTCACCTCATCCCTGACCTTCTATAATAATCCAAATTACAATTTGAACCAAATTTCAAAATTGGAAGACTCTTACAAAAGGTTTTTTTTTTTTGGTTTTTTTGGGGTTTTTTTTTTTAGAATTTGCAGAGGTGGGAAGAGATGAAATACAAATGCTTCCATATGTATTGGTGTCTTAGGTAGAATTTTCAAGTGTCAGAGTATTGGATATTTATTTTTCTGACAACTTTTTATTTTTAGGCTGTACATTTTAAAATAAATCTATCCACATTCTAGAATCTTGTTTTTGCAGTGTCTATTCTGGCTACCTTCTCTTGCTAAAGGTGTTCATGAGTACATCTCTGCTTGTTCAGTGTGTACACAAAATAAATCCTCTAGGTCTCCTCCTGTCAGCTTATTTATACCTCTTCCCATGCTGGAGCAGCTGTGGTCATACATTGCTTTGGACTTTTTCACTGGTTTATCTCCTTCATTACATAATAAAGTCATATTTAGCATTATGGACAGTTTTCATGTTCTCATTCTCCCCAAGCTGCCTTCAGCTCTCAAGACACAAAACATTCAGTAACACGTCTTCTGGTTAGGATTTTTGATGTGCTCGTCTTAAGTTCTTTTCACTCAGTGGTCAGTTACTCTGTGAAAGTCAACACACATACTTGCAGAGTGAAAAAACAAGAGACAAATCAAATTAAATAGCATTAAATGAGCTGACAAATATTTTTCTTTGTTTAATCATTTTTTTGTTTTTTTTTACTCTACGTTCAATAAAAGTTTCCCAAAAAATGTTTAAAAAAACTGGTGGCATAGAAACCATGAAATTCCTCCACCCTGCTGTTAACGTGCTACGTTAGCTCTCCCCTCCCACTAACAACTAGTGCATAGAACACAAATAACATAGATTAACATAGTTTATAAAATCCAAAACCTAGTCAGAGATAGCAACTTATTAAATCATGTTACTGTTCTCTTTCAATTGGGCGGAGAAGTTCTGAATTACTTGATGGTTTTGGTTTTTAAATAGAAGTCTAAACTTATTATACAGCTGCACTTTTAGCCATCATAAAAATGATAAGTAAGTTTAGAATATATTAGAATATATCCTTTTAAGACCCTATTTTTCGGAATATAAGGCGCACCGGATTATAAGGCGCATTAAGCAAAACAAAACAGTCAGATAACTCAAACTTTACTCAACTCATTTTTCTTGCTTCCACCATTGATTCATCCATCCATCCATTCGCTTCTGCTTATCCTTTTCAGGGTCACGGGGGGCACTGGAGCCTATCCCAGCTGTCGAGAGGCGAGAGTCGGGGTACACCCTGGACAGGTCGCCAGTGTCGCAGGGCTAACACACAGAGACAGACAACCATTCGCACTCACATTCACTCCCGCATTCACACCTATGGGCAATTTAGATGATGAATTAACCTATCCCCACTTACTCTCCTGGCTAAAGTTTGGTCCGTTTACAGCATCCTGTTATGCGATTGCATTTGTCCCTAACCATGGGGAACCCCCACATTAAATTTTATTGAGTGGAAAAAAGTTAGCATTCATCCTCTAGCTTCAGTGTGTTTATATTGTGCTAACATAGCTGTGTTGCTAGCAATCACATAGCACGTTATCATATACCAGCTAGTCCAACTTCAGTAACCCTACAAAAGTCACTGCTGTTTAGTTGTCTGTCTTCATTTATGTTGGAAGTGATAGCAGAGCTGTACGTTTTAATTTTTTTTTTGTTCAACTTAGGTTTGGCGTTTCGGTCCTCCTGCCGACATTACCTTACCCTAGTAAGCTTCAGAGCTTCAGTCTGCCATGGCTAATGGCTGGGGGATCAGGATCCACCGCATCGTTGCATACAACCCGCCAGCTAACAGGATGTTCCACAGGTCACGTAATGCCACTAACACTATAAAAGCAGCACATTAAGACATTTTTATGCACATTATCCCTGTGTGCAGGTATACAGAATAAATAGGTGGAAAAAGTTACAGAATTGAAATGGATTTCACAGCTCTGGGGAAGAAGCTTTTTCACAGTTTGTTGGTGCTTGTTTTTATGTTCCTATACCACTTTTTAGAAGGAAGCAGTATAAATAGTCCATTGCCAGGGTGAGTGGGGTCTGTAGCAATACATTTGGCCCTTGTTGGGTTTTCTTCATCAGGTGTGATGTGTTCAGGGACCAGGTCAGACCAGGGACCAGGCCACTATAGGAACATTTTGGCACTTTGTGATGGCTTAATTTTTTCATCTCAGGATCTTGCCCTTGATTTTACTACTGTTAGTGTGATTTTAAGGGCAGTTGTGAGCTTGAAACATAAGGCTGACTGGTGACTACTGATATACTATATATGTCTACATTACACATTCCAAAAAAATTAACACAATGCCAAGACCTAAAGGTTATTTGTGGCATGTCTGAACTACTGTATCCAACAAATCCATTCTTGAATTTCTTTTATGATGCTTATACCATTAAGTTGATTTCAGCTAATGCTATCTACTTCAAAATGCAAAAAATAAACACTTTACTTGAGTGCCCTAGTTAACATTATTTATCATCTAGACTTTTTCAAGCATTGAAAATCTAATGAAGAAGTTGAGTTTGGAAAACTAAACCTGTTTTGCAGTAATGAATGTGTTATAGATGTATAAACCTATAGAGAAAAATTTGTCTCAAAAGTGTAACAAATCCATATGATATAATCCACATGCGTAAGATTTACAAAAGTGTAGTGTTATATGGGTAAGTTTTGGGCACTCACCTGAATAAATACTAATAATTTGTGCACAGTTATTAAGTTCAGCTTCCCGGATCATTTTCTCTTTCAAAAAGCTTTCTGTGCATGCAAATTTGTACAAAAAAAATTAAAATAAAAAATACACATAACATCTCACTCGCTTGCTTGCACAACCTTAAACGTGTGTTTAGGCAAATTGCCTGATACGAACAGATCACGTTTCATGCCCACAGGATGTTAGGATACAAATTTCACACTGCCAATTTCCCACAGATCCACAAATATAAGCTGTGTTCAAATTCCAGTGGAAAACTGGGCTTCCTTTGTATTCCTGCATTTTTTCAAATAAAACATGTTTCTTTTTTTGTTTGGATCTTATCATACGCACTTGTAAAACTTTTGAGACAAAATTTTCTCCATGGAAAAGCAAAAATCATCAAATCAATAATGAATAGAGAGTATTAAGTTTGGTAAATTTGTTTGTTTGTGTCATCTGATACGTCCTGTTACAGTCCTTGCACTGTTGTGGACTGTCAGATGCACAGAACTGGATCTTGTAAAACAAGGACAGAGTGTTGAAACGGTGAAATGGTAAAATATCACTCAGAGAACAATTAAAACTACTATTTATTTATAGTGTATATGGCAGTTAAAATATATCGTTTGCAGCATAGATTCAAAGAAATTATATGGGCATGAGCTTGAAGTGGAGGCATATTCACACAGTTTATTATGATCCAGTGTTTGACAGGTTTCTCATCAGAGTCATATTATAACAACAAGCATCTCTAACCTAAGTATCTAATCTCTAAGTATTGTTTTTTTTCAAAATAGTTTTTAAAAAATATGTATTAAATACTCAGTGGTTACAGTGAAGTTCACAAGTCCTAACACTGCGACCAAATAGATATTTTATGTCTTCAGACTTCTACAGTACAAACAGTAAAACTAAAAACATACTAATATGTAGAATCTAAATGTGAAATTATCCTCCTCATACAGATTCATTAAATATATTTATACACTATTTTGAATAAGTTTAATTAGAAATCAGTAAACATTAAGAAAAAAACCCATATATAAAATTTCAGAAACTTTCCCTATAAATACGTTTTGTTTTTTTTATGAACTCATTTAAACTGATGCTCTTTGGCCCTTGAACAGGAAATAATACATATTACCTGATAAAAATGGAACAAAGTTAACCAAAATGAACAAAGTAAACTTCATTACCAATACCAACGTAAAATACACCAAAAAAGGAAATACAGAAGAAGAAGAAAGGAAACAATTTTACAGCATTTCACATGATTCCAGCCGATCTCTGATGAATACATTAAAAATCTGAAAATTACTAGAACATTCTGGTAAAATAACATTTTATGTTATGTTATACTATTTAGGCTCTGAGCTCTGATCACTCTTACTTACACCATGTCTTGTTTCTCATTCTCCTATTTTATTCCTCTATGAAACATTTTTCTTATGACTGTTTTCTATTTTTCCACTGTCATTTTTGTTACTAAATGTAACATTCACACTCAAATTCTGAATCTGGTGTACAGTTCACCTTTCTTTGAGTCACATGCTTCATCATTTACTACAATTACTGCTTTTTTGTCTCCAACAAAAGCTTCTTAACCCACAGCTTTGGTATAATTTCAGAGTCCTCCTGTGTTCTGCTCTGAGTAACATTATCTAATTGCACATTGTACTAATCTTTTCCACTCTCCCCACAGTATGGTTTGGATATTTCTTTTGTTTGCTCTCTTTCAACTTCCTCATCATTGTTTTGTTTTCCTGTGTGATCTCCAGTCTGTTGTTGATCTACATCTCCTGGAATTTGCTGATAATCTCTCTTCAGTTTCATTTTTATTATCTCTTCATGGCCAATAACCTCTACAGAATGAATTTCAAGTTGTGGCGACCTCTGGCCATTTTGCTTAGAAGTGCTACTTTCATCATCATGTCGGGTTAATGTTGTTTGAAAATAGGTGTAGATTTGTGAGGTATTCTGTCTTGATTGTCCATATTTTATTATCTCTTTCTGCTGCTCTTGTTTTGTTTCTGAAATATTACTGAATACCTGTTCATGCCCCTTACGTTTCTTTTTATGTTCATTAGCCTCGCTGTTGTTTTTACATTTTGGTCCAAAGTGCAGTGGCTCATTTAGATTTAATTCTTTAAACTTACTGAACATGTCATTTACGTCCTCTGACATTTTTTGTGTCTGTGTGTTCATGCTTTGAATATTAATTGTCTGATCTTCCTTCTCTGAACCGATACCTTCCATGTCTTCACCAACACTTCTAGGTCTGCTGTGTGACTGAGTAACCCATAGTTCTGACTGACTGTGTGGTTTCATTTGTTCATCACCAGTGCTGCTTCTGTAGTTCTCTGTCAAACAGTTGCTTCCTGACAAAGACCACTCTCTTCCCCCATCATGTCCAGTGTTTTTTTGTTTTTTTTCTATAATCTCTCCTTCCACACCTTCATGTCCGACTTTTTGTCCCAGATTGTGCTGTTCTTTGCTTTGACTGTCATCAGCTAATAGAAAGCTATACTTGTATTTTCCACTCTCACAAAAGTCTCTTTTTGTTTTATCTCTTCTTTGTGCAGCTTCACCATCTGTCTCATGCTGCTTATCGTTTTTCTTTTGCTCTTCATCATTCTCTGACATGTTCCGCTTACCTTCATCCACCTTTCCACTGCTTTGAAACATATCAGAGGAGTCTTTATGCACTACAGACCCGCTATTCACATCTCTTGTTTTACTTCTATTAGCTTCATCTGTGCTATTACTGTCTACCATCTCAGCTATCATCATCTGCTTGTCCTTATCTCTTAGTCTGTACTCTCTCATTTCTTCATTTTGTTCGACTGTCAGACTGTGTTGCTTATCCTGGTGATCACTGCCTTTTCTGGGTTTTAAATTTGCATCCTGCTGATGCACAACATCATTCTTGTGGTCATCAGAATCCTGATTATCAGTTTTTCTTTTCTTTGTAATTTGGTCACTGCTTTCATTGTCTGCATGTTCCATGTCTTTGTTTTTCTTGTTTTTTGCCGAGTACTTTTCTTTCTCCTTTTCCTGTTTACTTTCATCTTTATTCTCTACATCATTCATTATCATCTGCTGATCTTTTCCCTGTATGTCCACAAGGTTATAGTCCATGCCTGCTGCCTCACCTTCGTCTCTCCCTGTGGTCTTTACAACCTGTTCTTGATGCTCACTGGCTGAAGCTCCACCAGTGGGTGCCTCACTGATGTGTTGTGTGTCTGTAGCATGCACTGGAAATGAAATCAAAACAGTCAAAATCATTTCAAACTGCCAGTGTGATACAATCATTCACAGAAACATCAATAAGTTAATCATAAATGTTTCCCATCTTACTTTTCTTTCTCCTGTAGAACAGAAGATAAGCACTGCTGGATCTAGTAGGAGCATGGTAAAAGTAAAGTAGGGTCAGTTTAATATTCAGTAAATGTTTGTTTTGGAAGAAAATTCAGATAAAAGCTTACGTGTTATTTCTGTCCAGCTGGAATGGTCTTTCTGGAAGCTGTTAATATAAAGAATACAAAGGTGATCATCTATAGGCTAAATACTTTTTTCTATTAAGCACAAAACTGCATTAATATGTGTTAAAGTATTCATGTCTTGGGAACAATACCAGTGGAAAAAAATCAATCAGGCTTACCAATGTGACACAGGTATCATTGAAGTTGTACCATCTGTCATCATCCTGCGATTTGATTGTTACGGTGTAATGTCCGGATCTCAAGTCACCAAAGTGCTCGACAAATGCATAAAGCTCATAGGTCTGGTTCTGATAATGGGTAAAAAAAGAAAGAAATTAGTATCAGGAATTAGAAAATAAAAAGTAATGACAACATAATGAAATCTTCAGTATACCTCTGGTATTTGTAGGGTGTCAGGAGCTGTGACTGCTCGTTTTATTTTCACATGTTCTTGGTATCGATGGTCAAACCTAAATCTTTTCAACAGCAGCGTCAAAACATCTGGATGATGCCTCATTTCCAATTTCTATTTGAAACACAGAAACAATATTCTTTTATGTTTTTTAAAAAAGTTGGTTTTACGTTACTATCTTTTAATAAGATTATGATAATAATTCTTGAAGGACAAAATTGTAATTAAAACGTCAAAATCCCCATATTTAAACATCTTTCAAGAGAAAAGAAATAGAAAAACAAGTGGCCCGGGCTCCATTCAGATATTAACAATGTATTGAATAAATTGTTGTTGCTTTTGGTTTGATTTAACTTTAATAACTAAATCAAATCTACTTAATTTTAACAACTAAGACCATGTCAAATAAACATGATGATGACATGATACAATGTAATAATCACAAAAACATGTATTTATTATGTGTATGTGAACCTGCACATAAAACAAAATGCCAAACAGGTTAACAATTCATGGAACAAATCAAAGTGCAAGTAAAAATTGAAAGGCTCAAGTCAGGCTTAATAGCACAAAATAATTAGTAATTTAATTTTACTACAACAAACGAGACAAGAAAAAACAGGAAAAATAGAAATCGGATAAATAATGTGGTAATAAAATAAATACATTCAAAATAATCTTCTAATTAAATGGATAAAGAAAGAAAGAAAGAAAGAAAGAAAGAAAGAAAGATATAAATGAATAAAATTTAAATAAAGTGCTCTCCTCCTTGAATCGCTACCTTATCGTGGTGGAGGGGTTTGTGTGTCCCAGGGATCCCAGGGGCTATGTTGTCTGGGGGCTTTTGTCCCCTGGTAGGGTCTCCCATGGCAAATTGGTCCTGGGTGAGGGACCAGACAAAGAGCGATTCAGAAGACCCTTATGAAAAGAATATCGAGGGAACAGTTTACCCTGCCCGGGATAGGGTTACCGGAGCCCCGCCCTGGAGCCAGGCCCGGGGAGGGTGCCCGAGGGCGAGCGTCTGGTGGCCGGGCCTTAGTCCATGGGGCCCGGCCGGGCACAGCCCGAAGAGGAGACATGGGCCCATCCTCCCGCAGGCCCACCACCCGCAGGAGGCGCCATAGGGGTCGGGTGCATTGTGTGCCGGGTGGCGGCCAGGAGCGGAGGTCCTGGCGGACTGACCCCCGGCTGCCAAGACTGGCAATAGGGACATGGAATGTCACCTCTCTGGTGGGGAAGGAGCCTGAGTTAGTGCGTGAGGTTGAGAGGTACCGGCTAGATATAGTCGGGCTCACCTCTACGCATGGCTTGGGCTCTGGAACCAGTCTCCTGGAGAGGGGCTGGACTCTGTCTCAGTCTGGAGTTGCCCCTGGTGAGAGGCGGCGGGCTGGGGTGGGTATTCTAATATCCCCTCGGCTTGCTGCCGGTACGTTGGGGTTTTTCCCGGTGGACGAGAGGGTTTGTTCCCTGCGCCTTAGGGTCGGGGAACGGGTCCTGACTGTCATCTGCGCTTATGCGCCGAGTGGCAGTTCGGAGTACCCAGCCTTCTTAGAGTCCCTGGGGGGGGGGTGCTGGAAGGTGCTCCACCTGGAGACTCTGTTGTCCTGCTGGGAGACTTCAATGCTCACATGGGTAACGACCGCGAGACCTGGAGGGGCGTGATTGGGAGGAACGGCCTCCCTGATCTGAACCCGAGCGGTGTTTTGTTATTGGACTTCTGTGCTAATCACAGTTTGGCCATAACGAACACCCTGTTCGAATGTAAGAGTGTCCATAAGTGCACGTGGCACCAGGACGCTCTAGGCCGTAGGTCGATGATTGATTTTGTAATCGTATCACCAGACCTGCGACCATATGTTCTGGACACTCGGGTAAAGAGAGGGGCTGAGCTGTCAACTGATCACCACCTGGTGGTGAGTTGGATCAGGTGGCGGGGGAGGACGCTGGACAGACCTGGTGCACCTAAACGCGTAGTGAGCGTGTGCTGGGAACGTCTAGCAGAGGCCCCAGTCCGCGAGATCTTCAACGCACACCTCCGGCAGAGCTTCAACAGCATTCCGAGGGAGACTGGGGACATTGAGTCCAAATGGACCATGTTCAGCGTCTCCATTGCCGAAGCTGCTGCATTGAGCTGCGGCCGCAAGGTGGTTGGTGCCTGCCGTGGTGGTAATCCCCGAACCAAATGGTGGACACCAGAGGTGAAGGGAGCCACCAGGCTGAAGAAGGAGTCCTATCGGGCTTGGTTAGCCTGTGGGACTCCGGAGGCAGCCGACAGGTATCGACAGGCCAAGCGGAATGTGGCTCGGGCAGTGGCTGAAGCAAAAACTCGGGTGTGGGAGGAGTTCGGAGAGGCCATGGAAAAAGACTTTCGGACTGCCTCGAAGAGATTCTGGCAAACCGTCAGGCGTCTCAGGAGGCGAAAGCGGTGCTCTACCTGCACTGTGTATAGTGCTGGCGGAGCGCTGCTGACGTCGACTGAGAAAATTGTTAGACGGTGGAAGGAATACTTCGAGGACCTCCTTAATCCCACTGACACTTCTTCCGAGGAGGAAGCAGAGTCTGGGGATGAGGGGAATGACCCGCCAATTTCCGGGGGCGAGGTCACTGAGGCAGTTAAACAACTCCTTGGTGGCAGAGCCCCTGGTGTTGATGAGGTCTGCCCCGAGTTCCTGAAGGCTCTGGACGTTGTAGGGCTGTCCTGGTTGACACGCCTCTGCAATGTTGCGTGGAGATCAGGGGCAGTACCTGTGGACTGGCAGACCGGGGTGGTGGTCCCCATCTTTAAGAAGGGGGACCGGAGGGTGTGTTCCAACTACAGGGGGATCACACTCCTCAGCCTCCCGGGGAAAGTCTATGCCAGGGTGCTGGAAAGGAGAGTTCGTCCGCTAGTCGAACCTCGGATACAGGAGGAACAATGCGGTTTTCGTCCTGGTCGCGGAACACTGGACCAGCTCTTTATCCTCTCGAGGATACTTGAGGGTGCATGGGAGTTTGCCCAACCAGTCTACATGTGTTTTGTGGACTTGGAGAAGGCATTCGACCGTGTCCCTCGGGGTGTCCTGTGGGAGGTGTTGCGGGAGTATGGGGTGTCTGGCCCATTGCTACGGGCCATTCGATCCCTATACAACCGTTGCAAGAGCTTGGTTCGCATTGCCGGCAATAAGTCGGACTCGTTCCCGGTGGGTGATGGGCTCCGCCAGGGCTGCCCTTTGTCTCCGGTTCTGTTCATAATTTTTATGGACAGGATTTCTAGGCGCAGCCAAGTGGCGGAGAGCTTTCGCTTTGGTGGCCTCAGAATCTCATCTCTGATTTTTGCGGATGATGTGGTTCTGTTGGCTTCATCGGGTGAGGGCCTCCAGCTCGCACTGGAACGGTTCGCAGCTGAGTGTGAAGCAGCGGGAATGAGGATCAGCACCTCCAAATCTGAGGCCATGGTTCTCAGCCGGAAAAGGGTGGAGTGCCCACTCCGGGTCGGGGATGAGTTCCTGCCCCAAGTGGAGGAGTTCAAGTATCTCGGGGTCTTGTTCGCGAGTGATGGGAGAAGGGAGCCGGAGATCGACAGACGGATTGGGGCTGCAGGTGCAGTAATGCGGACGCTGCACCGGTCCGTCGTGGTGAAGAGGGAGCTGAGTGTAAAAGCGAAGCTCTCAATTTACCGGTCGATCTACGTCCCTACCCTCACCTATGGCCACGAGCTGTGGGTAGTGACCGAAAGAACGAGATCGCGGATACAAGCGGCCGAAATGAGCTTCCTCCGAAGGGTGACTGGCCTCTCCCTTAGAGATAGGGTGAGAAGTTCGGCCATCCGGGAGGGGCTCAGAGTAGAGCAGCTGCTGCTCCACATCGAAAGGAGCCAGCTGAGGTGGTTCGGGCATCTGACAAGGATGCCCTCTGGGCGCCTCCTGGGTGAGGTGTTCCAGGCATGTCCCACCGGGAGGAGGCCCCGGGGCAGACCCAGGACACGCTGGAGAGATTATATCTCTCGGCTGGCCTGGGAACGCCTTGGTGTTCCCCCGGATAAGCTGGAGGAGGTGGCTGGGGAGAGGGAAGTCTGGGCTTCTTTGCTTAGGCTGCTGCCCCCGCGACCCGGCCTCGGATAAAGCGGATGAAGATGGATGGATGGATGGATAAAGTGCAAATGAAAATATAGCCTTTTAATCTGTAAGTGAATTTGAAAGTTGCTTCAGCAGTAAAACCCTCTTTACGTTTGAGACAAATGAACAACAATAGTCACAACAGTTCATTTTTTTTTTTGACAAGCTGCAACTCCCCTTTTATATTCACCTCTTAATGAGACACTTGAGTCTGCCTCTGACACACAATCATATCCAATCTGGGTGGAATGGGGAAACTCTCAGAGTAGCTTCCAGTGTTGCTCTGAGTCTATTTCAGACTTTAATCTTGGTTGTGGCCACAGTGGAATATCCTGATTCACACAGATATGTAGTTGAGAATGTAAGGAGGAGTTTCACAGCTCTCAGTGCCAGACATGGGCTCCTTCTGGATTGCTGTCTCAAAGGAGTACCCATGTCCAGTTTGTCCCACTGCAACTTTAAAGTGCTGTCGGTGGAAACTTCCAGAATTCCAGATGTGAGAGCAAAGCAACATCATTTTCAGTGGGATCTACAGAAATCCACGTGTCCTTCTCTGGGATCCTAAGGGAAATATTCATCAAATTTCTCTGTCAGTTGTGAAAGGTGCTGACAGACAGAGTCACTGATCTTCCCCTGAGGGGAGTTTTCAAAGATGTGAGACAAAAGAGGAAACGTGTCCATCCTCTTTTCCTGGGCCCTCTTAGTCCACAAAGCAAGTTCCCTCTTGAAAGCTTAAACTTTGTCTGCAACAAAAAAAATGTTGCTGTTTCTCCCTTGAACTTGTTCAGCAGTGAAAAAATGTCACAGAGGTAGGAAAGCTTAGCTGTGAACTTTCAACAGCTTCTGTTGGCTCTCGGCGAAGGCGGTCACACTTTTTCTCCTCTCTTGCTCCTTATCTTCCCTGCTTAGCTTCTTATGTCCTTGTCTTGTCTTGTGTTTTTACTTTTCCCTGGAACACTCTCTCACAGTCTGTTTCTAAAACCTAAAAGAGAATTATGGATTTGATCAACTGGTCTCTGAATGCAATTGACATGCTCTTCTCAACGAGAAGCCCCGGCTCGGGAGAGCCAGAGTGCCCTGGAGGTACTTTACTTGCCGGATACACGATGGACGGGTGGCATAACTGGAGGGTCGTGTGCCTGGCGGGACTGTCCATCGAGGACACTGAAGATATCTACCTATTTGGAACCATGATAGCAGGGTTCTTGGTGATCGGTGCTGGCTTGGCCCTGGCTTATCGGAGAATTAAGAAAGCGGAACCGGCTGTTCAAACCCCCCCAAAGGCTGCCCGCTGGGATTGAAACGATGGGACGAGGCGCGACTTCTCAGAATGGGCTCACTGAGGGCAGCATGGTTAAGATCTTGGAGAAGCTTGCGGCTGCTGTGAATACTCAGAATATCAGAATTTCATCAAGGAGAAGTTCACTCATGTTAACACCTCTGAGCGAAAGTTGGATCACATCTTGGAACAGCTCCCGGCGGTCATGAGGTCTCAGAATCTGCTCTCTGAGCACAAGAACGACAAGACCACGGACCGAAAGTTTAATAACATCATAGAGAAGCTCGCGGCTCTCCAACGGGAGATTGAGAGACCATTGTCGGTGTCAGAGTGTTAGAGAACGGCTTGAAATTCTCATGAGCTGTTGCATAAAAGAATAAAACTCCATCACTCATGCGGCTATCCCTTCGGCGCCAGCTGTGGGCTCAAGGCTGGAGCTGAACAAAAGCTCCCTGATAACGACTGTGTTTTGTCTGTTCCTCCCATTCCATGCAAGGCCACCTAAATTGGCTGGAAGACTGTTTACTTAGCCTGGCAGGGCGAAGGACACTGTCTCAGCTGAACTCTGGACACACGCAAACACACACATACACTGATATGCACACACTCATCCCCCCTTCTTTTCCAAACGCCTTTGAATCTTGTGCCCTACAGGAGAACACGGCGGGTCTGAGCCTGCGCTGGAATGGTAGCGCTGTGCAGGGCGGCTGCTGTGTTTGCTGCGGATTACTCCTCACCCCCTACCCATTCCTGTGGCTTGTCACGTGTTCCATAATATTGTGTTGTGGACATTTATGTGCTTTTGTGCAGAGGAGTTTTTTTTGTTTCCTGTTCTCATGCTGTCCTCCCATAGGAGCCCAGCATGAGTAGAGGTCTCTTTTTTTCCTCTTGTACTTTCCCATTGTAGTGTATATTTCAGTGTTTTTTCTGTAACGCTACCAATCTCCGACTTGTATCCCCATGTAAAGTCTGTGTTGTGTGTGTAAGGTTGGGGGGGGGGTCCCATTTCACTGCAGGGCAACCTGCATGTGACGAATAAAGCCTTGATTGATTGATTGATTGACTGATTGATTGATTGATTGAGTCGGCATAATAATGTGCAAGAGGAGATTTTTTTCTCCTTGAGAAAAGAGAAGACCTCCTTCCTAATGATGCCGTGATGCCTGTCAGTCATTGAAGCTGTACTATCATTGCACAACCCAACACAGTTCTGCCAGTCCAGGTTGTTCTCAGTGAAGTAGTTGTCAATGCAGTGGAAACATTCCTGAGCCGTGGCTCGTGTTGGTAGCTCTCCAGAAAACAGCATGTCTACATGCAAACTGCTGTCCCAGTGATAACAAACAAAAACCAGCAGCATGCACCATTCGTGACATCAGTGGACTTGTCTAGTTGCAAAGAGAAAAATGGACTATTTTTTATTCTTTCCAGAGGCTGATGCTGTATGTCTTACGGTGTGTTCATACCGAACGCGATAGACGCGACCAGAGCGTCAGGTTTACATGTAAAGTCAATGGAGAAGCGCGATGACGCGCGATTGTGGGTCCCACAAAAATTCAGAAGCAGATTTGCGTCGCGAAAACGCGTCAAACGCGCGTCAAAGTAGCGCATCAAAGTAGCGCGTCAAAGTAGCGCGTCAAAGTAGCGTGTCAAAGTAGCGTGTCTGGTGCACGAATGAAAATATGCACGTCAGTTTTTGTGTTGCATTTTGTGCATTTGCGCGTATTGCGTCTACCGCTTGAGTTGGAAAAATCTGAACTCCAGCGTCAATTCGCGCTGCGACAACCAATCAGGAGCCTGGTGACGTGGCTCTGACCTAGGTCAAAAGGGGCAGGTCCAGCCAAAGCCCTTCATTCTTCATTCAATATGGAGGAAAGGCTCATCAACGCCGTAGCAAACCACCCGGAGCTGTATGACACCAGCTGCTATGTACCGAGACAGGAATAAAAAGGACCGAGCTTGGAGGAAGATATGTGAAGAGATCGGGCAATGTCCATGTCCATGATGTGGTGGCTCACAGTGTTGTTTGAGAGTGGGATGGTCAGTAGCTTCTTTGCAGCAGCCTCTCATGTACAGTGGGAGGCAAAATCAACTCCTCCACTATAGTAAAAGACTTTTTACTCTGTGCCACAAGTCCGGATACGAGATACCTAGCTTTTAAAGCACATTTAGAGTTACCAGTCAGTGACAACAGACTGGCATCTGCAGTCCGTTTTCTTTTCTTTTGAAATATTCCACCCACTTTCTTGCATGTGTGGGATGTTTGGTTTTGAGATGCTGTTTTAATTTAGAAGGCTTCAGTGGTTCATTGGATAGCATTAGTCCACACTCCACGCATTGGGCTCTCGGGTCCGCCTTGTTTCTTCCGTTCACAAACCGATACTTCAGGAAGTCAGGGTTGTACTTGCGCAAAAATGTTGCCTTTTGGGAGGGGCGGTTGTCACTTTCAAGGATTCAAGGAAGCTTTATTGTCATTCTCATCGCATGTTTACATGAGGTAGAAGAAAATTACGTACCCACGGTCCCAGTTTCCATAAAAACAACAGAAAGACAAGTAATACAATAATACTAAATAGTAATAAAATAATACAATAAGTAATAAATAATACAAACAAGTAATAGAATAATACAAATAAGTGAAGTGCAACAACCTGAGTAACAGTATGGAGTAGAGATGGACCGATCCGATATTACGTATCGGTATCGGTCCGATACTGACCTAAATTACTGGATCGGATATCGGAGAAAAATAAAAAATGTAATCCGATCCATTAAATATCACGAAAGCACCTCACAAAACTTGCAACACGCCGTAACTCACCTCAGAACGTTAGCACGTTGGAGCAGTATGCATCACGTGATAGAGCGGCTGTGGCATGCGGGACCTGTCGGTGGTCTGGATAGCATTTGGAGCTTAGCTACCAACCCGGCATTTCATCTCCGACAAAGTTATCCCGAGAGAAGTAAAGCAAGTGTGTAAGTCCATCTCTGAATGTTTGTAAAGCATTCCTGCGTTAAGCTTAACAAGCGACTGCCTCTTCTTGTTGCTACTTCAATCATGAAACTGCTTAATGATCAGCTGATCGGCTTTTCTGTCGCGAGTCCGTCTCTCTTGTTTGTTTTTGGCCCACTTTGCACCAGAAAGAGGAAACCAGCGGCTGAACAACAGCAGCACGTTTAAGCTTGATAAGCTTTTGTTAGAATTTATTTAATATTACTTTCTACACCAGGATCTTTTTCTACGTAGCTGACGGCTAGTAACTGTGCAGGGGCGGATCTAGCAAAGTTTAGCCAGGGGGGCCGATAGGGCATTAACAGGGAAAAGGGGGCACAAAGACATACTTTTCTTTCTTATTCTCATTTAAAATGTCTAGCTTTTAATAAATAATTATCCAAATCTTACACCCAAAGTTTTAATTTGATGTAAAATGAATAGAAGTCAATTACTGTATATAGTAACTATTAAGTCTAATATATATACCCTAGTAAGCTATAGTACTTTTTCCTTTGGGAAGGTACCATCTGTGCAGTCTGCAATTTTGTTGAAGAAAGATGTTGAATCTATTTAATATTTCTTGAAAAATAATTGATTTCTGTGCATTTTTTTCACACTGCATCAAATTAAGGTTGATTACGTCGATTAAGCATCATGAGGTGGAGCGTGAGGGGTGGTTCCCTATTTTTTATTTATTTATTTTTGTTGTTGCTGGGAGTTGGAACCCTATTAGTTAGGTTGCTTAATATTTACGCTAAGTACTGTTTAAAATACCAGAATAGGGAGGATGGTGTAGGTTTAAGTTTATTAGATTGATCAGTATTGCTGAACTATGAAATATTTTTTTTTGCATACAGGTATAACAGAATAGCTTTAGTGTAGTTGTTGTTTTAAACTTGAGTATGAACTTATACAAAATGCAGCAAGATATTTAAAAAAACAGTTTTGTTGATTAAAAAACACTATATCGGATTCATATCGGTATCGGCAGATATCCAAATTTATGATATCGGTATCGGTATCGGACATAAAAAAGTGGTATCGTGCCATCTCTAGTATGGAGTATAGATGTAGAAGTGTAGGTATGAATATTCTAGCAGCAAAGTATCAGTAGTGAAATTTTTAAGGTGCACCAGTAGCAGTTTCTTGTCCATTATGTATTAAGAAGTCTCACAGCTTCTGGAATGAAGCTGTTTCTCAGTCTGGTGATTTTCCATTTAATGCTCCTCAGCCTCCTGCTTGAGGGGAGTGGGACAAAGAGTGTTTGTGCTGGGTGAGTGGGGTCCTTGATGATACAAGTGGCCCTCTTCCTACATCTGGAGGTGTATATGTCTGTGACGGTTGGGAAGCTGCCTCTCTGTGCAGCCCTCACCACCCTCTGTAGGGCTTTCCTCTCTGCCACAGTGCAGTTTCCATGCCACACTAAGCAAAAACCTCGTGATCCCATATGTGTCAGGCGTATCGGAACAGCTGAGATGCATTTTTTCTAAACACCGTGTCTCTGTGACTTTTAAACCCCAAAACACGCTGCACCAAAAAATTGGTCCACCCCAAGGATCGGGTCCCCCGACACAAACAGAGTAACATAGTGTACGCTTAGAGTACACTATGTTACGCTTAGAGTCCCAGAGAGCAGCCATTTGGCTTTCTACCTTTAAAACCCGCCTTCCAGCCAAATGGCTGGTAGGCGTTTAGCTAGGCTTTAGCTTCAGCCAAGTGGAAGCTAAATTGGCTAGTCATTCATATGTAAATTAGGTCGTTACCTGAGAAGTGGGGGAGTGGGTGTGTGTGAATGATTGCTGATTTCTAACAGTCAACTGCCTCTTTGTTTGTGTGTGGGGGTGGGGAGCTGCTAAAAGCTGTGAACTTCCTTTTGTGTTCGTCTTGATGCATTCTCAATCATCCAGGAAAATAAATCTCCAAAAGTCACCAACTTGGAGTGGTTAGTTTCCAGAGCCACAGTGAACACATCGCATTTCCCGGCGACACTTGTTGACTGTCCCGAGGATGGTGGTTTTCCGTCTAAGAAGTTTTTGCGCAGTGAAAGCGATGTGAAGAAATTGTCCGTGGTAACATTTCTGCCCTTGTCTAGGAATGGTTCCATCATCCTCATCACTACATTTTCAGACAGTCTCTCCCCACTGGGACGATTGGGGTCCTTGCCAAGATATGGGAAGACATTGCAAATGTACTTGGATTTTAGGTCGCAAACCACCCAAAACTTGATCCCAAACTTGTCAGGTTTACTTGCAATATACTGCAGGAAACAGCACCGAGTCTTTGGTGGGAAAAGCTGTTCATCAACGGTGATATGTAGACCAGGGTTGTAGCACGTGGAAGTCCCGGCTTCTACCTTTCTACCTTTAAAACCAGGAGGATTGCCAGGATTTATACAACGGGGAAATCAAACAACCTTTGGCGAAGCGGATGGCACAACACAGAAGAGCTACCTCACCAGGCCAGGACTCTGCAGTCTAGTTACACCTACAGGCCAGTGGACACTCTTTCAAGGATGAGGATGTACACATCCTGGACAGGGAGGAACGCTGTTTTGACTGGGGAGTCAAGGAGGCCATTTACGTGAAAAGGGAAAGACTATCTCTGAATCGAGGAGGGGGCCTAAGGGTACATCTTTCACTATCTTACAATGCTGTGATTGCAGCCATTCCCCAACTCTCTGTGAATGGTACTCATGGCCATTGATCAGTGGACTTTGATCAGTGGTTGTTGATCAATGGTCATGAGAATTTGCATAATTACGATGAAAGAACTGACCTCCCAGCCCATTGTTCATTCAGTGGTGCTAGTTTCAGTCATTATGTAAATGTACTGTTTATAAGGTTGGGGAAACCTGCAGTCAGCTGAGACTGAAGAAGTCACTTGGATGAGTGACGAAACGTTTCACCCACTGAAAACGCTACTTCCAGATGAATAGTATCAACAGGAGATGTATATCTCTAACAAGTTGATTTGTTAACATTTGCACATCTTCATTTTAAAGTGAAATGTGCATTTTGAGTTTATGCGCTTTGTGCATATAAGGCAACCTTTACCGTTTGCAGTCTTTTTGTGTGGTGTGTTTTTCTATGTTTTAAAAAAAAGGGGAAGAAAGGCGTTTAAATCAACCTAAGATGATTTGTTTTTATTTTCACCTGATCTTACTGAGGTTATGCAAAGTGAAACATGCATTCTTTTTTTGGTAATGTGCTGGAAAAGCCTCAAAATGGACCTTGAAAGTGCTTAAAAAGTGCTTGAATTTGACCCTGAAAAAGGTGTATGAATCCTGCTAGAAGCACAGGCCGGCAGCCGGCAGCAATTTTCCACACCAGCCTATTAATCAACCAAAGACCAATACAGATTTTTAATTCATTTAAAAGCCTGATGCTTAGCCTTGTCCAGCCTACAAAACTCAAAAACCAGTCTTATGTGTTATCATCTATGGTCAAACTGGGCCTTACACAGAGTTTCTCTCTGATTTCTCAGATTTTTTATCTGATTTAGTGCTCCTCTCAGATAAAATAATTATTGTGGGTGATTTTAACATCCATGTAGATGCTAAAAATGACAGCCTCAACATGGCATTTAATCTGTTATTAGACTCAATTGTCTTTTCTCAAAATGTAAAAGAACCCACCCACCACTTTAATCACACTCTAGATCTTGTTTTAACATATGGCATGGAAACTGAACATTTAACAGTGTTTCCTGAAAACCCTCTCTTGTCTGATCATTTCCTGATAACATTTACATTTACAATAATTGATTACACAGCAGTGGGGAGTAGACTTTATCACAGTAGATGTCTTTCTGAAAGTGCTATAACTAAGTTTAAAAATTTAATCCACCCAGTGTTATCATCGTCAATGCCCTGTACCAACACAGAGCGGAGCAGCTACCTGACCGCAACTCCAACAGAGGTCGATTATTTTGCTAATAATTTTGCCTCCTCACTACGTACGACTCGGGATACTGTAGCTCTTGTGAAAAATAAGGCCTCAAATCAGAAAAAATTACCCATAATCATCTCACAGATGTAACATTATCTACAGCTACTTTTAGTACAATTGATATTCATTTAGACTCTTTTTCTCCAATTGATCTTTCTGAGTTAACTTCAATAATTACTTCTGCCAAACCATCAACGTGTCTTTTAGACCCCATTCCTACAAAACTGCTCAAAGAAGTCCTGCCATTAATTAATGCTTCTAAATTTAGATAAAACTGAGGTTATTGTACTCGGCCCTGAAAATCTGAGAAACATGGTATCTAACCAGATGCTTACTCTGGATGGCATTACCTCAGCCTCCAGTAACACTGTGAGGAACCTTGGAGTCATTTTTGACCAGCATATGTCCTTCAATGTACATATTAGACAAAAATGTAGGACTGCTTTCTTCCATTTATGCAATATCCTGTCTCAGAGTGATACTGAAAAACTAGTTCATGCATTTATTACTTCCAGGCTGGGCTACTGTAATTCATTGTTATCAGGATGTCCTAAGAACTCCCTGAAAAGCCTTCAGCTAATCCAAAATGCTGCAGCAAGAGTACTGACAGGGACTAGAAAGAGAGAGCATATTTCTCCTTTTTTGGCTTCCCTTCATTGACTTCCTGTTAAATCCAGAATTGAATTCAAAATCCTGCTCCTCACATACAAGGTCTTAAAAAATCAGGCCCCATCTTATCTTAATGACCTGAGTTTAGGAAAGCTGAGCAGAGATGGAGAAAAATAAACCTCCAGGTTCATTATGACATATATAAAGAGAAACTTCACAATTATAATTTACAACTGAGGAGTGAAAAGAGGTCCTATTTCTCTGACATCATCACCAAAAACAGTCATAATGCTCGGGTCTTATTTTCTACAGTTGACAGGCTAACAAACCCTCCTGTGTCAGTGGCAGCTGAACTTCATTCGACCATGGCCTGCAATGACTTTGCCAAATTCTTCACAGAAAAAATCCAAAAGATTAGACAAGCAATTGGTACATCAACAGCAGATTCAGGATATGTACTGTGTCCACCGAAAAACTGTTTAAACACCATCAAACAGTTTCACCCTATAAACAGCAAAGACCTGGAGGACATCTTAGGTCAACTGAACTCCTCCTCTTGCTGTTTAGATGTCCTGCCAACAGGATTTTTCAAAAAGGTCTCAAAGACTTTGGAGTCAGACCTGTTACAGATTGTCAACTTTTTTTTAATGTCAGGTGTGTTTCCAGAACCACTAAAAACTGCTGTGATTAAATGGGTATCGTTTAGGTTTTATCCGATACCGGTGCCAAACCGGTACTTTTGAAATGGTACCGGTGCTTAAACGGTGCTCAAACCGGTGCTTAAAGAATGGAGAACACAAAATTGGTCCAAAAACCTCTCGTGTTCAGCTGGTTTTTTTTGTAAAAAGATAACAATGTTAGCCTTTTCTGCAGCTATAGGGGATTTATGGCATCACTCTTGGCTGGAAGTAGTGCTTAAACAATGGAAAAAACATAAACTTTGTCCAAAAACCTCTCATGTTTAACTGTTTTCCACTTTTTCTTTGGTCATTTTAGCCTTTTTGGCCAGGGTGAAGGGAGCATCTGCCATCAAACAAGAAGACAGCCGCATGTAGCTATGATGATGTTTGCTAGTTCACCTTACATGCATTAATGTAATAACGTGGTTAGCCTACTCAAAGTAAATTACACACGGACGACATTAAGCTACTCACGCAGAGAAGAACGGCTGCTGCTGCCGTCATCATCCGTCCAGTGTTGCCAACTCCTCAGTAAGGAAAATCGCTATTGGCTGTCCTAAAAGTCGCTAGAAGTCGCTAAATGACGTCATTGCCTAATTTGCATAATTGGTCATGCTAATCTAATTGTAACCTATGTTGTTGGAGAGAGAAATAACATCGTGGAAGAGACATAAAGTGAGTAAAAAACGTCCTAAATGCATTTAGAGTTTATTTAGAACTACAAATTAAATTTCTTTTAGCAATTATTGTTTTTTTTTAATGTCACAATTCCAACCCTGCTCCTTTACCCGGGCTTGGACCGGCAAAAGTGACCCGAAATAGGCACTCTGGTGGAGTTACTTTGTGTGTGTGTAGTTTTAAACCTTGTGATCCACAAAACAGCATAAGAGTAAAAGAAGAACTGACTGCGTTACAGCACCCGCTGCTTGTTGAGAGTAAAAGCAATACGCGCTTTCACGTCTTTTCTTTTTTTTTTTTTTAGATTAAGGGGGTCTGAAAACTTGCTAAATATAGCGACAAAGTCGCTAAGTTGGCAACACTGCATCCGTCATCATTTCTGCTACACTGGCAGGGCTAGGGGCCAGGACTCTCCTCTTCGTGTTTTTGGGAGATGTTGCTAACTCCGGGTCTGATAACAGGCAACCCACCCGCAGTAGATGTGCTCGGTGTGAGGTCTCGCAGCAAGCTATCAAATACGGCGCATTTCTCGGCTTTTAAAAAAAACGCTATGCGTCGCCAGGTGTTTCATCGGATTTGAGGTGTTACCTCCTTTGACAGTATCACAGTATCAGCTTAAAGCACTTGTTGCAGGCTGCTGAGTTTGCATATTTTGCTGTGAAGTACAGCCAGACTTTTGACCGCTTTGCCTTGGTCATTTTTAATCTGTAGCTCTGCTCTAAAAAAACGTACGTACCTGGCCCCGCCTACTATCCCCGGAAACGTAAAATGATTGGCTAGAATCTAAAGTGTATCTCATCTCAGGAAAAAAAAGCACCGCAATAAAGCACCGAAATGTGCGCTGCTTTTCGGTCTGGTTACTACCGTTTATGTCAGAACCGATACCGGTACCCATCCCTAATTAAACCTATACTGAAAAAGGACAATCTTGACAAGACACAAATGAACAACTACAGGCCGATCTCAAATCTCCCATTTTTAAGTAAGATCATTGAAAAAGCAGTTTCTCAACAGCTCAATTACTTCTTAAAACAGAATAACTGCTATGATGCCTTCCAGTCAGGTTTTAGACAGAACCACAGCGCTGAAACCGCTCTGAACAAAGTGTTTAATGACATATGTCTGAATACAGACAGTGGAAAAATGTCAGTCTTAGTTTTACTGGATCTCAGTGCAGCATTTGATACAGTTGACCACAACATATTACTCAAACAACTGGAGAACTTGGCAGGTCTTTCAGGAACTGTACTAAACTGGTTCAAAACATACTTAGAAAACAGGAAATACTTTGTATCAATAGGTAACTTCACATCTGAGCAGACAAGTATCACATGTGGAGTTCCCCAAGGTTCCATCTTGGGACCCCTTCTGTTCAACATTTACATGCTCCCACTGGCACAGATTATAAAGAACAACAAAATAATCTATCATAGCTATGCAGATGACACACAAATATATATCACAATGTCACCAGGAGACCAAGGCCCTGTACAGGCTCTTGGTAAATGCATTGAGGAAATTAATGACTGGTTGTGCAACAATTTTCTCCAGCTAAACAAAACTGAAGTAATAGTCTTTGGTGCCAAAGAAAAATGATTACAGGTCACCAGAGAACTTCAATCTATACACGTAAAAACCACCAACCAGGCGAGAAATTTGGGTGTAGTGATGGATGCAGACCTAAACTTAGAAAAACACATTAAGACAATAACAAAATCAGCTTACTATCACCTCAAGAATATATCAAGAATAAAAGATCTGATGTCTCAACAGGACCTTGAAAAACTAGTACATGCATTCATCTTTAGCAGGCTTGATTACTATAACAGCTTTTTTACAGGTCTACCTAAAAAAAATCAGTCAGACAACTACAGCTCATTCAGAACTCTGCTGCTCGAGTCCTGACTAAGACCAAAAAGGTGGACCACATCAGTCCAGGGCCCTATTTCAGAAAGCCGGTTTAGAAAACTCAGAGTGAAAAACGATACGCAGGGTTGAGTAACCCCGAACTGTCCAACTCGGAATATTCGGTTTCAGAAAGGCTGATAACAAGTAGTTCAATCAACGCGGAGTTGCTTTAACCCCAAGTTAAGCGCGCGCACGAGGATACATAAAGCCCTGATTAGTGGAGCACAGATTAAGCGAGTCACCATGGAGACAGAGGGAAAGAAGGCGCGGTCAATGTATTTTACAGCGCTTGACGCCGAAATTCTGATGGCAGCATATGCCGATAACATGCAAATTTTGCAGAAAAAAAGTAACACAGCCTCAGCTGCAAAAGAAAGGGAGCATGCATGGCAAAACATAGCCGACAGAGTCAATGCGTGAGTGTTAATGTAAACATTGATCTAGGGATTTCCACCCATTTAACACGTTATTTATTATATTTTATTTTTTATTTTATACATTTTATTTTGTGACGTGATGTGAGCGCAGGTGCAACCCAACAGGCCCCAAACGTTCCTGGCAGCAAGTAAAAATGAAATATAAAAATATAGTCCCAACAGGTAAGGTGTAATTGTATTATGAGCCATAGTGCTTGGTCTGTTTGTCCTATATAAATCAATTGCAGTTAGAGGCTACATTAATTTTCTTTCTGTAAGCACTTATTGAAATTATCTGAGCACATTACAAGTAAATATTTGCTTACTCTGTATGCTCAAATGTGACCCGTTATAGCCACTAGAAAAAAAGCGGAGGCCCGAAAAACAGGTGGGGGTCCTCCACCACCACCACTCACAGAGCCTGGCCACTTGGCTTCCACATTTGTGATAATGTTGGCAGCATCACATATGATCTTCACAGTGCAGAGAACACAAATTAGCATCCATTACTATAGTGAAATAATTTGTTAGTTTGAAATGCTACAGGGAACTATGTACCTGTACATTAATGCTGTGGAAAGACTTCCTGTTCACATAGTCTCCTTCATTTACTGAAGGAGCAATGATTGGAATGTGAGTGCCATCTGTACAGCCAATCACGCCTGGGAACCGTGAAAATAAATGTAAAATTTAAGTAGTAGTTCAAGTATCACCACATCATGAATTAAGTTTTGTTCATCCTGCTACCTGCAATTTTGTGGAATCCCTCTTTGATAAATCTTGTGGGTCTATGACCGGGGAACACCACAGACGAGTGCAGGAGACGTTTCAGTGCAACTGTAACATTCCTGACTGCCCGACAGACGGTAGCCTTGGAAACGTGCTCAGCGTCACCAATATTATACAGAAAGCTCCCGTTTGCAAAAAACCGAAGTGCAATACAAATAATATGTACAGAACTGAGAGAATGTCCACGATGTGTCACATGAGCAATATTAGGCCTGAGGATGTTATTCAAATAAATTATAGATTGTGCTGAAAAACGGTAACGTTCACACAGAAAATCATCAGGAAATGATAAAATGTCCAAACGCGCTCTAATCACTCTCTCCCGGCGGAGAGCTCTGCGGAGAATTTGGGCTTCAACATCTACTGGCTCTTCAAGGAAGGGGCACGCCATGTCTGACACTTCCTACAGTCAGGTTTCCGACACAGAGGCGGAGAACGGCAGGGTTAGTTGAAGTAAACCTGCTAGGGGGCAGGTTAGCTTCACGGAGTGTGTCGTCATAGTGACTCACTCAGGATTAATCTAAACTCGCTTTGTGAAACCGAAAACCCAGAGTTTTCGTTAACTCAGGGTATACTTACTCAGAGTTTGCACTAAACCGGCTTTCTGAAATAGGGCCCAGCTTTAAGGTCTTTACACTGGCTGCCTGTCCATCAGAGGATAGACTTTAAAGTTCTGATGCTGGTCTATAAAGCTCTGAATGGTTTAGGACCAAAATATATCAGTGACCTCCTGACCCAGTATGAACCTTCCAGATCCCTCAGGTCATCTGGATCCGGTTTTTTATCAGTTCCCAGAGTCAGAACCAGACACGGAGAAGCTTCATTCAGCTTTTATGCTCCTTATATCTGGAACAAACTCCGAGAAAGCCTCAGATCAGCTGAAACACTCAGTTTATTCAAATCCAGGTTGAAGACCCACCTATTCTCAGCTGCATTTGAATAAAACACCAAATCCACACTTTTAAGCTTAAATTTCAAAACTTAAATTTTAACTACTGATTTTATCTACTGTTTTTTTTAATCAATTCTAATCATGCTTTTTATTTGTTTTTGTTTTAATGTCTCTGTAAAGCTATTTGAATCACCTTGTTGTTGAATTGTGCTATATAAATAAACTTGCCTTGCCTTATAGTATCATATCCCCGCATTAGAGCACTTACTCTTTCACTCCAGGCTTACTTGTTGTTCCTAGAGTATTTAAAAGTAGAATGGGAGGGAGAGCCTTCAGTTTTCAGGCCCTTCTTCTATGGAACCAGCTTCCAGTTTGGATTCAGGAGACAGACACTATCTCTACTTTTAAGATTAGGCTTCAAACTTTCCTTTTTGCTAAAGGGCTGGATCAGGTGACCCTGAATCCTCCCTTAGTTATGCTGCAATAGGTGTTCCCATGATGCATTGAGTATGTCTTATTAATTTACCTTTCTCACTCACTATGTGTTAATAGACCTCTCTGCATTGAATCATTACTTGTTATTAATTTCTGGAACTCTTCACCAGCATGTACTTTATCCTGTCTTCCTTCTCTCACCCCAATCGGTCCCAGCAGATGGCCGCCCCTCCCTGCGTCTGGTTCTACTCAATGTTTGTTCCTGTTAAAAGGGAGTTTTTCCTTCCCACTGTCACCAAAGTGCTTGCTCATAGGGGGTCATATGATTGTTGGGTTTTCCTCTGTATGTATTATTGTAGGATCTACCTTACAATATAAAGCACCCTGAGGTGACTGTTGTTGTGATTTAGCACAGTATAAATAAAATTGAATTGAACTGAATTAAAAACTATTTATGTTGCCTTGTTTGGTATCATTCTTTTCAGCAAAACCTCAAATGTCTTAATTTAGTTATTTTTTCATTTAGACATACTGTATTAACACAACTGATCTAAAATCAGACAAAAAACATAAAATCTGAGTAGAAAAAAGTTTTTACTGTAACAACCACAAACATGTTTAATGAATCATTTTCATAACTTAAAATGCAAATATAAATAGTAGATTTTAAAAACCTACGCAAAAGTTTTGCAAACAAGAAAGTTATTTTCAGCTATTTACCTAAAAACGCACCCAAGGTGTTTTTTTTTAAATATAATAACAATTTCAAACTATTTACAGAATAGTTTGAAATGGTTCATGGTCTGCGGTGCCGCTGCAGGGGAGCTGCAGGGGAGATGGACGCACCTGCACGGCATCTGCAATCATGGACTCGCCGGGATAAAAGGCTGTGCTGTCTATCAGTATGTTGTTGTGGTGGTGGTGGTGGTGTATGTGTCGACTGTGAGCTGTGGAGCTGTAGCCAAGCATGTGAACAGCAATCAGAAGACTAAATGTGTGAAATGCTCAAAAGCATGAACGTGTGGTCATCATGACTGTCGTGGTATTGCTACACAGAACAATTAGGTGAACCAATTTTAAGTGGTACAGGGCGCTGAAAAATCTGTCAAAAATGTTTTAGTATAACTTTGGTAAGCTACGAAGCTATGGAACGCCAGGACTGCCATAATGAATTAATTAAATACACCATTAAATAATTAATTAAATGTGGCAATAATTAATTAAAATCAGAAATAATTAATTACATAAATATTTACGACACATGTAATTAATTAATTATTGCCACATTTAATTAATTATTGACATATTTAATTAATTAATGACACATTTAATTAATTATTTATTTATTTCACATTTAAATAATTATTTAATGGTGTATTTAATTAATTCATTTTGGCACAGTTGACTCCTTCAGGTCTCACCATGAAATAATTTTATCTGTCAGCCTCACCCATCAAACTAAGTGGGCGGGGTTAACGCTGCCATGCAGCTTCTCTAACATTTGATTGGTTGCCGTGCAAAGTAAGGCAAGACAGGTCAATCCTAGATAATCGATTGCTTGTGTTGACTTGGTATCCCAGAATGCATTTCAAATCACAGGCAGCAATGGTGGCGGTGTAGTTTTAATAATAGTGTTTTAGCCGCGAATGTCTGGTCAGGTTGTCAACATAGAACATGTTTGCAAAAGTGCTCAGATGTTTTCAGAGATTTCACTAGCTCTGCTAACAGTCAGCTGACAGAGTGCACCGAGCTCACAGCCCCGGTGTTCCAGCTTAACTGTTTATTTTGTGTGTATTTGTTTGTTTTGGAGGAGGGGGGGGGGCTACGTTAACCGGTTTGTTTAGATATTCCACTCTCTGTGTTCCACATGTTGCATTCGCAGATTCTCATTTTCACCGAGCGATCGTCTCTTTCCGCCTGGTCTTGTGTCTCTGTGCTTCTGTAACATAAAGAACGAGCTGACGTGTTTCTCATGACACCAGCGATCAGCTCAACAGGCCCTCAGTTTACCTGCATGCATCCTCCTCCTCCTCACCTGTCAGCGGTTGTTTAACACCTGCTGCTAATTCAAGAAACACGTCCACGTTACCTAGTGATAGTCACAGTTTGACTGATATGACGCAGAGCTGCTGGAGCTTGTTTCCCAACAGAGCACTTTATAGGCGAATCCACTTTATCAGCGGCTGATGTCCAATCACCGGCACACAGCTTTGAAACCTCACCTGAGTTTTAGCTCTCAGTGGTTAAACGCTTAACTTAATTCACTCAGGTTCTGTCTGTCGGGTCACGTTTACTTCGCTGTTTTATTTACAACTGAGCAAATCGGTTTGGCTGAGGTTAAAGTTATGTTTCAGAACTGCTATAGTTTGACTTAAGTTTAATGGTTCACTGGCACATGTGTTAGATTGAACCATTCGCTTTTCTTTATCTGGTGTGTTTTGGATTTAACAGTGAATTTTGAGAGTAAACTAACTTATAAAATGTTTTAAAGAAAGAGAAGAGAAGGCGCATTTCCACCGAGAGGAGCAGAGAGGAGCTTGTTCATCATGAAGACTGCAACCTGGACAGAAATATTACATCATCTGGTTTTTAATAGTTATTCAACTGTATTCTAAGCACCAGCTGTCTGTTAGAATTTTTAGAGTTCACTTAACTAAAAATAAATGAGGTTAACATATAATTTGTGATTTTTTTTCTCTTTTTTTTCTTTTTTCTCTTTTTCGGTCATGTTATGTTTAACTGTCAAAGGCTTCTTACAAACTATGAAACACATTGTGCAGACTTCTGGATGTTAGAAGAAAACTAATACTGCTCATGAATGAGACTAAAGGCAGGAAGGTGTCCTTTAAAACTAAACATGTTAATAGGACCTCCCTATTTATATCATAGGTATATAGCATGTGTATTTCAGTAATAACCTACTTATTTCAGTGTAGGGGTGAACAGTCACACAGCTCACGTGGGCGTTATATGTGATACTCCTTAATTATAATTTATCCAAGTTAACTTCAGTTAACCATTCAGACAGTTCTTTTGCAATGAAAAACATAAACATCCATGCTCCTGGTTGGTTTCCACTGTGCCAGCTGTTTACATTACAGCTGCTTATGCAGTAGCCATGGTAACCACGGACTCTGAGCGGCTGGATCGACGGAGGTCAGACAACAATTTTACATATATGATCTTAAGACAGGACATAGCCACTGTACGTGCTGGCCTCATATCAAATGTAAATGCAGACTGAGTCTATGTTTGACGTTTGTTTTATATCTAATCTTGCTCTCAAATATTTAAACAGCAGCGAGTCTGCAGCTGAGGGAATACAAACTCAAATTGTCGGAACAGGTTTGCTCGTTTCTTGCGTGTATTCATTTGGTGATTTATTAAATGTATAACTGTTATTCTAATCTGCTGCTGAGTCTCTTACGCTGATGAAAATGCAGAAAACACAGATCACGGACACGAACACCTGTTCAACCAATCACTTTCATTCCACTTTGATCTGTGACGAACTGACGGTTCATCTCTGTTACAGTGTTGCGTTAGACTGCTATATTTTTTTGTTCTTAATGCTGTAGATTTTCACGTCTCTGGAATAGTTGGCAGTAATAAGGATGATTTTCTGTAAAATCATATAGATATGACCCGTGACATATTCGTAGATGACCATTAGATTAGTCAGCTGGGAAACTCTGTGTTAACTCAGAGAGCTGAAGATATCGTGGATATGCTGACCTCGCTCTGTGGTGTACAGGGCTGTTTACCCTCATGATTAATATTCACAATAAAAATATTAGCCGAACGCCATGAAGTCTGTATGTGTTTCATAGTGTCAAACAACCTTTGTACAGTTAAAGCTAGCAGTTACCACATGACGGAAACACCAACGTTATTTCTTTTATGCGTTTATACGCAGGTCACGCTGATTACTGAACAAAAACCCAAAGATCAGCTGTTAATCGAATTTATTTGCTCTCTCTCCTCCTTAAACATGTTTTTAATGTTAGTTATAATTCAGAATTGGCGACTGAAACACGAAGGACACATAAGAAAATCAGGAAATAAAACCCCGATAAATATAACCTCAGTAAAAGAAGTCAGTGTCAGCGGGGGTTATTACAGCTGTGTACCGGTGCCTGCGCTTTGTCGGTGGTAATAACAGCTCGATTGCTTGCGAGGCGAACGGGTCTATCCCACGCTTTGCCGTGAGACTGGGCAGACATCTCTGAAATCATCGAAGCACTTTTGCAAAGAGGCTCTATCTTGACAAACCGACCAGACACATAAAGATTAAACCACTACATTCTCGGCTAAAAAAAATATTAAAACGGTATTTGGTAACACACAAACAGTTCAGTTCTGTTAGTTTCCACATGCCGGTTGTTGTGTGGTAAAAACAATGGCCATCAGGCCAAAGCAATAGTTTTGACTCGATCAGCGTTAACCCCGCCCCCTGAGTTTGATGGGTGAGGCTGACAGATAAAATTATTTCATGGTGAGACCTGAAGGAGTCAACTTTAAATAATTATTTAAATGTGGCAATAATTAATTAAAATGTGAAATAAATAATTATTGACACATTTAATTAATTAATTAATTAATTACATGTGTCGTAAATATTTATGTAATTAATTATTTCCGATTTTAATTAATTATTGCCACATTTAATTAATTATTTAATGGTGTATTTAATTAATTCATTATGGCAGTCCTGACGTTCCATACAAAGCCACACCGCTTGATGGATTGTCGGAGCATTACAGCCACCGTAGTCAGGAGCCTCGCGGAGTAATCTGGGGCCAAAACTCCGTCCACTTCAGGTCTAGCACACAGAGAGTTAAAAACTGTCTAAATTCTTCCATCTTTAATGAAATAATCAGTGTTGCTGCTTTACCAGGTGTAACAATTAACAGCCAGACATCCATGAAAACAGAATTTATTAAATTTAACGGAGTTAGAAGTTAGCTCGCTAGTTTCCACCTAAACATGATATACCATGTTCTGACTGAGAAATTCCTGAAAAAAATAAAATGTACACCTCTGTAGTCACTTCCAAAATAAATGAAGACAGAAAACTAAACAGCAGTGACTTTTGTAGGGTTACTGAAGTTGGACTGGCTGGTATATAATGATGTGCTACATGATCGCTAGCTACACAACTCTGTTAGCAGTAAACAGTGAGGATGAATGCTAACTTTTTTCCACTCGATAAAAGTTAATGTGAGGGTTCCAGATGGTTAGGGACAAATGCAATCGCATGGCAGGATGCTGTAAATGGATCAAACTTCAGTCAGGAGAACAACTGAGATAATCCAGCCACAATACAAGGTTAGTTATTAATATACTGCAACAACTTGGGAATAGGGCAGCTGCGACGGTGGCGCCAGTGTCCGGCAGCCTCGCCTCTGTCAGTGCGCCCCAGGGTGGCTGTGGCTACAATGTAGCTTGCCATCACCAGTGTGTTTGAATGTGTGTGTGAATGGGTGGATGGCTGGATGTGTAAAGCGCTTTGGGGTCCTTAGGGACTACTAAAGCGCTATATAAATACAGGCCATTTACCATTTAATGAATCAATGGTACGGAAGTGGAGGAAGCAATAAGAATGAGTTGAGTAAAGTTTGACTTATCTGACTGTTTTGTTTCGCTTAATGCACCTTATAATCCGGTGCGCCTTATGTATGAAAACAGACCCATTCATCGACAATGCGCCTTATAATCTGGTGCAACTTATGGTCCGAAAAATACCGTATACAGTGGGGCAAAAAAGTATTTAGTCAGCCACCGATTGTGCAAGTTCCCCCACTTAAAATGATGACAGAGGTCAGTAATTTGCACCAGAGGTACACGTCAACTGTGAGAGACAGAATGTGAAAAAAAAATCCATGAATTCACATGGTAGGATTTGTAAAGAATTTATTCGTAAATCAGGGTGGAAAATAAGTATTTGGTCAATAACAAAAATACAACTCAATACTTTGTAACATAACCTTTGTTGGCAATAACAGAGGTCAAACGTTTACTATAGGTCTTTACCAGGTTTGCACACACAGTAGCTGGTATTTTGGCCCATTCCTCCATGCAGATCTTCTCGAGAGCAGTGATGTTTTGGGGCTGTCGCCGAGCAACACGGACTTTCAACTCCCGCCACAGATTTTCTATGGGGTTGAGGTCTGGAGACTGGCTAGGCCACTCCAGGACTTTCAAATGCTTCTTACGGAGCCACTCCTTTGTTGCCCGGGCGGTGTGTTTTGGATCATTGTCATGTTGGAAGACCCAGCCGCGTTTCATCTTCAAAGTTCTCACTGATGGAAGGAGGTTTTGGCTCAAAATCTCACGATACATGGCCGCATTCATTCTGTCCTTAACACGGATCAGTCGTCCTGTCCCCTTGGCAGAAAAACAGCCCCATAGCATGATGTTTCCACCCCCATGCTTCACAGTAGGTATGGTGTTCTTGGGATGCAACTCAGTATTCTTCGTCCTCCAAACACGACGAGTTGAGTTTATACCAAAAAGTTCTACTTTGGTTTCATCTGACCACATGACATTCTCCCAATCCTCTGCTGTATCATCCATGTGCTCTCTGGCAAACTTCAGACGGGCCTGGACATGCACTGGCTTCAGCAGCAGAACACGTCTGGCACTGCGGGATTTGATTCCCTGCCGTTTTAGTGTGTTACTGATGGTGACCTTTGTTACTTTGGTCCCAGCTCTCTGCAGGTCATTCACCAGGTCCCCCCGTGTGGTTCTGGGATCTTTGCTCACCGTTCTCATGATCATTTTGACCCCACGGGATGAGATCTTGCGTGGAGCCCCAGATCGTGGGAGATTATCAGTGGTCTTGTATGTCTTCCATTTTCTGATGATTGTTCCCACAGTTGATTTTTTCACACCAAGCTGCTTGCCTATTGTAGATTCACTCTTCCCAGTCTGGTGCAGGTCTACAATACTTTTCCTGGTGTCCTTCGAGAGCTCTTTGGTCTTGGCCATGGCGGAGTTTGGAGTCTGACTGTTTGAGGCTGTGGACAGGTGTCTTTTATACAGATGATGAGTTCAAACAGGTGCCATTCATACAGGTAACGAGTGGGGGACAGAAAAGCTTCTTACAGAAGACGTTACAGGTCTGTGAGAGCCAGAGATTTTCCTTGTTTGAGGTGACCAAATACTTATTTGCCACCCTGATTTACGGATAAATTCTTTACAAATCCTACCATGTGAATTCATGGATTTTTTTTTCACATTCTGTCTCTCACAGTTGACGTGTACCTCTGGTGCAAATTACTGACCTCTGTCATCATTTTAAGTGGGGGAACTTGCACAATCGGTGGCTGACTAAATACTTTTTTGCCCCACTGTATTTTGTTTTTTATCATCACTCTGGTTTTACGTGACCTATCAACACAATTTAAAAACCGGTATATAGCATCTTGTTGCTATGTCATCTTAAACTGGTCATGTGATTGGTTTACCACAACTACTTTATTCTTCCTCAGCCAATCAGCAGCACTCGTGTGATTGTTTCACCCCACCTAGCTCCCAGTAAGCTTAAGACAGCTTCAACCGTCTGTGTTGAAAAATAGTAACGTGTCTGCACTGCATTTTCTTGTTAGTAACGGTAACAGCGTTGTAATGACAGACATAGAAATTAGTTAGATTACTCGTTACTGAAAAAAGTAATGCTGTTAGTAATGCAGTTACTTTTAATGCTATTATTCCCATCACTGAATATGAGTAATTTGGCTGGCTAAGCATTTGACCTTGACCCTCATTGTTAGCGCAGAAGGTCAAAGTCGACCTTAAAAATAATAAAAAATGATTACTGTGGATTTCCATATTACCAAAGCTGACATCAGGATATATTACTTTGGATGTTATGAGGCTCATGTCAGCATGTTGCAATAAAAATATCATAAAACATCTAAGTTTTAGTATAGTCATTGCCCACTGACGGAAGTTGTGCTCTGAGTCTTCTTGTTTATACAGAGGGAAAAAAATAGAGTAGCATCCCTTCGTTTTTATAAATATGATTTATGTATTTATTTACAAGATTTATATAGAGGATCACATTAGGATCACAGGGGTACCTGAGATTAAGAATAACTCGATTTGTTTGCAAATTTACTTAAAATTAATAAAAAAAAAAATTCTCTTGTTTAGGGGTATGGTCTATGGCTCAGCTTCAGGGGAGAAGCGGTGCAGTGTGTTCAGTGGCAGTGCCAGGAGAGTGGACACAGCAGACAACAATTGTCTAATCTTGCCTTGCTTTTTTCAGTACATCTCTCCGATCTGGGACATTCTGGGAGTGATGAGAGCTCAAAACAAGCTAGGCAGCAGAACGGCTGGAGCAATCAATGTGGGATTGCAGTCTGAAAAGACTATACTAAAACATCCCTGTCTCTGTGCTGGGGCCCCTTAATAACTGGTAAGTGTTACATCTCTCTTTTATAAAAGTAGCGAGATTTGTTTAGGAAGCCAGTACTTTGTGGGAACTTCTTTGAAAATAATTTCAGCTTCTTAGTTTTTTTATTTAATAAAATGATAACTTACAATGGCAGCATCACATTTGCACCCACACTGGTCACAGTATAGCTGGTTTACTCCACTGGCATCTGATTGACTGAAATATTTGGCAATGGCATGAGCCTGAAAAATATAATCATGTCACTTGATGCTGAAATTTACTAACAGATAAAATGAAAAGGTCATTTCTACCCATCAAATCATGCTACCACTGGTATAAATCATTTCCCATAATTTTTGAAAATATTCATATAAATGAAGTTTTGCTTAAATAGTGAAATACTTGACAAAAATATACATATGTATAATTACTCTAACTAATATGTTCTAGAAAAGTGTGAATGGATTAAAAAGGTAGAGAAGATATCAGTCCTTACCACATTGTAGTCTTTGATGTCAGATTGCACCAGTTGAAGAGGTAGAGTCCAAAATGGATCATCTGTTCCTGTCTCTGTACTACATGTAGAGCATTTGTTCCTGTGTGTCAGCACTCCCTGGAATATCTTAAAAGACAACCACACAGGCTGTTAACTTATATGTAAATTTAATTAACATATTTGTAATATCTAAACTGCAGTCTTTACCTGTGAGGCTTCAGGACTAGTTAGACTCAGAATCTTCTCAAAGCACTCAGCTGCGTCACCTTGTACGGACACTGGTGCAGTGGAGGTATTGAAAAAAAAAAAATGCTATAACACATCTGTCAATGTAACATGTACTTAAAAAGATCTGCCAGTGAAACAATTTTCACTTGTTTCATTGGCAGATTTTTTCACTTAATACAAGATATTTTAGCTTGAAATAAGTGAAAAAAAATCTGCCAGTGGAATAAATGAAAATTCTCTAGTTTTAAGATTCACTGTCTTGAAACAAGTTCCTTTAGCTTACTGAAATGTTGCCCTTTAGCTGATTGTGTCTTATTTTAGGTGTGATGAGATCATTTTGACTAGAAATAAAACAAATGTACTTGGTTATATTTTGAGTTTTTGCAGTGCATCATGAACCCTCACGTTAACAAAAAAGTTAGCTTCCTCCTCCAGCTTCACTGTAGCTGTGTCCCAAAACGTCGGCTGCATTCCTCGGAGGACCCGGCCTTCGTGGTCTACGTGGGCCGGGTCCTTCGAAGACCGAGAAGGCCGGAAGTGTGGGGCTGTGAAATGGGACGGTCTAGCCTTCAGATTTGCGTCACCGCTGTGTCGGTGGAGTTTAATAAACAAAGCCGTCTGCTCCTTGCTATCTAAAATATAACAGGACACTGGCGTAAATTCTCGACCGCCTCACACTTCTGTTTAATCAGTTTTCTGTTTGACGTTTATTCAGCTGTGTGAAAATCCAGGAACCCACCCGGGGGATTAATAAAGTTTGATTTTATCTAATCTATTCTAATAACTTTGATCTCAGCCAAGCCGATTTACTCGGGAACAAATAAAACCCCGAAAAAAGGCAAATAATTAAATTTGTAAGTTATCCGAGTACTTACTATGCACTTAATGCAGACATATTATTAAAATTTGGTCTATAACAGTTGTATTGATGTATAGCAACTTGAAATGCTCCCAAAAATGGCACTACAGCATGTAAAAATATAAAGTAATCTCTGGCGGATTTGGTTCTATGGTAGGTCTTAAAGGGTTAAGAGTTATGATGTACTGTTTCACTTCCATTGTTAATTGTTTTTTTTGTTTTGTTTTTTTTTAAAGAAACACACCACTTTCTGCCATCAAATATTCTTCAAATAATGCTGACAGGGGTACCGCAGCTTTTTACAACATTAGTTTTACAATTCCCAAAAAGACCTTTTTGTATAACTCTGAAATATACATTATTTTTCAGTTTAGGGTAACCTTTTTTTTAACCCTTTAAGCAGTGATCTAAAACTGTTGACAGGTAGTGTGCATGTAGCAAAGATTTAAAGATTTCTGTAAAAGCAGACATGGAGCTATTTTTATACCATGCTAGCTACCCAAGTCAACAGGTATTTTTACCAGATAATCTAAGATCTTTAAAGTGTGGTTGCCAGAATTTTTTCCTGTTATATCTTATGATATTTAATGGCTTCAATATTAACTACAAAAGCTTTTTTACTGTTCTCTAGCTAAGTAAAACTACACACTGGATTCCAAAAACAGCCTAATATGTAAAGAGTAACTGATTAATCTTGGTTAGTTTACTGCCAATTTTTTTATTCTATTCTATTTTTTATTCTGGTCAGTTGTAATTATACAGCTATACTTTTAATACTGTTGAGCCTTTTATCCACAGATTAATCAGCACTTCCCTTGCTACATGTGCCATCATGTTTTAAATAAGCTATAGTTTAGCCTCTTCTTTAAAAACACAATCTGGACCCACCTGTTCTGGCTAATTACAGGCCAATTTCGAAGCGTCCCTTTCTTTCAAAAGTTCTGGAGAAAGTGATCTATCTATAGTTGCAGGCCCACCTTGATCTTAATGAGACGTGAAGATGGCGCAGAGTGTGGCAGCCTCGTCACGAGCTTCCCCAAGCAACAGCTGGTTTTTGTGTTTAATTTTACTTTTCCTTTATTTTTTCACGAGTAGCACATGTCTCCTTGTGTACGACCGACAAACCTTACTGGACATAAGAGATGGACTTTCTCATCACTTTCCGAAGTTTTGCAACACCATTTGTTTTGCAACTCCGTTTGCAGACCCCCATTCATCTCACCTGAGACGCCTTTATTCTGGGCCCCTGGAGGCTGCAAACGCCAACACAGAGGGAGAAGATCTGGCATTCTGGTTCGCCTGAGACGGCGCACTAACAGACCACCACTACCCAGTTTATTACTGGCTAATGTGCAGTCTCTGGACAGCAAGCCGTGCGAGCTTCGGGCACGGATCTCATTCCAGCGAGAGATGCGGGACTGCTGCGTGATCTGCCTCACAGAAACCTGGCTATCGGACAAGGTACCGGACTCCGCAATACAACTACTGGGGTTCTCCGTGCACCATGCGGACAGGTCACAGGAGCTAACTGGGAAAAGCAGAGGCGGTGGTGTGTGTTTCATGATCAACAACAGCTGGTGTGATTATGCGAACGTGCACCCAATCCTATATATATATATATATATATATATATATATATATAGGAGGTGGCACTCAGTGCTGTGTAGGGTTTTAATGGTATTCTTTTAACTCTGGACTCTGGCAGCCCTGCTGTCCTCTCGTTATTGGACCCGACAGAAGCCCATGATATCCTGCTATCACGGCTGGAATCATGTGCTGGCCTAAAAGGGTCTGCTCTTCAGTGGTTTCGGTCCTACTTATCTGGAAGGACTTTTATGTAAACATTGGCCCTCACAGCTCCTAAATAGCCTCTCTTAATTATGGTGTATCTCAAGGCTCTATTTTGGGTCCTGCCTTGTTTGCACTGTATATGTTGCCACTGGGGTCTATTTTCTCAAAGTACAACCTTTCATTTCACCGTTTTGCAGATGACATGCAAATCTATCTGCCTTTAAAAGCAGGGACAGACTCACTCCAGCTATTGTCATGCTGCCTTGATGACATTAAACAGTGGATGTCTTGAATTTTTTTTTTAATTAAATGAAAACAAAAAAGGAATTGTCAATTTTGGTAACTTTGTTAATAAACAAACCGAGGCACTGCACCCCTTATCTTCATACTGTAAGTCAAATGTTAAAATCCTTGGTTTGTATCTTGATGGTTCCTTTAAACTGTGTAGGCAGGTGAGCATAGTAGTCCTATCTAGCTTTTTTCATTTAAGACAGGTAGCCAAGGTTAAGCCATACCTTTGAATGTGTTATTCATCAATTCATTACTTGCAGCCTGGATTACTGCAATTCTTTGTACTTTGGTTCGGACCTGGCCTCTCCCTCCCACACTTTCACCTAAACATTTTGGTTTTAACACCCTGTTGTTGTTGTCTTAGTTGCTTTTATTGACTTATTTTATTTATTTATTAGTTTTTCTATATTTTACTGCATCATTGTTTTGCATTTTATTTATTTTAGTGGCATTTTACATTATTAAGCACTTTGTGCAGCATGGACTGATTGGAAATGTGCTATATAAATAAACTTGACCTTGAACTTGACCATCTTACAGGGTGGAAGACACATCATGTGCTTTGAAAAAAAGAAATGTAACATATCCCGATCAAAAGTTTAAGACCACTTGAAAAATGGCAACAAAAAATAAATCTATCCTGTGTCTTCCCCTGATCTAAATCCAATTGAGAACCTTTGGGGATGAATGACAAGGAAGGTTTACAAAAATGGACAACAGTTCCAGACAGTAGATGCCCTTCATGCAGCCGTCTTTACCACTTGGAGAAATGTTCCCACTCAACTCATGGAAACACTTGCATCAAGCACGCTGCAACACATTTTTGAAGTGATCAACAATAATGGTGGAGCTACTCATGACTGAGTTCATGTTTTTAACTTTGATTTCTATTTTGGGGGGGTTTAGAGGGTTTTTTGGAGGTGTGGTCCTAAACTTTTGATCAGCTGTAAAACAAACTGTTTCAGATTAAGAGTTGTTTTCAATAAATTGCATGGTCAGAAAAATGTTTTATCTCACTAACATTTCTTCTTTTTGCATGTTGAAGCTCTAATTGGAATCTTGTTAAGATCCAACCATGCAAAATATGATTTTTTGCCATGTTTCAAGTGGTTTTAAACTTTTAATCAGGACTGTATATATGTATAATAGGTTTCGATTACATGTCATTTTATTGGGCCAGCTAACACAAAGAAAACTGGCTTATTTGCAGTAACTTAACAGGTAAACTGACCCAGTTTTACAAAGAACAGGTGCATTCACTGTTTAATAATTTTTACTGTACCTGAGTTGATGTCCAGTTTTGAACTGATTTCATGTGTGTAAGCTGTATCTTTCTTTAAGTTATCAAACAAGATGTCAAGAGGGTGATCAATATACTGACTTCTTCCAGGGTTCCTACAGCAATTAAACAAACTAGTCACATGGTGTTACATGTTCACTCCAATGTTTATTCATTTTAAATATGGATAAATCTTGGGTATTTTAAGCTGTGTAACAAACCTTGTCACAGCTTTTCTGAACTCTTTGGTCATGAATAGCACTTGTAGCACACTGTTTAAGTAACATGTTGCTCCTTGGTTTACTAGCCCATGGTACTTGTTGGCTAGAAGGAGATAATCAATGATCAATTTAAATTGTAGAACTGTTTCTGTGAAAGATAAACTAGGTGAACAGTGCATAGTGTTGTCAGTTACAGGAATAGGCACTAGCAAAATACGTAGTGTAAAAATACATCATGTTGATTTCATTCATGTGACCACATGACACATTACTATCAGTGCTACTTCTCTGATTCTCCATGAGTCCTTTGTTTCCTGGAAAACTGTTCACCAAAAGACTGATCTCTTTTCATACCTTGTCTATTGTGTCCTGTTTTTTTTTAAATTAGTGATGATCTCTCTTTCTAAACAGATATGTATATCACTTCCTGTCCCTGATTCTGTTATACTGTGCTTTGACTATAATCAGCTCATATCTATTATCAGCTAATAGCTGATGACTTAGACCTCCTCTAATCTCACGGAAGTCTTTTTCTTTCTTGTCTTCTTTGTGCACCTTCACCATCTCTCTTATCTTGCTTATTGTTTTTATTTTGCTCTTTATCATTTTCTCACATCTTCCGTTTACCTTCAGCCACCTTTCCATTGCATTAAAACATATACGGAGTCTTTAAGCATTACTGATCCTCTATTTCCATCTCTTGTTTTACTTCTATTAGCTTCATCTGTGCTATTACTGTCTACCATCTCAGCTATCATCATCTGCTTGTCCTTATCTCTTAGTCTGTACTCTCTCATTTCTTCATTTTGTTCTACTTTCAGACTGTGTTGGTTATCCTGGTGATCACTGCCTTTTCTGGGTTTTAAATTTGCATCCTGCTGGTGCTCGGCATCATTCTTGTGGTCATCAGACTCCTGATTATCAGTTTTTCTTTTCTTTGTAATGTGGTCACTGCTTTCATTGTCTACATGTTCCATGTCTTTGTTTTTCCTGTTTCTTGCCAAGTACTTTTCTTTCTCCTTTTCCTGTTTACTTTCATCTTTATTCTCTACATCATTCATTATCATCTGCTGATCTTTTCCCTGTATGTCCACAAGGTTATAGTCCATGCCTGCTGCCTCACCTTCGTCTCTCCCTGTGGTCTTTACAACCTGTTCTTGTTGCTCATTGGCTGAAGCTCCACCAGTGGGTGCCTCACTGATGTGTTGTGTGTCTGCAGCATGCACTGGAAATGAAATCAAAACAGTCAAAATCATTTCAAACTGCCAGTGTGATACAATCATTCACAGAAACATCAATAAGTTAATCATAAATGTTTCCAATCTTACTTTTCTTTCTCCTGTAGAACAGAAGATAAGCACTGCTGGATCTAGTAAGAGCATGGTAAAAGTAAAGTAGGGTCAGTTTAATATTCAGTTGTTTTGGAAGAAAATTCAGATAAAAGCTTACGTGTTATTTCTGTCCAGCTGGAATGGTCCTTCTGGAAGCTGTTAATATAAAGAATACAAAGGTGATCATCTATAGGCTAAATACTTTTTTCTATTAAGCACAAAACTGCATCAATTTGTGTTAAAGTATTTATCTCTTGGGAACAATACCAGTGAAAAAAAAATCCATCAGGTTTACCAATTTGACATAAGTGTCATCGAAGTTGTACCATCTGTCATCATCCTCATCATCCTGCGATTTGATTGTTACGGTGTAATGTCCGAATCTCAAGTCATCAAAGTGCTCGACAAATGCATAAAGCTCATAGGTCTGGTTCTAACGAGTAAAAAGAAAGGGGAAAAAAAGAGCTAAATTAGTATAAGGAATCAGAAACCAAAAAGTAATGACAACATAATGAATTATTTAGTATACCTCTGGTATTTGTAGGGTCTTAGGAACTATCACCTCTTGTCTTATTTTCATGCATCTCTTCAACAGCAGCGTCAAAACATCTGGATGATGCCTCATTTCCAATTTCTAATTGAAACACAGAAACATTATTCTTTTATGTTTTTATAAAAGAGTTGGAAATTTCTATGACTGGCAAATAAAAACACTGGAAAAAAAAGTTAAGGAAGAGTTGCTGGACAATGGCAAAACCTACAGTTATTTCCGCACTATAAGGCGCACTTAAAATCCTTTAATTTTCTAAAAAAAATCTTCAGTGCGCCTTATAATCCGGTGCGCCTTATGGATGAATTCTGATTGTGTTTACTAACCTCGAACCGATTTTATGTGGTACACGGCGCTCAAAAGTCTTTCAAAAAATGTTTTAGTATGACTTTAGCAAGCTAATAAGCTGCACCGCTTGATGGACTGTCGGTGCATCATGGCTACCGTAGTCAGTAGCCTCGTGGACTCATAGTAATCTGGGTCCAAAACTCCTTCAGGTCTAAAATTAAACGAACACTGAGGCACACAGAGAGTTAAAAACTGTCTAAATTCTTCCATCTTTAATAAAATGATCAGCGTTGCTGCTTTACCAGGTGTTACAATTGAGTTTAACATCCAGTCATCCATGAAAACAGAATTTATTACATTTAACGGAGTTCGAAGTTAGCAGGAAGTTAGCTCGCTGGTTTCGTTAGTAGCCTAAAAATGATGTCCCATGTTATGACTGAGAGATCTGTGGAAAAAAATAAAACATACAGCCCTGCTATCACTTCCAACATAAATGAAGACAGAAAACAACACAGCAGTGACGTTTGTAGGGTTACTGAAGTTGGGCTAACTGGTATATAATGATGTGCTATGTGCTGATCGCTAGCGACACAGCTATGTTAGCATAACATAAAGCATAACAAGTTTAACATCTAGGCATCCATGAAAACAGAATTTATTAAATTTAATGGAGTTAGAAGTTAGCAGAAAGTTAGCAGTACATTAGCTCGCTAGTTTCGCTAGTTACCTAAACATGATATAGCATGTTCTGACTGAGAGATTTCTGGAAAAAAATAAAAAGTACAGCCCTGCTATAACTTCCAACATAAATGAAGACAGAAAACTACACAGCAGTGACATTTGTAGGGTTGGGATAGTTGGTATATAATGCTGTGCTATGTGATCGCTAGTGACACAGCTATGTTAGCATAACATAAACACAGTGAAGCTGGAGGATGAACGCTAACTTTTTTCCACTCGATAAAAGTTCCTGATGGTTTTTGACAAATGCAATCGCATGGAAAGATGCTGTAAACGGACCAAACTGCAGTCAGGAGAACAACTGAGATGATCCATCCGCAAACGAGGTTAGTCATTAATATAAGATAACCTTTATTAGTCCCACATGTGGGAAATTTGTTTTGTTAGAGCAGAAAGTGGACAGTGTAAAGTTACATAGCAAAAATTATAAGGGGTTTAATGCGCCTTATAATCCGGTGCGCCTTATGCATGAAAACAGACCCGTTCATCGACAGGGCGCCTTCTAATCCGATATGGTCCAAAAAATACGGTAATTATTTTGATCAATAATGAGGTCACAACATTTTAAGATGAAACAGAGATTATATATATATATATATATATATATATATATATATATATATATATTTTGGTGAACTGTAAGCCCAAACCTGTGAGCTTCAAGCGTTCCACAGAAACATAGAAGGTTATGGACAGACTTTATTTGCTTGTTTCCATCTCAGTGACTTCAGCGACTTCTGATGTATCTGCCACACAGTGGAAATTTTTATTTGTCTTTCATAATTGGTTTTGTGTCATGGGTTTGTCCTGAGGTGGCCTATCAGCTGGTAAAAAGACCTTTTTAAAAGGAAGCTGGATGAGCACTGCAGGAAGCCCAGATATGAAGACAAGGAACACATAGAAGCCAGGTGTTGGAAAGATTCTGCTGCCCGATTGTCAGGGGTGTAATGCAGCGACCCAGTTCTGACAGCAGGAATGGTGACAGTAGGAGACAACGCATGTGATCGACAGCAGGGCAGAGGTGCACCTCTGCCTGCATTTGTGAGTAGTGTCTCCACTGTTGTTTACCGGGTTCAGCCGTGTTGAGGGAAGGTCGCCATGGCTATTAGCCAGGCCAGCTTCCCGGACAATGGCTATGGCCAGTATTTGTCTGTTTATAGGGTGATGCCATGAGAGAAGATGTTGTGGCATCGAGTAAGAGGCTCGAGTGCAGAGTGCAAGCTGGGCTGTTATGGGACGAGCCCGATGGAAAGACAAGATGGAGATGTGAGGCTTCTCCTTGACCTTCTGGGACCAGGCTGGCGTGATCCCCACTCAAAAGAGAAATTGCTCCTCTGTTTTCAACTACGAGGAATATTCACCATGGCTTTGTAGGACAATGGGATCATGGGACTGTGGGGGATTTCGGTGCACAGGGAACATTACATTTTATAAGTTTTGTTAGAATTCTTTGTTCATTTCTGGGGGATTTTAGTGTAATGACAACATTTTATTGCTTACATTTTTGTAGAATAGTTTGTTCTATTTGTGCTTTCCTGCCTGGGAATAAACTTTTCCTGATAAGACCTGTAACATCTCTGTGCCCTGGGTTTCTGACTCGCTCACTCCCCCCTTGTATTTAAGTACGACAGTACGACATTCTGGCACAGTACCTTTAGTGTCTACATATATTTGAATTATTACAAATGATTGTATTGCCAGGTGTATATAGAGGCTGAAGCTGTGGGAAGGCCTACAACGTCAATCTCCAGAGATTTTCACTGCAACTCAAGTAAAATCAGCTCAGTGATGCGGGAAAAATAAGACCTGGTGAAGTAGCAGACAGCCTTTTGTGATCTGGAAAAAACACAAAAATCTGTGCTCCTTACCAAAATGTCAAAGTTAAATTCTAGACATGCAAGATGATCCATGTTTTTTTTTTTGGCAGTTTCAACTTCACCATTACTTACCACACTGGTTTCCATAATGTTAAACCAGATGCCCTTTCAGTTTTCTAAAGAAACCAAACAGCACAATCTCCTGTAAATTTACGCTCAGTCATGGGTACATTCAGGAACAGCTGACTTGAGAGAGCACGTGGGTGTATATGGCTGTAGCAACTCAGAGAGATAAGATGGAGCTAGGCCATGGAGGGCTTTAAAAGCAAATAAAATAATTTTAAAATAAATCCTAAAAAGAATGGGCAGCCAGTGAAGTGAAGCTAAAATAGGAGAAATGTGCTCAAACTTTTGAGTGTCAGTTAAAAGATGAGCTGCGGCATTTTGCAATCTCTGTAGATGACTTATGTATGAAGCACTGACCCCTATATAAAGTGCATTACAGTAATCCAGCCGAGTGCTAACAAAGGCGTGGATAACTGTCTCAAAGTGCTGCCATGAAGGAATTGGCTCTATTTTAGCCAGCTGCCTCAGCTGAAAGAAGCTTGATTTTACGACTGCCTTAATCTGACCATCAAGCTTCAGTTCACAGTCCACTTTGACCCCCAGGTTTGTGACAGTTGGCTTATTTTACTGGGCCAAGGTATCTAAATACACATTGGGGGTCTCAGTGGGGTTACCAAAAACCATAACCTCAGTCTTTTTGCCATTGAATTTTAAAAAGTCAAGAAACATCCAAGCCTTAATGGCATCAAAACACTGAAGTAATGGCTGTACAGAGTATTTTCCTTTTTTCTTTAGAGTGACATAGATCTGACAGTCATCACCACAGAAGTGAAATGCAATGCCGTGTTTTCCCAGTATAGAACCAAGAGGGAGCAGATATAAAGAAAAGAGGAGGGGGCCTAGAAATGAGCCCTGTGGGACACCACACAAGAGAGGAGCAGAGGACGACACAAGGCCACAGAGACTGACACAAAAAGTTCTCCCCGCCAAGTAGGACCTGAACCACTCCAGTGCTGTGCCCCTAATGCCCACCCAGTGCTACAAACGAGAGTGTAAAATGGCATGATCCACTGTATCAAAAGCAGCTGTCAAATCTAAAAGCACAAGAAAAAACACAGTCGCCAACATCAGTAGCTAAAAATATGTCATTAAAAACTTTTAAAAGGGCTGATTCAGTGCCATGAAAGGGTATAAACCAGACTGGAAAACCTGTAAAATATTTAGCTTTTTTCAGGAAGGTCATTAATTGGCTGTGAACTATTTTTTCAAGAATTTTGGAAAGAAAAGGTAGTTTGGAGATAGGCCTGTAATTTGCAAGAATTGTAGGATCAAGAACAGTTTTTTTTAATCAGAGGTCTGACTACAGCATGTTTAAAATCTTTAGGGACTACACCTGACACCAAACTGTGGTTTACCAGCTCAAGAACCAAAGGTCCAACTGTTGGTAACACCTTTTTTAAGAGTCGATGAGGGACAGCATCATTTGGAGACCCTGCAGGCTTAAAACGACTAAGAGTCTCCTTTAAAGAGGACAGAGTCACCGACTCAACCCTGTCAAAGACAGCAGAGCAGGAAGCAGAGACTGAGGGGTCATGAGCAGAAGGAGAGAGTTGAGCCCTGGTGTAGGAGTCGCAATAAAAAAAAATGTAAAAAATTTTCACAGGCTGCAGACGAAGGCTCGATACAGTCAGTGGTGCACTAAGAACAGAGTTAATAGTTTTAAATAAAACACGCGGGTTGTGACAGTTTGACAGAATAATGTCAGATAAGTTATATCTTCTGCCACTTCTGTCCCATTTGAGAGACTGTTGTTACTTGCAGGTCACATAGTAACAAAATAAGTGAACTGCCTTGAGCTCTGAAAATGTGAACAAGCTAGTTTGTCTAAGTAACTGGCTGAAAGAGACGGACATGGAGGCATTGTGATGATCACACAATTTTAGCCTAATGTACAAAATAATTTTGGCTAAGGTTACTCAGAGTTTGAAGGTCAAGCTGGTCAAAAAACCTTTTATGCTTCTGCGTTATTTTTATAAGAAGAAAAACTGCACTTTATGTTCAAAGTTTTATTATTATTATTTAAAGACAATACCATGTTGAAAACGTAATTAAAGTACTTAAACAGCACTTTATTTTTAAGTCTGCCCAATTTTGGCCAGGAATATTATTTTTTCTCTGTTTTGGATTGAATTGCAGTTTAAATGCTTTTTTCCATAAATTAAAAGAGCTTGAGTTTACAATATGCATGTCTATTATTTGATTCTGTCGCCCACTAAAACCCTTTTAAATTAAAAAAAACCCCAAAAAAACATTTGCGCTTTGGGGCAAATTTTCTTGTGCGATTAAATGTGATTAATCTAGATTAATTAATTCCAAAGCCTCTAATTAATTAGATTAATTTTTTTAATCGAGTCCTACTCCTATACACATATACACACACACACACACACTCACCTGGGGTATCTGTATCCAGGGGTCCTAAAGTTAGACCCCCATGCTAAGCGAGCCTACAGGGAGTGCAGAATTATTAGGCAAGTTGTATTTTTGAGGAATAATTTTATTATTGAACAACAACCATGTTCTCAATGAACCCAAAAAACTCATTAATATCAAAGCTGAATGTTTTTGGAAGTAGTTTTTAGTTTGTTTTTAGTTTTAGCTATTTTAGGGGGATATCTGTGTGTGCAGGTGACTATTACTGTGCATAATTATTAGGCAACTTAACAAAAAACAAATATATACCCATTTCAATTATTTATTTTTACCAGTGAAACCAATATAACTTCTCCACATTCACAAATATACATTTCTGACATTCAAAAACAAAACAAAAACAAATCAGCGACCAATATAGCCACCTTTCTTTGCAAGGACACTCAAAAGCCTGCCATCCATGGATTCTGTCAGTGTTTTGATCTGTTCACCATCAACATTGCGTGCAGCAGCAACCACAGCCTCCCAGACACTGTTCAGAGAGGTGTACTGTTTTCCCTCCTTGTAAATCGCACATTTGATGATGGACCACAGGTTCTCAATGGGGTTCAGATCAGGTGAACAAGGTGGCCATGTCATTAGTTTTGCTTCTTTTATACCCTTTCTTGCCAGCCATGCTGTGGAGTACTTGGACGCGTGTGATGGAGCATTGTCCTGCATGAAAATCATGTTTTTCTTGAAGGATGCAGACTTCTTCCTGTACCACTGCTTGAAGAAGGTGTCTTCCAGAAACTGGCAGTAGGACTGGGAGTTGAGCTTGACTCCATCCTCAACCCGAAAAGGCCCCACAAGCTCATCTTTGATGATACCAGCCCAAACCAGTACTCCACCTCCACCTTGCTGGCGTCTGAGTCGGACTGGAGCTCTCTGCCCTTTACCAATCCAGCCACAGGCCCATCCATCTGGCCCATCAAGACTCACTCTCATTTCATCAGTCCATAAAACCTTAGAAAAATCAGTCTTGAGATATTTCTTGGCCCAGTCTTGACGTTTCAGCTTGTGTGTCTTGTTCAGTGGTGGTCGTTTTTCAGCCTTTCTTACCTTGGCCATGTCTCTGAGTATTGCACACCTTGTGCTTTTGGGCACTCCAGTGATGTTGCAGCTCTGAAATATGGCCAAACTGGTGGCAAGTGGCATCTTGGCAGCTGCACGCTTGACTTTTCTCAGTTCATGGGCAGTTATTTTGCGCCTTGGTTTTTCCACACGCTTCTTGCGACCCTGTTGACTATTTTGAATGAAACGCTTGATTGTTCGATGATCACGCTGCAGAAGCTTTGCAATTTTGAGACTGCTGCATCCCTCTGCAAGATATATCACTATTTTTGACTTTTCTGAGCCTGTCAAGTTCTTCTTTTGACCCATTTTGCCAAAGGAAAGGACGTTGCCTAATAATTATGCACACCTGATATAGGGTGTTGATGTCATTAGACCACACCCCTTCTCATTACAGAGATGCACATCACCTAATATGCTTAATTGGTAGTAGGCTTTCGAGCCTATACAGCTTGGAGTAAGACAACATGCATGAAGAGGATGATGTGGACAAAATACTCATTTGCCTAATAATTCTGCACTCCCTGTACAGCAGACATGAGCGAGAGAGATAAATATGAAGTCATGCTGACTCGGACATCACCCGGATCAACAAGGTCCGTGTCAGGTGTTGAGGAACCAGGACACCCTTATGAGAAGTGGGCTGCTGGAACAAGAAGGCATCGGTGGGCATGAGACGAAAATAGGGCGTTGTTGGAATGCTACTATGCAAGTAACCCTGGCAAAAGGGGTTACATAAATAGGATGAGGGACCAATGGAATCTTTGATACCCAACATCCGCTTTGATGGCGAAACAATTAGTAGCTCAGTGTTCCAACATTCGGAAGAAGGGATTGCTCTCACAGCTAGAGATTGACGAGGTTCAACACACATGCTACGGCAAGGGGGAGCCAGGACGACAGGTCAGGGGGAAGATATCGTCACCCCCACCCAAGATTGGGCACCAAGCCCCAAGTGCAATAGAAGAAGGATCGTTGAGTGCGAGAGGAACTGACCTGAGAGATAGAATCATGTAGGCCTATTTAACACCATAGACAGTTTACACAAGACAATTTCATTTGTTATATGAATGTTATTTATTTTAACTGTCATAAACAGGATGTGACAAGTGATAATAATAACAACTGTACTGCATTAAAACATTCACAGCAGGTGGGATAGCCAATCTTTAAGTGATGACGTGATGAACCCTGCTTCTGGGTCCAAACTACTCTTTGTTTATTAAGGCTGTTGTGTTTTTAACATGTTTTAATGCATTGTATCTTGTTCTATTTGATCTAAACAAGCCCCTAAAAAAGTCAGTGATCAAGCCTCTCTCAGTTTTTATCATCGCTATTAATTTTAAAGCTCAGTTTTTAAAACCTTAAGATGTAAGTACAGCCCAACCCATGCAGCAGTATATTAATGACTAACCTCATCTTGCAGTTGTTCTCCTGACTGAAGTTTGGTCCATTTACAGCATCCTGCCATGCGATTGCATTTGTCCCTAACCTTCGGGAGCCCTCACGTTAACTTTTATCGAGTGGAAAAAAGTAAGCACTCATCCTCCAGCTTCAGTGTTTATGTTATGCTAACATAGCTGTGTCGCTAGCAATCACATAGCACATCATTATATACCAGCTAGCTCAGTATCAGTAATCCTACAAATGCCACTGCTGTTTAGTTTTCTGTCTTCATTTATATGAGAAGTGATAGCACAGTTGTATGTTTTAATTTTTGCTGTGGCGATTAAGCTGCCGGATTTTTGGCTTCACGACCCTCCTTCGTGGTTCGTACACGTCGAAGCTCAGTTTGCTTTTTGTGGTGTTTCAGCCGACAACACAAAATACCATCATGTGGTAGCTTCGCTGGATCCGCTGTCTGCCCGCTGTGTGATGACCCTCCTCCGGGATCCCCCCACCCAAGGGAAATATACCACTCTCAAGGCGCTGCTGCTGCGGTGCTACTTCATCTGTGATACAGAGCGGGCAGAGAAACTCCTCTCTCTCTCGGGCCTGGGTGATGGTACCACTCTCGAGCTCATGGAGAGCATGCTGTCCGTGCTAGGAATGGATGACGGCAGATTCCTCTTCACTCACCTCTTCCTCCGACAATTGCTGGTGCAAGCTGGCCTGGCCAACTACCCGCTGCTGGCCACAAAGGATTACCGCTCACTCGCAGAAGAAGCGGATTGCATTCTCCTGGCTACCAGGAGCTTCAGCACCCAGGTAAGAGTTCCCGACTCACCGACAGCATCTCCCGCGCCCCCACCAATTCTCCCGGGGGCCTCCGACTCATTGATGGTGGCTGGAATCGCGGCACGGTGGCACCAAGGAAAAGGGCTGGCTTTTTATCATTAGCGTGACAGCGCCATGCCACCTTTGCAGTTTTAAAAGCTCTATATAACAATCAGTCCATTTCGTCATTTTACTTTTGCACTATTATGTTCTGGCACATGTTGTTATTACATGGCTTGATTAAGGTACACATTAGGCTGACAGCTGGGGCCAGAGCTGAAACTGTTCTGGGCCAGCACAGGGCCAGCAGTGTGCCTGCAAATGGCCCGTGGCTGCACACAACTTACACATGGCCCATATACCGCAAAGAATGACAGCCCTTTGGTGGCCCAGATCAGGTTTGCCAGAGGTAATCCACATATGGGCCAGCACAGGACCACCAATGTGTCTGCAACTGGCCTTGTGCTGGCCCATGTGTTGGCCACCTCTGGCAAACCCGATCTGGGCCACCAAAATGCTGTCATTCTTTGCGGTATGTGGGCCATATGTAAGCACAATGTGTGGGCCAGATCTGGGCCATACCAATTTTGCTATGTGGATATATATAGGAATAATAAAAATGATAACTTACAATAGCAGCATCACTTTTGCATGCACACCTGTCACAGTATAGCTGGTTTCCTCCACCAGCATCTGATTGACTGAAATATTTGGCAACGGCATCTGTCTGAAAAATATATTCATGTCACTTGCTGCTGAAATTTACTAACAGATTAAACGAGAAGGTCATTTACGCCACCCAAACCTGCTACCACTGATGTATAAATCATTTCCCATAATTTTTGCAAATGTTTATGTAAATGAGTTTCACTTAAATGGTGAAATGTCTAATCAAAATGTGCTGAAATGTAAGTTAGATATAACTAGTGTCATAATTAGTCTAACTAATACATTCTAGCAAAGTCTGAATGCATTAAAGAGGTAGACAAGATATCAGTGCTCACCACACTGTAATCTCTGGTGTCAGATTGCACCAGTTGAAGAGGTAGAGTCCAAAATGGATCATCTGTTCCTGTCTCTGTACTACATGTAGAGCACTTGTTCCTGTGTGTCAGCACTCCCTGGAATATCTTAAAAGACAACCACACAAAAGGTTGTTAGCTTATATGTAAATTTAATTAACATATTTGTAATATCTAAACTGCAGTCTTTACCTGTGAGGCTTCAGGACTAGTTAGACTGAGAATCTTCTCAAAGCACTCAGCTGCGTCACCTCGTATGGTGGTATTGAAGAAAAAAAAAATGCTATAACACATCTGTCAATGTAACATGTACTTAAAAAGATCATGATAATGATGATTTGAACATTTTAACAAATGCCATAGAATCCCTGTAGCTTTCCAAAAACAATATTTTCACTCGACACATTCATACTTGCATTTAAAATCTAGGTAATCTTCTAGAATCTAGGATCTCCACAAAGCACTCAGCAGCACACCTTGTATGTGCACTGCAGCATAAAGGTTTAAATGAAAATATATTATTTAACATTATAAATTATTATTTTTATTTATACTTCAGTATAACATGTAAATAATGAGATTGGGGAAATGAGGAGTTTCACATAAATGAATACTGGGGAAACTATCAAGAAATAATCATAGGGGAAATCTCAAAACAGTGAGATTTAAAAAAGCCAAAAAAAAAGAAACTAAAAGAAAAACACAGCTTAAGAGTGATCATATATATGATACAGACAGAGAAAAAGGTCATTCAGACACCAAAGGATGCTACAATGATCTATAGTCTAATTAAATATTACAATAATTATAATAATAATAATAATAATAATAATAATAATTTTAACAAATAACATCCATTTATTACTGCTTAGGTGTAGGTTGTGCGGGCAGCAGTCAAAACAGAGATTCTCAGATCTCCCTTTCCCCAGTCATCTCCTCCAGTTCCTCCCAGAGGATACCAAGACATTCCAAAGCTGGTCAAGAGATAAAGTCTCTCAAGTGTGTCCTGGGTTTGCCCTGGGCCTCCTGGTTGGATATACCCGAAATGCCTTACGTAGCTTCTTTTGATGTGAGGAGTACTTCTACTCTGCCATTTATGCAGATACAGTACTTCAATGATTGCAGCTGTTATGGCTTAATGTCTTAGGTAGGGCAGGAGGGGTAGGTGCAGCATGTGGCAGTGGCCAAGGGCGGAGGCCCTAGTGACAGATGCATGGCAATTGAGGCTGGTGATTGGGAGGTGGAATGTATGAATGGGATTCGAGAACTGAATTTGAGAACAGTTATTTGTACTTATATCCCAAATGTGTCTGTGAAGGTTCTCAGTCATCCAGGTCATCGTAGTCAAAGGAGCTTGCAAAGAAAAGCGTCTGGACTTCTTTAAGTTGCTTGAAGACGTTTCATCTCTCATCCGAGAAGCTTCTTCAATTCTAAGGTCAAATGGTGGAGAGTCCCAGATATAAACCTAGTGGGAGTTTCCCCCCGCAGAGGGACAAAAGGACCCCCTGATGATCCTCTAATCACCTGAGCCAAGGTGTGAAACTGGGTGTGGGTCCCAATCAGCCAGAGTTTCGGGTGAGTTCATTGTGAAACCTGGCCCCACCTTATCATGCGAATTCCTGAGATCAGATGGCCCAGGATGTGAGTGGGCGTTAAGGCGTCTGGGAAGGGATCTCAAAACTGGATTATAGATGGCAGAGAGTTGGTGTCGTAAACCACCGCCTCTGTTCAAAGATGGTCGCTCACAGTGGACATAAATGGCTTATTTCACTCCTCTTTCAAACCATCTGTCCTCTCTGTCCAAAATGTGAACATTGGCATCCTCGAAAGAGTGTCCTTTATCCTTAAGATGCAGATGGACAGCTGAGTCTTGTCCTGTGGAGGTTGCTCTTCTATGTTGTGCCATGCGCTTGTGAAGTGGCTGTTTGGTTTCTCCAATGTAGAAGTCTGGGCATTCCTCGCTGCACTGTACAGCATACACCACATTGTTAAGTCTGTGTTTTGGCGTTTTGGCGTTTATATCCCAAATAGTTCAGAGTACCCAGTCTTCTTAGAGTCCATGGGTGGAGAGCTCGAGGGTGCTCCATCTAGTTGTCTTAATGGGACTTCAATACTCACTTAGGCAATGACAGGGAGTCTTCAAAGAACATTATTGTTCAAACATGTTTGAAAATAGGGTTTCAGATTTAAGTAGTTCCATCAGGTGGTGAGGGAAGATGCTGGACAGACCTCCATCCATCCATTCGCTTCCACTTATCCTTTTCAGGGTCGCGGGGGGCGCTGGAGCCTATCCCAGCTGTCATAGGGCGAGAGGCAGGGTACACCCTGGACAGGTCACCAGTCTGTCACAGGGCTAACACACAAGGACAGACAACCATTCACACTCACAGTCACTCGCACATTCACACCTAGTGGCAATTTGGATTATCCAATTAACCTATCCCCACAAGCTGCATGTCTTTGGACGGTGGGAGGAAGCCGGAGTACCCGGAGAGAACCCACGCAAACACGGGGAGAACATGCAAACTCCACACAGAAAGACCCCGGCCTGATGGTGGAATTGAACTCAGGACCTTCTTGCTGTGCGGCAACAGTGCTAACCACCGTGCCACCGTGCTGCCCAGACCTGGCACACCTAAATGTGTAGTGAGGGTGCAATGGGAATGCTTTTCAGAAGCCCTGGTATGCAAGAACGTACACCTCCACCAGAGCTTAAAAAGAACGCCCCCTATCGGGCTTGGCTAGCATGTGGGACTTCAGAGGCAGCTGATGGGTATCTGCAGGCCAAGCAGAACACAGGTCTGGTGGTAGCTGAAGCAAGAACTCAGGTGTAGGAGGAGTTTGGTGAGGTAATTGAACGACTTTCAGACTGCTTCAAAGGGATTCTGGCAAACTGTTAGGCAACTCAGGAGGGGAACGCGGTGCTCTACTTAAAAGGTGTATAGTGCGCGTGGGGCTGCTGACTTCAACTGAGGATCTACTGTAGTTGGGTGGTGGAAGGAATACTTCATGGACCTCCTTAATCTTACCAACACAAAGAGCCTAGGGATGTGGTGGATGACTCAACCTTCACTGGGGCAGAGGTCAGTGAGTTAGTTTTAAAAAAATCCTTGGTGGCAGGACCCCTGGGGTAGACAAGATTTGTAGATAAGGCTCTGGATGTTGTTGGGCTATCTTGATCGACATTCCTCTGCAACACTGCATGGAGATATGGGGTGGGCTCTCTCATAGAGATGGGTGAAGAGTGCAGTCATTCAAGAGAGGCACAGAGTAGAGCCACTACTCCTCCAAACCAAAACAAGCCAGTTGAGATAGAACGGGCATCTGTCTAGAAAGCCTCCTGGGCAAGGTGTTCCAATCATGTCCTACCAGGGGAGACGCTTGTCTAGAACCAAGCTTCACTGGTGAGATTTTATACCCCAGCAATCCTGAGAAGGCCTCAGTGTTCCCCTGAGTAAACTGGGGAGGTGGCTGAGGAGAGGGAGGTCTGGGTTCCTCTGCTTAGGCCCCTGTGACCAGCCACAGATCAGCAGCAGAATGATATTGCGATTTTTTGGTAGAAAAAAACATGCTACAGAGTGCTGTCAACCCGGAAAAGGACACTGTGTTCTCTGAAAGATTAAGTATTACCTACCCCCCTTTACTAATAAATAGCCTATTTATCTTTTCTAAATAGATTAGTTTAAAATTTGGTGCAAACACTTATGAAAGAATTCAAAACTGACCCTGATTATATTGTCAAGACATGAAACATATCAGTATGTAAGGGTTAAATGAGGTTGATGTCCAAAAGTTTTAAAGACTTTTTCTGTGTCACATTTTTTGCAATTTTTAAACTAACTATAAATTTGTAAATTTAAAAAACAAAAAAAACCTTATCAACTTACACTCAACAAAAATATAAACGCAACACCTTTGTTACTGCTCCCATTCCCCATGGGATGGACGTAGAGACCTAAAATTCATTCCAGATACACAATATAACCATCCCTCCCAAACAGTGGTCACAAATCAGTCCAAATGTGTGGTAGTGGGCACATCTGCTATATTGAGATAATCCATCCCACCTCACAGGTGTGCCACATCAGGATGCTGATCTGACATCATGAGTAGTGCACAGGTGTACCTCAGACTGCCCACAACAAAAGGCCACCCTGGAATGTGCAGTTTTGTCTCACAGCAAAATGCCACAGATGCCACAAGCAATGAGGGAGCGTGTAATTGGCATGCTGACAGCAGGAATGTCAACCAGATCTGTCGCCCGTGCATTGAATGTTCATTTCTCAACCATAAGCCGTCTCCACAGGCGTTTCAGAGAATATGGCAGCACATCCAACCGGCCTCACAACCGCAGACCTCGTGTAACCACACCAGCCCAGGACCTCCACATCCAGCAGGTTCACCTCCAAGATCGTCTGAGACCAGCCACCCAGACAGCTGCTGGAACAATTGGTTTGCACAACCAAACAATTTCTGTACAAACTGTCAGAAACCGTCTCAGGGACGCTCAACTGCATGCCCGTCGTCCTCATCGGGGTCTTGACCTGACTCCAGCTCGTCGCCGTAACAGACTTGTGTGGGCAAATGCTCACATTCGATGGCGTCTGGCACGTTGGAGAGGTGTGCGCTTCACGGATGAATCATGGTTCACATTGTTCAGGGCAGATGGCAGCTGAGAATGTCCCAGTTCTTGCATGGCCAGCATACTCACCGGACATGTCACCCATTGAGCATGTTCGGGATGTGCTTGACCGGCGTATACGACAGCGTGTACCAGTTCCCACGAATATCCAACAACCTCGCACAGCCATTGAAGTGGAGTGGACCAACATTCCACAGGCCACAATTGACAATCTGATAGACTCCATGCGACGATGTGTTGCACTGCATGAGGCAAATGGTGGTCACACCAGATACTGACCGGTTCTGGGTCCCCAGACCCCCAATAGCGCAAAAAACTGCACATTCCAGGGTGGCCTTTTGTTGTGGGCAGTCTGAGGTACACCTGTGCACTACTCATGATGTCAGATCAGCATCCTGATGTGGCACACCTGTGAGGTGGGATGGATTATCTCAATATGGCAGATGTGCCCACTACCACACATTTGGACTGATTTGTGACCACTGTTTGGGAGGGATGGTTATATTGTGTATCTGGAATGAATTTTAGGTCTCTACGTCCATCCCATGGGGAATGGGAGCAGTAACAAAGGTGTTGCGTTTATATTTTTGTTGAGTGTATGTTGTTGCTATTGCTTGTATGGTTAAAGATATAAAGAGTAACTCGTTATAAAATAAATAAATGTAGTTATTTCTTAATGCCCCTTTTCTTGGTATTTTATTCTCACAAAATTTATTTTCACAAAACATTATATAAATGTTTTTATCTTTATAAGTGCCACAGCAAATCATCTTCTGTAAATGAGCTTTGCCTTCAGACAGTACTAACCACAACAGATCTCTAATTATACAGGCAGGGTGGACAAGATATATGCTGTGAACATCAACAAAAATATAAAGCAGGTGTTAATTACATTACATTTTACGTTACTACAACTTAACATGTAAGCTGACACAGTTTTCCAAACAGATTCTGTAAGTGTGTGATAATGTTTACTGTACCTGGGTTGATGTCCAGCTTTGAACTGATTTCATGTGTGTAAGCTGTATTTTCCTTTAGTTTATCAAACAAAGTGTTAAGACGGTGATCAATATACTGACTTGCTCCAGGGTTCCTACAGCAATCAAAGTCACATGGTAATACATGTTCACTGCAGTGTTTATTCACTTTAAATATAGACAAATATTTGATATTTTAAGCTCTGTAACAAACCTTGTCACAGCTTCTCTGAAGTCTTTTGTCATGAACAGCACCTGCAGCACACTGTTTAAGTAACACGTTCCTCCTTGGTTTACTAGCCCATGGTACTTGTTGGCTAGAAGGAGATAATCAATGATCAATTTAAATTGTATAACTGTTTCTCTTACATTTCTGTGGATAATCAACTGGTTTAAAAGCTGTTGATCTCTTACCACAGATTGTATCAGTAAGATACCTAAAGAGGAAAGCCATTTTGAATCATGTATCCTCTTCCACTGAATAGTGAAACCCTAGGTAAAAACAAATTTACAGAACAGTACATAGATTTACAGTACATTGACTACAGTATCGATTATTCCATTGATTAAATTGCATAAATTGTTTAAACAATATTTGACTTATTACTGAGAAATTACAAATATTCAAAAGAGAAAAAATATGGATCTTTAAAGATGAACGACTCATTGATTTCCATTTCAGAAATTGGAATATTTAAATAGTTTAACTGCATATAACATTTGTCCAAAGCCCCTTATTTTGTAAACAGCCCAAACTAGGGTATAAAATAAAATAACCTTCACCCTCTTGACTCACCCCTGCTTGCTGCAGATATTACTAGAACATAAAGCAGGACAGATTCCGTCAACCTTCAGAAGGCTGTCCAATTTAAATATCGTTCCAGGCAAAGTTAACAGTTAAATGCGCTTTTATTTTAACTCCTGTCGTTTTTCTTTTTCGTATCCATTGTTGGATCTTACGAAGCACTCTGTGATTTTATATCTTGAAAGGTGCTAGATCAACAAAGTTTTACTTACTTTTATTTGCGAGTTTGTTGAACAGGTGCTTTGAAGGACTCCCGACAGCTGTTTCTAGTAAAGGTTTTAAAGGTGATTAATTAAAATAGTGACTCACGCGCATACTCCTACATACGTTTCTAACGCCTCTGTTTACAAGTGAGCTCTACAGAGTCCTGGTAAATTTTCATTGAGCGTTTTTTGTAGTTGAGTAATTCAAATGACTCTATAAATATGAGCTTATTTTTAAGTGGAAGTTAAATATATTTCGACGAATAGTTAGAAGCTGGAGGTCACATACGCCTCTCCTGTGAAATGAAACAACAAAAGTTAAGTTTCCCTTTCGCTTGAAGCCCCACCTACTAATATGATGCATTCAATGGTTTTCAGAAACACCAGCGTCTATAACCACAAAAATTCTTTTTGCCAAATATGAATGTGTTGTTTAAAATTAATATCGATATTGCACTATTTTTATATTATTTATTACTTATACTATTATGTATATTAATATAAAATTTTCCTCAGAGAAAAAACCAACAAAAGTAAAACACAGTGGCTATGAGCACATTAAAACACTGAAGCTTCAAATACGTGTACCTAAATAAATGCAAATATCATATGACAAAAGCTTTAACACAGAATATTACATAGATCAAACTGTTCAAAACCTTTCTTTTATCAATCTAACAAGATGTTAATATTAGATTGCAAATATCTATTTATAATATAGCATTTATACAATTGAAAAGGTTTCCAAAATCCTCTTTTTTGGTTCTCTCATATCCAGTAAAGGTGTGTAGTTTCTATAAATCCATACATCTCACAATCTCACAAGAAATGAAAAGACAGGACTGAAAAAATGGCTAACAGATTGCAAATACACTGCAGACTATCTGCCTTGAAAACTAAAACATAACTGCAAAATATTTTCTGTTTCACGGGAAGACTTATAAAAGTATATAATATAAATTATATTATATATTATGACCTGTCCAGGGTGTACCCTGCCTCTCGCCCTAAGACAGCTGGAAAGGCTCCAGCGCCCCCCGCGACCCTAAAAAGAATAAACGGAAGCGAATGAATTAATGGATGGATATTATATATTATATATAATATATTTATATTATATAAATTATATATTATATAAAGAAGAAAAAGCTACTTTGTGAAAAACTCTACAGAAGAACAAATTATATCTACCTATAAATTAAGTTTAGGCAATAAGCACAGCTGTGGTAACAGCAACTGCAGACAGAAGGTAAATAAGTAAGGCCACCTGACATCACAAACATCATGCGAATTACTGTAAGCCAGTAACAGAATGAAAGAGAAACTCAAGTATCACTGGGCCTGGATGATGACGGTGTTAGAATTTCATTAGTAGTTACTGTCAAGTGTTAATGTGTGGCTGGCAGTTCGCAGACACCAAGATGGAAACTAAACGCTAACAGCTTTTATTGCTGGAGCTTTGGAAAACAAAACACACATTCACAGAGAACTCCGACTAAAGTGAACCCTGTAACTGACTGCACAGGTACACATATAATGAGAGACAATGACACGACAAGGAATACAAGGAAACTGGAGATTTAAATAAACACAAGGTAATTAGAAGATGGAACACAGGTGAGGAAAACAAGGCACAGGTGAACTAATTCAGACTAATGACAGGGGAAACAAAACTAAACATAATGCATGCAGGACAACAGGCTATCAAAATAAAATGAGAAACACAAACACAGACACAGCTGCTGTCTTCCTTCCCCTTATCCCCAACCAGGCCCAGGGAGAGGCAGCCATCTGCCACATCTGGTTGTGTTCTAGTGTTTTATGGCTATTGTTCCTGACTTTAGCCATGTCTAACTGAATATATTTCCAGCTTTTCAACTTTATGCCAATTGTGCTGACGGCATCAGATCCAAAGTTCTAAGGATGTTTGACAGCCAGCTATCTGTGATTCTGAGTCATATTAAAAATACCCTGTATGGTTCCTGTACTGAAGAAGTCAACACAGTTAAAGTTTAATAACTATCAACCAGCTGCTCTCACACCACATTGCTTCATCCTATTAAGTTTGCATATAGCCAAATCTTTGAGTGGGTGATGCAGTCGTCTATCACCTGCAGAGAGCTTACTCCCATCTGGATAGTAACAGCCGTACAGTGAGAATTACCTTATTTGATTCTGCAGGTGCCTTTTATATGATCAGCCACTGCTACTGACAGAGAAGCTACAAGAAGTGTCAGTAAACACATCCGTGATGGATTACTGATTACCTGGCAGCCATGCCTCCATGTGAGACTGGGCAGTGCTCTGTCTGATTTGGTGATGCACAGTAAAGGAGTGCCACAAGGAAATATGCTGTCTCCATTTCTGTTTACAGTGTACATCTCAGATTTTCAGTACAAATCCCGGTCATGCCACCTAGAGAAATAGTGACAGTTGGATGCTGTGGCTGGATGCAGAATTGTGATCAGCAAAACGATTTCTTTTACTTTGTTTTTTAGGAATTCAAATTACTAAAAAAAAAAAACCCCAACAACAACAACAAAAGAAAACAGCTAATACAACTCTATTAGCCATACTAACTTGTGATACTACTATCAACATATAGTTGTTGTTCCTCATAAATGAAAGATAAATAATACATCCAAAATCACTTTTGCAGAAGTTGTAAGAAGAGTCGAATTTTCTGTCATTTATTTCATGTCATCACAGTTGTATTATTCACATTGTGTTTGTCAGCATTTCCCGCTTGTTTTATTAATGAATAATACATTTTATGTTGTTTTAAGATGTATATCAGCAGTCTCCAACCTTTTTTGCGCCACGGACCGGTTTATGCCCGACAGTATTTTCATGGACCGTCCTTTAAGGTGTCGCGGATAAATACAACAAAATAAAACTAGTATCGGTACTGAAAAAAAGAAAATTTATTCATAACACACGTGAAAAGACCCAGGAAAACCGAGTAAACGATAAAAACGATAACAAAATAACGCTGAAAACCGATAAAAACCCTGAAAACTATACATTTCACACCTGAGCCTCAACTCTCGCGGCCCGGTACCAAACGACTCACGGACCGGTACCGATCCGAGGCCCGGGGGTTGGGGACCGCTGATGTATATGATATTACCCCGCCTATATCAAGAGGTGGTTCTTCCGGTGCACTTCTTGTTAGCCAATAGGCACTGGCTCGCTAGTTTATAGAAAAATCACGTGACTTGAAGTGAAACCTAAGCTGAAATGAAATTGAAAGTTTCACACATTTAGAGTCTATCACTAAGGTTGTTCGTCGTTACCCTACTTTGCAGGTTAGATAGATAAACAGCGAAAGATGAGCTTTCTAAATTCGGCATTTGAAAAAGAGAAATGTTACGATCCTCGGGACTCTACACTTAAACTTGTAGACGGAGAGGATGAATTTGACTGTAAGTAGCTGAAAATGTTATCTTTCGATCCATTTCAATGTTATTCTTCTTGTGTGTGTGTGTGATTAAACCTTTTCTTTTTTGTAGTTCTGTGTGAGGGTTTCAAGTCTCCAAGAGCTCGGATGTCCTGCGGTCATGTTGTGACCCCGTCATCTCTCACCAACTGGTGTCTCAGGTTGTTGAAAGAGGTAGGATCATTTGTTAGTATTATTTTGAAAATAATTAGGCCTCCATTTTAAAAGATGGAGCGTCACATTATTAACAAAACCCGATCTGCTCTCTTATTGCCAATTTCAACATATATAACTGATATAAAAGTATTATCCCGTTGTAACAGCTGTCCTGCGCGATTTGTAGAACAATATAGTATTTTCTTTCAGATCCTGATCTATCCCCGTGTTAATGAAGTTTATTGCCACGTGCGTGGCGAGTTTTTCTGCATGACGTGAAGCTGCAAGCATTTGTAAAATTAGTATTGCGTCCCGGCGCAAAATTTTTTTTTCGCACCCTTCATCTGTCAGACCCATTGCTGCTGTGACTTGACAAACATTTCAATACTAACCAAAGACGTACTTACAAAAAAAAGCAAGTGATTACAAATCCAGCGTTTCTATCAGCTCCACAAACATCAGCAAACACACTGTGTGCATTTTGTAAAAATGTCCTGCTGCTGTATTTCGCAGAGAGAAATAAAAGAGAGCTGATTTAAATGAAAAAAATTAAGAAAGACAGGACAGGAGAGGAAGATAAGAGGTTAGATATAAAAGTAAGGGCTGCTCAGTGGTATTTGATAAATTTAAAGCTTACACCTAAGTCCTTGTGCTGTTAAATCAGATAATGGGCCTGTACACATGATATTGTGGGGTTTTTTGTTGTTGTTGTTTTTTTGTTTCATATTATGCAGTAAATCAAACTGAGGTAGACTGTGTTATTTAAAGGTTGCATGAGAATCATCTGCAGTTTAGCTCAGGGTAAACAGGTTAGCTTGCTGTACTGTGATAGATTTACAGTAAAGAACAGTGTGTGACTGGTGCACAGTGGCTGTGGTTTTAATGGTCAGTGTTAGGTTATGGAACGCCAGGACTGCCATAATGAATTCATTAAATACACCATCAAATAATTAATTAAATGTGGCAATAATTGAATAAAATTGGAAATAATTAATTAAATAAATATTTACGGCACATTTAATTAATTAATTATTGACACATTTAAATAATTAATGACAGTTTTAATTAATTATTTAATGATATATTTATTTAATTCATTATGGCACTTTTGTCCCCTTCATGTCTCAACTTGAAATCATTTTATCTATCAGCCTCACCCATCAAACTAAGTGGGCGGGGTTAACACTGCCACTGCAGCTTCTCTAGCATTTGATTGGTTGCCGAGCAAAGTAAGTAAAGAAGTCAATCCTAGATAATCAATTGCTTGTGTGAACTTAAAAATGAAGCCAAGTATCCCAGAATGCATTTCAGATCACAGGCAGCAATGGTGGTGGTGTAAAGTTTTAAAATACCCCGTTTTTCTGTCACCAACTACACTTTTAATAGTGTTTTAGCCGCAAATGTCGTGGCGTAATCTTCACATGTCTGGTCAGGTTGTCAACATAGAACATGTTTGCAAAAGTGCTCAGATGTTTTCAGAGATGTTACTTGCTCTGCTAACAGTCAGCTGACCGAGTGCACCGAGCCCACAGCCCCAGCGTTCCTGCTGCTAATTCAAGAAACATGCCCACGTTACCTGGTGATAGTCACAGTTTGACTGATATGACACAATGTCGGCGCATTTTTCTGCACAAGATAAGTAAATATAGTTTTTCCCCGAGCGCAGAGCTGCTGGAATTTGTTTCCCAACAGAGCACTTTATAGTTTTATCAGCGGCTGATGTCCAATCACCAGCACACAGCTTAGAAACCTCACCTTAGTTTTAGCTCTCAGTGGTTAAACGCTGGACTTCATTCACTCAGGTTCTGTCTGTCGGGTCACGTTTACTTCGCTGTTTTATTTACAACTGAGCAAATCGGTTTGGCTGAGGTTAAAGTTATGTTTCATAACTGCATAGTTTGACTTAAGTTTAATGGTTCACTGGCACATGTGTTAGATTGAACCATTCGCTTTTCTTTATCTGGTGTGTTTTGGATTTAACAGTGAATTTTGAGATTAAACTGACTTTTAAAATGTTTTAAAGAAAGAGAAGAGAAGGCGCATTTCCACTGAGAGGAGCAGAGTTTGCAACAGTGTTTTCATCATGAAGACTGCAACCTGGACAGAAATATTACATCATCTGGTTTTTAATAGTTATTCAACTATATTCTAAGCACCAGCTGTCTGTTAGAATTTTTAGAGTTTACTTAACTGAAAATAAATGAGGTTAACATATAATTTGTGTATTTCAGTAATAGCCTACTTATTTCAGTGTAGTGGTGAACAGTCACACAGCTCACGTAGGCGTTATCTGTGATACTCCTTAACTATAATTTATCCAAGTTAACTTCAGTTAACCATTCAGACAGTTCTTTTGCAATGAAAAACATAAACACTCATGTCGCCGGTAGGTTTCCGCTGTGCCAGCTGTTTACATTACAGCTGCTTATGCAGTAACCATGGTAACCACGGACTCTGAGCGGCTGGATCGACACAAGTCAGACAACAATTTTACATATATGATCTTAAAACAGGACACAGCCATTATACCTCCTGGCCTCATATCAAATGTGTACGTTGACTTTGTTTGACGTTTGTTTTATATCTAATCTTCCTCTCAAACATTTAAACAGCAGCGAGTCTGCAGCTGAGGGAACACAAACTCAAATTGTTGGAACAGGTTTGCTCGTTTCTTGGATTCATTTAGTGATTTATTAAATGTTATTCTAATCTGCTGCTGAGTCTCTTACGCTGATGAAAATGCAGAAAACACACATCACGAACACGAACACCTGTTCAACCAATCACTTTCATTCCACTTTGATCTGTGACAAACTGACGGTTCATCTCTGTTACAGTGTTGCGTTAGACTGCTATATTTTTGTGTTCTTTATGCTGTAGATTTTCACGTCTCTGGAATAATTATGATTTTCTGTAAAATCATATTGATATGACACATGAATTATTCGTAGATGACTGTTAGATTAGTTTGATGCTGCCGACATTTTCGGCTGTGAAACTCTGGGTTAACTCAGAGAGCTGAAGATAACGTGGTGCTGACCTCGCTCCGTGGTGTACAGGGCCGTTTATTCTCATGATTAATATTAACAATAAAATATTAGCCCAACATCATGAAGTCTGTATGTGTTTTATAGTGTCGAACAACCTTTGTATAGTTAAACCTACCAGTTACTACATGACGGAAACACCAACGTTATTTCTTTTATGCGTTTATACCAGGGGCGGAGCGTGGGGGTGGCTTACGGGGCTTAAGCCCGGGTTGTTTTGTCAGAAGCCCCGGGTATTTTGGAGTGTAATTTTTTCATAGTTAGATGCCTGGCTGACAACTGTATAAAACAAAAAGTACACACAATATTCGAAGCACATAGTGCACACTGTGGGAATTTACGACTGTGCGTGAATCCCCCCCTGATATTGGTATGATCCGAGCTCAGGCACTAAGCGACTGAGCGAGGGGGCGGGGCAGCTGCTGCCCGTGAGTGTGCTGTTGGAGAGACGGAGCCAGCCATACTAAGGAGAGCTTAAGTTTGACCAGGTACCAAAGCAAATCATTCGTACCGTACAAATAATGTAAATATGACGGTGAATCACGAAAGATTGATATGAAACTGATCACTTGACCAATATTACGTTACTTGCTCTTCAAGTGAATCAACAAATGGCGAAATGAAAAGCCGAACAAATGCTATTTTTTAGAGAGTCTTAGCTTACGTGTGTTTATTTCATATTTTCAGTTCTTACCCTCCCCGACTAATTCGGTTTCAGTTATGTACTGAAATATAAGAATGGACATTAGAGGGTTCTTTCAAAGAAAAAACTCAGGTAAATGTTATTTTATATATTGTGCTTTGTATGTTGTTCAGTATATTTCTATGCAAAACAAGAGGGATTTCAGGACACAGCAGGATATTCACATTTGTAACCAGATATTTACATACACTTTAGGGAGAAAAAATAAAACATTTTTACTGTACAAGATCAATTTAGAGTAAATTTTTGTTTTAGATAAATATTGAAATATATTTTGAATTAGTTAAATGTCACAATAAAGAGAGACAGAGCTTTCTGTTTTTTATCACTTTCATCAAATTTAGGAGTACATGTACACTAAGTTTATTGTTAATTAATAAGAAAACTCCAGACGATTCCATTCTGAGCTGAAGAAGCTTCTGATAGGTTAGTAGAGTCCATGTGAGTAAATTGGTGGCACACCTGTGGATGCATATAAGGCAAAACACAGAGCCTGTTTCTGTGACATGGGAAAATCAAGAGATATCAACCAAAACACCAGAAAAAGAACTGTGGAGCTCCATAAGTGTGGCTCAGTTTGAATACAATTTGGTGCCATTTGCTATTAAGAAATACAGACAGTTTCTCTCTTTACTCTTAAAGTTAACAAATATGTTTTTATATTTATCAATCTAAAAAAATAAACATTTAGTCTGATTTGATGTTACAATTAAAAAAGTGTTTTTATCTGAAGAGTAAATATCTGGTTTCAACTGTATATTTGATGATTGTCAGCACAAAGAGGGAGAGAGAGGAGAACGAGGACAGAACAGATGAACAAGAGCAGGTGAGACACACATGTTAGTCAAATGGTTGTTTACCAAAAGTATCACCGTATCATAGGTACTCATGTATCTCGTACCTAGTGTTTCTTTTTAGGTTTGTTATTTTTCAAATTCTATATTTATTAAGTTATGCAGGCTTGTTTGCACAACAAGGCTAAATAATTATATAAACTTTTCTCAATCTAAATAGTGTACTTTGGTAGAATTAAAAAACAAGTGTAGTGCAGGTCTATGATGATTTTTAGTGCTATCATCTAGTTCTGATTGTGGTTCTGTCTTGGTTAAGTCCTCAGTAGTCCTGATTTTGAACTGTTGTAGTCCTGTTTTAATTCTGGATCAGTTCTGGGTCTGGTTGAATTGGGGTTTAGTCCTCGTGTCTTGATACAGCCCCGACTTTGTTCTGCCTTGCTGCTTAATTAAAAAACTAGTTTAAGGTGTCCTGCACATGTGATATATATTTTTCCCTATATGAAGTCATTCTTTTTTGCACAGAGCCTATTAATCTTTCAGTCATTTCTACCCCCCCCCCCCCCCCCCCCCCAAAAAAAAAAAAAAAAATCCCACATGCATACTACTCTTTGGGCTAAGCCCCAGGTGTTTCAAATGTCTGGCTCCGCCTCTGGTTTATACGCAGGTCACGCTGATTATTGAACAAAAACCCAAAGATCAGATGTTAATCGTTATTATTTGCTCTCTCTCCTCCTTAAGCTGTGTACCGGGACCTGCATTTTGTCGCTGGTAATAACCAACACGTGCTCTAATAACAGCTCAATTGCTTGCGAGGCAAGCGGGTCTATCCCACGCTTTGCCGTGAGACTGCGCAGACGTCTCCGAAATCATCGACGCACTTTTGCAAAGAGGCTCTATCTTGACAAACCGACCAGACATCTGAAAATTAAACCGCTACATTTTTAGCTAAAAAATAATAAAACGGTATTTGGTGACACACAAACAGGGTTTTTCAAGGTTCAGTTCTGTTAGTTTCCACATGCCGGTTGTTTTGTGCTAAAAACAATGGCCACCAGGCTAAAGCAATGGTTTTGACTCGATCAGCGTTAACCCCGCCCCCTGAGTTTGATGGGTGAGGTTGACAGATAAAATTATTTCATGGTGAGACCTGAAGGAGTCAACTGTGCCAAAATGAATTAATTAAATACACCATTAAATAATTAATTAAATGTGGCAATAATTAATTAATTACATGTGTCGTAAACATTTATTTAATTTTTTATTTCCAATTTTAATTAATTATTGCCACATTTAATTAATTACTTAATGGTGTATTTAATTAATTCATTATGGTGGACATCAATTTGAGTTTCATTGCAAATGGTGTGAATACTTATTAAAATTTAATTTAATCCACTTTGGAATAAAGCAGTAACATTGCAAAATGTAGAACAAGTGAATCGCTGTCTAGATGCACTGTAAGACTTTTTAGTGTTTTGTTTCCAAACTGACATTCTAAAAAAAATATATATATATATTTCATATTTCAATACAGGGTGAAAGCAAATTTGTGTGTGGCCAGCCTAAGTGTGATAAGGAGTGGAGTTATGCAGAGGTTCGTAAAATGGCACTTCTGACCCCTGAGGAAATGGAGCACTTTGAAAAGACCATGGCCTTAAATGCTTCCAAGCATTTCTTCGATTCCAAATTAGTGAGTATTATGCTCTATCAATCATGAAATTTTAGTTGACTAATAATATTAATGCAATTGTTCAGTCTGTTCTTTTATTTTTATTTAACCCCTGGAGGATCTTAGAAAAATGCATACACTATTGGTCTTAGAGCCACAAATCGACCCAAGGCCCTCCAGGGGTTAATGTCATTTGAATTTTATGGTACCTTTGACCATTTCATTTTTCCGGTATGTGACAAAATGCCCCCTTCAATCTTTTGGGAACACCTTGTTGATTTAGCTTAAAACTAATGGCTATGCATACGGATATAATCCACTGTCTACTATATCACAGTGTCCTGGATGCAACTCATCTGTTGTGAGAAAGGATGTATCCAACCTGAGTGTCTGCTGCAGCTTGTGCACCAGAAAAAAAGGTCGGAACTACGAATTCTGCTGGCAGTGCTTGAGGGAATGGAAGGGTACACGGCCACGGTCAGACCGCTGTGATAATGATGGCTGCAGCAATGAAGCACTAAAAGCCCTGAAAAACTGTGAAGATATCATCTTTGAGTCTGTGAAGGATGTCAGTGGTTGTCCCTCCATTCGTGCCTGTCCCACCTGTGGGTCACTGGTGGAGCATAACAGAAAGAAATGTAAAAATGTCATCTGCCCCAGATGTAAGATAGAGTTCTGTTTTGTATGCTTGAATCTCACTACTGAATGTGCAGGAAAGACGGGGCAGTATTATGGAGCATGCTCCAGTGGTGTTGCCCCTAGGCAGACCTGCATACCTGTATGGCAGCAGAAATAATGCAAACACAAGGATAAATGTTTAATTTTAAAAAATAAAATCAAAGATAATTTCTTTCCTGTGTTTTATCAGTCTTTTCTTATCTGTTTCTTATTGTGGAGATCTGAAAAAAAAATCTTCTTCATATAAAACATGCAATGATTCAGGAAAGTGCTACTATTGAAGGAGTTGCTTGTCAATTAGTGTGAGACATCACCGAGGGGCATCAGTAAAAATGAATTTAAGCCGAGTTTGTCTTCAGTGAGTTTATTCCCAGTTTTACACAGCATTTGCTGATAGCTCACTTAACTGAAAATAGTACTTACCTGGAATTTATATTGCTAAGCAACATTACCAACATAGGGAACAATGTTCCCTCTAAGCTGCGCACGTGCGCAATTGCGCACTGCTGGCACGGTCTCTGCGCACAGAAAATATGCATTGCGCACAAGAAAAAACTGAACCTGAATTGAAATTAAATTTAAAACTTCAACAATTCTGTTTTGCAGTGCTAGTCAGTAAGTGACTGGCTGCTCCCGTATGGGATTAGAATAGGGTTGCCAACTCCCTGAAAAATAAATAAGGGACACCTCGTGGCCAGGGCCGGGCAACCCAGTTGTCTTCACCCTTCCCTGTGTGGTAGCTCTTTTTTTTTGTGTGTGAAATTATTTTTTAACCATTTGACTTGGATTTGATTTAAGCAGATGCATATTCTTTGTGATATGACCATATGGGAAACAAATGATCATTTAGCCATTTATTTTTAGCTCAAAATGACAACATTAACACAGTAAAACAGGTCTCTTTCTTAAACAGAAGCCTGTCATGCTTAACTTTTGAGAATATAAGTAAATCTTTCTTTAAAAGAACTCTGTCCTGCTTAACTTAAAATTATATAAATTAATAGAAAGCAATAGAACAAAATCATTCTTGTAACTGTGCACATATGGTGCATTTAGTACAGTTGGCTTCAGTTGAGGTATTATTTCAGCTTTTCTAAAGCTAATCAGCTGCTCCTGTTTGTAAACCCACTTGTTCCCATGATTACGCATCATAACTCATCATCATTATTCATCTATGTATTACTTTTATGTATTAGTCATCTATTTGTTGTAATCATCTATCCTTGCAGTTGTTTATTACACAAAATAAATTATATTATCACACTTCTGGCCACATAGCGCTGATATTCACTGCACATGCCCATATTAACCTTAACCAGAGGGTTTAAAAAAAACAAACCAGTGTTTACATGCCATATCTGCTTCTGCCGTGGTCTGGTGGACAAGAAATTGGTTAAGGGTTCCCCGAGCTTTCACGCCCCTCATGTTCTTCATGTGCCCACCACTAGAAGCATGCCTATGGAAAAAGTGCGCCGGCACACAGTGCAGTGCGCTTTATAGGTGTTATCGTGCATTTTCCCAGCCCAGTGTTTTCCTTTTCCCATTCCTCCCTGTACTTTTGCAGCCTTTTTTTCTTTCTCTGAGGGGAACAAACATTGCTGCTCTAATGCTGGGCTCACACTGTGCGATTTTTTGGCCCATTTTGAGCCGATTTTTGAGTCGTGCGACCGATTTGGTGATCGGCCCGATTTTGGCCTTCATCGTGCATCGTGTAGTATACGTGGGGTAACGAGAAGCGATTAACGCCTCACGACCAGCTCCCGATCATCAATCGCTCGTGAGGGTGTCACCGCAGCCGCTCACACTGCTCACGCGCAAACACGTAAACGTCGGTGAAAAAGATGGAGCAGCACGGCTGTGCAGCGTGTGATCTGGACACAAGCGATGGAGGCACAACTTGTAGAACTTTGGAAAGCTCATCTGAGCCTTTTCGATGTGGCATCACAAAATTATCACGACCACAACAACCGTGAAAATAGTTGGATTTACACTGCTGCTTAATCACAGCTGCCTGATCAATGTTTTTCATTAGCAATTTAGCAAAGTTGATGGTGGTGGTGTGTCTGTGTGAGTGAAAGACAGAGAGAGCGAGCGACAGATTTTCTGTTATAACCTTCATTTTATGGAGGCACAGTGTGAGCACTCAGGTCGCATCAGAGCATCGGGCGGTATAGTGTGAGACCCTGCATCGTGACCTATGAACTTCTAACCCCTGCGAGTCAATCGTGCAGTTTGAGCAGGAGCTGAATAACGTGACTGAAAAAATCGCACAGTGTTTGCCCAGCTTTAGGTGTACTGTCGTCCGAGACTTGCACCGCAGTGTCGGCGTTTGTTTCCCTGTTGGCCATGCTTCTTGTTGTGGTCATCTGTTGTCTTCCGGTATTTTCTCCGCAAGCGACCTTTCCTCGACCAATGAGATGAGCGGTAATCTGAATTGTCATACTCGAATTGTCATAAGTGTGCTGTCAGCTCATTGGTCACAAAGCAGGAGAGGGGCTGGGAATTATGTTTTCAAACAAAGCGTTAATTCCATTAACATTTATAGACTACTTTTGATTCTCACTGTATTACGGGACAAAGTGCGTCCCTTATTAGCTCAATACGGGACGTGTACTTTTGTTTCTAAATACGGGACGATTCCGTTTTTTAAGGGACGGTTGGCAACCCTAGATTAGAACAATGCCACCTTATCCCATAGTCCAGCAAATAATGCGATTCACATTCGTATATACGCAGCTAATCAACGTCGTCGGCAGGCTATGACAGCGTCCTTATGTGCCGACACCATTGACTGTAGAAAACATGGACGACGCGACAGCTCCCCAAAAATGAAGCCAAAACGTCTCTATCGCCCCCTGGTGTCTGGCTGCAGTATAGGTCATAAACCCCGCCTCCTCCATGTTAGCGGATGGGACTGGGATCAGACTAAAATTAATTAATTCTCCTTAGATAATGTTTTTCCAAAGATCCTTTCTTTTGTTTTCAATAGTTCTCATCACGCTGATTGATGTTCAAGGGGTCTCCTCTCCCATAAGTTTGATTCTAATTCCTACCGCGGTGATGTTAAATTGGGGTGAAACGTCATGATAAGAGCTTTCACTGACAGCTGCAGTCACGGAGAAACTTGCGTATCTCTGTTCGCGAATAGCAAATAGAGCGTAGGCTCTGAGAGGAGGGCCAGCGTTTACGCTACGAAAACACGACCGAGTGTTTTAACCTGACAGCCTGAGGTGTTCTTCAGTAAACTGGACTACCCGACAGAAGGACCCGAGGCCCCGCTGCACTTTTCGGTAAGTTAAACGTGTTTGTAAGCTAATCCGTAACTACCGTCCTTAGCTAGCTCCTGAGACCTAGGATGAGCACTCGGCTGTCAGGGTTCGTTTAGCTGTGCAGGTGAATGAATTTACTAAAGAAATCAAGAGAAACGCCCCGGGCTGCTCAGTCACTAATTACTGTTACTGTACTTTTATTACAAGTATTATACTGTAAAAGCAACAGGCTGCACCCTGCTTCAGCTCATGTGCAGAGCTGAATATTAAATATGTGCAAACAACAGCATGTTTTCAGTCTCTTGCCACATCTGTAAAGACAGTAACATTTTTTTTAAAAGCTTGTACTTCAGTAACTCCTCATTAATCAGAAACTATGGATTAAAGTACTGTAGTGTACTGTAATACTGACAAAAATGTAAGAGAAGAACTTCAGATCCTGAGTGTGTGAGGACAGAAGAATCATCTTTATTTCAATTTTGAGGGATAAAATTTATATCTGAGTTTGATGGTTCTGTTGTCTTTGTGATTACAGGAGCTGCCCTCAGATTCAGACCTCAGCCCCATCGAGTGACAGCAGACAGATCATCCAACATGTTCACATGTTAACTGCAAAATGAACTGTTGAAAACAGTACAAAGGTTAAAGTACCACACGTGCTGTAGTGAAAGCTGCAGCTGTTTTATTGATAAAGTTAAAGACAAAAAAACAAAAGGATTAATCACTCATGTAACTGTGTCACTATATATCAGCATTAACAGGACACAGTTTGGTGTTTCACAAAGCTGCTGATCTCAGACCTGCACAGCTTCCGTTTTAAACACTTGATGTACTCAGCTGCATGAAGAGCATATGAGATTTTCTCTAACACAATTAAATAAAACCTGATGAAGGTCAAAGGTCGTCACTTGTATGTTTAACTACAATCTTGTCATCTGGAATTTTTTCACAGTTTTTTTTTTTTTTTTTTTACACATAGTGGATTATTTACCATAAAGTGATGCAGAGTTATTCATACCAGAGTAACCAGAGAGGATCATATATTTTTAAATATATAACTTTCTACAGGACTGAATATAATATCTTTATGTAAAAGTCCGGAGCCTCTGGGGAGTATCTGAGTATTTATAACATTACACAAACACAGGGTCTCATCACAGTGTTCATGAAATGCTGGGTTTATCCATCTCCTGGGGCCGGCCTACAGAGGAGTGCTGAAGATTTCCCTGTGAGGGAGCTGCTGGTGAAGATCATGAGTCCTGCTTGATCAATGCCATGAGCTTCAGTCTTCCTGGTGTTTCTTAAATGAAGCCTCTTTCAGTGGGTCAACAGAACTTATGGCACAGGACAGCTGTGATGAAAGAAAGGCAAGAAGTTTCTCCAAACCTCTGGACCCAGGAAACCCAGCTTAGTCCTGATGGTCTCCCTCACTAGTTTCTCTCCAGGGTGAATGTAGCTGTTGATATAATATGGACTCTATTATTAAATGAACAGAACAAATTAGACTACACTACTGAAACGTTCTGCTGATGTTTTTAAAGTCTCCATGTTACCAGGCTGTAGAGATTTAAACAGTTTTAGATCCATTACACTCACAGTCTTCTGTTAAAATCTCAAAGGACAGCATTATATTTTTGATATAATGCAGTAACTCTGGGCCTCTGTAGAGTGTGCAGCTGATCTCATCGCTGTCTAAAAATGGATAAAAAAAAACATAAGTGTTGAAGACTGTGTAGCATCGCTAACTAGCTAGCAACAAGCCTCCAACATGCTAGCGGCTAATCTAACTAACGAATTAACAACAGAGTGATTTTAGAACTATAAAATGATAAGCTGTGTGTCTTTTTTATAACAGTGACATGGTTGTATTTACCTTAATTAAACGAGTCGTCAGTCGCGGTAAACCAGCAAAAAAACTCGAGCAGCCGCCGGGCTAAGTAAAAGTGTAGGGGGGCGTGTTTGTGGTCAAGTCCAGCGGGTGTGTGGGCGGGAGCGTTACACAGTCGCTCCACCTCAAGTCACTACTGCGCAGACTCTGGCTCCAAATTTGCAAGATGGCAGCCTCCACAGGCTTTTTTTTTTTTATTTTTTTTTTATTGAAACAAATTTCCATATACAAAACAAGTCAAGGAAACAGACCAGAATTGTAACAATTTACATTATAAAGATGGTGAAGCAAGTCATCATAACTTTACAGGGAGAAAATAAAAGTTTCTAGAGTAAAGAAATAAGGAACATAGACCTTTTGACACAGGCAAGAAAATTAGAAGAGCAAGTATTTTTTGATTTTACAGTATAGTACAGCAGTTTTTTTGTTCATATTTGAAATAAGCTTAAGTGACTTAAAGTATTGACAAAAGTAATTCAAGAAGACGGTAAACATAGGAGAGGCATTCTTCCACTTACATAAATGAATGAAAAACTTACATAGCACTATTACAAAATTGACAACATCTGAGATTTCAGAATCCAGATTGTCCATAAAGTAAAGAATATCCTTAGATGTGAAGGCAGGTACATTGGAAATTCTGAGTGAAACCCAACAGTGTATTTCAAACCAGAAAGCATTAACATACTGACAAGTGAAAAATAGATCTGGATCGGAAGAACAGAAAGCACAAGAGTCGGCCTCAAAATTAAACCTTTTATGCAGGAATTCTCCAACTGGATAAATGCCTGATATGATTCTGAAGTGTGTTTCTTTCATTTTAGGCGCAAGTGGGTATTTTAAGTAAAAAGAAAATGACTTGTCTTTCAATATGCTATCAAGGTCATGTCTGACATTGACATTGTAGTTGCAGAATACTATTTGCTTAAAGGTATTAGAGATGAACTTATTATTAAATTGTTTGTCCTTTATTGAGGTATTACCTATCGTCAGTGAAGGTAAGCATGTTCTTATTAATGAATACTTTAAAGTATTTACGATAAGATTTAACAACGGTGTGGGTATCGCTTTACAAACCTTATTATAATTATTAAATGAAATCTCTATTTTATACTTATCAATAAATTCTTCATAAGATAGCAAGTTTCCATTTCTATCAAGCAGATCAACAACAAAACATACACCGTTATCATACCAGTCTGATTTAAATAAGGACTTCTTATTGATGACTATAACCCTATTATTCCACAACACAGAATTGTGAGGTGAAAAATTGTGGGTGAAAATTAGTTTCCCAAAATTCGAAGCTTGCTTATAGAAACTAGACAACTTAAGAGGAAGCTTAGATATTTCATAATCACATCTGAGCAAAAAATCTAACCCCCCGACCTTATTAAAGAGTTTGTTTGGAATATGGTACCACATAGATTGAGGACAGGAAATGCAGTCTTTTATCCATCTGAGCCTGAATGCAGCAATAATAGATTCAAAGTCTAAAGCTTTCAAGCCCCCATTTTCATAGTCTTTAACTAATTGTGATTTGCGTATATAATGTGTTTTATTCTTCCAGATAAAGCTGAATATAATAGAATTGGACAGTTTAATCATTTTAGGAGATGTAAAAATTGAATAACAGGGGTATATGAGTCTTGAAAGTCCTTCTGCTTTAGACAGTAAGATACGACCTAATATGGATAAATCACGTGTTAACCAATGATTAAATATTTTTTTAACTACATTTAATCTAGGAGTTATGTTATTATTCTCTCGATCATTAGTATTTTTACTGATTATTAAACCAAGGTATTTTACCTCCTCTTTTACTGGTATATTGTTAATAGTATTTTGATTACAGTTGTGTACAGCTAAGATTTCACATTTTTTAAGGTTTAGTGTTAAGCCGGATGCTTTTGAGAATGAAAGGATTGTATTAATTGCAGTAGAGACCATATTTACATTCCTTAGAAATAAGGCAGTGTCATCAGCAAATTGACTAATTTTAAATTCTTTATCAAGAATGTTTATGCCTTCCAGATCTGAAGAGAGTTTGATATAAATGGCAAGCATTTCTGCTGCAACAATAAACAATAACGGGCTAATAGGGCATCCCTGCCGGATGCCAGTATGAATTTTAAAACTATTAGAAAACCCCTGATTGAGTGCAATACTACTTGTTATATCTCTGTACAACATTTTCATTACACTAACAAATCTGGGACCAAAACCCACAGCCTCCAGAGCTTTAAATAAAAAATTATGCTCCAAAGAATCAAAAGCTTTAAAGAAATCAAGAAATAAAATAAGGCTATCATGAGGAATTAAATGATTGTAATCCAACATATCTAATACTAAACGGGTATGATTATGGATATGACGCCCTTTTATAAAGGCAGACTGTGTCTCATCTATTATTTGAGTTATTCCTGTTTTTAATCTGTTGGCATAGACATGAGCTAATAATTTGTAGTCACAGCAAAGAAGTGTGATAGGTCTCCAGTTATCTAAAAGGATAGGGTCCTTGTTTGGTTTAGGAAGTAAAGAAATTATTCCTCGTTTCATAGTTGGAGATAGCATCTGATCATTTATACATTCATTAAATACCTCTAGTAATAGATCTTTAATGTCATTCCAGAAATATCTGTAAAATTCAATCGTGATTCCGTCGGGACCTGGTGATTTACCATTCGCCATTTGGGAAACAGCAGCATCCAATTCAGCTAAAGTGATTTCAGACTCATTGAGATTTTTAAAGTGTGAGTCAATTTGAGGAATTTTTCCATGGATAGAGCTAAAAAAAGAATTAGTCTCCGAACTGGAATAATTTGTAGTGTAGAGGGCTGAATAGAACTCTGTGATATAGTTGTTTATAGTCTGTTGGTCTTCAGTCAGGGTATTATTAATTTGTAACTTCATTATAGTTTTTTTTGTTTGTCTAGTTTTCTCCAGGTTAAAGAAATAAGAAGAATTCTTTTCCCCCTCCTCAATCCATTTAGCCCTTGAGCGAATGAAGGCACCTTTTGCTTTGTCTATATAAAGTTCATCTAGTTTGTACTGCAACTGGTTTAGTTCTATAGAGTTTTCCTCTGTCAGATGTGATAAATTGCACAATGAACTTATTTGTGCAGTAATTTCAGCCTGTTTCTGTCTCCTTTTATTAGCCATTAATTTTCCTTCTTCACTAGCAATTTTTCTGACATTAAACTTCAACCATTCCCATTTACTAGTAGAAGAAAAATCCTCCATTGCTTTTACCTCTCCTATCAATGATTTAATTTTTATACAAAAAGACGAGCTTCGTAAGAGGTTACTGTTAAACTTCCAGTGAGAATTCTTCGGTTCTGATAATCTATTATCCGGGGAGATTGAAAGTGTTATGGCACAATGGTCAGTAACAGGGGAGTGAAGAATCTTACAGTTGGATGATAGGGGGAAGAGACTACCAGTTATTAAGCAATAATCCAGTCTTGAGCATTGAGAGCGCTCAGAATTATTCCAGGTGTATTGCAGTTTTTCTGGGTTTAAGTTACGCCAGATATCGATTAGGTTGAGGGTGCAGGAGAAATCCATTAATATTTGGTTAAAATGAGAAGAGTTATATTTAGTTGGAAATCTATCCAGTTTTTCATCTGGTACCATATTAAAGTCACCTGCAACAACGACTTTTTCAGTTGAATAGATGATCTTCCATTCTTCTATCATTTTTTTCAAATCAGAAATCAATTTCCTGTTTTTAGCTCTATTGTTGAACCCATAAACATTTACTAAAATGTACTTAGTATCATCCAACTCCATGTTAACCATTAACCAATGACCTTCCTCATCACCTTTATGATCAAGAACTCTTCCATTAAAACGATGTAGAAAAATAGCCACTCCTGCTGAATGAGAGGTACCATGAGATAAATAAATATCACCGCTTCCCCACTGCTTTCTCCAAAATATATGATCATCTTTACTACTGTGTGTCTCTTGAAATAAAAAACAATTCGTGTTAGGCTGTTCCTTACAAAAAAGAAAAATCGCTTTACGCTTTATGTTACTTCTTAAACCTCGAACATTTAAAGAAAATATTGAAAGAACCATTGAATATAGCTTGAAAGTGCTGTAATAACTAGAGTAAGGCAATGGAACATTTTACCTCCTATTAACTAATAGACCCAGTCAAAGTCAGGGACCATTGAGCAAGTTACCGGCTTAAATTTAGTTGAACAGTTATACCTTCTTATCTAGGTCGTTATAAAGTTCTTTCATTCTTTGATTTGACGACCATCGATGACAGCATATCCGTCCTTCAGGAAAGCTTTGAGCCCTCTGCTCCTTGCCTCCTCCACCCTCGGCCACAGACGTTTGCGGGCTTCTCTGTCTTCCTTACAAAAGTCCTCTCTAAACCGAATCTTCATCTCCTTGCAGAGCTTCGCCTCCTTGGACATCTTCCACACTAGGTCTCGAACAGTTCTCATGGCAAACTGTATGACAATCAGCCTGGGTTTGTCACCAACTCGTCCCTTCTGACCCAGCCGGTGCACTGTATCCACTGTGTTGTACAGCTGCTCGGCGTTCGCAGGAATTATCTTGGTCAGAATTCTGATTATTTCTTCTCTCGTGTTCTCCCCCTCCTTCTCAGGAACGCCAGTTAGCAGCAAAGACCATCTCCGTTTGTATCTAGCATGCTCCAGACACATTTCACGAAGAGCCTCGTTCTCTTTTTTCAGCGTCGCCATCTGCGTTTTAATACGTTTCACATCTTCCACCACAGATTTAACAGCTTCCGTATTAGCATCCACGGACTCCTTTACTTTTCTTACAGCGTCGGTGTTTTCTTGCAACTGGAATTCATAATTCTTTAAATGTTCACTTTGGGTGTCAAATTTACATACCAGTTTTTGGATAGCATTGAGGAGAACTGTGTTTGAAACTTGGTTTTGCGTCTGCGATTCGTTAGCCTTCATTTTTTTAGGATTTGGACTTTTAACTGGTGTGTGGTGACGATCAGCTTGCGGTCTGTCTTGTGATAAGTCGTGCTGCTGTTCCATCCATTCAATATCTTCTTCGTCGCACGCCTGTCGAAGAGCCGCTAGGTGGTAGCCATGATCTTTGTTAATGTTAGCCATTTCGCCGCTTCGGAGAAGGTGGCCGAGAATGACGGAGAGAAACACAGGGAGGAAGTTTTTGAGATGAAGTATAACTAGTCTGCTTCTAATTCCGGTTAACTTGATTGCGGTCAAGACATAAAGGAGGTTCTTTTCAGGAAAAGCCTCGGAGCCCACTCAAGTTGAACCGCTCACTCCGCCATCTTCCCAGTCCCCCCGGCAGCCTCCACAGGCGGGATACCCGATCCGTACCGGAAACCCGATCGGTACCCCGCATGCGCGAAAGGTGTCTACTTCCGGTCGAAGCATTTTACGATAGTTACAGGTCAGAGTATCTGTTAAGATGTTAAGAATAACAAGTATCTCTTAAAATCTTTCCGATAATGAAACATTTAATATAATGTAGAGAAAAATAAAAAAATAAAAAGATAGTGACAGATCGGGACTCCCGATCCTTACTGCGCATGTGCAAAGTCGGACCGTACAAATCGGGTCTACCCGATCCGTACTGCGCATGTGCAAGGGGTTTCTTCTTCTTCTGTTCGTTTAATGGCAGTGTACTCCCCAGTGTACGAGGATACCGCCACCTGCTGACTGAGCGAATGAACCCTATTGTAAACTGAATTAGCGTCATTACAAACGTGTGTTAAAGTTGATTTAGTGATAATCGAGTGTGTTTATGCTTGTCACTGTGGAGACTATTGATTGGAATAGTTATGATGTCCACTCCTCACTGTCAATTGTCAGTAAACACTTCATTTGGCTCATGAATTTTCATGTGACAGATTACAATTTTTTATTTATATACACACACTAGGCTATACTTTGATATGAAAGCTGAAAATGCACCATCATAATTCAGCAGATGTTTTCAATTTTTGCTACATATTCTAGGAATGTTTTTCTAATAATAAAATATAATATATTCTTGCACTAAAGGCAATGTGGCTGATCACCTAAAATCGTTTTACTTTCTGTTTTTGTATTAGATTTTTTGGTTTGCCACTTTGTCTTGAATTAACTTTCTTCTTTGTAACCACAAAATTAACAATGTTGCAAAATTAATTTTTGACAATATTTTTAAAAGGGTATTCTTAGGTTAACCATTTGTTAAATTGAGATTTGACTACACTCATTTGTATATATCCATATAATATTACACAGGACCACTGTATAATTTTCACAGGTTTACTGTAACAATACTGAAAACAAACAACAGATTTCAAGAACATGAACAACAGATACAGGTAGAGAAAATATGTTACAACCCAGATTTATTTCATAAATGTAATTTAAGGAACTAAATTAAACAACATTAAACAAAACACAGGTCATTAGGAGTTCTTGGCTCGTATGCAGTAACAAAGAATTCCACCGAGGCCAGGCCACACAGGGCAAAAGAAATTAAATAAACAATAAAAAGAAATCGGTGATAACCAATAACACAAGAGTTAGCAAAAACTGTCACAAATGAAAACAGGTATCAGAACACGAACCAACATGTGGGGGAACCACAAATGGGGAACCCTGTCACTAAAACCAGTGTGTGTGTGTGTGTGTGTGTGTGTGTGTGTAGGTGAACAGTGCAAACATATTAGCTGTACAGTTGCATGCAAATGTGGCTGCAGTAGCCTGGGCGCATCTCCTCCGAATAAAATGCCCGTAGTTGACCTCTTTTACCTGTTCCAACATATCCTGTAATACAAAAAAAACAAAAATCAAACAGAGAGAAAAATTGGCTCCAAGGTATGGTTTTCAGCATGTCACGCACCAGTGAGATTTTCACTTTTTGTAATGACCGCAATATAAGATTATACAGTGTTGTATACCTCGGGGGCAGTGTTTGTACTGATCTCCACATTGAAGGCAGATCTCAATTGTGAACATGTTAAAGTACTGTTCTCTGTACTTTTCCGAGAAGCTGCTCCATGTGCAGATGCCTGTGTACAGCACAAGCAAAAAACAAAAACACAAAACATTTACATTCTGCCAGTGAAAAAAATGTGACAACAGCAAAAAAAAAAAAGGAAATATAATTTACTGAAGCCCTTACTGTGAAGCCACTTGAAGTGTGCCCGTCTTCTGAAATATTCAGTAGACACAAGGTCTCTGAACATGGAGCACACCAGAGCCAGTTTGCAGATGGCTGTATCCCCTTCGTGCAGAACAACCTCTTCCAATATGTCGATGAGGACACATGCTGGTAACTGTAAAATATGGGTCAGAAAATACAAAATTTGTCCACCAAGTTTCAGAAATATGAGGACTGAAAATACATTACATTTAGTGGTGTTTTCATAACTAGTACTTCATTCCACTACTGAATAATGCCTCCTTCTGCCCTGATGGTGCTACCTGTGATTCTAATTACTAATTCAGTTACATCAACATTTTAATTAAAAGGGAAAATAAAGAGATTACCTCCAGTATAGGGCACCTGTCAGCATCAGCCTTTAGTGGAAAACATGATTATCACATTACATGGAAATGAAGATTACCACCATGTATGTAAACCTGCATTGTGATGAATAGTCTCAACAGTTCTGTGGTTATATTCTACAAATGGTTATCTCATTGTTGTCCTCTCTCACCTGTCTGATTAGACTTGGTAAAGGCTTGGAGGAGGTCGCCTTTGGTACCCTGAAGACAGGCTGGAGAGTTCCCTGGAGGAGAAGGGATGCTTCTTCTGTCCAGAAGGCGAATCTCTGTCCAAGCCTTAAAAAAAAAGCAATGCCAGTCAGAATGGACTCTAGTTGTGTACTGCTGCTCTCTTTTGTATGTTCAGTCACAGGGTTTATAATTGACTACATTAAGCCACTTTCACAAACATTTGCTTGACCTGATGTGTTCCCGGAGCCAAAACTGCAATTAATACTAACTTTGAAAACTGTGATTATGATGGTGCCAGTTTGTCTATAATACTAGCCATACCCCTCAATGCAGAATCTCTCCATCAGCTGAATACACCACCACTGGCGAATTGCTGGCATGTCCTCCTAAAGAAAAACATAATATAGTGTTTATCAAAGTTGGAGACTGGCACAGGTATTTTGGTGGTACTTTATGAAAAAGCTTACCTCAGTGAAAGATAGTGGAGATGAGGTGCTGATGCAGAGAGCATACTGTAAAGTAAAAGAAACCTTTAACATGTTTAAATGTTACATTGAAGTAATGGCAGGAAAAGAAAAATTCTCACCATCAGCATAAAGATGCTGCAGCAATTTCCATTGTACTGCTGAGGAAAGAACTGTAAAAAGAAAAATGTGTCCTTAAATGAAGAGAGCTGAGATGCACCTGCTAGTTTTTTTTTTATTGAATTATTTTGTACCTGATGAGCTTTCAAACTTTTGCATTGAAAACATACCTCAAGGTGTCTTCCTGTTTTCTCCATCCAGGATCCAGAATCAATAAAGGCTGCTACTCTCCTGGCATTGTAGAGAATACACATAACACACAAATCAAATGTTTGCCATTAACAAAAAAAATCAGGAAGTAGGGATGCAACAAGACGTTTTTCAAACCATCAGATCCTTGGATCTGAGTTTTTGCTGATACCAAATACCAATGCTGATACTTCTACCACACAGAAAATGTATTGAATTGGAAGGCAGGTTTTATTGTTTTGTGTGTGTGTGTTTGTTACAAATAATAACGGTGAATAATTTTTTTTTTTTTTTAAATGAATATTCAGAGAAATGACCCAAAAATTCTAAATTTGTGTGAAAAATAAACATTTTCTGTGAAACTTTTACCGATTTTCCACATTTCAAGTATCTGTTCGTGGTATTGGATAGATATGGATATGGATACGATTTCATTTGAACCGTATGGGACTGGATACCAGTATTGGTGCATCCCTATCATGAAGTAGCCTAAGAACGAGGCTCCCTCCTGAACTTTTAAGCCTAAGAACGAGGCTGCTTTTAGATGATCTTGCCAAAGAACGCACTTGGCCATTGAACAAGGCCAGAAAAACTTGTCATTTCTTTAGTGTCAACCTAAATATGGCTCGGTAGAGATCATCTGCAAAACCATCAGGGCGAAGTGAGTCCAGAAAGAGTATCTGTCTCTCAGCTACCAATATAGCCTGAAATGGACATGTTAGCATCATCCATGAAAACATGACATCTCAACCTCCGTTATTTTCTGTCAGATGAAAGAACACACAGCGAGAAAGAGAAAGGGCACTCACACAGAGCAGATAATGGTCAGCTTCACCTGCCTGCCTGCTCCAAGCTGGAAAAAGCAGGATGTCCTTGGACCTAAAGTTTTCCTACAGGTATTGGTACAAATTAGTAAAAATGCACACACAGGAGAAAAAAATCAACAAAAAACATACCGGCAAGCAACGAAGCAGGTTGACTTGTGGATCCTTCCAGGTGGCCACGACGTAGAGGTCAGCAATGTGAACATCTTTTCCCTAAAGGAAACACACACAAAAACCCAAAATCAATACACAACAACCATTGATGGCTTTAACCGAAGAAAAAATATACCAGTACAACAGATTACATGTCTTTGTGCAGCTTCGCCCACAATCTTCAGACAAGCATTCCCAATCTGAAAGAAACAGCAAAAAGCAACAGAATACAGTTTCAGTCACTATTCATAAAATCTTGCATTTCATGATATTTTCTTTGTGTTACATTAGCTAAAGTAACAAGATATACTTACATTAGATTCCAAGCAGTGTTCCAAACCCAGGCTCCAAAAGTCTTCCCGAGTCAGGCAGATATTGTCTTCCTTCACTAGGAGTTCTCCTGGAGGTCGGTTTTGGTCCAAAACATATTCGAGCTAAATGAAAAGAGCATTTCATGTGAATTTGCTTCAAAATATTATAGAAAATAATAAAGAAAAAGAATGAAAGGGAAAATACTAAATAAGGCTGGAATTACTCTCATGCTTCAGCAATTCTAAAACCATCAATGACTTTAACTTATTAAGGTTTAACGTGACTGCACAGACATGTGCCTTACCAGACTGGACTGAAGAGGGTCCAAGTCTTTCTGCCACTTTGCTCCTGGACTGGCATACTGATGATCAATCTGCCATTCAGGAGTCCCATATGAGTGGTCCAGGAGAAACTTCCTCTCAGTTGGTGGATCTGATAATATGCAAATATGTGGCATGACATACGAACTTTAATCCTTTTTTAACATTAAATCAAAATGTAATTGAGACTACTTATTGCATGTCATACTCTTACTTTTTGATCTGTGGTAGTTCCTCAGCCTGGACACGTTTACCTTCTGGCAAGTTGCTCCCTTCACAATAGTGGCCACCCCCTTTGGTGTGATGCTGGCCACAGTGTACGGTCCTTGGTGTTGGCTCAATAATGCATCTCCAGTGCGTCGTCTTTTTGGATCACCTGACAAAAGAACATCATCACCTGCTTGAAAAACACACTGTCTTACCTGCTTCCTTTTCTGTGTTCCAAAGGTCTTCTTCTGGGTGTCCTGTGCCCTCTCAATGTTGCGAAGAACCTACCAAAAAATGACACAAAAATAAGAGTGAGAAAGTGTTGAATACACAATAAAAATGAGAATGTTATCAACCACATTTTCCCGTTTTTCATAAACAAATCTCCTTTCCCTGTCAGCTAGCCCCCTTCAAACGTACAGACCGTTTCATTCAGAACTGTCATCTCCTCAACTCTTGTGTCGATGTCCTCTTCAGGGTTTGCAACCTCAAAGTCATCGTCCATGGGACAGGCGTTCATCACAGCAGGAAGACGTGGATGTCGGTGGAAGAGCAGGAAATAGGGACTGTGGCGGGTGGAGTGCTGATCAAACAAAATCTCTCCATTATTTCACTTTCTCTTGCACTTGTCAATTGCTTTTTTTAAATTATAAGTTTAAAAAAACACTCTTAAAACAATGCAACACTGTAAAGTATCTTAAAAGGAATACAAAATGTCAAAACAGGAATACCTGCTTTGCGGTGTTGATGCCATACACCACAGCAGCAAGGTGAACGTCCCAGTCATCATGGTTCTGGTTGACGTACTTTCTGAGAGCACGCTTGATGTTCTGGTTGGTCCTCTCATCCTTTGAGTTTTATTGTAGAATAGATAAATAAGCATGACGGATTTCACATGAGTGACCCAAGGTTAGCTATCCAAATGCTTACCTGCCCGTTGGTCTGGGGGTGGTACGCACTGGAGACAGCATGTTTAATATTCAGCATGCTGAAAATGCTGTTGTTGAGCTGCAGTGACATGAGCAAACTTGGCCCTAATACATCATATCATATCATATCAAGGCATGAATAACACTTTCACAAGTTTTACCTGGTTCACAAACTCCTTTCCTTGGTCAGTGATGATTTTCCTGACCATGCCAAACATGTATAACTTACAGGTCATGATTGCAGAGACCTCAGCTGCAGTCTTGGACTTAAGAGGTTCTGCAATCACCCACTTAGTAAACAGATCGGTCATTGTCAGGACATATCGGTTCCCTAGACGTGTTTCCGGGAGTGGTCCAATTAAATCCATGCCCAGCACTTCCCAAGGTTCTTTTACCTGCAGGTCACAGAACTTATCAAATTAAAATTTAAAGCTACCCTGCAGCACAAAAGCTTACTAGCATGAAAATAAAATTGGTGAACAGGCCTTAAGATGTACCTTGATGGGATGTAATGCTGGTGCCACAGTCTTGATTGGGTCATTCATCTGGCAGCGATGACAGCATCTGACCTGAAAGATGTATCCCAAAAAATATCAAACCAGTTGATGTAAATTGATAACAATAAAAACAAAAAAAAACAAAAACAGACACACACACCCACACAGAAACTAATGTTAAAATGTAAGTGTGCAAGTAAAGACAAGGTTCTTTATCTTGTTAACTGAAATAAGGCCATACCCATTCACTGATGTCCTGGTTCAATGTTGGCCAGTAATAGCCAGCAACAACCCTGTTTTGGGTACCTCTAACACCATTGTGGTTCCCGGTACCAGGGTTATTGTGGCATTCCATCAGAACTGACTTCTTCTCCTCCTCTGACATGACTACCAAGCGCATGCACTGCATACTGGGGCCAGTGTAGAAGAGTCTGTTGTCTGTTACAAGATGAAAATGTAAAAAGCTGAAAGAGTTGCGGAGTAAAGTAAAATAAAATGTCAGACAGATATTAATAAAGCTTGGGATAATGTATCTGCACCAGTAGGGTACACTTACCTTCAATTGAAATTGATTTTTAAAACTATATATGGGGTATATATGACAGACTTGTATTTTTTTGTAATAACACATATATATATATATATATATATATGGAGAGAGAGAGAGAGAGAGAGAGAGAGAGAGAGAGTTAAAAAATAAAAAAGGTGTAATATATTACAGGTGTAATATAGATAGATATATAGAAAAAAAGTAAAAAAAAATTATAAATAAAAAAAAAAAAATAAAAGATCAACATTAATTTTCGTAGTTACCCTTCAGCTTGTAATTAGGTGCCATTCTTCGTATTTTACGGCGCAGTTCTTCAGTCAGGGGAAGCTCTCCATTGAGGAGAAAAGCATAAATTTGCTTGTATACATCCATTGTTTAAATGTCCCGGGCAGTCGAAAAGGAGGAAGAGCTGTTGACAAATGCTAGGAGCTAACTGAGCGCTAACCGTATCATTCAAATATATTGAATGTCGCAATGTTGGCAAAGAGAGGAAGTGACGTAAGATTTGCGCATGCGGGGTACCGATCGGGTTTCCGGTACGGATCGGGTTTTTTTATTTTTTTTTTATTTTTTTATTTTTTTATTTTTTTTATTTTTTTATTTTTTTATTAGTAATATAAACATACAAACAAAATGCACCATATCTTACAGATTCAGAGAATAAACATTTCTGACATATTAGCAACTTTCATATATAGTGAAAATAAAATATAAAGATGGGGTCACATAAATTAACAGATTATTAACTCACTAAATCAAAATCTTCTACAAAGGAAACAAAAAAAGCAGCCTTTTTCTTTTTAACTAAAGTCAAAGATTTAACCAACAGGTTTAGGTCGTTTTTCCAGTGAGCCAGTGTTGGTTTAATCTTAAAAAAGCGACATTTATGTATAAAATACTTACACAAGATTAATAACACATTAACACCATAATTAGCTTTCTTTTCTTTCAAAAACACTCCAAACATTATCATATTTAAGGTAAATGGGGTAATTTGAATCCCACTGGAATAAAGCCAGGTATGAAAATCCAACCAAAATATTTGTATAAAATTGCACAAAAAGAATAGATGATCCAAATCCTCCTCTTCTGTTTCACAAAATACACAATTACCCGTTTCTATTTTGAATCTATCACTAAGGAGTCTATTTGTCGGGTAAATTTTATTCAAGATTTTAAATTGGACTTCTTTCCCTTTAGGAGGGATAGGGAAGGTGGTACGGATCGGGTAGTGACAGGATATTTTGGCTTCATTTTTGCACAATGGTAGGAGGCGGGGTCACGTCGTCCATGTTTTCTACAGTCAATGGCCGACACCGGTGTTTTAGCTAGCAAAGCGGTGTGGCTGATGTAGAGTGAAGCCACGTTAATGACAACGTGTACAACCATTGGAGATGCGAGCAGGACAGACGGAACAATTGACGGAAAAGTGTGGACTTTATACCAGTTTTTAAATTGTGTTGATAGGCTACGTAAAACCAGAGTTATGATAAAAATATGCAATGTTTGGTTTTTTTCCTGAATACTATCGTTGTTTATATTTACTGCGGGAAGAAACGTTTTATAAGAAAAAAAGGCTCGAAAGAAATCTCTCCGCCTGTGAGCAAAAACAAAACCAAAAACACCCCCACCCTTTTCTATTGGTCGAAAAAAGTGCCATGTCGACCAATCAAAAAATGATATGGCAAGTTGTTACGAAACGGGGGGAAGTTTTAGGAGTGACGGCGGTGTTTTGAGATGTGAGAGATTTGCGGCGATTAGCGCAAATCTTGTGTAGTTAGTGTGTAGTGTAGTCAGTAGTTTTGTTTTGTGTGTCAGAACAATGAGGCGACTACTGAATGTTACAGGTGTTACAGGAGTGATACATCCTGTTGTCAGGCCTGCAGGTATCAGGCTGTTGTTCTCCTTTATCTCATAGTCACAGAAATTATTTTTGGAGTGGCACAAATAATTTGTGTGGCATCAAATTTGATGTAGAACAGCTGATTGTTCTGTAAATAATTTAAAATGTTTATTTAAAAAAAAAAACGCCTTGGCTGCATTAAAAAAATTGCTGCAAAAAACTTTGTTATTTGCCAAACTGAGTTACTTTTTCGAAGAAGTAACTATATAATTAATTGCCCAACATTGGTCTTTATTTACTGTATTTTGCAGACAGAGAGTTACAGGACTCTCTCCCAGACCACAGACTCATAATACAAGTCAGAGCTTTATAAAAAAGAAAAAGAAAGTTGTGTTTTCAAAATTGCAGTTAAAGTTATTTTTACTTCCAATAGTGTTAACATACTACACAGGTCAATGACTACATTTTTGTTTTACATTTTCATTATAAATGGGCTAAAGAAGTTAATTAAAAGTAGTCTAACATAAATGTAAATGCTGTAATTTGATTATCTTAATAAACCATGAAACTTGGATGGATTCGATGCTGGCGTGACCACAGTGCACACATCTGATTTTGCTCACAGTGATCGCTCAGAGAGTTTGTGTGTTCGCTCAGACACGTGGAAAATGAGAGGGAACATTGATAGGGAATATAATGCATTCCTTAATACTATAATATCCCATACATTCAATGCTCACATTATTATCAGCACTTGGAGGGCAGTTGAGATGTGAATCCTCAATTGCTACCGAAGAATTTAGCAAGTAGGAATAGACAATGGGTGAAATTAAGAAATACTAGATAACTAGAAATAGCTCAACTCTCACTGTCTCTGTTGTCACATCTTACTTACCTTGGGTATTCAGCTGTGTGTTAACACAATGCCACAATCTTTGCAGAAGTGGATGTCCCAGCAAATATCCCCAAAGGTCAGGCTGTGCAATGCTCAAGGAGATCACAAAAAGCCCAAGAGTAGCATCTCAGATGCTACAGACCTCAGTTAGCATGTTACATGTTAAAGTCCATAATTGTAAAATTAGTAAAAGACTGAACATGGAGGGCTTGTTTGGAAAGGTTGAAAAGAGAAAGCCTCTTCTCTGTAAAAACAACATACCAGCACAGTTCAATTCAATTTTCAATTCAGTTTTATTTATAAAGCGCCAAATCACAACAACAGTCTCCTCATGGTATTTTATAAGTACCTTGTACTTTGTAAGGTAGATCCTATAATAATACATACAGAGAAAACCCAACAATCATATGACCCCCTATGAGCAAGCACTTTGGTGCAAGTGGGAAGGAAAAACTCCCTTTTAACAGGAAGAAACCTTCAGCAGAACCAGGCTCAGGGAGGGGCGGCCATCTGCTGCGACCGGTTGGGCTGAGAGAAGGAAGACAGGATAAAGGACATGCTGTGGAAGGGAGCCAGTGAAGAGACTCTCTATTTACATGAAGAAATTGGAGTCTATTGACCCTGTGCACGAGAAAATGCTAACTTCCTGGTTTGAGACCGGATGTGGGGTTGTGCATTTCCGGTAGTTTTACTTTGCGGTCAATCGCTACTGCAAAGATATCCTCCAAAATCATGTCCAAAACTCGAAAACGGAAAGATCGCGTTAAGTTACAAAGAGCAGAAGGTGGGAACACTCACCACTGTTATGTCATAAAAAAAATCTAATGATCAATTTTGGCATTTAAAGAGTTTAGATCGATCAGTTGTTTACATCACTCAACACAAGCAGAACTGCATTACTGCAGCAGAAGACACATCGTCCACATTCGGAAGCATATCTCTGTATAGTGACTGGTCTTATGATTTAAACAGGCAAATGTTCAGCATTCAAACTACAGGTGAAGAATAGTCAAACTAGATGTTTCCCCCATTATGTCAGATCAGCTAGTCAAGTACACACCTACACAGCATGTTAACAAACTGTGAAAAAAGCCACACAAAAATGAATGATTTCTGGTAAGGGTTTCTATACATTAGTATGTACGAAGGGTATGTTGTGACTTACCTTAAAAATTACAGCGGTCCCTCGCTAATAACGCGGTTCACCTTTCACCTCGCTGTTTCACAGATTTTTTAGTGCAAGTTTGCATGCTTATTTTTTTTACGTCACATTGTGTCCTGCGTCCTGATCGCTGCAGACGATCTCCTCCGTGCCGTCTCTCCTGTACAGTACAGAATCGCTGCATCGATTGCTAGCAGTGTGACTCTGAAGTGCAGTACTGTGTGTCCACGATGTCCACGAAACGTTTTGCACCATCAAAAAATAAAATTGGCTACTTGATTTCACCTATCGCTGGTTATTTTTAGAACATAACACCCGCGATAAACGAGGGACAGCTGAGAAATATAACATTTGAATCCATTTTCTCTTTTGCTCTGAGGCGCAGGGAAAAAATATCGACAAGTCGATGAACATCATTTACAGATATATTGGGTAAATGCCCAAGACATCTATAGAAATGTAAATCGCCGCTTGATTCATTCATTTGCTTAACTTGTTTTGGACCGTAAACCAGGCGCGAATAGGACACCGGAAACAAAACTCCCCACAGGAGCTTCCGCACCGGAAGTAGCATATGCTAACGTGCACATAGTCAATTAGACAGATATGATACAAACCACTGCAGTGCAGTACTGGTAATGCCTACAGCATGCTCAAATCATTCTAATAGAATATTATGGTCAACAGTATCGAACGCTGCACTAAGGTCTAGCAGGACAAGCACAGAGATGAGTCCACTGTCAGAGGCCATAAGAAGATCATTTGTAACCTTCACTAAAGCTGTTTCTGTGCTGTGATGAGCTCTGAAACCTGACTGAAACTCTTTAAATAAGCCATTCCTCTGCAGATGATCTGTTAGCTGTTTGACAACTACTCTTTCAAGGATTTTTGATATGAAAGGAAGGTTGGAGATTGGCCTATAATTAGCCAAGACAGCTGAGTCAAGAGATGTTTTTTTTAAAGAATAAATATCAATGGTACTGAATTTGGTACTTATTTTCTTCAATCAGTGATGAATAGTAAGATGCTCTAGCTTTACAGAAGGCTTTTTTTTTATAAAGAAGCAAACTATTTTTCAAGGCTAAATGATGATCTCCTAAATTTGTGACATGGCATTTCCTCTCCAGCTCACGAGTCATCTGCTTTAGGCCACATGTTTAAGAATTATAACAGAGAGTTCTGATTTGAGGCCTTATTTTTCACAGGAGCTACAGTATCCAGAGTTGTACTTAGTAAAGAGGTAAAATTATTAACAAGATAATCGACCCCTGTTGGAGTAGCGTCCAGGTAGCTGCTCTGCTCTATGTTGGTACAGGGCATTGACGATTATAACAACGGGTGGATTATATTCTTAAATTTATACAGCACTTTAAGAAAAACATCTACTGTGATGAAATCTATTCCTTACTGCTCTGTAATCCATTATTGTAAATTTAAATGTTAATGATGATAAGTATGACCACGTTTCAGATCCTGCTCAACTTTAACAACTATTGTCTAATAAGCTGCAAACAAACAATAATCTGCCTGAATTAAAAAACAAACCATGTTTATTTAACAGGTACATTTTGTTTCATTTGATAACTTGCATATTTTAATAAGAAATATTTGCAGATGTTTTAGATCAAAATGTCAAAGTAGCAAAACTCATTAGACAATGTTGTTAACATTCGCTACGGAAAGTAGTGATGGGATTTCCGGCTCTTTAGAGAACCGGCTCTTTCAGCTCCCAACCGGCTCTTCAGGTTGTTTTGTTGCTTTAATTAATTTATTATTAACAACAATATAAAATTATGCACAAAAGGAATTACTAATGTAAAAAAACAACAACGTGGTTTTATTTATATAAGTTTATATATAAATATATAGGGTGGCCCCTAGAGACAAAGCACGTACAAACTCCAAAACACATTTCTTGCATTAACTGAGCTTCCAAAACAGAGCTACCTAGATCACTTAAATTACACAATTTAAAACATATGTGTATTATTTGTGTATTTATACACAAGCACTCATATATATTCAAATAATGTAAAAAAAATGTTCATTTACCTGTTACTACCACACACCAAATCCGGTCATTGGTGCTTCCTGGCTTGTGTAGCCACTAGGTAACAAAAGCTCAACACTGCCCCTAGCATCCTGCAGTACGTCTGTTGTCTTTTGTACGTGCTTTCGGGGTTTGTACGTGCTTTGGACTTTTTAAGTGCTTCAGAGTTTGTACGTGTTATGGAGTTTGTACGTGCTTTGTCTGTAGGGGCCACCGTAAATATACTTTTATTTATTCACTCCACATAAAATGTAATAAATAAATATAATACAAAAACCAACTATTTACATTTCAACTTTGCAAACCACAACACAATTAAATATAAATATGAAAAAATATGAAAACAAAAAGAAGATGCACATTCTCTGTCACATGGACCTGCATGAATAAACTTTCTGAATCCTTTATCATCCGCATCTGAAAATAGTTGTGGATGATTACTATACCTTTCTAATGTGACGTTGTTGTCCCTGGCTCTCTTTCTATCTCTCTCCCTCCCGCTCTGTTCCTGTGCTACTGCAAGTGTAACTACGGCCCCTCCCCCCTCTGCCCAGCGCAAAGCACAAGGCTCGCATGCGGAGTGAAGCGGAAAAAAAGTGCGAGAGAGAGGGTGAGAGAAAGAAAAAAATCCCACAGCTCCCAATAAGGAGCCGGCTCACGTCGTTCACTTCAAAGAGTCGGCTCTAAGAGCTGTTTCGTTCGCGACCAACACATCACTAACGGAAACGGGCTAAATGAGGGGAGTGATTCACACTTGACTGTACAGAAATCATGTCAGTTACAGTGAACTGAAAGTGAAAATCAAGTATCAGTGGGTGTGGACAATTACTCAACCTTATCTTAGAATGAAACTTATGGTTGATACTTTGAATTCTTTTCAACCTGACTCAAAGGGTGAGAGAAGAGAAACTAAAAGTATTTTTAAAAAACGGTGTCATTGAAGGTGACCGTTTACTGTCAATTCCCTGAGCTTATCTGAACTGAGAGTCAGAATGACAGAAGATGTGATCCCAGAGTTATGTCTTTGGATTCAGTCATAGTGAACTGATAATCTATCCTTTATGTTGGTAAAATGAGTTAGAGCTTTCTTCTTTTGCACAACAGTGTAGTTCAGCAAAACCAAAATCAGTTAAACTGTGAAACTATCTTTCTTGGGATTTGTTTCGGAGTCTTCTTTCCATTATTGCCATTTTGGCATTTGACTGTTTCCTGGTTCAAATTTTTGACTAAGCAGGGAGTAGAGTATGAGATTGAGAGATAAATAGGGTGTAGTGAAGATCTGTTGCTTGTAAGAGAGCTGAGCGTTAAAATACAGCTGTCAATTTACTGATCACTGTTCCTACGCTCACTGATGGTCACAAGCTCTGGGTAGTTATGGACAGAATCAGGTCGTGGATAAAAGCATTGATATCCAGCTTGAAGGCTCCAAGAGTGGATAGCTGACTAAAATTTTGAGTTACAGTGTCTTCAACATACAGTAGAAAGTTAAGCTTAACCAGACACCCAATCAATTTAGAAAAACTATCAATTCAATTCAACTCAATTCAATTTTACTTACATGCTGCTAAATCACAATAACAGTTGCCCCAAGGCACTTTATATTGTAAGGTAATGACGCTACAATAATACAACAGACAGCCAGAGATTAATAATAACTAATACTTAAGTGCAGAGTGGTAATATAAACACATAGTGAGTGAAAAAGGTGAATGAAGACACAACTTTCTCAGATTCCTATGATTCAGTGCATCATAGGAATCTCCTAGGAGCCTAAACCTATTGCAGAATAACTAAGGAAGGTTTCAGGGTCACCTGATCCAGCACTATTTTATGTCATTTACATTGACCCTAAGCCAGCAGTTTTAAATTTCCACAAGTGTCACCTGCTCTGGCCCCTGGAAGACAATTCACTATGGTTGCTGGTGTCTCTAGCGTCACGTCTCTAAATACAATTGCCAGTTACCAGAGTTTGTTCCTCAGCTGCCGTGTTAAAATATACTATTCAGTTTTTGTAGCATGCATTCAAAGAAATCACACGGGCAGAGCTTGAAGTGGAGGCATATTCAAGCAGTTTATTGTGATCCAGTGTTTCACAGGTTTCTCATTAGAGTCGTACTATAAAATCAAGCATCTCTAACCTAAATATTTAAACTCAAAAACTTGTTTTTACTAGTCTTACTAGTTTTTTTTTATGTGTCTTAAATACTCAGAGGGTTACAGGTGAACTTTGCTAGTCCCAACACTGAGACCAACCAGATATTTTATGTCATCAGACAGTAAAACTGAAAACATACTAATATGTATAATTTAAATGTGAAATTATCCTCCTAATACAGATTCATGAAATAAATTTCTGCACTATTGTGAATGAGTTGAATTAGATATCAGTAAACATCAAGAACAATTTTAAAATCTTTTTCTGTTTCCTTATAAATAACAAGTTTTTTTTTATCAACTGATTTAAACTGATGCTCGTTGGGCCCTCGAATAGGAAATAATACATATTACCTTATAAAAATGGAACAAAGTTAACCAAAATGAACAAAGTGAACTTCAATACCAATACCAACGTAAAATACACCAAGAAAGCAATTATAGAAGAAGAATAAAAAAGGAAACATTTTTACAGCATTTCACATGATTTCAACTGATCTCTGATGAATACATTAAAAATCTGAAAATCACATTGAAACTAAATACAAAACAAGATTCTGTAAAGTAACATTTTAGGTTAAGTTATAGCATTCAGACTTCACTCTGATTACCCTAACCTTTTCCGCAACAACTAATACCCCATGTAAATCTTGTTCCTTTTTTCTGCTTTCTCTTGTTTCCTTTCCTCTTTTTATCAGATACGTCTTGTTTCTCACTCTCATGCTGTATTCCTGTATGAAACTCTTTTGCTACATTTTTCTTGTGACTGTTTTCTATTTTATCACTTTTACCTTTGTTAAAATTGTGAAAAGTTTGCAGTTCACCTTTATTGGAGTCACATCCTTCATCGTTTATTTCCTCTGCTTTTTTTAATGTCTGCGTGTTGACGCATTTTTGAATATTAATTGTCTGATCTTCCTTCTCAGAATCTATACCTCGCATGTCTTCACCAACACTTCTAGGTCTGCTGTGTGACTGAATAACCCCTAGTTTGTGCTGATTTTCCACAGTCTCTCCTTCCACACATTCATGCCTGACTTTTTGTCCCAGATTGTGCTGTTCTGTTTTTGTTTTATCTCTTCTTTGTGCAGCTTCACCATCTGTCTCATGCTGCTTATCATTTTTCTTTTGCTCTTCATCATTCTCTGACATGTTCTGCTTACCTTCATCCACCTTTCCACTGCTTTGAAACATATCAGAGGAGTCTTTATGCACTACAGACCCGCTTTTCCCATCTCTTGTTTTACTTCTATTAGCTTCATCTGTGCTATTACTGTCTACCATCTCAGCTATCATCATCTGCTTGTCCTTATCTCTTAGTCTGTACTCTCTCATTTCTTCATTTTGTTCGACTGTCAGACTGTGTTGCTTATCCTGGTGATCACTGCCTTTTCTGGGTTTTAAATTTGCATCCTGCTGATGCACAACATCATTCTTGTGGTCATCAGAATCCTGATTATCAGTTTTTCTTTTCTTTGTAATTTGGTCACTGCTTTCATTGTCTGCATGTTCCATGTCTTTGTTTTTCTTGTTTTTTGCCGAGTACTTTTCTTTCTCTTTTTCCTGTTTACTTTCATCTTTATTCTCTACATCATTCATTATCATCTGCTGATCTTTTCCCTGTATGTCCACAAGGTTATGGTCCACGCCTGCTGCCTCACCTTCGTCTCTCCCTGTGGTCTTTACAACCTGTTCTTGATGCTCACTGGCTGAAGCTCCACCAGTGGGTGCCTCACTGATGTGTTGTGTGTCTGTAGCATGCACTGGAAATGAAATCAAAACAGTCAAAGTCATTTCAAACTGCCAGTGTGATACAATCATTCACAGAAACATCAGTAAGTTCATCAGAAATGTTTCCCATCTTACTTTTCTTTCTCCTGTAGAACAGAAGATAAGCACTGCTGGATCTAGTAAGAGCACTGTAAAAGTAAAGTAGGGTCAGTTTAATATTCAGTAAATGTTTGTTTTCGGAAGAAAATTCAGATAAAAGCTTACGTGTTATTTCTGTCCAGCTGGAATGGTCTTTCTGGAAGCTGTTAATATAAAGAATACAAAGGTGATCATCTATAGGCTAAATACTTTTTTCTATCAAGCACAAAACTGCATTAATATGTGTTAAAGTATTCATGTCTTGGGAACAATACCAATGGAAAAAAAATCAATCAGGCTTACCAATGTGACACAGGTATCATTGAAGTTGTACCATCTGTCATCATCCTGCGATTTGATTGTTACGGTGTAATGTCCGGATCTCAAGTCACCAAAGTGCTCGACAAATGCATAAAGCTCATAGGTCTGGTTCTGATAATGGGTAAAAAAAGGAAGAAATTAGTATCAGGAATTAGAAAATAAAAAGTAATGACAACATAATGAAATATTCAGTATACCTCTGGTATTTGTAGAGTGTCAGGAGCTGTGACTGCTCGTTTTATTTTCACATGTTCTTGGTATCGATGGTCAAACCTAAATCTTTTCAACAGCAGCGTCAAAACTTCTGGATAACGTGTCATTTCCAATTTCTAATTAATGGACATATACCAAAAAGATGTCAAGAATTTTAAGTGCCCCACAATTTAAGATTTAATGTAGTTAAAAAGAGAACGAATCCCTAAAAATATAAATTTTAATCATAACGACTGCTGTACAGATTTAAGAAGTTAACTATTTTAACATCATCAAATCTACATGCTATTTTGTTTCAACAGTTTTATAATTTACTTAATGTCAAACATAAATATTCATGCTCTTTATTAAGGACCTCCAGATTAAATTAAATATTGTAACAGAACCAAATGACCATTAAAACATCCTGTCCTAACTCCACTGTGTAAACTTCAACAACAAGAGAACACCTAGGCCACTGGCATTGTCAAGCAATCCCACCATTGCAATTATAACACCTTTAAACCTGTGGCCTTCAAGTTTATGTGCATAAATCACAAAGGTATTTCTTATTAACTTACTATTTTAGCACCAGCTTTGGCATCACATATTTCACAGTACAGCTGGTTGTCTCCATCAATACATACTTCTTGGAAAAAGTCTTTAATTTCTTTCTCCTGGGGAAAATAAAGAACACATTCATATTACTTGAACCAAGTCTCTCCCTTCAACAGTACACACCTGTAGTGAACACAATACATGGGATATTTCTTATATTGCAGCATACTGCAACTCAACATGCAGTTAATTTTGTTCTATTTTATCAAAATTGTTTGACGAAATGTTTGTTAATTGAAATGTGCTCTTCATGCTACACATTTGAATCTGTTACACATTTATGTTGCACATCTAATAGAACAGTGGCTGCCTTACCACATTGTATTCATTATTGTCTGACTCCAATGCAAGAGGCAGACTCCAGAATGGATCACTGGTGTTTGTATCTGTCTTACACTCACTGCATGTGTTCTTGTGTGTCAGCTCTCCTTGAAATATCTAAAGTTTTCAAAAATAGAGACACTTAACTTCACACACATACAAGCACAAACATATATAAATATATAGCTTCACAGTGTTACCTGTGAAGCCTTACGACTGGTTTCATTTAAAATCTTCTCAAAGTATTCAGCAGCATCACGTTGCTCATACACTGGTGGTGAGGAGAAAAATCAAATATATACTTATTTACTGTTCTACAGCTGGGATTTTAAAACTTAGTTTAATTAATTGTTAATATTGCCTGTAGCAGAAAAGGAGTGCATTAAAATTCTTACACCAGACTATGTTAACACTAACCTGATGTTAAGGTGTTTTCCTCTTAAATTTAAAATTTAAAAGCCATTATTAACACTTGCTAACAGACACTGTACCTTGGATCTTCAGCTTGTTTGTGATCCGAGACGTCGTTGCTGTTTTTTTCTTTAAGGTTTCAAACAGGTGTTTAAGAAGTGGATCAATATATTTAGAGTCTCTATAAAAAATAAACACATTGGTCGTGAATGATACAAAGGTACACATTCAATTAAATTCAACCAAATAAATTCGCTTCATTAATTTCTGTACCAGACCTTGTCACCGCTTCTTTGAAATCTTTGGTCATGAACAGCACCTGCAGCACACTGTTCAAGTAACACGTTGCTCCTTGATTTACCAATCCATTGGGTTTTTTGGCTGTTGGAAAGAAAATAATAAGTATCACACTAGTTTTATTGTTATGGATCAAAGAATAGCTTTCAGATGTAAACTGTGCGTCGTACCATGAGAATTAATGTCAGTCATTGTGATTCCTTCAATGCGCCAAAAATGTTGTTCCACCGCATATAACCTACTTTAAAATGTAAATGATGTTTAGGAACCTTTATAATCTGTTTTTATATAATAAAGGCAAAGCGGAAGAAACAAAACACCTTAAAAACACTTAAAAATACCTTTAGTTTGTAGCCACGCTTGAAGGACGATATATGTGGCTTGTTCCTCGCTACTCACTTTCTTTTTCGCTGGATGCCACACCTACAACTGCATATGTGGCCACAGGAAATTGTTGCTGTGCACGCATCTAGTTTAATATCAGTTTCGCCTTCTCCTCCTTGCCCCTACTATCTACATATTTAACAAAGATTCATGTGCTTGCCTCTTTGAACCTGCAACCATTCCATTCTTTTCCTCTTGATATTTCCTGCATATCTTTATTTCTTGAGACTTTATCTTTTATTCACGGTTTGTATGTATGTGCTTATAATTGCTTGTTACGTCAGTTTTTTCCGAAGGTAATTATCTAGCCAAAAGGCTTGTAGACTTTATGTCCAACATAAAGAACATACATCTACTGGAAATCTCTTTGCTCTGTTTTAAACCAATAGTGGCTGAAAACGTGAAGTTTGTTCGGAAACAATAGTAAAGTGTAACTAACTGAGCAATATTTAATGCAGTATAAAATTTTTAACATTATACTTGGAAATGATATGCTTTCATAATGCATCCTTTATTTACAAAAAGAGAATATATACTTGGTCCATTTAGGCTTTATTAGAAATCTTATTTCAGTTTACTAATTTACAGAGATAAAAAAAACAAAAACAAAAAATAAGAGGGAAGCCGATTTTTATATCTGTGACAATTTATTCTTCAGTTTTCTTTCTTTTTTTTATTCAAGAAATTAACAATGTAATAAAAGTCAGTGATAATCAAAACCTAAGTACTGTGTCAAGTATTGTTATGACATCAATATCGAATCCTTCATATTTTGAGATCAGGATCACATTTTCAACACAGATCTTTATACAAAATGAGACGATGACTGTGTTCTCCGTCGCCCTCTATCAAGCTGGTAGACCTCCATTAAGCTTCACCACCAGCTGGATAACAGACAAGTGCTGGATTCCATATTTATACAGAAGTTCATTGTCGTCATCTAGCCTATGGTTGGCGAAGATCATCTGCAGATCATCTGTACCCAAGAACGCGTTTAAGAATGAAAAGGAGAAACAAAATATGCATTTTAGAAAATAGATGAACATTAGCTTGAAATAAAAATTACACACGTCAGATAAGTTTTCAGCTCAGTTAAAATGTATATATAGGTTGACCCTGTTGTTGTGTTTGTTATGAAATGTGAAAATGCAGCTAGTCTCGTTGTTTTTCTTTTTCAGTGTTTAGCCTACCTGCGGTCCCGGGAAACCTCTTTACTACTTTATTTTTCAGATCTAGGACGGTCATTTTCTTCATCATCTCTTCGGAGTCGCAGAGGTCAATCACTTTAAGCTCACGATCAATCCCGAACACTTTGACCTGGTATATTTTACCCATGATTTTATGTTTTGTTTTGTTTTTCAGCGAGAGGCAACACTGAGTCTCGTTCAAGTCACTCTCTGAATGAGAGATGAAGCTGTTCTTTCTTATCTGCTATTGAATCCGACGTCACGGTGGAGGCAGCCGCATCCGGTTTTGTAGAAACAAGTGTTGTGACGTCTTGAAAATACTCAATTTTAAAACCAACAGGAGATGTTCGATCATTTCAAAATAATTAACGTCTGAATGTTACTGTTGAATGGCTTGCTTAATTAATTTAACCAAACAGACACATACACCTTAACAGACATGAATACAAAAGCAAAACTATTATTTCCCACACCCAGTTTCGATTTCCAAGAAACGATATGAGCAACTTACATACTTGGGGGGGTTCAGTCATGTAGTAACTTTTCACCTTAACTATACAAGACACTTGTTAGACACTATGAACTATCTTACAGACCTCTGGATGTTTAAAGACAACTAATAATGGTCACGAAAAATACTAAAGGCAGGAAGGTTTCCTTTAGATCTAAATATATTATTCACACCTCCGGATTTATATCACAGTTCACATATGACTTGTATGCAACTGATTTGTTAAATATTTTAACTGTATTTCAATAATAGCCCATTTATTTCAGTGGTGCACAGCTCTTTCCTAGTTTGTACACTGTTAAGACTTTTCATCGCCACTTTACGGTAACATACTGGCGTCACTGTTGCCAGCGTCATACCGTGACGCCGTGTTACGGTAGCTTACCGTTCTGCAGGATGATACCGTTTTTTGCTGGTGTGGTATAATACTCCTGGACAAATTATGGTTACGCACCGTAGCCTTTTTTACAGTATCTCACTGGCGACAGTGACGCCAGTGAGATACCGTTATGTCGTAAATTACGTCAACAAAGTAACATCATACTGTGATTAAGAAATTGGTATACTACCGTTTATTCACGGTATGTCACTGTAAGCCCGCTGCAAGGTAATAAACTGCAATATATTAACCAGTAACTTACCTTTATCACCAAAATATTCATCTCTGCTAGAGGATACCGTGTCCCAACAGGCGGTCATTTACTGTTTAACAGGTCGTAATTGACCGTAATTTCAGTTAACAGTAACATACTGTAAGAGACTGGAGGGTTCCAAAGAAATTTGATAGATAGATAGATAGATAGATAGATAGATAGATAGATAGATAGATAGATAGATAGATAGATAGATAGATAGATAGATAGATAGATACACACACACACAAAATATAATTCATGTGCTTTACACCACTTTATTTCAGTTCTGATTTTCCTCTGCAGAAATACACATTTCCTTTTTTTTTTTTTTTGCCTGTCCCGTTTGGCTCTTTTGCCATCAGAATTATTGTCTAAAGGCAAAGAAAGATGCCCAACGGATTTACTTTACCAAATTGACCATCCCAGCCTTGCCATAATGGTCTATTTGATTCACCTTTTATTGTTTATTTTATTTTCACTTGCTGAATACGGGACAGACTTGACTGGGGGAAAGAAGGGGAGAAAGAAAGAGGGAAAGAGAAACAGCTGAGAAGAGGGACGGGGGAGAAGGGCAAAAAACAAAAACCAACAGAATGGGCAGAAAAAAAAATAAAGAAAATGCATATATCGATCACCTGGATCACCTGTTGAGAAAGAAAAAGGAAAACAAGCAGAAGAGAACAAGAGCAATAGAATAAACAACATCACAATGATATATATGGGAATATAACAGTAAATACTAAATATTAAACATTATTGTGCAGCACATAAGATCAACAGAACACAGTGTGCTTTGAGGTAGGAGCCAAAAAGGGTGTAGTTTGTGTGTGTGAGCACCCGTGTGTACACCTGTGAGCATGGACGCGCTTGTTTTTTTTAAAAGGTTCCTTCATGTAATGATCTGCTAGAGGGTGTGGGGGGGCCACAGCCCCGTCCCCCAGGGCATGAAGCAGGTATGGAGGAGATCAAAACTCCAGACATCCAGAGGCCCTCAGAACACAAGAGACCAAGGAAGACCAACAGAGGGGCAGCCATGCCACTGTCCCAGAAAGAGCTGAGGAGAGTCCCGGATGAGGGCTCACTCAGCAGCCGCGGAGCAGAAGCCAGGGGGAGTTGCAGTGACGCGCCCGTGAGCTCCGCCGGCAGCCAGCTGCGCCTGAGTAACCGAGCCCCAGGCCGAGAGGCCGGGGGCACCCCACCTCCGAAGTGGCCCGAGCGAGCCCCAGGCTCCAGGCCCCGATAAGCGGCCGCCAAGGAGTGAGCCGGTGTGTACCTGGACGCCCATCCCCAGACACAAAGAACCAACAACGCACCGATGTCTGATGGAGTCCGCCACTGGCAGGGGAAGTGGTGGTGGGGGGAGATAGGCCTCCAAACCTTGGAGGGCCTGAGATGTCCCCAGAGAGGTGGCGTCTGATACCCAACCTAACATATAGACACAGACATACAGGCACACACAGATACAAACATCCATTCCCACCCTCATGCTCTCATATGCACTTGCTCCACACTCAACCAATGTGGAGACAGACATGAAGAGACGCTGTACACACAATCACACTCCCCAAGCGTACTCTACGAACCGGGTCTAGGTACCCTTGCCCCTGGAGGGGGGAACTGCACCCAGACCCAGGTGGTGTTACCCTTTTCCCTGCGGTGGGGAGAGGCAGACCGCCCCGACTCCGCAGCAGCAGGGAGGCCCCACACTCCAGACCGCAGTCGGACGGCCAACTCCTCCTCCTAGCCCCCCTGCTCCAGCGGGCCGCAGAGAACGGGGGTGAGAGAAGACTCCAAACCTCCCTCCACCCGCTCATTGTAGTGTTGATGCATGTGTGTTCTAAGGTACATTTAAAACCCAGGAGGGCATGGAGCTACCTGCCAGAGAGCAGCAGGTATGCGCCTAGTCCCTCATGCTAGCCCTCAATGTCTACGTGTATTTAAAATTGAGAGGTGGGCAACGACGCCAGGGGTGAGGTGTACACCCTGATGGTAATTTGGATTCCGTGTATCGTGCCCACCCCCAAGATCCTATATCTATGTGTAATGAGAGTGTGAGTAACGTGAATGTCTAAGTTGTGGGATAAAATTGAGGCAGAGGCAGCCAGAAGGGGACAGAGGAGGGGGGGGGTAGCCTCCTCTGCACCCTGGTGACATACCCCTACTCCAAGGCCCTGAATGTGTGGGTGGTTGTGGTGGAGCGGGAAGAGGGAGGCAGCTGGAGATGGGGAGGGAAGGAAGGGAGGGGCAAGTGACCCCTCCCTGGGGCCAGCTCCCCTGCTGACCCCAGTAGGCACCCCCATACTCCGCGACCCGCCAGGGAAAGGGGGCCCAGGCCCATCCAGACCGGGGCCCAGTGCAGCAGCGCCTCCCGGCCCCACAGAGCCCGGGACAGTCCACCCAACCCCACCACAGAGAAAACTGCACCCACCCCACCATCCACTCATCTTCCAGACTACATAAGACAATAGACGCCCAGGCTGAGATCTTCCTCCACCTCTCCTGTATCTCCCCCTCCTGCAGAGAGAGTTCCTGAAGAGCGGAAAGCTCCTGCAAGATGTGACAATCTCCCCCACCAGTTGAAGAGCCCCCCAGGTGGCTCGACGCACCGGCGGCACCCTGCGCCAGGGCTGGGCCCCCATGTACCCACCCGCCCACAACCCCGGCAACACACCAACCAGGACCCAAGCCCCCGAGGCCCGGCCAGGGCCCCAGCCCAGAGACGGAGCGCCCCCAGAACCTCACGCCCATCCCGGACCCACCCAGGGGCAGCCAGGCTACCAGGTCAGTAACCCACATCTGTCAGCACAGACCCTCCCCTAGCCCCGCTGCATGCAGCCACGAGGAAACAGTCACCCGAGAGCCAACAGAGCCCCTAACCGGACATGACCGCTACCCCGGATTGAGCCCCCCAAGGAAGATGCCTCCGGGGAACCCCCCGACGCCCTAGGCCTGTCCCTACCCCCACACCAATCACAACAGTGAAGGCGGGACCAAACTATGACCCCCCCACCCCCACTAGGTGATGGAGCTGATCAAAGGAGCCCAGAGCAATTGATCTGGTGTGGTGGCAGAGGCTGTATCAAGACTGATGTAATCTAATAGATAATTTCTATATTGGTTAGAATTAAGATTATTTTTATTTTTCCAGTTCATGAGGACTGTTTTCTTGGCTATGCATAGGGCAGTGAAAACCATATTGATGAGAGATTTTTGAGTTTTGTGATTATGCTTAGTTGTAGCTTCATTTAAAGGAAGAAGAGGTTGTGAATTGGAGCCAACACAGGAAGAGAGATTGAAGCCATATGTGCAGAGGAATGCTGTGACATACATACTACCTCCTTTGTTAACAGGCAAGCTAACGGTCTCTTTCTCCTTTTATGGAAATGTTTTTGTATTTTGAACATGTCACTCCTACTTCCTTGAAGGCTCAAGTATAAATAAAGCAAGCTCTGAAAGCCCTGGGCGGTTTTTCCTCTGTCTCACTTCTGTCCTGCACACGTCTGGTGCAGGATGGATTGGACGGTGAGGGACAATCGTCCATGTGTGCACATGTAAAAGATATCTTGAGTCTGAGTTCCTTTGCCTTCTACAATTTCTCCTCACACATATGGACTATATTCTTTTCTGAAGTGACATTATCTAAGCTGCCCAACAAACACACTAAGGGGGAAGTTGGAATGTTACATTTCAGACACTTTGATAAGTCCTCACATATCTCGTGCCAAAACTTCTGAACTGGTGGACAGAACCAAAAAGCGTGGATATACTTGTCCGGTGAATTGGTTTGGCAGTGTGAGCAGTTGTTGGTAGACGTAAAGCACATCTTGAACATCCGATGACCTGTATAGTGCACTCTATGTAATATTTTGTATTGAATTAATTGAAGACTGGGATTTCTGATTAGATGAAAGGTTTTTAAGCAAATCTGAGACCAGAAGTTTAGGTCTAAGTTAACTGATAAATCCGCTTCCCATTTTGCAATAGGAAGTGATATTGATTCATCTGTTTTAGAAAGCATTCTATATATTTTGGACAGTAATTTGGGGGTTTTAAGAGTAAGAAATTGAACCACACTTGGTGGTGTTTGTAGTTCAACTTGACCCGGTTTAAATTTCTTTTTTACTATGGATTTAATTTGTTGATATTCTAAAAATCTTTTCTTGTTGATCCCATATTGTGTAACTAGTCCGTCAAATGAAATAAATTCTGTTCCTTCTAGTATATGTTCTAAATATTTGATTCCTTTACCACTCCAATCTGAAAAGTTTATCATATTATTGTTTTGTAATATGTCAGGGTTGTTCCAGATAGGTGTACGTTTGCATGGGATTAATGAAGATGCCGTCAATTTTAGAAACTCCCACCATGCTGTCAGAGAAGAGCTGATGTTGATGCTTTTAAAGCATTCATGTCATTGGATGTTTGAGCTGATAAATGGTAGGTCTGAGATCTCTAGATTATTGCAAAGTGCTTGTTCTACATCTAGCCAAGGTTCATCTAAGAGGGTACGTTTTAGCCATCCTGAGATAAACTGAAGCCTGTTGGCTAAGAAGTAGTGCTGAAAGTTAGGTAGTTCTAATCCTCCTCTATCCTTGGTCTTTTGTAGTGTTTTTAAGCTTATACGTGGGGGTTTATTTTTCCAAAGGAATTTGGACATACATGAATCTAGAGATCTGAACCAATCTTGTGGCGGTTTAGTTGGGATCATTGAGAATAAATAATTTATTTTTGGTAAGACCATCATTTTTATAGCGGCAACCCTTCCCATGAGTGATATGGGTAGACATTTCCACCTAGCCAGATCATCTTCTACCTTCTTTAAAAGTGGGATATGGTTTAATTTAGTTAGATCTGCAAGCTTGGGAGAAACATTAATAACTAAATATTTTATATTTCCCGATTGCAGTGGTGTAGAAGAGGAATTATGGAGGGAGCAATTAATCGGTAGGACTGTAGATTTGGACCAGTTAATTGAGTAATCTGATATTCTTGCAAAAGAGTTTATCAATTCAATCACCCCAGAGATATTGGTTTGTGAATTTTGGAGAAAGAGTAACACATCATCCGCATAAAGGCTGATTTTATGTTCCACGTTCTTGCATTTTATGCCCTTAATTACTGAATTCTGTCTAATTGCTGCTGCTAGTGGTTCAATAAAAATTGCAAATAGTGAAGGGGAGAGTGGGCATCCCTGCCTGGTGCCCCCTCAAGAGACAGAAGCTGGAGGATGTCTGGTCATTTGTTCTGACACAAGCTGTTGGGGAATTATATAATATTTTTAACCAGTTGATGAAAGAGGATCCAAAACCAAATTTTTGTAAAGTTGCAAAAAGAAATTTCCAGTTAACTCTGTCAAATGCTTTTTCTGCATCTAAAGAGAATATTGTAGTTTCTAGGTTTTTACTGTATGAGTAGTCTATCAAATTAAGTAATCTGCGTGTATTTGTTGATGAGTGCCTACCTTTTATGAAACCAGTTTGGTCAGGATGAATTAAGAGGGGGGTTATTTTCTCCAGTCTCTTTGAGAGAGCTTTGCAGATCATTTTAAGGTCTACATTTATAAGGGATATTGGACGATAGCTTGAGGGATATACAGGGTCTTTGCCTGGTTTTAGCAGGAGATTAATGTTTGCAGAATTGATATTTGATGGAAGTCTGCCCTTTTCTTTGATTTCCAACAACGTTCTGTAGAAAACTGGTGCTAGAATCGACCAGAATTCTTTGTAGAATTCTGCAGGAAAGCCGTCTGGACCTGGAGCCTTATTATTGGGCATACTTATCAGGGCTTCCTGGAGTTCACCTGGTGTCAGTGATGAATCCAGTGCCATTGCTTGAGTGTCTAATAATTTTGGAAGAGTTATGTTGTCCAAAAACTGATCAATTTCTTTTTTAGATGGGTTTATTTGTGGTGAATACAACGTTTTATAGAAATCCCTGAAAATGTTGTTTATTTGTATCGGTTCATATATTGTGTTCCCAGATAAATCTTGAACAGCACAGATAGTTGTTTTTTCTTTATTTATTTTTAGCTGGTTTGCTAGAAATTGACCAGATTTATTACCATGTTCATAATTTTGTAAGCGTAGTCTTTGTACTAAGAATTTTGTTTTTTTATTAATTATCTCATTTAATTCTAGTTTTGTTTTGCGTATTTTGTTCAGTGTTTCCTGATCTTGGTGGGACGCGTAGGCTTCTTCTAGTGATTTGATGTTTTTTTCTAATTCCTGAATATTTTTGTTTTCTTTTTTCTTTTTATGTGATGAGAAAGAAATTATTTTACCTCTCATCACAGCTTTCTCTGCTTCCCATAGAACAGAAGCTGATGTTTCGGGAGTGTCATTATAGTCTAAATATGAAGTCCACTCTTTTTTAAAATATTTAATAAATATTAATAAATAAAGTCTTCATCTTTAAGTAGTGAAATATTAAATCTCCAGTTTTTTCTTGGCGTAGTATTATTCTTGTGCATTAGTGTTAAAGATACAGGACCACGATCGCTGACAGCTATAGGGTGAATCTCAGTGTCTGAAATGTCGTTCAGCAGTGAGCTGCCGACCAAAAAATAATACAGACGAGAGTAAGAGTGATGGACATGTGAGAAAAAAGTATATTCCTTACTGGTGGGGTGAAGGGAGCGCCATGCATCGCAAAGACCAAAGTTGCTCATATACTGTTTGATTATATTTGTGGACTGCCAATTACGCTGAGTTCCCGCTGTATTGAACCTATCCATGTCTTCATTTAGTCCAAGGTTGAGGTCACCTCCAAGAACCAGTGTGCCATCTAAGTGCTCAGAGAGTGCACTGAAAAAACCGTGAAAGAATGAGGGATCATCAACATTTGGACCATATACACTTGCAATACATAGCTTTTTATCAAGTATAGATAGTTTAATGATTAAGAATCTGCCCTCTGGATCTATAACTGTGTCGAGTACTGTGAAATTAATATTTTTATGTATTAAAATTGCTACTCCCCTTTGTCTAGAATTATAACAAGCTGAGAACACATTAGGAAACTCAGGTGTTTTAAGTTCATTCGAACCTCTAAGAGGTCTGTGGGTCTCTTGTAAAAGGACAACATCTGCCTGCAGTTTTTTGAGTTGGTTAAATATTTTTAACCTCTTTTCTCTGGAGCCAGCTCCATTTATATTCCATGTAATGAACCTCAGTGTACCCATAGATGTTTGTGTATAACTAGGGATGTATGCTGTGTGTGTCGCTTAGACAGGTGGAGAGAATACGTCACTTGTTCATAAATAAGGAGAAGGAGAGAGAGAAAAAATGTGTGGCGAGATGCTCCCTGAGTCTGACTATGTGTTTGCATATTTACTAATATGAGTAGGCTTGGCTTAAGTGTGTGTATCCTAAACGACTGTGTGCGCTGTCTGACTGAAGTAAATGTGCTGCCGTTGAGCGCATGGTGCGTATGTGTCGAAATAAAGGATGTTTGTGGATGAGTGTCGAAGCAGGTGATCGAGGCAGTGAAAGGAATAAAGAAAGAAACCAAGGACAGGGGTGGGCAGCATAAAACCAAGAGGGGGAAAAGAGAGGAAAAAAAAAAAAAAAAAAAAAGAAAACGAGAAGAAAAAAAAGACAAAGCGTAAACATTCCAATTAAATCACTGACGGAGAGTGACGGTGTTAATTCTGCTATGAAATCACACTTTAAGATGCGATTTGATACCGGTAAGTTAAACAGATGTTAATGCAAGTTAGTGTGAGTGGATAGGGAAAGGGTGTAGCTGATTCTTATCTGGTGTGAGTTTAATACAGCCACGGAGTGATGTTGGGGTCGCGGTGGAGCTGTCCGTCCACGTACAGCCGGTCCACAGCGATGACAGCGCGGGAGCCCTTCTGGATGAAGCCGCGTCGGATTGGGAAGAGGACCCTGCGTCGTTCCAAGATCTCTTTGGGGAACTGGTCGTTCACGCTGAAGTCCGTTCCTTTTAATTCCCCGCCGCGGCTTTTCACATGTTGCTTTTGTTTGAAGTGGCCGAATTTGGCCACGATAGGACGTAGTCTCCCGGCCGTAGCCCGAATGGGGCCGAGGCGATGTACCCGATCGAAGACGATGTTCTTCACAGTGTCCTCCGGCAGCTTCAGGTGGGTTTTGATGAAGCTTTTTACCGTGGTCTCCGCGTCCTCTCCAGCGGCTTCTGGAATACCAGAAAATACCAGATTATCACGCATGCTACGAGCTTGTAGATCGATAACTGTTTCTTTTATTTTTTTATTTTCTCTATTGAGCTGGGTAACATTTTCTGTGAGACATTTCACCGACTCCCTTAGCGTGGTATTTTCAGCAGCAAGCGTTTCCACCTGCTCAGGCCCGGCCCTAACCAATCTGGCGCCCTAGGCAAGATTTTAGGTGGCGCCCCCCTACATCGGCAGTGTAGTGTATGTACTCACAAGAAACCGAATAGCTTTGTCTTTGACCTTTTTTTTTTACTTAAAGAAAGAAAATTCACAATCAGAATAATTAACAAGATAAAAAAATATATGAATAAATAAATGAATACAAAAAATAAAAAATGAATATATGAAATACAATAAATTTTACATACATAAACACAATAAAACGTGTCAACAAGTTGGATAAAATAAATTAAAAATACAATATAAATAAGGCACTGCACAAAACAAGATATTAAATAAACCAGTATGACTTTAACAACTATATTACAAAAAAGGGGATCCTACAGAGTTCTCTAGTTGTGCTTTTTAATACTGCATTAACTAGAATGACTTACAAATTACTGTACACCACCGCCTCATCAACCTCACATCACCTGTTACAGCCTTACTCTCCTAGTCTTTCTTGCAGCAAAGTCATCTACAACATCATCATATGACAACTGATTTGAGACCACATGATTTATGCTTATGATGGAAAGTCCACTGAGACGTTCTTGCATCATAGTAGATCTCAGGTAGGTTTTAATGAGTTTGAGCTTAGAGAAGCTTCTTTCAGCAGCAGCCACTGTAACAGGAAGAGTGGCAAAGATTCTCAGAGCAACCCACATGTTGGGGTAAATTTCTGCCAGCTTCTTCTCATGCAGGAAGGTCAAGAGTTCCATGTTTGTCATGTTCTTTGATGGCAATGGTGGGAAATTCTGCATTTCCATTGCAAGTTCTGTGCCATTAATGTCCGGCTGGCTGTCATGGGTCAGAGTAGTACTCAGTGTTTGGCACTGCTGTAGCAGCTCTTCTTTTTGTAAGTTGTGGAAATTGAGGAGTACTCCAAACTTGTCATTCACCTCTCCAAGGTTCTGAAATCTCTCATCAAGTGAAGAGATGGCTGTATCCACTACCACATTAAAAAATGTGGTTTCCATTTTTTTAAGTGCATCTTGTATGGGCTCATCTGGAGACTCATAACCGAAGTGCCTTTTGGTGGTTCTCAATCGCTTTTGTTTGAGTTCAGCCTCCACATTCATTTCTTCACACATCTCCTTTGCGTTGTCTGTGCATCAGAAAATCCAGTGTTTCTGTAGCTGGTGAGGGAATCTTTGGTTTTCTTCAGCAAGTCGACAGCCACATCTAGCTGCATGGAGGGCGACTGCATGAGTTTACTCACATACTGGATCTTGCTGAGAATGTCATACCAGATGGCTGTACAAATGCAAAAACGATAGGATCCAATCTCCTCAGCCAAAGACTGGGCTTCAACTCTGACCACAGGGTCTGTAGCTGTTTCCCTCACCTCCAGAAGAGCCTCTCTGACTTGCCGAGCCTGATATCTGACTGCCTCAATGCTTTTTATCCTGCTTTCCCATCTGGTCTCAGCCCATGATTTCAAGGTGGTTTTCACATGTTTCAGGAGAACACCCCACCTATGGGTGGAGGCTGAGAAGAGCTTGAATAATTTTGCTAAATGCCCAAAGTAGCCAAGGGCATCTGGTGAGCTTTTTGCAGCATCAGCTACTACCAGATTTAAAGTGTGGGCACCACATGGGACCAAAAAAGCTCTTGAGTTTAGCTGAAGCAACCTTGCCTGAACACCTTTATTTTTTCCCTTCATGTTGGCCCCATTGTCATAGGACTGTCCTCTGCAGTCTTCAAAAGGAATGTTAAGCTCCTCTATCCGTTTTAGCATGAGAGTTGACAAATGATCTCCTGTTGATTCTTCTGCAACATGAAAGCCCAGGAAATGCTCTTTAACTTGTGGTATGTCTTCTTGTGACACTATCCTGACTATGACAGAGAGCTGTTCCTTATGACTCAGATCAGGTGTGCAATCTAAAATGATGGAGAAATACTTTGATGTTTTGATATCTTCTACAATGCGTTGAACTGATGGTGTCAATCAGTTCATTTTGGATTGTTTTTCCCAGATAATGTATGTGACTGCCAGCTCCACTTTCTACTCTACTGACATGCTGCTTCATCACTGGATCAAATTTGGCCATAAGCTCCACTTCTTTCAGAAAATTGCCATTGTCTGGTTTATTTAATGTGTCTGTGGACCCCCTGAAAGCCATGTTTCTTTCAGCTAAGGACTGAATTATTGCCACCAAACGATGTAGAACTTCACGCCACCTTTTTCTCTCAGCCTCAGCAAGTGCCATCTCTTGTTTATCTATTGTGAGTCCTTTCGCAAAACGGACCTCCAAGTCCTTCCATGTTGCCATGTGAGCATTATGCTCCTGGCTATCCTCATGGACCTTGAGCAAGTGGCTTGCATTTTTCCAGACCTTCCCTACTCAGTTTGTAATCTCTCTTGGAAAACATTTTGCAGCAGAAGCAGTGCAAGCTATCCTCTTTTTTCGAATACATAAGCCAGGTTCTTCTCACCTTTTCCCCATTGATTAAGAGTCTGTTAAAATAATCATGCTGACACCTTCGCCCGTCTTTCTGTTTCGGGAATGTGAAGTCACTATCAATTACAAATGGACCTCTGTGAACTAACTCTGTTCGTACCTTTTCAGTTAAAGCAGAAGGCCAGTCAGCAGGGTCTATTGGTGCAGCAGGAAGACCGCTTGATGCTGCTGCATCACTGCTGGGTTGTGATGCTGATGCTGCATCACTGGTGGGTTGTGCTGCTGAAGTGGAGGCAGCAGCGGTAGATGTGGTAGATGGCCCAGGGGTGGGATTTAGAAACTTCAACAGTGCATCTGAAGAGAGGAGTATGTGACACCACTGAGTATTAAAGTCTAATAATAAAAACATATGATTCCAGGAATAAAATGAAATGATATAATATAAATGAAAAACCAAAGAGATATATGTATGATGTTAACTGATATGCAAATTAGATTAGATTCAATTTATTGTCATCATTACAGTGAAATGCTGAATAGCAGAATGCAAAGTAACAGTATAATATCATATGAGAATGTTATGTTATGATTATCTTTGACCGAATCACAGCAGTGCTCACATTAAAAAACAGCATTCCCTCTCATGTGATATTGCTTAATTAACATTAATGATGTGCACTTTAACAACTAGGCTTACAACTATAATATATACAGGGGTGGAAAAGTGACTATTACCTGCAGGGTAAACGTTAGCTAACCAGAAGGCAATAACAATGTAAACAAAAAACACCTGCTTAAAAGATGAATACAAATGAGGAATGGTGGGAAAGGTGGGAGTACTGTAATTACCTAACGTTACATTATTATTTTCCATAACAATTTAGCCCCCTCCACAATATTAACTGACGGTAAAACAGTTAACTAGCTATTTATTGATTAGCAATTAGCGAATCATGTAACATTAGCTTAATGCTAAAAGTTTAGGTTACTATCACATTCAGACAAATAATTTCATGTAGGCCAGGGGTGTCAAACTCAAATACACAGTGGGCCAAAATTCAAAACTGGAACAAAGTCGCGGGCTAACCTTAATATTTATTGAAAAAAAAAATCTTCCTCCAGATTTAAGAATGAATCTCTTCTTATGGACTCAAACAAGTTTTGCTGAAAAACTGAATATGGAACAAGCAAAGCTTAATACTAAACAATATATATATTAGCTGTATAATACCAGTAGGCCAGCTCTAATAGTAATTTGGTATGGCTTCGCGGGCCAAATGTAATTAGGCTGCGGGCCAAATTTGGCCCGCGGGCCAGAGTTTGACACCTATGATGTAGGCTAACGTTACCTACCTCTGTCTTTTTCTCGTTTCTCCTCCTCTTCTTTTATCTTTTTTCTTCCCTGGGCACCTGACAGTTTTGGCCTTTTTGACATCTTGTGTTGATTTTTTGATGTGGTGACGTCCAAAAGGAACCATGATACGGGAAGGGAGGGGGCGCACCATGCGGGGGGGGGGGGGGGGGGGGGGGGGGGGCGTAATGTTGTAACAAATAATATTTCTATTAAATAAGCTTTACTTTGCATTTTAATTAACGTGGGATTATTTTTTGTATTTAGAAATAATAGTACCAATTTTTTTTTTTTTTCAACATTTGTGGCACTGGCGTGGCGCCCCCTGATGGACGGCGCCCTTAGCATTTGCCTATACGGCCTATGCCACGGGCCGGCCCTGCACCTGCTGCTGGCTGAACTCCAGGGATTCTCGCAAGCATTTAAATTCTCGGTGAAGAATCTCCACCAAGGACAGCCTTGCGTCAAAACTGGACAATCGCTTGTCGATTGACTCCAGTATGTCGGCAATATCTTTGCCGGCTGGCGATGTTGAGCCGGGGGAATCTGCCGGGCGTTGTCTTTTCGACGACGGCGTCTCAGGTTTGGCCGGGGAAGCTGCACACTGGGCCTTCTTCATCACGAGATCCTGAAAGCACTGATCAATATAATCTTGGAGAGTCTCTAAACTCTCCCCGTTGTTCTCCAGGGTGTAGGAGATTATTTAGACAAATATTGTCAGTTATAAAACAATTGATAAGTGTATTTGGTAATAATGAAGCTTAAATGAATTTGTTCAAATCTAAACTACCATTTGCTTTAATTTTCCGCCAAAATCTCCGGCGTCTGACGTCAGTTACAACATGAGTCGCTTACCTTGTCCGTCACTTACCTCTCGTCCGTCTCCTTACCTAAATACACATTTCCAAAATCAAAAACTGAAAAGAACTGAAAACATATTTTCATTGAGGAAGCACTTGTTTTTACTAAACTATGTAATCCATTATTTTCTCAGATGGTTGTACAAACAATAACGATATTATGTCATATCCATATCATGGCAGACAACATATGCTCAAGTGTTGAGTTTTCTTAGTTATATTTTGTAGGGTCTTAAACCTACAATGTGAAGTACCTTGGCATTCATTTTGTTGGCACCATACAAATAAACTGAATTGTAATGAATATAATATCAAGCCCCACACATCTGCCTTTATATACACTTTGTCCAAAATACTGGCTCACACCACCAAATCAATGCACAAAACAGGGTCCACAAGGACATGGATGAGCGTGTGTGGTGTGAAGGAACTTGACTGACCTGCACTGAACCCTGATCTTGCTTTGTGGACTGAGTTCATTGATTTGTAGGGTGAGCCAATACATGTGACAATTAAAGTGTAAGTAGCTGAAATAATTTTTAACAAATGGGTAAAAGAAGGAAAAGAAATCAAAACTGTTGCACTCAAAAAACCTATTGGACAGAGACAGCGTCTTGCAAGATGGCAAGAGAGCTTGTCTTCATTGTTGTTCGTCTTGTGTAAATGTCCAGAAAGCATGGGCCATGGATCATCTGTGGAGACACAGGTAACAACACACTGGTCACTTAAATTATACAAGAAATTCACTAAAAATGGCAAAAACAGTTACCTAATTTGAAGTTCTCCACTCAAATTCAGTAAGCCGCTGGAGGAAAGTTGTGACATGAGGGTTAATCGCTTCACAGTGGTCCGAGTCTTTCTGCTTGTCCCAACCTTGGAGGTACATTTGGTTCCCTCTTCAGGGTTTATCCTTACAAAAAACCTTAAAACATGCCATAATAAATAGTAACATACAGTAACATTGAGTTGTGATTTGAAATAATGAGTTACTTAGGGATAATTTATTCATCATCTATCACTATTAGCTAACTGTTCAAACATACCTCCGAATTAGTTCCAATTTTGCACACGCTGACTCCTGGTATTCCAGGTTCAATACATAGAATGAACCAAAGAAGACTGACATTGCATCAGCAAAGGTGTTCTCTTTGTCCAGCTCAGCAATTACACACCCCTCTGCACTCACCATCCAGCAGGTGGCGGTCATTAAACTTTGTCGTTAAATGTATAGGGGCAACATGTTGTCATTATGCAACATAAAATAATTTCAATACTTCACTTCTTCACACTGTCTAGATAGTCATAAAGCAAATAGCTACGTACAGTTAATTATTAATGGCCTTATGTACATAAGTCCCCTTTTTTTTTTTTTTTTTTTTTGCCTGTCCCATTTGGTTCTTTAGCCATCAGAATTGTTGTCTGAAGACCAACAAGGATACCCAATGGATTTACTTTGCCAAATGGATCATCGTGGCATTGCCGTATTGGTCCATTTGATCGACCTTTGTTTTTATTATTTATTATATTTTATTTTCAGATGTTACAGACGGGACAGACATGAGTGAGGGATAGGAAAGGGAGAGAGAAAGAGGAAGGAAAAGAAAAACAGAAGGGGAGAGGGACAGTGAGAAAGTGGGGGAGAAAAAAAATCTCCTGGATCACCTGTTGAGAGAAGAAGAATAGAAAACAAGCAAAAAAAACAAAAAACAAAGCAACATACTAAACACAACACCATCGCATTAATCTAGCTAAGTGTAAACAGCAGTAAATACTAAATATTCAATGTTGTTGTGCAGCACGCAGGACAGACAGCGCACAATGTGCTTTGAAGTAGCAGCCAAGAAAGGTGTAATTTAAGTCTACGAGCAGTGAACACCCGTGTGCACACCTGTGTGGATCAGCGCGCTTGTATTCAAATGGTTTCCACATGTAATGGTCTGCAAGAGGATGTAGCGAGCCATAGCCCCGTCCCCCAGGGCATGAAGCAGGCATGGAGGAGATCCAGGCCCCAGACATCCAGAGGCCCCAGAGTGCGAGAGCCCAAGGAGGACCACCGGAGGGGCATCCGTGCCACCCTCATGGGAAGGGCTGAGGATCCCCAGACGAGGCGTCACCCAGTAGCCACCGAGCAGAAGCTAGAGGGGGCTGCACCGGCGTGCCCGCCGGCTCTGCCGGCAGCCAGCTGTGCCGGCAGCCAGCTGTGCCAGAGTGAACCGAGCCGCAGGCCCAGAGGCCGGAGGCCCGAGGGCCCCCCGCACCCCGGAGGAGGCCTGACTGAGCAACAGGCGCCAGGCCCCGCCAGGTAGCCACCGGGAGTGAGCCGGTACATACCTGAGTGCCCAGCCCCGGACACCAAGAACCACCAATGCACCGACCCCTGAGGGCATCAGTCACCGGCAGGGAGTGTGGTGAGGGGAGATAGGCCTTGGAGGGCCTGGGAGTTCCCAGAGAGGTGGAGTCTAAGACCCGACCTGACATATAGACACAGACAAACAGGCACACACAGACACAAACATGCATTCCCACCCTCATGCACACATATACAAACACTCAGCACTCACCCAACGTAAGGATTGACATAAATGGACATGTACACACAATCACACTCCCCAAACATACTCTATACCCCGGGTCCAGGTACCCTCGCCCCCAGAGGGGGAAACAGAACCCAGACCCAAGAGATCTTACCCTTCCCCCCGGGGTGGAGGCAAGCAGACTGTCCCAGGCTCCGCAGCAGCAGGGAGGCCAATCGGACAGCTAACATCTGCTCCCAGCCCCCCCGCCCCAATGGCTAGCAGAGAACGGGGGTGTGTGAAGACATAAGTCCCTTTTAACATATTATAATTGTACATAATTGGGAATTATTCTGCACATTAAACACACCTAACAAAGAGTCAGCCCAGTTAAATTACCGGAGATGAATCAACTGTATGGTTATTTTGGAGTTTATAGTTTGTGCTGCTGTTAAACTTTACAGTATTGACTTCAGTATTTCTGCTGTTAATGTAGCTAGACTACCATGTTGATCAGTAATATGTAATGTGAAATTTGATATTATTACTTTGCTGGATTCACTGAGACACTTGTCCAACAACCTTGGTTTATAAAGGAAATTACAGAAATCTGAGCTAACAAAACAGAGACTGGATACCTGTGTCCATGAAAAGCTCCTGTGCCAAACAGAAATTGTAATATGGTCTAATCAGCTCTATTTCATGAATGACTTCTTACCAAGCATAATCAGCCTTGGGGTGCTTGGCAGGTTGTTCTCTGCTTCAAGGGACATCCTGGTAGGTGTTTCCTGCCAGAAAGAGGACCAAGACATTTTATGTAACAAAAAAAAAAAAAAAAAAAAACAGGACAGCGGGCAACAGCATATAGAGCTGTATGAAAGAAGCTTACATCTGCTAAGACAAAGAGAGAGTCTTCATCTTCCTTGTAATACTTCATCATGAGAAGTATGGCTGCTGTGCCAACCTTGTTGTTGGTCAAAACTCCCTCACTTTCAATCTGCTGGATGAGTGTCCTTATACCAAGGTTCCATTTGAGCTTCTGGCTGGAGAAATAGTTAATAATCCTTCTGCCTTTGGTTATGAGGGCCTGACTTAAGCGCTCACTGATATCGATGCCTGTGAGTTTGTAAAAGTGGTTCGAAAGAACTTTCCGAGTAAACAAGAATGGCCACTGCTCCTGAATTTCAGCTACTGAAAGTGAGGGACAACTGTTGATAAGCTGCCGCTGAGAAATATATGTGAGGCACATGAAGTCATCCACATCAGGTCTCTCCACAGCTCCAGGTCCTTCTGAATTAAAAATTGTTAACAGGATGTGTTTCTTTTCCTCTAAAAAGCTGACGTTTCCCCCTAAGGAAGTTCAACTGGCTGCCAATTTATACAACCATAGCTATCAACAAGGCATCTAACTTTTTTAGGTGAGGTTGCATTACTGTTGGGACTGCAGTCTTCCTCATTCCTGGTTCTGTGTTGTATTATCTTGATTAACATGTTCAACTCTAGATTTGATGCTTCTTAGTAGTGAATAATGTCCACAACCCAGTCTTTCTCCCTTTTTGGTAAAATCTGCAAATGTTTGAGGGTATCTGTTTACAATGATCTTAGCAACCTCTTCACAAGATGCATGTTTAGGGTTTCTGCAGTGAACTTGCATGGCCTCCACAACAATTCTAACCATACTTCTCCTGTCCTCTGGATGAGCTCTGTCTCCTCTTGTGATTGCATGCGACAGTTGGAGTGGAAATCTTTCCCAAGCTCCAGAGTAATGGTGTCATTCAAATTCTTTGGTCTGCCATCTAAAAAAAGAGAGAGAGAGATCATTGGAAAAGCAACTTGCAGGGTTCACTAAAAGATGAACCCTGCAATTAGGATTGAGTAATAACAGAAAGGCAGTTTTGGGGACCTTGTCTGAAGATGAAAATCAATCCCAGGACTGCAAAAGAACTACAAACTCAAGGTCTTGAATTGAAAAGTTGAAAAATACATCGTAAAATACAGTATATTTTACAGTTTGTCACAATTTCCACCCTTAGTCCTACCATTACCAACGAAAGGTTAATGGTGTTAGATTCAGTGTCTACTTTTGTTTCGTGCATTGCACAGCTGCAAAGATCCTGAAATTCCTCTATGATGCTCTGTATAGTGCTGGTTGGCAAGAGCATTTTAGCCTGCATTTTTAAATGACACAAAGTCTTGTAATAGATTAACTGTGTCCTGTCCTTGTATTATGGCAAATCCCCCAATTTCTTGTTGCCTTGACTGCTGAACTGTCTACTTATGTTTTTGAGAAATATGGCTGGAAAATGATGTTCGGACACTGAAGTATTTAGAGCAACCTTCAAATGGACATAATACTTTTCCCCCCATCTTTGATATGAAATCTGAGAGGGGCACAAAGAGCTGTGAAGTTTTGTGCAGCATACCCACATCCAGGAACTTGACAGCTGAGGTCACCAATGAATTTATAAAACTCCTCCTCAGTGGTCTCCCTTCTTGTTCTGTGATTCCTAGGCATATGTGAATGAAGGCAGAAAATGTTCTGAAAGTGGCAGGGCAGTTCTCAGTTCCACAAGAAAGCCTATCCTCCTGACTACCAGCAATGCAAATTTGTCCTCTGTAGTGCACCTTTCTAAACCTGAATATCTCCCATGCACTGCATACTACAGAATTGCCTCCTTTTGGTATCTACAGAGGACATTTAGGGCTTTCCAATGATACCAAATGTGAAGGGGTGGAGCTTTGGGAACTTTAGTTTTTTCATTAAGGAACATGGCGGCCATCGCTACAAGCACATTTTATGGGAAGAAGAAAAGTAAGTGCATAAAACTTCTTATTGAGCAATTTTTAGCTATAAATGTTGTTAGCATATTTTAAATAAGTCTCTTAATAACGCATTAAAACATAGTATGCTTAATTCTAACTTCATTTTAGTATAGTATTGAAGTGTTTAAAAAATGTCCTCCATAGTGGACATTTGTAGTCATTTCCTCCATTTTGTTCTGTTTTTTTAAATGACCAGAAAAGGAGTCATTTTTAGAAGCAGAAAGAAATTTATTGCAGTTTGATGAGGGAAACCCAGATCTTGAGTTGTTTGATGAAGAAGATCATAGGGAATAAGCCCTTGAAGAAGAAAGAAGGAGGAGCATCAGGGATGGTACTCAGACCTGAACTTGCTGTCATTAAGTGGTTGGACAGTTGTCATGGCATCCTCTGCCTATGGCAATCAACCTCAGGACAGACGCACAAGATGGTCTAAGAAAAACAAAAGGTTTGTCCATGTACCAAGTCCACTGGCAATTGCTGAGTACACTACCAATATAGGTGACGTGGACCTTGTTGCCGAATGTTGAGTTTCTACAGGATGGTCCCTCACACTCAGAAATTGACAGTATGTGCAGTTTTCTACTTTTTGATCTGGAAATCACCAACTTGTGGCTTCAGTATAGCAGTGACTTGCAGTTTTGGGGGAAGAAACCACTACAGTTCCTTGAGTTCAAACTTCTCCTTGGTGAAGAGTTGAAGAAAATGTTTGCCATCAAAGTTCATTTTTACACGTTTGGCCTTCCAATGTCCTCTGCAGTGGACATGTGATATCTAAAAAATGTGAACTTTTTTTTCCCAAAAAATTATTTCAGTCTTCTAATTACCTTACAAACATTGGGGGATTTAAAAATTTTTTTGATTGGACAACATTTTTTTTCCTGGTAGTCAGGGGTTTGTGGCTTTTAACATGCAAACTGAACAATATAAATTTCCGTGCACTGAAGCCACAAAATTTAGAAATACACATAGGTGCAAAAAGTTCAGTGACCAATTACCTTTCCTGAATGACATATGCAATGCAAAAAATAAGAGTATTGTCAATAGGGACCAATTCCCAGTTTTTACATGATCAAAATTATTCACAAAAGGCTTCAATAAACAGAAAATGTGTGCCAACAAGAGAGCAGTGCACAAAAATGAAAAGATATTTGAGCTCGACTCTTTAATGGGTTTAACATGACTTAGTCAGCACTCCGCACCGTACAGGTAGTACAAGCACACCTGAAAACACTGACCAGCTAACAGCTTTAAGCATTTGGGCGCAACCTCGGTAGTTCACCGATTCACCTGTTGCAAACGTCCAAGTTTCTATCAAGTCTCATAAATCCATCGGCAACTATTACCAAACTAGTCTTTTGAGTCTCCACATTCATAGATATTGACATTTTGTCTTAGCATTTGAATGAAAATATCCTGGTAGGGTAGCTTAAAAGTCAAAACAAACAGTAATAAGAACGCATTTCGGACTTCTCTCGAATAAGTGAAAAAAAATAAAGACTTACCTTCAGACTGATTAGGTGGTGTCAATCCAACTTTAATGTGTTCCATGTCAGTCCGTTTTAGGGAAAAAGTGTTAAGTGGTTTCATTTAATTTTGAAATACTCAGAGTTATCACGAATAGCATATGATCTTCAGATATAATCCAATCAACCTTGCATTTAATCCGATTGAACATCCAGTTACCTCTGACTACTTCTAAGTTGCACATGTTAACGGTCTCATCATCACTCTGTGCTGCAGCGAACTGGATCTGTGGCACAGAATAGTTGATGGTCATGTTGTTCTCCAGCTTTGCAGCTTTGTTTGTCTGAATTGCGGCTTAAACGTGCAAAACTAAGAGAAGCAGATCAATATTTTCTTCTTGTTGTTATTTAATGGTGGTTGGCAACCAGCGAAAGGATCATTAACCACCTCGAGCAATATTTTCTATCCCCATTGTTGCCCGACGTGTGCGTCATACGTCACGTTGTACGTCAGGTGAACGTGTGGCGTCGGCTATCGCGCCTGTCGCATTACAAAGCTTTAAAAACACAACCCAACGCGCTAAACTGTGATAATGTGTTACATTATCACGTATATCAGGACATCTCTTCTGAACCAAGAGGAAGTGGTGCTACAAAGGAATAATTTCTTTAGGAGAGTGCATTTAATAGCAGTCTGGCCTGCCACAAAATGCACCGCTAAAAATACAGTTTCTGCTTGTCCCAGAATTTATTAATTTTGAGAGTGAAGTTGTAGGACTGATGCTGGTTAGTGGTGTAGGTTTCATGGATGTGACACCTTAACTTGTGTAAAATGACGACCAGAGCATATTATTAGGTTAGTTCACTGTAGTTAGGCAGAGGTGTCTTAAATAGTACCTTATACAAAACAAACAAAGGTCCAGTATAAGAAAGAATAAGAAGAGAAAAAAGGAACACCCTGCTAAATTAAGTCATTTTTAAACATTACTCTAAATGTAGCCATTAGTTTTTGTTGCTGGCCATACAAAAAATAAGTATACTTCAATTATATTTCCCAGGTATGCCTTACCTACTACGTATACTAATAATGCTTCTTGTGACTATATTGGCCCCGTTTTAGTACACAACAGTATTCTTGAAATTAACTTTTAGATGTACTTTTTGTTCACCATAAATGTACTAGCATAATGTCATAGTATCTACAAGAGTATAATTAAAATATACTCGACTATGACAATACTAACCTTACACGTATACTATTAATTTACTTTTTATATTTGACTTACTTCTGATTTAAAAACAGTAATTAAAATGCAATTGAAACGTATTTTTCACATGTAAGAAATCTCTTCATTCCCCAGATATCAGATAACAGTTCTAACTATCAGAAGGCTTCATTTATAGAGAACTCCACCCATAGTTCAAGTACCAGAATTATATTATGAACAGGTGAGAAAATGTTTTGAGAGTTGAGGTTTATTAACTATTGACCCTTTTCACTCACGGTTTGAACAATTTCATTTTTTAAATTAATGATTTACCCCACTTACTCTGTTCAAAGGGTAAAAGACATTACACAAGAATCTTTGACAGATTCTTGTTTTAAAACATCATTTGTTTCATAGTTGTTTTAATTTCATAGTTAAAGCACTGCAATGCATGCTGGGTATTACTTTTTACTTCTTAGTAAACCTCAGGTATGCTTCAAATAACTTACATACTACATAGTATACTACAAGCACTACTATACTACAAGTATAGACTAAATGTACTTATACTTTTCTGTATACTTCTAACTGTACTTAAAGTATGCTTAAATGTAATTTGGTCTAAAAAAGGAAGAAAATACATACAAAGTAAACTAAAGGTATACTTGCTTGTTTTCTAGTTTTTAAAGTATACTTATACTTAAATATTCTTTTTGGTAAGAGTGAGACTGGTTGTTTGATACAAAGTGGGCTGTAATAATGTTTCACATTGTTAGAATAAACAAATACATTTATTAATATATTCAATTCAATTCAATTTTATTTATATAGCGCCAAATCACAACAAAAGTCGCCTCAAGGCGCTTCATAGATACAGAGAAAAACCCAACAATCATATTGACCCCCTATGAGCAAGCACTTTGGCGACAGTGGGAAGGAAAAACTCCCTTTTAACAGGAAGAAACCTCCGGCAGAACCAGGCTCAGGGAGGGAGGAGCGCCGCCTCAAGCCAGGCCCCCACCTGAACCAACGTCGCGTCGGCCTCCTGCTCCCGCTTCAGCTGCTGCGTTGTCAATGGGAGCCACCCCCCTCCGCCGGCTGTGGCCTGAGCAGTAGCCACGCCCAGCACCTCCTGGGCCCACTCCTCCTGTCGCAGGCAGTAGCGGCACTCGACGGCTACGCAGGGCCGTCTGGAGAGGGCATCAGCATTGCCATGCTGTCGACCTGGCCGATGCTGGATCTCGAAGTCATAGCCCTGAAGGACCTCCAGCCAGCGGGCCACCTGCCCTTCTGGGTGTTTGAAGTTCAGGAGCCAAGTCAGAGATGCATGGTCAGTGCGCAGGAGGAACCGGCAGCTGTACAGATATGGCTGGAAGTGCCGCACCGCTAGCACTATGGCCAGCAGCTCCCGCTGGGTCACGCAGTAGTTCCTCTCGGCACGCCCCAAGGCACGACTGAAGTACGCCACCACCCGTTCTCCAGCCTCGTCCCACTGGGAAAGGCCCGCCCCGACCCCTACATTGCTAGCATCAGGGTCCATAATGAAAGGTTGCCGGGCGTTGGGGTAGGCCAGGACTGGGGCTCTGGTGAGGGCCTCCTTCAGCTGTGCAAAAGCCGCAGCACAGGCATCCCCCCAGCCAAACAGCTGTCCCTTGTCAGTCAGGCGGTGGAGGGGGCTGGCCATTGTTGCGAACCCTTTGATGAACCGACGGTAGTAGGAGGCTAGGCCCAGGAAGCTCCGCAGTTCTTGGACGTTCGAGGGAGTCGGCCAGTCCTGGACCGCAGCCACTTTTGCGGGGTCAGTGGCGACACCTCGAGCGCTGATCACATGGCCCAAGAACGTGGTCTCTCTCGCCAACAGCCGGCATTTCGCGGGGTTGAACCGCAGCCCAGCTCGTCGGATGGCACTCAAGACCTCGCTCAGGTGAGACAGTGCACTGTCGAAGTCGCCACCGTGCACCAACAGGTCATCCAGGTACACAACGCAGCGGCTACGAGGGATATCCACGAGCACCCTCTCCATCAGTCTCTCAAACGTCGCTGGCAGATTGCAGAGCCCAAATGGCATGACCCTGAACTGCCACAGCCCCTGTCGAATGGTGAATGCAGTCTTAGGCCTTGCGTCGGGTGCTAGCTCCACCTGCCAGTAACCGCTGCGTAGGTCGAGGGAGCTGAACCGGAGCCAGTAACGTAATCTAGGGCCTCGTCGATCCGCGGCAGCGGGTACGAGTCCTTCTTGGTGACTTCATTGAGACAGCGAAAGTCCAGCAGAACCTCGGGCTGCCATCCTTCTTCCCCACCAGAACCACTGGTGCCGCCCATGGGCTATTGGACGGCTCTATCACCCCAGCCGCAGCCATCTCACGTATCTTCTCTTCCACTACCTGCCGTTTTGAGAGGGGCAGCCGGTGTGGGCGCAGACGGATGGGCTGAGCAGAGCCGGTGTCGATGGTGTGCTGGACCAGACTCGTCTGCCAACAGTCTTTGTCACTGGCGGCAAAGATGTCCACATTCTCGTCCAGGAGGCACCTCAACCGCTGGCGCTGGTCGACGTTGAGGCCTACGCTGCTGCGCTGCCAAAGGTCATCAACAGCCTCGATGGTCTCAGTCGAAGGAGGTTTGTCAGGCTGAGAGGCTGAGGCCAATGGAGATGACCCGGAGCCACCGGCATCCGAAATCTGCTGAGTGGCAGCTGCCCGACACCTGTCTCGTCTGGTCCCCACTCCCTGCTTTTGGCCGTGCTGGAGAGCAAAAGTCTCTGCGCCAAGAGTGATAGCCAGCTTCGCGGTGTCGACGCAGGCCCCCCAGCGGCTCAGCAGATCCAGGCCAATGATGCACTGGTCTTGAATGTCGGCAAGCCAGAAGTCGTGCACAAGCTCTAGATCCTTCACTCGCATCCGCAACGGTTTCTTCCCCCGCATAACAGTTTTCTCCCCCATCACTATCATCAGCTGGGTGTCTGTGGGCAACCAACCCTTCACCAGTGGCCCAGATGTTCCAAGAAGAACGCCAGGTTGTATCAGGGAAATGGTAGACCCTGTGTCCACCAGGGCCTGGCATGGCTGGTCCTCAACACAGCAGCTCAGGTAGAGTCCCTTGAGGTGCCCAACTCGGCCCACCACTGTGCATCGTCCTTGGAGGGGGGCAGGAAGCTGGAGCGGTGGTCCCCTCGCTACACCGCTCCCTCCTCGTTTCCCTGAGGCTGCGTAGTTCTGGTCTTCGGGGCTGGTGCTGGGCAGTCACACGCCACGTGGCCAGGCTCATCGCACCGGTAGCAGCGGTCGGTTGGTCGACGAGGACGCCTCCGGGGCACTGAGGGTTGCAGCTGGGACATCTCGGCGACCTCCCCCTCCCCGTCACAGTCTGCGGCTCTGATTTGGGGGTAGTTTGGGGGGGGCACCTGCTGGTTAGGTCGCGAGGTGAGCACCAGCTCGGTCCTTTCAGCCTCAAGGAGCGCCTCACGGAGGGTCTGAGGCATGGCCAGGCAGACGTGTTGGCGTAGTCGCTCTGGGAAAACTCCTTGCAGAAAAGCATGCAGGCTAAGCTCCTCACGGGCTGCTGCTGGAAACTCTGGGTAGCCACGACGAGCATACAGCAACACGTCTGCTGCAAAGGTGCCCAGGCTCTCCCCCGGTTGATGGCTCCGGTTGGTTAGCTGCTCTCTGCTCTGATCAGTGGAGTGCCGCTGCCCGAATCGCCTCTCGAGTGCGGCAGTGAGGGCCTGGAGCTCATGCTGCTCTGCCGGGGCTAGGTCAAGGATTATCTGCAGTGCATCTCCCTCTAATGCTAGCGCTAGGTGTGTAGCAGTCTCCTCTTCGCTCCAGCCACTATGTACATGCTGCTCGCCTCTGGACGCAATCAGTCTCTATACCGTCCGTTTTCTTTTGAGCTGCTTTTAAGCATGTTTCTTGTCGTCGTCGTTCCAACACAGTGTGTTTGTTTTGATTCGTAGACCCCGAAAATGGAGCTGCGCTCCCACAATGCATTGCGGCGTGACGTCAACTCCAAAGCCCTATAAGCCAAGATACTGGACACTGTTCTGCTGAACAAGTAAATTCCCACCATTGTAGCTGTGTTATTTAATTATATTTTACAAATGATTAATTTCAAATTGTATATGTGTTAGACAATTTAAACTTTTAAAAACCTTACAATGAAACAAAGTCTCTGAGGCTTTGAATATTCTGAAAACTTAATTTAGGCTTCCCATAACTTTGTTTTGCAAGTTATGTTACTGATATAATCAATATAGAATGTTGATATATATATATATATATATATATATATATATATATATATATATATATATTAGGGGTGCAACGATACACAAAATTCACGGTTCGGTTCGATACTTTGGTGTCACGGTTCGATATTTTTTCGATACAAAAAAAATGTTCATGCCTTTTTAATTTGTCATTTATTAAATTTTCACAGCACATTCTGCACCACATCTCTGTGCGTTCATCATTTGTTTGAAGCCATCTCACCTCCTGCAACTACTTTTCCGAGAATACGCGCTTCTTTTGTGGTTCGGACTCCTTCTGACATTTCTTTGGAGGTGGAGGAACATCACAGTAATTGCTTAAAGGAGCTTGCTTCTCTATTGCCAGTCTTGGCAGCCGGGGGTCAGTCCGCCAGGGCCTCCGCTCCTGGCCGCCACCCGGCACACAATGCACCCGACCCCTATGGCGCCTCCTGCGGGTGGTGGGCCTGCGGGAGGATTGGCCCATGTCTCCTCTTCGGGCTGTGCCCGGCCGGGCCCCATAGACTAAGGCCCGGCCACCAGACGCTCGCCCTCAGGCACCCTCCCCGGGCCTGGCTCCAGGGCGGGGCCCCGGTAACCCTATCCCGGGCAGGGTAAACTGTTCCCTCGATATTCTTTTCATAAGGGTCTTCTGAATCGCTCTTTGTCTGGTCCCTCACCCAGGACCAATTTGCCATGGGAGACCCTACCAGGGGGCAAAAGCCCCCAGACAACATAGCCCCTGGGATCCCTGGGACACACAAACCCCTCCACTACGATAAGGTAGCGATTCAAGGAGGAGCTCTTTGCTTAGGCTGCTGCCCCCGCGACCCGGCCTCGGATAAAGCGGATGAAGATGGATGGATGGATGGAGCTTGCTTCTTCGACATCTTTAAGAGTTCTAAACAAATGTCTGTCCTCCTCCTGAAAATCTTATGTACGCAAACACGCGTTGCAACTTCTTATCTTGTGCGCGTTTTTATATTTTGACAGCGAATGCGCACCTGCGGACCACTTATGTGCAGCCCTGGTTATTTAGCTTGTCATATTGCAGCCACAGAAATTCTTTTGTCCATGAAACCATAAAGCTGCACTTTCTTTTTGCCTTATAGTCTGATTTGTCATAACTTTTTTGTTTTGTGGTAAGCTTTTCTTTGGCTGTCACTTCTTCACCCTGACCTGTCTTATTTGGCTCAGCAGAACTAAAATATATATCCTGCTGCTTTTACACACGCACTCACAGAAGCTTAGCGATTCTCTGCGCGATCAACCTCTCACATGTTTAAGCTTGCTGCGGGAGATTTCACTTGTCATGTTTGCATAGTAAGCTAACGATTGATAAGACGATGTCAGAGGAATTGGTGCGCAAATTATCATCACTCACCAATCAGTACTGTCGCTCTCTATACACAGTTCGCGCGATTGCAAAGTGAAAGCAAAACACAAGCGCAAATTCAAACGCGATTTCAGTATGTCACATATTGAGAGTGGCTCACCGATGCCAATGACATAATTACCCAGCTACATTTCCGAAAGAATGCAAAAGCATTGACATATATTTTTCCTTCCTACGATAGGCCGACGGGCAGGGCAGAGATAGATTTTGGTAGCCCGACTGGAAAAATCGCTAGCCCCGGGACGTCGGGCTAGCGATTTTGCGAGCCCTGTATCTGATTGAGGAATCACTCATCTTTGGAAAAGAGAGTTTATTACAGAGAAATGGCTCTTTCCAAAATAAAAGCTATACTATACGCTTCTTCTGGGCTATATTCTCAGCAGCATATTAAACATATCAGGTCCCCATAAGGAGAATCATGTGCTAACGGCTGTCTAAATGACTCGGGTAAAGTTTGTAGCATGCGTGCTTGTTGTTTTTGTCTGCTTCCACTCGTCTTTGCACTAGGATGATGTCGGTGTAAATGTGCAGTCATATTCGTTGTGTTCCCACTAGTGCTGTCAGCGTAAATCTCGTTGAAATGACGTTAACGCCACAACACGGCAAATCTCTGTTAACGAGCTACCGTGGATCGCCCCGTGCGTGGGGCTGGACGGCCAACACGTTAACGAGCTACCTGCGCTAACACACTAGCTCCCACCCATGTAATTGAGCATTGCCTGGCACATCCAACATAATGTTTTACTTTAGTCCATGACGCGCTTACCTTCAGGGTCATACGTCACATGAAAACCAAAATAGTTCCAAACGCCAGATCTGAATAAGGGTGAGGGAGGTTCAATTTGCCATGTTGCAAGGAGAGCTTAACTTCTGTCTCACTGGCTTGCCCTGCGCTCAGTGAATCTGCGTTCGACTACTCCGCCTAGGCTGCACTGTCGAGCGCAGATTCACTGAGCGCTCAACACAGACAGCATCGTCAGAAGGAAAGTTGATAAAATAAATTAAAATTTTTGTATTGTTCGATACATATGCCTACCGAACCGAAAGCACTGTATCGAACGGTTCAATATCGATACGAGTATCATTGCACCCCTAATATATATATATATATATATATATATATATATATATATATATATATATATATATATATATATATATGCTGATAGAGATATAATATAATAGTTTTATAAAATTCTGACTAAATAGACCCAGGTGGCTTCAAACATTTAAAGAGATAGTATGATGTTATTTGTCAGTCATGAAACTCATTTACAGAAACACATCAAATGTTTTGATCCTGCTCACCTTTAACTGACATCCAGCTCTGTGCTGACTCTCTTCCTGAGTACTGACACTAGTTGAAACCTTCATCAGACTTTGACACTGCAGAGATCTTCAGCTCCCCTCGGGTATCATTTTGAATAAGTTTGTCATTGTGACAGAAAAACACATTGGAAAGTATTTTTTGTGTTCTCGAACTGCAGCTCAGACTAACAGAAGCTCCCTCAGTCACAGGATGAACAGGACTCACCAGGATAGGACCATTACCATCATCTGTGAAACATCCATCCATCCATCCATCTTCATCCGCTTTATCCGAGGCCCGGTCGCGGGGGCAGCAGCCTAAGCAAGGAGGCCCAGACCTCCCTCTCCCCAGCCACCTCCTCCAGCTTATCCGGGGGAACACCAAGGCGTTCCCAGGCCAGCCGAGAGATATAATCTCTCCAGCGTGTCCTGGGTCTGCCCCGGGGCCTCCTCCCGGTGGGACATGCCTGGAACACCTCACCCAGGAGGCGCCCAGGGGGCATCCTTGTCAGATGCCCGAACCACCTCAGCTGGCTCCTTTCGATGTGGAGCAGCAGCGGCTCTACTCTGAGCCCCTCCCAGATGGCCGAACTTCTCACCCTATCTCTAAGGGAGAGGCCAGCCACCCTTCGGAGGAAGCCCATTTCTGCCGCTTGTATCCGCAATCTCGTTCTTTCGGTCACTACCCACAGCTCGTGGCCATAGGTGAGGGTAGGGACGTAGATCGACCGGTAAATTGAGAGCTTCGCTTTTACACTCAGCTCCCTCTTCACCACGACGGACCAGTGCAGCGTCCGCATTACTGCAGCTGCAGCCCCAATCCGTCTGTCGATCTCCGGCTCCCTTCTCCCATCACTCGCGAACAAGACCCCGAGATACTTGAACTCCTCCACTTGGGGCAGGAACTCATCCCCGACCCGAAGTGGGCACTCCACCCTTTTCCGGCTGAGAACCATGGCCTCAGATTTGGAGGTGCTGATCCTCATTCCCGCTGCTTCACACTCGGCTGCGAACCGCTCCAGTGCGAGCTGGAGGCCCTCACCCGATGAAGCCAACAGAACCACATCATCCACAGCCCGAAGAGGAGACATGGGCCCATCCTCCCGCAGGAGGCGCCATAGGGGTCGGGTGCATTGTGTGCCGGGTGGCGGCCAGGAGCGGAGGCCCTGGCGGACTGACCCCCGGCTGCCAAGACTGGCAATAGGGACATGGAATGTCACCTCTCTGGTGGGGAAGGAGCCTGAGTTAGTGCGTGAGGTTGAGAGGTACCAGCTAGATATAGTCGGGCTCACCTCTACGCATGGCTTGGGCTCTGGAACCAGTCTTCTGGAGAGGGGCTGGACTCTGTCTCAGTCTGGAGTTGCCCCTGGTGAGAGGCGGCGGGCTGGGGTGGGTATTCTAATATCCCCTCGGCTTGCTGCCGGTACATTGGGGTTTTTCCCGGTGGATGAGGGGGTTTGTTCCCTGCGCCTTAGGGTCAGGGAACGGGTCCTGACTGACATCTGCGCTTATGCGCCAAGTGGCAGTTCGGAGTACCCAGCCTTCTTAGAGTCCCTGGGGGGAGGGGGGGGGGGGGGGGTGCTGGAAGGTGCTCCACCTGGAGACTCTGTTGTCCTGCTGGGAGACTTCAATGCTCACGTGGGTAACGACAGCGAGACCTGGAGGGGCGTGATTGGGAGGAACGGCCTCCCTGATCTGAACCCGAGCGGTGCTTTGTTATTGGACTTCTGTGCTAATCACAGTTTGGCCATAACGAACACCTTGTTCGAACATAAGAGTGTCCATAAGTGCACGTGGCACCAGGACGCTCTAGGCCGTAGGTCGATGATCGATTTTGTAATCGTATCACCAGACCTGCGACCATATGTTCTGGACACTCGGGTAAAGAGAGGGGCTGAGCTGTCAACTGATCACCACCTGGTGGTGAGTTGGATCAGGTGGCGGGGGAGGACACTGGACAGACCTGGTGCACCTAAACGCATAGTGAGCATGTGCTGGGAACATCTAGCAGAGGTCCCAGTCCGCGAGATCTTCAACGCACACCTCCGGCAGAGCTTCAACAGCATTCCGAGGGAGACTGGGGACATTGAGTCCGAATGGACCATGTTCAGCGTCTCCATTGCCGAAGCTGCTGCATTGAGCTGCGGCCGCAAGGTGGTTGGTGCCTGCCGTGGTGGTAATCCCCGAACCAAATGGTGGACACCAGAGGTGAAGGGAGCCACCAGGCTGAAGAAGGAGTCCTATCGGGCTTGGTTAGCCTGTGGGACTCCGGAGGCAGCCGACAGGTATCGACAGGCCAAGCGGAATGCGGCTCGGGCAGTGGCTGAAGCAAAAACTCGGGTGTGGGAGGAGTTCGGAGAGGCCATGGAAAAAGACTTTCGGACTGCCTCGAAGAGATTCTGGCAAACCGTCAGGCATCTCAGGAGGGGAAAGCCGTGCTCTACCTGCACTGTGTATAGTGCTGGCGGAGCGCTGCTGACGTCGACTGAGAAAATTGTCAGGCGGTGGAAGGAATACTTCGAGGACCTCCTTAATCCCACTGACACGTCTTCCAAGGAGGAAGCAGAGTCTGGGGATGAGGGGAATGACCCGCCAATTTCCGGGGGCGAGGTCACTGAGGCAGTTAAACAACTCCTTGGTGGCAGAGCCCCTGGTGTTGATGAGGTCCGCCCCGAGTTCCAGAAGGCTCTGGACGTTGCAGGGCTGTCCTATTTGACACGCCTCTGCAATGTTGCGTGGAGATCAGGGGCAGTACCCGTGGACTGGCAGACCGGAGTGGTGGTCCCCATCTTTAAGAAGGGGGACCGGAGGGTGTGTTCCAACTACAGGGGGATCACACTCCTCAGCCTCCCTGGGAAAGTCTATGCCAGGGTGCTGGAAAGGAGAGTTCGTCCGCTAGTCGAACCTCGGATACAGGAGGAACAATGCGGTTTTCGTCCTGCACTCAGAAAAATAAAGGTGCCAACTGGAATTAAAAGTGGTTCTTTAGACTGATGCCATAGAAGAACCTTTTTTGGTGCCACAAAGAACCTTTCAAACAAAAGTTCTTTGAAGAACCATTTCTTTCAGTGGTTCATTGAAGAACCTTCAAAGGTGCCCCAAAGAACCATCAAGAAATGGTTCTTTGGGGCACCTTTAAAGGTTCTTCAATGAACCACTGAAAGAAATGGTTCTTCAAAGAACCATTTTTAAAAAGATCCTTCAAATGGTTCTTTAAAAGAACCATTTTAAAGAACCTTTTTTGAGTGGTTCTTTAAAGAACCATTTTAAATCTTTCAAAATAAAATGTATCATAAATTGAATTTGAGTAGGGTAAAATAAATACAAGCACATAGACATATATTAATGGTTTATTGGCACTTTGTATTACAGAAAAAGACATTTTAATGCTAAGCACAACACCACTACTAATAATAGCATATAAGTCATTTAAACAGTAATAATTAAATATCTTTACTATAAATACATATAAATATTATACTATAGATAAAACAACAATTTTTACATTAGAAATAGCAATACTTTCATAACAGACAATTAAACAACACATTTTCATCAGCATGTTTGCATTTTCAGTAAAACTATTTCAAGAACAATCTTTTTATTTAAATTATCAATGAACTGCAGCCTTAAGTTATGTAAGTTAAGTTTAATGTGAGACTCATGGTCCTTTGTTAGTCCACACTGGGATAATTTCAGTCTCTCACCTGCACTATGCTGGCAATCTATGAGATATTTAATGCATTTGCCACTCTTTACACAGCTACTGGTACAGGTGTAGTCAGAGTTCCCAAGTTGAGAACAAATGCCTCCAAAAAGCAAAATGTCTTTTTTAGTTCACTTGGATAGGCAACATTGTAGACATGGTACAGGGAGAAGACAATACCCATCGCCAATGAAATGTCCATTTCCCCACTGTCCAGAATCCTTTTTTGTCCATCCATCTGGACATTGACCTCAGTTGAATCACTCAAGGGCTTGCCGTCACTGCTGCTGAGTACGATTGTAGGTATCGGGCTGTGTGGATCCTGAAACAGAAATTAAATTCTTGAAATGAGGAGTATAGTTTAAATAAGTATAAACAACAGCTGTCCCAATGAAAGTATAAAACTCCTGTAAAATACTGGATTTGTTCAAGACCCCCCCCCTCTCACCATACCAAAAAATATATAAATTTACCTTATTTATGACGAAGAGATGAGAGGCATTTTCTTTGAAAATAGATGGCAGGAGAAGAACAGCTGTGTTTACCATCTGACCTGAAAAATAAAGAGAAATATGTAAGTATTTTCTGGCCAATTTTGTTAATACAAAGGTGTAAAGGCCATATGAGTGCCTTTATCAGGAGTTGAATGTCTTGCAGAACATAAGCATTAGTGCAGTAAATGTATACCTAATTAACTTTTCAGTGTAATTCAGTGTAAATGTTAAGCATTTATACAAAACCCCCAGAATGTTGTTCAGTTCTGTAAGTTGCTAGCTTTAAATAATTTGAGTCCTAAAGAACTTGCAAAGCAAGTCTAGCTGCCACTGAACATTTTTTGGGATAAACATTGTGTGAATGACTGAAAATCTTCATAGAGTATTTCCTTGACTTATTCGAATAATGGTGTAATTAATCGTTTTTTTGATGAAATCCACACCTACTCTCCTTCAAAGAACTGGTGGAACTGTATAGTAACGACTCTACATATGTAACGATGCTACATATAGCATCGAGGGTATATCAGTTAAATCTTAAAGTACATCATTGCAGAGACGAGACAGGAGAAATGTCAGTCTGTGGATATTGTAAAGCAGCGGTCCCCAACCTTTTTTGCGCCACGGACCGGTTTATGCCTGACAATATTTTCATGGACTGGCCTTTAAGGTGTCGCGGATAAATACAACAAAATAAAACTAGTACCGGTACCGAAAAAAAGAAAATTTATTCATAACACACGTGAAAAGACCCAGGAAAACCGAGTAAACGATAAAAACGATAACAAAATAACGCTGAAAACTGATAAAAACCCTGAAAAACTATACATTTCACACCTGAGCCTCAACTCTCGCGGCCCGGTACCAAACGACTCACGGACCGGTACCAGTCCGAGGCCCGGGGGTTGGGGACCGCTGTTGTAAGGGACACTGTGTTTACTAATGTGCTGTATGTGAAACCTTAAAAAGTGGTATCTGAGATAGGAGTTAAAAATGTTTTTGCTCATTATTGCCAAGTGCCCTCACCTTTTCTTTCAGTGTCTGTCTGGCTCTCATCAACAGATTTTAAGCAGAGGCTTTTAAGGTTGCTGTTTGGGGCTATTGACACAAGCTTCGCTGCCAACTTACTGAATCCTCGGATTACTTTTTTGTCCACATCAGTTTTAAGTAACATGGAAGCCTCTTCAAGAAGCTAAAATAAAGGATAAACATATACATATTAGCTTTGTACCATAATATATACCATTATATAGCAAACCAGAAAAATCATTATTTCACACATCAATTATCATTAGAGAAGAAATTATAATTTTGCATTTGTTTACTTTAATTCTCAAGTACACATTGCTGTGCAAAAGGGATGTTTAGACTATTCTTCCCAAAAAACTATCATTGGCATCAGATTAGTCCAAAATTATCCTGTAGCATGAAAATAAAACCAAAGAGAAAGACATAGTCAATGTGGCAATTTCTGTTAGTGTTCTGTTAGTGTACTTTTATTACTCATGAAATCTGCTGAGTCAGTCACTTTGCCTGTCCTGTAGGTACATGATTATTAGAAGTCTGTATAAATGTGCAGCACATCAGTACATATTCGTGTTTTTGCTGTGCACTATTGTTATTGTTGTTTTTTGCTGCAGTTTTTGATAAAACACTCACCACAACAGGGATAGTGAGACATGGGAATTCTCGTAGAACCTCTTCAGTAGTATGCTGAAGAATGTAGTGTGTTCTGTACTTCTGTATTTTCCTGAGGTGCGTTTGAATGACATCCACATTTGGCCTAGTTTTTTGGCACTCTTGCTTAATCACTGATACATGTTGGTCGGTGCTCCTTTCATCCTCCCCATCGTCAAGAGGATTGATATCCTGGTTATTAAAAAGTTTAGCAAATATTGAGAGAAAAAACAAACAAACAATACTTTTAACTTTTATGTACAATTTAAAATGGCAAACAAACATTGAGCATATTTAACTTGCCTTGGTTTTTTTCAAAAGGATACAGGGCTGGATATCTGATGATCTTTTTCTTCCTGAATTTGGAACTGAGTATTTCTGTCTCATTTTTTCAATTTCCTCTACGTCTACTAGTGGTCTTCTTTCCTTTTTAAACTTGTTCCTGAGAGACTCATGCAGAGCATCCTACAAATGATAAAAATGTAACTAATTATTCATAAATAGGTGCAACTAGGTCCTCCCTTTATGCAAGACATTTACCAGAAAACTTTGAGTGACATAAAGCTGGTAGGTTTGCTGTAATCATGTCATAACCTAATTAGTTCCTATTTACAGATCTCTTCTTTAACTCTTAGGAGTTGATCGAACACATGATATAAAGGTTTGGAGCACTTTAGATTGGCTAAATACACTATAAAAGGTAGATAAAGTATTAATGGCAATATGTCCTACAAGCATACTCGTCATGATCTTTCAGTCTATATGTTAATACCTCTACCTTTTAATAATAATGTATACTTTATTGATCCCCACAGGGAAATTTCTCTCTTTGCATTTAACCCATTCACTCAGTGAAGCAGTGGGCAGCCACTAATCAGGCGCCTGGGGAGCAGTGTGTAGGGACGGTACCTTGCTCAAGGGTACCTCAGGGTAGCCGTTCAGTTGATTCAAACCCCCGACCTTCCGATCATGGGATAACCACACTACCTACTGAGCTATCCCTGCCCTATTTTCAAATTTAATTTTTTAAATACAAAAACTACACTATCCTGATACAAAGGCAAACAGAGCTAATATAATGCTGAATTTCACACCATTCACTTGAGAATTCACAGAGAAATGAAACAATTAATTTAAAAGAGCAATTGATATTTTATTTATTGTTTGACCATACTGCACGACATCTGCCTCAAAAATCACAATACTAATACTTGTATTGTAGTGGCCACAAGGGAACAGATAACCTCTGAATATGTAGCAATGAAAATGTTAGCATGTTACACTCATTAGCCAATAATTGGGCAATTCAAAGACAATTTGTTGGACAATTGTATCAATGTTTGCTTTTCAGGAATACTTACATATCCAGAGCCATAACTCTCCTTCAAAAAAGGAAAACTCAGAAGGACAGTCCTCAGAAGGTCTACATACTGCACATGAGAGGGATACCTGCAAATTTTGAATGATGAACTTAAATTCTGATGTACATACTGTATTTTAAATGGATCAAATCTTAATTATATATAGACTTACATTGTCTCATTACTCAAGTGGTCAAACAGTGCTTGAATAAGCATGTTTTTGAGTCTGTTCTTGGTGGGTGACTTTAGTGCTGCATCTTTATTGGTCAACGCAGTGAGCACAGCTGGAGGAAACTGCACTTTGCAGTTAAACATAGGTTGGAGTGCTGACACAGTATGCTTTTCTTTGTGTTGCCTTCCACTGCAAGAAGAAGTAAGAAGTATGTTTAGAGTTTGTTACAAGACATGAATATACGTGTCCTTGTGTCCTGCATCAGGAATATCCGCATATTTAAAACGTACAATAACAGCTGCTGAACTACAGAAACAGAATCATAACAGAGAGTAAGAGTGGCTGTGACATTTCAATTTGAAAGTAAATGGGTGTGTGATGCACATCAACGCTGGAGAAACAGAACAGGGCTTGCGTCAACCCCTTGCCCCCCACCCTCCAACACCATAAACCTAGGGGAGGGGAAACACTGGATTGTATGAATGTACAATTCAGTGAATCAACCAGTCAATTTAAGACTCACTCTTTCAGCTTCTCTACAGCAGACAAAAATTTCACTTGGTCTTTCACTTTTGGAAAAAGACGCTCACTCATTCTTTCAGTCATCTGCAGAAGTGTCGATCCATCGATTTCATTGTCTGTGGCACAGAAAAACAATAAGACACGATCAAAACAGAAATGAGCATGTCGAAGATAAAGAATAAAAATATTATAAAACATTACTAAAAAAACAGCTATGAGTTCATTAGTGACTATAGATGATGACAGACCTGTGGAATAGCCAAAAAGTGGTTAAAATCATTTTAACAGTGGTTGACAACTCCTAACTAAAAAGTCATGGTTTAGGATGTATCTTACCTAACTTTGGTATGGACTGCCTTAAAAGGTTGGTGGATCAGTGTAATGAAGTCTTGACCATCACATCTGTATGCGTCCAAAGCATGAAAGTCTACCTCATCCCCAGGCTTGAATATCAACAGATCATCAGTCTCTCTGATGTGGTATGATTGAAGGTGTCTTATAAACTCCAGTGTTGTGAAAAGTCTTCCAACAAGAAACCAGTTGGCCCTGATATACACAATCAGGACTATTTTCACAAACAGTGGAATTTGCTCTGCATGCACAAGTTCCAAAATGAAGAAATCTCCAACTGCATATTTTACAGAGTTTAAAATGATGCATTTACTTGTCCAGAGTTTCTCATCCACAGTAACGGCTGTCTCCAAGTTTTGCAAACAAATCTGCAAGTTCACTGGAAGTTCTTGAAGTGATAAGTTATTAACTGCTGCTTGTGTATGATCGCTCCTGATGATCCGTTCAGGCTGCCACTCCCAGCATTGACGAAGCTGATTCCTCTTTGCCAAAGTCTGACAAATATTAATATAGTTATTGGTGATTCTTGCTACTGTCTTGAAATATTGATGTCTGGCTTCAAACCTCATGCACCAATGAGAGCGGAGTGACCCATAATCAAGGATGAGCTGAGGATAATGTAGCAGAAAATGCAGCTTGGGTGTAAACACACCAGGAAACAGATTGATGAAATCTGTCAAAAAGTAAGTGATCAGTTCATGTAGATTACTAATCCAGTCAGTGCTGATGGTTGGAGCAAGAATAATCTCTCCTATTTCTCGAACCAAAAGATAAAGCTGCCAAAACTTGTTACCCTTTTCAATCCTGGAGCCTATGACGAAAGGCAGAGTCCTAAATAATGTCCATTTCTCAACAGCAGTTCCAGAGATATTTCCATCCAGTGCTACCTTCTCAGATATTAGAGCAGGTTTGGAGGTGCAGTCATTCTGTCCAAAACTAAAAGTCCTTATGCTGTCATTCACCTCTTGGATAGTAACGGTTTTGTCCTCGTGCAAGGCTTTTACAACAGACTTCAAAACAAGAGGAATGACCCCCTCAAGAAAACCATGCATTACATCAGGTGGGAATGCATTTGTGGTATCAAAATATGACAGCTTGTTGAAGGCACATGGGCCAGTTACACCATACACTGACCTACAGTGGGGGTCATCTTCAACACATTGCAGATGGTATGCATGAACAGTCTTTGTTCTAAGAACACAATCTCCCTCACTAATGATCCTAGACAGGTCCTTGTAATGACACATACAAAACCTGCATATTCTACTGTGATATTATTCTGTTATTATATGTTACCTTATATATGTAATCAAAGTAGTTGAATTAGAATACTGCTGTAGATCACATTATACCCTTTAAAATAGAGTGTGTGAGCTGTATGTAGTTTAGTTCTCATTATACTTTTGAGTTAACAGAACATATTCACATATTAGTTCATTAGATAAATGTGCATCACTCTGTATCCTTGATCTGCTGGGAATGTGTGACACTGTTTTCTTGACATGCTTAATTGTTGAATCATGAAGAGAAGGTTGTAAGCAGGAGACTCTGTGTCTAAAGACAGGGGAGATAGATAGACCACATTCCACACCCCCACCTTACAGAAAGCAGAGAAACAACTGCCGAGGTCATAACTTAGGCGCTGTAACAGAGAAAAAATGTGATGTTTTGGCTTTTACGACTAGCTGGGGGCCACTAGAGACTATAAAAAGCTGAGCAACCCGTCACCATTTTGAGACATGTGCCTGACCCTCTGGTAGCATCTCTCCCGTCCGGACGTTGTAATGCTCTTATTGTTGAATTGTATGGAAATAAATGATTGTTGATTGAGCATTGATACACCGAGTATTGTCCTTCCTTCAGCCCAAAGATTCAAAGAACTGCGTGTTTTCAACAACTTGGTGCCGTGTGACCCGGATCTTTGGTGTGCTGAGGAGGTGTAGATTTGACCTTTGGTGAGATCGTGAGGCGAGGTGAACAGAGGACCGGTCCAAAAATAAAAAGGTAAGCACAGCCTGTTGTATTATAAATACCAAATGTGCATATTGGGCTTTCCAAATTAATCTGTTCGCTGAGTCACATGTATTTTCACAGTAAATTTGTCGGTGTCTGGTTTTTGGCGCAAGATACTAACAACATAAGTTGAGGCTGAATTCCAGGGTGTTAAATAAACTGCTTCTACCGAGATACTAATAACATACTACGTTGGTCTAGATTGCAGTAATCTGCTTCTACCGAGATACTAATAACATACTACGTTGGTCTAGATTGCAGTAATCTGCTTCTACCGAGATACTAATAACACACTACGTTGGTCTAGATTGCAGTAATCTGCTTCTACCGAGATACTAATAACATACTACGTTGGTCTAGATTGCAGTAATCTGCTTCTACCGAGATACTAATAACACACTACGTTGGTCTAGATTGCAGTAATCTGCCTCTACCGAGATACTAATAACATACTACGTTGGACTAGAGTGCAGCCACTTTACCTTCCACATTTAATTTTGTCTAATACTGGCTTCTGTAGCAATAATACGTTAGAATTTATTCTGAAGACGCGGCCATAAGTTCAGTACATTGAAGTCGAGGTTTGTTTATTTTGTTTATGGTGTCAGTGACGTCCTGGCTTTTGCCGGCTATGAAATAGAAGTTGATTTAAGGACAAGCAGATACTGGCTTCACGGTGCAGTTGGACGCTGGCAACGCGAGAGCGAAACACGTCCGTAGGTTTGGTTTATGATACGGCGTGTTCCGGTGGTGCGGCCGTGAAGTGCAGTAGTGGTTGGTGCTAATTTCAGTACATTTGAGAGAGGTTTTGACGGTGGTTTGTGGCGTCAGTCGAGTATAAAGGGCTGCGGCCATAATACAAAGTAAAAATTTAGTACATAGCAACACCTGGTTTATGATGTCAGGTATAACTTCGGGGATGCAAGCATCACGTTTATGATGCGACTTTGCCCCGTGGTGGCGGTCATAATCGCAGAGAAAAGGGTATTTTGGTCTATGGTGCAGTGTGCTTTAAGAAGATCTAATAGTTGAGCTCAGAGGTTTCTGTGTAAAATTCCCGCTGAGGAAAAGTGTTGTGTGTGAGTGTCAAAGCGCGCTCTGAGTGAGAGAGAGTGTGTGAAGCTGCGAGGCGCGCTCTGGGTGAGAGTGTGTGTGAAGCTGCGAGGCGCGCTCTGGGTGCTGTCTTGTGGGTGAAGCGCGCACTGAGGGAGAGTGTGACTGAGGCGCGCTCTGAGTGTGTTTTGTGTGGAGTGTGAAGCGTGAACACAGTGACAGTGACGGTTAATGTGTTTGATTAGGAGGACATTAGAGCAAATACACATTTTAGGATCAAAGGTTGATGCCTAGTGTACCTGTGGAACATTTGCCCTAGGCGTGGCGACCCTCCTGTCCGGGGACGCTTGGCCAGGACCGGCGGCGTCCGGGTGCCGAGGTGGTGACTTGGGGAGGTGAGGGCCCCCGCATAGCCACGGAAATAACACTGGAACGACCGTGTAATCACGGGTTCACATTTATTTCCGGACTAGAACAAGACACATTTTGCGAACAAACGTTGAGTCTAGATTAGTAAAGAAATATAAAAAGGTTGAATTCCTCGTTTCAGTGGTTGAAATTGTTGTGTGCCTGTCCCCTGACGAGTGTGAAATTAAAATAAAGAGGGAATTTGGAGCCACATAGAGATAGACGGGCATAATTGGGTGTATTACTCTGTGGTGTAATAAAAATAAAAAGGAGAGCTAGTAAGAGGTGTGCAGTGGAGAATTATGGAGGAGTAGAGAGAGGAATGTGTTGGGAGACTGGCGTACAGTTTACGCTGTCAAGGTAGGCGTGTTGCCTGCTTATCTGTTTAACAGTGATGAAAATGAAATTAAATAAATCTCTTAGTGTGTTAATACAGGAAGCTGCGGACCTGGACCAACTGCCCCCACAAGCACAGCGGCCGAAGCAAAATTATAGGTAATGGGAACCACACCCAGCACGAATCAGCAGCTGGGAAACAGACAGCAGCGAGGAGAGAATTAGAGGAGAAATTAAGAGAAGTTTTAACACATAAAATTGGGGCCAACGGACTTGTGGAGGTTGGGAAGGCGTCCGGAGCATCACAACAAAAAGGTGAAACAAAAACACACACAAGCAGAGAAATCTGAGAGAAAGGCTCCTTTTAAGGTAACGCCTAGTTTGAGAAAAGATAAAATTAACCTGCTTTTATACAAATGCACATACACGCAATGAAGAAACAGCTTACACTCATGAACACGTGAAGATTTTCCAGCAAGGTTAAAGAAAAATTAACATACTTAAATGATGAAGTCTATACATTACTGACAAAGAAACCCTCTGGGTTGCAGGACAACAATTTAACTAAAAAAAAAAAAGGAACACTGGTCTAACCAACCAGGCAAGACACAACAAATTTAGTGGTTAAAAGATTCAAATTGTGACATGTTTTCTGTTGATTGATTAATAAAAGTGATTACTGAATGAAAGAAAGTTCCTTTTTTGGGCTTTTAAACATGATCTTAAGAATTTTAACATATACCGGTGTTGTCCTGTCAACTTGGTGGGTTAGGAGTTGATTATATCGGGAGACAAAAAACAAAAAAAGGGGGAGAGAAGGCTGACACAGGGCCTGGCCCCGTTGCCTCCCCTCTGAATAACACAGCCAACACAACATCATTTTCCTGTTCGTTTGTTTTTGTTTTTTGTTTGTTTTTGTTTTGTTTTGTTTTTGTTTTTTCTATACATATTTAATTACAGGCTGCTTTGCCGGCCCTGAAAGCCGAGGCTGACTGGACTCCTGCTCTCCCCCATACGTGACACTGACCAAATGCTGCAACAGCTGGACCCACAACAACGACCTGAGAATGTCAACAGACCTGCAGGAATGGGATCTCATGCAGCCGAGACGGAGAGCACTAAACCTAAGGCCCGTTTCACTACACGGGGGAAAATTCCCAGACTGCGTCAGCTGACAGAGCTGTGACGAGACGCCCGCCAAGCCCGAATGAAAAGTAAGGCCGAGCGAAAGAATGCTGACCTTGATAACTTTGCATTCACACTGTGCAGGACAGTGATGGACCAACACGGATGATCGGGTGGCGAAAAAGGGCGTGACCGAGACAAGAGGAGTAACTGAGGACAGAAGGCACCTCAGAATGGACAAAAACACAGAAGAAGATGCAGGTTTCACCTGCGGTGAACATCGACACTGGAGAAAGGACTGCCCCAATTGGGGTCAGAACCAGGACGGACTGAATTTTGAGCAGCAGCAGCAGCAACAATGGTCGCAAACAAACTGAAAAAGGAGGGGGGCAGGACCCCAGGGCACGCTTCAGGCCGTGGTTTACCCAGAACACCAGAACAGGAAAGTGATGAACACAAACACCCACACAAACACACACATCTACATGCACTGACTCAGAATGAAGAGAAACACACACACACACACACACACGTCTCCAAACACACAGATTCAGAATGAAGTGAAATACACACATGAACACGTGCACTCGTTGAGTGAGTGAGAAATGACACACACACACACACACACACACACACACACACACACACACGGGAATGTTGATTCACTGAGAAGTGATGCACACACATACACATGCACACGCTTGTGCAATGAAGAGTGATCCACACGCACACACACATACACGCTGATGCAATGAAGAATGCTTTGCTTATGCTGATATGCAAAATGCTGCACACAAACATCCCAATGCATAATTTTTATGAGGAGCCATTGATTACTTAGAATGTGTTATATGTCACCCAGAGGGCATTTATGTAGATTTTAGGAATAAGCTCTAAAACAGTTTGGTTATGAAAACAATGTCTGTGCGTGATGTCTGTTTATGGCTCAAGGCCTTGACTGAATTCTTTGCTGTGCTTCACACAGCCTTGATGAGGAACAGTGGCACAGAGTGAAATAGATGAATTAATAGTGTAAGTTTAGGTCGGAGTACGGCATTTTCTGTGATTGAGTTTTAATTCAAGGAGGAACAAAAGGTGTTACGGCACCTGAGCTTCTCATTCCCACACAATATTGTCCCGGCAGGAAGCAAAATGTTCCTGTGAATTTCTGGTTGATTGTTTGGTTTTGTTTAGCGCTAGCTTGATTTTATCAGTGAGCTTTGGTTTGTGTTCTTTCTCGTAAGCGAGAGAGGGATAGTTTTATGCTTGGACATGTCTGCAACGGGCCCTAGTTTGTGTTATTTTAGTAGTATTTTGTTGGTTATGTCTGTTTTCGTTTTTGTTACAGTGCACTGGAGAAAAAACATCTGAGAGGTGTGATCCACCCCTAGTTTGTGTTATTTTAGTAGTATTTTGTTGGTTATGTCTGTTTTCGTTTTTGTTACAGTGCACTGGAGAAAAAACATCTGAGAGGTGTGATCCACCGGTGGTGATATGTTGATATTTTGTGAGTTCATGATTTAACAATCAGCTCTTTAAACCAGGCCTGAAAGATTGAAATTTAAAGCGCTATAAAATATTATTACTGTAAACAGTTGCAAAGTGTGCTTCTCCATGATTGTAATTGGCTTGGGAGAAATTCACTTATAGGGAACACTGAGAAGTTCTGAGTCTAAAAGGATTGCACCGAGTCAATCCGGCCCAAAAAACAACAAGGAATTGTTTTCCTTTAAAATGATGACGTCATCTTGCTGGTGATGGATGCTCGAATAGGTTGCGCGTGAGACTCCATTATCAGCAACATCTGGTATGAATGTGTATGGAGGTATGCATGCGAATGGACTGTGATGGACTGACGACTAAAAGTTTTGACTGACTTGATACTGAGACAATGACTGCACCCACTTTAGGATTAGTAAATGCCAATAAACAATTCATAAACAATTCACCCAGCCGACAAGAGAAGGGTGGATGCTTCGCTTTGTTTTGTTTTGTTTTTTCAGGAGCAGGAGGATAAGAGAGACTGGAGGAGGAGACTCTAGCTTCACATAAGTATGAACTGCAGACTTAACACTGTGGTTGCTGATTTTGAGTTACTGATGTTTGCATTAAGAAAACTGTGCTATATTAGCTGTGTTTTGATTAAGGTATCATGTTATATTATTGGGAATGCCAAATGCTACAGTGGAGATAACTATTGATACCACTCATGACTGGAACATGTTATTATTAACCATAGCAGGCCACTGTAAAAAGTCAATTAAATTTTATAGAGGAAAATCGCCAAAATTGAACAATACCTATGAATGACTGGCCACATTCAGAATAGAGATATGCAATAATAAACATTGGTCCACGTGATTTAGGTTCTCACTTGAAATAGTAAGTTATTAAATGTAGAATATAATCGACAGGGACATTTGATAGGATGTGGTACTGCAAAAGAACAAGAGCAAAGTAAATAAAGAAAATATTGTGTTTAGTTTGGATAAATTCAAATTAAAATGTACCATTACACTCAGAGGATCAATATGGAATAAAACATATGCAAAATTTGTAGGAAGTACATGACTGATAACTGTTCTGTCCTGAGCGTTTGTTTCTAGAGCACCCACTTGACCACACCAACAGTTTCTCGCCACCGAGGAGGGGACTTGCAAAAAAGAATAAAATAAAAATCTGAGTTTAACAAAACATTTTAAATGTAAATATCAAGCTTACCTTTCTTTTTCCATGAAATGTGCTTGTGGGCACGCCAGCCATTTTGAAAAGGTGGGCAAAACAATTGGCAAGGCCACACCCCCACACATGTGATATAATTTTAAAGGTACTGTTGCCCTCTCTAAGAAACATCAGGAATTAGAGGAGTGGCAAGTAGAGTATGCGAGCTACAAGCAAAAACTAAAATGTGTACTACAGTGTGCAAAAATGAAATACTGGGTCATCAGGGGGTCATGAGGGACATTTATAAAACTAAAAGTCCCACTAACCTTAAAGTGCACTTGAAAAGCCCACACAAGAAGGTTAACCTAGCTTACCTAGAAGACCTCATCAGGGGGAGCACACTCCCCCTCCTTGAAGAGCTCACCCACTCAACCCGCATCCCCAGAAAACAGCTCACCCCAGATAAGGCAGCGTGATGTATCCCGAGACAACAGGACTGGGACATCTAAATAAAGGTGTGAAACAATCGCCTTCAAAAGGTTATCAATTAAATTTAACCAAAATTAGGACCACACGGTGCGGCAAGAGTTAATAGTTATTAGTCTCAACACCCAAGGATAACCAGAAGAGCATGACTGATATGATGGAACTGGGATTTTGTTACACTTAATTTTTGCAAAACACAAATAAAACTAAATTGAAACTAAGGATTTTCAGAAAATAAAAACTACACTAAACTAGCAAAGAATTGGTAAAAACTAATTACAACTGATATAAAATTGAAAATCTGAAGTCGAAGCTAAATAAAAATAAAAACTGATGAAAATTGCAAAACTATTACAACCCTGGTGCAGAGATTGGCAAATCTGACCAGGAAACGTTATAAAATGGATTGTCAGGATAGTCAGCGTTAAAGCCACTTTTGACAGTCCATACTAGGATGGCATTGGACATCTTCGGGGCAGAAAAGGGTTGGTGTGACCAAGGTGTGGTTTGGCTTGTTGTATGTACATTTCAAAATGTTACAGCTCTGGATGGACCAGTTACCAGGGCATGGAAGGATGACAGACTTTATTACATGAGGAGAAGGGACATTTTCGGGATCGAAGATCCTCAGGGATGACAAGGCTGGAGCAACGGTACTCGAGAGAAGAATTTCTGATACTTTCTGAGATATGATGTCACTAACCTTCTCTTTTAATTGTCTAGCTCCAATGAATTGACACATGGGAGTGTGTCAAAAAGGGGGAGTTGAGTCCGAACATCAAACAATGGTTTTATGAACATCTTATGACGTTATTTCTGTGTTTAATAATTTAGCTATGGTAAAACTTAAGCTTATAATGTGTTAGACTTAGAAAGGGTTCACTAATTTTTGATTTCTTTTACACACACATAGATTATGATTAGAATAGGTCCTGAACATAATATTTTAAACCAAATTTGAATCATTAGAAGAACAATGGATAACAATATTAGATTATCAAGGCTAGGGAGAGAGGTGTTTTGGTTTTCTGTCTCTTGCAGAGAAAGGAACAGACACCAGACGGGGACCCGGAGATGTGAGGACCCTTCACAGCAGGGACAGATGTAGGGACTGCCGAGACAGCAACTGGGGTCAAGTGTCATGACGTTTGGGCTCCTGGAGAAGATGGATCCCACAAACACAGCAATAACCATGAAGGGGTTGGCGAAAACCAGGAACACCAGACCAACGAGGTTCGAGAGGCTCTTGGCAAAAAGGGGGACACGCCGGTGAACCCAAAACACACAGATCCTTGTTTGAAATCGGGGCGGAATAATCCCCAGAACTGTGCAATGACTAAAGGGTGGTCTAACCCCGGAGGTCGAAGAAAGAAGCTGAGAATCACCCAACTGGAAGACACTGGTAGCTGCAGCAATAGAAATAAAGGTTAAAAGCTCCTTAGACAGAGGTTCTAGTCTAAGTACATTTGAAAGGTATAAGGGGGCATTAAAATGGGAGTGGAAAACTGGAGCACCAAAATAAAGCTGTGGGAAAATGGGGAGTGATGGGAGTGTCATCTGTAACTGCTGTTATGGTTGTAAATCTAACTTTGCTTGCATCTGAACTGCGTGAACACAGAGGTCATCCCCCATATGGTCCACCCGTTAAAGGGGGACAGAGGGCCTCAGGATCAAGAAAACCTGGACCTTGCAACGCTGAAGTGCTTGTTATTAGTGATCTCTTTAATGAGAGATCAAAAGAGGGTATTGTGATATTATTCTGTTATTATATGTTACCTTATATATGTAATCAAAGTAGTTGAATTAGAATACTGCTGTAGATCACATTATACCCTTTAAAATAGAGTGTGTGAGCTGTATGTAGTTTAGTTCTCATTATACTTTTGAGTTAACAGAACATATTCACATATTAGTTTATTAGATAAATGTGCATCACTCTGTATCCTTGATCTGCTGGGAATGTGTGACACTGTTTTCTTGACATGCTTAATTGTTGAATCATGAAGAGAAGGTTGTAAGCAGGAGACTCTGTGTCTAAAGACAGGGGAGATAGATAGACCACATTCCACACCCCCACCTTACAGAAAGCAGAGAAACAACTGCCGAGGTCATAACTTAGGCGCTGTAACAGAGAAAAAATGTGATGTTTTGGCTTTTACGACTAGCTGGGGGCCACTAGAGACTATAAAAAGCTGAGCAACCCGTCACCATTTTGAGACATGTGCCTGACCCTCTGGTAGCATCTCTCCCGTCCGGACGTTGTAATGCTCTTATTGTTGAATTGTATGGAAATAAATGATTGTTGATTGAGCATTGATACACCGAGTATTGTCCTTCCTTCAGCCCAAAGATTCAAAGAACTGCGTGTTTTCAACACTACCATTACTGAATGAGCAGCTAAAACCTGCAAGTGTGTGAGAGGTTAGGTTGTCTGCAGATATTGTGGCCAGACCACCTTTGATGCAGTACTGTCTGTCTTCAAATTTTAATCGTAATCCACGTTCTTGCAAAACCTGTAGGTCACAAATTAATGGTTCTAATATTTTCTCAAATCCATATGTTTTCACCAATCTATGTTTGACAAGTATCAACAGATGAATATGTCTTAAAACAGATCTGTCTTTTGGTGGAATATTTCCCAAAGTAAAATAAAATGCAGACACTTTATGTAGACGTTTCTTTGATCCTAATGGATTAGAAACTTCAAATTCATCACTGTACAACTGAATTCTCAAATGTGGGTTGTCTGTGTTAAAAAAATCACTTTCTTTGTAAATTTTCCCATCACTAAAATCTGTTAAGGTTTCAGGAGCACGGGATTCTGGCCTAAAAATTTGTCTTAAAATGTTAGGATCATTACATATTAATTCTAAGACTTTTAGAAGTGGCATATACTGAAAAGTGTCCTGTTTCCCAGTAAAAGGATCTATCCCCAGGATACATTCAACAGGTTCAATCAGGTTTAATTTCTCAACACAGTATCTGTCTAGTTGATATGTGTTGCTGACTGCACTGAAGCAATGTTCTACCAAACTATTGTCATCAATATAATGAAAACTTGATATATCAAAATTAAGAGTCTGCAAACATTTAGAAAATATCTCCCTATAGTTTTCAATAAAATACTTGAAAAGTGACTCTACTTCAATAAGAACAAATGTTTGAACTTTTCTATTTACAATACTTTTCTCTTGAAGATTCAAGGAAAACAATGCCAGTTGTTTTCTCACAGTCTCTGTAAAGTTCTCTACAAGTTCACTCAGAGTTCGTTCAGATGATTGGGGAAATTCAACAGTTTCCTGGATGACAGGGTCACAGTCTGGGGCAGACTCTAATCCTTGTTTCTGATATTTATGTTTCTTCCTTGTGTGATTTTTCAAAGATTTCACAGACAAAAACTTTCTGGGACAGTCTTCTAGTCTGCAGACAATGAAGAATCCACATTCACTTTCATGGTATATCTGTTGATGTTTCAGCAGTTTTTCATATGTTGGTTTTCTTGTGGAGCACTGTGGACACTGATATGGCACATCCATAGAAATGCTCACCTACAAAGACCTGTTGATAATCTGCCAATTCATTTTCCCCAAGCCAAAGAGATACTTCTCCAACAGTCCACTGCTGAGCCATGATCTGTTAAAACAAAACAAAATGCCATTACATTGTTTTATTCTGTGACATCAAAAACTTATTTATTTTTTATTCATTCATTTTCCAAGCCGCTTTATCATCATAAGGATCGGAGGGGTGCTGGAGCCTATCCCAGCTGTTTTTTTTAGGCGGGGTAGACCCTGGACAGGTTGCCAGTCCATGGCAGGGTTGTCATTCAGATATGTATGTTTGGATTGTGGGTGGAAACCCACACAGAAACAGGGAGAACATGCAAACTCCACACAAAAAGGCACCCGGTTGACACCGGGAATTGAACAGAGTCTTTCTAGCTGTGAGGCAGCAGCGCTAACCACTATACCACCGTTTATTCTAACTTTTAAGCCTTCTTCAGATAAATATTGATTATTTTATGCTTTCGATTATCTGGTCTTGTTAGTATAATGACCTCTTTTTTGCCTAATATATGATGTTGGATAAATGAAATGTACATAAAAAAAATTTAACTATAATAAAAACGGACATTATCTTGGTAACATCAAATGACTGGAGCATAATTTGTCAACTACTCTGAAAATAAGTTATACAGTAACAGTCAAAGACAACTTCTCATGTGTCACATTTCTGTTTATTCAAAACACTTATGCATTGCTGTATTTTATACAGCTACTCCACAATTCAAAGTACAGGCTACTGAATTTCTGAGTTTCTAGACCAGACACAGAGCTCACACAACAGGCTTCAGGCGCCATTTTGGTGACTTTAACCATATTATTAATTTTAATATCTGTCTAGCTGACATTAGTTTATGTACGCAGCACGCAATATAGCCACATATTTTACAGGCCAAATTAATTGGGAGCACCTTCACTTAATTGTAACAGTGGTTTTGTTAGGAAAACAGTTCTTTATACCAGATACTAAACTGCGTTAACGTCAAAGGCTAACGTATCTAACCATTACTGTTAGCACAACATTTGTGTGATTCTTACTCTGAATCTGAATAAGTACGCGGGACCACTGTGTGCGGTAAGACCATCTCTTTTACTTCCTGTATTACCATCTACCGGCATGCATTGCCAGTGCGTAACACGTAATTACACAATCAAACAGTGAACACATACTGCCCATACAACAAATGTACCAGAGACAATTATGAATACACCACATCTCCCCTTTTAAACAAAAACTGAATATTCCTTTTCTCAGGACAGAACTTCTCTTTTTCAAAGCCATACAAGAACATCTGGCAAACAATCTGCATTACATTTTTAACCTTTTGTTTTTGTTTTCTTGTTCTTTTCTTTTCTTAACAACTCTTTTTAGCTTTATTTTACTGTGCTCTACAAAACCCTTATAACACAGTTACATAACAACAACCTTTTTTTTTTTCTTACAGATCTAACTTTTTAGGTTTAACTATTGGCCTCCCTGACTTGGTTCTGACCACATCAGTGTTAACAGGTGTAGCAGGGATCACACTGGGTGTTTGAGGCTTCTGCAACACAGGCACATTAGCAGGTTCATGCACAGGTGAACTTAAAGGAATCAAATGCACACGATTACGCCTCACAGTCCCTTGTGGTAACTCCACTGTGTATGATCGGGGTGTAGAGTGATTTTGGATAACAGTGCCTGTAGTTTTGACATCAGTCACCCAAACTTGCTCTCCTGGGGACAGGCTGCATAAAGGTTTTGCGCGGTGGCGCCTGTTGAAGTTTGCCATGTCCATCATCCTCTTCTCCCTTTCCTTTCGAGCGAGCAGTGCGTTGTCCGGCAGTGTGGGCTCCAGCTGCGATGGAAGCATCGGCAGTGTGGTTCGCAGACGTCTGCCCATTAAAAGCTCTGCAGGGCTGTATCCGGACTGCAGTGGTGTAGCTCTATAGGCAAGAAGAGCTAGATAAGGATCAGTTGCTTTTTTCAGAAGATTTTTTACAGTCTGCACAGCACGTTCTGCTTCTCCATTACTTTGCGGAAACTTGGGACTGCTTGTGATGTGTTTGAAGCCGTATGCTGCTGCAAAGTCTGTAAAGATTTGACCTGAATACTGTGGCCCATTATCAGACATGAGGACCTCTGGGATGCCGTGACGGGCAAAGAAAGATTTCAGGTGAGTAATGACATCGTTTGATTTTGTCCTGTTTAACAAAGCAATCTCAACAAATCTAGAGTGATAGTCAACAGCGAGAAGGTAAGTTTTCCCTCCCAGCTCGAAAAGATCTGTGCCCACTCTCTGCCATGGGCGGGCAGGGTATTCTGTTGGCATGAGTGGCTCACTGTTATTGTGTCTTTCTTGAATACACGTTTTGCACTTGAGCACCATCTCAGAGATTTGTTGACTCAGCCCGGGCCACCACACTGTTTGGCGTGCACGAGCTTTACATTTTACAACACCTTGATGTCCTTCGTGTAGTTTTTCCAGCACCTCGTTTCTCATTGCTGAAGGAATGACAAGCCGTGTGTCTTTTAACAAAAGGCCGTCTTCAACAGTGAGCGTGGCTCGGTCAGGCCAGTAATTTCGCAGTAAAGGCTCTTGTTTTGCATGTTCTGGCCAGCCTTCGGTGCACATGTCCATGACGCGAGCACACACACTGTCGCTTTTCAGTTGTTCCTTCAGTGTTTGCATATATGATGAACTGACAGGCATGTTTGCTACAATACTGTCGACATATATGTCTGTGCTTTCCATTAGCTCTTTGTCTGACAGGTTCATTGGTTTTTTCAGAGGTGAGCGGGACAAAGTATCTGCTGTCCAGAGCGATTTCCCTGGGGCGTACTGCACAGTGTACGAGTAACGCATGAGTCTCATTCTGAATCGCTGGATCCTGGGTGGCAAGAGATCCAGAGCTTGTCCTCCCAGTAAGGAAACGAGAGGTTTGTGGTCCGTTTCAAGACAAAAATGTTTACCAATCAGGAAATCACGAAAACGCTCACACGCCCATGTAGATGCCAGTGCCTCTTTTTCCACTTGTGCGTATCGTTGTTCTGTAGGAGAAAGGGACCTCGATGCATACGCCACTGGTCGCCATCCTTCTTCCCACAGCTGCAAAAGAACACCTCCGAGACCATAGGATGAAGCATCTGCTGATACTTTAATGTCTCTGTTGGGGTCATACATTGCGAGCACTGGGGGTGAGGTCAGGGCATCTCGTAATGTTTTGAAAGCTCTCACTTGGTCAGTTCCCCAATACCATGCGTTCTTTTTGGAAAGAAGATCTCGCAGGGCTTTGTCTTTTTCAGCTAAATGGGGGATGAACTTGCCCACTTGATTCACCATGCCCAGAAAACTGCGCAACTCTGACACATTAGTTGGCTCTGCCATTTCTGTAATTGCCTCCGTTTTCTTCGGGTCAGGACTGATTCCTGTATCCGCTATGATGTGACCCAAGAAAGCAACCTTGCTCTGGGAGAGCTCGCATTTTTCAACATTCAGCGTTATGCCTGCTTTTTCCAGTCTTTGCAGTGTAGCATGGAGACGGGAATCGTGCTCCTGATGGTTACGTCCCCACACCAACACATCGTCAATGTGACACACCACTCCTTCGAGACCCTCGATGACCTCCGCCATCATGCGCTGAAAGTGTTCGGGCGCTGAGTTGATCCCAAACGGTAGGCGGTTAAAGTGGAACCGCCCAAAGGGTGTGATGAAGGTGGTGAGTTTGGCAGACTCATCGGACAGGGGAATCTGCCAGAAGCCCATGTTGGCATCCAGTTTGCTAAACACTTTGGCTCCTGCGAGCATTCCGAGACTTTGTTCAACCGATGGCAGCACATATTTTTCCCTGCACACATACTCATTTAGTCCGGTAAAGTCTACGCAAAGTCTTAGCCTAGGGCTGTTTTTCTTTGGAACAACAACCATGCCGGCACACCAATCCGTTGGTTCCTCAACTCGGGTAATGACACCAAGCTCTTCCATTCGTTGGAGTTCCTCTTTTACCCTTCCCATCAGAGGCAGAGGAAGCCTTCGCGGAGTTTTGAGTGAGTACGGCACAGCATTCGGTTTGAGTTTAATGTGATAGGCCCGCTGCACTTTCCCTAGACCATTGCAAAGTTTAGGGTAAGTAGTCTTCAGAGTGTCCATTGAAACCGCGTCAACTCGCACCAGCAGGCCAAGAGCTGTAATGGCGGGCAGGCCTAGCAGTGGAGTGCTCAGGTTTCTTACAACATAGACCTTCTCTGTTGTCTGTTTCGCTCCGTAGTTGAGCTGTAGCTTTGTAAAACCTGCAACGTCCAGTGGTGTTTTTCCAGGGCCTAACAAAGGTTTTTCTGGCTGCTGGAGAACTGGTCTGTGTTCGTTAGCAAAAATCTTTGATAAGTCCGAGTCAGCTATTACAGTCACATCTGCTCCAGTATCCAGTTTGAAAGTGATTTTTGCATCTTTCACTTGTATGTTGGCTGTCCACGCCTGGCCGTCACTGGAAACTGAGCCTAGGAAGAAACCTTGCTCCTCTTCCTCCTCAATACTTTGCACTGTCTTGCTTTGTCTGCAGACTCGCTGGTAGTGACCTTTTTTCCCACATAAATGACATTTTGCATCATTTGCTGGGCACTCAGGTTTCGGATGTGGAGAGCCTCCGCACTTGTAGCATTTGTTACTTTGTCTCTTGCTATATTGCTGTTGTGTTTTGACAGTTTTATTTTTGAACATGTTGAACTTTGTTTTGTCGTGCTTTTGTATCACTCTGTCAACTGTTTTCGCATTTACATGCATTACATTTGTTTCACTTCTCAAAGCTGACTGTTGCTTTTTGATTTCTTCTGACTGCCTGGCCATATTTATAGCTTTATCCAAGTCCAAGTCTTTTTCCATCTGCATGCGCTCAGACAGCCTCGTGTCGGCCAAGCCCACTACTATTCTGTCTCTTATCAGCTCATCGTGGAGCGGTCCGTAGTTACAGTGCTCTGCTAATGCATGCAAGGCAGTCACGAATGCATCAACAGTCTCATTCGGCTCTTGTTTGCGCATATTAAAACGTGCGCGCTCATAAACAACATTTTTCCTGACAATGAAAAAGTTGTGGAAGCTATCTCTCACTTTAGCATAGTCCCGTTGGTCTACATCACTTAACTTTAGTCCTCTCAGGACGTCATCCGCTTCGTCTCCCATACAATATATGAGAGTGTTCACTTGATTTTCCTCCGAGCTCGCAGACAGATTACTTGCCTGACGGAATCTCTCGAAGCGACGGACCCATCTTGTCCATTCGTGTGGTTTGGAAAAATCAAAGGGCTCCGGTGGTTGGATGCTAAACGTAGCGCTGGGAGTGCTAGCCGCGGTGCTAACTCCTGCCCTCGGACGATCGTCTACGTCGTCATTCGGCATTTTGTTTCCACCTTCCCCTTCTCCTCACACTCGGCAGATGTATGGAGTCTTACAAGTCACACAGCACTTCTGACACCATGTGTGATTCTTACTCTGAATCTGAATAAGTACGCGGGACCACTGTGTGCGGTAAGACCATCTCTTTTACTTCCTGTATTACCATCTACCGGCATGCATTGCCAGTGCGTAACACGTAATTACACAATCAAACAGTGAACACATACTGCCCATACAACAAATGTACCAGAGACAATTATGAATACACCACAACATTAACAGCAAGCTACAATGACGAGTAACAAAAACAAAACAATAAAAAGGTTTTATGAAAATGTTTGACCTTTTCCAACAGTCCAGGAATCCAGAATCCTTTAAAGACCAGCAGGTACTGAAGACTGTTATCCACTGGCAACGTCCGAGAGAAAGTTTTCTTTCCGTTAGAAAGTTCAAGGCTCGCGCGATCTGTGTGCGCATGCGCATCCCTACAGTTGCCCCCCCCCCCCTTTGGTTGTACTACGTGTTCTAACGTCTCTCTCTCTCCCTGTCATTTATTTGGCTTGACACATATAATAATAAATTGCGCAGTGATAAACAAGTACTCAGATCACATGTGCAATTATTATTTACTTATATTATTTTATAATTTGACTTTACATACTGCTGGGTGGTTTGTAAAGTTCACAGTAACTAGTATTATCATTATGATATATATATATATATATATATATATATATATATATATATATATAGAGAGAGAGAGAGAGAGAGAGAGAGAGAGAGAGAGAGAGAGAGCGAGAGAGAGAGAGCAAGAGAGAGAGAGAGAGAGAGAGAGAGAGCGAGAGAGAGAGAGAGAGAGAGCAAGAGAGAGAGAGAGAGAGAGAGAGATCTGATATAGATCAGTATCTGAATCTGTCTAATATCCCCCGAATGGATTGTTAATTTATAAATTCACCATATTCATAAACGGCTTAATAATAAATTCTATATTCTGTTACCACATTATTTGTGATCAGTGGGTTTGCAGGGTGGGTGCTGGGGGTCTTCAGGCTTTGGCACCCACCCCTGCCATCAGAATATTTTTAAGCAAGTGTTTCTAACTTTAATTTGAATATTCAGTATCCCACCATCTGCCCCCCCGCCCCCCCCCGCACACAAACAAAACACACAGTATAATTTAAACCCTCATTAAAGTGAATATTATTTATGCCATTTTACACCAACAAACTCAGATAGCTAAGGATGAAGAACCTTTTGTTCTTTAAAGAACCATTTGTAATAGCTGAAGAACCATCCACAAAATAAAAAGGTTCTTTGACGTATGATGGTTCTTTAAAGAACCATGAAGACATCTGAAGAACCATTTAAGAACCATAATTTTTCTGAGTGTGGTCGCGGAACACTGGACCAGCTCTTTATCCTCTCGAGGATACTTGAGGGTGCATGGGAGTTTGCCCAACCAGTCTACATGTGTTTTGTGGACTTGGAGAAGGCATTCGACCGTGTCCCTCGGGGTGTCCTGTGGGAGGTGTTGCGGGAGTAAGAAAGAAATGCATGTAGTAAATGAAGTTGAACGGCTGATGGTCGGATTTTATAAGATCGTAATGTGATCTAACAGAGACTCACTTAGTAACTGATCTAAGGGTTGTGAATAGAATAAAATAAAAATAATTGCATTTAAAAACTTAAACACCAAAAAGGCCTGTGGGCCTGATGCTGTTTCAGCTTTTCTCTTTAAACATTTGCTGATGAGCTGACTCCAGCTTGGAGTCCTGTTGATATCAGCTTCATCCTCACTATATAGTGTGAGATTATTCTGTTATCATATGTTATCTTATATCTGTAGTTAAAGTAGTTGAATTATGTTCTGACTTAAAAGAGTGTGAAAATCATTAGATCTATTGTATTGACCTGTATTATTTGACACTGTTGAATGTGTTACACTGTTTCTTGGCATTTCATACTGCTGAATCATGAAGAGAATGTTGTGTGCAGAGGACCTTGTGCCGATAATAGAAGAGACAGACCACATTCCACACATTCCAGAGAGCAGAAAAATAAGGAGCCGAGGTCATAACTTAGGCGCTGTGTGAGAGAAAGAATGTGAATGTTTTGTCACGGCCAGGGGATCAGCAGGCCGCTGACTAGTAGTGTTCTCTCTCTCTCTCTCTCGCCAGGGCGGAACTCATGGTGGGTTCACGCCCTTGGCCCACAACCCTCTGAAGAGGAAACACCTGGGCCTCATCAGCGCAGCCAGCATTTAAGCCAGGGAGTGGCTTCTACTCATCGCTGGATCGTTGTGTGTGACTCGCGTCAGTGCAGCCCGACTCTGAGCAAGTTCTCTTTTGCTTCCCTGTGCAAAGCGTCTAACGTGTGTTTCCTTCTGTACATAGATCCCCTGGAGCCGACCCTGCATTCCCCGAGTGGATTCCCTTTTGTGTGAGTGTTTGGAGAGAGAGCCAGAAGAGGAGCAAGTGTCTTTTCCCTACCTGGATTTCCCCGGAGCCCTTCCCTGTCACCGCTTTGTATATAGCACTATCCCCTGCACTGTTTGTATATACAGGGAGTGCAGAATTATTAGGCAAGTTGTATTTTTGAGGAATAATGTTATTATTGAACAACAACCATGTTCTCAATGAACCCAAAAAACTCATTAATATCAAAGCTGAATGATTTTGGAAGTAGTTTATAGTTTGTTTTTAGTTTTAGCTATTTTAGGGGGATATCTGTGTGTGCAGGTGACTATTACTGTGCATAATTATTAGGCAACTTAACAAAAAACAAATATATACCCATTTCAATTATTTATTTTTACCAGTGAAACCAATATAACATCTCCACATTCACAAATATACATTTCTGACATTCAAAAACAAAACAAAAACAAATCAGTGACCAATATAGCCACCTTTCTTTGCAAGGACACTCAAAAGCCTGCCATCCATGGATTCTGTCAGTGTTTTGATCTGTTCACCATCAACATTGCGTGCAGCAGCAACCACAGCCTCCCAGACACTGTTCAGAGAGGTGTACTGTTTTCCCTCCTTGTAAATCTCACATTTGATGATGGACCACAGGTTCTCAATGGGGTTCAGATCAGGTGAACAAGGTGGCCATGTCATTAGTTTTTCTTCTTTTATACCCTTTCTTGCCAGCCACGCTGTGGAGTACTTGGATGCGTGTGATGGAGCATTGTCCTGCATGAAAATCATGTTTTTCTTGAAGGGTGCAGCCTTCTTCCTGTACCACTGCTTGAAGAAGGTGTCTTCCAGAAACTGGCAGTAGGACTGGGAGTTGAGCTTGACTCCATCCTCAACCCGAAAAGGCCCCACAAGCTCATCTTTGATGATACCAGCCCAAACCAGTACTCCACCTCCACCTTGCTGGCATCTGAGTCGGGCTGGAGCTCTCTGCCCTTTACCAATCCAGCCACGGGCCCATCCATCTTGCCCATCAAGACTCACTCTCATTTCATCAGTCCATAAAACCTTAGAAAAATCAGTCTTGAGATATTTCTTGGCCCAGTCTTGACGTTTCAGCTTGTGTGTCTTGTTCAGTGGTGGTCGTCTTTCAGTCTTTCTTACCTTGGCCATGTCTCTGAGTATTGCACACCTTGTGCTTTTGGGCACTCTAGTGATGTTGCAGCTCTGAAATATGGCCAAACTGGTGGCAAGTGGCATCTTGGCAGCTGCACGCTTGACTTTTCTCAGTTCATGGGCAGTTATTTTGTGCCTCCGTTTTTCCACACGCTTCTTGCGACCCTGTTGACTATTTTGAATGAAACGCTTGATTGTTCGATGATCACGCTGCAGAAGCTTTGCAATTTTGAGACTGCTGCATCCCTCTGCAAGATATCTCACTATTTTTGACTTTTCTGAGCCTGTCAAGTCCTTCTTTTGACCCATTTTGCCAAAGGAAAGGACGTTGCCTAATAAATATGCACACCTGATATAGGGTGTTGATGCACATCACCTAATATGCTTAATTGGTAGTAGGCTTTCGAGCCTATACAGCTTGGAGTAAGACAACATGCATGAAGAGGATGATATGGACAAAATACTCATTTGCCTAATAATTCTGCACTCCCTGTACACCTGGTGGAACTGTAATAAATACTGACTGTGCCTCTGAGTCCTGCGTGTGAGTCCTCAAGCGAACCGTGACAGTAACGATCCGGCCATACGATGGACTCAGCGGACTCAGCCCCTGCCCAGCATATCGTCGTTTCACGGAAGCGGTACTGGAGCGGCACGAACAAATGTTACGGCAACTCAATCATCAGCTGGCTGCGTTCACCCAAGCCTTGGCCCAACATGTGCCTCTGGGAAGCCCTCCCACATCGCCTCCGCCTTCTCCTCCACAAGCCCCAGTTTCAGAGCCCCCGGTGCCTCAGCCCTCCACTCCGGCTTCATCGGAGTCCCTGGAGCGCCCGCTACCCACGCCGGAGCCCTTTTCAGGTGAGTTCGACAAATGTGCAGGATTTTTGACCCAACTCGGGTTACAGTTTAGACTGCAGCGGAGGACATATGGGAGCGATGAGTCCAAGATTGCCTTTTTTGTTCAATTATTACGTGGTCGAGCATTAAATTGGGCGCAAGCTGTGTTAAGATCTGATCCGGAAATCACTTACCATGATTTCTATTCTAAGTTCAAGAGTGTTTTTGAGAGGGGCACCGGGGCAGCTGCTGCTGCTCACCGGTTGCTGAATTTGAAGCAGGGCAGACGTAGCATGGCAGACTACTCCGTGGAATTCTGGACGTTGGCCGAAGTGACCGGGTGGGGGGAGCCGGTGTTGATAAGTACCCTTATGAACAATGTTTGTGACGATTTAAAGGGGGAATTCACTATGAAAGAGTTACCCGCTTCTCTTGATGACGTTATATCACTGTGCATAAAGGTGGATGAGCATTTACGAGCGCGCCGCGGATTGAGAAACTACAATACCCATAAGCCCCCGGGATGCATGGAGATGGCCTCCAGCAGAGGTGCGGTCGGAGGCGGAGTCCTTCGGGAGAGGGAGGACGAGACCGAGGGTGAGCAGCCTATGCAATTGGGACGCTTCAGGTTATCTCCCGAGGAGCGACATCACCGCTGGATAGCCGGTGAGTGCTTTAACTGTGGCCACAAGGGCCATATTGCCGCCACATGTCAAGCACAGCCAAAAGATCGTGCCCGCCGGTAGGGAGGAGAGTACGGGTGGGCGAGGTGTCCTGCACACGGTCTCCTCCACGTTTAATGATTTCAGCTAAGCTTACTGTTCACTCTGTTCCTCATCCACTCCGTGCATTGATTGATTCTGGGGCAGAGCAAAGTTTCATTGATGCCGCTCTGGCCCATAAATTACGAATCAGCCTCACAGCTCTGCCTCATATGCTTCAAGTCACAGCCCTCAGTGGCCAGCACCTTCCTGATATCACCCATATTACAGAGCCAGTAGCTTTAACTCTTTCTGGCAATCACTCTGAAACCTTACAGTTGTTTGTTTTTAAAGCACCCCTCACTCCGTTGGTTTTGGGGTTTCCCTGGTTACAGCAACATAACCCCGTACTGGATTGGCAGAAGGGATGCATTCTTGGGTGGGGGAAGGGGTGCCATATGACCTGTTTGAAAGCTGCCACCCCAGCTATTACCTCACTCACTCCCTGCCCAGCATCCGACCTCCCTGACCTCTCCTCTGTCCCATCTGTCTATCATGATCTGGGGGAAGTGTTTAGGAAAGACAGGGCTTCCTCCCTACCCCCCCACAAACCATATAATTGACCTACTGTATACTAATGTGAGAGATGCATACAGAGCCACCCCCCTCCCCCCACTAGGGAAGTCAGACCACAACCTGGTTTACCTACAGCCACAATACACACCCCTCGTCCAAAGGCAGCCTGTCACAACGCGCTCCATCCGGAGATGGACCCCAGAAAAGGAGGATGCTCTGAGAGACTGCTATGACACCACAGACTGGGATGTGCTTCTGAGCCCACATGGTGAGGACATAGAGGGGGCGACACACTGTCTTACAGACTACCTCAACTTTTGTGTGGACACAGTCGTCCCTGCTAAGACGGTACGGTGTTATCCTAATAACAAACCGTGGGTAACACAGGAAGTCAAAGCTGTCCTCAACATGAAGAAGAAGGCTTTCAGGAGCAAAGTGAAGGGGGAGATGAAAGCAGCACAGCAGGAGGTGAAACGCTGCCTGAGGGAAGCAAAGGACACCTACAGGAGGAAGGTGGAGCAGAAGTTGGAGAGGAACAATATGAGGGAGGTCTGGAATGGTGTAAAAACCATCACAGGCCACAACACCAAGAAAAGCACAGTGGGGGGGACTGTGGAGAAGGCAAACGAACTCAACAACTTCTTCAACAGGTTTGACCAGCCCACAACCCCCCCACCCTCACCCTCACCTTTACTACAGAGTCCTCTCCCCACTCTCCTACCTCCCTCGCTTCCCCCCCTTCCTGACACCATGACACCCCCCTCCTCCAATCCCTCTCTCAGCAGCAAGACATCTCCCCCCCAAACATCTCCCAGTGTCACAGTGGATCAGGTCAGGAGACAACTGAGGAAGCTTCGCCCCAGAAAGGCAGCAGGCCCAGACAAGGTGTGTCCTAGGATGCTAAAGGCATGTGCTGCTGAACTTGGGGAGCCGCTACAACGAGTCTTCAATCTCAGTCTGCGACTGGGGAGAGTGCCCGCCCTATGGAAGACATCCTGCATCGTCCCAGTCCCCAAAAGGAACCGGCCCAATGAGCTGAATGACTTCCGACCGGTGGCACTGACGTCACATCTTATGAAGACTCTAGAGCGGCTCTTCCTCAACCTCCTCCGACCACAGGTACAACATGCCCAGGACCCACTACAGTTTGCATACAAGGCGGGTGTCGGAGTGGAGGATGCCATCCTGTACCTCCTGCATAGAGCCCGCTCACACCTGGATGGGGGAAAAGGCACGGTCAGGATCCTGTTTCTTGACTTTTCCAGTGCCTTTAATACCATCCGGCCCTGTATGCTTCAGGAAAAACTGAACAGGATGCAGGTGGACCCCTGCCTGGTGGCTTGGATCTCCGACTACCTCACCGACAGACCACAGTACGTCAGGCTGAAGGACATCACGTCTGACACAGTGGTCAGCAGCACAGGAGCACCACAGGGAACTGTGCTGTCCCCTCTTTTCTTCACCCTGTACACCTCTGACTTCTGCTACAACTCTGAATTATGCCATATTCAGAAGTTTGCAGATGACACAGCCATCATGGGGTGTATCTGGGATGATCAAGAAGAGGAGTACAGAAGTCTGGTGAGGAACTTTGTCGCATGGAGTCACACAAACCACCTGCAACTCAACACCTCAAAGACTAAGGAACTGGTTGTGGACTTCGGGAGGTCCAGAGAAGGTCCACTGCCGGTTCAGATAGAGGGGGAGGAGGTGGAGGTGGTCAACAAGTACAAGTACCTCGGGCTGTGGGTGGACAATAAACTGGACTGGTCATGCAACACAGAGCACCTGTATAAAAAAGCCCAAAGCCGACTGTACTTCCTCAGGAGGCTGAGGTCTTTTAACATCTGCAGGAAGCTCCTGAGGATGTTTTACCAGTCAGTGATTGCTGGAGTACTTTTCTATGCTGTGGTGTGCTGGGGGAGCAGCACAGCAAAGAAGGACTCATCCAGGCTGGAGAAACTGATCAGGAAGGCTAGCTCTGTGGTCGGCATGAAGCTGGACACTCTGGAGACAGTGGCAGAGAAAAGGACACTAAAAAAACTGCTGGACATTATGAACAATGCTGGGCATCCTCTGCACACGGCCATTAACAACCAGAAGAGTCTGTTCAGTGACAGGTTGCTTCTCCCCAATACAAGAACTAACAGACTTAAAAACTCCTTTGTCCCACACGCCATCAAACTGTTTAACTCCTCTCTGGAGGGGAGAGGGAGGGGAAACAGGAGGACAAAGGAGGGGGGAACAACTAAGCTGTAGTGTCTCTTCACCTCACTGTGCAATACCTTTGTGCAATACTTTTGTAAATAGTCAATGGTGCAATAGACCTCAATACTTGAAATGTGCAATTCACTTGTATTTTTATTTTTATTCCTATTTATTCTATCCCCTTCGTATATTTTATTTATATATGTCTGTGTATTTATATATGTGTGTGTGTGTGTGTGTGTGTGTGTGTATATATATATATATATATATATATATATATATACAGTATAACATTCTGTAACTGTAACTTCTGTCGGTGCTGTGCTTTTGGAAACCGAATTTCCCAGAGGAACCCACCCGAGGGATTAATAAAGTTCTATCTTATCTTATCTTATCTTAGCTTATCAGACCATATGATTGTGGAATAGACCTACTGCCGGGCGCGCCACTCCCCAAAAGCCGACTGTATAGCATCTCACGACCCGAACGGGAGGCCATGGAAAAGTATATTACTGAGTCTCTTACTGCAGGAATAATCCGCCCCTCCTCTTCCCCCATAGCTGCGGGATTCTTCTTTGTTGAGAAAAAGGACAAGAGTCTGAGGCCTTGTATTGACTATCGTGGTCTCAACAACATTACTGTGAAAAACAAGTACCCGTTGCCACTGTTGACCTCGGCCTTTGAACTGCTTCACGGGGCCACGATCTTCACCAAACTGGATTTACGGAACGCGTACCACCTGGTGCGAATAAGAGAGGGGGATGAATGGAAGACAGCCTTTAATACTCACTTGGGTCATTACGAGTATCTAGTTATGCCGTTTGTTCTGACCAACGCCCCTGCTGTTTTTCAAGCTTTAGTTAACGACGTGCTCCGGGATTTCATTAACCATTCTGTTTTTGTTTACCTCGACGACATCCTCATCTTCTCTCGCTCCGTTGCTGAACATGAATGCCAGGTCAGACAGGTCCTGCTTCGCCTCCTAGAGAACCGGTTGTTCATCAAGGCTGAAAAGTGTGAGTTTCATGTGAATACAGTTTCTTTTCTGGGCTATATCATTGACCGAGGCAATCTCAAGGCTAACCCCGCCCGCTAAGGTCCAAGCAGTTGTTAACTGGCCAACCCCTCCGAATCGCAGGCAGCTTCAGTGTTTTTTGGGCTTTGCAAATTTCTACCGGCGTTTCATCCGCGATTTCAGTAAGGTTGCTCTCCCACTAACCCTTCTTACTTCACCTAAGGTTCCCTTCCACTGGAACGAGCCGGCTCGCCGAGCGTTTGCCCTCCTTAAGGACCGCTTCGCCTCTGCCCCCATCCTCGTTCAGCCGGACCTCACTCAGCAATTCGTCGTGGAGGTGGACGCTTCGGATTCGGGGGTGGGGGCCGTGCTCTCCCAACAGCACGAAGGTAAACTCCACCCGTGTGCTTACTATTCACGTCGTCTCACCCCTGCAGAACGGAATTATGACGTGGGGGACCGGGAACTCCTTGCCATCAAGCTTGCCTTGGAGGAGTGGTGCCACTGGCTGGAGGGCGCAGCCCAGCCTTTTGTAGTTTGGACAGATCATAAAAGTCTGGAGTATATCCGGTCAGCAAAACGGCTCAATGCCCGACAAGCCAGGTGGGCCCTGTTCTTCACTCGGTTTCAGTTCACCATCACTTACAGGCCTGGTTCTCGCAACACCAAACCCGATGCTCTCTCTCGTCAATTCACCGTCTCCGGGGACGTTGCCGTGACTCTCCCATTCTCCCGCCCACTTGTGTTATCGGAACGCTGACCTGGGAAATAGAGTCTGCCATAAAGGAGGCCCAACGAACGGAACCGGACCCTGGCACCGGCCCGCCTGGATCGCTTTTTGTTCCCTCCTCCGTTCGCTCCCAGGTGCTGCACTGGGCTCATACCGCCAAGTTTACCTGCCACCCAGGGGTCCACCGCACCATCTCATTCATCCAACGTTTCGCCTGGTGGCCCACCCTCACCAACGACGTCCGTGAGTACGTCGCTGCCTGTCCAGTCTGTGCACAGAACAAGGCCGTTAACCAACCTACCGCTGGTCTGCTCCGGCCTCTGCCCACACCAAGCCGCCCCTGGTCACATATCGCTATCGACTTTGTGACAGGCCTACCACCGTCTTCAGGTAACACAGTTATCCTCACCATAAATGACCGTTTTTCTAAAGCTGTACACTTTGCCGCCCTCCCTAAGCTTCCCACGGCTCTGGAGACCGCCCGGCTCCTAACAACCCACGTCTTCCGTCTCCATGGGATCCCCACTGATGTTGTGTCCGACAGGGGTCCGCAATTCACTTCCCGTGTCTGGAAGGAATTCTGCTCCGCCCTTGGGGCTCAGGTCAGTCTCTCCTCCGGCTTTCACCCGCAGACGAACGGTCAAACAGAGCGTGCGAACCAGGAGCTCGAAGCGGCCCTGCGATGTGTGGCCTCCACCCACCAAACCACCTGGAGCGAACAGCTCCCTTGGATCGAGTATGCGCATAACAGCCTCACCTCCTCGGCCACCGGTGTTTCCCCCTTCGAGGCCTCTCTGGGCTTCCAACCACCCCTGTTCACGGCAATTGAAGGTGAGCATTTTGTGCCTTCAGTTCAACAGCACCTCCGAAGGTGTCGGCGTGCCTGGAGGGCCACGCGGACCGCCCTTCTCCGAACAGCGGACCGGAACAAACACTTGGCGGACCACCACAGGACCACCACAGGACCCCGGCGCCAGCATACACGCCCGGGCAGAAGGTTTGGCTGTCGACCAGGTTTGTTCCTCTCAGGTCAAAATCGAAGAAGCTGTCTCCCACCTTCATTGGCCCGTTTGTGATTGACTCTTTGGTTAACCCTGTTTCCGTCCGTCTTAAGCTACCTCGGAATATGCGCATTCATGATGTTTTCCACGTGTCTCAGGTGAAACCCTGTCTCTCCAGTCCTTTGTGCCCTCCCCTCCAGGCCCCCGCCGCCTGCCCGGTTCATCGACGGCCATCCGGCGTTCGCCGTCTCTCGGATCATGGATGTCAGGCACCGGGGGCGCGGCTTGCAGTATCTGGTGGACTGGGAGGGCTACGGTCTTGAGGAGCGCTCGTGGATCCCGCGGGCGGCGCTGCTGGACAGGGACATGTTGCGGGAGTTCCATGCGGCTCACCCGGAGGAGCCTGGGGGTCGCCGGGGGGCTCCCGTTGGGGGGGGGGGGGGGGGGGGGGGGGGGGTACTGTCACGGCCATTGGATCAGCAGGCCGCTGACTAGTAGTGTTCTCTCTCTCTCTCGCTCGCCAGGGCGGAACTCATGGTGGGTTCACGCCCTTGGCCCACAGCCCTCTGAAGAGGAAACACCTGGGCCTCATCAGCGCAGTCAGCATTTAAGCCAGGGAGTGGCTTCTACTCATCGCTGGATCGTTGTGTGTGACTCGCGTCAGTGCAGCCCGACTCTGAGCAAGTTCTCTTTTGCTTCCCTGTGCAAAACGTCTAACGTGTGTTTCCTTCTGTACATAGATCCCCTGGACCCGACCCTGCATTCCCCGAGTGGATTCCCTTTTGTGTGAGTGTTTGGAGAGAGAGCCAGAAGAGGAGCAAGTGTCTTTTCCCTACCTGGATTTCCCCGGAGCCCTTTCCCTGTCACCGCTTTGTATATAGCACTATCCCCTGCACTGTTTGTATATACACCTGGTGGAACTGTAATAAATACTGACTGTGCCTCTGAGTCCTGCGTGTGAGTCCTCAAGCGAACCGTGACATGTTTAGGCTTTTACGACTAGGTGGGGGCCACTAAAGGCTATAAGAGCTTGAGTAACCCTCCACCAGTTTGAGATTTGCTGTGACCCTTTTCATGCATGTCTCCCCATCATGATGGCTTATGCTCATAAGTGTTGAATTGTATGGAAATAAAAGAATTGTTGATTGAGCATTTATACACCGAGTAATGTCCTTCCTTCAGCCCAAAGATTAAAAGAATTGGGAGATTTTAACAATAGAAAAGGGCTGCAGTCAGCAAAATAATGATCACAGACCTGCAGCAGTAACATCAATAGTAATGAAATCCTTTGAATGCATTATGGTTGAGCACTTGTGAAGTGAAGTACAATTTGAATATAATGTTGGGAGAAGCACTGATGATGGCTTGATTACTTTAACTCACTTGATTTTAAAGCATTTAGAAAACCCCTCAGCTTATGCACGATTGTTATTTATGGATCAAATATCAGCACTTAATACCATAAACACTTATACACTGTTAAATAACATGAATCTGTTATCCGTTATGGTATCACTACATGGTTTGGCAAACTTTCTGAGCTCAGATCCCAAATTCAAAATTTGGTTAAGTCAACTGGAAATATAGTTGGGATGCTCCCTTCATCTTCCCTGCACATTATTATAGTCACGTTATTATCAGTGTTGGGTAAGTTACTTTAAATTAGTAACTTAGTTACATTACTACTTACTTCTATCAAAAGTAACTCAGTTACTTCAAGTTACTCGTTACTTTCAAAGTAACTAGTTACTAGGGAAAGTAATTTTGGTTGTACTCAGAATTCTCTTGTTAATGTGTTGCTTCCATAACTTTGCCAGTCTTCTAGCTTGCTTACTTGCCACAAGTGCACTGTGCCACCTACCAATAAAAAGGAAAAAATAATGTGCATATTTCCACAAGAGAAATCCCACGCCTGGACCATCGTTGACCGCTGCCATGTGCGCTTTTTACATCCAACACAGAAACTGCAGTCGTGGTGCTTTCGATTGTACTCAGAACTCGGAAATTCTGCCTTCCAAATAGGAAGATGTAGGTAACACCAGACTGCAGATGAGCTGCATACAGGACTGGACTGGGACAAAAAATCTGGCCCGGTGGCGCCAGTGTCCGGCAGCCTCACCTCTGTCAGTGCGCCCCAGGGTGGCTGTGGCTACAATGTAGCTTGCCATCACCAGTGTGTGTGAATGGGTGGATGACTGGATGTGTAAAGCGCTTTGGGGTCCTTAGGGACTAGTAAAGCGCTATACATTTACCATTTCCCTCTCACCACATATCCAAACCGATTTCATGACCAGCAGCTTTTACAGCTGTGGCTCCAGCAAACATCAGCTAATACTAGAAATTAATATTATATAAATTCTAACAACAGCTGATCAAGCTTAAACGTGCTGCTGTTGTTTAGCGCGACATCCGCTGGTTTCCTCTTTCTGGCGCAAAGTGGGCGATAAACAAAAGAGAGAGAAAAGCCGATCAGCTGATCATTGATCAGTTTCATGATTGAAATAGAAACAGGAGAGGGAGGGGGAGAGAATGAGAGAAGAAGAGGCAGCTGACAGCGTAACGACAGAATAAATCCACCTTTGTGTCTTTTTCATTCTAGCTGAAGTACGGGACAAACTGCGTCACCTCTCAGCTCAACACAAAACGCGTAATATTTTCTCTGAATGCGGGACGATTCCGTCTTTTTACGGGACGGTTGGCAACTCTACTAACTAACCTTATGAATTAAATAAAGTTCAACATCAGTAACATCAAAGCACCCACCCAGCTGTATAGAAACTCTGTCATGCTAGCTAGCACGCAGTACGAGTTATTGTAACTGACTGTAAAAAGTCAGCATAATGAAAATAAACTCCACCTAAACTTGGTTTATATCTGACACAGACAGACTGCAGGTCATAACTTCTTACCTGAAGTTCAGTTCACCTGACACTCGGACCGGCGGCCGCCTCGGGTCTCTCCTCGTCCTGCCTCCGATCTCCCTCATCCACCTGCTGGCCTCCACTACTTGTTAATTTTACTGAATCTGTGGAAGCTCTGCAATGCCACCACCAAAGAACTGAGTTATTTTTACACACCGGCCAGCATCTGGCCAATCCACCACCTTTCATTGTTTATACCGTTACAAAAAAAAAAAAAACCCACCGAGCAAATGCCCGGTATGCCCGATGGCCAGTCCAGCTATGGCCGTGCCATCAGTTAACCCTTCGCGTGCCAACTGTGGCACACGTGCCTAGGGTTACCGACCCCTGGTCTACATTATAGTTCCTGTGCAGCACTCGGCATGTAACAACTTAAATAACCAAGTGTGTGAATGTGTTTCTTTATTGGACATCTCCTGACTGGAAATCTAAACTCATATCTCAGTTTATGATGACAGCAGGGTGTGTTTGTTTATCAGCTGTTCCTCTTTAAAATTTATCCCATTGAAAATCACTGCAAATAGTATTTATCAGTTCCATTATAAAACGTGTACCATGTACAACATCTTGACAATTCAGTGAAAAGTATGGTGGCCCTGAGAGAAAGAACTTACTGAAACCAACTTACTGAAACCACAGGAAACACAGGAAATAGAAAATGCTGCAAAAGCACACAAACACAACAGAAGTAAAGCTGAACAAAACATGATGGAAGCCAAAAAATGCCACAAAAGCTCACAAATCACACATGAATCATGTTATTAGAACACAAGGGTTTTCTACACACATGCAAATTTATCACTTTTTTTTACAGCAGTCCATCATATGTTTTCATTTCTGTCACTTCTGCAGCTGCTGTACTGCATCTGACCTCTCAGGGCCACCATACAAAAAGGTGTGTTTGAGATCTTCAGCAAGTAACAACTGCATATCTTGACAACACAAATGCAGAAAGTCTCATTAAAGAATTTACTGAACATTTTAAATACAAACACAGTTTGTTAGTGATTTATTTGGATTTACAGAGAACATGTGGAGAGACCCAAACTGTAAAACTATGATTACCTATGTGCATTAGCCAATAGTAAATAAGAAAGACACTGACATATAAAAATGTAAACAAATACATTCCTGATCACAGTTTACCTGTCACAATTAACAACATCACTTCCAAGGTTTTTTCATAACATTTTTTTTCTCTGTCTCGCTTGTAGTTTGTTGTTGCTTGTGTTTGGTCCCGAGTTTGCTGTCTATAGTAACAACATTCTGTGTTTTCATATTGTTGCTGTTTAAGGAGTTTAAATTTCTGGTCTGATTTACTGACTTTTTGTAATTAGAGGCTTCATTGATTGTACGGTAACTCTTGGAGTAGTTTGTTGGGTCCGGGACTGAACAACAGTAACCATTACAATCCTTTTATCAGCAGCAGTGACAGAACTGTTCCTTCTCTGTCTAACAGGCTGTTTCCTTGTATTGATGCTTCTTTTAGTGCCTCCTTCTTCTTTTCCTCAGCTTTTGTGTCTACAGGTTTCTGTCTACTTCTTCCTGGGCTACTCCTTGGTGTACTTGTTTTTGTTCCAGTCTCAGTACCAGTGTTGTTTGTAGCCTCCCAGGAAGTGTCTCGTACCTTCTGGTGTTTCTTTTGGGAATGTTTTGCTGAATCCCATGAATTTTGTGTGTTCTCAAATTTTCTGTTCTGTTGATATCAGGATACATGTGTGCCTTTTTATATGAATCAAGCCACTGAACATCTGCTTTAATACTCATTTGATGTTCAGTTGTTTTGTTTATCCGTGCTGCTCTTTGGTTTGGATGTTTATCCGGTTCTCCATTAAAGTTCATCAGTTTTCCCAAAACTCCATCATCACGGCAGCTTTTTGGCAAATCACTGTTGAAGCCCTTTAAAATGTCCTTCCTTTTGTCATCATATCTCTCTGGTTGATAATGAGGAAAAGCAGTGTCTCCTCTGTGTGTCTCATGACTCCTTCCTTCAGCCTTGACGTCTGAATGTGCACACTGAGCGTTGTGATCACTTCCATCCGTCTTTGGAGCTTCTTTTCTCACTTTGAACAGAAAAATGGAAGATTAGTAAAACACAGAATGATCAATGAGTAATCTGTATTTGGAGAAGAGATTATTGCTCTCATGGCATTTATTATGAATGCCATCATTTTTGCATCAGTCTGATATGTGTGTGGCAAAACAACTGGCACTCCATAAAAAAGAAAAGCTGTATTAAGTGACATTTGGCTTTTAGGAAATGAATATTTTAGGTGAACTGGCAAATCAATTGTGCAAAAAATAGTTTAATCAATTTGTGTTACTGATTAATTTTCTGATTTGTACATTAGTGTTCTTCAAAACAGGGAAAGAACTTAAAACTGAAACAAAAACAACCAGTACTTCTTTAAAGCATGCAGTTTTGGCTCCTCCTACAGGTCCAAGTCATTCTTCAGATACTCTTAATATGATTTTTATCTACAGCTTTTGGGAAACACCTCACATCTAAGTCTAGTGAAATAATGTCACCTTCAATTACAATTAAATTCAATTTTATTTATTTGGCTCCAAATCACAACATCAGTTTATATATATCATAAGGGCAACTCCAGGCCTCAAGAGTTGGTGTTCTGCAGGTTTTAGATGTGTTCTTGATCCAACACAGCTGATTGAAATGGGTAAATTACCTCCTCAAAATGTCTTGAAGTTCTCCAGTTCAGGGTCTGCAGCCTTAAAGTACGCAGCCGCAACGATCCTCAAGGGCCGCGTACTTAAAGACCGCTAAGGCCGGAAGTGCGAGGCTTGTGAAATGGGACGGTCTAGCCTCCGTTGCGCTTCCCAGGTTGCCTAGCAACCATGATACTAACAGCTGGAAACGTTTCATACAGCATTGTTTGACAGAAATGAAGGAGAAAATCTTTTGTTCATTTGTTTGTTTCTTTCTACATGAGCTTTGATCATTCTCTGTAAGATTAAGGTCAGCTATTGGACGGTGTATATTTTAAAGTAAAGGCTTTAAAACCAAGTTAGTACAAACGTCACTAATGTCACATAACTTTGCCGACATGTGGCCAACAGTAATGTTTTAATGTTCTTCGTTAGTAAACATTTGCACATAAATAAGTGACATAATATTCAGTACTTACTTAAAGTTTACTCTTCGGGCGCCCCTCATCCGCCGTTTTTTTTTCGGCAAAATCATCCACACCCACCGCCGCGCTATGCATTCTGGGATATGTTGGGCCACGAAGTCTACACCGCCACGTCCTTAAAATTCAGGGAAATGAAGGACGCATTTGAGGGCCGCATTTCGAGCAGCCTTCAAATTGGGACAGCCTTCGTCGCGTCGCTGTGACGTAATCGGCCTTAAAATGAGGCCTTTAAGGCTGCAGACCCTGAATTGGGATACAGCCGAGGACTGATAATGAACTAATCATTTGATTCAGGTGTGCTGACCCAGAGTGAGATCTAAAACCTGCAGGACACCGACCCTCGAGGCCTGGAATTGCCCACCCCTGTCAAAAGGTAAAGACCGTACAACCATACAAACCTTCACTTTGAATTAACAGTAGGAAATAATTTTCTTTTTCCGCTGGGTTAACCCTTTCAAATAAATTATATTCATTAATTTAAAAAAAAATTACAAGAGGTGATCTTAAGAAAACTTACCTTTCCTGTACAGGAGGATGTAAGCTGTAGAAGAGCTGTTATTGGGGAGGGGTTTTAGAAACACAGCTGCATCATGTCAGACATAACTTGATTCTAGCTCAGGAAATATTCCTCATGTGGCATTAGACAAAAAGAAGTGTTTACCTCAGTGGGTTTTCTTTAGCCAAAAATAGTTTGACCTGGAAAATGAAAAATAATAATAAATTAATGACTTAATGTCATGTTGTTAAACTTAACTGTCTGAGGACTCGTCAAATTATGCTCCCTTACACTTTTAACCCATCCATCATCGAAGCAGTACCACTGCCCATTTTCATATGATTTGATTTCTGCGGTGTAGTGTCCTCCTGTTAGACTGCCAAAGTGGTTAACCACGGCGTAGAGCTCATAAGTATATTTCTGGAGAGATACAAATAAAACAAAGTCATTAAATGTAATAAATAAAAGTTGAAACGATTCCCTGTTGTGTCTAAAATACCTCCATGTGTAAAGTTTGAGGCACATCAGCTTTGCAGTGAAGCTTGACGTAGCGCCTCAGCTTGTAGTCAAAGGTAAATCTCTTTAGCAGGAGGGTCAGAACATCTGGATGTTGAGTTATCTCCCATTTCTAGGACACAACATAAAAACAACTACATGAACCAGAGGCATTCATCTTTTGTGATAAAAACTTTAAGAGATCAGATTCATCACTCACAATGTCTGCATTTTGCTTTTCATCACAGCGGCTGCAGTATATCTGGTCATCACCAGATACTTGTTGTAACTCAAAGAAAGCTTCGAGACCTTGCTCCTGCACACCATGAAGATTTTATGTAAAACAGATTGCTTTCTTAACATTTTGAAAATATATACCCTTCTTTTTGATGGGGGAAAATTCAGTACCACATTGTAGGTTTTATATCTTGAATCTTCCACCATTAGTGGCAGAATCCAAAAGAAGCTCCTGGAATCGTTCTTCATGTCGCAGTTACAGCATGTTGTCCTGTGATTCAGCTCTCCTTTAAAGATCTGGACACAAAAAAGTGCAATTGTTGCTGTGCACCCGTGTAATCAGAGACACTGTTAGAGCTATACTGCACTGACAAAAGCATTTTGTTAGATTAAAGTACAATAATTTGGCAGGCTTATTGCTACATCTACTCCTATTTTCTGTTCAGGAATGCAAATGAATAACTCATTTGGCTTATTAATCAAAAAAGTAATTTCTGCTAATTTTTTCTGCTTTTTTTGTAAAATGGGAAATGTGAAAGTTCATGGATTATATACACTCAACAAAAATATAAACGCAACACCTTTGTTACTGCTCCCATTCCCCATGGGATGGACGTAGAGACCTAAAATTCATTCCAGATACACAATATAACCATCCCTCCCAAACAGTGGTCACAAATCAGTCCAAATGTGTGGTAGTGGGCACATCTGCTATATTGAGATAATCCATCCCACCTCACAGGTGTGCCACATCAGGATGCTGATCTGACATCATGAGTAGTGCACAGGTGTACCTCAGACTGCCCACAACAAAAGGCCACCCTGGAATGTGCAGTTTTGTCTCACAGCAAAATGCCACAGATGCCACAAGCAATGAGGGAGCGTGCAATTGGCATGCTGACAGCAGGAATGTCAACCAGATCTGTCGCCCGTGCATTGAATGTTTATTTCTCAACCATAAGCCGTCTCCACAGGCGTTTCAGAGAATATGGCAGCACATCCAACCGGCCTCACAACCGCAGACCTCGTGTAACCACACCAGCCCAGGACCTCCACATCCAGCAGGTTCACCTCCAAGATCGTCTGAGACCAGCCACCCAGACAGCTGCTGGAACAATTGGTTTGCACAACCAAACAATTTCTGCACAAACTGTCAGAAACCGTCTCAGGGATGCTCAACTGCATGCCCGTCGTCCTCATCGGGGTCTTGACCTGACTCCAGCTCGTCGCCGTAACAGACTTGTGTGGGCAAATGCTCACATTCGATGGCGTCTGGCACGTTGGAGAGGTGTGCGCTTCACGGATGAATCATGGTTCACATTGTTCAGGGCAGATGGCAGCTGAGAATGTCCCAGTTCTTTTTTTTTTTTTTTTTTTTTTGCCTGTCCCGTTTGGCTCTTTTGCCATCAGAATTATTGTCTAAAGGCAAAGAAAGATGCCCAACGGATTTACTTTACCAAATTGACCATCCCAGCCTTGCCATAATGGTCCATTTGATTCACCTTTTATTGTTTATTTTATTTTCACTTGCTGTATACGGGACAGACTTGACTGGAGAAAGAAGGAGAGAAAGAAAGAGGGAAAGAGAAACAGCTGAGAAGAGGGACGGGGGAGAAGGGCAAAAAACAAAAACCAACAGAATGGGCAGGAAAAAAGATAAAATGCATATATCGATCACCTGGATCACCTGTTGAGAAAGAAAAAAGAAAACAAGCCGAAGCGAACAAGAGTAATAGAATAAACAACATCACAATGATATATGGGAATATGACAGTAAATACTAAATATTAAACATTATTGTGCAGCACATAAGATCAACAGAACACAGTGTGCTTTGAGGTAGGAGCCAAAAGGGTGTAGTTTGTGAGTGTGATCACCCGTGTGTACACCTGTGAGCATGGACGCGCTTGTTTTTTTAAAAGGTTCCTTCATGTAATGATCTGCTAGAGGGTGTGGGGGGGCCACAGCCCCGTCCTTCAGGGCATGAAGCAGGTATGGAGGAGATCAAAACTCCAGACATCCAGAGGCCCCCAGAACACAAGAGACCAAGGAAGACTAACAGAGGGGCAGCCGCGCCACTGTCCCAGAAAGAGCTGAGGAGAATGTCCCAGTTCTTACATGGCCAGCATACTCACCGGACATGTCACCCATTGAGCATGTTCGGGATGTGCTTGACCGGCGTATACGAGTGGAGTGGAGTGGACCAACATTCCACAGGCCACAATTGACAATCTGATAGACTCCATGCGACGATGTGTTGCACTGCATGAGGCAAATGGTGGTCACACCAGATACTGACGGTTCTGGGTCCCCAGACCCCCAATAGCGCAAAAAACTGCACATTCCAGGGTGGCCTTTTGTTGTGGGCAGTCTGAGGTACACCTGTGCACTACTCATGATGTCAGATCAGCATCCTGATGTGGCACACCTGTGAGGTGGGATGGATTATCTCAATATGGCAGATGTGCCCACTACCACACATTTGGACTGATTTGTGACCACTGTTTGGGAGGGATGGTTATATTGTGTATCTGGAATGAATTTTAGGTCTCTACGTCCATCCCATGGGGAATGGGAGCAGTAACAAAGGTGTTGCGTTTATATTTTTGTTGAGTGTATTAGAATTAAAACTATCATTTTGATTAAAGACATCGTGAATGCGGTTAAAGTCATTATCACACGGTGGCGCTCTAATTCATTTGTTAAGCATTGTATAAAAGAACTTTTAACCTGTCAACACTCACTAGAACATAACAAACAGTCTGTATAGAATCACCAACATTTACATTTTTAAAAAGATTCCTTTTTAAACTTTTTCTCCTTGGAAGTTAAACTTCTACCACCATCTGCACTGCTTCATAATTCTGCATGCAGAATTCAAAATACTTTGACTATGTTTCCCTCTCTTATATTGTCTTGGGTAAATCTAAGTATTTTAATCTTTACACTCTAACTCAGCTAATGCACATATTTGAAAAAGTATATATATATATATATATATATATATATATATATATATATATATATATATATATATATATATATATATATATATATATATATATATTTAAATATATATATATATATATATATATATATATATATATATATATATTTAAATATATATATATATATATATATATATATATATATATATATATATATATATATATATATATATATATATATATATATATATATATATATAGTGGGGGTGCAACGATACACAAAATTCACGGTTCGGTTCGGTTCGATACTTTGGTGTCACGGTTCGATATTTTTTCAATACAAAAAAATGTTCATGCCTTTTTAATTTGTCATTTATTAAAATTATAAATAGATATTTTAACTCAAAAGTACAGTTTTTAAATTTAATGTTGCTGAAACAAAAGTAATTAAAAAACTAAATATATCTCAGGGCTCTCAAAATTTCAAAATCCCTGGTAGCCCTTCGGGCAGGGACTCTTCAGTTTTTGGTAGCCCAAAATAAATGTAAGTAGCCCGAATAAAAAAGAGAGCAATTTTTTGATTGATGTTTTGTTTCCTTTACAATATTATACATTAAAGTATAATATTGTAAAGGAAACAAAACATTAATCAAAAAATTGTTGAAAAACAAATTACAACATTGTATAAAAATCATCAACTCAAATACTTGGTTCTAATTGAACAGAAGTTTCTATCAACTTGTAAGAACTGTGTAGGACATGAATCAGTCTGTGTCAGATCCTGAATTTGAAATTTCCACTGAAGTCACGGGTAAGAGACAAGTGGAACCAAGATCTAGGCTATTTGCTTTTTGAAGTTTGCAAAAACTGCTAAATTTTGCCAGTGGTAGTTCACTCTTCACAACATAGTATGCTGTTCTAAACAGATTTTTCAGGTTTATTTTTAGTATGTTATTTGCAATTGGTGTTTGTTCTGGGAAAGATATTGCAGACTGAGCAATAATGCATTTCTTGCATTTCTCATGGGTTCTAATGGGGGCCTTTCTTAAAATGACTGGTCCCAGTAACAAAGGCGCTTGTCGACTCAGAAATCGAGAGAAAACCAACAACACACCCGGCAGAACGTTATGTTATTTACACGGTGTCAATGGAAAATTGTATTTAGTAGTCAGTATAATCTTTTAGTGATATAAGTTTGCATATGGTAGAATGCTGCATGTAATCATTTGTGTGTAGAAGTATATAGTTGGTGGCATATTGAAAGAATGTCTCATCCTAGGGTGTTCACCACCACATCCTGGGAGCATGAGAGAGGTCGTACCTTGTTTTATTGTTTTACGGTAGGATTAACGTAACTACGTCTGTTCTAGTCTAAGTGCTTGAACTGCTGGACTTCCTCACGGTGTTATCTAGGGTGAACCATCTAGGGTGGGGGAGACTACCCTCTTCCTGACCAAGGATGTTTGACCCTTTGATCAGAACACACACACACACACACACACACACACACACACACACACACACACACACACACACACACTGAAGTATAAAATAAAGACCGGGGCAGTGCTCAGCGCGAGTCTCTTAGAGCTCAGAGCTGCCCTTGCTAAGCAACAAGTAAAACTGTCTGTGTTTCTCTTCTCTGAGTCTTTACTGAAGAAGTGTTTTATAACATTTTCCTTAACACACGGGTGCACATAAGTGGTCCGCATGTGCGCATTCGCTGTCAAAATAAAAGACGCGCACCAGATAAGAAGTTGCAACGCGCGTTTGCATCCATATAAAAAGCACTGTTTTTGTCCGCTAGAGTGGGATTTTCACGGCACATTCCGCACCACATCTCTGTGCGTTCATCATTTGTTTGAAGCCAGCTCACCTCCTGCAACCACTTTTCCGAGAATACGTGCTTCTTTTGTGGTTCGGACTCCTGACATTTCTTTGGAGGTGGAGGAACACCAAAGTAATTGCTTAAAGGAGCTTGCTTCTTCGACATCTTTAAGAGTTCTAAACAAATGTCTGTCCTCCTCCTGAAAATCTTATGTACGCAAACACGCGTTACAACTTCTTATCTTGTGCGCGTTTTTTATTTTGACAGCGAATGCGCACCTGTGGACCACTTATGTGCAGCCCTGGTTATTTAGCTCCACATATTGCAGCCACAGAAATTCTTTTGTCCATGAAACCATAAAACTGCACTTTCTTTTTGCCTTATAGTCTGATTTGTCATAACTTTTCCGTTTTGTGGTAAGCTTTTCTTTGGCTGTCACTTCTTCACCCTGACCCGTCTTATTTGGCTCAGCAGAACTAAAATATATATCCTGCTGCTTTTACACACACACACACACACACACACACACACACACACACACACACACACACACATAACGGTCAGCGATTCTCTGCGCGATCAACCTCTCATATGTTTAAGCTTGCTGCGGGAGATTTCACTTGTCATGTTTGCATAGTAAGCTAACGATTGATAAGACGATGTCAGAGGAATTGGTGCGCAAATTATCATCACTCACCAATCAGTACTGTCGCTCTCTATACGCAGTTCGCGCGATTGCAAAGTGAAAGCAAAAAACAAGCACAAATTCAAACGCAATTTCAATATGTCACATATTGACAGTGGCTCATCGATGCCAATGACATAATTACCCAGCTACATTTCCGAAAGAATGCAAAAGCATTGACATATATTTTTCCTTCCTACAATAGTCCGACGGGCAGGGCAGAGATAGATTTTGGTAGCCCGACTGGAAAAATCGCTAGCCCCGGGACGTCGGGCTAGCGATTTTGCAAGCCCTGTATCTGATTGAGGAATCACTCGTCTTTGGAAAAGAGAGTTTATTACAGAGAAATGGCTCTTTCCAAAATAAAAGCTATACTATACGCTTCTTCTGGGCTATATTCTCAGCAGCATATTGTAGCGGGTCAGGGCTGTTCGGGGTTCTGTTTGTACAGTTATGTTTTGTTTATGTTGCCATAGTGACGGGTGACGCCCTCTCGCTGCGACGTTGTGTCCTTCCGGGGTCAGAGGGCGCCCTGTGTGTTGTTGTTGTTGTTGCTGTGCGGTTGCCGCGCTGAGCAGTTAGCTAGCGGTTCTAGTGTTCTTCTGCAGATATCAATAAACGGCTGTGCTCCCTGGCTAGCTCACGGGAAGCAAGACCAAACGACATCTCCGTCTCCTCCTTGTCTGAGCTCGCCACATTGGTGTCAGAAGTGGGATGATGGTGGCACCCCATGTTCTGACCCGAGTGACTTTTCCCCCGCCGGTCGTGACCGGCCGGTGCACCAAAAGAAGGCACCTGGACATTTGCAGGACTTTGTATGGGGTAGTGGGGTCGTCGGGGACGACTGACCTCTTAGGTGGGGGCTATGTAGCGGGTCAGGGCTGTTCGGGGTTCTGTTTGTACAGTTATGTTTTGTTTATGTTGCCACAGTGACGGGTGACGCCCCCTCGCTGCGACGGTGTGTCCTTCCGGGGTCAGAGGGCGCCCTGTGTGTTGTTGTTGTTGTTGCTGTGCGGTTGCCGCGCTGAGCAGTTAGCTAGCGGCAGTGTTCTTCTGCAGATGTCAATAAACGGCTGTGCTCCCTGGCTAGCTCACGGGAAGCAAGACCAAACGACACCTCCGTCTCCACCTTGTCTGAGCTCGCCACAATATTAAACATATCAGGTCCCCATAAGGAGAATCATGTGCTAACGGCTGTCTATATGACTCGGGTAAAGTTTGTAGCATGCATGCTTGTTGTTTTTGTCTGCTTCCACTTGTCTTTGCACCAGGATGATGTCGGCGTAAATGTGCAGTCATATTCGTTGTGTTCCCACTAGTGCTGTCAGCGTTAATCTCGTTGAAATGACGTTAACGCCACAACATGGCAATCTCCTTTAACGAGCTACCCCTGATCGCCCCGTGTGTGGGGCTAGACAGCCAACACGTTAACGAGCTAACTGCGCTAACACACTAGTTCCCACCCATGTAATTGAGCATTGCGTGGCACATCCAACATACTGTTTTACTTTAGTCCATGACGCGCTGACCTTCAGGGTCATACGTCACATGAAAACCAAAATAATTCCAAACGCCAGATCTGAATGAGGGTGGGGGAGGTTCAATTTGCCATGTTGCAAGGAGAGCTTAACTTCTGTCTTGCTGGCTTGCCCTGCGCTCTTCCTTCTGACGATGCTGTCTGTGTTGAGCGCTCAGTGGATCTGCGCTCGACAGTGCAGCCTAGGCGGAGTAGTCGAACGCAGATTCACTGAGCGCTCAACACAGACAGACAGCATTGTCAGAAGGAAAGTTGATAAAATAAATTACAAATTTTGTATTGTCCGATACATATGCGTACCGAACCGAAAGCACTGTATCGAACGGTTCAATATCGATACGAGTATCGTTGCACCCCTAATAGATAGATAGATAGATAGATATATGTATTTGTGTATATATATATATGTATATATTGAGTTTTACTCAACTACCCAGACACGTGTTTATGGTACATAAAAAATCGGATTCTTTATTTTCCAAAGGACGCTTTTGACACCGATTAGCAGACAGCTACAGCTGGTGCCTGCTGTGCTGTACGTTGTACACGTGTACCTAGATATTTTCAAATTTCAGCACTGATTAATGAACACTGTGCCCTTAAAGTAAACAGAGCTGTATATTGGTCGCACCTTGGAAGCGTCTTGGCTCGTCATACACAAAATCTTCTCAAAATACTCAGCAGCATCACGTTGTTCAAATACTGAAGATCAGGGAGATAGAAGAGGATGCAAAATTATTACCAGAGCACCAGTGATAATATATTTGTTACAGCATTTCAAATGCACACACAGAATAGTGAGGCATGTCAAGTAAACTCACCATCTGTGATGCCCAGCTTCTCTGTGATGTTACGTGTTTCGGCCAACTGTTTCTGTAAATCATCAAACAGCCTTCTCAGCTCTGAGTCAACGATTGGTGATTCTTTCCTGCCCCTCCGATGATCTGGACTGCTTAATATGTAACCAGGAAACAAAGGTAATGTGATTAAAAATCTTTATATTTCCACTTACTTCCAGATTTTAACACGTATTAACTCCTGGAAGAAATACACTTTCACATCAATCTGACACTTCTGTTAAATAAAAGAAAAACTTCATCTTGTTTCTTAAAACTGAGTCAAAGAGTAAAAGAAAACAAACATTTTCTGTGATACTCTACGTTTCTGATTTATTCTGATTTTCCTACATTTCTTCTTTTTTTTTCTTTCCCATTCATCCAGGCTTTATGCTAACTTATGACAGCTGTGTTCATCTCCTCAAGACAACAAAGCCACATTTAAAAACATCCCAAATAAAGTTTTTTTCAAACCTTTTCAAAGCGTCACGAAAGTTTTCTGTCATGAAAAGCACCTGAAGCACGCTGTTCAGGTAACATGTAAGACCTGGACTCTTGAGGCCATAGTAATCTAAAAAGTAAGTCAATGAGGGTAAGGAATATAAGTCACACATCATTTAATCAGAGCCACATGCTTTAAGCTGCTGCATTTTATACTACTTACCTGCAACAGGAAGGCTTTTTAGTTTCTTTCTGAACCTCGACACGAGGGAGTGATTCATCCTGATGTCCGTCTGATGTGTGTCGGCATTTTCACTCCTGAACTTTACTGTCAGATGCTTGGATTCATTCTGTTGAAAGATATTAGATACAGCAGAAGTTAGAGCAGGAGAGTCAATCCAGTCAATTAGATGGCTTTGGAAAATTAGCATAGACATTAAGAAGCTTTTAAGAAGCTTTTTCTCCTGATAAAAACCTTCCCTGTGGCCATTCATACTGAGCCAAAAATAGTTAATTAATAGATAACAGTTGTGTGTAAAGTGCTGTTGAAATTGCGCTTCTTTTTTCTTATAATAACATATCTCAGGTTTGCATTGTGTAGTTAAACTTCTTTACACTGACAGAAGGGGGAGCTTCACTGGTCTGGCCCACTTAAAATTAAAGTTTGCTGTATGTGGCCCAGGATGTAAAGTCAGTTTGGCATTCCAGAATTTGAGGATAACCAGAAAGGCACCAACAAACATTCAGACGGCAGGGTCAGAGTTTGGCATAAACAACATGAAAGCACGGATCCATCCTGCCGTATAGCCACAGTTAAAGCTGCTGGTGGTGTACAGTGGACCATTCCTGATGACTGCTTCCAGCAGGATAACTCACTATGTTAGCTCAAATCCTCTCAAAATGTTTTCTTTAACATTAAAATGAGTTCAGTGTACTCAAATGACCTCCACAGTCACCAGATGTCAATCCAACACATCAAGTTTAGGATGTGGTGGAACAGCAGAGTCATCTGCAACAGCTGTGTGACGCTGTCGCGTCTGCCTCCTCTCGTTTGTTCTGTTTTCTCTCTTCCTGCAATAACGTCACTGTACTGTGTTATGTGGCTTCCTTAAATAAAGCTCGTTAAAGTAAAGTTGAGCTGGTAATAATAAAGCAACATTATAAATACGATACTTTTACGGGTTTCTTTGGTAATGTGCTATCATTACAAATGTGCTATAAGTAAAATAACCTTGAAACGTCTGATTTTCGATTTAAATTCAAATTTAAATTGTAAACCCTTTAAATTTGAATGAATGCGTCCACAGTAACAGTCTGTGTCTCGAGTGTTATTGAACCATGCTGCCGCCTCTTAGCTGTGCTTACCCGCCTTCGGGGGGTCATAAAACAGACCATTCAAGCAACAGTAAAACAATCACAGCTTCAGTATAAAGTACCAAACGCACTGACGCTATAACCCGTAAGTCCAGACAGCAATAATGATGATGTTTTCTAACGGTGAGTAGTAAAAAGGGAGGGTAAACAGGAGAGTACTCACCGTGCAGCCTATCTGATTTACCGACCTCAGCAAACTTTCACTTTCGATGCCGTAGCGTCGCTGAACGAGGAAGTGCGACAGAGAGGAGGTGCGACAGACACACAAGGACCCACCGCTGGACCCTGGAGACTCGTGATTCCTGGTAAATGTAATATTTATTTGAATACTTAAATGTGTGGCTGTCCTACTTCTGGCTGAGCGTTAAAATAAAAGCGGAAGTCTTTAAAACTGCTAGAGCTGTGCCAACAAGCGAAGACATAACATTTCTCCCTTTAACAAATCGCCTGTTAATATCTTCAGTTCATCCACTTAAATAACTACGAAGCCTCCTTCAAGTTTAAGTTCATATTATTTTAAAATATTACATAAAATGTTGTGGACATGTGTACTACTTTGTAATAACAATCTCATAAGAAAGAGAAACGTTAACGTTCTGTAATAAAGTTAAAAGCAGCTGGAACTTCCTTGAGTGACTCGCCACACCTCACAGGAGGTTTTTAAATAAGTTGTTTTAAGACTGAGAGCTTCTGGATTCAAAACCCTTTACGTTTTAAGTACTCTGTGTATCAGACAGCATTTATCCTCCTTTCAGTCCAAACTCCTATCTTGTGAGAATGACAGTCATTATTTGTGGTCTGTATGCAGGCTGACATGTTAATATAAATCTTATGTTACAGTATTTGTAGTGCTGGATCCCCAGAATGAGCATTTGTGGACAGGATCAGGTGGAGAAGAAATACGACCCTCTAGACACCACCCTGAAGTTTGTCAACAGGGAGGATGACTTGGATTCATCATGTAAGATTTGTTTTATTTTTTCTGAATATAATTTATATTTGGTGTTTTGTTTCTGTTGTGGAAGCAGCAGCTGGATTCCAGCACAGACCAGAGCAGGCATCAAAGACAGATATGATGGTGATTAAGTCAGACACAGTATAAAAGGAGGAGTGGGGATAGAAAGCAGCTTACATGATGCACTCTGTGTGGGATTTGTTGGATTTGGATGTGTAGAGGGGTAGCTTGACACGCAAATCTAGTTTGACTTTGTTTCCTCTCTAAACCAGTAACATGTTTGATTTGTTGTTGTTAACTCCCTCCTCAGGTGATGACTCTCTCAGAGCAGAGATGTCCTGTGGCCACGCTGTCACTCCTGAATCTCTCACACGTTGGTGTCGCTCTCTGCTGGATGAGGTATGTTGTGTCTTTGTAGCCCTTTATTTTTTCTTGTAAATAAAGTTTCATGTTTAATTTGGTTAACAGTGGTGCAACAAAGTTCTATTTAAGTTTTGAGCTCTGTTAAAATAAATCTTTTTTTAGCTGAAATTATTATACAAATGTTACCTTTTAGGTCAAGATCCTGCTTTTTTATAAATTGTTTAAGCTAAATAGTTGGGTACTACTGGTATAAGGAATTTCAAGGAATAAGTTACTTTTATAAAAGGTTATCATTGTGTGTTTGTCAGATTTGATTGTGAAAATAGCCAGTAGCTTATTAGATATAAATGTAACAAAGTACTATTATAATTATTATAATTAAAGTAAGAGCCTTGAAGATTTGGACTTCAGTTCTTAGTTATTTCTCTAATTATACAGTGAGTCTTTTTTGTTGTTGTTTTCAGGGGAATTACAAATTCAGATGTCCGGCTTTAGTGGACGGCACCAAGCAGTGTAATAAAGAGTGGTCGTACTAGGAGGTGCGCAGACTGGCTGATCTGACTGTGGAGGAAATGCAGCACTTTGAAGAGAGCATGGCCCGGCTGGCTCTTGCAGACCACTGTGAGGTTCAGCCAGTAAGTGATTTATGGTTATTATTGTGACCTTTCAGCTTATTTCACTTTGATAAAAATGTTTAAAGTGGAGGTCTCTTTCTTTTCTTTAAAACACTGTTTCCCACATCAGTGTCCTCAGTGTAAAACAGATGTAGAGAGGAAGGATCTGTCCAACCTGTGTGTCCAGTGTGTCGTATGCACAGCTGATCAGAAGAAGAAATGCCAGTTTTGCTGGCAGTGTCTGAAACCATGGAAGGGTTCAGGCCTTCGATCTGAACGCTGTGACAATGACGGCTGTGAGAACAAGGACCTGCAACTTTTGCAGACATGTAAAACCATTGATCTGCCTGAAGTAAAGGGCGTCACCAGCTGCCCTGCCATTAGAGTCTGTCCTACATGTGGCCTGAGGGTGGAGCATAACAGAAAAAACTGTAAAAATATCAAATGTCCTCGCTGCAAAATGGAGTTCTGTTTTGTCTGCCTGAAACTAAAGCGTGAATGTTCCAGTTCACCATTCAGAATCTGCCCCAGTGGGGTCGCGCCAAGGCAGACCTCCATCCCTGTGTGGAGCAAAACATGAAAACAAGACAAATGAACAATTTAAGAGAATGTTTATATTTTCCTTCAACGTTTTAACAATTGTTGATATAAAAAAAAAAACGATGTTGCGTATCTCAGCTCCAAAAGACACCTCTATTTTGTCAGCCTTTGTTTCTCTGCCTCCTACTGGCTGAACTTTAAATTGCCCAACAAGAGACTGTTCTCTTCTGTAAGTCAGTAACTGTGCAGAGAGATCATTATACATCTTTTACTCAAACATGTCTGTGAATATGAAATATGAATACATTTTTATCAGCACTCAGTTTATTACAAATGAAATCTTAGCATCATGCATCAGGTCTTCTTGTGAGACAAAATGTTAGCCTGTAGTTTAAGCGTAATGTGAAAAATAAAGAACTTATAAAAAGTGCTGCATTTCTTCTGTTTTGTATCAACATGCACATAGTGGATCAGTAGCTCCTAAATTATAAGCATTAAACAAAATGATTGATTAGAAAGAAATCAAAGGAGAGCTTTGTATTATATTAGTGATTGATGAGTAAAAATCTGGATCACAGGATATTATTTATACTAGTTAGCACTTGTATTTCATAGAGGCAACAAAATCGTCCATTATAGAGATTCTGAATTTGTAAATTCTGTTGTCCAATCTTGTGCACAGAAATATTCATGACATCACTTTTTCTCAGAAGAAACTAACCGATCTTAAACAAGCCAGCCTAGAACAAAGAAAATCAGACTGGCTGACTTTGCTGCTGTGTTTTGTTCACCATCATATAATCTTGTTGTGTCTTTACACTCAACACCTTCTTCCCATAATGGTTTTGCTCCTTTGGACAAATTTATCACCTTCCTTTCCTCACCTCTTTTTTCACTTCCCTGGTCCGTCTCTCTTGCAGCTGTTTTTCTGCCAGAAAAACTGGCAAAAGTTTTTGGAACTTGTTTGTATCCTTTTTTCTTTTTTTTTAGTTTGTTTTGCATGCATTGCGTAGTGAGGAAAATACACAACAATGTCACTGAGGGGGTCAGTTCGTTTTTACGTTTCCTTGTGCCAAAAAAAATTCTCTGTCAGTTTGGATTTACTTATTTGCTCTTGCCACTGTGTCAATCACAACCTTGAACTTTCCAAGTCCTAAACTACAAGTATACTGCCGTCACTTGTGTTCAGGGGGTTGACATGAGGGAGGGCAGTATACTGTCGCATGAGTGATTTTGTGACTCCCAGAAAACCAGCCAACCCTGTGTGGCACAGAGAAAAGAGCCAACATTCATTACATATTATGGTTCTCATGCTCGATATTTTGTTTTAGATTTCTTTGAGAGATTCACAGCAGAGTAGAAGCAAAACAGAAAAATGTCTGATATATATAAATAAAACGAGCAGGACGCACTTTTTTGTAACTGTCAGTAACTCAAGGACATTTTTCTTTTTGCTGAGTTGAATCTTTTACTAAATGATCATGATGTCATGAACTGAAGTAGTGTTCATTTGATATTTAAAGAGTTTGAGTGCTACTGATACCAAATGTTTCACTGGCTCTTCATTATGTGGCAGAGCAACAGCTGATTTATACAAACTACTAATCAAAATAAATCATACAGACAAAATCTGTGGAAACGGGACTTCATCATCATCTTTAGTTCTGTGGGGTGAGTAGAAAACATTCTCTCAGTTCTCTGCCTTAGAAAGCTTTCCTTTCACCACAGCTGAGCAAGCTTCAGTGGAACTTGTAGATAATCTCTCTGATATGACTGGGGGGACTTCCCAGTTTGCTCAGGAGTCACTGGGCACCTGGACCACTGACATGTTATTCTGTAATATTTGTGAAAGGATTTACATGTCAGCTAGGTTTTCCATACTTCGGTTTTTGGGACCCTTGCTTCTTCCTTCAACATCTTGTTCAGGTTACCCCCCTCTAAGATTTAAAACTAACGATAGGATGCGTGAGAGTGCCACCGTCCAACAGCTCATTTCCTTCAAAAATAATCTGCTGTTGATCTGAAACAGACACAGAAGATAAAAGTGAAGAATACACACCGACTGTCAAGCAAGGCTGAACATTTCTGCAGAACAACTGAAAAGACTCAAGCATCATTTATCAATTAAAATTATGAAAAAAATTAATCAATCTCCAAGGAGATCACGTGATGCACCGACTTGATGCTAAATTACGTTAAAGTTGTGCATTGGTTAATGGTAATCATGTGACTGATGCAACCCAGATCCTTTTATTTAGCAAAATTGGGATTAATAGTTACAATTTATTGTTGAGGGGCCAATTGTTCCCCGGTAACAAGTGAACCACCTAAGCCCAGGATAAACCTGGAAGTTACATGGATAAGACGAAAATCCTGCCTCGTACAGTCCTCTGGCGGAAGACTTTTTTTTTTATTATTTTGCACAAACTGTAAATACCAACTTGTCTTAAATTCTCTAAATATTAAATACTTGTTTTTATTATTATTTTTTATTACTGCTATTTTCTTGTTATTTTCTTCTTAATATAACTGCACACTTTCTAATGTGTGAGGAGCACAAGCCAAAGAATTTCATTATGGATAAATGTGGCTACACTGTTTATCTGTACATGACAATAAAACTTGAAACTTGGATTGAATTTTACAAACTTTAAGGACTTTGGTCAATAGGACTGTGAGAGCTGCTATAATAATGTTTAGTCTATCTGAAGCCAGGAAAGAAATCAACAAAAAAATACCAACTGTGGAAGTGAACAAACTTATCAATATGACAATTCTAGCGTCAAGACACGGGGGAAAGTGACGGATTATAATTGAGGTATTTGAATTGACATTTCGAAGAAAGTTATATGTTTTTATTCCATCAGCTGAAGTCTCATGGGGTTTAACAGTTTCCGAGCAAATAAAGAATAAATATTTTAAAAAAAAAAGTGAATTCATACGTAGGATTAGCCGGCATGAAAATTTTATATAAGGTCAGAAAGAAGGCTATAAATATATGCTCTGTTTGAGAACCGTGCATTAATTCTTGTTAAACAATAAAGTTGTTATATAATAAGAGTGAATCTAAAAATTCATCTTTCTATTGTCTGCACACAGAGTTCTCAGGGATCCTAAGGAGTGTAATCTGGAACCTAGCCAGCATAAGTTTTCATGGCAATATATACTAGTGAGAAGTGAACCACAAAGAAGCATATACGTCTGTGCTTGTTAGCTAATTTTACTGCTTCAGAATTTTCCTTAAATACAATACAATGAAATGCATCTGTATAATTGTCTAGAAATGCACAGACATATAACACCACAGCTCAAGGGTAAAAATGTCACATTACAGCAAGCTTTCACTCTGTCTTTCAGAGCTTTTACCTGAGATATCCAACATATATGAAAAACAGTGCCTTATTTTTTTTCCTTCAGATGTTTCATGGTCATGCTGTTAAACTCCTCATCAGTGTTGCACACATCGATCCACTTCGTTTCACCCCTTAGTCCTTGAACCTTGACCCAGTAGACCGTCCCCATTTTTAGCTTTTTGGGATGAGAATTTCTGTGCTCCTTTAGAGTCTGTCAATAATAATGGTAACGACACTGACACAAGTTGTCTGCGCTCAGCAGACATCAGAGTCTGATGCCAGAGGGCTGAGGATGCTTTCAGTTTCACCTAAATTCTTCTTATTTTTCCAAGTTATGCTCTGTCGTTGGTACAAAGATCATCAACGCAGTTTTGAAATGCGACAGAACCCTGTCATTTCGAAGCGGAATAACCTATGGATGAAATCCAAAATCTCTGGGGATAGTGAAGGCATTACTCACCACTCACTATATTAAAGCTTTAAAAAGTCACGTTTTTTTTATTTATTTATTATTTTTCAGCTGCTTTTTCATTTTCAGTCTAATACATGCGTAGAGAGACTGGGGTCTGGCATCGTTGAATCATTGAAGCATGAAGAAGGCACTAAACTCAAGAGATGAACCAATGTTCTTTGTACAAACAACAGACAACTTTAAACTAGGTGTATGGAGAAGAGACAGACTTTATAGGTTCATAGAACAGATACATTACATTTTGTAAGATTTTTTTTTTTACTTTTGCCTTTGACAGTTTAGCTTTTCAAATAATTTCACTTCACATCAGCCTGAGCAAACAAAGAACATGTCATAAATGCTTTGAAAGAACTTGTTGTTCCTGGAAACAAATACACACCAAACAAACCCTAACAGCACAATTGTCTCTGATCCTGTGAGTCAGGCTGAAAATATCTGACAAGTTCAACCATTAATATGTGTTGAGTGACTTTTTCAGGTCCACTGACACCCAGTTTCACTTTCTATCTCTATCACATTTGCAAGAATTCACACGTCACCTGTACAATCAGGTGTGTTTCTATTGCAGTTGTTTGCAAAAATGTAAGACACATGTTATACAAAATATAGAGGCATACACAATTTATTCTTGCTATAAATTAAAATGGTGCACATGTGGTGAACTTGTTTTAAGCTTCAAGAGAGGAAGTTTAACTAGTTTTTGTGGCAAAGAAGCAAAAAGCAAACAACAAACAAAATCACAAAAATTGGATTTTCAAAACATCCATACCCTCAACATCATAGAAAGCCTTCTTTCAACAGAGATCTTCCTATATATGATGAGCAAACTTTACCTGCCACTTCAAGAACAGGCACATAAATAATTGTAAAAAAGTAAAACAGAAGTTTGTGATTTGGAAGTTGAATAAAAGTTTATTACAGTTGGACCTGCACAGCATCTAGTTGTGTTATTAAAATGATAACTTCAGAGATTCCATACTTCGATTTTTGCCAGTCTTGTCCCCCATCCCACTGTTTTCATCAATAGGTCCACCTCCTCCAGGAAGCCTTAATATTACTTGGATGACAGACATGTCCTGGATTCCATAGTCAGACAGAAGGGCATCATCTTCATCCAGATTCTTATCTCTGAATATCAGCCGCAGATGCTTCTCTCCTGCACACATACACACACACACACACACACCTCTCCTGCACACACACACACACACACACACACACACACACACACACACACACACACACACAAGCATGGGGTTACTTTTAATAATTAATAGTATGTTCAGTGTTTTAGTTTGCAGCTATAAACTACGTAAAGAGTGTAAGTTTGGTAACTGGAGGCTTTCTAAAATCACTGATGGTAGAAAACACATTTAATGACAGCTTAACCTAAAAACAAAGCTTAATGGTAATCATGAAGTACACATACTTGAGCAATGTAGTGTGTTTAGCCAGATGTTTAGTATCTTTTTCTTTGTTTGTTTGGTTTTTTTTGTGTGTACTGTTAAATTTTTGTTCTCATTGACAAACAGTTGAGCTATTAAACTGTGCTCATAATGGCACCTAATTTAGCTTTAAATTTGACAGTAACACGTTATTGCTGCTTCCTTGTTTAATGTAAATATAGAAGTTTAACTTGTAAAGAAGTGTTATAATGTTTTCATATGTAATAAAGCTTGTTTAACACAGTTTAATTTGTATCTTTTTTCAGAAAACCTTTAAACAGTGTTAATATGCATCAATAAAACTACATTTCAGACGGTACATTGCTATCTGTTGTCTTCTGCCATCAGGTAAAAAAAGCGCGTTACTCGTGTTTCGGCCAGAGTTTTTTACCTGCAAGCCGCGGAAACTTCTCCCATATTTTTTTCTTCAGCTGTCGCACTGTCATGTTCTTAAACTGCTCCTCGGTTCTGCACAGGTTGACCTCCATCTTGTCAGCCGTGAGTCCAGAAACAATAACTTGGTAGTTCTTCTCCATTTTGTGCTGACTTGTGTGTCACTGGCTGTGTTCCTAAAGTTGTTGGCGCGGACACTGGTAATGGCCCTTCAGGTTGTTGTTCACGATTTGGGTCTAACAGATGAGTGACGATACTCTTCTACTGTTATTATTGGTGGGATCGAAGGCGTAACGTCCAAAGGTTGAAAAAAACACCCTAAAGGAACAAATGACTATTCTGACCGCACCACCAAACAAATTTGACGCCAAATTGACATCTTATCCGATATCGCAAGTTGCTGTTTCTGCCCTGGTCTCGGCGTTTGTAAAGTGAGGCGACTGCGTGAAGACACGAATGTACGACAGTAGCTTCCTGATTTCTTTGCGTTGGGTTTTGACTTCTTCTGTTCTTATATCAGCCCTGATGTAGTATTGTTTGATGGGCGACACCTGTCGTTCAGGAAGAGACTTCAGCGGCCACATGACCTGTAAATTGTAATTTGGCATGTAGACTGGAGCAGCCAGGGGATCTACTGTTCTATCTCCTGAGTCATAGAAATAGGTGTCAGACATTTTCAAAGACTCGATATTACTGTGAAACAATTGCTTCAAATATTTAAGCATTTACATTTCAAAAAACCTTGTTTTGTAAAGCTCCCCCCCCTCTCAGTTCCACAATATGTTGCACACAGTAAAAAAAATGTATTATCAAATCCATAATTAAAAATGCTGCTTATATGTAAAAGCCTGAACAATATTAAGTCACTCTATTAAAAAAAGCTGGCTCCATAATGCAGCTTACTTTTGCTTTAGATCCTCCAGTAGCATGGCATTGCAGCGTCATTGCTTATGCAGGGTGCTGACTTGTATTGAAGTGTTATTACTTTTTTACAAATAATTAAACTTCCACCACCACAGCAAATCAAGCAGGTGTGACTTCTATGTAAACCTTGGAGCAATCTGTTGCTAGAAAAACTTCAAAACTAAAAATCCAAATGCTACATTAAGTGCTATTGTCATCTGCTATTGTGGAAGCTATTGGTATTTAAATTCTCTGTTATTTTATCACAGAGAAGAAAATCCTGTGGTCCTTAGAAACGAGTCTTATTATATCGCTCATAAGCTGTTCCTCAGTGTTGCTCAAGTCTGTCATCGCTTTTTTAACCTCTTAGTAAATAAACTACAAGGAGTAGAGGTAGTGGAGGTAGGCCAGTTTAAATACCTGGGGTCAACAATAATAAAAAAAAATCGCTGTGCACAAGAGAGGTGAAGAAAAAAGTGCAGGCAGAGTGGAGTGAGGCCTTTTACATTTTTTTCCTCCTTTTTTTCTTCTATTCAAAGAATAGCAGCATGACTGAAAGTTGCAGTAGACTCTGACACCTCTTTTAATACTTATTAAGGTGGGACCCTACAGATCGTCAAGCTGTTGCTTTGCTGGGGTGGATTTCTAGCTGCCGGACTGAGGCTGTTTCACGCCTGTATGAAGCTTATACGCAAGTTCAATACGGAAGACGTATCTTTCTGCTCCAAGATGCTGCCGGATAAATCTAAGCTTGATTAATTCCACTTTCCCATGCTGTCAAGCGTTTGTGTCGTCACTGGTCTAGTCCAATAACCTTCTCCTGGCCTTCTCCAGGCAGTCAGCGTTCATGCCGCCACATACTTTAAATCTTGCTGCGCATCTGTCTTTTTCCTTCGCAGTCACCTTTGTGCTACGTTTTAGTTGCTCTCATTCATTTTGATCAACATTGCGTAATCCACGATCCCATCATAATCATCCTGGAAACGGTTGTATAAAAGCAGAATTTGCAGGTTGTATAACGCAAATTCAGCCCGCATTCATGTCATCATTTAATCATGAATGCCCTACATCTGTTTTTCATAGTATGTAGGGCGATCTGTTTAGCTATTTCATCCATATGAGCCATTCATTCAGGGAAGTTCATTCAGTCCAGTTTTATCATACAGTCCAGTATAATCAGCCTTATGTTTGATAAAATAAAAACAAACCGAAAAAAATTTCTTCACTCAAAAAAGTGAAATTGCCTGGTTAGAGTTACAAGAGTCTAACTTGTAATTTGATTAAAATAATGTTATGGTTCTATGGTGAACATAATTGCTTCATGTAGGATCTGCATGAAATTCAATAACTTAATTTATTCTTGTTGAGATGACGTGATACAATCTAGCAAGGGTGTCTTGATGCATGCTCAATGATCCAGGTATAAATCCCCAAAAGTTGATTCTGTTCATCTGGATGTTACAGAGCCCCACAAGGGACATGGGAGGGAAAAAAATGAAGATAAAAAAAGATGGTGGGTAACAGATGTCTTCGAAAAACGTTGGAGCACTTTTGCAAATATGTGATGTCTTGATAAACCGAGCAGATATTTGAAGTTTACACAGCTACATGCACGATTGAAAATATCTGAAAGTTAATTTTGTGACCCAGAAAGAGTAATATTAAAACTAAGTAGCTGCCGCCATTGTTGGAAATGAATTGGCAGGCCTGCGCTATGAATTCTGGGATAGGTTGGGTCATGAAGGATACACCGACTCGGCCTTCAAATGTGACCTCCGAAGCGTGTTTTGGGGTTTAAAGGCCACAGAGACACGGTGTTTAGAAAAAATGCGTCTCAACTGTTCCAATACTCATGACACATACGGGATCACTAAGGCAAGGCAAGTTTATTATATAGTTATTATTATATAAGTTTATTATATGTATATATAGCACAATTCAATAGCAAGGTGATTCAAAGTGCTTTACAGAGACATTAAAAAACAAAAATAAAAATCATGATTTGAAATGAAAAAAAGGAAGGAACAGTAGATAAAATCAGTAGTTAAAATGTAAGTTTTGAAATTTAAGCTTAAAAGTGTGGATTTGGTGTTTTATTCAAATGCAGCTGAGAACAGGTGAGTCTTCAACCTGGATTTAAATAAACTGAGTGTTTCAGCTGATCTGAGGCTTTCTGGGAGTTTGTTCCAGATATAAGGAGCATAAAAGCTGAATGCAGCTTCTCCGTGTCTGGTTCTGACTCTGGGAACTGATAAAAAAAAAAAACGGATCCAGATGACCTGAGGGATCTGGAAGGTTCATACTGGGTCAGGAGGTCACTGATGTATTTTGGTCCTAAACCATTCAGAGCTTTATAGACCAGCATCAGAACTTTAAAGTCTATCCTCTGACGGACAGGCAGCCACTGTAAAGACCTCAGAGCTGGACTGATGTGGTCCACTTCTTTGGTCTTAGTGCCAGACTTGAGCAGCAGAGTTCTGAATGAGCTGTAGTTGTCTGATCTTTTAGGTAGACCCGTAAAGATGCTGTTACAGTAATCAAGCCTACTAAAGATTTCGCTTAGGCAGCAGTTGTCCTTCTCTCCTGGATTCGCTGGAGCTTTCTTTAGGTGCCTTCCCAGCTTTGAGAAATGTCCAGCTGGGATAACCAAATTTACCCAGGGCCTTCTGAATCAACTTTTTAGGATTTACTTGCCTAGATGATTGAGCATGCATCAATACATTTTCTCTTTAAAATGGCCTGTGTTCTGAATTTTGACACAATTTCATATTAAATGCTGAACTTAAATGGGACACTTGGCCGATCCCACTGAGTGGACAGGGATTTTATTCTGGTGTGGTAAATCATTTGCATTGTTTTGTTTGACTGAGAGTGTCTGGATAGAAAAGCATGAGACTGAAAATATTATGCATATTAATGTAACCCTAACATGCTGTAACATTCAAACATTACTCTAACACACTTCCAGAAGTGTTACATTCAGTTCGATCTGGCTCTGTTATAATAAGTGTTAATGTGGAGCTCAGCTCTAAACACTCAGGACTGAGGACTGAGTAAAGACAAACAGAGCCATTTTGGCATTGCACTCACAGCTTTGAGCCAACCAGCTTTGCCAACTACACACTTGCTCACGATAACATCTGCCCCTCTCATTCCAAATAACTGAACATTCCTAAAGGCAACTATCACACACATATGGAGCACAAAAGAATACATGCTTTTTGTTACTAAATTTACTATAAATGTCCAGCCACAAACTTCAGTAACTCAGTTTTTTGTGATTCGTTACATTGTATCCAGACTTGGAGAAATAAATGATGGAGCAGACCATTTGTTCATCGGTGCAGACTGACTTCGACTGAAAGACAGACTTCACACAAGCAGCTTTGTCTGGTTGTTGATTTATGATATGCTCATTTAGTCCTTTTCTGACCACCTCGTTGCTCCCTAATGTGTTACTCAAAAGCTGTAAGCTTTTTATCAGGAGTGTTTAGTATCAACAAGATATGAAGTTGTTGTTTAAAGTTCTATGAAGCGCTTTATCTCAGGTCTGTTCATGGATATGCTGTAAATGTTACATATTAGAATTAAGAAAGCATAAAAGAAACTGTCACTTTCTTTGCCCACAAAATCACATATAAGTATACCTTTTCTTCATGTAGCTTCAAACCAGTCAGATCCTTGATTCTCAAACTGGGTTGTGCTTACAGCTGAAAGCCACTAGAGGTCGCAATTTAGTCCTTAATTTTTTATTGAAACCAATTCTTCTGCTTGGCCTGATGTTAAATATTTCCCAGAACTGTGATGATAAAGGATAAAGACTTTGACTTCAGAGTCGAAGACAAATTTGCTGAACACACACAAGTAATGTGGTGATATTTTTGTTTCATGATGTTTAAATATTTATGAAGAAACACACGTTGTGTCACCCAAACCGCTACGTCCAGATGAACAGAATCAACCTTTAGTGTTTTACTTACCTGGATGATTGAGCATGCACAAGTGACTCTTTGTGTCAGTTTTAACTGACAAAAATTTGAACTGTCAAGAGTTTTATTCTGTTATTTTTAAACTTGTTATGGTGGTGTAATACCCAGAATGGACAGTAGGAAGCAGTGGGTGGGATCATGAATGGAGGTCTCTTTTGCAAACTTTCTCTGACTTCACAAACACTGTGACAACAGACACACACGGCACTGAGAAGATCAAAGAAAATGTGGAAAAAGTTACAAAGAATAATAATAATAATGGATTGCATTTATATAGCGCTTTTTGGGACCCTCACAGCGAAACGGTAACAGCAGTTGTAGGGGAGACCGGGGATAGTTGTAACATTTTTGACATTTCTGTCTGTAAATTGGAGCTCTTTTAAGGTAGTGGATTCAAAATGTAATGCAAAGTATTTACATGTCTCTGCTATTAAATAGTGCAGCTATTTTCTCTGCAGCACAATTACCCATTGCATGGTATGGCCTCAAACACGAAGAGTGAAATGTTACAATTAACCCCATAGTCTGGGTTAGTTGTAACATATCCTGGGGTGAAATGTAACACAATGAAATAAGGGTACTAACAAAATATTAACATGTAATCTTTGTTTATTCAACACATGAATGCACTTACATCCATTTATGTAGCTGTGTGTGTGTGTGACAGAATGCAGAAATCTAGCTTTTGAACATATTCCAACCCCCCAAAAAAGACAAATTATGGAATTTTCTGCAACTGAATATTTCATTAATTTTGGTTGGTTTTCCTTGAGTTTGGCCTCATTGGCTCAGTGGGCATTATAACCTACAGCTCTTGCATCAATTTTGAACATAACAATGAAGCTGAAAAAATGTAGTTGTTCACCAGCATCGCAATTCCATTACTTTTTATCCTGGCTTACCTTGGTGTGGTTTGCAAAGTGCTTCAGAAAGATGAGGAAATCTGTTTCTTGCACCCATCCTGATTTAGTTCCACTACCAATACTTCCTACTGGTCCATCTCTGACACAGAGGTCTGCATAATGTATGTGTGGGAACACAAACAGTGGAGGAATTGTGTTGCCAATGGCATTAACCGCATATACAAAGGTATATATATACAAATGCGACCAGTGAACGTCTCTCTGCTGATGTCGTTGCCCCAACTTGTTTAATATAAGTTAAAGTAATAGTGTGGTAAGTTGTAACATCTGCATTATTGTTACAACTAACCCAGACTGTTGCTGTTACAACTGACCCAGACTCCTATAGCCATGAACTAGCTAACATTACAGCCAACGGCTAAAACATTAGCACTAAAGACCTACACAGATTATATCCCCATAGACATACAAATAACATAATTTAAGTTTGATGAGTTTAACTGCAAAGCAGATAATGCTATTACAAATTGAAATAAAGTAGAAAAACTTACTTTTTGGCATACAAATTACTTTTTTTCATGTTAAATTGTCTGTGTTTGACAAAATGTGCTGATTTTTCACATGTGATAGCAGAACTGAGTTGGGCATGTACAGGATGAGTCACATCATTTGAAACTTAGCCCTGATTGGAGAAATTAGAAGTGTTACAACTGACCCACGTTACAACTATCCCCGGTCTCCCCTATCTGAGCTGTCTAAGCAGCCTCTCAGCTTTTTCTTCTAGCTTCATTCAGCGCTACTGTCTGGATTTGAAATATTGTTAGTGATGAAGAGTGCAGAGGGTTTTTGCAGCATGCTTACAGACATGATAATGGTTAGAACAGTCTCTGGGTCAGGAAGTCAGAACAAGATGTCCTGAACTAGGCCGTAGAATCTAGGATAAATATTAAATAATAAGGATAGCCAGGGAGATATTTTTCTTTTTTGTCTCTTACAGCAGAAGAAACAGATACTAGGCGAGGTTGGGACTAAACGGGGAGGATTCATCCCAGACTGCCACGTTCGTGCCTGGAGAAGATAGCCATAATAATATTTTGTTATTGTCACAGTCAGTGTTCCCTCTAATTTTTCATGTGTCTGAGCGAACACACAAACTCCCTGAGCGATCTCGTGGACCACCATGAGCGACATTAGACGTGTGCACTGTGGTCACGCCAGTGTCAAATCCATCCAAGTTACATGGTTTATTAATTACAGCATTTACATTTATGTTAGACTAGTTTTAATTAAATGTTTTATCCCACTTACAATGAAAATTAAAAAAAAAATCTTGTTCACGACCTGTGTAGTATGTTAACACTATTGGAAGTAAAAATGACTTGAACTCCAATTTTGAAAACACAACTTTCTATTTTTTTTCTTTTTCTTTTTTTTATAAAGCTCTGACTTGTATTATGAGTCTGTGGTCTGGGAGAGAGTCCTGTAACTCTCTGTCTGCAAAATACAGTATATAATGAATCAAGGTTGGGTAATTAATTATATATTTACTTCTTCAAAAAAGTTACTGAGTTTTGCAAAAAACAAAGTTTTTTGCAGCTGTTTAACCTAAAAATGCAGCCAAGGCGTTTTTTTTAAATAAACATTTCAAACTGTTTACAGAACAATGAGCTGTTCTGCATCAAATCTGATGCCACACAAATTATTTGTGCCACAAAAAATAATTTCTGTCCACTATGAGATAAAGGAGAACAACAGCCTGATACCTGCAGGCCTGACAACAGGAGGTGTATCACTGCTGTAACACCTGTAACATTCAGCAGGTGCCTCATTGTTCTGACACACACAACAAAACTACTGATTACACTACACACTAACTACACAAGATTTGAGCTAAACGTTGCAAATCTCTCACATCTCAAAACACTTCCCGTTTCTTAACAACTAAATGCCATGTTTTGATTGGTCGACATGGTACATTTTTCGACCAATGGGAAAGGGTGTGGGTGTTTTGGTTTCGTCTTTGCTCACGGGCGGAGAGTGCTTTCGAGCTTTTTCCTTATAAAACGCCGTTTTTACCGTTTCTCCCCGTAACTCTGGTTTTACGTGGCCTATCAATACAATTTAAAAACTGGTATAAAGTCCACAGTTTTTCCGTCAATTGTTCATTCTGTCCTGCTCACATCTCCAATAGTTGTACACGTCGTCATTAACTTGGCTTCACTCCACATCAGCCACGCCGCTTTTCCAGCTAAAACACGAGCACATATTTACTTTAATTTCAATTCAGGTTAGAATTCTTTTTGTGTGCGCAACACAGATTTTCTCTTAGCAGAGACCGTGCCAACAGTGCGCAATTGCGCACGTGCGCAGCTTAGAGGGAACATTGATCACAGTATATAAGCTGTACAGCGCGTTTGAGGGTTATCCTTTCTGTGAAGCAGGCCGCTGGTTCACACAAAGGTCCAGCGCTGTAAACTTGAAGGTTTAACTGCTGAAATAAATTAAATATTTTTTAAACGACAGATATTTCTCCTGAATTCCTTCTGAAAAATTTGAACACGACACTCTATGATTCATGGTAACATTATACTTAAACGCAAAGCCGGAATGAGGTTAAATATTCTGGTTATTCTAATATTGTACAGAAGATGTGTTGAATGACAGATTTTTACTGCTATTTCTCTGCTTACCATGGGTGTGCTTTTGCAGCATATTTTCTCCTCATTTTACTTAGCAGCACCATCATGTGTTAGAATACACAGTGTACCACCGGCTCACTCCTTGGCGGCCGCTTATCGGGGCCTGGAGCCTGGGGCTCGCTCGGGCCACTTCGGAGGTGGGGTGCCCCCGGCCTCTCGGCCTGGGGCTCGGTCACTCAGGCGCAGCTGGCTGCCGGCGGAGCTCACGGGCGCGTCACTGCAACTCCCCCTGGCTTCTGCTCCGCGGCTGCTGAGTGAGCCCTCATCTGGGACTCTCCTCAGCTCTTTCCGGGACAGTGGCGCAGCTGCCCCTCTGTTGGTCTTCCTTGGTCTCTTGTGTTCTGGGGGCCTCTGGATGTCTGGAGTTTTGATCTCCTCCACACCTGCTTCACGCCCTGGAGGACGGGGCTGTGGCCCCCCCACACCCTCTAGCAGATTATTACATGAAGGAACCTTTTAAAAAAACAAAAAAACAAGCGCGTCCATGCTCACAGGTGTACACACGGGTGATCACACCCACAAACTACACCCTTTTTGGCTCCTACCTCAAAGCACACTGTGTTCTGTTGATCTTATGTGCTGCACAATAATGTTTAACATTTAGTATTTACTGTCATATTCCCATATATCATTGTGATGTTGTTTATTCTATTACTCTTGTTCTCTTCTGCTTGCTTTCTTTTTTCTTTCTCAGCAGGTGATCCAGGTGATTGATATATGCATTTTTTTTCTCTGCCCGTTCTGTTGGTTTTTGTCTTTTGCCCTTCTCCCCCGTCCCTCTTCTCGGCTGTTTCTCTTTCCCTCTTTCTTTCTCCCCTTCTTTCCCCCAGTCAAGTCTGTCCCGTATTCAGTAAGTGAAAATAAAATAAACAATAAAAGGTGAATCAAATGGACCATTACGGCAAGGCTGGGATGGTCAGTTTGGTAAAGTAAATCCGTTGGGCATCTTTCTTTGCCTTTAGACAACAATTCTGATGGCAAAAGAGCCAAACGGGACAGGCCAAAAAAAAAAAAAAAAAAGAGAAGCTGAAAAGCGTGTTCATGCAAACATCGTCGGGTCTGCCGTGATATGTTTACAACGGGACTTCTGCTCCTGAACCTCTGCGCACAGCGTCTGCAGGTCGGGGCTGTACGAAGTCACTTTCATCTTTACGCAGGACTGTAAGCTGTCGTCTGTGAGGCGTGAGCGGTGTTTGTTTTTAACATAGTTCACGGTGGAGAACAGCTGCTGACATAATGTGGATCCAAAGATCCATAATAAAAGAGAAAAAAGAAAAAAAAAAAAAAAAAAAAAGAATACACAGTGTACAGCTTTGAAGTCATCTCTCTGAAGACTTTGCAAAGACAGAACAAATACTACAGTGACATGTTTAATTCTGCCACAGTTTATTCTAACAGTCTGCATGGATTTGCTATAAATTTTCATATATATCTGAATTAGAAAAGCATAAATAATCTGTAACTCTTTATGCCTACACATTGCACAGTTGAAATTCAGAGGTATAACAATGTGTAAAAACAGTTTAAAAGAAGCATCACTGGTGAAGACACATACTGGCCCAAAGAAAAATGTCTGTGGCCACCAAGAGAAACTTTCAGTTTCCCACGCTGAAAAACAGCTGCATTTCTCTGCATGGTGTAAATATTCATATATATGTAGCACACCTGGCTTCAACCTTCTGAAATAACCAGGCATTCCTGGAGTTCATTTTATTTTAGCATACCCAAGTTTGTTATTTGTTCCTGTTCTTAAATACCATGGTAGTCAGGCGAGCAGGTGGAACAGACAGAAGGGAAGCTGAAGACGAGCGAAGTGTATGAGTGGGTGAGTACGTATGGAGAAGATCAGATAAATATAGAGGAGTGAAGTTACGAAGCACTTTGAAAGCAAGAAGCAGGATCTTGAAATTGACACGGAGGTGAACTGGAAGCCAATGGAGCTGCTTAATAACAGGTGTTCTATGTTCATATGTTACATATTATTATATCATATATCACATTAATTATTGACTGGAGGGAGTAAATTTAAACTTCAAACATCATCATTACAGTGTTTCAGTCATTATTTCACATCATCTGTTTGTTTTCTTTTATTGTATTTACATGTAGTCAGATGCTGAGGTCAGTGTGCATCTGTACATACATGTCAAAACAACACAAAGAATTCAGAATAAATGCGTTTGTTCTTTGTTTTGAATGGCAACAGATAATAAACCTAACTATGAATTTATTTGTTGTCTTTGTTACTTTAGTTTCACTTCAACCACACAGTGAGTCATTTCCTGGGTTTGGGTCTCAAACCAAACGTAAAAGCAAAATTCAACAACAAAATCAGATCATTTAGAGATCTATGGTATTCCAGGTTTATATGTGTGTTACACTACCTGTATACATCATGAAGACATATGCAAAATAAGTTCCAGAATGACAGAAAAATCAGATTGTCAGACTTCAGAAAGATGGAAAAGATGATAGAAAAATGTTTCTAGAACACAACTATCTCTGTGAGTGCAGAGTCCAGGAGATTGACGACAAGAGGCTGAAAACAAAACATGTTGGGGGAGAATGAATGCTGTGGATATATATCAGAACATTGGGTGATAAGATGACTCCCAGTCTGCAGAGACCTGCTGGAAAAGGAATTCTGCAGCATGATAATAATCCACAGGAAACTGCAAAAATCACACAAAAAAGGCAAAATATGTCTCCTGACTTGAAGCAACAGAACAGCTTTGCACATTGAAGAGAAAGGAAACAACACAAGTAACAAGCTTCTATTTCACTGGACAGGAAATATAAATATGTCACACAACTGCTGCGGTCAAAGCTACAAGAGCTGTTTGACATTTGTGTGAAAGGGAAGGAAGCACAGAGAGACCAATCAGAAGAGGAAACCTATAGAAAAACTCTTGTTGTATCTATACTAAACACAACTTCTCTTTTCCTGTAAAGTACAACTCTTTGATCTATCTGTGGATCAGAGTGCAGCAGGGCTGGATGTGATGATGGGGCACTCTTTGCTGTGCATGATGGGCTTTTTCTGTAAGTACACGTCTGACATTGTTTGAATGGCAGCGATTAATGAAAATGTTTCTGATTTGTGAGAATTACAGTGAGTCACTGCTTTAACCTGTTTACCTGAGAGCTGGAACAAAGCAGACTTGTGATATTTTGTGATTGTTTAAGCAAAATGTGTTACAGTTGTTTTAGTTATTGTGTTTAGAGCCTGTTTGACAAATATAAGCACACCAATGTTGTGATCATTGTTTCATCTAAAAAATTGTCTTAAAAAAGTTTAATTTCATATTGATTTTATTAGCTGTATGTCCGATGAGATTTTATTCATTTTTAGCGTCCTGTACATTCATCTATGAAAATGCTCAAGGTAAGTATCTGAATTGATTTTTACATTTATATGTGCTATTTAACATAATTTAATGACTGAACCTCAATCTGTTAATAAATCTCAACATGAAATGTAATCAGATTACAATCCGACTGTCACTTTAAAATACATTAGTTCACATTTTGAGTTTGAATGTCAGTTTAGCCTCATCTTCACTCAAATACTTACATCAACTTAGAGATTTAATTGTGACACACATTAATATGACCGCTTACAGCACAATATTATTTCCAGTGTAAATAAACTGGCCGACAGTCTGGCAGCTGAATTAAGGCCACGCAGTCACAGAGTAGGGAAAAAAGGAGACTATAGATTTTCTTCTGGCTTGATAATAAATCTACAATGCAACTGATGTCTCCATCCTTAAATCCTTTGGGTTTCTTGGCTGCTGCTTGGGAACTTGAAGCTTCAGTTCCCTCCTCAGGATTTCTGTAGGACTGAAGTCTGGAGACTGGTTAGGCCACTCTGTGACCTTAATGTGCTTCTATTTTAGCCACTCCTTTGTTGAATTGGTGGTATGTTTTGGGTCAGTGTGATTCTGCAAGACCTGTCCACGACTTCAGTATTCTGGCTAGATGAAGGGTTTGTGTAAAGTATATGACCTTGACCGTTGGTGCAGCAAAGTTGTCCTGTACCCTTAGTGAAAAATATCCCAAAGCATAATCTTTCCACCTGCCTGCTTGACGTGTTGTTCTTTGGGTCACACTCAGGATTTCTTTATATCCAAACACAGCGTGTCTAGTTGATATGACAGATATGATTTCGGTTTCACTGGAAAACCGCACATTCCCCCAATCATTCTCTGAATCATTTAGATGTTTACTGGCAAACTTAAGACAGGACTGCACATGTGCCTGCAAACCTGGAACAACAAAAATGATTCTGTGGGCCTTTATACTCATAATGAGCTATATGCCACATCTGTCTGGAGGCGCTGGAATCCTTACTGGTTGGTCAAATACTTATTCCACTCAATAGCAAGCAAATCAGTTTATAACTTTGATGTGATGTGTTTTAACTGGATTTTTGGTTGATATTCTGTTGCCTCCCCATTAAATGAAACAACCACAAAAAATTAGAGACTGTTCATTTCTTTGTAAGTAGGAGACAAAAAATAGGCAGGTGTTCAAATAACTGTTTTTTCCACTGTATCCACTTTTCTTAAAAGCTTATCAGGTTCAGTGTTGTAGTTAGTAAAAAGTGTATTTATATTAAAAATATAATTTAATGTGAACATTTTTGGCAGAATAAAATTAAAATTTTATAGTATAAAATTCAATTGTGGTTTATTATCTAAAAGTTGGTGTTCCAAGAGAGGGTGCTGTGACACCCTAATCGTTTCATGGCATTTCATCATTTACATATTTCCACCCAGTTCTTTAAATTGTTCTGATTCAGTCATTTACTTTTATGTTATTGTTCTAAAATGAACTACAGATAAACCAAAGGCAAGACTTGGTGCTGATAGGACAGCTGTTCCAATAGGGGGCAGTGTGACCTTGAATTGCTCTGTGAGCCCATCATCATCATCATCATCTTCTTCTAGATGGAAATACTACTGGTACAGAAATGAAAAATACTTCCAACCCCTGACAACACAAGATGCAGTTTTTCAATCACATGCAGGGCACTCGAGTGCGACCAATTTGCGACCAACACAGCAGGTCAGAATGTTTGCAAAGAACAATAAAAACAGCTTCTTCCAAGGTGTGAGTTCAGTCTCTTCATCAGATCGGTTGTCGAAAGTTTAACAGGTTCATCTCACAATCACTTAAGTCAGTTCAGAGGTGACTTTTTCCAAATGTCTCCATCATGGACATATTTAGTTCTGCTAACAGGTTAGTGTGTCAAAAGCTCCATAAATTCTAAACTTGGTATGACTCAGCTCTCAGGTAAGTCTCTGCAGATGCCTGATGTGCCAGAATGGATCTCAGACAAAGAAGACAGACTCGGTAGGTAAGGCTGCTTAGTTTAGCAGGTGAGTATATAAACATCACAAGTCATGTGGTCTTAGTGATGCTACAAACTGAGTAGTTCAACAGTCTGGCAATGAGTACCTGGGAGAGCTGGATTTCAACGCAGCAGTGAGTGCAATGAGTATCAGATGCATCTGAGTTCAGACAGCCAGAGTTTATTAGCCTCCATCCACCTCTCACACACAAATAAGACACAAGCTGAAGTGTCGCTGCTAACAGTTGATTTTTATTTTTATTTTTTTAAATGTATTGTACTTGTCAGGAGTTTAAATCGACTTCTAAGTCCACATGTCCAACATCTCTGTATCATATACCTGCTGATCAAATGTATCCTGAGCTCTGACTTCTCTTTTAGAGGACAGTCTGATGTATGCTGAGGTCAAACACCCCAAAAATGAAAAAGCCAAGAAGAAAGCAGGTAAACAAAGTCTGCCATCACCTCCAGTGAATGTTGTTCAACATGTTTATCTGGTCTTAAAATCTTCTTTCCACTCACAGGAAAATCAAGTCCTGCAGCTGATGCAGCAGTTTATTCTGAAGTCACATCAGGAAGCTTTCCTGGTAATTATGCTTCTGTGCAGGATGAGTTATTCTTCAAGTTATTAAATGGCGAACATCCTGAAACTTGGACATTTGTGTTCTTTGTGTGTTTGTCTTACAGGTCAGTGAGGAGAGCTGCAGCAGCAAAAAGAAGCATTTTATGAATCCACTGTTGCTCCTCTGCTGCCCAAATATCAGACACACTCAGTTTTTTGTCACTTTTGTTAAGATGATATTGAATAATAATATGACATAGATATAGTATCGGGGGCGTCCTGTGACTTGTACGGCAAGCAGAGACGATGTTTGTAGTCTCTGTGAGGACCACCTTTCTATGAAAACTAAATTAAACTAAAAAAAGTTGTTTATAAGGTCAAAAATAAGGTCTACTGGTGATTTAAAAAGCAAATAAAATACATTTATCACAAAAAAGAGCTCCACGCTCTGTGATCAAATGTTTGTGCATGTTGGAGGTATTTTCCCTCTTTGTTGTGATCAGTGTTGTTACTCAAAAAAGTAATGAATTACACTTGTTACACTAAAACATTTTGCATTAAAAGTAATGCAAAATGTTACTCTATAAAATAACCTGAAATACACAAGCTAATAATCTCCATTTAACAATACAAACCTGAGGTTACAGTCACACACCAACACAAATCCCTGTCCTAATGAGGACACAAATATAATTTTTCTCTTAGTATTCAGGAATGAACCTTAAAGTCGACAGCACCAAGCAAAGATGAAAACCAGTACAGAGAGACGCGATCTTGATATCTTGATGGTGATTCTCTGTAGAAACATGAACAGGTAGAAACAGACGCTGCAGTCTGACTGCTCCTCTGTTTGTTACCTTTTGAAGTTCGGGTCCTGGGGTCAGCATTCACTCAGCTTTAACATCACTCTTGGTTCTTGGCTAGGTTAGCATTAGCATGCTGTCTGTGTGCAGATGCTTTGACAGAGCCAAAGTTGTGTTGCCAGCATAGTGCAGTTATTTTCTATTCTGGAAGCATGACAGGTTGTGCTTTACTATCACGCTCTTGTCCATTTATGCAATAAAAATAAGAGTAATGTCCATATTCACACTCTGGAGTGCACTACTATTTTCATCCTTTGCCACAATGCATGATAAGAGGAATTGTTAGGCAAATAGACAAGCAATTTCAATTTTATTATAATTACTTCAATCCACACACAAATAAGAAGCAATCTGACCACACGTAACATTTATTAAGTTTAGCTTCACAAATCCCATAATTTTGTCTTTCAAAAACCTGTCTGTATGTACAAGTGCCCGCTTTATTTCAGGATAAAAACAAACAAACAAACAAAACCAAAAGTCAAACATTTGGATATGTCTGATATCACCACACTAGAAGCAGAACATGCGTGAAGGCGCTGCAGGAGACCAGCACTATGAGGACTAAAGACCACAAGATCATCTGTGTAAACAGTGTGGTTCACAAGAGTCCTGCCAGTCATGCAGCCACTGTGTGTGTGTGTGTGTGTGTCTGTTCTGGTGTTCTCATATTTGTGTAGTTTTGGGACAGTGAGGAGGGTTTCCACCTCTGGGTTGCAGAGTGCAGAGCTTCAGTTGATGCTGGATCATTGTAGGACAAACAGTCAGTGTCACTCTGGCTTGTAAGTCAAGACCTTCCTTTTTGTGTTTTTAAAATTACGTACCCGTTTTCTCCTTTATGTCCAGGAATCTTGGGGAGGGGAAAGCTCAGAGACTTTTTTTTAAATAGTTCTGGAAAAGCTGTGGAAGGATGTTTTTTGTATTTGGAGAATCAGACCAGGAGCTGGGGATTACACTGCTGTGGATGTCACTTTTTTAACTGTTTTTTTTTTTTTTTTCACCATTTTCACTTGTAAAAAATTCCCTGTTTCTGCTAAGAAAGTGCAGCTATTCAGTCCCGCTTCCCTGCTCAGTGGCAAAACCTTAAACTATTGGCTTAAAGTAGTTTGGTCATTCTCCTGACATCAACAAGGCATTTTCACCCAGATACCTGCCACTCACTGGGGATTTTCTCCTTTATGGTCTTTTACTAGTAAACCCAGATAACCCAGACCAGCCTGTCAGCCATGTCACATTCAATCACCTTTCTTCCTGATGCTCAGTTTGAAGATGAATAATATAGCAGACCAGTCACTAATAAAATGAGTCAATGAAATGTGGCCAAACCTGAAAATTAGACTTAAAATTGTGTTTATGTGAGTATTTTCTCAAACAAGTCAAAAATAAAGTTTGGTTCCAGAGGAGATCTGTAGAGTTAGACCAGGATCTCTGAGTTTAGGGTTTCACTACAGTTAAATTCAATATCTTCATAAATTCATAAAAGTTACACAGTACATGTTGGGAAATAATACCAAAACTTACATAGTGTATTTTAAGATACTACAAAACAACAACAATACTGCATTTTGTTGCCTTTTATTTGTGACATGTGCAATGACAATAATTCTATTCTAGTCTAACAACAAACAAAGTAAAACTCCTGTGCCGTGGTGTTTGAATGTTTGTGTGTCTCTGTGAGTTAGTCATGTGACACAGTGGTGACCTGTCCACGTCTGCTTCTGGATGGAGGGTAATAATATTTTAAAAACAAACAGACAAATAATGCAGAGCTGCACCTCACAGTGTGTACTGACGATGTTTTCGCACCCAGCTGTGTTCTGTTCCTCTAGAAAGCCACATGTGGGACAAGCACAGGACAGCGAGTGATGCTCAACATCATCAAAGGCCATGACTGGATCATCAACTCGCAGAGCTCTGGACACAAATATCCACTGCGACCTAACCAACTTGTTTTAATGATCAGACTTTTCTTTCTTCAATAATTAGTAATTAATAATAGTAGGAATGTGTACATACACGAATTCAAAGTACTTCTAAATGGAGAGCACTGCGCCCTACTGAAAAAAAATAGAAGGTAGTATCACAATACAGCTCCAATAAAAGCTTTAAAGCAAATCATAAAGCCAAGAAAATCTAATCAAGCCCAAACAATCTTTAATCTTTACTCAGATTAAAATACAAGAGAAAGTGAAGTCAAAGTCAAATGTATTTATATACTATGTTCAAAACAACAGAGCTGATCACAGTGCTCTACATTCAAAATAAATAACTTTTAAAAAACTATGTAAAATTCAGAAAAAGTGAGAACAGCAAACAACATTAAAAAAAACATTCACAGCTTCAGATTAAAATACGAGATACATTAAAACTACAATAAAAGTATCTGACATTAAATGAATCATGATGCAGCCAGAGCTTTTTCATGTTTTTATACCAAATAATTATTTTTTACACAATATAGATCTTTGCACTCAGACAGTAAAAGTATTTGTGGGTGTTTATACCAGCACTTCCTAATGTAACTCTGCTGACTTTAAGTTGCTGCTATCAGTTACTAAAAATCACAGACTTTTTTCTCTGTGGAACAGGATACATTCAAAGTTTTATACAAAAGCTCAACAATGAATAAAAATATCAGCTAAATATAAAGAGCATGACTCTGAAACAGGAAACATCTCTGTGTGCTTTATGCTAAAACACAGTACCAACTATATATCATATTATTATTCAATATCATCTTCATAAACACTAAAGACTGAGCATCTGATATTTGAGCAGCAGAGGAGCAACAGTGGATTCATAAAATGCTCCTTTTTGCTGCTGCAGCTCTCCTCACTGACCTGTAAGACAAACACACAAAGAACAGAAATGTCCAAGTTTCAGGATGTTCGCCATTTAATAACTTGAAGAATAACTCATCCTGCACAGAAGCATAATTACCAGGAAAGCTTCCTAATGTGACTTCAGAATAAACTGCTGCATCAGCTGCAGGACTTGATTTTCCTGTGAGTGGAAAGAAGATTTTAAGACCAGATAAACATGTTGAACAACATTCACTGGAGGTGATGGCAGAATTTGTTTACCTGCTTTCTTCTTGGCTTTTCCTTTTTTGGGGTGTTTGACCTCAGCATACATCAGACTGTCCTCTAAAAGAGAAGTCAGAGCTCAGGATACATTTGATCAGCAGATATATGACACAGAGCTGTTGCACACATGTGGATTTAAACTCTGCAGATCAAGTCTGATTTGAAAGTCCAAATGAGGAATGAGTAACACGGTACAAAGTCTTCCAACTCTTTTGAGAGACAAAAAAAATGATAATTTCACTTCATAAGTCCACAGTGATTGGGCAACTGAAACTTTTGACTGTGACTCCACAGTGCTTTCTTACGATGTTACTCATCTTTAGCAAACTACATAAAGAACCTCGAACCTTCCCAAACAGCTCCATTTATACTCATCTGCCCGTCTGCATCACTCCCTTCTTTCATCCCTTACTCATATTTTATATGCCCTACATCTATTCCACATACACACATTTCCATGTTATTGGCACATCTGATACTTTCCTGTATCAAAAAAACAGCGTAAAAAGTGCTCTGCTGTGCCTCCAGTGATAGAGCACACTCAGATTATGTGTTATTTGATGGTCTTTGGTTATGTGATTGGTGGTCTGGTTCAGAAGCTCTGGATGCTGTGATTCAGTAAATCCAGATGAAAAGTGGACTTTTTGCCTCCAAGATTAAGGACTTATGTGAAAGGCAACCCAACAAATTAGTGATGTGTTGGTCGCGAACGAAACGGCTCTTAGAGCCGGGTCTTTGACGTGAACGACGCGAGCCGTGGGTTTTTTTTTCCTTCTTTCTCTCACCCTCTCTCTCGCACTTATTTTCCGCTTCACTCCGTATGCGAGCCTTGTGCTTTGGGCTGGGAAGAGGGGGAAGGGGCGGTAGTTACACGCAAAGTAGCACAGGAACAGAGCGGGAGGGAGAGACAGTGTCCCAATTAAGAGACCGCACGCTTGAAGTACGCATTTTGAGTGCGATTACGTCACCGCCACACGACGACGACTGTCCCAATTCGACGTGTACTTCAAATGCATACTCCAAATGCGCCGTCAATTTCCCCAAATATCAAGCGTGGTCTGGTGCACTACGCGTACGGTGCGTACTATAAGTACGAGAAGTGCGGACAGTTCTCTTCGGCCGCTCCCTTCTGCCGTATTTTGGAGAAGGGTCTGGCTGCAGCCACTGGGGAGCGTTATTCTTGTGGGGTATTTTGCGACAAAATTATCCACACCCACCGCCGCGCTATGAATTGTGGGATATATGGGACCACGAAGCGTTCACCGGACCACACTTGATATTTGGGGAAATCGACGGCGCACTTGGAGTATGCATTTGAAGTACACTTCGAATTGGGACAGCAGTCGTCGCGTGGCGGTGACATAATCGCACTCAAAATGCGTACTTCAAGCGTGTGGTCTCTTAATTGGGACACAGCCAACGTCACATTAGAAAGGTATAGTAATCATCCACAACTATTATCAGTTGCAGATGATAAAGGATTCAGAAAGTTTATTCATGCAGACCCATATAACAGAGAATGTGCATCTTTTTTTTGTTTTCATATTTTAATTTATATTTAATTGTGTTGTGGTTTGCAGTGTTTTGTGTTGTTTCACTTTAAATTTCTTTAAAACACGTGTCAAAATCAGAGATCATTTTATATAGATGTACTATTATTGTTATGCATGGCCCGGTGATATGAGACGCTAATAATATACAAACTACAGATCCCATAATGCAGCGCTGCAGCCTCCTTGCTGAACGCTAGGCTAACTGGGAACATTCCCGCGTCAATCAAGTCAAACTGCTGTTATTGTGAAGCTAGCCGCTCACAATGGTGCAGAGAAACGTTGATTCTGAAAGCAGAGCCTTTCAGCGCCAGTGGGTGACTGAATATATGTTTACAGACATTGCTGGTAAACCCGTGTGTCTTATTAGTGGAGCTAATGTGGCTGTAATGAAGGAATTTAATTTAAGACGGCACTGCAAGACAAAACGTCAGGATAAGCTGAAAAACCTAAATGCAGAAACTACAGGAAATAGTGATGGGATTTCCGGCTCTTTCGGCTCCGAACCGGCTCTTCAGGTTGTTTTGTTGCTTTAATTAATATATTATTAACAATAATATAAAATTATGCACAAAGGGAATTACTGATGTACAAAAAAAAGTGGTTTTATTTATATATGTTTATATATAAATATATGCGGTGGCCCCTAGAGACAAAGCACGTACAAACTCCAAAACACATTTCTAGCATGAACTGAACTTCCAAAACAGAGCTACCTAGATCACTTAAATTACACAATTGAAAGCATATGTGTATTGTTTATGTATTTATACACAAGCATTCATATATAGTCAAATAATTTAAAAAAAATGTTCATTTACACGTTATTACCACACACTTCTGTGCTTCTGAGTTTTAACGTGTTTTGGAGTTTGTACGTGCTTTGTCTGTAGGGGCCACCATAAATATACTTTTATTTATTCACTCCACATAAAATGTAATAAATAAATCATATAATACAAAAATCAACTATTCACATTTCAACTTTTAACTATTTAAATTTTCAGCTTTTTCCTTTTACAAATTTAAAGTGAAACAACACAAAACACTGCAAAACACAACACAATTAAATATAAATTATAATATGAAAACAAAAAGAACATGCATATTCTCTGTCATATGGGCCTGCATGAATAAACTTTCTGAATCCTTTATCATCTGCAACTGAAAATAGTTGTGGATGGTTACTATACCTTTCTAATGTGACGTTGTTGTCCCTGGCTCTCTTTCTCTCTCTCTCCCTCCCGCTCTGTTCCTGTGCTACTGAGTGTAACTACCGCCCCTCCCCCCTCTGCCCAGCTTAAAGCACAAGGCTCGCATGCTGAGTGAAGTGGAAAAAAGTGCGAGAGAGAGGGTGAGAGAAAGAAAAAAAAAACCCACGGCTCGCGATAAGGAGCCGGCTTGCGTCGTTCACGTCAAAGATCCGGCTCTAAGAGCCATTTCGTTCGCGACCGACCCATCACTAACAGAAAGTAGAAGAGCTAAAGAAGAATCTGACATTTCAGCAGACTTTTTTCACCAGAGCAAAAATCAAAGTGAAGCTGTTGTGAAAGCAAGTTTTATTGTAGAAGAGAAGATAGCCAAATCAGCCCGGTACCACTCTGAAGAGCTGCATGATGAAGGTGTGCGACGTCTTGTGTCCAGACAAAACGCAGATTTTGACAAATGTGAGCCTGAGGAGAAATACGATTGCTGATCGGGTTTGTGACATGGCCACTGATTTAAGAACACAGTTGTGTGAAAGAAGCAAAAACTTTATTGCATCTTGCTGTGGATGAAAGTACAGACATGATTGTCGTGGTTTTAGGCAAGGATTCAAGCGACACCTTGTAGAGCACTCAAACTCTGACCTTTATTATCTACTTCCTGCTTCAGAACCCCCCTTTCACAATAAAACAGGTTATACTCAAACAGATTACACCACATCCTCCTTTCGCTGAAAACATCAAACTTACAAGAACATTTACTGCATATATGAAAACTGTACTCTTTTTTTTTCTTAGAACCTTTCATAGAAACTTTTCTTTCTCTTCAACCTTTTTTCCTTTACTTTTAAACCCATGTCTTTTTTTTTTTGTTTCGTTTATTTTCACAAGTCCAGTCTTTGTGGTTTTTTGACAACCCTGCCAGCCCTAGTTCTGACAGGACCTGGGTCTTCTGTCTTAGGAGTCAGAGTTGTAGCCGCCGATAGGTTTGAAGCAGGCAGGGTGTTCTCTGTTGGACTGACAGGCGTAATTGGGGTTTGTAACTTTGGTGTGGCATCTGGCAATGGCTGGAGGTGATGCCTATTTCTCCTGATGGCTCCTGAAGGGGTCTCGACAATGTATGAGCGGGGTGTGGAGTGAGAGGAGATGACAGTCCCTTCACGCCTAGTGTCTGTAATCCACACTGGTTGTCCCGGTGAGAGTGGAGGAAGTTCTGTCACACGATGTCTCCTGTTGTACGCAACACTGTCCTTCATCACTCTCTCTCGCTTTTGTCAACACTGTAGCCTTGTTGGGCAGGCTGGGATTGAGCAAAGAAGGAAGCTGGGGAACTGACGTGCGCAGTCTTCGTCCCATTAGTAGTTGCGCAGGGCTATATCCATTAGCCAATGGGGTTGCTCTGTAAGCTAGAAGTGCAAGATATGGGTCTTTTGCTTTCTTTAGCAGACTTTTCACAGTTTGGACATGACGCTCAGCCTCACCATTGCTTTGTGCAAATCTTGGACTGCTTTTTACATGCCTGAACCCATAAGCTGCTGCAAAGTCTTTGAACTGTTGACTTGAAAACTGAGGTCCATTGACACTGTAGAGAAACTCTGGAATCCCATGTCTGGAAAAGATTGATTTTAGATGCACTATAACATCCTCCGATCTTGTGGGAGTACATTTGGCTATTTCCACAAATTTAGAGTAGTAGTCCACCAGAAGCACATAGTTGCTGTTGTTAAACGTAAAAAGGTCTGCTCCAACTTTTTGCCATGGTCTCTCAGGGAGTTGGCTTGGCATTAAAGGTTGCACTGGGTTGGTACGCTCTTTGATGCATATGGTGCAGTTTTTCACAAGTTCATTTATTTGCCCACTCAGACCAGGCCACCATACTGTCTTCCTGGCTCTCTCTCTGCATCTAGACATTCCCTGATGTCCCTCGTGTAGGGCAATGAGGACAGAGTGGCGCATAGCAGTAGGGATCACTAGTCTGGTGCCTTTCAGTGGCAGATCGTCGTGTACCGTTAAGGTGTCTCTGTGTGGCCAATATGCTTTAATTGGTCCTGTGAGATTGCTGTATTCTGGCCAGCTGCTCTGACAAAAAGCCATGACATCTGAGCACATGCTGTCGGTTTTAAGCTGTTCCTTTAACTGTGTGATGTATGTCGAGGTAGCAGGCATGCATTTGACTATTTCATCCACATATATATTTGTGTCATCCAGTAGTTCAGCTGTAGCCTTAGAATCAGGGTCTTGGTTAACGGGTGCACGTGACAGTGCATCTGCTGTGAGGAGTGCTTTGCCTGGAGTGTGTGAGATGGTGTAACTGTACCTCATGAGCCTTAGGCAGAACCGTTGGATTCTGGGTGGAAGCTCAGTTAGAGCTTGCTGTCCTAGCAGGCTGACGAGTGGTTTGTGGTCAGTCTCTAAGGAGAAGTGTCTCCCGATGAGAAAATCTTTGAATCTTTCACAACCCCATGTTAGTCCAAGCGCCTCCTCCTCCACCTGTGCATACCTCTGTTCTGTTTCCGTTAAAGAACGAGACGCATATGCAACAGTTCTCCATTGCTCTCCCTCTTTTTGAAATAGGACTGCTCCCAGTCCATAGGAGGAAGCATCTGCAGACAGTTTTAACTCTTTGTTTGGGTCATAGAGTGCAAGAATGGGAGTTGAAGTCAGATCGCCTTTTAGCTGATTGAATGCTTTTTGCTGTGCGCAGCTCCAAACCCACTGATTTTTCTTCGAGAGCAGGTCTCTTAGGGGCTTGTCTCTTTCGGCCAGTCCTGGGATGAATTTGCCTAATTGGTTAACCATCCCGAGAAAGCTGCGCACGTCACTGACGTTTGATGGCTCTTTCATTGCTGTGATCGCTCCAATTTTGTCTGGGTCTGGCTGTACTCCCTCCACAGACAAAACATGTCCGAGGAACTTCACTTCCTGTTTGCTCAGGTCACATTTCTCCAGGTTTAGTGTGACACCAGCCTCTTGGAGTTTATTGAGCACTGTGTGCAGCCTGGCGTTGTGCTCCTGCTGATCCTGTCCCCAAATGAGGATGTCATCCATGTGACAAACCACACCTGGCAGCCCATTAAGCATCACTGACATTCTACGCTGAAAATGTTCTGGGGCTGACGCTATTCCGAAGGGAAGTCTGTTAAAGTGGAAGCGCCCAAAGGGTGTAATGAATGTTGTGTAGTGTGCTGACTCTGGTGACAATGGAACCTGCCAGAAGCCTCTTTTTGCGTCTAACTTACTGAAGACTTTTGCTCCCGCCAGGGATCCAAGTGTCTGTTCAACCGAAGGCAGGATGTACTTTTCTCTGCACACTGCTTCATTGAGGTGAGTGAGGTCAACACAAATACGCACATAGTCGTTTTTTGTTGGCACTGGGACTATACCTGCACACCATTCTGTTGGTTCTTCAACTCTTCTGATTACTCCCATGGACTCCATTCTTTCCAGTTCCCGTTTCACCTTTCCTAACAAAGGGACGGGGACCCGTCTTGGTGTGGCGAGGGAAAAAGGCACATCATTGGGTTTCAACTTAATCGTATAAGGTTGTTGCATTAAACCTAATCCCTGACACAGCTTTGGGTAGTTCTCATTCAACACATTCAAGTCAATACTGTCAGCTCTACACACAAGGTTCAGCTTGACACTTGCTGGCCTGCTTAACAGTGCTATGTGCAAATCTTTGATAATGTACACATGTTCCTGTATTTCCTGTTCGCCTTTGCAAATTGTTTCTCTGCTCATACCCAACACATCAAGTGGAGTACCACCTGGACCAAACAATGGTCTATCTGGTTTACATAACTCTGTCTCATTTTGGTTTATGCAGTAATACATCTGGGCTGGGATAACAGAGACGTCAGCTCCTGTGTCTATCTTAAATCTAACTTCGTGGTTTCTGATAGTAAGGTCTGCATACCAAGGATCTGAACCTGCGTCTACAGAACCAAGGAACACGGGCGTATCATCACTTTTCTCTGTTTCTATCAAATGCACAGATTTAACAGATTTACACACTTTACGGAAGTGTCCTCTTTTACCACATGAGTGACATGTTGCATCTTTTGCTGGGCATTGTCCTTTACCATGCGCAGGGGTTTTCCCACACCTGTAGCATGATCTCCCATTTGGTGTTTTGTCCTTTGTTGTGCATTTACGTTCTCTTCGGGGTTTGAATGTTGAATGCTTTTGTTCCCTGTGCTTCACTGTCACAGCATCTATTTTCATCTTATTTTCCCCTCTGATGTCTGTCTGTTGTTTTTTGATGACTTCAGACTGCCGGGCCTGATTAACCGCTTTCTCCAACGTCAAATCTTTCTCCATTTGAAGTCTCTCCGCTAAGCTGATGTCCCTCAGACCCACAACGAGGCGATCTCTTATTAACTCATCGTGCAGTGCACCAAAACTGCAGTTTACAGCTAAAGCATAAAGTGCGGTGACAAACGAGTCAACAGTCTCATTAGCTTGCTGTGTTCTTTGATTAAAGCGGGCTCTCTCATAGATAATGTTTTTCCTGGGAACAAAGTACGTATCCAAAGTGTCTCTTACTGCTTGGTACTGCTGCCTTTGTATGTCCGATAAAGCTTGCCCTCGGAGGATATCATCTGCTTCATCCCCCATGCAGTAGATGAGTGTGTTTACCTGGTTAGCCTCTAAGCTAAGGTCAAAATCTTTCAAACCTCCTTATCCACTTTTCCCATTGCTGTGGCTTTGAGAAATCAAACAGCTCGGGAGGTTGGATGGTGAATGTGGCATTCGGGGGTAAGTTGGCGTTAGCATTATAGCCGCCGTTAGCTTGCTGGTGGGGCCGTGACATGCGAGGCTGTGTAGCTGTTGCACTAGCTCCTGCTTCTTCGTCCGACATCTTATCGTCTGGAGAAAAACTCTTTACCGCTCCCAAAGCCGCTTGCCGTCACTCCCCGATGACAAGGCTCTTACTGCAATTCCACTTCTGACACCATGTCGTGGTTTTAGGCAAGGATTCAAGCGACACTTTGTAGAGCACTCAAACTCCAACCTTTATTATTCTACTTGCAGTTTCAGAACCCCCCTTTCACAATAAAACAGGTTATACTTAAACAGATTACACCACAATGATGGACATTGCACAGCTGACCATCTTCATCCGTGGAGAGGAAATACTGAACATTAAATCGATGCACGGGACAACGACAGAAAAAGACATTTTTTAAAACGTATGTCAAAGTGTAACCGACATGAAACTGCCCTGGGACAAACTTGTTGGACTTACAACAGATGGAGCGCAGGTGTTGTGCGGTGAAAAAAGCGGACTAGTCAGCAGGATGCGAGTAAAGAAGCAGGAGCAGAACTGTACTGGTGAGTTAACAGCATATCACTGCATCACACACCAGGAAAGGCTGTGTGGTAAAGTCCTAAAAATGGAGCATGTAATGATCACCGTAACGCAGACCGTACATTTTATCTGAGCTATAAGTTTAAATCACCATCAATTTCAGTCTTTTACATGTGAAATAGATTCAGAGTTTGCCGAGATTTCTCATCATACAGAGGTCTGTTGGCTGAGTTGGGATAAAAATTCTCAATAGAGTTTTTGAGCTCAGCAAGGAAATCTGTCAGTTCATGGACATGGCATGTATGATGCGGTGAAGGCATTTCAAGTGAAGCTGTCACAAATGCACCAGTGCAACCTGCCTCACTTTCCCTGTTGCCAAGTAATGTTGAACCAAGTCAGCGGACTTTGCTGAACTGCACCTGTGCAGATTCAGATGGAGCTGCAGTGTAATGATACACTCAAGGGAAAGTACGACACTGAATGGGCGCACAGTTTACTAGTTCTATTCCTGAAGCAACGCCCAGCTCCGTCTACATGTGGCTCCAACCTTGTGTATGCTTTCATTTATTTTTTCTGGGGGTTTTGGCAGCATGTTCATATTTCTAACTTGCATAATTTTGACAGGATATATTTTTATGAAGAGCAAAATATTTAAATTTAAAGTTTATTATTTTTAAGTTTATTTAATCTGGAATAATATTCCTGTCTGTTTTTATTCATATTTATGTTTAAAAACATTGTTTTAGTGTGTTCAATAAATGTTTATCTTGTTTGGCCCGCAACCTAAAGTGTGCCTTGAGTTTTGGCCCCCTGTGCAATTGAGTTTGACACCCCTGCTTTAAAAGGAAAAAGCTGAAAATTTAAATAGTTAAAAGTTGAAATGTGAATAGTTGATTTTTGTATTATATGATTTATTTATTACATTTTCTGTGGAGTGAATAAATAAAAGTATATTTACGGTGGCCCCTACAGACAAAGCAGCACGTATAAACTTCAAAACGTAAAAACTCCAAAACACGTACAAAAGACAACAGAAGTACTCCAGGATGCTAGGCGCAGTGTTGAGCTTTTGTTACCTAGTGGCTACACAAGCACACAAACACTGAATGAGACTGTTGTGACTGTACCTGCAGCTCCCGTCTTCACCTCAGAGTAAACAGCACTCTGCTCTGGTTTATGATGCTTCCCTGTGAAGATGATCAGATTGTTGGACATAAGGAAATAATTAACTGTCAAATTTTTTAAAATGTTTATTTATTGTGTTTTTACATTACATTTATTAATTTTAAACTGCACATGTTTTATGTACTTACGCTTCTTTTCAAAGTTTTTAAGTTCAATAAGAGAGTATGTGACATCTTGATGTTCATCTGATCCTGAAATGTTCATATTTTAGTTACAGGATTGTAAACATTTCACATGGAATTAGTTTCATTAAATCAAAAACAAGTTTCTTCTCTAAATTCTCTGTGTTTTTCAACAAATATACTGCACCATTTCTGTTGTCTTCAACCGGCGTAACTGAGTCATAGATGTGATTGGTACCTAAAAAAAGATGAGCCAGGGTCAAATGAATCATTGAATAAAAAACTAAAGATTAAATAATTATGTTTAAGTCAAAACCAGGACTATAACATATTTTCAAACCATGTTGTTACTCTTTGTGTTGTTATGATATTAAACAACAACATTGGATTCTTTCAGTCAAGTTAAAGACGCAATCAGGTTGTAAAATCCTGTTTATTTCTCATTTTATGTTCATGTGTCAGCTGGCTGTTTGGATGTTTGTCCAACTAGATTTTGACGAACGTTCTTTGAAAAACTGCTGAGCACAAAATGAGCCTAAAAACTGTTCCTGTTAATGAAGACTGATTTTAAAAGTCAATATTAATAATGATAATAAAGATGGATTAAATACTGACTAGGATGAACAGAGTCGCACACATGAGTTTCATCCTGGTTGACTCCATGATTTGTGGAGGAGCCCGGACTGTGACTCTCAGACTGGATCAACCTAAAACATGAAATAAACACAACAAACTCAAAAGTAACTGATGTTTGTTTAAAATAATAACAAAAAGTATTTTACCAACCTGGTGAAGCAGGAATCTGTGAAAGAGACAAATGTTATTACACATGTTTGTCATGTATAAATTGTTCCACTGATATTTTGTGTCATGAGATCAGAATACATGTATATGTGTGAATAATTAAAGTGTATGTAGTAAATAAACTCTCTAATACAGCATGAAAAGAAGAGGCTCTTACACTTGGACTGTCTGCAGCGATACAACAAGAGCAGGAGAATAATAATGAGAGAGACTCCACAAACCAGTCCAACCATCAACCACACAGGAGATGAAGAGCTGTCAGCTCCTGACACAGTTACTGTAACAACAAACAATAATGAATATTTCAGTGAGGTAACCAGGCAGGTCTCCGAGGATCCTTTCTAGGAAAATAAGGTTTATATGCTAACAGATTTTCCCCTTGTTTCAGTTTCTTCCTGCTTCAAGATTCATTTTCATGCCATCATTCACCTCCAGTCAGACGCCTGCCACCTTGGATCATTACCCCCCTATTCACCACCACTGCTGCCCCCCTCAGAGCCTCTTCCTCACTTGCCTGCCTGCCCATCGTTCAGCAGTTTCCACAGACCTCTGCCTTCATCCACTAAACCCAGCTAGTCTGGACTCCAAGTAAGGCATTGTTGCAGCCACTTTCTGAACACTCTCTGTCTTGTCACATTCTCTCAGATTTCCTGCCCTAACTGCTCTCTCCTCTCCCACAGATCTGCCGCCCTCACACTGTTATGTCCGCTCCTCTGGCCTGTCTCTCTCACCTCAGTTAAGATGTTTTTGTAGGACTCGCTCATTAATTTTAGGTTTATTTATGTCTTGTTCTTGTTGACCAAGTCAAAGCTCACAATCTGTTGTGTTAAATTATTTATCCTTTGTTTGAGTAAACTTTGACTCATTACATCCTCTGCTGTTTTCACCTGAGTCTCACACTTGAGTCCTGAATCACAACAATATTAAACCTGACAATATAGAGATATTATATAATAGTTTTATAAAGTTCTTACAAAATAGATCCAGGTGACTTCGAGCCTTTAAACAGACAATCTAATGTTCCTTCTCAAGCATGAAACTCATTTATAAAAATCCATCAAATGTTTTGATCCTGCTCACCTTTAACTGACATCCAGCTCTGTGCTGACTCTCTTCCTGAGTACTGACACTTGTAGAAACCTTCATCAGACTTTGACAGTGCAGAGATCTTCAGCTCCACTCGGGTATCATTTTGAATCAGTTTGTCATTGTGATAGAAAAACACATTGGAAAGTATTTTTTGTGTTCTCAAACTGCAGCTCAGACTAACAGAAGCTCCCTCAGTCACAGGATGAACAGGACTCACCAGGATAGGAACATCATCATAATAATAATAATCTGTGAAAACAAAAAAACAAACATATTGTTTCAGTCAGACCAGCTGGTGCAAAACTTTTAGAAAAAGCTGTGAGTCATGTCTCATGATCTACATGCTGACCTGGCTTCAGAGAGATTTTCTGAGATTTTCCTTTCGGAGATCTCAGCCTGGTTTTAATGACTGGAGACAATATTGAACTAGAGACAATCCGGTTGTTCAGTCTGACGTCACTAGCCGTGTCTGGGTCTAAACTCCGCTGCAGGTCCATATATCAAACGATCACTATGGCATTACTGAGAGTTGAAAAACTGTCTAAAGTCTTTCATCTTTAATAAAATGATCAGCGTTCTGCTCTACCAGGTTTAACAATTGAGTTTAACATCCAGGCATCCATGAAAATGGAATTTATGACATTTAACGGAGTTAGAAGTTAGCAGGGAGTTAGCTCGCTAGCTTCTATCTAAATACAATATAGCATGTCCTGACTGCGGGGTTTTGGAAACAAATTAAAACGTACAGCTCTGCTATCACTTCCAGCATAAATGAAGACAGAAAACTAAACAGCAGTGACGTTTGTAGGGTTACTGAAGTTGGGCTAGCTGGTATATAATGATGTGCTACGTGACCGCTAGCGACACAGCTATGTTAGCATAAGAAGAAGAAGAAGAAGAAGAAGAAAGTGTGTACATTATTGTACTTTATTGAGCCCCGTGGGGAAATTGCTCTCTGCATTTAACCCATTCACTCAGTGAAGCAGTGGGCAGCCATTGGGCGCCCGGGGAGCAGTGTGTAGGGACGGTACCTTGCTCAGGGGTACCTCAGGGTAGCTGTTAAGGGGAATCGAACCCCCGACCTTCCGATCATGGGGCAACCACTCTACCTACTGAGCTATCCCTGCCCCTGCCCCATAATATAAACAAGCTAACTTTTTTTCCACTCGATAAAAGTTAACGTGAGTGTTCTCGGTGGTCGGGAACAAATGTAATCGCATGGCAGGATGCTGTAAAAGGACCAAACTTCAGCCAGGAGAACAACTGAGATAATCCATCCACAATACAAGCTTAGTCATTCATATACTGCTGCATGGGCTGGGCTGTAGTTACATCCTAAGGTTTTAAAAACTGAGCTTAAATAAATGATTAGCGGTAATAAAAGCCGAGGGAGGTCAACAGTGATCACTGACTGTTTTAGGAGCTTTTTGAGATCAAATAGAAGAAAATACATAACATTAAACATGTTAATAGAGCTGGGCGATAGAACGATAACGATATGTATTGCGATATAACTTTTACTCGATAGAGAAATTAAGCTATCACGATAGACCTCGCCGCTCTTGTCCTCAAAGAAAAAAAAAAAAAAAAGGTCAGCCAATCCAAATTAAGTAGCGCAGAGCCGAACCAATCACAGCCGCAGCGTCACGTCGCGTGGCTTGTTACGTACAGCACAAGTGCCAAGCCGCACGCACGTGTGTTTGTTTGGGAAGCAGCCAGCGGGTAATGGAGCCAGTGCGTAATGGAGGAAATGAGTGTGCCGACTAGAAAAATCAACCGAGCGTGACCGAAGAGAAAACAGATGATGGTTCCAATGCCGGAGAGATTGTCGAACGGAAGAGCCATAGAAGTTCCTTAGTGTGAAGGTGTTTCGGCTATTTCAAGTCTGACAAAAAACAGAGTAGCGTGCACTGTAAATTGTGCCGAAAACAAGTCTGGAAATACAATAAACTGGTGCATGCGTCACACTGTGCGCCACGTTATTGTTTCGGTGAAATGAATTTCTACAATACTGTTAATTCTACTCTCTGCAGTGTTTAAATGCTTACATACACACAGTTACTGTCCCTCCACACATACGACTCTGTTCTGCTTCTATGCCCCAGCTTTGTTTACTTTTTCCCACCGAGGCTTCTAGACTTCTGATTGGCCAACATTTCTGCACGGTTAGGAATCTAGCGCCACCTGCTGCTTTGGCATGTTCATAGCAGCGTTATCCTTCATTTCTGCCTTTATGTGTGGACGGGATTATTTTTTAAAACGAAAACGGAAAATCTCAGTTTTCAAAAATACCCGTGTACGTGTGGACGTAGCCTCAGTCTCTGACTGGAAGCGCTAATTCGTCATTCGGCTTTTGTCAGACTAAAGTAACTGTTAAAACTGTTTGAAAAGCTCAGCTATACAACAAGGAGAGATTGAGAATTTCCTTTTAGTTCTCAGTTTATTTGATATTGACAAAAGTTAGTCAGTTTTGTCTGTTCTTCTGTAAAACAAACTAAGATTTATTTTTAGAATTAATATTTTGTTTCTAAGTGGAATTGACAATTTAGTCTGTTTTGTTTGTTCTATTTTGAAACTTAAACGCTTTAGCGGCTGCCTTTTGTGTAGTTTGCAATATTTGCCTTTATTTATCTGAAAAAGTCTCATGTTCCTTAAGTACATCTACCCTGTTGAACTTATTATGGGAAATAAATATTTAAATAAAAACAAGCTGCTGATTATTTCACATTTTACTTGTGAGCAACGGCACATTTAAATCTTACAAATATAGTTATTTGGCTTATATCGTGATAGATATCGTTATCGCCTGAAATGAAAAAAACATATCGTGATATGAAAAAATCTCATATCGCCCAGCTCTACATGTTAACAACACAAAAGCCATATTAAACGCAGACTACTTTAGACCCGGAAGTAGGATTCGTCGCGTCATCACTGAACAACCGGATATTTCATGTTTAGATGTTCAGTTACAGTGGGTTCATCATGTGGATCATTCATGTAGTCACCACTTGCATTTTTTAGAAGGCTGAGGGTCCATGGAGTAAATAAATGCATCATGTTACATTTTATAGGGAGATTGTTGAATCTGTTATGTTATCGCTACATGGTTTTGCAAACTTTCTGTCAAGCTCAGATCCCAAATTCAAAATTTGATTAAGGGGGCTGGATATATAGTTGGGATGCTCCCTTTATTTTCCCTGCAGGAGTCAAATATACAAATTGTAAACATTTGTATAGTTGTGTTATTTAAATAATGGAGACAATAAAAGTTCATCTAATGTGATAACAGAGATGTTGAGCTCTTTAGAGTTTTATTCTGACAGAGAAAATATAAAATTACTGTGTGCAAGTTTTTACAAACGTGATGTTTGAAAAGCATGAAAAGATCGAGTGAAATAAGACCAACAACAAAGAATATTTTGATGCTTTTTTGTCTAAAATTGTCTCAGTTTTGTTTGTGTTGCCACATAGAATTACTTCACATAGAGCAAAGCTGGGACAAATGTTCATGTGACGTCTAAATCATTCAGATCCAAGAAGTAAATGTATAATAACATACTCTGTACAGTGATGTTGACTGCACTGCTGAACTCTCCTGATCCAGACTCACACCAGTACACTCCAGTATGTGACTTTGATGCTTTGATGTTACATGTGGATCCAGTCATTCTCCAACAGTCAGAGAGTCGGCCATCCTCAGAGAACTTCCTCACTCTCCACTCAGTGAAGTTTCCCTCACAGGTCAGTGAGACAGAGTCAAAGGTGAAGTGTTGCACTCTGTCAGGACTCACTGTGAGAGACGCTGCTGAATGAACATCTGGAAACAACATGCAGTGAAGAGACAAAGCTCACAGATGTTAGGACTGCTATCACCCCATTTTACTTTAGAATGGCACACCAGTAAACCAGGATTCTCATGATTTTTGATCCCCTCTTTGACTCAGACTAACAGAAGCGTTTTTGCGGTCTTCTTATGCAGCTGGTTCAGTGAATCTTGGTTGGCGCGTGGTGAAACTAAGTGTGCAGCAAAAAGCTGCAGAAGCTAATTAGCCTTTGTTTATATCATTACATGGAGTCTGGAGAATTTTTGGATCAGTTTTGTTTGTTTGGCATTTATGTAACTGCTCTTTGAATCATCACTTATTTTTGCTGTGTTCGGTGGTTGTAGAAATGGTTTATTTGAGCATTTAGATTAGATTTTCTGTGGATATTACACATGGTGATATTTGCATAAAAGGCGTGACATCATGGGTTACATAACTTTTAAGCTGGGGCGTTGGAGCTTAATCTGTCAGCAGAATTCTTTCTACAAGTTTCCAAATCATACTGGCTCAGGTTAAAGGCAAATCATTCACGGGACTTTAGCTTTAACCCTGATCAGCACTAATAGAACAGACAACACTGAGTCTGACAACAAGCCCTGAATCACACAGACAGTCAAATCAATGGAAAACAAAGGAGCCGAATACTGACATGTTTAAGATGATCTAACCCACATGCTTTATCTGCTGGCAGCTCATGTAGAGCTTGGTACACGTCATGTGACATCATGAGCTTTGAGTCATCACTCTCAGCATCATCCACCTGATACAGATCACTCTGAACACACTTCAGTCATTTGCTGTAATGTTTCTGTCATAATTCTGTGATATTGTCTGTTTCACAGATTCCTTCTACAGTGAGATATTTTGCAGCAGCAGGACCAAAACTAAAAACCTTTGAAGTATATTTTAAATGAACAATAACAGCAGCTGTTATTTGTGACGTCTTCTTCTAGCGTCCATCTGTAGTCAGTGCTTCTCTTGTATTTGTCAGAGCTGTTAACCTGCCTGCTGACATCTTTGTTTCTTTATTAACTATATTTGACTTTTTTATCTGAACACCTACCTGAGCACTAAACAAAGAGTCTTAACTGTGTAAATCCTGTCTGTGCACTAAGTAAAAATAATCAGTACAAACAGAAACATGAGTTTAAATATCAAAACATTTAAAATGTCATAGATGTCTTTTGTTTTTCATGTTATCTCATTAAATAAAAACTGAAAAATAAGAAAAGGAAACAAGGAAATTCAGTTTGGTTTGATCACAGAGAGAAAGGAAAATATTCAGTTCAGTTCTTCTTTTGGGGAGTTTTAATGTACACAGGCATAAATGGTTGTCATGGAGATGAGATTTTAATGGTCTAAATGTTGTTGAATAAAAATGATGACCTAACATGAGCTTATTGAAAGGACAGAGAAACAAGCTGACCTGCAGACCAGACAAACTTTGGTTGACTGTGATCAGTGTGATACTCTGGGTCTCCTCTTCCAGCTCTGCACACATATCCTGCTGTGTGTGTCTGTCCATGAATGATGTAGGAGTTGTTTGCAGTCCCACTGCCATCAGGTAGCAGCTCATAACTGGAGGATTTCTCTGATAGATCAGGAACAGCTTTATACCAGTAGAAGCTCCATCCTGCAGACAGATGTTCAACCTCACAGTTCAGAGTTACTGAGGCTCCAGGACTCAGCCATGATGGAGACACAGTGAGGACAGGACGGGGTTTATCTGTTCAACAAAGATTTTCTCTCAGTGAACATGTAGTACAGACTCTGAACAGTGAGCTCAGTTCATACAAAGAATAATAATCTCAGTCTATATGAACAGAAACACATTTTACAAAGTGTTCAAACAGCTTAAAGAAAATATGACAGCAAGCAGGAGAAACCTGAGTGAGGGGAAGAGATTCAACAAGAGAGCAAGTTATAAACAGATGCATTTTTACTTCCACTCTTTCACAGTGATGGTGTCCAACTTCAGTCCTGGTGGATAAAATCTGTTTGATGCAGTTTAAATGAGGATTTGGTGAGTCACAGTTGGTTGTCTTTGGTGTCAGTTAGCATGCTATGTGCTTGTTCTTTACTAAATCTGATGTTGAAGCCTCTGATAGCTAAGATGAGACCTAGTAAGTGTGTTTTATATTCTTTTGCTGTGGAAGCTGACATTTCCTGTCGATGTGCACAGATGTCTTTAGGCCACATTAATAAGCACGCTGACATTACAGGGAGCAGTTTGGATGTGATTTCCAGCTGAGCTGTTAGGAATGCTGGAATAAGACCTCAGTGTTTATGTTGCACAACAGGCCAGGTTAATTAGCCGAGTGCAGATCTTGGCGTTGAAACCTGATACTGCTGAACCTTAATGATCCACCTCTAGGAGATCTGAACTTCCACTGAAATCTTCTGTTCCTAATAATAATGTATACTTTATTGATCCCCATGGGGAAACTCCTCTCTGCATTTAACCCATTCACTCAGTGAAGCAGTTAGCAGCCACTGGCCGCCCGGGGAGCAGTGTGTAGGGATGGTACCTTGCTCAGGGGTACCTCAGGGTAGCCGTTCAGTGGATTAGAGCCCCCGACCTTAAGACCTTAACAAAACCCCTGGATTCCTGATGGATCAACTGATATTCCAGAGAAACTGACTCACACTTCTAAACTGTGACACGACTCCACCATAATCCCTGTTACTGCGACACACAGAGGATTTAATCCAAGAACTGATTCCACACCAGACTGTGACTGTGAAAGGTTTCTCTGTAAATCTGTGGACAGCTGATTTTGTGCTTTCAGTGTTGTAATTCCATTCGTTGTGTTGGTGTTGTACTGGTAACTCACTCTGTTACTGATTATTCCTAAACAGCCACTCTGCAGGTCTAGTGAGTAAACTGAGTCGGCTCATATTGATCAGAGTTTGAAGAGCAGCTGAAAGAAAGCTGGTTAACCCTGAAGGAGCTAACACAGGTTAACTTGTAGTTAACACAGATAAGAGTCAAACTAACTTGAACTGGACAGAGAGAGAGACATTTATTTATATTGTTGTTTTACTTAAATTTATTTTACTCTGGTTTTTGGATGCATAAATTAATGTAAACTGGAAACTGTTTGTATATTTCCGTGCCTTCTGTTTCCCAAAAACAAGTTCAAAGTTCACCCTGATCTGTTATTTTAGGGCAGCTAGGTATAAACTGCTGGTGAGAACAAAGACTCTGGTCCTAGTTATCTGTAAATGTCTATGTAACCCATGGTTATTTTTATTGTAAATGTTTTTTTTTTTAAGTTTTACTTTTTGTTAAGTATAAGTTTTCCTATGTACCTTGAATGCACCGCAGCTCTGCTCTAGGTGTGCATTATATGTGCTCCATATTGTCTGGAGCAAGGTACATCTCTCTGTATATTGCACTATGTTTAATGGGTAAAAGAGCTCCATGAAACTTTGTTTTGAGCAGTGATTTTGTTTTGTAGATGCACAAAGCTGTTGTGGAACTTTCAATCCTGTTGAGCTACAGAGTTAATGTATTGTGTGAAGCAGGGCCGTGCAGAGAGCTTTAAAGGGGCGGGTGCTCAAAGTTAAAAAGGGGCACATTGAACCAGGCTGAATAACAACAACACACATTCATCAAGAATCTAATATGGGAAGGGCAGGGCTGTGTTGATCTGAGACTGTAGACATTAAAAAGTCCATAGGAGAGATGGTAGCTGATTAAACAAGTGTCATGAGATAATAACAAAATGCAAAGATTGGTGACAGCGCTTGGAACCATAAGGCAACAAAAAACTGTGAGAAATAATTTAGGCTCTGCCTGTGAATCACTCTTTGCTTCTCTTCTTCCTTCCTTCCCATCATTTCATATATCACTCTCCACTTGCTGTCTATGTGAGAACAAGGCACAACTTGCTATTGCAATAAACTATAATCTAATTATCCACACCTAACAACTCTTGCACTTAATCTATAATAAAATGATGACAGAAAAATGTTATAGCACTGCCTTTAGTAGCCTCACACAGCTCCTACTGTTTCCTCCTCATGTCCTTACCAGCCATGTCTGGACAATGTTATATCATGAGTAATATTTTTTTTAAAAATACATCTAAATAAAACACACACATGCACGCACACACAGTGGCATTTTAGACCTTCTTCAGAATACTGTATATACTATGGGCATCATGGTGCTGATCCAGAATCCATACATTATTATTTATTACTAGAGCTACAATAATAAAGCAATGAGGAGGGGGAAGTAATAAATATGAAATAATGTATTTATGATGATTCCATTTGTTTCACTATCCACTCTGTGCAGGGGCAAAGCTTATTACATTTTTAAACTGTAGAAATACAATAATTTTACTGCTGTAAAATCCAAATTTTGTCTTATTTAAAATATAAATCTAATATAGTCTGCTTCTTAATGTATGTTCTTTAAAATACAACGTGTGTTTTTAAATATATTATAATTATAATAATGCATAATTATGTGGACATGCATATTAGATCGTTTTTTAGTGAAATATAATCCCTCCAGAAAGGCAGGAAAAGCCCGGAAACTTACTTTAAAACTAAATATGTTTCTAAATACTTTAAAACTAAATATGTTCCCTAAAACGGTGACAGAGCTACAGACCCATGACAGCCTTACACAGGTAGCCAGCAGCTATGACCAGCACTACTTGTGCAGTTAATAAAAGGACAGGTAATGTTTGTCGCGCTGTTGCACACACAGCACGCTCGTTTGTTTCAGTTCGTCAGTTGCAACAAGACAGCTTACCAACGTGTACGTGATAAGCTAATACTCCTGGGTGCTACACACTACAGTGTACGCTGTACACCTACTTACTGGTTGTATCGCATCAGTCTGTGTCTCTGAGTTAACTTGTGTTTCTCCTACAGCTCCGGACCGCTAAAAATGCGCGTGCTCTTTGTGAGCTCGTTCCCGGCTCGTAACCAGCGCGTTCTGCCGTCAAGGGCGACCATTGGTTAAATGTGATCATGTGACTGATGCAAGCCAGATCCTTTTATTTAGCAAAACTGTGATTAATAGTTAAATATTATTGTTGAGGGGCACAGACAGGACTCCGCACCCACACACACATAAAAAATAATAATAATTTCTTTATAAAAAGTTGCCTTATCAAAAGGGCACTTTGGGCACCCATCAGGAAAGGGGCGGGTGCTCAAGCCCCTCTAGCCCCCCCCTCTGCACGTGCCTGGTGTGAAGAATATCCTGGTGAGTCTCAAATTATGCAAATTGAATTGTGATTCACAGTCCGGTTTCAAAGTTATAAAATCGGTCAGGATATGATGTTTTGTTGGAAATGTGATTGCAGAAGCTGTTAAGGATTTCTTAGCTGTGTTAGCCCTGTGAGAAGTATGCTAGCATACCCACATGTGCTCCCTGGGCTAATGCGCTTGCATGAGACACTTTTCATGGTTCACTTGATTTGCACTAAAATGTATAATATATGTATTGTTATTGGCCAGTAAGAACTGTATAGATGTATGATATGTAAAGACACTTTGAGGAATTTGATTTTACTTTTTAAAATTTGTACAAATGGGATACAGGGAAGATTAGTCGGTAGAAATATGTGCTTTATTACAAGAGAAGTGATTGCTCCACAGATTTGTGTGCAGGCTGTTTTTTCTTTTCTTTAAAAAAACAGCCTGCAGCCGATCTTTTTGGTAGAAATCTGCTGCAAGGACCGAGCGGTGCCATCTAAGGACTAGGGATCGGTACCGGTATCGGTTCTGACATAAACAGTAGTAATCAGATCGAAAAGCAGCGCACATTTCGGTGCTTTATTTTGGTGCTTTTTATTCGTAAGATGTCATACACTTTGGACTCTAGCCAGTCATTTTTCCTTTCCAAGGATAGAAGGCGGGCCCAGGTATGTTCGTTCTTTTAGAGCAGAGCTACAGATTAAAAATGCCCAAGGCGAAGCAGTCAAAAGTCTGGCTGTACTTCACAGCAAAAGATGCAAACTCAGCAGCCTGCAACAAGTGCTTTAAGCTGATACTGTGCAAAGGAGGTAACACCTCGAATCTGATGAAACACCTGGCGAAGCGTAGCGTTTTTTTAAAAGCCGAGAAATGCACCATATTTGATAGCTTGCTGCAAGACCTCACACCGAGCAGCACATCTACTGCGGGTGTGGTGCCTGTTATCGGACCCGGAGCTAGCAACATCCCCCAAGAACCCGAAGAGGAGAGTCCTGGCCCGTAGCCCTGCCAGTGTAGCAGAAATGATGATGGATGATGATGGCAGCAGCAGCCGTTCTTCTCTGCGTGAGTAGCTTAGCCGTATAGTGACGCATGACAGCCACGAGAAGCCGACGGGTAAAGAGATAGTTTTTTATCGGATTACGTCGTGGAAGAGAAATTGTTCCAGCCATGTTTCCGATGCAACAAAGAGGCGACAGATGGCCTGGATTTCAGCCATTCGAAGACCAAATATAACATCCAGGAAGACTTCAGCTCACATGTTAGTCTGCTCCAAGCATTTCCACAAAGGTAGGTCTTCTGTTGTAGTTATTACGTAATTTATCATAACATAATTGTTGATGTAGTTTACAAATAAGTCTTATATTGATTTGAATTGAATTAGTTGCGCTACGCTGCTTTGTTCACTGTGGCTTTGCGGGCTAATGTTTGTTGTGTTTTGTAGGAAAACCAGTCTACAAAATGCAGGAATGCGATCCAGACTGGGCACCCTCTATCAACCTGGTCATACCGAGTTTAAAGCTGCTACCACAGTGAGATTTGATCGGTTAAGAGAGAGAGCGATATCAAAACAGCCACGAAATGTCCCGCATATATGTGCCCAAGGGTTGTATTGAAGCAATCAAGTGATGAATAACTGTTTTCCAGTATGTTGTGTTTTTTTTTTTTTTGCATTGTTGATTTGTTTGTCAGCGAAGCAGCTAATAAAGCATGATGGAATACAATTTTGCATCTTTCTTGTCAGATTCTATAATAGAATGAAACAATAATACCAGTTATAAATAAAGACAATAAATTGAATGAATTACGAAACACTCATTTTTTTTCTATCAGATCCGAAAATGTTGTGTAATACTACAACCTGAAACGACAAATAGTTTGCGTTTGCCTGTACAGGAGATAGAGGAAAATAATTTAACAACAGCTGTGAAATGGAATAGTCCAAATCACCAAAGTAAACTGGACCTGGGCTTGTTGCACGGATCTGAAGTTAATAAACATCTTGTGAGTGTATGCACTAAAACTTAGGACCATATAATAATAAAATGTGCGTGATGAAAGTTGGGCAGCACGCTAACGTCCTTACTTCACTCTGTATGCTCGTATGGGTCTGACCCTTTTACTCCTTTGATTTTTTCCTCGTCCTTTTTTTTTTTTGCCTTTTCGTCAAGTCTGTCTTTGTACGGACCTGCCGTGTTGTCTGTCGTTTTGTACATAACTGTTTTTGGGGCAAATAAAATGCAAGTAGGGATTAAAACCGCAGAATTAATGATTACCGGTGCTGGAAATACTAGTGCTTGATGCAGTGTTTTGATTTTGTTGCCACGGGTACCCACAAAGCAATGCGTGAAAGTCACGTGGTCTGTCAATCTCTATAAAATGAGGCCATATTGTTGTCTGCAGTTCAGAGTTCATTAAGTGAAAAAGATGCAGTGTGTGTTTCTGATGAGAGCAGACACTTTAACTAAAGCCTCTAAGATTAATTTAAAAGAGGTAACATGTTAAAAACAACTGAAGTAACTGCATCATATGTTGGTGCAACAGGTAAAAAATAAAAATAAGACAAATGCAGAAGAGAAAATATTGGATGTTACTGTTGTTCTTAGTGGATGTGGTGGAGCAGCTGAAACAGGTTCAGCATTTGTTCTGCACTTCATGTATTAGAGCTGCACAGCAGAGAGGTTACTCTGATATGTTTTGTTCTCTTCACTGTGAATAAAAAGCTGCTTTTTACAGTTTTTTGTTATCAGAATAAAAGAAAAATATTTTACTTAACAGCACAAAAGAAACCGCTACAAAGCTGCAAAACAAGTGATTTCACTTATTTTGATAGCAGATGATGTGGATGAAACTTACATGATACAGTCAGTCTGATGATATCACTCCACTCTGTTAACAAATAGTCCCTTCTGCCCCGGCAGCTGTATCCTTCACCATCAGATTCAGTAACTGTGATTCTGTATTCACTGGATGTTTCAGGTATGTTTTTCTGGCTTTGTCTCCATTCATACGTCCACTGAGCTCCTTCACGTCCCTGAATCTCACATCTGACAGTGACTGTCTCACCGCTGTATATCTGAGTCCAGGATGGCTGCAGGGTCACAGTGGGCTTAGTGGGAACTGTTCACATAAGAATGATCCAGTTAGAAGAAGAGAAACATAAAAACATGGCTTTTTATAACATAAGAGTAGAGTCACTGCAAAGCAAATGATTCACAGACAAACAGTTTAAACTTTAAAACAAAGTCACATCATAACAATTTCAAACTGTAACACAACATTTTTTACAAAGTGTGCAGTATTTACTTTGCACAGTTATCATCTTTTGTTCAGATTCCAAAAGTTACAGATTATTTTTCATAAGTTGACAGCAGATTAAGAAGACTGGAAGAAATTATCATGTGAGAACCGTTTTCTAAAAGTTCTGATGAGGTCATCATGTGAAACTGGTGCAGTTGCTGATTTGGGACATTGGAGTGTGTCACACTTGTAGTTATTGTATAACAAACAGGTTCTTGTGGCTTTTACAGATTTTCCATGAACTGAACCTTAAACTACTGATCCACTAATGCATCTGTTCCACACTGGAGGTTCTTCTAGCTGTCGTATCATTAAAGATATTATGACACTCATGAACACCTTTATTTTTCATTAATTAAAATAACTGAATGCCATTAACAACAATTACATGAAAGAATCTAAGTGGAACCTGTAATGTAGCAGAACAGTCTCTAATAAAATGAGGTTATATTGTAGTCAAACCTGAAACGTCGAGGAATGAATGTAAAAATGCTAAAAACAAAGGAAGTAACTGATCTGCAGTGATAAACTCCACATGTGCAGCCATGAGGTCAAGACGGGAGAGACTAGGATTATTACATTTGGACTGAATTCTTCTATCAAAATAACAAAATATTTTTCAGATGTTTCACTGAGTGATTATTAAATATTTTATAATGACACTAAAAGATATTTTAAACTGCTTTTTAACAACAAAATAAACCTACATTGCTGTTGAAAGACAAAGTGTTTGGTTGAGTTGATGAAACATTGTGCAGTGTAAATTAAAATGTGTGAAATATGTCCAACTTACTTATTACTCTCAATGGGGTGCTATTACTCCACTCTGTCCAGGAAGAGCTTCTTCTGCTCCGGCAGCTGTATCCTCCACCATCAGACTCAGTAAGTCTGCTGATTCTGTATTCATTGGATGTTTCAGGTATGTTTTTCTGGCCTCGTCTCCATTCATACGTCCACTGAGCTCCTTCACCTCCCTGAATCTCACATCTGACAGTGACTGTGGTACCGCTGTATATCTGAGTCCAGGACGGCTGCAGGGTCACAGTGGGCTTAGGAGGAGCTGTTCAAATAAAAAATATAACATCATCAGACTTATAGAAATATGAAATGATCATTAAAGCTGTCTTGGTTTTATTGCTCTTGTTTGTGGTAATCACATTTTTTTTTTCATCGCAGTGTCAATTTGACTGAAAATCAACATTAAAAACTTTAATAAAAACAAACAGATTAAACCTGGTAATTTGCTGATATTTAGACTCTGCCAGCAAAGTGACTGAAAACAACCAGGTGTGCACAAATCTAAACTGTGAGACTGAACATCAACGCATAAACACACAATATCATGTAAACAACTTCAGTTTCTCAGATTTTACATTGTATAAACAATTTTTATAGTCAAATATTGACCGAAACTAGACTGGAAAAAAATTACATTCTTATTTTGCCCCAAACTCATTATGTTTAATTTGGCAAATTAAAGATAAATAAAGTAAAGTAAAAAAAACTGCTGTTATGAGTAAACATACCAGCAGTTAGAGAAAGGCTAACGTAGCAGAGCAGTCTCTCCTAAAATGAGGCCAAATTGTAGTCAAATCGAAACTTGCTAAATGCTAAAACTAAAGAACTGCATCATGACACTGAGCTGCAGTGATGAAAACTCCACATGTGCAACAACTGAGGTGAAGAAACTGGGATCATTACATTTGTATTTCATTTTTCATCAAACCTACTGAATATGTCCAACTTACATAATACAGTTAATTTGGTGGCATCACTCCACTTTGTCCAGGAGGAACTTCTTTTACCCCGGCAGCTGTATCCTCCACTGTCAGACTTAGTAGCACTGCTGATTGTGTATTCTCTGGATGTTGCAGGTGTTTTTAACTGGCCTCGTCTCCATTCATACGTCCACTGAGCTCCTTCACCTCCCTGAATCGCACATCTGACAGTGACTGTCTCACCTCTGTATATCACACTGCTGTATATCTGAGTCCAGGAAGGCTGCAGGGTCACAGTGGGCTTAGGAGGAGCTGTTCAAAAAAAAAAAATCATTAGCAGACTGATATTTGGCTTGAAAATCAAAAGGTTCTTTTTTTTTAATAAATAAATTAAACCAGGTAATTTAATGATCTTTATATTTAACAATTTACGTATTTCTACATCTTCATATTTACATATGTAGACATTTAGGAACATATAATCCATGAGTTGTCAGTTAGCTCTTGTTTGCTAGCAATGCTGTTAAACTTCCAGCAATGGATTCAAAGCTGGAAAATGCTCTGCTCTCATAAAGTGATTATTAGTTCATAAATGGTGAAAAACAAAGTCTTCATGTAGCAACAAAGTCAAAACTACACAAAACCTTTGTAAAAACCTTTATCTGAGTTCAGTTTTACAGAAAATAATCTTCATTCAGAGTAAAATTAAATTCTTATTTTGCCCCAAATTCAAGATGTTTAATTTGGAAAATGTAAAGATAAATAAAGTTAAAAAAAAATACTGCTATGAGTAAATATACCAGCAGTTAGAGAAAGGCAAACATAGCAGAGCAGTCTCTCCTAAAACGAGGCCAAATTGTAGTCAGATGGACACTTTGAGGAATACGAAAAAAGAAAAATGCTAAAACTAAAGAACTGCATCATGACACTGAGCTGCAGTGATGAAAACTCCACATGTGCAACAACTGAGGTGAAGAAACTGGGATCATTATTTTCATCAGATTTACTGAATATATTTTTCTTTTGAGTGATTACTGTTTATAACTCCATTAAAACTTTGTTTACTTTTGTTGATATTTTGTTGTACTTTTGCATGAAATGTGTAAAATAAATTAACATTAAAATGTCCTGTCATGTGATCAACTTACATGATACAGTCAGTCTGATGATATCACTCCACTCTGTTAACAAATAGTCACTTCTGCCCCGGCAGCTGTATCCTCCACTGTCAGACTCAGGAACTGTGGTTCTGTATTCACTGGATGTTGGAGGTGTGTTTAACTTGGCTGGACTCCATTCATACGTCCACTGAGCTCCTTCACCTCCCTGAATCTCACATCTGACAGTGACTGTCTCACCGCTGTATATCTGAGTCCAGGATGGCTGCAGGGTCACAGTGGGCTTAGTGGGAACTGTTCACATAAGAATGATCCAGTTAGGAGAAGAGAAACATAGAAACTCTGCTGTTTATAACATAAGAGGAGAGTGACTGCAAAACAACTGATTCACAGACAAACAGTTTAAACTTTAAAACAAAGTCACATCATAACAATTTCAAACTGTAACACAACATTTTTTACAAAGTGTGCAGTATTTACTTTGCACAGTTATCATCTTTTGTTCAGATTCCAAAAGTTACTGTAATGTAGCAGAACAGTCTCTAATAAAATGAGGTTATATTGTAGTCAAACCTGAAACGTCGAGGAATTAATGTAAAAATGCTAAAAAGAAAGGAAGTAACTGATCTGCAGTGATAAACTCCACATGTGCAGCCATGAGGTCAAGACGGGAGAGACTAGGATTATTACATTTGGACTGAATTCTTCTATCAAAATAACAAAATATTTTTCAGAGTGATTATTAAATATTTTATAATGACATTAAAAATATTTTAAACTGCTTTTGATACTAACCAACAAAATAAACCTACAGTGCTGTTGAAAGATAACGTGTTTGGTTGAGTTGATGAAACACTGCAGTGTAAATTAAAATGTGTGAAATATGTCCAACGTACTTATTACTCTCAATGGCGTGCTATTACTCCACTCTGTCCAGGAAGAGCTTCTTCTGCCCCGGCAGCTGTATCCTCCACCATCAGACTCAGTAACTCTGTTGATTGTGTATTCATTGGATGTTTCAGGTATGTTTTTCTGGCCTCGTCTCCATTCATACGTCCACTGAGCTCCTTCACCTCCCTGAATCTCACATCTGACAGTGACTGTGGTACCGCTGTATATCTGAGTCCAGGACGGCTGCAGGGTCACAGTGGGCTTAGGAGGAGCTGTTCAAATAAAAAATATAACATCATCAGACTTATAGAAATATGAAATGATAATTGAAGCTTTCCTGGTTTTATTGCTCGTGTTAGTGGTAATCACATTTTTTTCATCCCAGTGACAATTTGACTGAAAATCAACAAAAAAAACTTTAATAAAAATAAACATATTAAACCTGGTAATTTGCTGATATTTAGAATCTACCAGCAGAGTGACTGAAAACAACCAGGTGTGCACAAATCTAAACTGTGAGACTGAACATCAACACATTAACACAATATCATGTAAACAACTTCAGTTTCTCAGATTTTACATTGTATAAATACTTTTAAAAGTCAAATATCCCACTATTTACTTATTTCTACATCTTCACATTTGCATATTTGTACATTTATCAACATATAATCCAGAGTTGTCAGTTGGCTGTTATCCTTCTACTTAAAGAGATAAATACATGACTGCATTTCTGATGTCATATGAGTCTGAAATGTAGGTTTCTTCAAATTCTACTTTTGTTTGTTATTGCCTTGAAATTTTCCAGCAGAGAAGCAGCTGATGGCAGCATGTGTTCAGCGTGTGTTCAGTCGAGGAGATTCAGTGACAACATTTAAAGCTTTGTCCGAGTTTAGCTGGAGGACATTAGCTCACATTCAGTTTGAGCCTCAAAGTCATCGGTCATTAAGAGAACTCAACATGCCAGGGTCACATGGTCTAAGTACAGCATATCTTTGTGTCATCAGCATATGCAAAATAAGAAGATGCACCATGTGTCTCCATTACATGTCCAATATTAAGCACATATAAGGAGAGCAGGATCAGACTGACTCTAATGTGCTGAACACAACAGTAGTTTTGCCAAAATCTGTTTGTAATTTTATAGACAAGTCCAAACTTTTCTGAACCAGTCAATTCATACAAACTTTTAAAAGATAACCAGGAATGTAAACATGTCACAGGAAACTGTTTACAACATCAAGCACGTGGGCTCAACAAAAGTCACAAGTTTACTAAAAACTTCATCAGCAGCAGATCAAGGTAACTCTCACTAATGTTCCATAAACTGAACTGTAAACAAATGATCCACATATGGACCTGTTCTACATTAGAGGTTTTTCTTGTATCATTGAAGGTGAGACTCGTGAACACCTGTGGTGGGTGTGGTTTGGAGCTCAGTTGCAGGGCAGGGGTGGAGCAGCAGGTTGAGGGGACAGCATCAGGGGTGGGTGGCAGAAACAGCTGATCCCAGCCGCACTAATGACCTTTTCCCTTATTTTAGTAGCTGCAGGGGTCTGGAGGAGGGGAGTCGGACTGAGGCTGAAAGTGGAACAGAACGGAGAAAATGGCTCCAGCGTGTGTGTGTGTGTGTGTGTGTGTGTGTGTGTGCGGAAATAGAAATAAAAAGTGGGAACAGAATCCAAAAGCTCTCTACTTGTGTGTGTTTGGGGGTGTGGTGCCAGGGACAAGTGGCAGAGTGCTACAACTACTATGTTTTCATCAATTTCAAAATGTCATCTTGAACATGAAATAGTGAAATGAATCCAAAAGAAACCTGTAATGAGAAAGGCTTAAATACCAGACCAGCATCTGATATAATTCAACTACATTTTGGTCAAACCTGAAAGCTCGAGGATTTAATGTAAAAATGCTAAGAAAAAAAAAAGACCTGATTACCAGGCTGAAACTCAAAATGGGAGCTTCATTGTTGAACACTGGAAAAACTACACTAACCTTGGCAATACAAAATAAACTTGGTAGGTATGGCAAACAAAACACACAGACATATATGAGGGAGGACGCAACACTGAACACAGGAAGACTGAGGACTTAAATACACACAGGAGGTGATCAGGAGAAGTGGTAACACATGGACAAACAGCTGAAACATGAGCATAACGATGTCAAAGGGGAAGTGTAAAACTAAACACACTAAACACAGGAACATAGGACCTTTTTCAAAATAAAACAGGAAACATAATGAAACGCAGACATGACAACATGAACTTGACAACAAAAGACATGCAGACTCAAAACACATAAGGACAAGGGAGACTTAACGCAGGGGTTGAAAACACAAGGGGGAACTAATAAACAAATGAACTTAGAAAACCCACTGAACACTGGGTCAAAAGACCCAGGAGCGTGACAATTAAAAAAAATGTTATTAAATAAATTAAATCAGGTAATTTACTATATGTTTTTTATCTCCAGATGTTTCACTGTGAGTGATTGCTGTGTATTATTATAATTACATTAAAAGCTGTTGTACATCAGATTTAATATTTAGATATTCAAATAAAAACCAAAAGTTTGAGGTTTGTTGAAAGACAAAGTATTTTGTTGTGTTCTTCGATGAAACATTGTGCAAGATAAATTTAAATGAATGAATCCCACTTACATAATACAGTCAATGTGATGTTGTCACTCCACTCTGTCCAGGATGAGTCTCTTTTGCCCCGGCAGCTGTATCTTCCACCATCAGACTTAGTAGCACCGCTGATTGTGTATTCTCTGGATGTTGGAGGTGTGTTTAACTTGTCTGGTCTCCATTCATACGTCCAATGAGCTCCTTCACCTCCATGAATCTCACATCTGACAGTGACTGCCTCACCTCTGTATATCACACCGCTGTATATCTGAGTCCTGGATGGCAGCAGGGTCACAGTGGGCTCAGGAGGAGCTGTTTAAATAAAAAATATATGATTAGGAGATTGACTCGTGAGTTTGACTTGAAAATCAATAGCAGAATTATACAAATATCAAATCATCATTAAAGCTGTCCTGGGGTTTTTTTTTGCTCTTGTTAATGGTAGTCATAATTTTGCATCCTGGTGACAATTTCACTTGAAAATCAACTTTCAGGAGGTTTGTTTAAAAACACACACACACACAGGTAATTTGATGATATTTAGAATCTACCAGAGTGAATGAAAACAAACATACAAATAATCCTGAAATGAGGGAAACTGAGTTTTCTGTTCCACAAAGAGAGTTAACTCTTTGTGTAGACAGCTCTCTGTGTTTTGCTCTTAAAGTTGTGTTTATAAATCTGTGGAGTTATCAAAACATTGGTTCCATATAGAAAAGTTGTTTCTGTGGCTGGTTGTGATTTCATGTCAGGACTCAGCCCATTACAGAGGACAAAACAGTAATATAGTTGAGTTCTGTACGGTCTGCAGTTATTCAACTGATTTTTTTCCAAAGCCAGTAAAGAGACTGTTTCAATCATCTGTGTGTGAAGAAATAAAAACATGTAAACGAGTGTCTGTGTCTTTAAATGATCACGTGTCTTTATCTTATCACGAAATAAATTATTTTGTGATAAGATAAACAAATGGCTTCATTTGTTTTCTATTTTCTATTTTTTTGAATTCTATTTTGTTGTTATTGTCTTGAAACTTTCGAGCAGAGAAGAAGCTGATGGCAGCATGTGTTCAGCCGAGGAGAGAGTTTAGCTGCAGGACGTCAGCTCTCATTCAATTTTGAAATAGTGGTGAAAACTGTGTGTTTGCAGCCACAGACACGAAGAAACTGGGGCAATTACATTTGCATTTATTTTTTTCATGTAAGAAACAATTTTATTTCTCGTTTTTACCCTGAGTGATTACTTAATATTAATATAATAACATTAAAAGCTGTTGTGCATGACTTTAGATATCAAACTAAAAAAAGAAACGCACAGTACTGTGGAAATTATTTTGCAATCTTTTTGGAATTAAAATGAGAGAAATGTGTCCAACTTACCTATTACTCTCAATGTGATGACATCACTCGACTCTGTCCAGGAGGAGTTTCTTCCACCTAAGCAGCTGTATCCTCCACTGTCAGACTCAGTAACTGTAATTTTGTGTTCATTAGATGTTGGAGGTGTGTTTAACTTGTCTGGACTCCATTCATACGTCCACTGAGCTGCTTCACCTCCATGAATCTCACATCTGACAGTGACTGTCTCACCGCTGTATATCTGAGGCCAGGATGGCTCCACAGTCACAGTGGGCTTAATGGGAACTGGTCACATAACAATGATCCAGTTAGGAAAAGAGAAACATAAAAATTCACGACATTAGAGTAGAGTCACAACAAAACAGCCAGCAGTTGTTAAAGTACAAATAACTTCAGTTTTTAAATTAGTGTCCAATCATTAAAACATAATGATTAGTGCATAAAATGTTCACTGGATAGATTTATGCACAGATTTATGCTAATACACAGTCAGTACATGAAGCTCGTTTTGATACAAGGCCTTGGGAAATAGAGACGCTGATGGTGTCACAGCACCCTCTGGTAGAAACAAAATAAAATAAAATAATAAAATAATATAACATAAACAGAATTATAGAAATCTAAAATCATTATAAATATCTGTCCTGGTTTTATTGCTATTGTTAATGGGAATCATAATTTTGTATTCTAGTGACAATTTGACTTGAAAAACAAGTTTTGTTTTCATTGAGGACGCACTGAGCCTAATAATTATTAATTTGACATATTTAGTTTTCTAAGTACTGGTTTGAACAGTGATTCACTCCATAATTCGGAGAAGGCCATTTTAAACTTGGAAAAAATATCTAAACTCATCAGTTTCCTGAATGACGAATGATTCGCTTTTAATTTGTGTTTCTTCTCCTTCCTCTGCAGGTGTAGACGTCTCTATCAGATATAGAGATTGCACTTAGAGCTCAAAGAGATGATCTCATTGTCAGATGGGTTTTTTCTGAAATCAGATTCTGTCTGCACAGTCCATCAGAGGTCAGAGTTACACTGCCCCCTGCTGGTGTGGTGTCAGCTTTCAGAGTGGCCTTGATTTTAAGTTTTGTAAGTTAGAAAAATATGAGGTTGTTATTGTGATCCTTTTAGTGGAAGAAGAAGAAACCCACAACATCTGCCACACAGATGTTCCAGCTGCAGTTTTCTTTCCTACTGCAAATGTGAGCAGTGATGGCAATAACGGCATTATAAGTAACGACGTAACAGACAGACGGTTGAAGCTGTCTTCAGCTTACGGCATCTTATATCAGTTGCACGCAAGTAGCTGTCTACGTAAGCAGCTGCGCTCTCCCATGGACAGCAATCACTTTTTGCCACAACACCTGAAGCTCAGGTGGCAAAACAATTGCATGAGTGCTGCTGTTTGACTGCGGAAGAATAAAGTAGTCGTGGTAAGCCAATCACATGACCACTTCAAGATGCCAAAGCAAGAAGGTGATATATACCAGTTTTTAAATTGTGTTGATAGGCCACGTAAAACCAGAGTCATGATAAACAATGTATATGCTGTGTTTTTTTCCTGAATACTTTCGTCACATTTACTGTCTAAGGACAGCGCTAGCAAGCACTCTGTGCTTATGAGCAAAAAATAAACAAAACAAAAAAACAGCCCGTTCCTGTTCGTGGGAAAATGTACAATGTCGACCAATGAAAAATTGATATGGCAACATGACATTTGGTTGTTTAGGAAGAGGGGGAAGTTTTAGGAGTGACAGAGAGAGAAAGAGAGAGAGTTTTAAGATGTGAGAGATTTGTGACGTTTAGCGTGTTTGGAGCGTGTAGTTAGTGTTGTCTTGTGTAGTTAGTGTGTAGTGTTGTGGATAGTTTTGTGTTGCGTGTCAGAACAATGAGGCGACTGCTGTCTCCAGGTAGAAAACAGGAGTGATACACCTGCTGCTGTCAGACCTGCAGGTATCAGGCCGTGATGTTCTCCTTTATAGTGGACAGAAATTATTTTTTTGGAGTGGCACAAATAATTTGTGGCATCTTATTGAATAAAGAACAGCTGATTGTTCTGTAAATAGTTTGAAATGACTGGGAGCAGGTGAGCCTGGTTTCTATTGACATAACCACCACCAGCAGAATAACGTCACTTAAATGAGTGAGTAATACGCCACCTGGTGGTTTGTTCTGAGCGTGAGAAAAAGCCTGAGCCTGTAAGCCTGAGCGCAGGGTTTATGAACCCTTTACTTATAGAAAACTCTCCAAATTCACTTGTGGATCTGTCACAGCAGAAGTGCAATCTTGTGAATCATAACTGTGATCTGTTAGCATTGACTAATAAACACGCATGGAAAAGGAAATCAGTCAGTTTCAAGGAAACAAACTCTAGTAAATGTAAAGTTTATGTAGCAGCTGAAACATCTGCTCACATGGTTGCACTCTTGATATGATCATTTTAGTATTTTAAACAATAAACGCAGTGGAGTGTGAGCTGTCACATTTAAAATATTTTATCCCTCAGGTTATTCCTGAAATATAGTTTGTTTCAAGTTTGTTATATGACGGGTCACATTTATTCATCCCGTAAGTAAATGATTCTACAGTATTGCTCAGCAAATACACTTCTTCCTGGTCTGTTAATGTGAAAGTCCGCCATCTAGTGGTTAAATAGCGGAAGTGCCAAGTAATGGCTAGAGCTCCGTGTCTGTGATAGTTCTGCATCTGCTGCTCTTGAGATGGGATAAAGTGTAAGTTTGGGCAGATGATGGATTGTTTCTACATATTAGTGCTCTGTCCTTCTTGTGGGTCTGTGAAGTTTATTACATTACTACTGTAAGCTAACTGTTAGTGCTTTGTTTTGCCTGTTAGCATAAAACATGTCAGCATGTGGTATTTGTATTTACGTCACTTGACAGGCTTTGTCCATTTATTGTTAATGTTATGATCTTGCATTGGTCATGTGACATGTGTGTATCTACACTGAGATTAAATGTACCTGCTCTGTTTTGTTGTTACAGTTTTACAGACTGAAAAGTGGTACAAATGGTACATCAGTAAAAGCTCTGAAGAACGCCACAGTCTCCACATGGAGCGCTTACTGAAGCCATTTATGTTTAACTGCACAGGCTGAATAGAAGCATTGAGCCTGTGCAGAAGATAACATGTAAACACAGGGAGGATATTATTGAGCACATTATAGGACATAACAGCTACATATATGAACAGGAAGAAACTAATCATTTCTTACCTTCAGCATTTCCACAGATGACAGTACTGAGCACTAAAATAATCAATAAAACCTCATCAGACATTATACAACTGGCAAGATCAAAAACAATATAAAGTAAGACTTTATTAAAGATGAACAGTAATAACCAGTAATCTGTTTGACAATAAAATAAAATAATCATAAAAATCCAAACTGTTGTAACACAGTGTGTAACTATTAGTGATGCAAAAAGCAGCAGTGTATCAAACATTTAAACACTTAAAGAATCACAAGTCTGCTTTGTTCCAGCTCTCAGGTAAACAGGTTAAAGCAGTGACTCACTGTAATTCTCATAGCTCAGAAACATTTTCATTAATCGCTGCCGTTCAAACAATGTCAGACGTGTACTTACAGAAAAAGCCCATCATGCAGAGCAAAGAGTGCCCCATCGTCACATCCAGCCTGCTGCACTCTGATCCACAGATAATCAAACAGTTTTAGTTTGCAGAAAAAGGAGAAGTTGTGTTTAATATAGATACAACAAGAGTTTTTCTACAGGCTCTTATTCTGATTGGTCTCTCTGTGCTTCCTGCCGTTACACACAAAACTCAAACAGCTCCTGTAGCTTTGACCGCAGCAGTTGGTTGACATGTTTATATTTCCCGTCCACTGCAAACATAGAAGCTTGTTTCTTTTGTTGTGTTGTTTCCTTTCTCTATAATATATAAAGCTGTTCTGTTGCTTCATGTCAGGACATTTCTTTTGCCCGTTTGGGGTATTTTTTGGGTGCAATATCCACTAATATTTGTTTCCTGGCAGGTTTCTGCAGACTGGGAGTCACTGAGAGTGAATATACCAAAACAGCTTTTCTACTTTGGTGCCTGTATTTTCACTAAAGCCTTTTAAAATCATTTTTCTCCTTTTAATTGTTTAACTGCTGAATTAAAATTAAATTCTTACTTTAGGCTGCATTAAAATGTCTTTATTTTATCTGACTCTTAGCTGAAACATCATCATGCAGTAATATAGTGAAAAGGCTCCTTTGACCTCAGACCTGTGAAAGTTTCCACCTTGTGGTTAAATTCTGGTTTTAAGTTTGGTGGAGACCCAAACACAGGAAATGACTCAGTGTGTGGCTGAAGTGAGACTAAAGACCTTTATGTTTCACCAACTAAAGAACAATTAAATTCATAGATAAATTCAAAGTTATATTTATTATCTGTTATCATTTCAAAGTAAAGCAGGAACTCATTTATTCTGCAGACTGTTCTTTGTCTTGCTTTGACATGTATGTGCAGATGCACACTGACCTCAGCCTCTGACTACATGTAAACACAATAAAATAAAACAAACTGATGATGTGAAACAATGATTGAAACACTGTAATAATGATGTTTGTGTTGAACACCACATGTTACCAACCAAGATCATGTGATTGTGTTCAGAGTCAGTTCAAAAAGCAGACCCATATCCAGAGCAGGACTCAGAGTACCAAACAAAGGTGACCTTTATTATGAAGCTGATAGTTTCAGGCCTTGATGGTAACAAATGAAGAAAACTGAGTTACAGATAACTGATCACATGAACACAGAGACTTACCTGTGGGTCATCACAAAGTCTTCCAGATCACAGAAGTTTCAACTTACACCCTCCAGTCAACATAAATAAATAACTGAGACTTAAACACTGTGTGATTCCACAAATGTTAATCTGTCCAAATGATTCAGTGATGTGTAGACTAATAGATCAGAAGATACTGTGGTGTATTACCTACAACATGACTGTAGACGGATGTTTTTTTTCTGTGTATCTAATGTTATAATAATTATTCCTGATAGACTTTTGCCCTTATTTTTACTCATGTTGCCATAGTAACTTTGAATCGTAAAAGTCTACTGAGAAAATGCACAAAGCAACAAACCACATGTTGCTTCATTGTGTTAAACAGTTCACTTATAACTCGAGCAAACTTCCACTTCCTCTTTACATTTACTGAAGTTTGCTAACAAGAATAAGTAACCACACCAGACACCACATCCACACCAGAGTTTTTGAAGTGTTTTAGAGCGGTGGTTTGATGTGGATGATTGTTTGTCCTTGTATATTATGTGCATGTGATCACAGCCCTGGGCCCTGTCCTCAGCTTGTGACGGGTCCCTGGACTCTGGGAGGGTCGGCTGCCCGTTGCCTCTGGTTCTCAGAAGCTCTCCTCATGGGGTCTCTGTCTTCCTTCTGCTCTCTTTCAGGTGCTGTTTGTTTTCTGTATCGCTACCTCTTTTTTCTCTTTCTCTCTCTTTCCTTCTCTTTCGTTCTTCTAATTTCTTCTTCCTAGTCTGGACCTCCCCACCTGTCAGCTCTGGCACTGTTACAGTAAAGATGTGTAATCTTTTTTTTTTCTTTTACTTTAATACCTGCAAATAGTTAATGTAGCAGTTAAAGCACAGTTTCTATAGTAAATGTTATTCCTCATTTTAACTCTGCAGGCTGATGAAGGAAACAACAAAAGATCATTGAGGTTTGTTTCAGTGCAGAGATGGTGCAGATAAGACTGCAGCTCCGTGTGAACTTGCAGTTAAACAAATAACAATGTTTACACAATATTTTCCATCATTTTGAGAAGTGATCCTTCCTGTCACAGTCTGATCTACAGGTCAGAGTTTAAACACTTTCTGCATATGTTCATGGTCTCAATCATTAAAGTTTCACATCTTACTGACATGTTAATATTTTAAAGCAGCGGTCCCCAACCTTTTTTGCGCCACGGACCGGTTTATGCCCGACAATATTTTTATGGACCGGCCTTTAAGGTGTCGTGGATAAATACAACAAAATAAAACTAGTACCGGTACCGAAAAAAAGAAGATGTATTCATAACACACGTGAAAAGACCAAGGAAAACTGAGTAAATGATAAAAACGATAACAAAATAACGCTGAAAACCGATAAAAACCCTGAAAACCATACATTTCACACCTGAGCCTCAACTCTCGCGGCCCGGTACCAAACGACTCACGGACCGGTACCGGTCCGAGGCCCGGGGGTTGGGGACCGCTGGTCTAAAGTATTGTCCTCATCAGGGTATAAAGAGGACAATAAAGTGCAGTGTGCTTTAGGACCTTATGTTTGCTGGATACTGATGGCTTAAAATAAGAGATTGCTACACACAAAACTGTTGTTTCAAACCACAGGCTGCATTTCCTCTTTTCTATGTGGCCCAGTCGAATATGAGGCCATTCAGTGGATTAAAAATAAACCTGTGGCAGAACAGACAGCAACCACCAACAACCCTTCATGCACACTGTAGCTGCCGCCCTGTGTGTCGGCATTATTCTGTATTGTCATGTTTGCAGTTTGATGAATTTATAGATAGAGTTAGAAGAATATATATATATTTTTCTTATTTTAAACATTTAAATATAACTGAAATAACAAGAGAAAAAAGAAAAAACAAAACGTAAAAATCATCAAGTTTTCATGTAAATATCTATGTCTACAGAATGTGTGTGCTCGAAAAGGAGTAGGATGAAGTTTACACTTTTAATAATAGTTTGCATTTATATAGCGCTTTTCAGGACCCCTCAAAGCGCTTTACAATTCCACTATTCATTCACTCTCACATTCACACACTGGTGGAGTCAGCTACAGTTGTAGCCACAGCTGCCCTGGGGCAGACTGACAGAAGCCAGGCTGCCATATTGCGCCATCGGCCCCTCTGGCCATCACCAGTAGGTGGTAGGTGAAGTGTCTTGCCCAAGGACACAACGACCGAGACTGTCTGAGCCGGGGCTCGAACCGGCAACCTTCCAGTTACAAGACGAACACCCAACTCTTGAGCCACGATCGCTAGAATTCAACATTATTTGATCCATACATGTTTAACTATGTACAAGTCTAACACATGAACATACACAAATAAAACCATTTGCAGCATGTAAACCAAAACAACAACAAACGACATTTTTACATAAACTAAGCATCCTGTGTTTAACATCTGCTTAATCTCTGAGCTTATTTTATGTGACAAACACCTTAATAAACACTTTGGTTAAGCTTTGGTTACTCTGGCATTGATCCATCAGAATGAGGACACAATGAGACAACTCAGTCACTGAGAGGAAGATTTCCTATATTCATGCAATTTATATTATTAGGCAATTGTGTGAATTTTTGTACTGATGTACTTGTCTTGATTTCATGTGTACAGGTGTTCCACACACTAACTCCTCTGACTGTCATGCTGTGATATTTTACATTTGTCCTTACTATTGGCTTGCTGAACATAAGGATTCCTCTCATGAGTATTTGGTCTTACATGGAACAAGTTCTGAATTTGTGGGGCAAAGATTTATTTGCTGATTTGTACATTGTTTGCACAGTTCTGAGGTCAACCAAATCTTTAAATTTGAGAATATTTAATTTGATAAAAAGTGGATTTAATGGTTCTCTTGAACTAGTTTTATTTCTTATGCTTATTGCTCTTTTTTGCAGAATCTATATTGGATGGGTGTGTGTTTTATACGTCTTTCCCCACACTTCCACACAGTATGTCATGTACAGCAGTATAATGGAACAATAGATAATATAATGATGTTTGATTGATGAGATCCTTAACCTTGTAGAGAATTGCCAGAGACTTTGATATTTTGCCTTTGATATAAGTAATGTGGTGAATCCAGCATAGTTTGTGATGTATTATCACACCGAGGAATTTTATTTCAGATACTTTGTCTAATTCAATGTTATTTATTGTCAGTTTACTATCGGTAGAATATGTGCGATTCCCAAATATTATGAATTTTGTTTTACTCAGGTTCAATGTTAATTTATTAAGGTCAAACCAGGTCTTCAGATTATTTAATTCATTTTATAGTTCATTCAGATGTTGCTCCAAGTTACTTCCACAGCACAGTAAGTTTGTATCATCTGCAAATAATATTACTTTCAAAGAGTTTGAAATTGCACATATCTCATTAATGCACAATATGAAAAGCAGCGGCCCCAAAACTGATCCTTGGGGAACCTCACACACAATTTTGGCATTTATGGCATTTATTTATGTATTTATTTATTTTTACAGTTTTTAAAGTAACTGTTAACCCATGATAATGCCACCCCTCTGATTCCATATGTACATAGTTTGTTAAGTAAAAGGTTGTGATCAACTGTATCAAATACTTTCTTTAAATCTAAAAAAACCTCTGACAGCATATTCTTTGTTTTCAAAACAGTGTTTACTCCATTACTTAACTCCATTAAGGCAAGCGTTGTGGTCCTTTTGGGTCTAAATCAATATTGCTCTTCATATAGCACATTATATGACTTTATCACCAAAAACAATCTATTGTAAAATATTTTTTCCAGTATCTTAGAGAACTGCAGTAGTAGAGAAATGGGACGATATTGGAACTACTTTTGCAATTTTCATCATATCAGGAAATAAACCACTTTGTAATGACAGATTACAAATTTAGGTAAATAGTTTCACAATACATCCAATAATATCTTTAATTAAGTCCATATCAATGCCATCACAGTCAGTTCATTTCTTGAAGTTAAAGGATGTAACTGCATCAATAATTTCCTCTTCATCTACTCCCCTCATAAACATTGAGTTTGCTACATTAATAGTTTTAATTTTAGGAGGGTTTCCAGTTTTTAAAATTTCTTTTGCCAAGCCAGGACCAACATTAAGAAAAAGGTCATTAAAACATTTGCATTTTTTTATGTCACTGGTGTCTTTGCGACAAAATTAATATAAATTTAATCCTGTCAGACAGGACAGGATTGGAAGGTTGATGGTTCGCTCCAGTCTGTGTGCCAAATAGCCTTGGGGAAGATACTAACCCCAAGCTGCTCTCTGATCCATCTGCTGAAGTGTGAATATGTGATAGAAAGCAAGTAAATAGAAAAAAGTGCTTGGGTAAATTGGGCAAGTTGTGTAACGCGCTTTGAGTGCTCAGAATAAAAAAGTGCAGTATAAGAACCAAACCATTTATCAGACATTCCTCAGAGGTTCCTCACACCTCGATGCTCTTCCTGGTTGTGTTGTTTTGTCTTTCTCCAGGTCTTTCCCTGCAGGATGGTGGCCCTCTCTTTTTTTATGCCCACTTCTGCATCACTTATTCTCTGGTGTAGTAGAGAAACATATAATCAGTAGTCAGGGAGTGAATGTTAGTTACAGATGATCTTACACACCACCTCAACATAGTATAGTATAGTTTGTATAGGTGTATAGGTTAGCTTGTAAGCCTCTGTATACACACACAAACAACAACAAAGTAAAGAATCAACAGCATAATGTAGTGTTTGGGGTTTCTGAGGTTCAGCAGTGCTGGGAATAGTGGGAGAGTTACTGGGAGGTGCTTGGGTAACAAAAGGCCATGCACAGGTGTAGTTGGCCTCTTTGTCTTAGTTTTGTTGTGTTAATGAAGCTACGTTTCTCCTCACAAATCAGCTCTGAGCCTGAAGGACTGAAAAGAAACCATTTAAACGTTCACAGCTGCAGAAAAAGATTCAGTGACTTTGTGATTATTTCCTTATTTTCCAACAAAGATCCGAAGTTCAAACTTGTGGCTTCAGACATTTTCATGTATCTCAATTCTGTTAAGGAGAGATGCTGACACCATGTGGACAAATGCTATTATTGCTGGTTTGTGGGTTACAAATGTTTTTAGCATGGCAAACCATATAAGTAATAGTAATACTGTTTCAGTGTGGAAATATCTGTGTGTCCGTTATTCCAATAAGTGTTTTTATTCATCATTTCTATGAGGAAAAGAAGAAGGGAAAATGTTTCGACATTAAAGTGGCAAATTTGTGAGAAAAAAGTGGCCCTTTAGTGCCGAACTGCCATCGCCTGCAGTACAGTAACTGATACCCAATGTCTCATTTACAACAGAGACCCGTTTCAGACAAACATATTTAAATTACAACATCAGCATGTTTGTGATATCAGTGTTGTGACCTGTAGATTGTATAATTCAGAAGTGATATGCTCACTCATACAAACAATCACAGACTTTTTTCATGTTTTTAATCCTGTAAGGAGACAAAAGTGATCCAGAGGAAATGTTTTAAGCGCACTGACATCTGCTGCATCAGCAGTAAGATTATTTCTAAATTGGTGAACCCAAAATCTTCAAGATTTAAGACGAGGATTGTTTCGAAGGCTTAACTGGTGCAAAAGGTCAAAACTCAAGATAAGATTGGGAGATTTGTTAACATATATTTGATTATTTTATTTTTTTAACCTTTTCCTCTATAACATTATTTTTGCTTTTATTTAGGCCAGAAACAAAAGTAGGCTAAATAATTAAATTTGAAAGAGAGATTATTTTGAAGTAAGAAAGTTCAAAAAAAAAAATCACAAACAAAAAATCACACTTTTAACACTTTTATTAAAAAAAAAAGAGAAAGTAAGATCGATTTAAAAACAAATTGCTATGGTTACTGCAGGATGCTGCCTTTAAGTTTGCTTAGAGGCGTGTCAGCTCTTTCAAACAACAAGGATTTTATTTCTCACAGTTTTACTGACAACAAAGTGTATTTATATAATTTATTAGGCAAGAAAATTTAAACAGAAACAAAGTCAAGCAGTAAATAAATGTTGTTATGAATAAAAAAAGCCACATTCTTCTTTTTCCAAATATTAGATAAAACCGTAAAGAGTGGAGTGTGTTGTAACACATATTTAAAGTGTTGCAGTCATATGTTTCTAATCCAGCTCATTACCAAAACTGTCTTTGAATAATTTTACAGAGAGCAGCGGAAAAACAGAACAACACAACCAAAGATTTTACAAAAACATCAGATGATGTCAGGAAACAGACCAGTTTACTGCTGTTTAGTATAATAGTATAATACTGTATAGGGAAAATTATGAATGGATAGTTGTTATTAGGGCTGTCACAAATGATTATTTTTATAGTCGACTAGTCACCGATTATTTTTTTGATTAGTCGACTAATCAGATCATGCATCCACTGGACGTAAAACGTACAGCTTATTGCACCAGCAGCATCTGCTTTCATATAACTATCACTAGCTTACAGCTTGAAGTGTTTAAGGTATGTGCTCACTATAAAAAAGACGAGATGATAGTTCATTAAACTTTTAATTAAATTTGCAGATTGTGTCGGTGGATTTTAATAAACTCAGCCGTCTGCTCTTTGCTCCCTAAAATATAACACTACACTGGAGTAAATTCTCGATCATGTCACACTTCTGTTTAATCAGTTTTCTGTTTGACGTTTATTTCACTGTGTGAAAACTATAACTTTAAACTCTGCTAAACCGATCTACTCAGGAACAAGAAAAAAGCCAAATAATAACATTTTTAAGCTATCTAAGTTATCTAAACCGGTGAACCGTGGGCGATATGCCAGGGGACACAGCCTGATGGGACACGTCCACAGACAGGGGAGCAGCAAGAGTGAACTCGCGAACGAGACACTTGTAGGCAGCCAGGAGGTTTCAGCTCACTGAGTGAGTCCCTGCTGGCCGCGTAAACCTGCGGCACGTAGGCAATACCTCTCACATGGAGCCGGCACTGCAGGCTGGAAAACACTCACTTGCCGCCTGTGTCCCAGGGGAACACAGTCTGCAACAGCACAGCTGCTGAAAGTGTAGGGCCGAGGTAGGGAGGTCACCCGAAGGGTCCAGCCCCAGAGCTGCGAAACACCCCGTGCCTTCTGCAGACTGGGAAGGGGACTGGTAGCCAAGCCCGCTGAAGGCCAAGCAGGGACTCAACACAAAGGTCTGGCGAACCACGGGCAATATGCCAGGAGATGACATCTTAAAGAAGTGTCTACACGCCACGACCATGCACCCCGTACATATGGAATATGCAACGGAGTGGAAAGATAGTCTCGATATGATGGAGAACTTCTGTTGTGAGCTGAGAAAAGAAGGGTTTCTATAATCTGCTGCAGTGTTTGAATGAATGGAAGAATCCAGCTCCTACCTCACATGACTGTGGAAATGTTTGCTGCAAAAGTCTGCAGCTACAAACACTGAAAACCTGCCTGGATATCAGCATAAGGACGTGTGTGAGGGGTTACTGGCTGCCCAACATGCCTGTCCCACCTGCGGCTTCCTGTTGAAGAACAATAAAGTATATTTTAAAAGTATTGTTTCCCCTTGATGTAAAGTGAAGTTCTGTTTTGTGTGTTTGAGTCTTTACAGAAATTGTGTAAAGTTAACTGTACCTTACAGACTTTGTTTAGAAGGCGCAGACAGACTTTGTATCTGTGTGGAGGAGGAAATCACCTGGTTTTACTTTCATGTAAATATCTGGTCTCAGACATACACACATCTTATCATTTGTAACGTGTTTCGTGTTTTACAGATTTTTTACGCAAAACATGTGAAGCTGAAGCACTTCTCTATCTTCTTCTGTATCAGTAAAAAATCATTAACACCTCACCTGGGATACTTGAAACAATGGTGTGTTTTGTACGGTGATGCTGTTACTCGACTAAATTAAACTGACCGACAGTGACTTGAAAAAGTATTCATACCCTTTGAACTTTTACACATTTTGTTACCTTAAAACCACAAACTTAAATGTTTTTTTATTGGGATGTGATAGAACACAAATAGTGCAGAACTGTAAAGTGGTATGAAAATGATAAATCGTTTTCAAAATTTATGTAAATAAAAATCTGAAAAGTGTGGAGTGCATTTGTTTTCAGCACCCCCTGCGTCAATACTTTGTAGAGCCACCTTTTGCTGCACTTACAGCTGCAAGTCTTTCAGGGTTTGTCTTTACCAGCGTTGCACATCTAGAGACTGAAATGTTTGTCAACTCTTTGTTGCAAAATGGCTCAAGCTCAGACGGACTGTGAACAGCAATTTTTCAAGTCTTGCCACAGATGCTCAATGGGATTTAGGTCTGGACTTTGACTGGGCCATTCTAACACAAGACTATTCTTTAATCTAAACCAGGGGTCGGCTGGTGTCCTGCAGGTTTTAGATATCACCCTGGGCAGGGCTCTAGACTAACTTTTTGCCATGGGCGTACCGGTACGCCTAACTTTTTAAAGTTAGGCGTACCGGCACAAAAGTTAGGCGCACACAAATTTTATAATAATTTATATAATATAATGTGTTTTTCTGGATACACTGTGCTTTTTCAGCATTCAAAGATTGATGACACCATGTCAGAGCACTGGCTATGAATTTCAGAAGGATCAGGCCTTAACTTAACAGAAAAGTTAGCAATAGTTCTTTTCCTATTACAGCTACATCCACTTCTGTCGTGCCCAGGCTGCTCACTAGGGCTGGGTATCATCACTGATTTCTATAATCCATTCGATTCCGGTGTTCAAAGTCCCGATTCGATTCAACTTAGCCTCAGACAGTCAGAAATGTTATAATTCTGATCATTTATCAGTACTGACTTCATCAGAATTGTGAACATCACAGCAGATGCCTTTGTGTGAAAGTAACTGAGAATAAAACACAGAAAAACATGAAGGAGATTTTCCTGGTCTGGCTTTTTATAGCAGATAACCTTAAAAATATTCTACAATGTTCTGCATATAAAGTTTAAATTTCTTCAGTATTGAACAACAGAAAAAATAGGCTTATGGATCCATGTGTACGGGGTACGACCCCCCCTTGGTCGTGACGTGTGGATATTTCTTTAAGACACTCCGGCACGCCCGGCTACGCCCCACAGCATACGTATAAAACAGCTGTGCAGACGTGACACCGGTGATCGTTTGATCAGAACGCGTCTCCGAGTGGCCTCAAGGTGGAGAGATAGTCCCTCACTAAGAGAACCAAGGTTACACCGTAACCGTACGGTCTGCGCTTGGGTTCTGTTCAAGTTGCTGGGCGCCGTCCAGCGTGACAGTGCTACTGGAAACTGAATTTCTGGAAGGAACCCACCTGAGGGATTAATAGGTTCATCTAATCTAATCTAAAAGAAAACAAGGAAATTCAGTTTGGTTTGATCACAGAGAGAAAGGAAAATATTCAGTTCAGTTCTTCTTTTGGGAGTTTTAATTTATACAGACATAAATGGTTGTCATGGAAACGAGATTTTAATGGTCTAAATGGTGGAGAATAAAAATGATGACCTAACATGAGCTCATTGAAAGGACAGAGAGAAACAAACTGACCTGCAGACCAGACAAACTTTGGTTGACTGTGATCAGTGTGATACTCTGGGTCTCCTCTTCCAGCTCTGCACACATATCCTGCTGTGTGTGTCTGTCCATGAATGATGTAGGACTCCTGTGCAGTCCCACTGCCACCAGGTAGCAGCTCATAACTGGAGGATTTATAGTTGAATGTTTTCAGATCAGGAACAGCTTTATCCCTCCTCTCGTGTTAGGGTCGGCACCGACCCATTTTAAATTTCAAATGCATAAAAAAATCACATACATTTGTTTATTGTATCAAGGCTTTTTGACTTTGTCAGGAACCTCTATTTCTACAAAATAAAATAAAAAAAATTATTTTCACTAAATTATAAAATGCCCTAGTTGAAATTATGACCTTTGTGTTGTTAGGGTCGGTTTCGACCCAGGTATAATATTATGAGTATAAAGCAATAATTAAAGCCAAAACTGAAATCATAAGTGCACTGTCAGCTAAAACACTTACAGCAAGCGCCTCTCCTAATCATATGAGCTTTAGGGGATTCTTATTTTGCATGTTTTTTGCAGTATACCTGCACAAAAACAAAACAAAATAAACACGGGCATGTGAGGTGAATTCACTATTTGAGTGGCCATTTGACTTCCAGAGTGCACATTTACAATTTGCAGCATACAAAAAATGAGAAGAAGATTCACAGTGAGCTAAGTTCTGGATCATATTTTTGGTGAAAATGAAGGAGAGGACACAGAGCAGCATAGCGATTCAGATGGGCAGGTTTCTAAGGAGGAAGACAATGTGGACTATCATCCAGAAGACACAGACACATCTGATCAGAGGTGGAGGTCGCTGGTGCTGAAGCTACTCCTGCTGAAAGATTCAAGTCCAAAAATGGTAAGATCTTTTGGAGCTCAGTACCTCATGATGTACATGGCAGGGCAGCTGCTGCAAATGTCATCAAAATGACCCCTGGAATCACAAGGTTTGCTCTGACCAAAGTCAGTGACATCAAGAGATGTTTTGAGATATTTATGCCATTGTCACTAGAAAGAATCATCATTACTATGATAAACCTTGAAGGAAAAAAAGTCCATGGCGACATGATGAGGAATACTTGGATGCTTTCATTGTTCTTGCTGGAGTGTACAGATGCTGCAATGAGGCCACTGATCGTCTATGGGATGCATCGACAGGCAGAAACATTTTCTGGGCAACGATGTCACTTCACACATTTGATATCATTTTGATTCAAGAGTCCTCAGATTTGACAACAGAGAGACCAGACCGAGGTCTGACAAGCTTGCTCCCATCAGGGATGTCTGGGAGAGATGGGTGCAGCTTCTTCCACTGATGTTCATCCCAGGGCCAGTGACAGTGGATGAATGTCTTGTCCACTTTTTGAGGAAAATGCCCCTTCCGGCAATATATACCCAGTAAGCAAGGGAAAAACGGCAGAAAAATCTGGGAAGCCTGTGATGCAAAAACCAACTATGCCTGGAATGTACAGATTTTCACAGTCAAAGCTGCGAGTGGCACCCCTGAGAAGAAACAATGAAAATGTGTGGTCCTCCATATGACCACTGGACTGCAGGATCACAATATCAGCTGTGATATTTTATTTTATTTTATTTTTTACCAGATATGACCTTGGACAAGAACTTCACAAAGGAAACTGAGGTGAAGCTGTATCATTGGGAAGTGATAAAAAGCCCACAATTACCCACGGCTATAACCAAAACAAAGGAGGAGAGGACTTTTTCTTTTTTTCAGTTTATATTAAAGGTCTACTGCTGAAAAAAAAAACTTTTTTTGTCTTTTCTTGATGTAAATGTCTATGGGTCGAAATTGACCCGTAACACCATCGATGTCATTTTAGTTATTAATCTTAAAATGAAAAAAATCAATAAAACAGATTTATTTAAGAGATGTGTCCTATACCCCTCAGTAATACTCAGGTAACACAGAAACCTTTTATTTATTAATATGATTCTCTTGAGGTTAATTTTACAATTTTTTTTTAATTGAAATCGAGGGGTATAGTGACAAAAAAAGACCCAGAGGCCCACACCAAAAGTATTAAAACCAACATTTTCATGGATAAGGAAGCCTAACAAGGTAACCAAGAGATGAGAAACAAATTGGATGATAACTTATTGTTTTTAGTATATTTTATAGCTGATTTAATTCACGGGTCAAAACCGACCCGCTAACATAAGAGATGATAACAGAAAGCTAACACGAGAGGAAGGTTATACCAGTAGAAGCTCCATCCTGCAGACGGATGTTCAACCTCACAGTTCAGAGTTACTGAGGCTCCAGGACTCAGCCATGATGGAGACACAGTGAGGACAGGACGGGGTTTATCTGTTCAACAAAGATTTTCTCTCAGTGAACATGTAGCACAGTCTCTGAACAGTGAGCTCAGTTTATACAAAGAATATGATCGGAAGGTCGGGGGTTTGAATCCACTGAACGGCTACCCTGAGGTACCCCTGAGCAATGTGCCGTCACTCACTGTTCCCCGGGCGCCTGCTTAGTGGCTGCCCACTACTTCACTTAGTGAAAGGGTCAAATGCAGAGAAAAACAAGTAATTTCCCCACGGGGATCAATAAAGTATACATCATCATTATTATTATTATTAACTGTTCAAACAGCTTAAAGCAAACATGACTTACTGTCAGAAACTGTCAGTGTGACTGAATCACTCCACTCTGTTGTTTCATGCTGTGAACTTTTCATTCTGCCCTTACAGCGATAGTTTCCACTGATCAATGATTAAGCATAAATAATCCTGTATTCATTTAGATTTGGAGGTTTTATGATGCTGTTTGCTTCCCACTCATAATCCCACTCAGTGTCTCCTCCATGGATCTCACATCTGACAGTGATCGTCTCTCCTCTGTATATCTCAGACCAGTTTGGATACAGAGTCACAACAGGCCTGTTTGAGGCTGTTAATGTTCAACAAAGTACAATAAAAACACGTGAAAAACAAAAAAGGTTCAATTACCATCAGATGTAGTGCTTTGTGGTAAGTTCAAGTTTGAGCTCACCAGTTGTGTCAATCCAAACTGGCTGACTGTCCTCTGTGTAGTAAACTGCTTCACTTCTTCTTCCTCTGCAGCTGTAGAGTCCTCCCCCTGAGACACTGATTTGTCCATTTGATAGAAAAACTGCATCACGTAAGGTCACAAGTTTATAATACCTGTCATATCTGTACCAGTAGTATTTCCATGAAGAAGAAGAAGATGATGATGACGGAATCACAGAGCAGGTCAGGGTCACACTGCCCCCTACTGGAACAGCTGTCCTATCAGCTCTCAGTTCAGCCTTTGGTTTCGCTGCAGTTTAGTTTAGAACAAGAACATAAAAGTAAAAATGACTGAATCAGAACAATTTAAAGATGGAAATATGTAAATGATCAAATATCATGAAACCTTAATGGTGAAGCTGTAAAAAACTGTTAAACAAAATACTCTGAAATACTGTTTTGATCAACAGTATGTTTTTAATATTTACTTATTTGCATTTGCAAAATTACAAAGCCTCATATATTACGTCCACTGAGCTCCTTCACCTCCCTGAATCTCACATCTGACTGTCTCACCGCTGTGTATCTGAGGCTAGATGTGTTGCAGGGTCACAGTGGGCTTAATGTGAACTGTTCATATAAGAATGATCCAGTTAGGAAACATAAAATCTGCTGTTTATAACATGAGAGTAGAGCGACTGCAAAACAGCTGATTCACAGACAAACAGTTTGAAGATGCAACATAAAAAAGTCACAACATAACAATTTATAAGTTCAAGCTGTAACACAACATTTAGTAAAATGTATCAGTATTCACTTTGTACAATTACCTTTATTTATATTAAAAATATAACAGATTCGTTGGAATACATCTGCTTCACTTTATGAACTTTGAGGTGAACAAGCATGTCAGTGTGAATAAACTGAAAAATAAATCAAAAAAACTTTAGATTTTCATAGGATTTTTTTCTTGAATCAACATGAAGAGAAACTGCAACTTATTTTTTTGTTGTTGTTTTTACCAAAATATGTTATTTTTGAAGCTCCAATAAATTCATGAAAGACTTGAATAAATTTTGTTTGTTTGACCTTCTGTTTTGTTTTTTCCTTCCAGAATTAGATGGGCTCTTGAAAAGTGTAAGGTCAACCTTTGTCACGGCGACGGATGGCCGGTACTGAATAGGACTCAGGTGCAGAAACCCAGAGCGGAGACAGTAGATGATTTAACAGTTTATTACGGTTAAGTGCAAGGGGGAAAAAAAGGGAAACGTGGCAAAGACAGAAAATGACGAGACGTGGAGCCTTGGTGTGGCGTGCCCAGGGGAACGTGGCTAGGGCGAGGGAACGAGGCCTGAGAAGTGGAACGGAGCTGAGTGGGGAACAGTCACACTGAGGGGAGAGGATATAGGAGTTAGGCAGGTAGTGAAGGCAGCTCAGAAGTGGCCAGTATAAGAGCAGCAATTCTTACTTGCAGTTAGGGACCTGGAGTGTTTGAGAGGGGGATGATGAAGATCCAGGGGAGGCTGAGTGGCGTGGAAAGGCTGACCTGAGATCCGGGGCTCCAGATGGAGTGTGATGGCAGGAGGGCAGGCAGGTGAGGCACAGAGGGATTTCCAAAATGATCACTAGGTATCCCGAGTCCAGAGGTGGAGTGAGCCAGGGTGGGTACAGCAACTGTAGTACAAAAGAGTCTTTGTTAGTAAGATAAATCACAGCGAGAATTTGAAACACAAGACCTGTTACCAACATGGGTTGATGACGAACTGGCAGTGAGTGAACATCGATGTGTGGTTTAAATCCCTCTGGCTTGATTGCCTGCAATAGGCTCCAGGTGTGCAGGAGCTGGAGTTGGCCCTGCCCAGGGGCGGATCCCAGGTCAGTTCAGGAGCCTAATGGAAACTCCAGCCACCCACCGTAGACCATGACAGTACCCCCCCCCTCAAGGGACGCCACCCGGCGGCCGACCGGTCCCCAGCCCGCGACGTGACCTGAAAAAAAATCAGAGACAAGAGCAGGATCAAGGATAAACGAGCGAGGAACCCAGGCACGTTCCTCAGGCCCATACCCCTCCCAGTCCACCAAAAACTGGCGACCCCGACCACGGCGGCGGACGTCAACGATCCGCTGAACCGTATAGGCCGGATGACCATCGATGAGCCGGGCGGGCGGAGGGGGGTCGGAAGGCGGGCACAGCACACTGGACAGCACAGGCCTGACTTGGGAAACATGAAAAACCGGGTGAATCCGCAGACTGGGAGGAAGCTCGAGCTTCACAGCAGAGGGCGAGATGACCGAGTGGATGACATACGGCCCAATAAACCGAGGAGCCAGCTTGCGGGAGGAAACTTTAAGGGGAACATCCTTAGCCGACAGCCACACCTTCTGCCCTGGAGCGTACCGAGGAGCTGGCGACCGTAGACGATCTGCATAGCGGCAGTGGCGGGCAGCAGCTTTCTTCAGTGCCTCCTGGGTCCGAGTCCAGACGCGGCGGCAGCGCTGGAGATGGTGCTGGACGGAAGGCACAGCCAAATCAGCCTCTTCCTCAGGGAAGAGGGGAGGCTGATAGCCCAGGGACGCTTCAAATGGAGAGAGACCAGTGGATGTGGAAACATGAGAATTGTGCGCATACTCCACCCATGGGAGATGTGCTGACCAGGTAGCCGGGTTATGGGAAACCATGCAGCGGAGCATGGACTCCAGCTCTTGGTTGAGCCTCTCAGTCTGCCCGTTGGTTTGAGGGTGGTAACCAGAACTGAGGTTGGCTCGAGCACCCAGGGCAGAGCAGAAAGATTTCCAAACCTGGGATGTAAACTGAGGTCCCCTGTCAGAAGTGACCTCGGCAGGAATCCCGTGGAGTTTGAAGACGTGGTCAACCATCAGTCTTGCAGTTTCCGTGGCAGTGGGTAGTTTCTCCAGGGCAACGAAGTGAGCTGCTTTTGAAAACCTGTCGATTACAGAGAGTATCACTGTTTTACCTGCTGACCTAGGCAGTCCAGTGACAAAGTCCAGGGAAATGTGGGACCAAGGACGAGAAGGTACGGCTAGAGGTTGTAGAAGACCGGATGGTCGCTGATTTCGGGTCTTGTTCCTGGCGCACACGTCACAGGCAGAGACGTAGTCCCGCACATCATGTTCCAGAGTTGCCCACCAGAAGTGACGGCGTAGTAGTGCGATGGTGCGGCCGATTCCAGGATGGCAGGAAAACCGGGAGGTATGAGCCCACTTAATTACAGCCGAACGGGTTGCTGTGGGAATGAAGCGGCGGCCCGGAGGACCTGTGCCAGGGTCTGGTTCATCCAGTAAAGCACGCTGGATGGATTCCTCCATGTCCCAGGATAAAAACGCTACGCGGCAGGAGGCAGGAAGCACAGGAGCTGGTTCGGTGGGTTCAGCGTCTGGGTCGTAAAGACGAGACAGGGCATCAGCCTTGGCGTTCTTGGAACCTGGACGGAAAGAGATGGCAAACTTGAAGCGATCAAAGAACAGAGACCAACGGGCCTGGCGGGCGTTTAGACGCTTAGCTGTTTTGAGGTAAGTAAGGTTTTTATGATCTGTGAAGATGGTGAATGGGTGTTCAGCTCCTTCCAATAGGTGACGCCACTCTTCCAGGGCTAACTTAATAGCCAGCAACTCTCTGTCTCCTACATCATAGTTGCGTTCAGCTGACGAGAGTCGACGTGAAAAAAAGGCACATGGGTGTAACTTGGCCTTGGAACCTGAATGCTGTGAAAGGACCGCTCCGACACCGACGTCGGACGCGTCTACCTCTAGAACAAATGGCTTGGAGTGATCTGGGTGACACAATACTGGAGCTGAAGTAAATAGGCGCTTGAGCCTACTGAATGCTACCTCAGCTTCAGGTGTCCAGATGAACTGTCTTTTGGTGGATGTGAGTGTAGTGAGAGGAGTGGCTACCTGGCTGTAGTTGCGAATAAACCTCCGGTAGAAATTGGCAAAGCCGAGGAAACGTTGTAGGTGCTTGCGTGACGTGGGCGTGGGCCACTCCAGGATCGTGCGGATCTTGGCTGGATCAGTCTTCACCTGCCCTCCTGCGAGTATATAGCCAAGAAAAGTGACAGATTGTGCATGAAACTCACATTTCTCGGCTTTGACGTAAAGTCGGTTTTCCAGGAGGCGTTGGAGGACTGCTCGGACGTGGACATGGTGTTCCTGGGGGGTCTTGGAGAAAATGAGTATGTCATCAAGATAAACAAAGACAAACTGGTTCAGGAAATCACGGAGCACGTCGTTGACCAGGTTCTGAAAGACAGCGGGGGCATTGGTTAACCCAAACGGCATGACCAAATACTCAAAATGACCTAGGGGCGTATTAAAAGCCGTTTTCCATTCGTCCCCCTCCCTGATGCGGACAAGGTGGTAGGCATTGCGGAGATCCAGTTTGGTGAATACGGTGACTTCATGGAGGGGTTCGAAGGCTGAGCTGATAAGGGGTAAAGGATATTTGTTTTTAATGGTGATGTCGTTTAACCCTCTGTAGTCTATGCAGTCAGCGCCGTGATTTATCCTTCTTTTCCACAAAAAAGAAGCCGGCGGCCACTGGAGAGGAGGATGGGCGGATGATACCTGCAGCTAATGACTCGTGGATGTACTTTTCCATGGACTCTCTTTCTGGTCTGGAGATGTTGAATAGCCGGCTAGAGGGAAGCGGAGCACCAGGTAGAAGGTCGATAGCGCAGTCATAAGGCCTGTGGGGTGGTAAGGACGACGCTTTGTCTTTACTGAAAACTTCCTGGAGGTCATGGTACTCAGGTGGGACGAGTGTGAGGTCAACCGGATCAACGCCCGAGGTGTTAGTGTCAGGGGCACCCGGCGGTAGGGCAGACTTGAGGCAGTGGGCTAGACAAAAAGGGCTCCAACTAGCGATTTTACTTCCAGACCAGTCTATATGAGGGTTGTGTTTCTGTAGCCAGGAGTAGCCTAGGATGAGTGGTGAATCAGGAGAAGAGAAGGTGAATAAGGTAATGGCTTCATGGTGGTTTCCAGAGGTGACGAGGGTTACGGGGCCAGCCTGATGGGTTATCTGAGAGAATATTTGATCGTTTAATGCGGTAACAGGGATGGGAGGATCGAGAGTCTTGAGTGGCAAATGAAGGCGTCTAGCGAGAGCTAAATCTATTAAATTTTGCTCTGCTCCGGAATCAACGAGAGCATGGAGGGGGTGAGAAACCTTATTTAGACACAGGGTGACTGGTAGAATTAACCGGGGTTTGGAACTGAAAGAGGATCCGCCCACCTGTATCCCCGAAATTACCGGCGGGCGGAGCCTTTTGGCCGAACCGAACACTGCGCTAACCTATGCTCCACTGAGCCACAGTAAAAACACGCGCCCGACCGAAGCCGTCGTTCTCGCTCCTCTGGTGTGAGACGAGAGCGGCCGATTAGCATAGGCTCCGGAGCGGCGTCCGTTTCCACGGAAACGGGAGCGGATGTTGACACCGGACGTGACGGTGGAGGAAGTGAAAACGTACGAGGCGCAGGTTTACGATGTTTCTGGTTCTTTTCTGCCTCCCTTTCCCTCAGGCGATTATCTATCCGAAGGGAAAGGGAGACCAAGTCTTCAAAGGATTCGGGCTCATCGCGGGAAGCGAGCTGGTCTTTGAGCTCGTCGTTTAAGGCGCGACGGAACACTCCCCGAAGGGCATGATCGGGCCAATTGGCCTCGGCTGCGGTACGGAAGTCGATAATGAACTCAGCGACACTCCGGCTCCCCTGTTGCAACCCGAGCAACCTTTCATCAGAACTACCCTCCGATACTGGGTGAGTAAAGGTCTTTTTAAACTCGCACAGAAAATCATCAAACGAGCAGGTTGGGAGCGGATGAGCCGACAGGTACGCCTCGGCCCATAACAGCGCCTTGGCCTGTAGCTTAGCCACCAGATATGCTACCCGAGCTGATTCGCTAGTAAATGAACGGGGTGAATGCGTGAACGCGAGAGAACATTTCAGTAGAAAGGCCGTACAGCGGCCCCGCTCCCCAGAGTACGGCTCGGGTTCTGGGAATGCAGCATCGCGAAACACGGAGCCCGAAGGGGTCGGAGCTGGGGAAGACTGGGGAGGTTCTGCCACGGGCGCAGGGGATGCGGAGGATGGGCCTGGAGGAGGGGAAAGAGCCGACTGAATCTCCTGCAGGGAAGCTAAGATCCTAGCCTGGGTCTCGCCTATGGCTTGACACCGGGTGTCGAGAACCTGCAACGCTTGCTCATGAGCCCCTAAAATGGCTCCCTGCTTGGAGACTGCTGCACGTACTGGGTCTGCTGAGTCCATTTGTACTGTCACGGCGACGGATGGCCGGTACTGAATAGGACTCAGGTGCAGAAACCCAGAGCGGAGACAGTAGATGATTTAACAGTTTATTACGGTTAAGTGCAAGGGGGAAAAAAAGGGAAACGTGGCAAAGACAGAAAATGACGAGACGTGGAGCCTTGGTGTGGCGTGCCCAGGGGAACGTGGCTAGGGCGAGGGAACGAGGCCTGAAAAGTGGAACGGAGCTGAGTGGGGAACAGTCACACTGAGGGGAGAGGATATAGGAGTTAGGCAGGTAGTGAAGGCAGCTCAGAAGTGGCCAGTATAAGAGCAGCAATTCTTACTTGCAGTTAGGGACCTGGAGTGTTTGAGAGGGGGATGATGAAGATCCAGGGGAGGCTGAGTGGCGTGGAAAGGCTGACTTGAGATCCGGGGCTCCAGATGGAGTGTGATGGCAGGAGGGCAGGCAGGTGAGGCACAGAGGGATTTCCAAAATGATCACTAGGTATCCCGAGTCCGGAGGTGGAGTGAGCCAGGGTGGGTACAGCAACTGTAGTACAAAAGAGTCTTTGTTAGTAAGATAAATCACAGCGAGAATTTGAAACACAAGACCTGTTACCAACATGGGTTGATGACGAACTGGCAGTGAGTGAACATCGATGTGTGGTTTAAATCCCTCTGGCTTGATTGCCTGCAATAGGCTCCAGGTGTGCAGGAGCTGGAGTTGGCCCTGCCCAGGGGCGGATCCCAGGTCAGTTCAGGAGCCTAATGGAAACTCCAGCCACCCACCGTAGACCATGACAACCTTGAATCACACAATTTTAAAGGATCCACAACAAACTCAAGAAGTTCTAATATTTTGCTTTTTGAGATGCCTAAAATCAAAGAGATCAAGTTCTTTAAAAGTAATCAAAAAAATTGAATTAAATTCTAAATGATCCTGGGGGCCAGTTAAAGGATGGGAATGATGTCTCTCCATCTCTTTCTTTGAGTTAAAAGCTGAAGCTGGGAGCTGATTTCTGTATTGTCTGAAGTGATTCAACTGATTTTTGTTAAGGCAAGTAAAGAGCCTGTTGCATCAATTTGGGTATGAAGAAATTAAAGCATGTAAAATAGTGTCTGTGTATTTAGATGTTAAAATAGATCTCTGGTGTCAGCCAGAGGGGCCGATGGCGCGATATGGCAGCCTCGCTTCTGTCAGTGTAGCTGTGGCTACTGTTGAGTGTGTGCTTCCACAGGCCCCGCTAGTTTAGAGACTTATTCCTCATGAAGAATGAAAACAAGACAGAACATCTTTACTTGCTAACGAGGAAAGACTTGGTCAGAACCAGGCTGTGAAGCTAAATGCTCCTCACCTGTCTCCAGACCAACTCCTTCAAAGAGCAGCTCTCCTCGCAGCTATTTATTGACAAACTGTTACAATACACATCACAACATAAGCACCTCCCACCGTAAAACCCCCTTGGTTACAAAAGACAAGGCACTGTGTGTGTGTGTGTGTGTGTGTGTGTGTGTGTGTGTGTGTGTGTGAGACTTCCTGATCACAACATCCTTGGCAGTGTTGGGAAGGTTACTTTTAAAATGTATTCCATTACAGAATACAGAATACATGCCCCAGAAATGTATTCTGTAACGTATTCCGTTACGTTACTCGATGACAGTAACGTATTCTGAATACTTTGGATTACTTAATTTGTTATCATGCTTTTTACAACTACGTGATTGTACTATTGCTGTGATTTATTACTGTTACTGAAGGTCCGTGGCTCCGAACCCGTAGTAAAGGGACCTCTGGCTAATACGGCGGGTTCCGTGTCGGGCTCGTAGCTGAAAACTAGCTTTACTTTGGTGTCTGAGTCAACTTTGCTTGCGAGAGACAGAGAGAGGCGTTGAAAGGCTGCTCCAACGGAACTTATTGTTTCGGAGGAAAACACGAACACAGTGTACAGTCGAGTCTTAATAGCTTACTTACAACTGGGCTCGTCAGGCACTCTTTTTGCCTGCAGTGGTTATTATTATATTTACATGCTTCCAGCTCCCGTTTCTGGACAGTGACAACTCGTACTTTTCGACTCTCCTTTTTCTCCCTCCTCGCGCTCACAGGCACATAACGGGTACGGCAGTCCATCCTCCCTGAAACACGGACTACACTGCCCATGAGGCTACATATTCGTTAGGGCTATGCCTGTAACACTCTGCCTATTGCCTTCATATTAAATCATTTTTTAAAATGTTAACAGTAACAGAATACAGTTACTCATATTTTGTATTTTAAATATGCAATGTATTCATGTATTATGGTACATGTATTCCGTTACTCTCCAATATTGATATTTTATAACTACAATAAACTGTTTTACACTACTTTTGATACTAAATTATAAAGACACTCATGGTAGAGGAATCAGGAACGACATGCCACGTCTCCCTGTCTGATCTTTTTTTTCCTGGTTGCAGGACACTTATAGCTGTCTACAGGTGCTGCCACTCGGTACCTGTATCACATGATTAACCATTAGCAAAATTACATATAGATATAATTAGCACTCTGTGTTACACTAACCATAAGGAGGTGGATGTTACAGTATGTCCTTTACTTCACTCTTAAGCCAGAGGATTTGAACCTTGTTGAAAAAATAAACATTTAAATACATTTACAACATGTAACAACCAGGAAGAAAACAATATTGTTCCTACAGAATCTGATGCTCAAATAACAGATGGACCTTCCTCTCCAGTAATCTGGCATAGATCTTTGAGGACAGGCTGCGAGCTGTGATCCTCTAAAGTTGGAATACACTCTCCAGTCTCCCTGCCTGAAGAGAAGAACCCTCACCCCAGTCTGCCAATCCAAAGGCGCTGTCCCCAACTCCCACACAATATTGCAAGAGTGTGTCAGCCATAAATCCATGAGTCCCATCCACACTATATACAGTGGGGGTACTTAAAGGCTTAAAACCTTCATTTTTGATAAAGCTTATAGTTAGGGCTGGATCACATGACCCAGAATCCTCCTTTAGTGTAGGCTACTGCAGGCTTCCCATGATGCACTGGGTGTTTCTTGTCCACTCACCTTTTTCACTCATTATGTTGTTTACTTTCTCCTCTCTCTCTTCCCACCCAACTGGTCACAGTACATGGCAGCCCCTCCCTGAACAATTAAATTGATACTTCTATATTTAAATTGCAAAAATGTTGACTACAGCCCTCCAGTCAACCTCAATAAATAAATGAAACGTATATACTGTACAAATCCACAAAAAGTAAGCTGCCCGGAAAAGATAAACTATTATTATTCCCAGAGATGGGAAATTCACTTTGTTACAGCAGCAAAGTAAACAGGGCAGGAATAAATAAATGCAGCAAACCTAAAAACAACACTACTATGCAAAAATAGAAGAGAATAAACCATTGAATTATGTGAAGAATAATATGTCAGAGTATACTGTGGTGTCCCTACAATATGACTGAATTAACTCTCAACCTCACCAGCGTCACCTCATGTGTCACACACAGGTGCTGGTTGGACCAACTGAAGCCTTTTGGTTTGTTTGTTTTTGTTTCTCCAGACAGAATATAAAATATTCACATTTTACTTAATTCAAATTGTGCTGTCACGTTAAAAGTAACATTTCATATGTCATGCAAGAAACCTAAACTGTAACGTTACGTAAATGTAAAATGAGCAGCTCGTGTCCAGGTTCACCAAAGTCAGTTTTGTGACTGAAAGCTGTCGGCCAAATTAGCACGATGATGTGTTTCCACAGGAGAGGAGCTGCATTATTATAAACTGTTCCACCACATAAACCTGAAAACTACCTGTGACAGCTGACCTGGGTGATGTGTAGAAGAACATCAAATTTTATTTAGCATCAAATCCGTGTGTTAATGAAGAACATGTTCCTGTGCCATGTGCATAAATACACATCAATCTTGTTTTTGTGTTTTTCCTGTGGGCTTTGTGAGGCTGCAGGTATTTACGAAAGTCTGACAGACTAACACAGTCAAGTGACGACACTGTGAAGAGCTGAGAGTTGCTTCTTCCTCTGTGCAGAAATGTAACTAAAAACCTCAAATCAGCTTTAATTCTGTTCAATTTCAACAAAATCCATGTATCATTATTGGAATGGACTAACACTGCACCCATATCTCTGAGTCATCCACCCGTGATTTCTCCCTCTTATTGTGTGTTTTGAAAGTGAAAGTCACTGATAAGCCACCACAATATCAGGGTCCAGGACATGAGAGTACACTCATCCAGCTCTGAAACACCACAGATCACTGTCACATCTGCGACGGACAACATTTAAGCATCTGTCAAACTGCTACAATTAATGCGAACCAGAAAGACCGGAAATATTTAGGCTGGTGTCTGAATTCTACAGTATATAATAGTGTAACGAATGTTAAAGGTTATTTTGCTGTGATAGGTTGAGCATCTCTGTGCACTGTTGCTGAACTTTAAGAGACATGTTTGTTTGTGCTGCAGTAAAAGTCAGTGAGTGTGGTTTATTTTTTAGAGACAGAAGTAATAGTCACTCACCTCAGCGTGATGGCTTTCTTTCCCTTTTTATACTTTTAGGCCACATGTTGAAACTCATAGCCACGAATTTCTCTTTTTTGGTGAAACCTTGGACTCGTCTCCAAATCTTCCGGCAGAGATCATCCAATCGGATCCTTTTAGGGAATCGGACCTCTAAACTGTCGGTCGTCATGAGACAGGACCACCAACAGATACCTCTTTCCACATTTATCTTCGCTTGTGTTATCACTCCGCAACAAACTTGATGAGCTCCAGACAATTGTCAGGTTCCCGAAGGAGTAAAACTGCGCCTTTCTGTTTGTTGTAATGGAAACTCGGCTTAAAGAACAATGATGTGTTCATGTTGAAGTCAGAAGTTTGGAAGTTTCAGCTGGAATGCCCCATCAAGACAGCTACCAAGTCAATAAGCTCCACCTGCCCTGACTTAATGGGAATGGCAGATGAGGAAGTTGGAGGAAGGAGAGATGACTGACTTTTAATTACTTTTATACAAAATGATTGATTACACGGATATAAGAACAAACTAAGCATTTTGTGTTTTATGATCTTGGATTATGTTCCTTTGGACCACCTTACAGGCTAATTATGGCACAGCAGGGAATCAAACTGAAGAAGAAAAGTAGGGTCAAAAGAGCCAAACTACAGAGAGGGATGGCTCTGAGGGCAGGAGTGGGAGTGTTGGTGTTCATGAAATAGTGTCTAAATTTGAAGAAGCCATTGGATTTAAATTTCTTGTTGCATTTAAAGATGTGTGTGAAGAGGCTCAACAGCATAAAGATGAGATGAGAAATGTGTTGAATATGAAAATAGAGAGATAATACCATACAGCTTATGACAAAATTTGATCCGAAGTGATTGATGGCCCTAATCACGACCTTTTGACCTCCCCCCCCCTCCCCCCCGGAAGCGTGTAATGAGCGTGACGAATCGCATCCGGAGAAGGGGGGGTGAACCCCGGAAGCGCGCCATCTGTTGCTAACCGTGTCGAATTGCATCCTGAGAAGGGAGGGGGGAAACCTCCGGAAGCGCGTCATCTGTTGTTGGGAAAAAAAAGTTTTTAGAGGGAGGGGGAAACCTCCGGAAGCGCGCCATCTGTTGGAGGGGAATAAAAAAGCAGAGGTGGAATCCGTCACAATTTCTAAGGCACAGACACAAGATGGATTTCCTTCTGCAGCCCAGCAGCGTTCTTGTGTCCGATGAGATCTGCTCTCCCAAAGAAGAAGGCTTTGAATATGACATATTCAAATACAGCATATTTACTATGGAAGGCCTCGATCCGGACCTTATGACCCTACCGGAAATACTCCGGAAGTGTCTAGTCATTTTCAGACCTGATGCGTCATGTTCCCTAAGCACAGCGGTGATGCAGCAGATGATTCCGTGATGTATAGAGAGACAGAGCGGATGTAATTTTACTTTCTTAAGCTGCACCGGCGTTTGTAATGGAAATAAAGAGTGACTTCCTGTAGAGATTTCAATAGTATTTTATTTTCTTATAATACAGACGCTGTAAAAAAAAAAAAAACCTTTAAGATACACCATAGCTTGTGATGAAAAGAAGAACTTTCTATCCGCTTGTAACCTACAGGCTGTCTATGTGTAAAAAACGAATAACTATCCCTTAGTGAATACTACTTTTCCTTTTGAGAGACTGAAAAACAAACCATAATTGCAGCGACAGGCGATCTTGTTTCACACACACACACACACACACACACACACACACACACACACACACACACACACACACACACACACCCCGCGGGCCGAGGAGGAGTTTTTTTCTTCAATACTTTAACAATAAGTTTTCTCAATAGATAGAAAATGATGACGCTGAGGAGTCAACATCCGATATTATCATTGCTTGTAACCCGGTAAATAATTTCGTACATCTCCTCCCCATAAAACAAGTCTTAGTGGAAAAAAGCTCATATTCGAATAAGTTTATTAAAGCACCCCCCTCTGTGGGAAAGAGTCAACCATGAGGCGAGTTTTGTCAACAGCAATTGTCCATTTGGTAAAACAAATATCCGTCTCAAAGTCGTATTTTACCGTTGCAGAATGCGGAAAACAGACGGCGTTCGCAAGAAGGCACACACACACACACACACCGCGGGCCAAGGAGGAGTTTTTTTCTTCAATACTTTAACAATAAGTTTTCTCAATAGATAGAAAATGATGACGCTGAGGAGTCAACATCCGATATTATCATTGCTTGTAACCCGGTAAATAATTTCGTACATCTCCCCATAAAACAAGTCTTAGTGGAAAAAAGCTCATATTCAAATAAGTTTATTAAAGCACCCCCCTCTGTGGGAAAGAGTCAACCATGAGGCGAGTTTTGTCAACAGCAAGAACAAGGTCAGACAACTGTTGCCCATTTGGTAAAACAAATACCCGTCTCAAAGTCATATTTTACCGTTGCAGAATGTGGAAAACAGACGGCGTTCGCAAGAAGGCAATCAAAAAAAACCCCAACCCTCTCTAACTATCGGTATTGTCAAGAGAAAGATGCGAAAAACAGATGCTTCGCTAGACTAGGATAAAATGAGAGAAGAAACGGGAGGGGAGTCGATATCTGCTCAGCCCCTACTGTGACAGTTCTACCAATCGCGAGGAAGAATCCGTGAATATTATGTCAGCATTCCGTTCAAACAACGCCGCCGATCAGAGCGCCAGGGCCATCTCGCCAGAACTGTTCGTACCTCACCCCGGTAAGTTTTTTTTTCTTTACGACTTTAAATTATATATCAACAGAGATGTCAATAATTTGATTACTTTCTTTTAGATTTCTACATCAATGATTTCACGCAAGTGGACTACGGTACGATTAAATAAGTATATACCATTTTTTAAATAAGTTTAGATAGACTTGATTTAACCAAACTCTGATACTTACAGAGGCTATTGATAGTGCAGAGAGTAGCAGCAAAAATCCGGCCGTTTTCCGCGGCGAATTAGACGCCATAATCCCCGCAGAACCTCCGCTGCCGCCGCGTCGAAAAGAAGAACGAGAAGACGGCGCTATTTTCGTCTCCGCATACCGGGAGAACCGCGGAGAAAAAAGTTTTAAAACCAAAGGTAAACAATATGATGCATTATCCGCCATTTTGTTGAATAACAGGATGTGACGGAGTAATCCGAGTGTGCTATACCGCCCCTCCCGACCCGGAGCAGATTTTTAAAAAGTTTTGCTTTATTTCTCGACAGAGGTAATCGAGAATATACAGACCCCGCCGCCGCCGCAGCGAAAAGAAGAAGACGACGTTATTTTCGTCAACGCATACCCGGAGAACTGCAGGAAAATACCTTTTAAACCAAAAGGTAAACAATATGATGCAATATCCGTCATTTCGATAAATAACAGGATGTGACGGAGTAATCCGAGTGTGCTATACCGCCCCTCCCGACTTGGAGTGGTATAAAGCGTGCTAGAAAGTTTTTATTTATTTATTTATTTATTAAATCTTTCTCTTTTTGTTTTATTTCTCGACAGCCGAGACTGCGGCTATACCTATACAAACCCCCGCTACAGACAATCGCGCGGAGGAGCGAGGTAAATAAAAAGTTTTTTCATTCTCAAAAAATAGGAAGGAGGAGATTGTTTTCTTAAATCTCTTCTGTTTTATTTCTCGACAGCCGAGATTGCGGATATACCTAACCAATCCCCCGCTACAGACAATCGGGCGGAAGACAATCAGGCGGAGGAGCGAGGTAAATAAAAAGTTTTTTCATTCTCCAAAAATAGGAAGGAGGAGATTGTTTTCTTAAATCTCTTCTGTTTTATTTCCCCGACAGAGACCGATACAGAAAATCAGGCGGAAGAAAATCAGGCGGAGGAGGAACCGTCCAGAGCTCCTCCTCTCAGGAGACTGAGAGTTCCTCTCAGGAGACTGAGAGGTAATTGACGGGGGGATGAATCGATCCTATTAAACTTCTCCGCTCTATAAAAAAAAAAAAAAAATGTAGGGTTTAAAAATACATTCTGTCCGTCTTTTCTTACAGCTCGACGGCTGCTTCATAAGAAGAGAATCCTTGAAGACCTCGCTTTCATGTACGCCATAACAGTTCGCACATATGCATCGATATACAGACACAAGGACCTGTAAAGTAAAAGCATACGCATGTAAAAGTCTGTGAATTAAAGAAATAAAGAAAATCATGTCGGAAGAACGCAGCATTCCTGAGGCTTTGTTGGAAGCCGTGGCAGAATTAAACAGAAACGATGAACATTTAGCCCCACCGATAGAAAACAATATAGCCCCACCGCCGAACGATCCACTACAACCTTTAGAAAACGCATTGCAGGTCCTCCTTCAAAACATTGAAAACGAACGGCTTGCCGGTCTACTGAACTTTGACCCTCTGCAGCCGATAGAAAATGCTCTTCAGCTCTACGACCAGCAGCAGGGGGAGGAGCAGGTGCAGCAGGTGCAGGTGGAGCAGCATCATCAGCAGCCCAGGGAGGAGGACCGGCCTGCGGAGCATCAACAAGGAGGAGGATCTCGGGTACAGAACGATGCGGTGACTCGCCGCGAACAATTTAATAATTTCGAAATAAGGCGAGTATTTAACATTCCCTCTCCGGATGAAGCGAGCGACCTCGCTCAATTTTACCTCGACGTCAGGGATAATTTTGTAGATCTAGCGGATAGGGTCAGACCGGAAGTTAGTCGTAACGACCGGGTTCAACTGGAGATCATCAGCGAGCACGCGCGAAATCACTCTGTTTTTAACGTCGACGAAAGCGTTGAAAACATTGTACCGGTTTTTGAGGACCTGCTAGCCAGGCTGATACAATCAAACGGAGCGATCGTCGCAGGCTCTCCCCTAGAAATTGTCGTGCAAGTAATTAGAAATCCTAGAGGCAGTGGCAGTAATGACCCGCGTAAAAAGATTCACAAAATGTTAGATGATGAAATTCTAGTCAAAAAGCGTCGCTGTCTGTACGTGGTAAAAAACAAAAACGATAATCTGTGTTTTGCCATCAACCTGATTCACCTCACTCAACCTCATTTCACAGATAAACAGGCCCTGGAACGCGGCAGAGAGCTGCAGCGTTTAGCGGGGTTGAGCGATCGCACTCAGGTAACTCTCACCGACATAGGTAAATTCGAACAAAAACTAAATCGTAAAATCGTCGTGTTTTACCGCCCGCCCGAGGACAGAACTCTTTCATTAATCGAAACAGACTACCCGAACACGCCTCACCCGCTGTACTTATTCTTATTCCAGCATCACTATTACGGGATAAAAAATCTAAAAACATTTTTAGGAATCCAGTACATTTGCGAGGAGTGTCACCGCGGGTATTATAAAAGAGAGGAACACTTTTGTCAAAACCGCTGCAACCTCTGTTTTGACCCCGCATGCCCCTCTCACTTTCTGGACTCTGTAATCTGTACGGATTGTAACAGATCATGTCGCACACGCGCGTGTTATTTAAAGCACAAACAACCTAGAATTCACTCCGGTTCAGGCCTCAGCGTTTGTCAACAATTGTATAAATGTCCGGACTGCAAGTTCCTCTCCCGTCGCGAAAAGCACAGGTGCACAGCCGCCAGATGTAAAATCTGTCGCGCGGAGCTTCCTCCCGACAACGATCAACACCTGTGTTACATCCAACCTTTGAAACATGAAAACTCTGATAACGCTTCCATAATCTTTTATGACTTTGAAACCTTCCCAGACAGGGAGGGGGCGCACGTCCCTTACCTAGTGTGCACAAAATCTCTAGAAGGAGAAGAGTGGCACGCTTACGGTGTAGACTGTGTTGAAAAGTTTCTCCAAAGATACAGAAGGAAAAGATATAGAGAGACCACGTTCGTTGCGCACAACGCGAAAGGGTTTGACAGCTATTTAATTCTAAGTCACCTGGTGGGGGAGGGGATGACGCCCTCTCTCATCATGCAAGGCAGTAAAATTATATGCTTCACAGAATCCGATTTCCTTCTCAAATTCATAGACTCGCTTTCTTTTCTCACCATGCGTCTCAGCGCTATGCCCAAAGCTTTAGGCTTCGAGGACAAATCCAAGGGATTTTTTCCTCACAAATTCAGCTCGCGGGACCGATTAAAATACTTGGGTCCGTACCCTCCTCCTTCAGATTACGGGGTGGAGCGCATGTCACTCCCCGAACGGGCTGAGTTTTTGCGTTGGCACTGCGAGGCCTCCCGGGGAGTGTTTAACTTTGAAAAAGAGTCCCTGTATTACTGCCGAAACGACGTTAATATCCTGAGGGAGGCGTGCGTAAAGTTCAGAGACGGGTTTATATGCGAAACTAAAGTAGACCCTTTCAGCTGCGTCACTATAGCTTCAGCCTGCATGAAAGTGTTTCTCACCAATTTCCTACCCGAAAACAGTCTGGCCATTCCCTCGCCCGACAACTACGGGCGCAGGTTCAAAGCCTATTCGCACGCGTCCATTCAGTGGCTGGAGTGGGTAACTCGCTCTCAGAAAATTCCCGTTCAACACGCTCTCACAACCGGTGGGGAGAAAAAAATAGGCCCGTACTTTGTCGACGGATACGCGCTGATTAACGGGGAAAAGCGGGTGTGGGAATTTCTGGGATGCTTTTATCACGGCTGTCCAAAATGCTACAGGCCTGAGGAAATCTGCCCTTTGACCCGCGCTCCTTACGGGGACCTGCACGCCTCTGCCGAGGCGAGGCTCCGGGAGCTGAGAAACGTTTACAGAGTCCGCACGGTCACTCTGTGGGAGCACGAATGGAACAAGATGAAAAAATCGAACGAGGAGGTTATAAATTTTATGCGGAGCTACGAAGTCCCGGAACCTCTGTCTCCTCGCTCGGGACTTTACGGAGGCCGCACTTCGGCCTTGAGGCTGCGTTACAGCGCCTCGCCAGGAGAAAATGTGTATTACGTAGACGTCACATCCCTGTACCCTTACGTCAACGCCAAGCGCGCTTACCCTCTGCATCACCCCCAAATCATCAGAGAGAATTTTGCAGACCCTCGCAGTTATTTCGGGCTGATCAGAGCCACCGTTTACCCGCCGCGCGGGCTCTATTTCCCCGTTCTACCGTACAAAACCCCCGGAGGTAAATTAATATTCTCCCTCTGTCGCACCTGCGCCGAGACTAATCAACAAAGCGGTCCGTGCCTTCACGACGACGAGGCCAGAGCTCTCACCGGGGTCTGGGTCACTGTCGAGTTTAACAAAGCCTTAGAATTAGGTTACAGAGTGGCTAAAATCACAGAGGTCTGGCACTTTGATAGCCGCAGTAGCGATATTTTCGCCGGTTATATTAACACTTTTCTCAAAGGCAAACAGGAAGCCTCCGGTTATCCTCCGGTTATCCTCCGGAAGCTCGCGACGAGGATGAGAGGAACAAATACGTGGAAGAGTACCACAGGCATCAGGGCATACGTTTAGACCCGTCAAAAATAGAGGTGAATCCGGCCAAAAGACAAGTTTCGAAATTGTGTCTCAACAGTTTCTGGGGAAAGTTTGCTCAGAGAACCAACCTGACTCAGACCACTCTGGTCAGAAAGCCGAGTCAGTTTTTTAACTACGTCTTTTCAGGACAGTACGACTTTAAACACGTCTCTTTTTTAAAGACCAAAAAACAGGAAGTGGCTTTAATTCAGTGGAGCTATAACGAGCGGTGCGTGATACCTCCCGGCGCTACCAATAACGTTTTCATCGCCGCTTTCACCACAGCCTACGCCCGTCTAAAACTCTACGAGTATTTAGAAAAATTGCAGCGCAGCGTTCTGTACACCGACACCGACTCTCTGATCTACGTAGTGAAAGAGGGGGAGGAACCTTTAGAGCTGGGCAACTATCTAGGGGATCTCACAGACGAATTAGACGGGGACACCATCCAGGAATTTGTCTCCGCGGGTCCAAAGAGTTACGCCTACCGGACCAGAAACAAAAAGAAACTGGTGGTAAAAATGAAAGGAATAACGCAGACGAGAGAATGTTGCGAACGTGTCAATTTCGACAGTATGAGCGGGTTGGTGGAAAGTTACCTTTCTGGTATGAAAGAGGCGGAGCTCGAGACCCCTCAGAACGGGATTCAGAGGGATAAGAGAGGCTTTGTGCTCAAAAACAGAACATTTCAGAAAAAGTTTCGCGTGGTTTACGACAAGAGACGTCTCTTTCCAGACGGCACAACTCTGCCTTTTGGGTACTAGTGTTTTTGTTTTAGTTTTCTTCTAAAAAAAAAAAAAATGGAGGAAACTGATTTTGATCACAGACTGAAAGTGCCTTTTTCCTGTCTCGTTGTGGGTCCTAGCGGGTGTGGGAAAACTCATTTTGTAAAGTGTGTTTTGGAAAACTGTGAACGCGTCATGGATACTGTGCCCGCGAATATTGTGTGGATTTATACTTCTTTTCAACCCATGTACGAGGAGCTTTCAAAGACCAATAAAAACATTAAATTTGTCGAGGGGCTGCCTGATTCTTTCGAAGATTTCCGAGACGTTCTGGTGGTGCTGGATGACGTCATCTTTCAGGCCTCGGATCACCAGGAAGTGGTTAAAATTTTCACTCAATACCGCCACCATAAAAACGTCTCGGTCATGATGCTGACCCAGAATGTTTTCCATCAGGGTAAATACAGCCGCACCATCAGCTTAAACTCCAATTATATGGTGTTGTTTAAAAACCCCAGAGACAAGCTGCAGATTGAGATTTTGGCCCGTCAGATTTTCCCTTCGCAAAAAACATTTTTCTCCGACAGTTTCAAAGACGCCACCGAGGAGCCCCACGGGTATTTAATCCTCGATCTCACTCCCTCGTGCCCAGAACGCTACAGAGTGCGCGCCGGTCTGCTTCCGGGGCAGTACCCCGTCATTTACCTGCCTAAACCCAAGTAGCCATGTCTCAGCGTATAAAAAGAAACGCAGTCTTACTGCAAGCTCTGTACCACGCGTCGCCGCAGAAACGCAAAGACATTCTCGCTCACAGCTCCCCGGATTTCCTCCAGGCGCTGTGCGAGAGCGAGATAGCTTTAAATCTTTTAAAGGGAAACATACCTCTTTCCGCTTCTCAATACCAAAAACTGAAACGCCAGAAAAAGATCATCAGGCTGCTGGCCGACAAGAAAACGAGTTTAAACCGTAAACGTCAAGTTTTAAAGAAACAAACGGGCGGGTTTCTTTTCCCTCTGCTGTCCGCAGCCGTACCCATTCTGGGGAACCTGCTGGGAGGAATATTTCAAAAACGCTGAGATGTTTAAAAAAATGATTCTCGTTCCCTCTCACGAGTTGAAAAAACTGACCCGACCCACCGAGCCTACCGTCAGAGAAACTGCCAAAGACGATTTGGACGAAAAGATGAAAGCCATACTGGAGGATCCGCGGCTAAATTCGTATGAAAAAATCAAAAGATACGAGTCTCTGCTGCGGAGATATCTCACACTCTCTAAACAGGGCCGGGGCGAGGAGAGTAGGGTGACTTTCCACCTCCCGCCCGAGGAGGCGCAGCAGCAGCAGGTGCAGCAACAAGTGCAGCAGCAACAAGTGCAGGTGCAGCGGCCCAGAGAGGAGGATGATGAAATGATGGAAGAAGTATTAAAATCCTTACCCCCTCGAGATCGCAAAAACGCCCGCTACATTATGCAGAAATTAGCTGAGGGTGGAGGAGGATGGACAAAGAGGGGTTCGCACATGATCGATCTATTTAAAAACCTCTCCCTCTCTTTTAAAAGTAAAAACCAAACGCGACCGAAAGGATGGAACGCGTTTTTAACTACTTTGGTCGAAACAAACATCCCCTCATCCTCAATACATAACCGTAGAGCTCGCGACCAGTATGCGCGTCTTAAATCTGTGGAGGAGGAGGAGGAGGGAGGACAGACACCTGCGCGAAGGGGGAGAAAACCTTCTCGGGTCAAAATAACGCTTTCCCCGACCTGGACCTCTATGTAAAATCAAATGTTTTTTGTTTTTTACAAATGAAATAAAAAACGCTGCAACAAACTTTTTTTTTGTTTACGTTTCTTTATTCGATACACGCATCTTTAAACTTTTGTAAGGAGCACGCCCCGTGATGACCTCTGCGAGAGCGAGCGGGGCAGCGTCCTTTCAGAAAGTCAGACACCATGTCATCATTTTTAAACACATCGTTATAGTACAGAGAAAGTATTTTACCGACGGATAACCCCTGAGCCTTGTGACATAGATAAAAAATGCAATGTTGCCCGCAAACGACAGACATAGGGTGCTGAAGTTGACGATCGTGATAGAGTATTTTGTCAGAGCGGCCTTCCAGAAACTCTGAGATGACCGAGGGATAGTGAGCAAAGTCGGGAGGGAATCCGTAAGAGTCAAAAAAAGTGGAGGAACCGTCCCTTTCCAGAGTCAGAGCCAGCCAGTGTTCTCCCCTCAAGTGCGAGGGGTGAGTGTTTACTATAAAGTAGGCGGGGGGTTTAAAGTCGCGCCTCAAAAAGGCCAGCTGGTCCGAGGCCCAAACCCCGCAGAAAACGTCTCCCAAGGCGCGATGTAGAATGTGCTCCAGCTGAAGGTTATCCATGTATATTTTTTAGTAATAATCCACCAGCACCTGTCTTTTAGAGTCAATCTCCAAAATGGAGTCGTAGCAGGCGTACACTATGAGAGTGGTGGTCTGAGGCAGAGGAACTCTGAATCTCATCTCCAGCCTCAAATTCCCGTTGGAGACGGGAGACAGGGCGTCAGCATCCTCGCTGGGTTCCAGATTAAAGGCAAACAGGGCGTACCCCTCGTTAAATTCCCGGCGGTCGATGCTCAGAGGTAAATCTTTGAGGTGTCTCCCCGTGGCGGAAAACATGTGATAAAACTCCCTGACCGAATTTCCGCGGTCAAACTGTGGCTGGAAAGCTTTGGCGGGCACCTGCCTGCCGTCCTGACACAACGCCAGATACTCCACATCGTTGTGTCTAAAGTTGAAAGGCGACAGATCCCTCCTCCCGGTGAAGGCGTCGTGATGAACCATGCCCAGGACCACGTATTTGGGCATGGCTCCCAGAAAGAGATTCTCTTGGTTGCAGATCCTGGAATTTTCAGGGATGGAGTAGGTTTTCACAGAAACGCGCGAAAGAGGATAGAGGGCGTTTCCTTTCATCAGGGCCGCGGCGTGCCCCAGCCTGACGGCCGGCGAGACCGTGACCTTTTTAACAAACAGAGAGGCCGAAGTTATTTTCAGGGCAAACTGCGAATCCCGAGTTCCCATCAGACTGAAGGCGTCGCTGTTGCGTATCAATTTAATTCTCAAATCCACAGAGTTCAGCAGGAGCCTCTCGCAGAAGAAAATATCAGCGTGGAGGGGACCCAGCAGGTCCACTTCTCGCGACTCGGCCGTGAAAACGGCTCTCTGTTTTATCCCTTTGTTCGGCCCGTTGCTTATAACTATAGAATCCATGTCTCCGGCCGTGTCTTTGTAAAACAGACCGGCGCTGAATTGACTCTTTAGAGTGTCTTCTGAAAAGTTGAGCAGCGTCTCGATCATGGCTCTGTAAGGATGGGTGGCGCTGGACTACGAAATCAATCGATCCCCCAGAATAACGTCGCACTGACTGAAAATTGTGTTGAGAGGATAATTGATGAGGGCTACCCCTGCATCGGGTGGGATGTTGCTCCCGTCCTTTTCCGTAATTTTCACTCTCAGATGGAGCATGGTGTCGTTCAGATCGAGATACTTTTCCCCGTCTCCGGGGATGAAAAATTCAATGGGTGAGTTGTCGTTCAAAGCAGAGGGGCTGACATTCTTGATATTTTTTATCCTCTATGGATAGCTGGGTCATGGGAGCCGAAAATAGATCCAGTTCGGCAAGGGTGCATTCGGCAGATTTCTTGTGTAAGAGAGACATTTTTTATTTATTTATTTTCTTCTAAAATATGTCCGAGCTCCTCTGGGGCTTCCTTCTCTTCCCACCGCTGGTCTTGACTGATTTACTTTTTACTCCGGCGCTCTTATTTTTAATCCGCTCGCCCGGAGGGCGTTTCCTCTTCCTGCGGGAGAGGACCATCATACCCCCCGCCCCCTCCTGGCGAGGCTCTGTCAGCTTACCCATCACTCTTTTCACAGCGTCTGTAGCGATATTGGTTGCGGCCGTTTTCAGGTGAGGTTTAGCTACGGCGAACCCGGATTTGAAGAGAGGAGACACGAAACGAAACAGTCTGGAGAAGATGGATCCTATCCCTCTGCCGTACATCACGGGCGCTCCGTAAAAACCCGGAAGGGAACCTCCCACCTGCCCCTCATAATACCTCACAAAACGGTGGGGGTCCTGTGGGAGACGCGCCGCCATTCTCAAGCCGGTTTAAAGTGCAGCTTGACTATCGTTTTCCCGTAAACAAAATCCACGAATCTGTCGCGGTCCGTTTTAATTTCTACGTGTATGGTTTTAATGTATTTTTTAGATACGCGCAAGTAATGGACCGTATTATGTCTGATGCTGATCACGTCTCCGTAATCGCCTTTCACGTTAAGGACGCTGAGCAACGGTGAGTAACTGTCACCGACCGGCTGGTACTGAACGATGTCGGTGTAGAGAAACAGGTTATATACGCCCGCGTTCATATCGCACGGATACGGAGTAGAGCGCTTCGACAGAGTCCACCACTCGTTCGTTTTCAATCCCAGCATGTAAGCCAGAGGAGGGAAGACCTTTATTTTATGGCTCCCGACTCCTTTGACATCCAGACGTTTGGTGATGTTGTTGAAAGAGGCCTCGAAGGACGGGTCGTACTTTTGGATCGCCGGCACCAGGTGATCCAATAGATCTTTAACGCGTCCGTAATGACCTCCCCTGCCGAATTTTAAAATCACCAGGGGCTGATCTTCCTCCGTCGTCCGCATCAGCTCCAAGTAGGAGGCGTCCGGCGGTAGATTGTACCATGTGCGCGGATAAATGAATTCGCATAAGCCCACGCTCCATTCTCCGGTCAGCTCGAGGGGTTTGGCCAGATCCACCGTGTAGCAGCCGCTGGTGTTATCTTTAAATAAGTCCTTGCTGGCGTTGGAAGGCAGGGTCACGTAAAACCCTTCGGACTCCATGATGAATTTTAAAAAATGAGCTGAATGATGCGAGGGGTCTCTTTTTTTATACGCCTACCACTTCCGAGGCTTTCACCCAGCTGTTGAATTTATCCGGCCAGTTTTTCCACTTGACAAAAACCTATTTTTCCCCTCTGACTGTGCGCCGCTTTAAAATCTTCTCCACATGAAACGCTTTGTCCTCGGTCAGTTTCACTTTCTGCAGCTCGGGCTCATAAAACGACCCTTCGATAGGCTCGCCGTCATAATCTTCTAGCTTATACACGGGTGGCGATCGGTGAAGGACCCGGATCACAGTAAAGATTTCGTCCGTGAAACTCTGTTCGTATTTTTTATCAAATACTCCTCTCAATTTGGATATTCTCACCAGATCCCCCCTCTTAAATTTCAACTTTATTTTAGGACGGGCGGGTGTCTTTCCATACAAGTTGCGAAACACCTGATCCGCGTTCTCGGGGCGCACCTCGGCAGGTGTCATTTTAATGCTGCTGTGATAACTGCGGTTATATCCTTCTAACAGGTCGGGCAACACCTCCAGATAGCGTCTGGTATTGTGCGCGGTGAAATATCTCCACATCCTCGTTTTCAGGGTGCGGTTAAATCTCTCCACCACCGAGGCCTTTAGGTCACTGGCGGTAGCAAAATGGGAGATGCTGTGATTTTTCATCAGAGCTTGAAAACTCTTGTTGAAAAACTCTTTTCCCGCATCAGTCTGTAAATTTTCCGGTATTTCACTCTCTCTCAACACAGATTCGAAAGCTTCAGTCACTTCCGAACCCGTCTTCTTTTTCAGGGGGCGGGCGTAAGCCTTTTTTGAAAATACGTCTATGACGGTTAATAAATAATTGAATCCGTCGTTGTATTCAGACAGGTGTCTCATGTCGCACAGGTCGGCCTGAAGCTGCTTCAGGGGTTTGGTCACAAACACTCTATTTCTCTTAAATCTTACTCGCGCCGGCTTGTTTAGAGTATAGGCGTCCTGCTCGGATAAAAAATTCTGCACCTTGCGGATATCAACTTTTTTTTACCAGTTTCATCTTCTAAAGCACGTCGGAGTCTATTTACCCCTCCGAAACTACCGGGGTGATGTGGGTCGTAATACACTTTTTTCATCTCACTTTTCTCGGCCATCTCGTCTTCTGATAAAAAGCCCGTGTGCGTTATAGCGTCGCAGGAGTCGGCTTTTATTATTTTATTCAAAAACCAGAGATGAATGCTTTTTAAATATTTTTTATTCAAAACCAGAGGGTTTAACATGCAAAAAACAGGAATACATTTTTATTCAAAAACCCTGAGATAAAACACACTTATAGAATACAAAAACTCTTTTTTTTTTTTATTCAAAACCAGAAGGTTTAACATGCAAAAAAAAAACCAGGAATACACTTTTATTCAAAACCCTGAGATAAAACTCACTTATAGAATCAAACAGGAATACAATTAAGTTACAAAAACTCTTTTTTTTTTTTTTCAAAACCAGAGGGTTTAACATGCAAAAAACAGGAATACATTTTTATTCAAAACCCTGAGATAAAACACACTTATAGAATACAAAAACTCTTTTTTTTTTTTATTCAAAACCAGAAGGTTTAACATGCAAAAAAAAAACAGGAATACACTTTTATTCAAAACCCTGAGATAAAACTCACTTATAGAGTCAAACAGTTACAAAAAAACTCTTTCTTTTTTTTTTCTTTTTTTTAAAAACATGAGGTAAACATGCTAAAAGGTTACAAACAGGATACTTTTTTTTTTAAAGCATACACGATTAAAAAATGAGGTAGGATTTTAAAAAACAGAATACATGATTAAAATAAAGCAGGATTAAAAAACGAGGTAGTTTTTTTTAAAAAAAAAAAAAAAGAAACAGAATACATGATTAAAATAAAGCAGGATTAAAAAACGAGGTAGTTTTTTTTTTTTTTTAAAAGAAACAGAATACATGATTAAAAAACAAGGTTAAATATAGGAAGCATGCAGGATAAGAATCAGCAACCTTTGTAAAACTCCGTAACCAAACGGAGTTCCCCGATTTTGACCACGTCTTGCCCCACCAAATCGTCATAAGCGTCTGTGATGGCGTCAAAGACTTTCCTCACCGATTTCAGCTCATGAAGCAGAGTCTCCGCAACCATCCCAACTTTAACGTCCTCAGTCTTGATGTTGCGGGCAATCAGCAGACGTTGAATGGAAGGGACAAAGCGAGGGGTGAGCAGTTTCTTTCTGATGTTGTAATAGTTGTCGGAGTAAAAATCATCCTCCAGAATTTGCAGACACTCGTGTTGTCTCTGGCTGGGATGATCTATCTTACAGCCGTTACATTCCTCGGTGCGGTACTTGTTTATCACCAAGTTGACCAGATGATACACAGCCGTTTTCACAGTGTCGATGAATAAAGAAGACGCCCAGCCGTCCATCTCGTCGGCATGCCGCTGCCGCCGCTGTCGCTTCAGAGGCCCGTAGTAGCCGGGAGTGTCGGGTACCAGTTCACCCTCGTCAGAAAAACAATCGGTGGAGCTGGTCTCCTCATCGCGAAGCAGGGGTGCAGAGTCCATCTCTCTCTGAGCTAAAAAAGGCTTTTTGATCGGGCTTCCTTTTTTAAAACAGAAGGAAGGGGGGCGTGGTCCGGGAGGGGCGGGGATTTTCAAAAGCTGAGACATTTCCTTACTCCTACAGCATCCCTCCAGCAGCGGCAAGTTTGAAAAAGAATTGTAATATCCTTCCTCACTTGCAGCATTCTTACGACCCACTCTTTGGCTGGTAAAACCATCATGCTGCGAAATAATCCGCAGTTGGAGTTGAATTTCTCCATGACAAAAATGTCAGGCGCATCAGACTCATCCGTTGAGCGCAGGCTGGCTCTCATTCTCCATCTCCCCGTGGCTGTGGTTCCTGAAGACCAGACGGTTGACAAGATTGTTTTAGTCTTGATCAGTTGCTCATCATTGAAGCGTATGCCCCCGTTCCGTGGCGGAGGAGGGGGAATAGCTTCTATTTCTTCTTCCGTAGCTTTTTCTGGAGCCGGGGGAATGTTTTCTTTATTCTCAGCGGCTGCTTTCTCCTCTTTTATTTCTGGAGCTGGGGGAATGTTTTCTTTATTCTCAGGGGCTGCTTTCTCCTCTTTTATTTCTGGAGCTGGGGGAACATCGTCGTCTTCTGGAAGTTTTTCATCCAGGGGCTCATCATCTTCTTCTTCTGTAACTGTGTAGAGAGGATGATCATCATCATCATCAGCTGATTCAACAGCTGATTCATCAGGGGAGGAAACATCCTCTACAGAGGGGGTCTTTTCTTTATCCTCATCATTCTCAACAGCAGGGTTAGTATCCTCTTTTTCATCAGAGGAGACAGAAGGAGGGGAAGGGGGATCTTTTTCATCATTCTCATCATCAGCAGCATCATGCTCTTCTTCTTCATCATCGGAGCCGAAAGGAGAAGGAGGAGGAGGGGAAGGAGAATCTACCTCTCTCCGGCGTCTTTTAGGGGCAACATCTTCCTCTTCAGGAATGGGAAAATCCTCGTTTGCCTCTCCGATAACCATCGCAACCAGCAGCTTCAGCACGGCCCAGTCACCGGGAGTCAGCTTCACAATGCTGCTCGATTCCGTCAAGCTCTCCCCTTCGTTAAGCTGATAAAGCCAGAGCTCCCCCGACTAATATTTGAATATGTAGCCCCACTTTCCACAACCCTCAGCAGGCAGAGTCCATTCTCCCCGCAAGTTTCTCGGTGCTGGAATTTGGCTGCGGAACATGAAGACGCTCTTACTTCTTCCTTCTTTCCGCGGAGTGGCGGTTGCTTCGGATCTGCTACTGTAGACAGAGACGGGCGTATCGCTGATAATCGACGAGGACCACTCGCTGCTGCTGCCCCCCATGCTCGAGGGTTCGGAGGGAGAGCAGATTTCTTCGCCGTCCAAGTAAACAGGAGCGCTGCTGGGCTGCAGAAGGAAATCCATCTTGTGTGTCTGTGACTTAGAAATTGTGACGGACTCCTCCTCTCTGCTTTTTATTCTCCTCCCCTGCTGCAGACCCTCCCTCTAAAAACTTTTTTTTCCCCAACAACAGATGGCGCTCTTCCGGGGTTCACCCCCCCTTCTCCGGATGCAATTCGTCACGCTCATTACACACTTCCGGGGGGGAGGGGGGAGGTCAAAAGGTCGTGATTAGGGCCATCAATCACTTCGGATTAAATTTTGTCATAAGCTGTATGGGAGTATCTCTCTCTCTGGTCCTAGTTATCTGTAAATGTCTATGTAACCCATGGTTATTTTTATTGTAAATGGTATTTTTTTTTTAAGTTTTACTCTTTGTTAAGTTTAAGTTTTCCTATGTACCGTGAATGCACCTCAGCGCTGCTCTACGGTGTGCATTATATGTGCTCCATATTGTCTGCGCGGAGCAAGGTACATCTCTCTGTATATTGCACTGTGTTTAATGGGTAAAAGAGCTCCATGAAACTTTGTTTTGAGCAGTGATTTTGTTTTGTAGATGCACAAAGCTGTTGTGGAACTTTCAATCCTGTTGAGCTACAGAGTTAATGTATTGTGTGAAGAATATCCTGGTGAGTCTCGAATTATGCAAATTGAATTGTGATACACAGTCTGGTTTCAAAGTTATAAAATCGGTCAGGATATGATGTTTTGTTGGAAATGTGATTGCAGAAGCTGTTAAGGATTTCTTAGCTGTGTTAGCCCTGTGAGAAATATGCTAGCATACCCACATGTGCTCCCTGGGCTAATGCGCTTGCATGAGACACTTTTCATGGTTCACTTGATTTGCGCTAAAATGTATAACATTGTTATTGGCCAGTAAGAACTGTATAGATGTATGATATGTAAAGACACTTACAGGAATTTGATTTTACTTTTTAAAATTTGTACAAATGGGATACAGGGAAGATTAGTCGGTAGAAATATGTGCTTTATTTATTTATTTATTTATTTATTTATTTTTTATGTGCTTTATTACAAGAGAAGTGATTGCTCCGCAGATTTGTGTGCAGCAGATCTTTTTGGTAGAAATCTGCTGCAAGGACCGAGCGGTGCCATTTAAGGACTAGGGATGGGTACCGGTATCGGTTCTGACATAAACAGTAGTAGCCAGACCGAAAAGCAGCGCACATTTCGGTGCTTTATTTTGGTGCTTTTTATTCGTGAGATGTCATACACTTTGGACTCTAGCCAATCATTTTTCCTTTCCAAGGATAGAAGGCGGGCCCAGGTACGTATGTTCTTTTAGAGCAGAGCTACAGATTAAAAATGCCCAAGGCGAAGCAGTCAAAAGTCTCGCTGTACTTCACAGCAAAAGATGCAAACTCAGCAGCCTGCAACAAGTGCTTTAAGGTGATACTGTGCAAAGGAGATAACACCTCAAATCTGATGAAACACCTGGCAAAGCATACCGTTTTTTTAAAAGCCGAGAAATGCGCCGTATTTGATAGCTTGCTGCAAGACCTCACACCGAGCAGCGCATCTACTGCGGGTGTGGTGCCTGTTATCGGACCCGGAGCTAGCAACATCCCCCAAGAACCCGAAGAGGAGAGTCCTGGCCCGTAGCCCTGCCAGGGTAGCAGAAATGATGACGGATGATGATGGCAGCAGCAGCCGTTCTTCTCTGGGTGAGTAGCTTAGCCGTATAGTGACGCATGACAGCCACGAGAAGCCGACGGGTAAAGAGATAGTTTTTTATCGGATTACGTTGTGGAAGAGAAATTGTTCAAGCCATGTTTCCGATGCAACAAAGAGGCGACAGATGGCCTGGATTGCAGCCATTCGAAGACCAAATATAACGTCCAGGAACACTTCAGCTCACATGTTAGTCTGCTCCAAGCATTTCCACAAAGGTAGGTCTTCTGTTGTAGTTATTACGTAATTTATCATAACATAATTGTTGATGTAGTTTACAAATAAGTCTTATATTGATTTGAATTGAATTAGTTGCGCTATGCTGCTTTGTTCACTGTGGCTTTGCGGGCTAATGTTTGTTGTGTTTTGTAGGAAGACCAGCCTACAAAATGCTGGAATGCGATCCAGACTGGGCACCTTCTATCAACCTGGCTCATACCGAGTTTAAAGCTGCTATCATAGCGAGATTTGATCGGTTAAGAGAGAGAGCGATATCAAAACAGCCACGAAACGTCCCGCATATATGTGCCCAAGGGTTGTATTGAAGCAATCAAGTGATGAATAACTGTTTTCCAGTATGTTGTGTTTTTTTTTTTTTTTTTGCATTGTTGATTTGTTTGTCAGCGAAGCAGCTAATAAAGCATGATGGAATACAATTTTGCATCTTTCTTGTAAGATTCTATAATAGAATGAAACAATAATGCCAGTTATAAATAAAGACAATAAATTGAATGAATTACAAAAAACTCATTTTTTTTCTATTAGATCCGAAAATGTTGTGTAATACTACAACCTGAAACGACAAATAGTTTGCGTTTGCCTGTACAGGAGATAGAGGGAAATAATTTAACAACAGCTGTGAAATGGAATAGTCCAAATCACCAAAGTAAACTGGACCTGGGCTTGTTGCAGGGAGCTGAAGTTAATAAACATCTTGTGAGTGTATGCACTAAAACTTAGGACCATATAATAATAAAATGTGCGTGATGAAAGTTGGGCAGCACGCTAACGTCCTTACTTCACTCTGTATGCTCGTATGCGTCTGACCCTTTTACTCCTTTGATTTTTTTTCCTTGTCCTTTTTTTTTTTGCCTTTTCGTCAAGTCTGTCTTTGTACGGACCTGCCGTGTTGTCCGTCGTTTTGTGCATAACTGTTTTTGGGGAAAATAAAATGCAAGTAGGGATTAAAACCGCAGAATTAATGATTACCTGTGCTGGAAATACTAGTGCTTGATGCAGTGTTTTGATTTTGTTGCCACGGGTACCCACAAAGCAATGGGTGAAAGTCACGTGGTCTGTCAATCTCTATAAAATGAGGCCATATTGTTGTCTGCAGTTCAGAGTTCATTAAGTGAAAAAGATGCAGTGTGTGTTTCTGATGAGAGCAGACACTTTAACTAAAGCCTCTAAGATTCATTTAAAAGAGGTAACATGTTAAAAACAACTGAAGTAACTGCATCATATGTTGGTGCAACAGGTAAAAAATAAAAATAAGACAAATGCAGAAGAGAAAATATTGGATGTTACTGTTGTTCTTAGTGGATGTGTTGGAGCAGCTGAAACAGGTTCAGCATTTGTTCTGCACTTCATGTATTAGAGCTGCACAGCAGAGAAGTTACTCTGATATGTTTTGTTCTCTTCACTGTGAATAAAAAGCTGCTTTTTACAGTTTTTTGTTATCAGAATAAAAGAAAAATATTTTACTTAACAGCACAAAAGAAACCGCTACAAAGCTGCAAAACAAGTGATTTCACTTATTTTGATAGCAGATGATGTGGATGAAACTTACATGATACAGTCAGTCTGATGATATCACTCCACTCTGTTAACAAATAGTCCCTTCTGCCCCGGCAGCTGTATCCTTCACCATCAGATTCAGTAACTGTGATTCTGTATTCACTGGATGTTTCAGGTATGTTTTTCTGGCTTTGTCTCCATTCATACGTCCACTGAGCTCCTGCACCTCCCTGAATCTCACATCTGACAGTGACTGTCTCACCGCTGTATATCTGAGTCCAGGATGGCTGCAGGGTCACAGTGGGCTTAGGAGGAACTATTCACATAAGAATGATCCAGTTAGGAGAAGAGAGACATGAAAACTCTGCTGTTTATAACATAAGAGTAGAGTCACTGCAAAGCAAATGATTCACAGACAAACAGTTTAAACTTTAAAACAAAGTCACAACATAACAATTTCAAACTGTAACACAACATTTTTTACAAAGTGTGCAGTATTTACTTTGCACAGTTATCATCTTTTGTTCAGATTCCAAAAGTTACAGATTATTTTTCATGAGTTGACAGCAGATTAAGAAGACTGGAAGAAATTACAGTGCGAGAAACGTTTTCTAAAAGTTCTGATGAGGTCATCATGTGAAACTGGTGCAGTTGCTGATTTGGGACATTGGAGTGTGTCACACTTGTAGTTATTGTATAACAAACAGGTTCTTGTGGCTCTGACTGATTTTCCATGAACTGAACTGTACCAGTTTCACATGATGACCTCATCACAACCTTTATTTTTCATTTATTTGAAAAAAATTAATTGATTCCATGAACAACAATTACATGAAAGAATCTAAGTGGAACCTGTAATGTAGCAGAACAGTCTCTAATAAAATGAGGTTATATTGTAGCCAAACCTGAAACGTCGAGGAATTAATGTAAAAATGCTAAAAACAAAGGAAGTAACTGATCTGCAGTGATAAACTCCACATGTGCAGCCATGAGGTCAAGATGGGACAGACTGGGATTATTACGTTTTGAGTGAATTCTTCTATCAAAATAACAAAATATTTTTCAGAGCGATTATTAAATATTTAATAATGACATTAAAAAATATTTTAAACTGCTTTTGATACTAACCAACAACATAAACCTACAGTGCTGTTGAAAGATAACGTGTTTGGTTGAGGTGATGAAACACTGCAGTATAAATCAAAATGTATGAAATATGTCCAACTTACTTATTACTCTCAATGGGGTGCTATTACTCCACTCTGTCCAGGAAGAGCTTCTTGTGGCCCGACAGCTGTATCCTCCACCATCAGACTCATTAACACTGTTGATTGTATATACACTGGATGTTCCACGTATGTTTTTCTGGCCTCCTCTCCATTCATACGTCCACTGAGCTCCTTCACCTCCCTGAATCTCACATCTGACAGTGACTGTGGTACCTCTGTATATCTGAGTCCAGGATGGCTGCAGGGTCACAGTGGGCTTAGGAGGAGCTGTTCATAAAAAATAACATCATCAGACTTATAGAAATATAAAATGATAATTGAAGCTTTCCTGGTTTTAGTGGTAATCACATTTTTTTCATCCCAGTGACAATTTGACTGAAAATCAACAAAAAAAACTTTAATAAAAACAAACAGATTAAACCTGGTAATTTGCTGATATTTAGAATCTACCAGCAGAGTGACTGAAAACAACCAGATGTGCACAAAACTAAACTGTGAGACTGAACATCAACACATAAACACACAATATCATGTAAACAACTTCAGTTTCTCAGATTTTACATTGCATAAATACTTTTAAAAGTCAAATATCCCACTATTTACTTATTTCTACATCTTCACATTTGCATATTTGTACATTTATGAACATATAATCCAGAGTTGTCAATTGGCTGTTATCCTTCTGAATAACCTGAGATCTTAGTTTCTAAGGAGGCTCAGATCCTTTAATGTGTGGAGCAAGATGTAGGAGATTTTCTACCAGTCTGTGGTAACAAGTGTGTCTATTTTACTGTTGTCTGCTGGGGGGCCCCACTTCAGAGGCACCAGAGCTCCTCTGACTGATTCAACCACGCTGCCATAAAGAACACTTCAATACATCATTCCAACCATTTTCTATAAAGCTGTATAATAACCCTTCATAAAATCCCAAACATATTAGTTATTAATGCAATTTGCATTTCTGTCTTACACAATATGAGCCTTACTTTTACTGTTTTTAACAAACTTTATTTTATTCATTTTTTTCACTGTAAATATAAAAATTTCTGCGCTGTCTCATAGTGTAAGGCCCCACACCAGGCCCCATTGGCACTTTTATTTTATTGTGAAACTTTGTTGTTTATAGTAGACTTTACTACTTTCACTTTTTATCATGCTGCTCTAACACAACAATTTCCTTTGTGGGATCAATAAAGTATCTATCAATATTGACCTGTTGAATATGTGTCCTATGTTGTAAACTCTTAGAGCCGGAACTTTGACGTGAACGACGCGAGCCGGGAGCCGTGTTTTTTTCTTTCTCTCAGGCACTTTTTTTCCGCTTTGCTCCGCAGGCGAGCCTTGTGGTTTGCGCTGGGAAGAGGGGGGAAGGGCGGTAGTTACACTCTCAGTAGCACAGGAACAGAGCAGGAGGGAGAGACAGAGAAAGAGCCACGGACAACAACGTCACATTAGAAAGGTATAGTAATCATCCACAACTATTTTCAGTTGCAGATGATAAAGGATTTAGAAAGTTTATTCATGCAGGCCTATGTGACAGAGAATATGCATGTTCTTTTTGTTTTCATATTTTAATTTATATTTAATTGTGTTGTGGTTTGCAGTGTTTTGTGTTGTTTCATTTTAAATTTGTTTAAAAGGAAAAAAGCTGAAAATTTAAATAGTTAAAAGTTGAAATGTGAATAGTTGGTTTTTGTATTATGATTTATTTATTACATTTTATGTGGATTGAATAAGTAAAAGTATATTTACGGTGGTCCCTACAGACAAAGCACGTACAAACTCCAAAACACGTACAAACTTCAAAACACGTACAAACTCCAAAACACGTACAAACTCAGAAGCACGTACAAAACACAACAGAAGTGCTCCAGGATGCTGGGCGCAGTGTTGAACTTTTGTTACCTAGTGGCTACACAAGCCAGGAAGTACCAACGACCGGATTTGGTGTGTGGTAGTAACAGGTAAATGAATATTTTTGTTTAAATTATTTGAATATATATGAGTGCTTGTGTATAAATACACAAACAATACACATATGCTTTCAATTGTGTAATTTAAGTGATCTAGGTAGCTCTGTTTTGGAAGTTCATTTCATTTTGGGCCGTTTCAATGTGGACGCACAACTCTGTGAAAATGACTGAAAACGCCAGTGTGGACTCAGAGCATTTTCGGACATAGCCTAAATGTTGTTTCTTGGAACTGCAGAGGGCTACAACAAAAGAAAAGTTAAACAGGTTATGAATTTGAATCACATATAAATTATCTGAAGTTGTTTTCTTACAAGAAATTCGACCTTTTGAATGTCTGAGTGCCGGCATGTGACGGCCGTACTGAATACCATTTTGAGTTGTTCCACTGACATTTCAGCGAAATGGATTAGCCACATCATTTTTACACTTTGATTTGTGAGGTATCTTTGAATTCAGCCTGCTGTAAGTTTGTAATTTTCAATTCCATCAAACAAAGTGATGTCCTTTTGTTCCTAACATAAGCTTACATAAGCTGTGATCTTAAGTTTTTCTGTAAACCTTTAGCAACATGTTTTTAAATAACTTAGTTTCAAATGATTAATAAAGCACAGAAAGAGTTCATCATAAGCAGGTAAGGTTTTCATCGTGTGAGATGTCGGATTCAGCAATTTTGTTTTTCGATGGCAGTTCGGCAGTTCGATGGCAGTTAGCACATGTTACAGTGTAATTAGTGAATATTGACTTCCATTACAATTTGGAGAAGACGTTTTTCAACTCTCAAAATTTTTTAAACTCATTAGTTTCCTGAATAATGACTGAATCGCTTTTAGTTGTGACTAAATTCGTGTTTCTTCTCCTTCCTCTGCAGGTGTAGATGCCTCCATCAGAGACAGAGATTGCACTCTTAGAGCTAAAAGAGATGATCTCATTTTCAGATGAGGTTTTTCTGAACAGAGTAATTCACCTCACAGGTCAGTGTCACACTGCCCCCTGCTGGTGTGGTTGTGCTGTCTGCTGTCAGAATGGCCTTGACTTTAAGTTCTGTAACTTAGACAAATATGAGGCTATTATTGTGGTCCTTTTAGTGGAAGAAGGAGAAACCCACCACATCTGCCACACAGATGTTCCAGCTGGTTTTATTTCCTACTGCAACTGAGACTCAAATACAAGGTGAAGAGCAGGTGAGCCTGGCTGAGTAATACGCCACCTGGTGGTTTGTTCTGAGTGTGACAGAAAGCCTGAGCCTGTGAGCCTGAGCTCAGGGTTAATGAACCCTCGATTACAGAAAACCTTCCACACTCATCTGTGGATCTGTCACAGCAGCAGTGCAGCAAAGGTCACAAGTAATAAAACAGACAACAAAGAGAGCAGGTGAGCTGAAACTTGACCACACGTCTGTATTTTAAGTGCTTTATGCAAAACTTTAAGACTTTCCAGCTGATAATATCTGTGCACACAGATGTTTCGACATATTTACAAACCTGATCACACACAGAGATAATAAAATGCACACAAGGGTTAATATATATACACATGACTTTGCTACAGTAAAATCTCCAAACTAAGCTACTATCATAGAAACACCAAATTAGAGAAAAAGTATTTTGTGTCCATTCTTCCAGTAGAGTCCACAGACTTGTAAATATGTGTCTCTGTAACAATGAGTGGAGTGCAGAGGTGTGAACTTAAATGCAGGAAGCAAAATAACTTAAATAAAGCTGAACTAGCTGAAATAGTCTAAAAATGGAAACATACAAAGAATCAAAACGTAAAACTAGAAATAAATAAACTGTCAATAGAAACAACTAAGAGATGAACACACATGAGTGTTCACAGATGCTCTGACAAAGACTGACAAGACACAGCAGGACTATTTAAACATGACTGGGAATGAGAAACAGTTAAAAACAAACAGGAAAATCATAAAAGAGGAAGAAAAATAACACAAAGTAGGAAAGAAAACAAACCTTTAAATTAAAGAGGAAATAATTTTAAAAAAAAACTAAACAAAGATGGGGAAGAAGCACTCAGACTAAAATGATGAAACACCATGACAGTCATAAATGAATAAATCTATATCGATGGCACTTTGTCCAGTTTGTTTTACTTGTTACTCTTCTGTATGTGAAGTCTTTAACAACTTTTAGAGGTTTTTTCAAGAGGACACTGAGGCAGACAGCACACCATGACACTATAAATAACTGAGAGTAAAAATTCATAATAAGACTCATTAAAGTCTTCAGGCAGGACTTTAACTGGCTGATCTGTGGTTGCGTCTGTTTTCAGATTAGAGTTACCTGCATTTACCCTAAACTCATCACGCTGTGCTGTAATAAATTAGATTGATCCTCCAGTTCATCAGCATCTTGTGAATCCTAACTGTGATCTGTGAGGATGGACAGATAAATACTCATGAAAAGGAAATCAGTCAGTTTCAAGGCAACAAACTCTAGTAAATATAAAGTTTGTGTATCGGCTGAGTGAAACATCTGCTCACATGGTTGCACTCTTGATACGATCATTTTAATATTTTAACCAATAAACGCAGTGGAGTGTGAGCTGTATCATATACAATATTTTGTCCCTCAGGTTATTCCTGAAATATAGTTTGTTTCAACTTTGTTATATGACGGGTCACATTTATTCATCTGCTTCTTCCTGGTCTGCTCCAGTCAAAGTCCGCCATCTAGTGGTTAAATGGAGCAAGTGCCGAGTAATAATGGCTAGAGCTCCGTGTCTGTGATAGTTCTGCATCTGCTGCTCTTGAGATGGGATAAAGTGTAAGTTTGGGCAGATGATGGATTGCTTCTACATATTAGTGCTCTGTGGGTCTGTGAAGTTTACATTACTACTGTAAGCTAACTGTTAGTGCTTTGTTTTGCCTGTTAGCATAAAACATGTCAGCATGTGGTATTTGTATTTACATCACTTGACAGGCTTTGTCCATTTATTGTTAATGTTATGATCTTGCATTGGTCATGTGACATGTGTGCATCTACACTGAGATTAAATGTACCTGCTCTGTTTTGTTGTTACAGTTTTACAGACTGAAAGTGGTACAAATGGTACATCAGTAAAAGCTCTGAAGAACGCCACAGTCTCCACATGGAGCGCTTACTGAAGCCATTTATGTTTAACTGCACAGGCTGAATAGAAGCATTGAGTCTGTGCAGAAGATAACATGTAAACACAGGGAGGATATTATTGAGCACATTATAGGACATAACAGCTACATATATGAACAGGAAGAAAAAGATCATTTCTTACCTTCAGCGTTTCCACAGATGACAGTACTGAGCACTAAAATAATGAATAAAACCTCATCAGACATTATACAACTGATAAGATCAAAAACAATATAAAGTAAGACTTTCTAAAGATACATTTCCAGATGAACAGTAATCACCAAATTTCTGTGCTTCTGTTTGTCAAACAGGCTCAAACATAATAACTCAAACTGTTGTAACACAGTGTGTAACTATAAGTGATGCAAAAAGCAGCAGCGTATCAAACATTTAAACACTTAAAGAATCACAAGTCTGCTTTGTTCCAGCTCTCAGGTAAACAGGTTAAAGCAGTGACTCACTGTAATTCTCACAGATCAGAAACATTTTCATTAATCGCTGCCGTTCAAACAATGTCAGACGTGTACTTACAGAAAAAGCCCATCATGCAGAGCAAAGAGTGCCCCATCGTCACATCCAGCCGGCTGCACTCTGATCCTCAGATAATCAAACAGTTTTAGTTTGCAGATAAAGAGAAGTTGTGTTTAATATAGATACAACAAGAGTTTTTCTACAGGCTCTTATTCTGATTGGTCTCTCTGTGCTTCCTGCCGTTACACACAAAACTCAAACAGCTCCTGTAGCTTTGACCGCAGCAGTTGGTTGACATGTTTATATTTCCTGTCCACTGCAAACATAGAAGCTTGTTTCTTGTGTTGTGTTGTTTCCTTTCTCTATAATATATAAAGCTGTTCTGTTGCTTCATGTCAGGACATTTCTTTTGCCCGTTTGGGGTATTTTTTGGGTGCAATATCCACTAATATTTGTCTCCTGGCAGGTTTCTGCAGACTGGGAGTCACTGAGAGTGAATATACCAAAACAGCTTTTCTACTTTGGTGCCTGTATTTTCACTAAAGCCTTTTTAAATCATTTTTCTCCTTTTAATTGTTTAACTGCTGAATTAAAATTAAATTCTTACTTTAGGCTGCATTAAAATATGTTTATTTTTTTTGACTCTTAGCTGAAACATCATCATGCAGTCATATAGTGAAAAGGCTCCTTTGACCTCAGACCTGTGAAAGTTTCCACCTTGTGGTTAAATTCTGGTTTTAAGTTTTGTGGAGACCCAAACACAGGAAATGACTCAGTGTGTGGCTGAAGTGAGACTAAAGACCTTTATGTTTCACCAACTAAAGAACAATTAAATTCATAGATAAATTCAAAGTTATATTTATTATCTGTTGTCATTTCAAAGTAAAGCAGGAACTCATTTATTATGCAGACTGTTCTTTGTCTTGCTTTGACATGTATGTGCAGATGCACACTGACCTCAGCCTCTGACTACATGTAAACACAATAAAATAAAACAAGCTGATGTGAAACAATGATTGAAACACTGTAATAATGATGTTTGTGTTGAACACCACATGTTACCAACCAAGATCATGTGATTGTGTCCAGAGTCAGTTCAAAAAGCAGACCCACATATCCAGAGCAGGACTCAGAGTACCAAACAAAGGTGACCTTTATTATGAAGCTGATAGTTTCAGGCCTCGATGGTAACAAATGAAGAAAACTGAGTTACAGATAACTGATCACATGAACACAGAGACTTACCTGTGGGTCATCACAAAGTCTTCCAGATCACAGAAGTTTCAACTTACACCCTCCAGTCAACATAAATAAATAACTGAGACTTAAACACTGTGTGATTCCACAAATGTTAATCTGTCCAAATGATTCAGTGATGTGTAGACTAATAGATCAGAAGATACTGTGGTGTATTACCTACAACATGACTGTAGACGGATGTTTTTTTTCTGTGTATCTAATGTTATAATAATTATTCCTGATAGACTTTTGCCCTTATTTTTACTCATGTTGCCATAGTAACTTTAAATCGTAAAAGTCTACTGAGAAAATGCACAAAGCAACAAACCACATGTTGCTTCATTGTGTTAAACAGTTCACTTATAACTGGACCAAACTTCCACTTCCTCTTTACATTTACTGAAGTTTGCTAACAAGAATAAGTAACCACACCAGACACCACATCCACACCAGAGTTTTTGAAGTGTTTTAGAGCGGTGGTTTGATGTGGATGATTGTTTGTCCTTGTATATTATGTGCATGTGATCACAGCCCTGGGCCCTGTCCTCAGCTTGTGACGGGTCCCTGGACTCTGGGAGGGTCGGCTGCCCGTTGCCTCTGGTTCTCAGAAGCTCTCCTCATGGGGTCTCTGTCTTCCTTCTGCTCTCTTTCAGGTGCTGTTTGTTTTCTGTATCGCTACCTCTTTTTTCTCTTTCTCTCTCTTTCCTTCTCTTTCCTTCTTCTAATTTCTTCTTCCTAGTCTGGACCTCCCCACCTGTCAGCTCTGGCACTGTTACAGTAAAGATGTGTAATCTTTTTTTTTTTCTTTTACTTTAATACCTGTAAATACTTAATGCAGCAGTTAAAGCACAGTTTCTATAGTAAATGTTCTTCCTCATTTTAACTCTGCGGGCTGATGAAGAAAACAACAAAAGAACATTGAGGTTTGTTTCAGTGCAGAGATGGTGCAGATAAGACTGCAGCTCTGTGTGAACTTGCAGTTATACAAATAACAATGTTTACACAATATTTTCCATCATTTTGAGAAGTGATCCTTCCTGTCACAGTCTGATCTACAGGTCAGAGTCTAAACACTTTCTGCATATGTTCATGGTCTCAATCATTAAACCTTTACATCTTACTGACATGTTAATATTTTAAAGCAGCGGTCTCCAACCTTTTTTGCGCCATGGACCGGTTTATGCCCAACAATATTTTCATGGACCGGCCTTTAAGGTGTCGCGGATGAATACAACAAAATAAAACTAGTACCGGTACCGAAAAAAAGAAGATTTATTCATAACACACGTGAAAAGACCAAGGAAAACTGAGTAAATGATAAAAACGATAACAAAATAACGCTGAAAACCGATAAAAACCTTGAAAACCATACATTTCACACCTGAGCCTCAACTCTCGCGGCCCGGTACCAAACGACTCACGGACCGGTACCGGTCCGAGGCCCGGGGGTTGGGGACCGCTGGTCTAAAGTATTGTCCTCATCAGGGTATGAAGAGGACAATAAAGTGCAGTGTGCTTTAGGACCTTATGTTTGCTGGATACTGATGGCTTAAAATAAGACACTGCTACACACAAAACTGTTGTTTCAAACCACAGGCTGCATTTCCTCTTTTCTATGTGGCCCAGTCGAATATGAGGCCGTTCAGTGGATTAAAAATAAACCTGTTGCAGAACAGACAGCAACCACCAACAACCCTTCACACACATGTGGACACTGTAGCTGCCGCCCTGTGTGTCGGCATTATTCTGTATTGTCACGTTTGCAGTTTGATCTTTAATTTATAGATAGAGTTAGAAGAAATATAATTATATATATATATATATATATATACACACACACACACACACACACACACACATACAGATACACATGTGGTATATATATGCTACAGATACACATGTGGTAAATGCAGACTACAGATACCATGGCAGTGCCAGGATTGTGAGTGATTGCTGAAAATGTTGAATTGTTTGTACTCACTCACTTTTTATTATTATTTGTAAATATGTGTACAAATGGTTGGTTTTTTGTACTGTTTTTATCAATAAATCTCAGCAACAAAGGACATACACCCATGTGTGTTGATTTCTCCCTAAGATGGCAAACTGAAACACTCCAAGTTGGTGACTTTTGGAGATTTATTTCCCTGGATGATTGAGAATGCATCAAGATGAAACACAAAAGGGAAGTTCACAGCTTTTAGCAGCTCCCCCACCCCCTCAATCACACACCCCCACTCCCCTCCCTCCAGAATTCCCAGGTAACAGCCTAATATACATATGAATGACTAGCCAATTTAGCTTCCACTTCCACCATTTGACTGCTCTCCGGGTTTTATAGGTAGAAACGCAAAATAATGTTGCGTGGGGGTTTAAGTGTTAACATCTGCTTAATCTCTGATCTTATTTTATGTGACAAACACCTTAATAAACACTTTGGTTAAGCTTTGGTTACTCTGGCATTGATCCATCAGAATGAGGACACAATGAGACAACTCAGTCACTGAGAGGAAGATTTCCTATATTCATGCAATTTATATTTTTAAGCAATTGTGTGAATTTTTGTACTGATGTACTTGTCTTGATTTCATGTGTACAGGTGTTCCACACACTAACTCCTCTGACTGTAATGCTGTGATATTTTACATTTGTCCTTACTATTGGCTTGCTGAACATAAGGATTCCTCTCATGAGTATTTGGTCTTACATGGAACAAGTTCTGAATTTGTGGGGCAAAGATTTATTTGCTGATTTGTACATTGTTTGCACAGTTCTGAGGTCAACCAAATCTTTAAATTTGAGAATATTTAATTTGATAAAAAGTGGATTTAATGGTTCTCTTGAACTAGTTTTATTTGTTATGCTTATTGCTCTTTTTTGCAGAATCTATATTGGATGGGTGTGTGTTTTATACGTCTTTCCCCACACTTCCACACAGTATGTCATGTACAGCAGTATAATAGAACAATAGATAATATAATGATGTTTGATTGATGAGATCCTTAACCTTGTAGAGAATTGCCAGAGAATTTGATATTTTGCCTTTGATATAAGTAGTTTATAGTTTGTGATGTATTATCACACCGATGAATTTTATTTCAGATACTTTGTCTAATTCAATGTTATTTATTGTCAGTTTACTATTGGTCGAATATGTGCGATTCCCAAATATTATGATTTTTTTTTTCTCAGGTTCAATGTTAATTTATTAAGGTCAAACCAGGTCTTCAGATTATTTAATTCATTTTCTAGTTCATTCAGACGTTGCTCCAAGTTACTTCCACAGCACAGTAAGTTTGTATCATCTGCAAATAATATTACTTTCAAAGAGTTTGAAATTGCACATTTCTCATTAATGTACAATATGAAAAGCAGCGGCCCCAAAACTGATCCTTGGGGAACCCCTCACACAATTTTGGCATTTATTTATTTATTTATTTTTACAGTTTTTAAGGTAACTGTTAACCCATGATAATGCCAACCCCCTGATTCCATATGTACATAGTTTAAGTAAAAGGTTGTGATCAACTGTATCAAATACTTTCTTTAAATCTAAAAAAAACTCTGACAGCATATTCTTTGTTTTCAAAACAGTGTTTACTGTACCTATGAACTCCATTAAGGCAAGCGTTGTGGTCCTTTTGGGTCTAAATCAATATTGCTCTTCATATAGTACATTGTTTTTTGTGATAAAGTCATAAAATCTATTGTAAAATATTCTTTCCAGTATCTTAGAGAACTGCAGTAGTAGAGAGATGGGCCGATAGTTTGTGAGAAGATGTTTATCTCCAGCTTTATATATTGGAACTACTTTTGCAATTTTCATCATATCAGGAAATAAACCACTTTGTAATGACAGATTACAAATTTAGGTAAATTGTTTCACAATACATCCAATAATATCTTTAATTAAGTCCATATCAATGCCATCACAGTCAGTTCATTTCTTAGAGTTAAAGGATGTAACTGCATCAATAGTTTCCTCTTCATCTACTCCCATCATAAACATTGAGTTTGCTACATTAATAGTTTTAGTTTTAGGAGGGTTTCAAGTTTTTACAATTTCTTTTGCCAAGCCAGGACCAACATTAAGAAAAAGGTCATTAAAACGATTTGCATTTTTTTATGTCACTGGTGTCTTTGTCACAAAATTAATATAAATTTAATCCTGTCAGACAGGACAGGATTGGAAGGTTGATGGTTCGCTCCAGTCTGTGTGCCAAATATCCTTGGGGAAGATACTAACCCCAAGCTGCTCTCTGATCCGTCTACTGAAGTGTGAATACGTGACAGAAAGCAAGTAAATAGAGAAAAGTGCTTGGGTAAATTGGGCAAGTTGTGTACAGCGCATTGAGTGCTCAGAATAAAAAAAGTGCAGTATAAGAACCAAACCATTTATCAGACATTCCTCAGAGGTTCCTCACACCTCGATGCTCTTCCTGGTTGTGTTGTTTTGTCTTTCTCCAGGTCTTTCCCTGCAGGATGGTGGCCCTCTCTTTATGCCCACTTTCTGCATCACTTATTCTCTGGTGTAGTAGAGAAACATATAATCAGTAGTCAGGGAGTGAATGTTTCATTTCATTCATTTTTTCATTTCATTTCTTTGTTCATTTTCAGGCACAACAAATACCTATATTGAACATAAAATGCACAAAACAAAAAACAAAAATTGCCTGAAAAAGGAGTGGGACGAAGAAAACTTATTAAATCCCACCCCTATACTTACTCATCAACAAAAAAAAAACAATAAACTTCCCGCAGCTACGCCCATCATTGCATACAGACCCATCAACAGCCCCGGGCAGATACAAGCATCTAAACGGCAGCTCGCAAACAACAATTAGAGCCTTCATAACTGAATACAGAATATATAAATTATAAATTGCATTACCACAGGTAACAGGCAGTAATAACTACAAGTAACAAACACACATACATATACATACATATATATCTACACACACATGTACATATATGTACACGCACACTTTTTTTTTTGGAATCCATACCAGCAATGGTAAGAGAACAGACATTACAGAGCACACTAAAAACCATCATGTTAGTTACAGATGATCTTACACACCACCTCAACATAGTATAGTTTGTATAGGCGTATAGGTTAGCTTGTAAGCCTCTGTATACACACACACAAACAACAACAAAGTAAAGAATCAACAGCATAATGTAGTGTTTGGGATTTCTGAGGTTCAGCAGTGCTGGGAATAGTGGGAGTGTTACTGGGAGGTGCTTGGGTAACAAAAGGCCATGCACAGGTGTAGTTGGCCTCTTTGTCTTAGTTTTGTTGTGTTAATGAAGCTAAGTTTTTCCTCACAAATCAGCTCTGAGCCTGAAGGACTGAAAAGAAACCATTTAAACTTTCACAGCTGCAGAAAAAGATTCAGTGACTTTGTGATTATTTCCTTATTTTCCAACAAAGACCTGACGTTCAAACTTGTGGCTTCAGACATTTTCACATATCTCAATTCTGTTAAGGAGAGATGCTGACACCATGTGGACAAATGCTATTATTGCTGGTTTGTGGGTTACAAATGTTTTTATCATGGCAAACCATATAAGTAATAGTAATACTGGTCCAGTGTGGAAATATCTGTGTGTCCGTTGTTCCAATAAGTGTTTTTATTCATCATTTCTATGAGGAAAAGAAGAAGGGAAAATGTTTCGACATTAAAGTGACAAATTTGTGAGAAAAAAGTGGCCCTTTAGTGCCGAACTGCCATCGCCTGCAGTACAGTAACTGATACCCAATGTCTCATTTACAACAGAGACCCGTTTCAGACAAACATATTTAAATTACAACATCAGCATGTTTGTGATATCAGTGTTGTGACCTGTAGATTGTATAATTCAGAAGTGATATGCTCACTCATACAAACAATCACAGACTTTTTCATGTTTTTAATCCTGTAAGGAGACAAAAGTGATCCAGAGGAAATGTTTTAAGCGCACTGGCGTCTGTTGCATCAGCAGTAAGATTATTTCTAAATTGGTGAACCCAAAATCTTCAAGATTTAAGACGAGGATTGTTTCGAAGGCTTAACTGGTGCAAAAGGTAAAAACTCAAGATAAGATTGGGAGATTTGTTAACATATATTTGATTATTTTATTTTTTTAACCTTTTCCTCTATAACATTATTTTTGCTTTTATTTAGGCCAGAAACAAAAGTAGGCTAAATAATTAAATTTGAAAGAGAGATTATTTTGAAGTAAGAAAGTTTAAAAAAAAATCACAAAAAAAAAAAAAAAAAAAAAAAAAAAAAAAAATCACACTTTTAACACTTTTATTTAAAAAAAAAAAGAAAGAAAGTAAGATCGATTTAAAAACAAATTGCTATGGTTACTGCAGGATGCTGCCTTTAAGTTTGCTTAGAGGCGTGAAAAACAAAACAAAGACCAAAGAACAAAAATGTCAGCTCTTTCAAACAACAAGGATTTTATTTCTCACAGTTTTACTGACAACAAACTGTATTTATATAATTTATTAGGCAAAAGAATTTAAACAAAAACAAAGTCAAGCAGTAAATAAATGTTGTTATGAATTAAAAAAAAGCCACATTCTTCTTTTTCCAAATATTAGATAAAACAGTAAAAAGTGGAGTGTGTTGTAACACATATTTAAAGTGTTGCAGTCATATGTTTCTAATCCAGCTCATTACCAAAACTGTCTTTTAATAATTTTACAGAGAGCAGCGGAAAAACAGAACAACACAACCAAAGATTTTACAAAAACATCAGATGATGTCAGGAAACAGACCAGTTTACTGCTGTTTAGTATAATAGTATAATACTGTATAGGGAAAATTATGAATGCATAGTTGTTATTAGGACTGTCACAAATGATTATTTTATAGTCGACTAGTCACCGATTATTTTTTTGATTAGTCGACTAATCAGATCATCATCCACTGGACGTAAAACGTACAGCTTATTGCACCAGCAGCATCTGCTTTCATATAACTATCACTAGCTTACAGCTTGAAGTGTTTAAGGTATGTGCTCACTATAAAAAAGACGAGATGATAGTTCATTAAACTTTTAATTAAATTTGCAGATTGTGTCGGTGGATTTTAATAAACTCAGCCATCTGCTCTTTGCTCCCTAAAATATAACACAACCGTCATGGTCCTGGGTCGTTGACCCAGCGTTTTGTGTTTATTCTGAATTGTATTAGTTTAGGGTTGAACCTGTAGTTTGGTGTATTGTCAGCCCTACCTGTGTCTGTCCTTGGTGATCTGGGGCCCGTTCTTCGTACGTCGCTTACTACATCCAAGATCAAATGACACATCCAAGATCAAATCATCGCGCTAACCGTGAGCTCGCTAATCCGGTTCCCCGAACACACCTGCTGTTGACGATTACTACAGCTGGACGCAGGAATGTGACATCACTGGGTGTCGTAAAAGGGGCTACGCATCGATAGTAGAAACATTGATCGGCAACCCGCTGATTGGTCGGCGAAAATGTCCAAGGGGCGTGCTCGGTATTTTCCGGCAGCAGAGCAAGAACTCATGAGTGAGGGATTTCAGGAGTTTCAGAGTTTAATTAAAACGCAAGAGAACACTGCAAAGGCTGCAAAAGCAAGGAGAGAGGGCTGGCAGAAAGTTGCTGACAAATCAAACTCGTAGGTAATTTAATAATAATAATAATAATGGATTGGGTTTATATAGCGCTTTCCAAGGCACCCAAAGCGCTTTACGATACCACTATTCATTCACTCCCACATTCACACACTGGTGGAGGCAGCTACGGTTGTAGCCAGGCTGCCATATCGCGCCATCGGCCCCTCTGGCCAACACCAGTAGGCGGTAGGGTAGATCTATCATATGACACTATATTGTCCAATATCATATGGCATTATATTATATTATAATATGTTATATTATATCCCCTTTCACATTAGAGCCACAACAGGACCCACAAGAACATGGGAACAAGTAAAAGTGGAATACAGGAGTATTCTACAGAATGGTAATATTTATCTCTTAGATTGCTTTGCGTCTCTTGGCAAGGTAATACTGGCCTGTAATACTCTGTTAGTTTGTTCATAACAGCAACCAAGAAAAGGGCAGAGGAAAAAAAGACAGGTGGTGGTCCTGCACCCCCTCGTCAACAAGTTGGTTAAGTAAATAATACCCTCACGGGAATATCGATATCTCTCTATGAGCACACTGTCGTGCTGAGCTAAAGGATCCTGTCTGTCCCGCAATATACGCTGAATTCTGAGGACTCTCCTTATCAATCTTGCACCTTCCGCAATGGGTTGGTCGCGTATACGGACAGGACATGGCTGCGACAGGCTTCCCAAATCCACCTTCGCTTTTATAGCCGTGGTCTCTCATCTTGATTACACGAAGTAATTTACAATTACTACTCTGAAATATGAATTACATCTGTAATAATCACATACATGTAATAGAATGTTAATAGTACATTTCCCTTTTTTAGGAAATGACCTGTATGTATCTGTGTGACATCAATAAAAGGATCAAGTGCTGCATTATCTTTAGTTACATTGATAATATTTATTTATGGTGAAACAGTGGAAAAATATCGCTGTTGCTTTCGTATAAATGAAGCGGACATACCTGCGTGGCCGCGATCTAATCCTGTTTACATAAAGTAAACCTGCTCCCGAGCAGGTTTACGCTTACGGCTCTGTTGCTATGACAGCAAGTCCCGGATGAGCTTCGGGGAACCGACTGATCCAGGATCACGCGAAATCGTCAACAATCTAATCCGGCTAACCTACTTAGCGAGGTACGAAGAACGGGCCCCTGGTCATGTCCCCGTGTTGTGCTGTAAAACAGTCTGGGTGTTTCCTGTTTTACTTTGTAGGTCTGTGTCTCGTTATGCCCATTAGTTTCAGCTGTGTCCCCTCCTGTGTACCATTTCCTCATTACCTGGTGTGTGTATTTATAGTTGGTGTCTGCCTGTGCTCCTCGTCGGCTCGTCTGCGTTCCTCCGTATCTCTCTGCATTCATCCGCGTTCCATGGTGTCCTGTCTCTGCGTCTCTCTGCCCCGCACCCCTTTTGTATGGTCTCAGGTAGTGATGGCCAAATGAAGCTTTCCGAAGCACTGAAGCTTGTATTGAAAAACGGTTCATTACTCGAAGCTTTTCAACACAGTCCTCTCCGGTGACATCTGGTGGTGAAAATTTTGAAGAGCAGCTTGAATCTGCAAAATAAAACGGACTGCTCAATTATCACTGCTCACTCAAGAGTGGAGTTCTCTCTGATATTGGGCCACCGTTCCGTTGCTTTGAACATGTAATTGGTTTTGTTTTCTCGATTGGGGGGCTGAAAAAAATGTAATGCGTATCTGCGTAATACATTTTGATCAATAAACTTTCCCTATTTAAACATGCACTATGGTGTGGCCTTTCTTTGCTCATAACTCCTTGATGTTGGTAAATACAATAAGTGAGCAATATATATAATATACATATGATAATGCACAGCACATTATGGAGTATGCCCCTGCTGTGAAGTCCTGCCTCCATCTACTTGTCGTTTAATCACTGGACAGCTGGACAGGTTCATACAAAATATTAGATTAGGCCAATTCCTATACATATTTTTGACCTAGGGGTGGGATTGATTGTGAACTGGAAAGGGAAAATGCTTAGGGGGCTGAGTACGGCTGCATCGTCACTGATTTGTAGAATCCTTTTGATTCGATACAGGATCCGATTCAATTTGATTGGAATCTGGAAAGTTTTGCCTCAGTCAGAAATATTACAATTCTGATCATTTAACAGTATATATCCATAATTTCGTATCTATTAAAAGAAAGCTGACACATGTGAGACTTAATTAGAGATGTAAACAGAGAGTTATGAAACCTGCAGCTGCAGAAGCCAGCGAAAAAAAAAAGAGGCAAACACAGCGCGGACCCGACGACACACCAAAATCTGACTCTGACGCGTCGGGTCCGCGCTCTGTGTTTACGTTTGTATGCAGAATCCGTAAACCTGCTCGCAGTTACTGTTTTAGCTGCATGGTGTTTGACGACATGTTGTGAGGTTTAACCTGAGATGCTGGCGTTTCAGGCATAATAACGTTAATTTACAAATCGACACAGGATTGTAATGAATCAATATCACTTTATTCAATTTAGCATGGATTGTAATCAGAAAAGCGATAATCAAAACCCACCCCTAATCAAGAACTTGCAAAGTAAAAACATGATCTATGTAAGGTAGCCCTTTTGTTATTTACATTTAAAAAGAGGATTAGTGTTACTGTGCGCTGGCTGAGTCTGTTTCTTTTCTTAGAAATAGTTTCTCCTGCCCTGGAGAAAATCCACTTGCATGGAACAGAAGAGGCTGTGGAGTGCAGGAACCACACTTCAAGCTGGTAGATATGCAGGTATTCCTGGGTCCTGCAGACTATCACTTAAAAACAATAAACAAAATGATTTTCTAAACTGTAGCAATGTAATGTACGTATAGTGTCAAATACATTTTTGTAGTCTTCATTAGCTTTAATTCACATGGAAGTGTTCCTAAAGTCATATGCTGTAATGATATTTACATTATGAAAACATGATTTTGGACATTTCAAGTTTTTCACTTCGGCAGATAAAATGAATTGAGCAAAATCAACTCAAAATATTTCCACACGCCATAACGTCCTCTCTTCCTCGCTGGCTCCATATCTGTCAGTGGAATGATCACCTCGTCGCTATCTGTCACCATCAACACACTCCACGAATCCCGTGGATGATTCACTTCCTTATATCCGTTTGAATCAGGTACCGAAGCAGTTACGTGCGTAATGAAGCTTCGGACGTCACTGGTCACGTGACTTTTGCCAAACGAAGCAAGCCTCGACACAGTGCTTCTGAACCAGTGTGTTGTTTTTTTCGACACACGCTCCGGAGCGTCAGCTTCAAGCGGGCCATCACTAGTCTCAGGTTTGCTTTTTAGTTTCTCCCAGTTTAGGTTTCCGTTTGTAATTGCTCATGCTGAGTTGCCTGTTTTTTGCCACCACCTCCACCACCTTGTAAATAAACATCACTCGTGTCATCAGTTTGCTGCATCTTGGGTCCTCCTTTTCCTCCACACCACACGGCTCCCCCCGCCAGCCGTGACAGTACGAGCCGACCAAGCATGGACCCAGCAGCATCCGCGCCGTCCTAGGAGTTTCGGGAGGAAGTGATCGACAGTGTTTCCAGGTTGGTTAACCTATGGCTCGAGCATGAGGGGGAAGAGTGTCTCCGCGCTGTAGAAGCCAGGCTACAGCAGCTCATCTCTGCTCACTCCTGGCTGCTGGACTCTCTTCACCCGCTCGCACAGGACTTCATCCTTAACGAACTGCACCTCCACCCTCCAGCCGCTACCGCTTCCCAACCCAGCCCGGCGGTGAAGATTCTGCCCGGCCCGCCGGAGGTTTTGCCCGGCCCGCCGGAGGTTTTGCCCGGCCCGCCGGAGGTTTTGCCCGGGAGGAAGCGACGATCGCGCCGTCGGCACGTCGCCCCACAGCTGGAGATTAGGACTTCGGAACTGCCGGCTGTGGTGAGTGAAAAAGACACTCCGTCTGGTTTGGCAGCTCGTGTGACTGTTTATTCCGGGGCTGTGTTTGTTGAGCCAGCTGCCCAGCCGGTAGCTCTGTTAGCTGCCCTGCAGCCGCTACCTCAGTTAGCCACTCAACCGTCACCTCCATTACAGTCACAGCCAGACCTATTAGACACTTGGTTACAATCCATAGCTCAGTCAATAGCTCAGTTGGCAAGAGACTCATCAGCCTTATTATCACCTATTCAGCCATCATCTTCACCAACTCCTCCTGCACAACAAGTTAAGTCCATCCAACCCAGAAAGAACTATTTTTCACCTGTTCATGTAAAGCAGAGAGACACACCACATACTGTAGTAGTCAGTCCGCAACAGCTGGCCAGCCCAGAGACTGTGACGCACTCCAGGGCCTCCCCAGAGGCTGGGTTCCAGCCCCCGGCCGACTCTGGACCCCTGGAGGTTAAGAAGCCAGCTGAGGACTGCATCCGGCTGTCGCTGCCTGAGCTGAGTCAATGCTCCGTGCAGCTGCAGTCTGCCTTGTGTTTGCCAGAGGCCCGTGCGCCTGCTGGTTCTGAACTGTGCCTGCCAGAGGCCCGTGTGCCTACTGGTTCTGAACTGTGCCTGCCAGAGGCCCGTGCGCCTACTGGTTCTGACCTGTGTGTTCCAGGGGCCCCGGTGCCCACTGGTCCAGAGACTGTTTTCGCTGGGGGGCCCGAGGAGCCCGTCCAGCCCCAAGACTCGTCAGCTGGAGGGCCCGAGGAGCCCGTCCAGCCCCCTGCTGCAGCATCATCATCTGCCTCGCCTGGCCCGGCTTCAGCATCATCATCTGCCTCGCCTGGTCCAGTCTCCTCATCGGCTTCAGCCTCGCCTGGTCCAGCCTCTGCTTCAGCCTCGCCTGGTCCAGCCTCTGCCTCTGCTTCAGCCTCGCCTGGTCCAGCCTCTGCTTCTGCTTCAGCCTCGCCTGGTCCAGCCTCTGCTTCTGCTTCAGCCTCGCCTGGTCCAGCCTCTGCTTCAGCTTCAGCCGCGCCTGGTCCAGCCTCTGCTTCAGCTTCAGCCGCGCCTGGTCCAGCCTCTGCTTCGGTCTCGTCTGGTGCTGCGACGGCCACGCCACCTTCGGGTCCTGAACTGCCGCCTCGACATCGGCAGTCATCTGCCAGGCCGCTGGTGGAGCGTCATCGTCAATATGGACGACCTCCTAGAAGCCGCCGCTGCCTTCCGCGCGGTCGGCCTCCAGACTTGTGTCATCGCCGCCGTTGCTGTCCGCACGGTCGGCCGCCTGAACGGTTTCCTCATCGCCGCCGTTGCTGTCCGCACGGTCGAACCCCTGAACTGCCTCCGCTCCGCCACCGCTGCCTTCCGCTCGGTCGGCTTTCGGAGCTGTGTCGCCGACGTGGCCGGCCTCAGAAGATGAACTGTCCTGGACTTCTGAGCTGTCAGCCTCTGGGCCGGCCTCCTGAACTGTGTTGTTGTTCTTGTGCTCCAGCATGTGTGTTTTTGTTTTGGTCAATTCCCTCGGTTCGCTGGAGCTTGTTCTGTTCGGTGTTGGTCCCTCCGTCCTGGTCCCCCGCCGCCCGCCCTGGGTTGGTCGTTTGTTTTTGGTTTGGGCTGTCCTTGGTGATCTGTTCATGTCCCCGTGTTGTGCTGTAAAACAGTCTGGGTGTTTCCTGTTTTACTTTGTAGGTCTGTGTCTCGTTATACCCATTAGTTCCAGCTGTGTCCCCTCCTGTGTGCCATTTCCTCATTACCTGGTGTGTGTATTTATAGTTGGTGTCTGCCTGTGCTCCTCGTCGGCTCGTCTGCATTCCTCCGTATCTCTCTGCATTCATCCGCGTTCCATGGTGTCCTGTCTCTGCGTCTCTCTGCCCCGCACCCCTTTTGTATGGTCTCAGGTTTGCTTTTTAGTTTCTCCCAGTTTAGGTTTCCGTTTGTAATTGCTCATGCTGAGTTGCCTGTTTTTTTTGCCACCACCTTGTAAATAAACATCACTCGTGTCATCAGTTTGCTGCATCTTGGGTCCTCCTTTTCCTCCACACCACACGGCTTCCCCTGCCAGCCGTGACAACTACACAGGAGTAAATTCTCAATCATGTCACACTTCTGTTTAATCAGTTTTCTGTTTGACGTTTATTTCGCCGTGTGAAAACTATAACTTTAATCTCCGCTAAACTGATCTACTCAGGAAAAAGTAAAACACTGAAAAAAGCCAAATAAAAACATTTTTAAGTTATCTAAGTTATCTAAACCGGCGAACCGTGGGCAATATGCCAGGTGACACAGCCTGACGGGACACGTCAGCAGCAAGAGTGAACTCACGAACGAGTTCTTTCCCTGCATTCTGTGTCTCCCTGCATCGCCATTTAAGGTTTCAGGTTTGTTTGTGTTAGTATTTTCCAGTTTAGGTTTGCTTAGTTTCCATCCTTGCCTTCGCTGTTTCTCTTTATTTCACCACTTTATGAATAAAACTGACTTGCATCTCAGCTGCCTGCATCTTAGGTCCTAACTCTCAATGTCCAGTCATCTGCCACGGCAGACGTGACAACAATAAATTCAAAAGTAACTGATGTTTGTTTAAAATAATAATAAAAAGTATTTTACCAACCTGGTGAAGCAGGAATCTGTGAAAGAGACAAATGTTATTACACATGTTTGTCATGTATGAATTGTTCCACTGATATTTTGTGTCATGAGATCAGAATACATGTATATGTGTGAATAATTAAAGTGTATGTAGTAAATAAACTCTCTAATACAGCATGAAAAGAAGAGGCTCTTACACTTGGACTGTCTGCAGCGATACAACAAGAGCAGGAGAATAATAATGAGAGAGACTCCACAAACCAGTCCAACCATCAACCACACAGGAGATGAAGAGCTGTCAGCTCCTGACACAGTTACTGTAACAACAAACAATAACAAGACATCTGAGAGCACAAACCTCTGCCAAGGCAGCTCACAGGGAACAGTATCGTAGTATCTATGTATTCCATTGTTTTATTTGTACAATGAGAAGTTTGTAGAGAATAAAATACAACCACTTATTTGGTGGTTGTATGTTATATCTGATATTACAAAACATAGTTTAATGACAGTTATTACAAAATAGACCCAGGTGGCTTCAAACATTAAAAGAGATAATATGATGTTATTTCTAAGCCATGAAACTCATTTACAGAAACACATCAAATATTTTGATCCTGCTCACCTTTAACTGACATCCAGCTCTGTGCTGACTCTCTTCCTGAGTACTGACACTTGTAGAAACCTTCATCAGACTTTGACACTGCAGAGATCTTCAGCTCCCCTCGGGGATCATTTTGAATAAGTTTGTCATTGTGATAGAAAAACACATTGGAAAGTATTTTTTGTGTTCTCAAACTGCAGCTCAGACTAACAGAAGCTCCCTCAGTCACAGGATGAACAGGACTCACCAGGATAGAAACATTACCATCATCTGTGACACAATCACACACAATTGTTTCAGTCACATCAGCTGGTGCACACTTTTAGAAAAAGGTGACATATAAATTTGAATTTCTAAAAACTAAACAAAAGTTTGATCTGTAAAGAAAAAAAAAACATTTAAAGCATTTCAAATTCCAACTTTGAGTCGTGTCTTATGATCTACACAGAGACCTGACTTCAGAGAGATTTTCTGACCCACTGGTTCAGCTAAATGGCCTTTCAAGTGTTTGTATGGACAAAAACTATAAATCAGGTAAAATGAGGAGTGATGGCCTCATCATTGATAATGATGTAAAAGTTTTACGGTTAAGGATACTGTATTTACTCTTGATCTTGAGCTTTTATGTTTAAGTTTAAAACCTTTTCACCAACTGGGAGAACTCAGTAATATTTCTATGTGTGTTGTAAAAATCCCACATAGCGGACTGGAAGTAGAGTTTCCAGTCCACTCATGATGAAGGGAGTTTGGATGCTCCCTTCATCTTCCTTGCAGGAGTCAAATAATTATCAACACAATTATTGAATGGTTATGAGTGAAATTGTAAATGAGTTCTCTAGCATATCGAGACTCTTCACACCGTTACATATTCCATATGTACCGGGTACCCCCCTTGGTCGTGGTGCATGGATGCTTCTTTAAGACACTGCGGCTTGCCCGGCCACGCCCCACAACTCACGTATAAAACGGCTGTGCAGATGTGACATCGGTGATTGTTTGATCTCCGACTTGTGTTGTGCGTGTGAGTGACTTTTCTTCGAGTGTTCGAGTGCTGTGTCTGTGTGCATCCGTCCATCAGGAGGCTGTTTCGACAGCCTCCCATGGCCCCGCCTCTGTGAGGCCTGGGCCTGACTATCAGGAGGCGGATGTTGAAGAAGCTTCCATCCTCTCCTCCAGTCTCGCCCACCTGTCCCTGGGCTGCTCCTGCAGGACCCCAGGCACAGTGTCGGGCAGGATGGGTCCCTTTAGCTCTTGATTGAAGCATGCTTAACAGGGGCGTGAGGGTAACTGATGCCCTGCTGGCGGCCATTTTGTGGCTCCCTTTTTGGCTGCAGGCAGGCTGGGGACACGGAAAGCCCTCCCCCATCCTGTGCTCCTCAGGCTAAAATGGGGATGATGGCTGCAGCATTCCCTCCCATGGCCCCGCCTCTGTGAGGACTGGGCCAGTGGAGGCTAATTATCGTGATGTAGATGTTGAAGAAGCTTCCATCCCCTCTGGCTGCCACTGGAGTGGGGCCCAGACAGGTGGACCCATGGTCTGGATCGCCTGATTTCTGGGCCCCTCCCGCAGCGTTCCCACCCATGGCCCCTGTTACGTTCCCCCCGAAAGGGTCTAGGCATGTGAGTGAGGGGACCAGTAACAAATGAGTCCAGAACAGAATGAAAGGAAAACAGACCAGTGTTTTCAGTAAATAAAATAGTCTTTATTATAGATCATCTTAACATAAAGAGCCGGCAACGCCGTTTTACCAATAACACTTGGAAAAAGAGAAAAAGGGTTGCAACAACAAAGAACACAACAACCAAACAAAAACTCCACACCACGAGGAGGTACTTCCAGGGGCCCACAAGCTCACCCTGTCACTATCAGCAGCTGGCTTTACTGCTGCCAAGGCCCACAAGCCCACACTACTCACGCAAAGCAGCTATGCTGTTTCCACAACTCCACACTTTGAGCAGGCTAACCACACACAACGCAGAGACACCAGAGAACACCCCACACCCTGCTCACAGCTCATCCCCAGCTTATATGACCTCCGAGAGGTGATTGCTGACTGGGCCCAGGTGGTAAATGAGTCCAATGAGCAGCAGCTGTGTCCTGGGGAGAGAGAAGAGCAAGCGAGAGACGGGGGGTGGAGCAAAAGAGGAGGAGGCGGAGAAAAACACCACGCCCACACAAGGGCAGTATCAGGAGGCCCAGCTAGGGCCGTAACAGCCCCGCTTCTGTGAGGCCTGCGCCGGTGGAGAATGATTGTCGGGAGGTTGATGTTTATGACGCTTGGCTGCAGTCAGACGACCAGGGTTGCCCGATGGGACTGCCTGTCTACCTTGCAGCCACCTCGCTGTGCTGAGGGGCCTATGCAGGCGTGTGGGGACGGTCGTGTTCAGGTGAGGTGGTAAGGACTCGGAGCCTAGGCTCATCTGTCCTCCAGCCACCCTCCTCCCTCCTGACATCCTTGAGTTGGCCTAGTGGCCAGCACTGGTGCAGGCTGTGTTCCCCTAGCATATTGCCTGTGCTTCGCCGTTTTATAAGCCAGTAAGGCCTCGCTGCGTCTGGTCAGCAGTTGACAGTTCTCCAGCCTTCAAGGCTGGCTCTCTTTCTGGCAGATTGCTCACATGTTGTGGGTTTATGTAGCCGGCAGGGGCCGCTCAGTGAACTGACACCCCCTGCGAGTCACTTCCCTGGCTGCACTGCAGCTCCAGGCTGTGTTCCCCTGGAATATTGCCTGTGGTTCGCCAGCTTACATTCCAGTCGTACCTCGCTGTGTCTGATTCCTCATCCAGCAAAAGAGTGTTCTCCAGTGTTCTCTGGCTGGCGATCCTTTGGAGAGCGTGCACACGAGCTTGTCCTAACTCACTGCCCATGCTTTCTGGCATGCTAACCAATTTTATATTAAAGCTTAAAAATGAATAAAAAATATCAGCTGAATATAAAGAGCATGGATCTGAAACAGGACACACCTCTGTGTGCTTTATGCTAAAAGATAGTACCAAGTCTATATCATATTATTATTCAATATCATCTTCATAAACACTAAAAAGTGAGCATGTCTGATATTTGGGCAGCAGAGGAGCAACAGTGGAGTCATAAAATGCTCCTTTTTGCTGCTGCAGCTCTCCTCACTGACCTGCAAGACAAACACACAAAGAACAGAAATGTCCAAGTTTCAGGATGTTTGCCATTTAATAACTTGAAGAATAACTCATCCTGCACAGAAGCATAATTACCAGGAAAGCTTCCTAATGTGACTTCAGAATAAACTGCTGCATCAGCTGCAGGACTTGATTTTCCTGTGAGTGGAAAGAAGATTTTAAGACCAGATAAACATGTTGAACAACATTCACTGGAGGTGATGGCAGACTTTGTTTACCTGCTTTCTTCTTGGCTTTTTCTTTTTTGGGGTGTTTGACCTCAGCATACATCAGACTGTCCTCTAAAAGAGAAGTCAGAGCTCAGGATACATTTGATCAGCAGATATATGACACAGAGCTGTCGGACGTAGAGGTGGAACTCTGCAGATTTGTCAGCTGCAGCCATTAACAGCATTAATGCTACGCTCCCCTTAATGATTCTCACTCTTTGTAGTTTCACTAGATTATTACTTTAGCTGCCAAGTAAAGAACAGACTATTTTAAGTGCTAAGAGCAACATGTAAGAACTATGTATGAGATGTATTTACAGTTAAAGTTGCCTTTACTGTTACACAAAAAGTTAACAATTTAGACTTTTGAACACAGGATATTTATTTAAGGAAGTTAGCAAAACAAAAATCTTAATCAACTAGTAATAATCACTTGATTCATTCACCTGAATTTTATCCAAATGTAACTAATCTACTCAGTGCTATTGCTGATTTCAGATATAGTGTGGAGGTGAGGAGAGGGGTAATCAGTACTGCACTCCTCTCCATCCTGTGCATGAAAGTCCAAATGAGGAAGGAGTAACACGGTACAAAGTCTTCCAAGTCTTTTGAGAGACAAAAATTGATCATTTCAGTTCATAAGTCCACAGTGATTGGTCAACTGAAACTTTTGACTGTGAACTCCACAGTGCTTTCTTCAGATGTTACTGATGTTACTCATCTGCAGCAAACTACAAAAAGAACCTTGAACCTTCCCAAACAGCTCCATTTATACTCATCTGCCCGTCTGCATCTCTCCCTTCTTTCATCCCTTACTCATATTTTATATGCCCTACATCTATTCCACATACACACGTTTCCATGCTATTGGCACATCTGATATTTTCCTGTATAAAAAAAAAACAGCTTAAACAGTTCTCTGCTGGGCCTCCAGTGATCGAGCACACTCAGATTATGTGTTTTATTTGATGGTGTTTGGTTTTGTGATCGTTGGTCTGGTTCAGAAGCTCTGGATGCTGTGATTCAGTAAATCCAGCTGAAAGGGGACTTTTTTTGCCTCCCAGATTAAAGACTTTGATCAAAGGCCTTAGATTAGAGATTAACCTGTGATCTGAGGAAGAGACTGAACTCAAACTGTGGAAGAAGTTTGTTTTGAGTTTTCTTCGTTCTTTGCAAACATTCTGACCTGCTGTGTTTCTGAATCACTCATTAAATCTGTTCGACTTCTACAGTGTGTCTGTGTTTGAGTGCTTTAAACAACGACAACAACACAACAAAGTATCATGTTAAACAAATACACCTGATTTAATGACTAACCCACCAAAACCTAAATGACTGCAGATTAACTCTGCTGATGTGTAGCAGCTAAGCTTGGTAAGTGAATAACTAAACTCCATGTTGACCTATAATAACCTGCAACATAATGAAATGACACATTTCAGTACAAACACTGAATGAGACTGTTGTGACTGTACCTGCAGCTCCCGTCTTCACCTCAGAGTAAACAGCACTCTGCTCTGGTTCATGATGCTTCCGTGTGAAGATGATCAGATTATTTATCATGAGAAAATAATTAACTGTTAGATTTTTTAAAATATTTATTTATTTTATTTTACATTACATTTACATTTAATTGCACATGTTTTATGTACTTACTCTTCTTTTCAACGTTTTTAAGTTCAATAAGAGAGTATGTGACATCTTGATGTTCATCTGATCCTGAAATGTTCATATTTTAGTTACAGGATTGTAAACATGTCACATGGAATTAATTTCATTAAATCAAAAACAAGTTTCATCTGTAACTGCTCTGTGCTTTTCAACACATATACTGCACCATTTCTGTCGTCTTCCACTTGGCTAACAGATTCATAGAGGTTAAAGACACAATCAGGTTTGTAAAATTATTTTTGTTTCTCATTTAATGTGTCAGTTTACTGTTTGGATGTTTGTCCAACTGGATTTTGAAAAATATTCTCTTAAAAGCTGCTGAACACAAACTTAATCTAAAAACTGTTCCTGTTAATGAAGACTGATTTAAAAGTCAATATTTGTTTCTACTCTGGTCGAAAGAATCCACCCTTCGTACTGATGTCCACAATTCTTTTATTCCTCTCACAATCATGGAGCACCGTGAAAACTAGAAACAAGTAAAATAATATCGATAGCACATATGATATTCATCTCAGCCACTTATTTCCTTTCACAAGGTGCACAAGTGTTAAACAAATAACAGCATAATGATTTTTTACCGTGTACGCCTTGTAAAACCAGCAGTAGAAAAGTTGTATATTCCGAAAAGTCCGCCGTGTTACCGTTCTGTCTTGTCTCTCCCGCGCACAACTTCCGGTTCCCGCAACTCACAGGAAGTGACTACTTCACATTAATATTTTAACAGAAACATTTCTTATAAGCAGGATATATCACTGGATTCATAGATTACCTTTCCTACTGCAAATGTACACAAGCATGAGAAGCAAATAAAGAAAACAAATAGAAAACAATAACGATCTCAGATTCACTTTGGTGTTGTCATGGCAACCCACACAAACATTTCAGCTGTCACGGCGGGGTGCGCCGATGTGTGCGGAAACAGGACCCAAAAGCAGATGATGACGAGGAATAGTAATGATTAACAGAAAAGTGAACCTTTATTGCGATGACGGCAGGAAATGAACCAAGAGACCAAAGCAAACAGGCAAAACACTAAGAAACAAAACACTGAACTTGCAAAACACTAAGAAACAAAACACTAAAGGTACTAAGACCAAAAACTATAACTATGACCGAGGTGGAAAATAAACAGGCTAAGACTATGACGATGACTGTAACTCTGGTGAGAATAAACAGACGAACTGACAATGGCATGAAGAAAACAAAAGGCTTAAATACAGACATGAGGTGATCAGGGGAAGTGGCGACACATGAGGAAACAGCTGACTGACATGAATCTAATGACAGGACCAGGAGGAGTGAAACTAAATACAATGACCAAAGAACACATGACACTGTCAGAATAAAACAGGAAACACTAAAACTAGACATGACAATACAAACTTAACATACCAAATATGTGATGAATAATGCAAGAACTCAAACAGAAAACCCAGGAGCAATAACTGCCTAAACTAAAGGCAAATAGGAAATAACACAAAACTAACAACATCTCAAAAAATAAGAACAATACAAAGAAAACTCAAAGTGCTGGGTCGGAGACCCAGCCTGTGACATCAGCGTCAGCTACACTCCCACCAATTACCTTTGATTATTACAATTGAGAACGTAAATACACTTGCATTTCTCATTATATCAATGGTAATTCCCAAGCACCATGTTGTTGTTTTAAACATTCTTGCATTGACATAAACAATATTCTTTTCTCAACAAATGAATTCAACAATATGAACAGTAGATTTTACATCTCCATAACATGTGCATGAAGTACAGCATAATGACAACTTCTATTTTAGAAGGGAAATCTAATCAATGAATGACATTTTTCCCATTTAGCTGTTTTTCACCAGGACCACTAATTTCTGAATGGGTCTCTGAATGATTGAGGGTTGGACGAGGCGTTCGCCTCCCTTTCCTAACTTCCGATCACCAGTCTGGATTGTCACCTTCCGTACAAGTCCATCATCATCCTCATGTGCTTCCACAACCCTAGCAAGTTTCCATTCATTGCGAGGAACATCTTCCTCTTTGAGAATCACAATGTCACCCACCTCCACATTACGTCTTGGTGTATGCCATCGCTGTCTCAGAGCAATATTGGCCAGGTATTCCTTTCTCCATCTGTGCCAAAATTGCTCAGTCAAATACTGTACCCTTCTCCACCGTTTCTTAGCATACAGGTCCTCCTTGACGAATTTACCTGGAGGTGGAAGTGGGACTGAGGATTTCATGGTGATCAAGTGGTTCGGTGTGAGTGGCTCCAAGCTTTTGGGGTCATTGATGTTATCAACAGTGAGTGGGCGGTTATTCACGATGCACATAGCTTCATAAAGGAATGTCCTCAATGAAGCATCATCCAACCTTCCCACACTGCAGGCAAGGACTGTGCTCAGTACGCTTCTCACTGTCCGGATTTGACGCTCCCATGCGCCTCCAGCATGACTAGAGTGGGGCGTATTCATCTGGAAGTCGCACTGATTTTCTGCTAGGTATGCAGTCACTCTTTCCTTATCAAGTTCTTTCAGAGCCTTTGCCATCTCGTTTCTTGCCCCCATAAAGTTAGTTCCCTGATCGGACCTAATGTGCCTAACAGCTCCACGAAGGGCAATGAAGCAGCGCAAGGCATTGATGAATGCGTCAGTCGTCAAATCCTCCAACATCTCTATATGCACTGCCCTTGAGCAAAAACATGTGAAGAGGAGGCCGTACCGTTTTTGATCTTTGCGACCTTGTTTGGTGTGAAAAGGACCAAAGCAGTCCATACCACAATAAGTGAATGGTGGTGTGGGATCAACACGGTCACTAGGTAGATCTGCCATCCGTTGCTCCTCTGGTGGCGCGCGGGCTCTCCTGCACTGTACGCACTGCCTGATGTATTGGGCTACAGCCTTACTTCCACCAGTGATCCAGTAACCATTGGCTCTCAGGGCATTGAGGGTTTGTCCTCTGCCTTGGTGTTGTATCTTGGTATGATGGTGTGCAATGATGAGGTTTGTAACAGCACCATCTTTAGGAAGGATCACTGGGTGTCTTAACTCAAGAGGCACAGATGCCTTCCTCAGTCTTCCTCCTACTCTCATTATGCCATCTTGGAGAAATGGGTCAAGCTGAAAGAGTTGGTGGTTGCAAGGCAGCCTTCCTAGTTTCTGGCTGAGTGTGTTTAACTCCTCTTGAAAGGCATCTTGTTGTGCAAGCTTGACGAGAGTCTGTGCAGCTTGCTTTCTCTCTTCCACGCTTAAAGGCTCAGCGGTCCTGATCCTCTTTGCCAGCCGCTGGATACGAGCAATGACGTTGACAGCTGTAGTCCATCTTGAGAACCGCAGCAGATGCTTCTGGATGTCAAACTGCCTTGCTACATCAACCTTCAACACCTGAGTAGTCCTCACCTCTGGGTCTCCCACCAGCAAATCTGAAGTAGCCTGTTTTGTGGCTATCTCTCTTTCCCATAGAAAGCTGGGACCAGAGAACCAATTTGACTTGATGAGGTCAGCTACTTTGAGGCCTCTCGAGGCATGATCAGCAGGGTTTTCTCCTGTGTCAACATAGTACCATTTCCGTGCATCGGTGGTTTCTCGAATTCTCTGCACGCGGTTTGCCACGAACACATGGAACCTTCTTGCTTCATTATTGATGTAACCAAGCACGACCTTTGAGTCTGTCCAAAAATATTCGTCATCAACCTTGAGTTCTAGCTCCTCTCTTAACATGCTGCTCACAGATGCCGAGGTTACTGCTGCAGTTAACTCAAGTCTCGGTATGGTAACTATTTTGGTTGGTGCAACCCTCGCCTTGCCCATGACCAAGGAGCAGCATACCCTTTCTCTGCTTACCACTCTGATGTAAGAGCACTGGCCATACCCTTGACTGCTTGCATCAGAGAAATGATGAAGCTCGACTCTTTGAATCTCGCCAAGGCTGTCAGGTATGAAGCATCTTTGAATTTCAATTCTTTCCAGGTTCTCCCACCTTAACTTCAAGCCTTTGGGTAGTGGCTCATCCCACCCTGTGCCTCTCTGACACATCTCCTGCAGCACTCTTTTCCCTTCAAGAATGACTGGGGCTAGAAACCCCAAAGGGTCATACAAGGAGGCCACAATTGAGAGAATCCCTCGGCGCGTTGCTGGTTTCTCCTCAAGTGACACCTTGAAGGAGAAGCTATCATTTTCAACATTCCACCTTATACCTAGCACTCTTTGAACTGGTAAATCCTCGTGATTAAGATCAACATTCTTTACCTCCGTAGCACGCTCTGCAACATCGACAGAGTCAAGGACCTCTCGGCTGTTGGAGAGAAATTTGTGAAGGTGCAGCTTTCCTTTGGCACACACGGCTTGGGCTTCTTTGACCAGTTCAATTGCCTTACCCACAGACTCTACACTTATGAGACCATCGTCGACATAGAAATGTTTCTGGATGAAGTTAGCTGCGGAGGGGTACTCTTTCTCACATTGGCTGGCAAGGTGCTTCATGCCATAATTGGCGCAGCCAGGGGATGATGATGCTCCAAACAGGTGAACCTTCATGCGGTACTCTCTGGGTTCAGAGTTTGTGTCTCCATTTTCCCACCAGAGAAACCGCAGGTAGTCTCTATCATCCTCGCTCACATGAAACCTGTGGAACATTTTCTCCACATCACACATGACTGCGATGGGATGTTTACGGAAGCGGCACAGCACGGCTGTTAGGCTATTTGTGAGGTCAGGTCCTGTTAGCAGATGGTCGTTTAAGGAGGTGCCTTCATACCTTGCAGAGCAGTCGAAAACCACTCTGATTTTTCCTGGTTTTCTGGGGTGGTAAACTCCTTGGTGTGGGATATACCAGACTTTCCCCAGCTCTGCTTGGTTTTCCACTTTCTCTGCATCTCCATCCTTGAAGACACCTTCCATAAATCTCACGTAGTCTATTTTGAATTTGGGATTTCTGTCCAGCTTCCTCTTTAGATGCTTCAGCCGTACTAACGCCAGCCCTTTGTTGTCTGGGAGATGCGGACGTGCTTTGAAAGGGAGAGGCATCTCCAGGTGACCATCCTTATTTTGTTGGATTCTGTCTTTCAAGATCTGCAGGAAGCAAATATCTTCTTGAGATATGCTTCTGTCACCAGGTTTTGTGTCTGCAAAATCAGACTCCAGGGCCTTGATGACAGCAAATGGTGTTATGGGTGGCACCTCTCTGACAGACACTCGATGACAAAAACCAGTCACATCTTTAGCCTGCACACGCTGTGGTGCGCTTCCCACAATGCTCCAACCAAGATCCGTCTCAATAGCATAAGGCTCATAGTCACCCCCAGTGACGACCCTTCTTGGAATTAACGCTCTGGAGCAGTCGTATCCAATCAACAATCCAACACCACAGTCCATCAACGGGGGTATCTCCTGGGCCATGCTTACAAGGTGTTTCCATTTGTTGGCTGTCTGGCAAGTGGGAATATGTGTGCGGTCAAGGGGAATGAAGTCCCTTGTGTAGGCTGGAGGCAAACTGATGGAAACATTAGAGGAAAATCCTCTAACTTTGAGCTTGCATACTCTTTGACTCTTCACGACTGAGTCTCTCCCCATCATGGTGGAAAGTTTAAGTTTCACTGGTTCCATTGTTGCTTGTAGCTTTTCGCACACCTCCTGATCAACAAATGTGTGACTGCTTTGAGTGTCCAATAGTGCATACACTAGGGTTTCAGTGTCCGGAGCACTAAGTGTTGAGATCCACACTGGGACTATCATTGATGTACTCCCACCTTCACCTCCACTCACACAACATGATAATGACAACGTACTTTCTTCAACTGCGCCTTGTGTTGATGCTGCTGTAGAACGATCTTCATGCAATGGCGTTGGGTGACTCTTTCTGCATATGCCACACATGGCCCTGTTCCTACAGTCTTTAGAATTGTGACCCTTTCTTAGACATGCAAAACACAACTTATTTTCAAGTATGCATTTTTTCTTATCCTCTACAGACATGTCCATAAGCCTCTTGCATTTATGTATGGAATGGTTCTCACTACAGCAAATACACTGGCCATTATTGGAATTTTGTGTTGGTGTGGTCCATTTCTTTGGTTTCCCTGCATCTCCCAACTTGATTTCACCAGGGTCAGATTTGGCGGTGGAGCTTGATGGAATCGGGGGTTTCACATTTGTGGCAAACGTGTTTGCTTTTGAACGCTTCATCTCTCTTGCTGGTGCCTCTGCAGAGTGCCTTAAGGCATGTAAGGATGACACTGGATTGCATGCGATGCGTGACTCCTTAGAGATAAAGGAAGCAAACTCATGAAAGCTTGGATAGTCGTTGCCCCGATCTAGCTGCTCTGTGACATAACGGTTCCATCTAGATGTCACCCAATCAGGAAGCTTGACTAGTATTTTCTGATTCTCCTCACAGTCGTTAAGAACCTGTAAGCCCTTTACGTGAGGCATGGCATTACTACATGTTTGGAGGAAATCACTGAAATCTCTTAACTTGAGATATTCCTTTCCACCAATCTTCGGCCACCCATTTAGCTTATCTCTGAAAGCCCGCTGCACTACAAAGGAATGGCCATATCTAGCATTTAACCTATCCCATGCTTGTTGATAGGCTTCTTCATCTTTTCTGTAGAAGCTGCCTTCAAGAGAGGATTTTGCCTCACCTGCTATGTACTTTTGCAGGTAGAATAGCCTGTCTGCAGGGTCAGAGCATCGTCTCTCTATGAGGGCTTTGAAGCTTATGCTCCATTCTGTAAACTTCAGAGGATCGCCCGAGAATACAGAAGGTTCTGGAGTTGGCAAGCGAGTAAGAGCTAATGACTCTTGTAGCGATTGGACCAATGATGTCTCGTTTTGCACAACCTGCCGTTCTTGATCTGGGATGTGGTGAGCGAAGGGGTGTGCATCACTCACTTTGCTGAATGGAGGACTGCGTGTCCCATCCCTTCCCTCTTCTTCAGTGTAGACATTTAGCTTTGCCTGAATTACATCAATGTCCCTCTGATTTTCAAGTTTTCTCAACTGCTGACGTTGAGCTTCGATGGCAGCTTCCATATCAATTTCGGCTTTCTTTGCAGCCAGCTGAGCAGCCACTTCCGCTCTCATAGCTGGAATGCTGGGTGACTCTGAGAGATGGTTAGAATTGTGACAGCTGGGTGCAGTAACTCAGGAGGCTGTGGATCCATATATGGACCTAGCATATTCATTATCAAGTAGCATGCGTAACCTTGATCTTTCCGCCACCGTGTCAAACTCACCTTCATCTTCAGTCAGACGTACTCTCATCAGCTGCAGCAAGTCGGCCGTCACGGCTGAGCATGCATCGATCTTTCTTCGAAATTCTTGACTTGGTGAGGTTTGGAGTCGAATTCTGTCATACTGTTCCTTTAATTCAGACTCAAGCTTCTCAGCCTCATCCATCATATCATACATGTCACTCTCAGAGCATACTTGCTTTAACTTTGTGCGAATGTCTCTTACGTTGCTTTTCCATTTCTCGTATGTTGCTTTGAACCTCTTCTCCTTTTGAGTTAACTCTTGATCTTTCAGTTCCTGCATTTTTGGCGTTAATCGCCTTTCACGAGAGGATTTTCTTGCTTTTGTCTCAGATTTCTCAGACACTACACTTTTTTCCTCTTCCAAATCCCCTGCATCTTGTACTTCTGACATAACATCAGGGTGACTATGACCATCTTTAGACATTTTCAGACTTTAAAGGGGGTATCTTATGAAGAGGACAAGATAACTAAGGTAATTACAAGAATGGATGTAATAGGCGGAGAATTATTAAAATTAACACAAAGGAACCTTAGCTTAGATTCTTACGTATGACAGCAAATAAATTTTCAGTTTCAGCCTTCATGAAGCTTGCAAGCAACAGGTAAGAAAACAACAATAATTTCCAGAACTTCAACAGATTGTCCTTTTTTTTTTTTCTTTTTTTGTTTGTTTGTTTGTTTGTTTTTTACACAATCCGAAATTTGAACACTATTAATTCCTTGTCCATTACAGCAAATTTGTAGCTCATGTTCTATCCATCAACTCATGAGGCATAATAACTGCGCAATATAGCCTGAGGACTCACGCTTTAGCCTGAAACCGCTTCTTGGAGTGTCCGCTGAATCTGCAGCTCCCGATTGGTTGTCACAAAATGCAAAGCAACGTGTCCACTGAAGCCTGTAGCTCGCTGCAGGATGAGAAGCAACCGAGACCTGTAGCTTGCTGCAGGATGAGAAGAGCTTTGCACACCGAAGCCTGTAGCTTGCTGCAGGAGGGGAAGCGCGTTTGCAAACCGAGACCTGTAGCTTGCTGCAGGATGAGAAGAGCTTTGCACACCGAAGCCTCCAGATGGATTGGGACACGTTTTCACTGTTTCTACTCTGGTCGAAAGAATCCACGCTTCGTACTGATGTCCACAATTCTTTTATTCCTCTCACAATCATGGAGCACCGTGAAAACTAGAAACAAGTAAAATAATATCGATAGCACATATGATATTCATCTCAGCCACTTATTTCCTTTCACAAGGTGCACAAGTGTTAAACAAATAACAGCATAATGATTTTTTACCGTGTACGCCTTGTAAAACCAGCAGTAGAAAAGTTGTATATTCCGAAAAGTCCGCCGTGTTACCGTTCTGTCTTGTCTCTCCCGCGCACAACTTCCGGTTCCCGCAACTCACAGGAAGTGACTACTTCACATTAATATTTTAACAGAAACATTTCTTATAAGCAGGATATATCACTGGATTCATAGATTACCTTTCCTACTGCAAATGTACACAAGCATGAGAAGCAAATAAAGAAAACAAATAGAAAACAATAACGATCTCAGATTCACTTTGGTGTTGTCATGGCAACCCACACAAACATTTCAGCGTCAGCTACAATATTAATAATGATAATAAAGATGGGTAAAATGCTGACCGTATTGAACATAGCCGTACTCATGAGTTTCATTCAGGTTGACTCCATGATTTGTGGAGGAGCCCGGACTGTGACTCTCAGACTGGATCGACCTAAAACATAAAATACACAATAAACTCAAAAGTAACTGATGTTTGTTTAAAATAATAATAAAAAGTATTTTACCAACCTGGTGAAGCAGGAATCTGTGAAAGAGACAAATGTTATTACACATGTTTGTCATGTATGAATTGTTCCACTGATATTTTGTGTCATGAGATCAGAATACATGTATATGTGTGAATAATTAAAGTGTATGTAGTAAATAAACTCTCTAATACAGCATGAAAAGAAGAGGCTCTTACACTTGGACTGTCTGCAGCGATACAACAAGAGCAGGAGAATAATAATGAGAGAGACTCCACAAACCAGTCCAACCATCAACCACACAGGAGATGAAGAGCTGTCAGCTCCTGACACAGTTACTGCAACAACAAACAATAATTAATTATTAATAAAGTATAAAACAAACACAGAGCACAAATTTCTGCTAAGGCAGCTCACTCTGTTGACAGTATTTGCTTTAAAAGAAAAAAAAATTTTAGTGTATTTTTTTGTTTGTACTGTCAGAAGTTTGTAGTTCAGTAAAAATAAGTCCAAAGGCAGATTTTTTTCAACATGACAAGAAAGGGCGATAAGAAATGTAAAATTGAGGTCAGAGGTCAAACAAATGATAGTTTAAATCTTTATACAGTACTTTCTATATGTTGACAATACACAACACCTTTGTAAGAATCATAGTTTCTGTGTTATAAGGATTTTTATTTAGTGATAAAGTTGACCTTGAAGACCTCGGTGGCTGTAGCCAAATGTTAATGGATAGTTAACATGACTGCAGCTCGTCAGTGAGGTAACCAGGCAGGTCTGCTGGGATCCTTTCTAGGAAAATAAAGTTTGTATGCTAACAGATTTTCCCCTTGTTTCAGTTTCTTCCTGCTTCAAGATTCGTTTTCATGCCATCATTCACCTCCAGTCAGACGCCTGCCACCTTGGATCATTGCCCCCCTATTCACCACCACCGCTGCCCCCCTCGGAGCCTCTTCCTCACTTGCCTGCCCATCGTTCAGCAGTTTCCACAGACCTCTGCCTTCATCCACTAAACCCAGCTAGTCTGGACTCCAAGTAAGGCATTGTTGCAGCCACTTTATGAACACTCTCTGTCTTGTCACATTCCCTCAGATTTCCTGCCCTAACTGCTCTCTCCTCTCCCACAGATCTGCCGCCCTCACGCTGTTATGTCCACTCCTCTGGCCTGTCTCTCTCACCTCAGTTAAGATGTTTTTGTAGGACTCACTCCTTAAGTTTAGGTTCATTTATGTTTTGTTCTTGTTGACTGAGTCGAAGCTCGCAATCTGTTTTGTTAAATGAATTATCCTTTGTTTGAATAAAGAAACTGACTGATTACATCCTCCGCTGTTTTCACCTGAGTCCCACACATAAGTCCTGAATCACAATGATATTAAACCTGACAATTTAGAGATATGGATTTAAACATTAAAAGAGATAATATGATGTTATTTCTCAAGCATGAAACTCATTTACAGAAACACATCAAATGTTTTGATCCTGCTCACCTTTAACTGACATCCAGCTCTGTGCTGACTCTCTTCCTGAGTACTGGCACTTGTAGAAACCTTCATCAGACTTTGACACTGCAGAGATCTTCAGCTCCCCTCGGGGATCATTTTGAATAAGTTTGTCATTGTGATAGAAAAACACATTGGAGAGTATTTTTTGTGTTCTCAAACTGCAGCTCAGATTAACAGAAGCTCCCTCAGTCACAGGATGAACAGGACTCACCAGGATAGGACCATCATCATCATCTGTGACACAATCACACACAATTGTTTCAGTCAGACCAGCTGGTGCACACTTTGAGAAAAAGCTGTGAGTCGTGTCTCATGATCTACATGCAGACCTGGTTTTCTGAGTGATTATGAGGACTGGAAATATAGTTGGGTTGTTCCCTGCAGGAGTCAAATTATTGACGGTGACATTATTGAATGGTTGAAGGTGAAATTGTAAATGTTTGTATGTTTGTGTTATTTTGCATGACGTGTTTCCCAAATTTCTCTGAATTGAGACATTAAAGGTTCATCTAATGTGACGACAGCGATGTTGAGCTTTGTTGAGTTTTATTCTGACAGAGAAAATAAAAAATACTGTTGGCAAATTAAGACAAACTGGATTATGAAAGGATGAAATTAGACAAACAACCAAGAATATCTTGATGCTTCGTTGCCTGAAATTCTCATTTTTGTTTGTGTTGCCACATAGAATTACTTCACATAGACCAAAGCTGGGACAAATGTTCATGTGACGTCTAAATCATTCAGATCCAAGTAAATGTATAATAACATACTCTGTACAGTGATGTTGACTGCACTGCTGAACTCTCCTGATCCAGACTCACACCAGTACACTGCAGTATCTGACTTTGATGTGTGGATGTTACATGTGGATCCAGTCATTCTCCTACAGACAGAGTACAGTAGGCCGTCCTCAGAGAACTTCCTCACTCTCCACTCAGTGAAGTTTCCCTCACAGGTCAGTGAGACAGAGTCAGAGGTGAAGTGTTGCACTCTGTCAGGACTCACTGTGAGACACGCTGCTGAATGAACATCTGGAAACAACATGCAGTGAAGAGACAAAGCTCACAGATGTTAGGATTCAAAATATCACAGTGAAAATATTTGTTTGTTTGAAGCTTTTGTTTTGAAGATCAAATTTAATAGTTCAATATGATAAAGTGTTTGTTTGGTGAGACAACACTGAGTCTGACAACAAGCCCTGAATCACACAGACAGTCAAATCAATGGAAAACAAAGGAGCCGAATACTGACATGTTTAAGATGATCTAACCCACATGCTTTATCTGCTGGCAGCTCATGTAGAGCTTGGTACACATCATGGGACATCATGAGCTTTGAGTCATCACTCTCAGCATCATCCACCTGATACAGATCACTCTGAACACACTTCAGTCATTTGCTGTAATGTTTCTGTCATAATTCTGTGATATTGTCTGTTTCACAGATTCCTTCTACAGTGAGATATTTTGCAGCAGCAGGACCAAAACTAAAAACCTTTGAAGTATATTTTAAATGAACAATAACAGCAGCTGTTATTTGTGACGTCTTCTTCTAGCGTCCATCTGTAGTCAGTGTTTGTCTTGTATTTGTCAGAGCTGTTAACCTGCCTGCTGACATCTTTGTTTCTTTATTAACTATATTTGACTTTGTTATCTGAACACCTACCTGAGCACTAAACAAAGTCTTAACTGTGTAAATCCTGTCTGTGCACTAAGTAAAAATAATCAGTACAAACAGAAACATGAGTTTAAATATCAAAGTAAAAGTATTCAAAGAGAAAACATTTAAAACCTCATAGAGGTATTTTTGTTTTTCATGTTATCACATTAAATAAAATTGAAAAATAAGAAAAGGAAAATAAATTCAGTTTGGTTTGATCACAGAGAGAAAGGAAAACATTCAGTTCAGTTCTTCTTTTTGGGAGTTTTCATTTATATAGAGATAAATGGTTGTCATGGAGATGAGATTTTAATGGTCTAAATCCTGGTGAATAAAAATGATATGCTAACATGAGCTCATTGAAAGGACAGAGAAACAAACTGACCTGCAGACCAGACAAACTTTGGTTGACTGTGATCAGTGTGATACTCTGGGTCTCCTCTTCCAACTCTGCACACATATCCTGCTGTGTGTGTCTGTCCATGAATGATGTAGGAGTCCTGTGCAGTCCCACTGCCATCAGGTAGCAGCTCATAACTGGAGGATTTCTCTGATAGATCAGGAACAGCTTTATACCAGTAGAAGCTCCATCCTGCAGACGGATGTTCAACCTCACAGTTCAGAGTTACTGAGGCTCCAGGACTCAGCCATGATGGAGACACAGTGAGGACAGGACGGGGTTCATCTGTTCAACAAAGATTTTCTCTCAGTGAACATGTAGTACAGTCTCTGAACAGTGAGCTCAGTTTATACAAAGAATAATAATCTCAGTCTATATGAACAGAAACACATTTTACAAAGTGTTCAAACAGCTTAAAGCAAACATGACTTACTGTCAGAAACTGTCAGTGTGACTGAATCACTCCACTCTGCTGTTTCATGCTGTGAACTTTTCCTTCTGCCCTTACAGCGATAGTTTCCACTGTTGAATGATGAAGCAGATCTAATCCTGTATTCATTTAGATTTAGAGGTTTTCTGATGCTGTTTGCTTCCCACTCATAATCCCACAACACTGTTTTAACTGTGGCCAATGTTTAGCTGTCAGAAAGATGACAAAACGAACAAGATTGGACAAAACGAACAAGATTGGACAAAACGAACAAGATTGGACAAAACGAACAAGATTGGACAAAACGAACAAGATTGGACAAAACGAACAAGATTGGACAAAACGAACAAGATTGGACAAAACGAACAAGATTGGACAAAACGAACAAGATTGGACAAAACGAACAAGATTGGACAAAACGAACAAGATTGGACAAAACGAACAAGATTGGACAAAACGAACAAGATTGGACAAAACGAACAAGATTGGACAAAACGAACAAGATTGGACAAAACGAACAAGATTGGACAAAACGAACAAGATTGGACAAAACGAACAAGATTGGACAAAACGAACAAGATTGGACAAAACGAACAAGATTGGACAAAACGAACAAGATTGGACAAAACGAACAAGATTGGACAAAACGAACAAGATTGGACAAAACGAACAAGATTGGACAAAACGAACAAGATTGGACAAAACGAACAAGATTGGACAAAACGAACAAGATTGGACAAAACGAACAAGATTGGACAAAACGAACAAGATTGGACAAAACGAACAAGATTGGACAAAACGAACAAGATTGGACAAAACGAACAAGATTGGACAAAACGAACAAGATTGGACAAAACGAACAAGATTGGACAAAACGAACAAGATTGGACAAAACGAACAAGATTGGACAAAACGAACAAGATTGGACAAAACGAACAAGATTGGACAAAACGAACAAGATTGGACAAAACGAACAAGATTGGACAAAACGAACAAGATTGGACAAAACGAACAAGATTGGACAAAACGAACAAGATTGGACAAAACGAACAAGATTGGACAAAACGAACAAGATTGGACAAAACGAACAAGATTGGACAAAACGAACAAGATTGGACAAAACGAACAAGATTGGACAAAACGAACAAGATTGGACAAAACGAACAAGATTGGACAAAACGAACAAGATTGGACAAAACGAACAAGATTGGACAAAACGAACAAGATTGGACAAAACGAACAAGATTGGACAAAACGAACAAGATTGGACAAAACGAACAAGATTGGACAAAACGAACAAGATTGGACAAAACGAACAAAAATACAAGTAAAAGGTTCGTAAGAAGATGGGGTTCCTACAGTGCGGAACCATCTGAGTCTTCTGTCTTTCTAAGGGATCAGAATCTGGAAACAAGCCAACCTGAGGAGAAGAGGAAAAAAAAACAAACAAAAAAAAAAAAAAACAAAGTCAAGCGGACATATTTCGCCAAGTCATAATTTTCACCATTTTCTTCTTTAAAAACTCTTATGTTATTTTATTTTTTTTAAATATATCATTATCTTGCAAAGAGCTGCATCATCTTATCAAAAGCACCTTGTGCAACAGAACTCCACTGGAACAGGATCTTAGGTGAAGTGAAACAGGTTATAGGAGACTTCAGCAGCTACTTTACTAAAATCATGGCTGAATATGACTAACTACTGTCTTAGAGTTTCCACAATGGCTTTTTTCATCATTCTGTTCTGTAGCACATACCTTAACATAAGAGTCACATGGCTCCTGGTGTCACGGCGGGGTGCCCCGATGTGTGATGAAACAGGACCCAAAAGCAAATGAGGACGATGAGTTGTAAGTTTGAACAGAAAAGTGATCCTTTAATGATAACGGCAAGGGAAAACCAGGACACCAAAGCAAACTGTCAAAACACTAAGAGGTACTAAGACCAAAAACTATAACTGTGGTGGAAAATAACAGGCAAAGACTATGACTAATGTAGGCGTGAGAGTGAGAGACCCTGACTAAGGTCAAAATAAACAGACGACCCAACAATGGCATGCAGAAAACAAAGGGCTTAAATACATACATGAGGTGATCAGGGGAAGTGGAGACACATGGGGGAACAACTGACTGATATAAACCTAATGACAGGACCAGGAGAGGAAAGCTAAATACAATGAACAAAGAACACATGACACTGTCAGAATAAAACAGGAAACACTAAAACTAGACATGACAACACAAACTTAAACCTAATGCGTGATGAATAATACAAGAACCCAAAACATAGAAAACCAGAGGAACAATAAACAATAACTGCCCAAACTAAAGACAGATAGGAAATGACACAAAAACTAATCACATAACAAAATGAGACAAATACAAACATGAACTCAGAGCGCTGGGTCAGAGACCCAGCCTGTGACACCTGGCTCTCATTCATCACGTCTCTCGCCTCCAAAACTGTGAATAAGTACAAATACCACATAATACATTTTAATGACTTTCTGGTCACATTAATAAAGAACATCAATGCTCTGTTCATGTTCCAAAAATGTACAAAAAAAAGGTTTGTTCACATTTAGCACGTGTGTGCGTGTGCTTCTGCACCACAGGGTAGAAAATATAAAAGCATATGTACCAGGCAAGCTCTTTTTGTCACCGTCCTGGGTCTCCTGACCCAGCGTTTTTAGTTCTTTGTGGTTTTTGTATTATTGTACTTATGTGTGTGATTTATTCTATGGTTTCTAGTTTCGATCCCTTGCCCTTCATGTTTCTCTGTGTCCCCTCTGTTCTGTGTAAGTCTGTGTCTGCATGTTTGAGTTCCCCTCTGTGTCCCCTCTGTTCTTAGAGTCCTCTGCCTTATGGTTTATGTCTCTGTGTTTCTTAGTTGCTGTCTCCACTGTGTCAAGTTCGCGTCTCTATGTGATCCTTCCTGTTTTACTTTGAAGGTCCGTGTCTTATGTAAATGTGTCCTGCTTTGCTTGTCTCGTCAGTCCTGATTTCTCCCAGCTGTGCCCCCCTTCTGTGTCTCATTCCCCTCGTTACTTCCCAGTGTATTTAAACCCTGTGTTTCTCTGAGTCAGTGTCGCGTCGTCCCTCATGCTGTGTGATTCTCCCCTTGTCTTCTGGTATGTGTTACAATTAGCGCTTCCCAGTTTAGTATCGTATCTCTGTTATCGTTTGTCACCTGTCAGTAGTGATGGCCAAATGAAGCTTTCCGAAGCACTGAAGCTTGTATTGAAAAACGGTTCATTACTCGAAGCTTTTCAACACAGTCCTCTCCGGTGACATCTGGTGGTGAAAATTTTGAAGAGCAGCTTGAATCTGCAAAATAAAACGGACTGCTCAATCATCGCTGCTCACTCAAGAGTGGAGTTCTCTCTGATATTGGGCCACCGTTCCGTTGCTTTGAACATGTAATTGGTTTTGTTTTCTCGATTGGGGGGCTGAAAAAAATGTAATGCGTATTTGCGTAATACATTTTGATCAATAAACTTTCCCTATTTAAACATGCACTATGGTGTGGCCTTTCTTTGCTCATAACTCCTTGATGTTGGTAAATACAATAAGTGAGCAATATATATAATATACATATGAGAATGCACAGCACATTATGGAGTATGCCCCTGCTGTGAAGTCCTGCCTCCATCTACTTGTCGTTTAATCACTGGACAGCTGGACAGGTTCATACAAAATATTAGATTAGACCAATTGTCCTATACATATTTTTGACCTAGGGGTGGGATTGATTGTGAACTGGAAAGGGAAAATGCTTAGGGAGCTGAGTACGGCTGCATCGTTACTGATTTGTAGAATCATTTTTGATTCGATACAGGATTCAATTTGATTGGAATCTGGAAAGTTTTGCCTCAGTCAGAAATATTACAATTCTGGTCATGTATCAGTATATATCCATAATTTCGTATCTATTAAAAGAAAGCTGACACACGTGAGACTTAATTAGAGATGTAAACAGAGAGTTATGAAACCTGCAGCTGCAGAAGCCAGCGAAAAAAAAAGAGGCAAACACAGCGCGGACCCGACGACACACCAAAATCTGATTCTGACGTGTCGGGTCCGCGCTCTGTGTTCACGTTTGTATGCAGAATCCGTAAACCTGCTCCCAGTTACTGTTTTAGCTGCATGGTGTTTGACGACATGTTGTGAGGTTTAACCTGAGATGCTGGCGTTTCAGGCATAATAACGTTAATTTACAAATCGACACAGGATTGTAATGAATCAATATCACTTTATTCAATTTAGCATGGATTGTAATCAGAAAGGCGATAATCAAAACCCACCCCTAATCAAGAACTTGCAAAGTAAAAACATGATCTATGTAAGGTAGCCCTTTTGTTATTTACATTTAGCATGTAGTAACATTTTTTGATGACCTTCAACTCTTCTTAAGCAACACTTTATTCGTGCAGTGCAAAACCAAAAGATCATATCAAGTCTCAATCCTATACTGCATGACCAAATATAGATGACAGAGACATAACAGGGATGCAAAATATGTCTGGAAGGCTGCTTGGGTTTAGTTGGTATGACTCCAAAATAAACAACTTCCCCAAATGGCTGCTCTCCGAGGCTTTAGGTGTTAACTGTTACTTCCTTTGTCTCATCAATTGGCGATTGGCTTCAGCCCTGTCTCATTTTCTTGAGTTGTCTCCACTCCTCTAATCATCCTTCTGTGTATATTTAGTCGCTGCCTCTCCTTAGTTTTGTGCCAGTCTTCCTTCTGTGTTTTTGGTTGTCCTCTCTACAACATACATGACGGTTTATTTGGGTCGGTTATCTCAGTTTGATGCCATGTTTACATCCATGTAGCATGCCCTTGTCATTCTACCACAATCAAATAACTTTACTTCACAGAAATACGAAATGCAGAAGAAAGAGAAGCACTGTTTAATATAGATATAAAAATCCATTTTTATAACACATGTTCTGATTGGCCTGTCTGTGTCCTTCCTTCTTACACCAACCTCAAACAGCTCCTGTGGTTTTGACTGAATGTTTATATTTCCTGTCCTTTTCAAAAACAACAGCTTGTTTCTTGTGTTGTGTTGTTATCTTTATCTATAGATGTGCAAAGTTGTTCTGTTTCTTCAAGCGGACATATTTCGCCAAGTCATAATTTTCACCATTTTCTTCTTTAAAAACTCTTATGTTATTTTATTTTTTTTTAAATATATCATTATCTTGCAAAGAGCTGCATCATCTTATCAAAAGCACCTTGTGCAACAGAACTCCACTGGAACAGGATCTTGGGTGAAGTGAAACAGGTTATAGGAGACTTCAGCAGCTACTTTACTAAAATCATGGCTGAATATGTGACAAAAGTTGGCAAGAGAACTGTGGACTTACAAATTGGATCTGTGTTATTTGCCGCTCTCTGCTCATCTGTACCATGTGGATTAAAAATTTCAGAAGGATTTGGACTATTATGTTGGATATATATAACTGGTGTGATTTGATGATTATTTTGTGATGATTATTTTTGAATCTGCTTTTGTTTTACTCCTGTTAAATTGCTTTAATAAAATTTCATGCAAACAGTAAGAGGAAAACTGCAGAATATAATAATTGAATGGGTTTTCCACGTGTCTGCATGGCCCCTCTCCAGGTACTCCAGCTCCATCCCACAGTCCAGAGACCTGCATGTTAGGTTAACTTGTGATTCTAGTGGTCGTAGGTGTGACTGTGAGCCTGAATGTTTGTGTGTCTCTGTGAGTTAGTCATGTGACACAATGGTGAACTGTCCCAGTGTGTTACAGCTGGGAGAGGCTCCTGTGATTCTGAATTAATAAGTGGAAGAACATGGGTTGATAATTCCTTTTTACATGATGTAGATTTTTAAACTCAAATAGTAAAAGTATTTGTTGGTGTCCACACCAGCACTTCCTAAGAAACTCTGCTGACTTTAAGTCGTTGCTATCAGCTACAAAAATCACAGGCTTCAAACTTTTATCTCACTGCTGTTGGAACAGGATACATTCAAAGTTTTATACAAAAGTTCAACAGTGAATATAAAAAAAAAAATCAGCTGAATATAAAGAGCCTGGATCTGAAACAGGACACACCCTTGTGTGTGCTATGCTAAGCGAAAGTAATAAGTCTATATCATATTATTATTCAATATCATCTTCATAAACACTAAAAAGTGAGCGCGTCTGATATTTGAGCAGCAGAGGAGCAACAGTGGATTCATAAAATGCTCCTTTTTGCTGCTGCAGCTCTCCTCACTGACCTGTAAGACAAACACACAAAGAACAGAAATGTCCAAGTTTCAGGATGTTCACCATTTAATAACTTGAAGAATAACTCATCCTGCATGGCAGCATAATTACCAGGAAAGCTTCCTAATGTGACTTCAGAATAAACTGCTGCATCAGCTGCAGGACTTGATTTTCCTGTGAGTGGAAATAAGATTTTAAGACCAGAGACGTCAGAGCTCAGGATACATTTGATCAGCAGATATATGACACAGAGCTGTTGGACGTAGAGGTGGATTTAAACTGCAGATTTGTCAGCTGCAGCCATTAACAGCATTAATGCTACGCTCCCCTTAATGATTCTCGCTCTTTGTAGTTTCACTAGATTATTACTTTAGCTGCCAAGTACAGAACAGACTACTTTAAGTGCTAAGAACAGCATGTAAGAGCCAATGATGAGATGTAATACTTCACAAGGTTTCCTTTACTGTTACACAAAAAGTTAACAATTTAGACTTTTGAACAAAGGATATTTTATTTAAGGAAATTAGCAAAACAAAAATCTTAATCAACTAGTAATAATCATGTAATTCAATCACCTGACTGTTATCCTAATGTAACTAATCTACTCAGTGCTATTGCTGATTTCAGATATAGTGTTGACATAAAAAAAAAGATAATTTCAGTTCATAAGTCCACAGCGATTGGTCAACTGAAACTTTTGACCGTGAACTCCACAGTTCTTTCTTCCAATGTTGCTGATGTTACTCATCTGCAGCAAACTACAAAATGAACTCATATACTCATTTATACTCTGCATCACCCACCCTGTGTTTAAGTGCTTTGAATGATGACAACACAACAACACAGTATCATGCTAAACAAATACACCTGACTTAATGACTAACCCACCATAAACCTAAATGACTGCAGATTAACTCTGCTGATGTATAGTGGTAGTGTGTAGTAGGTAAGCTTGATAAGTGAATAACTAAACTCCATGTTGACCTATAATTAGCTGCAACATAATGAAATGACACATTTCAGTACAAACACTGAATGAGACTGTTGTGTCTGTACCTGCAGCTCCCGTCTTCACCTCAGAGTAAACAGCACTCTGCTCTGGTTCATGATGCTTCCCTGTGAAGATGATCAGAGTATTTGACACAAGAAAATAATTTTTTTTTAATCTTTATTTTTTGTATTTTTACATTATATTTAAATTTATTATTTTTAAACTGCATGTGTTTTATTTACTTACTGTTCTTTTGAAGGTTTTTAAGGTCAATAAGAGAGTATGTGACATCTTGATGTTGATCTGATCCTGAAATGTTCATATTTTAGTTACAGGAATGTAAACATGTCATATGGAATTAGTTTCATTAAATCAAAAGCAAGTTTCATCTCTGACTGCTCTGTGCTTTTCTGCACATATACTGCACCATTTCTGTTGTCTTCCACGTGCATAACATATTCAGAGAGGTTATTGGTTCCTAATTAAAAGACGAGCCAGGGTCACATTAATCATTTTAATAAAAACCTAAAAGAGATTAAATATTCCTCTTTAAGTCAAAACCAGAACTATGAGATATTTTCAAACCATTAACCCATAATGTTGTTATTGTTTGTGTTGTTATGATATTAAACAACAGCCGTTCTCACTCCCGGGGCGTAGCATACCAATGTTTTGTCACGCAGCGTTCCTGAGGATTGCGAAAGGAGACCTTCCTTGTATGGCAAGCCACCCTGGCCAAATATCGCGATGGCGTGCCATATCCACGTTCTTATGGTAGGCGCCGGGTTATGGATGAATTCCTGTGCAATGACGGTCCCGCGGTAATAGACGTTCCAGCCATGTATTCCAGCCCTAAACCTAACCTTATCCCTAACGTTAACCAGCACTTTAATAAAGTGAAATAGTGTTTTCCAAAGCAATTTTAAGAAAATGAACAAACATGTGTAGATTGCGTCCAAACGGTTCTCATGTTTTCTTATTTTTCCAATGTTGTCATTTAGGAACGTGTTGGGTACCCAAAAGCGTAAAATGTTGATGATTTGTCACCTAGCATGAAATATTACGCTTGGGGAGTGAGAACGTGTTGGAAACAACATCTCTGTGGATTCTTTCAGTAAAGATACACTCAGGTTGTAAACTCCTGTTTGTTTCTGATTTTATGTTCATGTGGCATTTGGCTGTTTGGATTTTTGTCTAACTGGATTTTGATAAAGATCCTTTGAAAAACTGCTGAACACAAACTGAACCTGTTTGAAACTGTTTGAGTTAATGAAGACTGAATGAAAAGTCAATATTAATAATGATAATATTATTTAAATGGTTTAAATACTGACCATGTTGAAGAGAGTCGTACTCATGAGTTTCATTCAGGTTGACTCCATGATTTGTGGAGGAGCCCGGACTGTGACTCTCAGACTGGATCGACCTAAAACAGGAAATGCACACAATAAACTTAAAAGTAACTGATGTTTGTTTAAAATAATAATAAAAAGTATTTTACCAACCTGGTGAAGCAGGAATCTGTGAAAGAGACAAATGTTATTACACATGTTTGTCATGTATAAATTGTTCCACTGATATTTAGTGTCATGAGATCAGAATACATGTATATGTGTGAATAATTAAAGTGCATGTAGTAAATAAACTCTCTAATACAGCATGAAAAGAAGAGGCTCTTACACTTGGACTGTCTGCAGCGATACAACAAGAGCAGGAGAATAATAATGAGAGAGACTCCACAAACCAGTCCAACCATCAACCACACAGGAGGTGAAGAGCTGTCAGCTCCTGACACAGTTACTGTAACAACAAACAATAATTAATTATTAATAAAGTGTAAAAGAAGAACTCTGAGAGCACAAATCTCTGCTAAGGCAGCTCACTCTGTTGACAGCATTTACTTTTAAGGAAACAATATTGTATTTTCTGTGTATTTATTTTGTTTTATTTGTACTGTGAGAAGTTTGTAGTTCAGTGAAAATAAGTCCAAAGGCAGATTTTTTCAACATGACAACAAGGGCACATGTGAAATGTAAAAGTGAGGTCAGAGGTCAAACCTAACATGATATCTTAAATCTTTATACAGTACTTTCTATATGTTGACAATACACAGCACCTTTGTAAGAATCATAGTTTGTGTTATAAGGATTTTTATTTAGTGATAAAGTTGACCTTGAAGACCTCGGTGGCTGTAGCCAAATGTTAATGGATAGTTAACATGACTGCAGCTCGTCAGTGAGGTAACCAGGCAGGTCTGCTGGGATCCTTTCTAGGAAAATAAGATTTGTATGCTAACAGATTTTCCCCTTGTTTCAGTTTCTTCCTGCTTCAAGATTCGTTTTCATGCCATCATTCACCTCCAGTCAGACGCCTGCCACCTTGGATCATTACCCCCCTATTCACCACCACCGCTGCCCCCCTCGGAGCCTCTTCCTCATTTGCCTGCCTGCCCATCGTTCAGCAGTTTCCACAGACCTCTGCCTTCATCCACTAAACCCAGCTAGTCTGGACTCCAAGTAAGGCATTGTTGCAGCCACTTTATGAACACTCTCTGTCTTGTCACATTCCCTCAGATTTCCTGCCCTAACTGCTCTCTCCTCTCCCACAGATCTGCCGCCCTCACGCTGTTATGTGCGCTCCTCTGGCCTGTCTCTCTCACCTCAGTTAAGATGTTTTTGTAGGACTCACTCATTAAGTTTAGGTTCATTTATGTTTTGTTCTTGTTGACTGAGTCAAAGCTCACAATCTGTTGTTTTAACTTATTTATCCTTTGTTCGAGTAAAAAAACCTTCACTTATTACATCCTCTGCTGTTTTCACTTGAGTCCTGAATCACAACGATATTAAACCTGACAATATAGAGATATTACATAATAATTTTATAAAAGTTCTGACAAAATAGATCCAGGTGACTTCAAGCATTAAACCGACAATCTAATGTTCCTTCTCAAGCATGAAATCCATTAAAATCCATCACGTGTTGATCCTGCTCACCTTTAACTGACATCCAGCTCTGTGCTGACTCTCTTCCTGAGTACTGACACTTGTAGAAACCTTCATCAGACTTTGACACTGCAGAGATCTTCAGCTCCCCTCGGGGATCATTTTGAATAAGTTTGTCATTGTGATAGAAAAACACATTGGAAGGTATTTTTTGTGTTCTCAAACTGCAGCTCAGATTAACAGAAGCTCCCTCAGTCACAGGATGAACAGGACTCACCAGGATAGGACCATTACCATCATCTGTGAAACAATCACACACAATTGTTTCAGTCACATCAGCTGGTGCAAAACTTTTAGAAAAAGCTGTGAGTCGTGTCTCATGATCTACATGCAGACCTGGCTTCAGAGAGATTTTCTGAGAGCCTGGTTTTAATGACTGGAGAGACGTTTGAACAAGTGACAACATTTCAGTGCTTAGATGTTCAGTTACAGTAGGTTCATCATGTGGACCATCAACACTTCGTGTTGGCAGCACTTGCATTTTTGTTAGAAGGCCGAGGGTCCATGGAGTAAATAAATGCATCATGTTACTATTCTATATGGAGATTGTTGACTCTGTTATCTATTATGGTATCACTACATGTTTTGGCAAACTTTCTGTCAAACTCAGATCCCAAATTCAAAATTTGATTAAGAGGACTGGAAATATAGTTGGGATGCTCCCTTCATCCTCCCTCCAGGAGTCAAACTATGAAATTATTTAATGGTTAAAGTTGAAATTGTAAATGTTTGTATGTTTGTTTTATTTTACACGACGTGTTTCCCTATTCCTTTATTCTGAAAGGGAGAATATATAAAATATTGTCTGCAAATTTTGACAAACTTGATTATAAAAAGATCGAGTGAAATGAGACCAACAATCAAGAATATTTTGATGCTTTGGTGCCTGTCTGAAAATGATCATTGATCATTGTTGTTTGTTTTGCCACATAGAATTACTTCACATAGAGCACAGCTGGGACAATGTTCATGTGACGTCTAAATCATTCAGATCCAAGAAGTAAATGTATAATAACATACTCTGTACAGTGATGTTGACTGCACTGCTGAACTCTCCTGATCCAGACTCACACCAGTACACTCCAGTATCTGACTTTGATGTGTGGATGTTACATGTGGATCCAGTCATTCTCCTACAGTCAGAGAGTCGGCCGTCCTCAGAGAACTTTATCACTCTCCACTCAGTGAAGTTTCCCTCACAGGTCAGTGAGACAGAGTCAGAGGTGAAGTGTTGCACTCTGTCAGGACTCACTGTGAGAGACGCTGCTGAATGAACATCTGGAAACAACATGCAGTGAAGAGACAAAGCTCACAGATGTTAGGATTCAAAAGATCACAGTGAAAAAAATAGTTCTTGCTAAACCCACCATAACTGCAAATAAATCTATGAATGAGATTTGTTAATACAGATTTAAATGTTGTGACTCCTGCAGCTGGAAAGATTTCACTGAACCATCTGGGTCTCTCAGTAATAATCTCACAGCATCATTAGAAGCAACATTAGAAGTTTCTATAAACCTGCTTTCCTACAGTTTGTCCACAGCGTGCATGTTTGTTGTTGCACAAGCAAATATCTTCATCATCTGTCATGTAATAAGATGTCTGACATTTGTGACCTTACTACAAACAGTCAGATCATTATCAGACAGTTTAACATCAGCAGATCTTAAATGTTTATTGTCTTTGCTTCTACAAATCATGACAGCACTTTTATGGGCATCATGTCTGATATCATTTTTCACAGCAAAAGCACAACAACATGAGGACTAAAGACCACGAGATCATCTGTGTACATAATGTGCTTCACAGGAGTCCTGCCAGCTTTACAGACTTTCTAATCATCACCATGAAGATTAAAAAGACCTGGAGACAAAATTCATTCTTGTTTAACTCGGTGAGAAACAAACAAGGAGGAATTTGAATAACAACAGAAGTGTCTGACTGAAGCTCAGTTTACTTGAATGTAGTGAGAAAGGATGAGATTCAATTTAATGCTTATGAGGAAACTTAAATAAAATCATTTAATGCAATTTAATTGTAATTGGACATCAGATTTCAATGTCAGCATGCCGCTGCAAGAAAAATAATGGGGAATTAAAGTGATGACATAATTTATTAGAGAGAAACAAACTGACCTGCAGACCAGACAAACTTTGGTTGACTGTGATCAGTGTGATACTCTGGGTCTCCTCTTCCAGCTCTGCACACATATCCTGCTGTGTGTGTCTGTCCATGAATGATGTAGGAGTCCTGTGCAGTCCCACTGCCATCAGGTAGCAGCTCATAACTGGAGGATTTCTCTGATAGATCAGGAACAGCTTTATACCAGTAGAAGCTCCATCCTGCAGACGGATGTTCAACCTCACAGTTCAGAGTTACTGAGGCTCCAGGACTCAGCCATGATGGAGACACAGTGAGGACAGGACGGGGTTCATCTGTTCAACAAAGATTTTCTCTCAGTGAACATGTAGTACAGTCTCTGAACAGTGAGCTCAGTTTATACAAAGAATAATAATCTCAGTCTATATGAACAGAAACACATTTTACAAAGTGTTCAAACAGCTTAACCCTTGTATGGTGTTCGGGTCTGTGAGACCCGTGTTCAGTTTTTTTCAAAAGAAAAATTAAACAATTAATTATTTTTTCACGTGTAAATGTGTTGTGTCTTTCCACTCACTCCACTTGATTATAACTGATTTATTTATAACATTTTATATAAAAGAAAAACGAGAAGCACATTAATTCATAAATGTGATCTAACAAAGGTAAAGGGAAAAAATTAACCATGTTTGCTGTTCATATGTCTTGTAATAGGGATGAAGTAAACATCTGTTGAGTAATTTAACATAAAATTGTTTGATAGTGTTAATTTGGAAAGCCAAAACTCTAGCGGGTCCACCAGACCCATGAACACTGGCTGAGTAACAAAAATACGAACACCACACAAGGGTTAAAGCAAATATGACTTACTGTCAGAAACTGTCAGTGTGACTGAATCACTCCACTCTGTTGTTTCATGCTGTGAACTTTTCATTCTGCCCTTACAGCGATAGTTTCCACTGTTGAATGATGAAGCAGATCTAATCCTGTATTCATTTAGATTTGGAGGTTTTATGATGCTGTTTGTTTTCCACTCATAATCCCACTCAGTGTCTCCTCCATGGATCTCACATCTGACAGTGATCGTCTCTCCTCTGTATATCTCAGACCAGTTTGGATGCAGAGTCACAACAGGCCTGTTTGACACTGTTAATGTTCAAGAAAGTACAATAAAAACACGTGAATGACAAAAGGTACAATTACCATCAGATGTAGTGCTTTGTGGTAAGTTCAAGTTTGAACTCACCAGTTGTGTCAATCCAAACTGGCTGACTGTCCTCTGTGTAGTAAACTGGTTCTCCTCTTCCTCCTCTGCACCAGTAGAGTCCTCCCTCTGAGACACTGATTTGTTCATTTCTCGCAGGTTCAGAAGATTTCCCATCTCTGTACCAGTAGTATTTCCATCCAGATGATGATGATGATGATGATGATGATGGGCTCACAGAGCAGGTCAGGGTCACACTGCCCCCTACTGGAACAGCTGTGTTATCAGCTCTCAGTTCAGCCTTTGGTTTGGCTGCAGTTCAGTTTAGAACAAGAACATAAAAGTAAAAATGACTGAATCAGAACAATTTAAACATGGAAACATGTGAATGATCAAATATCACAAAACTTTATTGGTGAAGCTATTATTGGTGAAGCTATAACAAAGTGTGTGACACAAAATACTGAAATACTGTTTTGATCTGCACAGCAATTTTTTTTTAAATTTACTTCAGTGTATTTAAAATTAATTAATAAATGCATAGTTCATTTACTCTCATTAATTTGAAGCATGACTTAGTTAATTCATCTGTAATGAGAAAGTAACCCAGGTTAATATGATCTGATTGTACTTAGCATGCTATGTCCTTGTGTTCTTTACTAAATCTGCTGTTAAAACCTCTGATAGCTAAGATGAGACCTAGTAAGTGTGTTTTATATTCTTTTGCTGTGGAAGCTGACATTTCCTGTCGATGTGCACAGATGTGTCAGAATGGGTTTTAAAAGACACATCGATGGTTTGGAGGAAGTAATTACTGAAGCTAACTCAGAAAGATCAATTAGAGAAAAAACTCTAAATAAATATCAATGGTACTGAAAGTAGCTGCACATAATGTTTTGTCTGTGAGATGATTATGAGTAATTTCTATACTCATTAAATATCATTAGCCTAAATTAATAACATACCAGCACAGACCAGCGTCAAACAAAATGAGGCCATATTGTCGTCTGAAGTTCAGAGTTCATTAAGTGAAAAATATCCAGTGTGTGTTTGTCATGAGACCAGACTCTTTAACTAAAACCTGAAACCTCTAAGATCATTTCAACAATAGACAACATGCTAAAAACAACTGAAGTAACTGCATCATATGTTGGTGCAACAGGGAGTAATAAAAATAAAAAATAACACAAATACAGAAGTGAAAATATTGGATGTAACTGTTGTTCTTAGTGGATGTGGTGGAGCAGCTGAAGCAGGTTCAGCATTTGTTCTGCACCTCATGTATTAGAGCTGCACAGCAGAGAAGTTACTCTGATATGTTTTGTTCTCTTCACTGTGAATAAAAAGCTGCTTTTCAAAATATGTTACTGAGCAGCACAAATGAAACAGCTACAAAGCTGCAAGAACAACAGATTCTTAGTAATGTTGATAAAACAGATCTCCAACTTACATGATACAGTCAGTGTGATGATATCACTCCACTCTGTTAACATATAGTCCCTTCTGCCCCGGCAGCTGTATCCTCCACTGTCAGACTCAGTAGCTCTGATGATTCTGTATTCATTGGATGTATGACCTGTGTTTACCTGGCCTCGTCTCCATTCATACGTCCACTGAGCTCCTTCACCTCCCTGAATCTCACATCTGACAGTGACTGTCTCACCGCTGTATATCTGAGTCCAGGGTGGCTGCAGGGTCACAGTGGGCTTATTGGGAACTGTTCACATAAGAATGATCCAGTTAGGAGAAGAGAAACATAAAAACTCTGCTGTTTATAACATAAGAGTAGAGTCACTGCAAAACAGCTGATTCACAGACAAACAGTTTGAAGACTCAACATCAAAACAAAGTCACAATAAAACTATTTATAGCTTTCAAACTGTAAGACAACATTTTTAGTAAAACGTACAAGTATTTACTTTGTACAGTTATCTTTTATTTATATTCTTTATAAATAAATTTATTATTTACAAAAAGTTACTGTTTTTTTAATGAGTTGTCTTAAGTCTGATTTACTTTCACAAAGATGCGATCTTTGAGGTGTATAAACAAATCAGTGTGGATAAACAAGAAAACACTTTAGATTAAATCTAGAAACAGGATGAGGAGAGACTTTTTTTAAATCCCAGGATTAGTTAGGCTCTTGAAGAAGTTACTCTGTCAAGGCCGATCCTTAATCTCACAGTCTTAAAGTAGACACAACAAAACTGAAGTTCTTCTATTTTTCTATTTCCATCTCTCCAAGTAATCCTGCTGTCAGAAAGAGAAACAAAAGAACAGACTAGTCCCCAAAGACAGGACGTGACAGTAATGACAACTTTATACAAAACTTTTCAAACTCAAAATTTCACAACTCTTTATAGGAGCAGAAGAATAAATAAACAAAAGTGACAAATGTAGAAAAACAGCAACACAGTTCAAAGAACATTAACATGTTGAGTAAAACTGGAGAATTCGTCTCATGGATATATTACTTAAACGAATTAAAAGGAAGTGACTGACTCCATGTCAGACTCAAGGCCATGAAGCACCTTAAAAGCCAATAATTAAATCCTGAAATCAGTTTGAAAACATGCTGGGAGCCAGTGTAACAGTGGGACAGGTGTAATCCCATGTGATGTGATTCGATGTGATGTGATGTGTTTGAGTTGGTCTGCAGTCATTCATCTGATTGTTTGCTGAGACTGTTTCAGTGATTTGGGTGTGAAAAATCAAAGCATGTAAAATGGTTTCCTGTCTTTAAATGTTTTAAAATGATTCATAACTTATGTTGCAATTAATCCAGAAATATTTTTGTTATTGTCTTGAGATTTTCCAGCAGAGAAGCAGCTGATGGCAGCATGTGTTCCGCATGTGTCCAGCGTGTGTTCAGCATGTGTCCAGCGTGTGTTCAGCATGTGTTCAGCATGTGTCCAGCATGTGTTCAGCGTGTGTTTAGCGTGTGTTCAGCGTGTGTTCAGCATGTGTCCAGCATGTGTTCAGCGTGTGTTTAGCGTGTGTTCCGCATGTGTTCAGCGTGTGTTCAGCATGTGTCCATCATGTGTCCAGCATGTGTTCAGCGTGTGTTCAGCGTGTGTTCAGCATGTGTCCAGCGTGTGTTCAGCGTGTGTTTAGCGTGTGTTTAGCGTGTGTTCAGCGTGTGTTCAGCGTGTGTTCAGCATGTGTCCAGCGTGTGTTCAGCATGTGTTCAGCATGTGTCCAGCATGTGTTCAGCGTGTGTTCAGCGTGTGTTCAGCATGTGTCCAGCGTGTGTTCAGCGTGTGTTTAGCGTGTGTTCAGCGTGTGTTCAGCGTGTGTTCAGCATGTGTCCAGCGTGTGTTCAGCGTGTGTTTAGCGTGTGTTCAGCGTGTGTTCAGCGTGTGTTCAGCGTGTGTTCAGCGTGTGTTCAGCGTGTGTTCAGCATGTGTCCAGCATGTGTTCAGCGTGTGTTTAGCGTGTGTTCAGCGTGTGTTCAGCTGAGGAGATTCAATGGCAACATTTAAAGTTTCTCCTGAGTTTAACTGAAAAACATTAGCTCACATTCAGTTTTGAAACAGTGATGAAAACTCTGCGTTTGCAGCCACAGACACAAGGCAGCTGGGACAATGACAATTGCATTTATTTTTTTCATGTTACAAACACCCCACAAGCTTGTGGGGATAGGTTAATTGGATGATCCAAATTGCCAATCCAAATTGCCACTAGGTGTGAATGTGCGAGTGAATGTGAGTGTGAATGGTTGTCTGTCCCTATGTGTTAGCCCTGCGACAGACTGGCGACCTGTCCAGGGTGTACCCCGCCTTTCGCCCTATGACAGCTGGGATAGGCTCCAGCGCCCCCCGCGACCCTGAAAAGGATAAGCGGAAGCGAATGGATGGATGGCTGGATGTTACAAACACTTTTTTTTTTCTTTTCCGGATGTTTGACTCTGAATGACGACTGAATATTTTTATAAAGGAAAAACTGTTTTACATGACTTTGGATACTAAACTAAAAAAAAAACCTGCAGTACTGTTTAAAGTATTTTGTTGTGTTTTGGGAATTAAAATGAGTGAAATATGTCCAACTTACCTGTTACTTTCAATGTGGTGATGTCACTCCACTCTGTCCAGGAAGAGCTTCTTCTGCCCCGACAGCTGTATCCTCCACCATCAGACTCCGCAACGCTGCTGATTCTGTATTCACTGGATGTTGGAGGTGTGTTTACCTTAGCTGGTCTCCATTCATACGTCCACTGAGCTCCTTCATTTCCCTGAATCTCACATCTGACAGTGACTGTCTCACCGCTGTATATCTGAGTCTTGGATGGCTGCAGGGTCACAGTGGGCTTAGGAAGAGCTGTTAAAAAAATATCATTAACAAACTTAAATATAAAATCATTATTAAAGTTGTCCCAGTTTTTATTGCTCTTGTTAATGGTAGTCATAATTTTGCATGCTGTAGACAATATGAGTTGAAAATCAGCAATAAAAAAGTTTTGTTGTGTTAATTATTACTAAAAGACATAAATGCATGACTGCATTTCTTTTGTGATATGAGGACATTGGCTGATATTCAGTTTGAGCCTCACAAAGACAGTCATTAAGAGAACTCAACATGCCAGGGTCACATGTAATTTTACAATCCAAGTCCAAACTTTTCTGAACCAGTGGATTTAGCACTAGACTTTTTTTAATAAGCAGGAATGTAAACATGTGACAGGAAACAGTTTAAAACATCAAGCACATGGGCTCAACAAAGTTTACTAAAAACTTCATCAGCAGCAGATCAAGGTACCTCTCAGTGATTTTCATGAACTGAACTGTAAACAAATGATCCACATATGGACCTGTTCTACATTACAGGTTCTTCTGAGGTATTCTGACACTCGTGAACACCTGTGGTGGGTGTGGTTTGGAGCTCAGCTGCAGGTTCAGGGGACAGAGTCAGGAGTGGGTGGCAGAAACTGCTGATCCCAGCCGCACTAATAACCTTTTCCCTTATTTTAGTAGCTGCTGGGGTCTGGAGGAGGAGAGTCAGACTGAGACTGAGAGTCAGAGTGGAGCAGAATGGAGGGAAGTGTGTGTGTGTGTGTGTGTGTGTGTGTGTGTGTGTGTGTGTGTGTGTGTGTGTGTGTGTAAACAACAGAGATAAAAAGTGAGCACAGGATCTAAAAGCTCTCCCCTTGTGTGTGTGTGTGTGTGTGTGTGTGTGTGTGTGTGTGTGTGTTTGGGCGTGTCGTACTGAGGAAACATGTCAGAGTGCTATAAACCATTAGTTTTTCATTCATTTATAAATGTATTCATTAACATCAATCAGTGGAAAGAATCCAAGTAAAACCTGTTGTGAGAAAGGCTTACATAGCAGATCAGTCTCTGATACAATTATATTGTATTTTTAGGCCAAACTTGAAGAGAAATTAATGTAAAAATGCTAAAAACAAAAGAACTGATGGAACTGCAGCAATAAATCCACATGTGGAAATCTTTTTTCCTTCCAAGTGTTTCAATGTGAGTACTTATGATATGAATCTAAAAAACAGTATAATTGAAAGACAGTATTTTGTTGTGTCTTTGGATGAAACATTATGCAGTGTAAATTAAAATGTGTGAAATATGTCCAACTTACCTGTTACTTTCAATGTGGTGATGTCACTCCACTCTGTCCAGGAAGAGTTTCTTCTGCCCCGACAGCTGTATCCTCCACTGTCAGACTCAGTAGCGCTGCTGATTCTGTATTCATTGGATGTTGGAGGTGTGTTTACCTCAGCTGGTCTCCATTCATACGTCCACTGAGCTCCTTCACCTCCATGAATCTCACATCTGACAGTGACTGTCTCACCGCTGTATATCTGAGTCCAGGGTGGCTGCAGGGTCACAGTGGGCTTAGGAGGAGCTGATCAAATAAAACATAGCATGAGTAGACTGATAATTTGACTTAAAAAATCAACAATAAAAGTTGTTTTTATACTTTTCAAATGTTTTATACATTTATGAACATATAATCCATTACTTGTCAGTTAGCTGTTGTTTGCTAACAATGCTGTTAAACCTCCAGTGGTGGATTCAGAGCTGGAGATTTAAAGATAAACGCAGAAAACTGCTGCTATGAGTAAACATACGAGCAGTTTGAGAAAGGCTAACATAGCAGACCAGTCTCTCCTAAAATGAGGACAATCATTTATTATTGTTTTACACTGCTTTTGTTAGTATTTTGTTCTGTTTTTGGATGAATTGTGTAATACAAATAAAATAAGTGAGGAGATGCGTTTAACTTGTATCCCTGAATCTTATATCTGACAGTGACTTTCTCACCTCTGTATATCTGAGTCGTGGATGGTTGGAGGGTCACAGTGGGCTCAGGAGGAGCTGATCAAATAAAAATATATCATTATCATTAAAAATCTATCCTGGTTTTATTGCTCTTGTTAATTGTAATTATATTTTTGTGTCCTGGTAAAAATTTGACTAAAAATCAACAATAAAAAGTTTAGTTTTTACCAAACAGATTAAATGATATTTAGACTCTACCAGCAGAGTGACTGAACACAACCAGGTGTGCACAAATCTAAACTGTGACACTGAACATCAACGCATAAACACACAATATCATGTAAACAACCTCAGTTTTATAGTCAAATATCACACAATTTACTTATTTCCAGAGGTGGGAAGTAACGAAGTACAAATACTTTGTTACTGTACGTAAGCTATCTGTACTTTACTTGAGTATTTATGTTGACATTGTGTTTTTCATAGTGTGAAGCATGCTGCAAAACAAACTGAGGTAGAATCACTGTGTTATTTAAGGCTGCATGAAAATCCTCTACAGATTAGTGCAGGATAAACAGGTTAGTTTGCTGTACTGTGATGGATTTAAAGGAAAGACCAGTGTGTGACTGGTGCACAGTGACAGTCCAATATAAAGTCAGTATAAACAGTGTACTGTGAGTGTAGAGACGAGGACAACTCATGAAACGTCTGCTTACATCAGACTGAATTCAGGTGGATAAATCTGTAAAGAGCAGCAAGACAGCTGATCACAGCTCATACATTAAGAAAATCTACTGGAGCTCTCAATAGAAAATAGCCTGAGCCATTAAAAACTGATTTTAGGGCTTTCCACACGCTGAATCCCACTTTAAACTCGTGTCCATTCTCTTCCGCTTATCCTTATCAGGGTCGCAGGAGGCTATAGACTATCCCAGCTATCATAGAGCGAGAGGCAGGGTACACCCTGGACAGGTCGCCAGTCTGTTGCAGGGCTAAGACAGAGACACAGACAAACATTCACACTCCCACTTATTTAAAATAATCAATTCACTTAACCCCACTAAGTGCATGTCTTTAGACTGTGGGAGGAAGCCGGAGTATCTGGTATTTCCTTTCATTTTTATCCATGTAGCTTTGTACAAGGATTTTGAGAACTCCAAGAGTTAATACAAAAGCGTACACTGAGGTAAGCAGCACACATGCCAATATCAGTGAGATACACTGCACTACTCACACAAATCATCATCTTCTTGTAAATCTGTGCTGTAAACTGTTCAGATAAACATCCATGAAAAGAGAATTAGTCTGTATGAAGGCAGCACACTCTTAATATGATCATTTTAAACACTCTGTGTTCCTCCGACACTGCCTCGTTTAAGTTTTGGACAAAATGGATTCTGGGATATTGCATTTCGTCATTTCGAGCTGATTGGAGACCAGAACAGCCAATCAGATTTTTTTTGCATCCAAGTCTGTGATTGGCTGGTTTTGTGGCACAAATATAACGGTGTACAGAAAGAGTTGAGCGCGCACGGGCAGAAATGTTGAGAGCGCGAGCAACACATTGCGAGCGAGCGCAAGTGCAAAAACTGAGCGAGAGGGGCTGCTGTTGTGTGTGTGTGGATAATAGCAAACACTGAGATACATTTTTTGCACGTAGCAATGAATTTTGTTCACTCAAATTTAGTTTTTCTTCACTCAAAATAAATTTCTCCTAAAAATGCAACACAAGTTTTTTTTACGTGCGCTCAATCTTTTTTTTTGATCGGTCAGAATAGTGGCACAAAAATAACGCCATATAAAACCGACTGACAACTGATTCCATAAATATACAAGATGGTGATGAGGAAACACACGGAGAAGACAGCTGAGGGGAATAAACATAATGACACAATACAGGAAGCAAAACTGAACACAGGATGGGACACTGTCAAAGTAAAACAGGAAACACTGAGACCTACACCTGAGACACACGGACTTGACAACAACAGTGATAAACAAACAGGGAGGCAATAGCAGAGACACAAGGACAGGAACAGATTTACAGTATTTAACTGTTTTTCTACGTGATGAAGAAAAAGCTGCTGTGAGAAAGAGAGAAACCTGTCGGCACCACCCTTTGACTTAAATTGTAAGAAACAAATGTGTAAAAATAGAAAGAAACTTCTGGCAGCTCATCATTATTATATCTATACTATATTTCTATAGTAGATGCTGAAAAATAGAAACATTTCTGTTTACCTGCACTTTAATCATTTGCTGTTTTACCTGTTTGGTAGTTGTTGAAATGGTTTGGCCTGTACCACTAAACTTGCTGTCTTCAGAACGTCTGCCCCCCTTCTTTCTTTCACATAATGGTATGATCCCAGCCTGTCTTTGCATGCGATTGGTGCGCCCATCAAAGCACGGATTCGTAGCAGGGCTGAAGATTCAGCTCCCACATACCGAGGGTCCATTAATAACTGGCTCGCAGGCCGGAAATAATTGTATCGAGGGCCGAATGTGGCCCGTGGACCGTAGGTTTGACACCCCTGATTTCGAGCATTGTAGGAGATAACAGCTACATATATGAACTGGAGTAAAAACAGTGTTTCTTACCTTCAGCGTTTCCACAGATGACTGTACTGAGCACTAAAATAATGAATAAAAACTCATCAGATATTTTACCTCAGAGTAAAGTTTTTTTTAAAGGCTTTACTCTGATTATTGATTATTGTAAATTTAGGGATGAACAATAATCACCAAATTTCTCCTGTTTGCTAAACAAGCTCTAAACAGTGACTCACTAATTCTCAGAGATCAGAAACATTTTCATTAATCGCTGCCGTTCAAACAACGTCAGACGTGTACTTACAGAAAAAGCCCATCATGCAGAGCAAAGAGAGCCCCATCGTCACATCCAGCCTGCTGCACTCTGATCCTCAGATAATCACAAACAGTTTTACTTTGCAGAAAAAAAGAGAAGTTGTGTTTTGTTTGGGTGTGACAGAGTTTTTCTACAGGTTCTTCTTCTGATTGGTCTCTCTGTGCTTCCTTCCCTTTTACACCAAACTCAAACAGCTCCTGTAGCTTTGACCGCAGCAGTTTTGTGACATGTTTTCCATCGCTTTAAGTCATATCTTACCAGGTCTTTTTTTACTCTGACAGCGTCCCCTGGATCATTATCATGCTGCAATGTTACTTGCATCATGATAAAGTCTTTTTAATGATTTTTTTATATTTTGATTCTTTATCGGAGGAATTATGTGGAAATTCTTCTTTCATGCTGCATAAAAACAGAAAACAGATTTTATCTGACTCTTAGCTGAAACATCATCATGCAGTGCTATAATAAAAATGACCTTTGACCTCAGATCTGTGAATCTTTTCACCTTGTGGTTAAATTCTATGATTGGCTGACACCCAAACAGAGTAAATGACTCACTGTGTGGTTGAACTGAAACTAAAGACCTGTATGTTTCACAAATTAAATTAACAAAGACAGCAAATAAATGTATCTTCTATTGGCACATCAAAGTGAATGTTACATGTTACCAACAAAGACTATGTAACTCTCTCCAGAGTCACATGCAGACGAGGTGACCTTTACTAAAGCTTACTGAAGCTGATCATTTCAGGCCCCAATAGTAACAAATGAAGAAAACTGAGTTACAGATAACTGATCACTGGAACACAGAGACTCTGGGTCATCACAAAATCTTCCATATGGTCTCTATCAAGGTCACAAAAGTTTCAACTTACAACATAAATGAGAATAACATCCTGTATGATTCGACAGAAGTTCAGTCTGTTTAGCTATGTGTAGACTGATATGTCAGATGATATTATGGTGTCCCTACAATACGAGTGAATAAACTCTTAAACATTATCAACACTTATTCATTATTTTCAGTTTTACTGTGGATTGTAATTATTTATTAAAAACTAAAAATCATTTGCAGAAGGTCAAAAACAGAGGAGAGATGTCAGGAGGTTTTTATTGTGTATCTAAAGGCATTTTAGTAATTATTCCTTAAATCATTTATTTTTATATTTTTACTCATGTTGCCATAGTAACTCTAAACTTGAATGCATATTGAGTAAATACACAAAGCACTGAAACAAACCCCATGTTGCTTCATTGTGTTAAATGTTTCAATTTGGTCATGACCAAACTTCCAGTTCCTCTTTACACATCCTGAGGTTTGATAGCAAGAATAAGACATTATCACATAGCACAGAGCCAAAGTGTTTTCAGGAGACATTGAGATTCATTCTGTGGGCTGATGGAGAAAAACATGAGATCACTGAGGGTTTTTAAGTGCAGATAAGCCTGCAGCTGCGTGCAAACTTTCATTCATACTTCACAGAAATACTGACACAGGGTGAAGGGTTTTAGAACGGTGGGTTGATGCAGGTTTGTGCATGTGCCCAGAGCCCTGGGGCTCTGTCCTCAGCTCGTACTGGGGTGGCCAACCTCTGACAGGATCAGCTGCCGGTTGGTTTTTAGGTGATCTTTCTTTTTGGCTCCTTGTTGCTTCTGCTGGTGTGGACACGTGTTTGTTTTTGGGTCTCCTGGATCTTTCTCTGTTTTCTCTGTTGTGTGTCTGTGAAGGTTCTCAGTCATCCAGGTCATCATAGTCAAAGGAGCTTGCAAAGAAAAGCGTCTGGACTTCTTTAAGTTGCTTGAAGACGTTTCACCTCTCATCCGAGAAGCTTCTTCAGTTCTAAGGTCAAATGGTGGAGAGTCCCACCATTTGACTCTCTGTTGTGGTTTTGCACCCTCATGATCACGTATGTTTTATCTCGCACACACACACACACACACACACACACACACACACACACACACACACACACACACACACACACACATACATGAGGTCATTGATGTTTGTTTAAGTGCAGAGATGGTGCAGATAGACTTGCAGCTATTTGCAAACTTGCGGTTTCAAAAATGTTAACACAATATTTTCCATCAGCCACGTCTCTTTAAAAAGTGATCCTTCCTGTCATGGTCTGATCTAAAGGTCCGAGTTTAAAACACCAGTAAATACTTTGTGCAAATAATTGTGGTCTCAGTCACTGCAGTTTCAAATCTTACTGCATGTTAATTTAGTAAAACAGGCTCCTCATTAAAGTCAAAAAGGACAAGAAAGCACTTGATTAAAAAGCTCCTTCCTTATATATGCTGACGTAAAACAAAATATCAGCTACACAAAATACTGCTGTCTGAAACATGCTGCATTTCCTCTTTCCTGCATGGCACAGATAAAAATGAGGCCTTTCAATAGATTAAAAATAAAATGTGGCAGAGTATAGAGTATCCTTAATTTCATTGTACATGTACGATGAGAATAAAGGGCTATTCTATTGGCGGTGTGAAGAGGGAAGGAATGAGGATTTGACCCAAAATGCAGACTCTTAGAAAAGGTTAACTTAAACCCAGCTGTATTGCTGGAATACAAAAAAAAATGCAAAACTACAAAAAAAATTATTTGAAACTAAACGGCAGGCAGAACACACAGCTGTACGATGAGGGAGACCGCGATGCAGGACAGAGAGAGATGCAGGCATAAATACACACAAGAACAAACAAGGGAACAAACCACAGGAGGGAATCGTAGCTAAGAGGAGCTAAGGAAGCACAGCTGGACACAATTTAAACTGAACATGATGCACAAAGCACAAGTGACTATGAAAGTAAAACAGGAAGTGTGCAAAACGCACATTGAGACACAGGCTGTGTCCAAATTCAGGGGTAGCATTCGTCGATGGCTGCATTTGTAGGCAATTATGTCACAGCGACGCGACGAAGGCTGTCCAAATTTGAAGAGTCCTCCAAATGCGGCGAGAAATGCGTCCTTCATTTCCCCAGATTTGAAGGATGTGTTGGCTGTATCGTTCGTGGCCCACCATATCCCAGGATTCATTTTGGATTTCAGGATTTCAGTTTGATATGTTTTAGGGAACAAAGACCAAATGGCTTAATTTCTTAAAATGAGAGGAGAAAACGATCACCTCTTCACTGGGGTGAAGAATTCGGCCACTGTGGCATGGAGGTACAAGAATAATTCAATTTGCACATCATATTCATATGAGTATGGTTTTATTAACCCTCATACTGTACAGAACCGGTGATGTCCAGACGGTATTCCTCTTGTGTTCTGCTGTGAAAACTTTAGGGATTAACATACTTGCCATGTTTTTCTCTCTTCTCTTATTTTTTGTGTGTGATCAGGACAATTCTGGAGAAGATGGGCCTGCATGGGAAAGTCACCCGCATGCAGGCTAGAAGAAATGGGATAACTGAAGGGTGGCTGGCCTCTCCCTTAGAGATAGGGTGAGAAGTTCATCCATTTGGGAGGGGCTCTGAGTAGAGCCGCTGCTGCTCCACATCGAAAGGAGCCAGTTGAGGTGGTTCGGGCATCTGACAAGGATGCCTCCTGGGCGAGGTTTTCCGGGCATGTCCCACTGGGAGGAGGCGCTGGGGCAGACCCAGGACACGCTGGAGAGATTATATCTCTCGGCTGGCCTGGGAACGCCTTGGTGTTCCCCCGGATAAGCTGGAGGAGGTGGCTGGGGAGAGGGAGGTCTGGGCTTCTCTGCTTGGGCTGCTGCCCCCGCAACCCGGCCCCGGATAAGCGGAAAAACATGGATGGATGGATGGACAAACAATAACAATAAAACAAGAATATTTATAATACATCAACAAAAATAAAGCCTGGGATCCTCCTGGTTTAAAATACGGTCCACGACTGGGACACTCAGGTTAATCCTGCAGTACAAGGGTCTGCTCTGGTTAAGGAAAAGGTGGAGAACAACAAACAGTTTTAGTAGAAAGGTATGATTTTATTTATTTTATGACATCAAAGCATTATTGTGATTATCAAGCTTAAGTCAAATATACTAATAGGCTGTGAAAAGACTTAAAATTTATACACTTCATTTGTGTAACTAACTGTTAGGTTTTATGTTGGCACAAACGGCAATTATACTGCAGCTAGCAAAAGCATGAAGCACCAGGCAGAACTCTTTGTGTGATCTTGTGCACGAGGAAGATGACCGAGACGAGCGCTGTTCCTGGAGCCCCAGTCCCTCTCAGTCAGCTCCCCCGTAGCACTGCTCTTTATTGTGGTTACATGAATATGCATAGATTCATTAACATATGACATCTCACACAGGCATGCATGTGCTCAAATAATACCATCTGTGTACGTGTAAGTATGCGCGCGTGTGTGTGTGTGTGTGTGTGTGTGCGTGCGTGGGGGAGGTTGTGTGTACATGGATGTGTGTATGTGTGTGTATGTGGGTCAAAATATGACCCAAAGCTGGTGCTAGGAGCCCAGCTGACCACCTAAATAAAAGGCACTTATACTTATATAAGTATATATATAAGTATAGTAAGTAAGTATATACTTATACTCAACAGATGCAGAGTAGATGTCCTCCTATAATATAAATCGGAAAGAGAAGGTACGACCTCTCTCATGACCTTAGGATGTGTGTGTATGCCAGAGCACTGTGGAACGCACACAGAGCCTTTGCAGACTACTAAGGATGAGACAATCTATCAATATGTAATCGATTATATACCTCTAAGCATATATGATTATATGGTTCCAAGCATAAATGACAAACCAACAATATAACTCTGACACTAAGCTTTTTTGTGAACTCAGAAATAATCATGTTTTCTGCTTTGTTGCATTTTTACAGCCCATCTATGCACATAAATAAGTTACAGGATCAAATGAATAACAGAAAATAAATGGAAATAGAAAATGTTCTTCTATAAGTTTCAAAGAGATTTAGTTTACATATTTTATATAATAAAGTGAATGTGTACGAATGACCGGCAATCATTCAGTCACTGGAATTATGAAAAATGCTAAGTAATTCCTAAATGCATGTAGATTAAAGACAATTATTTTACCTGGATATCACTGTCTCTGACGAGCCTAAGGTACAAAACATGCCGGCGACGACGATAAAGTTTTTAAGCTCCTAGAGAATTAAAAAAGTACAAAAAACTGAGCGACATTTCTGAGTCCTTTTCAAAGTTTTCGCGCTGCGGTGCTAGCGACCGGAAAAATGCAGAATTAAGTGCGGACTTGAACGAAGGCTAGAAGACTGTCCAGTTTCACAGCCGTTTGCTTCCAACCTACCGGCCTTTCTGCTGGAGTGGACACGTGATTGTTTGGTCTCCTGGATCAAACTGCTGGGGTGCATTGTTGCTGTTTCTCACTCTCATGATCAAGTATGTTTCGTGACACACACACACACACACACACACAAACTAGGTAAGAAAACTAAGACGACCTAAAAACATAAACAGAGGGATAACAACTAGACAGGGCAGAATCATGACCTCTGAATATTAAATAACCCAAAACTATAAAGTCCAAACACAAAACGCTGGGTGCAAACCCAGGATCACGACTATATTTATATACCAACAACAGCCTTTGACACACATGTAGGCAATGTGGCTGCTTAGAAGAACAAAGATGTCATTCTGTAATGCCATGTTTGTAGTTTGATCTCATATTATCACTGCATGATCTTACTTGTTGAATAAAAATATCACTGTACATTTGTGTATAGTTGAATATAGTAAAAACAATTTTTTAGGGTTTAAAAAGTTTTAATTTATCAAAACATAAACAATATTTTCCTTTTGCATAGTCTTCAGTGAGACGGCTTCAGAGCGTAAACAGGTCAAAAACAAGCTTTGGTGCTCAGCAGCTCAAAAAGTGTTTAAGTTGTTGACTTTGACTGTTCTCTCTGTATTCTGACACATGATGGCAGAGCCGCATAAAAAAGTGCTGCCAAGTAAAAAAGCAGTAAAAGAGTCACAGACACAGAAAAAGCTCTTCAAAATTCACCAGTGACTCAGTTCATTTCAAAACACTTTATTAAACTGAATTATTGCAGAGACAAAACAAGACAAACAATCAGCGTAATAACAAAAAGCTGTGAAGGGCTTTTTTTCTAACTCTGTCTGTTTCACATTTTCGTTGCCTAATTGTTACGTCCACTCTTACCAGTACCAGTTTATACAGAGATCAAATTAGTACTGAGCAGGATTGAGTTCAGTTTATTGATGCGGCCCTCCACAACAGGCCCAGTTTCTCATGTGGACCCTCAGGAAAATGAATTGCCCACCCTGCTTCAGAGGGTCTCTGTGCCACAGCAGACTCCTGACCCAGAATCACACTTACAGTAAGTCATCGTCTTCAAAAGCAACCGAATGATCTGTGAGGTCAAGCTGCTCAGTTATTATTCATTTCTGGCTCTTTTCCACAGTGTTACCCCAGCAGGTGGTAGATGACCGCCCCTCTCTGAGCCTGGTTCTGTCAAAAGTTTCTTCCTGTTAAAAAATAGTTTTTCATTCTCACTGTCACCAACTGCTCACTCATAGTCGTCTGATTTGGAGTGTTTCTCTGTATTGTTGTACAGTCCTTACAATATAAAGCCCCTGGAGGCGACTGTGGTTATGATTTTGCACCTTATAATAAAAATTGTCAACTTTTATTTATATAGAACCAAATTACAGCAACAGACAGCTAAACTGAATTGAACTGAATTACTTGACAGTTGTGTGCGCTGTCTGAGGACAGTCACTGTGTTTGTAAGTAGCCATGTTCATTTTGTCACATGTTCTTTCTACTTTCTCCTCTTTGGATTTTAAACAATTTGTTGAGCACTAATGTGCACATGAAGCCCATTAGTGCTTTGAGTGCTCCAAGCGGGTAAAAAAGCGCCTCCGTCCAGTGAAAGAGCGCTGCCTGCTGCCGCTCAAAGAGGTCAGAGTCCGCTGGGTCCACAACGCAGGGTCGTGTCATTCTGTCAGGGGTGTCGAGTGTGGATGCGAGGAAAGGAGGACCCAAACGCTGGACTCACAGGGAGGTGAAGGCTGGTGTTTATTATGACGAGCAGATGAGCTGAACATAAGATGACTGGCTGAACTGAAATGACTGGCTTAACTGAACACACGTGCAGAGTGGACAACATGAACATCAATGACACGACAAAGACCAGGATGAAACTGAGGACTTAAGTACACTGGCTAATGATGATGATTAGGGACCGGTGAGAACACAGCTGAACATAATGAAACAGGAAGTAGAGCTAATGACACTGAGACAGAGGGCTGGCACGGTGAAGCGGGAAACATGAATGTGGAACATAAACTGAACATGAACTGAAAACACCAGGTGAACCACCCAGGAACCCTGACACAGTCTTGACTTTAGACAACTGAGCAGAAGATGATTGAATCTGAACAGAAGAGGAGAAAATCAGATGTCTGAGACAAAGTCTGAGCAGAAAACTGAGAATAAATTATTCTGAAAGACAGTTTGGAAACTCAACAGAAGAGAAATATTTTATTTAACTGCAATGCAGCCTGTGAACTGAGATGAACTTCGATTCAAAGCAACTGAGCAGCAACTTGGCAACTGAACAAGAGCAAATTAATGTCTATATGAAACTGACAGACAGTTTGGCAACAGAACAGAAAACAAGTGATTCTCAACAACTGAGCAACAATTTGGCAAATCAACAAAACAGAAATGACTGTAAATTTTTAATCTGAGCAGAAGAAAAGCTGCTCTGGAAACATGAGCAATAGTTTGACAGGTGAACAGAAAGAGCTTGAAACTCAGCAAACACGAGGCAGTTTGATACCAGAACAAAAGAGAAATGTCTCCCAAGAACAGCAACAACTTCAAGTCTGTGAATGTAAAGTGAGTGTAATCTCTAAGACTTGGAACTGCAGATTAGAATATTTTGATGAACATGAAACCATCAGAAATGTTACATGAACCAAATCAGTAAAAGTGGAAGATGGAGGATGGCAAACATGCAAAAGAAAAATCAATACTGAGCAGAAGTATTGTTGTGTGAAAATGTCACATAAGGTGTTCAGCATTAGAGGGGACATGAAACACTACATGTAAAAAAAGGCTAATTTACATCATGGAGCCCAGCTCTCAAAAACTGACACAGATGTAACTCTGACTGTGAAGCTGGATTTAAGAAATAACTGCTTAAAGCTATAAAAACACATGTATCGCCATATTCTGTCAGTACAGAGCATGACTCCACCAGGTCAGTTGGCTACTTTCAGTCAAAAGACTCACATTAGGTTGTGTTAGGTAACTAATAACAGAACCAATAACTCGAGCAAAATTAGGACAGTAAAACATCAGTTTAATGGGGTCACTGGCTGCACCTCGTGCCTGTCCCATCTGTGGCTTCCTGTTGGAGAACAATAAAGTTTATTATAAAAACATCGTCTGCCCTCGATGTAAAGTGAAGTTCTGTTCTGTGTGTTTGAGTCTTTACAGAGAGTGTAACGTTAACTGTACCTTATTGACTGTTTAGGAAGTGCGACCCTCAGACGCACCTCTGTACCTGTGTGGAGGAGGAAATCATCCTCATTTACTTTCATTGATTTAAACATGTGGTCTCTGATATACACATGGTATCATTTGTTGTGTGTTCTGTATTGTAAAGATTTTTTTTGTGCAAAAATGTGAAAATGAAATGAAATGTGTTTTCTTCTTCTCAGAGCAGGTGATACAGAGCTGAGTGTGGAGCTGGAGAAAAAGCTTTATGTGTAAAACTGGTTACAAAGTAGCTGTTAGTCAGCCAGCAGGTGATAAAAGCATCCAGGAAGCTCAGACTTTGTATCCAGTGTCTCTGTACATTATGTGCTTCTGTGAGGTGGAGAGCTAACAAACCAAACACTGCATGGGACTGTTGTGACTGTACCTGCATCCCATCTTCATTGTAGTAAGCAGCGCTCTCCTCTGGTGTGTCGTGTTGGCCTGTGAAGATGATCAAATTCATCCACAAATGAAAAAAAAACATGTTTTTAAAGGATGTTTGTTTTATTTTTAAACTGCACGCGTTTTATGTACTCACTCTTTCTTCTAAGATCTTTAAACTCAATAAGAGAGGAGGCGACGTTTTCATATTCATCTGCTCCTGAAATGTTCATAATTTTATTTACAGGATTGTAAAAACATTGAATTAGTTTCATTAAATCAAAAACAAGATTCATCTCTAACTGTTCTGTGCTTTTCAGCACATATACTGACCATTTCTGTTTGTCACTTGTGTGACTGATTCATAGACGTCAGCAGTACCTAAAGAAAAAAACAAGCCAGGCTCACATTAATCATTTTATTAGTTACACTAAAGATCAGAGCAAACACAGAAACTCTGTGTGAGTCAAAACCAGGACTGTAAGATCTTTAAATGTTCTTTAAAAAACTGCTGAACACAAACTGAACCTGACAAATGTTCGTGTTAATGGAGGTTTAATAAAAGTCAATATTAATAATGATAATAAAGACTGTTTTTCAATGCTGACCATGTTGAAGAGAGCCGTACACATGAGTTTCATTCTGGTTGACTCCATGATTTGTGGAGGAGCCCGGACTGTGACTCTCAGACTGGATCGACCTAAAACAGGAAATAAACACAATAAACTCAAAAGTAACTGATGTTTGTTTAAAATAATAATAAAAAGTATTTTACCAACCTGGTGAAACAGGAATCTGTGAAAGAGACAAATGTTATTACACATGTTTGTCATGTATAAATTGTTCCACTGATATTTAGTGTCATGAGATCAGAATACATGTATATGAGTGAATAATTAAAGTGTATGTAGCAAATAAACTCTCTAATACAGCATGAAAAGAAGAGGCTCTTACACTTGGACTGTCTGCAGCGATACAACAAGAGCAGGAGAATAATAATGAGAGAGACTCCACAAACCAGTCCAACCATCAACCACACAGGAGATGAAGAGCTGTCAGCTCCAGACACAGCTGCTGAAATGACTAATAATAATTAAGTAATAATAAAGTATAATACTTATTATTATACTGCATATTTCAGTTCTCACAAAATAGATCCAGGTGACTTCAAGCATTAAACAGACAATCTAATGTTTCTTCTCAAGCATGAAAATCATTTTTACAAAAATCCATCAAATGCTTTGATCCTGCTCACCTTTAACTGACATCCAGCTCTGTGCTGACTCTCTTCCTGAGTACTGACACTTGTAGAAACCTTCATCAGACTTTGACACTGCAGAGATCTTCAGCTCCCCTCGGGTATCATTTTGAATAAGTTTGTCATTGTGATAGAAAAACACATTGGAAAGTATTTTTTGTGTTCTCAAACTGCAGCTCAGACTAACAGAAGCTCCCTCAGTCACAGGATGAACAGGACTCACCAGGATAGAAACATCATCTGTGAAACAATCACACACAATTGTTTCAGTCAGACCAGCTGATGCACACTTTTAGGAAAAGCTGACATGCAAGCTTCAGGGAGATTTTCACAGAAGCGACTCTGTGAAACAGATGATCGACTTGAATCCAGGTAAGAAAGAAATGCATGTAGTAAATGAAGTAGAATGGCTGATCCTTTTATTTTGCAAGCTCATAATGTGATCTAACAGAGACTCACTTAGTAACTGATCTAAGGGTTGTGAATAGAATGAAATAAAAATAACTGCATTAAAAAACTTAAGTACCAAGAAGGCCTGTGGGCCTGATGCTGTTACATTTGCTGATGAGCTGACTCCAGCTTGGAGTCCTGTTGATATCAGCTTCATCCTCACTATATAGAAAAAGGCTGCAATCAGCATAATAATGATCACAGACGTGCAGCAGTAACATCAGTAGTAATGAAATCCTTTGAATGCATTATGGTTGAGCACTGAATGGAAAGTACAATTTGAATATAATTACTTTAACTCACTTGATTTTAAAGCATTTAGAAAACCCCTCAGCTTATGCACGATTGTTATTTATGATCTAAGATCAGCGTTTAATACCACAAACACTTATACACTGTTAAATAACATGAAAGTGGATCCCTATATAATCAGATGGTTGTTTGGCTATTTTCATTAAAAAAACAACAGGAAGTTAAAGTCAGTTCTGCTCGTTCACACATACAATTTATAAGAACAAGAGTCTCACAGGGCTGTGTGAGATCTCCTGTTCTTTTCACATTTTATTTTAAAAATTGTGGAAATCAGAAGGGATTGTGCAGTGGTATAAGAAACACACCTTTGTGTTAAATATAAAGAAAAATAATCGTCATATTTATAACGATCATTGATGAAAGATCTATTGGAGATCTCAGCTTGGTTTCAATGACTGGAGAGAAGTTTGAACAAGTGACAACATTTCAGTGTTTAGTCTTCCCTGCAGGAGTCAAATTATTATCAATACAATTGCTGAATCATTATGGGTGAAATTGTGGGTGAGTGTTTGCATTTTTGTTTGTTTTTTGCATGATGTGTTTCCCTAAGTTACTCTGAATGGAGACAATAAAAGTTTATCTAATGTGATGACAGAGATGTTGAGCTTTTTAGAGTTTCATTCTGATGGAGAAAATATAAAATACTCATTTAATTAGAGAACAAAAACCAAGAATATTGTTTGAAGCTTTGGAGCCTAAAATCATCTGAAATTCTCATTTTTGTTTGTGTTGCCACATAGAATTACTTCACATAGAGCAAAGCTGGGACAAATGTTCATGTGACGTCTAAATCACTCAGATCCAAGAAGTAAATGTATAATAACATACTCTGTACAGTGATGTTGACTGCACTGCTGAACTCTCCTGATCCAGACTCACACCAGTACACTCCAGTATCTGACTTTGATGTGTTGATGTCACATGTGGATCCAGTCATTCTCCTACAGTCAGAGAGTCGGCCGTCCTCAGAGAACTTCCTCACTCTCCACTCAGTGAAGTTTCCCTCACAGGTCAGTGAGACAGAGTCAGAGGTGAAGTGTTGCACTCTGTCAGGACTCACTGTGAGAGACGCTGCTGAATGAACATCTGGAAACAACATGCAGTGAAGAGACAAAGCTCACAGATGTTAGGATTCACAATATCACAGAGAAAAAATAGTTCTTGCTAAACCCACCATAACTGCAAATAAATCTATGAATGAGATTTGTTAATACAGATTTAAATGTTGTGACTCCTGTAGCTGGAAAGATTTCACTGAACCATCTGGGTCTCTCAGTAATAATCTCACAGCATCATTAGAAGCTACATTAGAAGTTTCTATAAACCTGCTTTCCTACAGTTTGTCCACAGCGTGCATGTTTGTTGTTGCACAAGCAAAGATCTTCACCATCTGTCATGTAATAAGATGTCTGACATTTGTGACCTTATTACAAACAGTCAGATCATTATCAGACAGTTTAACATCAGCAGATCTTTAATGTTTGTTCTCTTTGCTTCTACAAATCATGACAGCACTTTTATGGGCATCATGTCTGATATCATTTTTCACAGCAAAAGCACAACAACATGAGGACTAAAGACCACGAGATCATCTGTGTACATAATGTGCTTCAGAGGAGTCCTGCCAGCTTTACAGACTTTCTAATCATCACCATGAAGATTAAAAAGACCTGGAGACAAAATTCATTCTTGTTTAACTCGGTGAGAAACAAACAAGGAGGAATTTGAATAACAACAGAAGTGTCTGACTGAAGCTCAGTTTACTTGAATGTAGTGAGAAAGGATGAGATTCAATTTAATGCTTATGAGGAAACTTAAATAAAATCATTTAATGCAATTTAATTGTAATTGGACATCAGATTTCAATGTCAGCATGCCGCTGCAAGAAAAATAATGGTGAATTAAAGTGATGACATAATTTATTAGAGAGAAACAAACTGACCTGCAGACCAGACAAACTTTGGTTGACTGTGATCAGTGTGATACTCTGGGTCTCCTCTTCCAGCTCTGCACACATATCCTGCTGTGTGTGTCTGTCCATGAATGATGTAGGAGTCCTGTGCAGTCCCACTGCCATCAGGTAGCAGCTCATAACTGGAGGATTTCTCTGATAGATCAGGAACAGCTTTATACCAGTAGAAGCTCCATCCTGCAGACGGATGTTCAACCTCACAGTTCAGAGTTACTGAGGCTCCAGGACTCAGCCATGATGGAGACACAGTGAGGACAGGACGGGGTTCATCTGTTCAAAAAAGATTTTCTCTCAGTGAACATGTAGTACAGTCTCTGAACAGTGAGCTCAGTTTATACAAAGAATAATAATCTCAGTGTCATGGTCCTGGGTCTTTTGACCCAGCGTTTTAAGTTTGAGTTTATTTTGTTCATTAGGTTATCTAAGTTCATTTGGTTATTAGACTCCTTGTGTTTTCTTCCCCTGTATTTAAGCTTCCCCTCACCCTTCGTGTTTCATGCTGCGTGTCTTATGTTATCAAGTTTGTATTATTATGCCTAAGTGTTTCTAGTTATTATTTTCCCCTCGTGTTTCCAACCATGTTAAATCTCCCCTGCTCTTCATGCGTTTCATGTCTGTGTCTTACGTTGTCAAGTTCGGGTTGTCATGTCTGTCTCATTATGTTTCCTGTTTTATTGTGAAGAGGTCTGGTGTTCTGTGTTCATCATGTTCAGTTTTACTCTCCCACTGTGACGTCATTATGTTCATGTGTGCCAGCTGTTTCCTCATGTGTCTCCACTTCCCCTAATCACCTCCTGTGTATTTAAGTCCTCTGTTTTCAGTGTGTGATTGTCAGGTCGTCTGTTGTCCACGCCATGTTTCCTATGCCATGCTTCCAAGTTTCTTGTCTAGGTTTTTCTTATTGTTTGTTTAGATTTCCCAGTTTAGGTTTGTGTTAATTTTGCTTCAGTTTGCCTTGCCCTTTGTTTGTACCTTTTTTACCAGCCATATTAAACGGCTCGCTTTTTGTTAACATTAAAGTTTTGTTCCCTGTTCCTTGGAGTCTGCATTTTGGGTCCTTTTTCAATTCATACAGTCTGCCCTCGCCAGACTGTGACAGAACGACCTGACCAGAATGGACCCAGCAGACATCTTTGAGGATTTTTGGGAGTTCAGCACTCGTGTGACCATTCTCCATGGACAGTGGAAAATCTATTCTGCGTGCAGACAGGAGAGTGAGAAGGAGTCAGTTAGAGTTCAGCTGTACCGGATTCTGTCTGCATACCCGGCTTACATGGAGGGATTGTCGGAGGATTTGCACGGCTTCATCCGCACCGTGTTGCCAAAGCAGCCCCCCAGCATGCAGACTGAATTACTCCAGCCCCTCTGTGACGCAGCCCTCCCTATGCCAGCTATAGGAGCTAAAGTTGGCGTGTTGAGTCTCCCGCCTGTCTCCATGTCCATGTCGCCACTGCAGCAGACAAGTGCTGCGTTTTCCTCACCTCAACCGGTGGCTGCTTCCAGCGCTACATTCATCTCAGCCGTAGCGGCGCCGGCCTCCACGACCACGGCTTCCAGGAGGAGGCGGCGTCCAGGTCGTCACCACGGCTCACAGCAACATGAGGTGGGTGATTGTATTCTGAATCCACGCGTTTTTTCTAAGGACAATATTGGAACAAACACTGCCTTAAAGGTTCATGGGCATGTTTATGAAATGACTAAGACTGAAAAATCACCAGCCAAGTCTTCCACGGAATATCTTATCCCTCTGCACAATTACCTAGCATCCCAGTGTATTGATCATGCTATGAACTTTGCTTCCAAGAAGCCAAATTATAAGACTGTTTGCACTGGAAGTGCTAGCCATGAGGCTCAGCTAAGCTACTGTGGGACCGAGATCCAGGCCAGGTTGGAGCCAGGGGCTAAGTTGGAGTTTGTGCAGCCTTTTCCTGTGTCTGCTGGAGGGCCCGAGGAGCCCGTCCAGCCTCATGCTTCGTCAGCTGGCGGGCCCGAGGAGCCCGTCCAGCCTCATGCTTCGTCAGCTGGCGGGCCCGAGGAGCCCGTCCAGCCTCATGCTTCGTCAGCTGGCGGGCCCGAGGAGCCCGTCCAGCCTCATGCTTCGTCAGCTGGCGGGCCCGAGGAGCCCGTCTGGCCACCTTCTGCTTCACCACCTGTGGCTGCAGCGCCACCTCCTGCGGCTCCCGTGCCGCCGCCTGCAGGACCACCACCTGCTGCGCTACTGCTTGCTGCTTCTACGCCTCAGCCTGAGGACGACGCCTCACCTGGTTCTGCCACACCTCAGTCTGAGAACTCATACGAACTCATTTCACCCACTATAGACTGTGTGTTGCTGCAACTTGAAAAGCAACCTGCCTCGTCAGCTGGAGGGCCTGAGGAGCCCGTCCAGCCTCATGCCTCGTCAGCTGGAGGGTCCGAGGGGACCGTTCAGCCGCCACCTGCGGCCGCCTCGTCATCACCTGGTCCAGCTTCGTCAGAGTCTTCAGCCTCGTCTGGTCCAGCTTCGTCAGAGTCTTCAGCCTCGTCTGGTCCAGCTTCGTCAGAGTCTTCAGCCTCGTCTGGTCCAGCTTCGTCAGAGTCTTCAGCCTCGTCTGGTCCAGCTTCGTCAGAGTCTTCAGCCTTGCCTGGTCCGGCCTCTGCTGCGTCTGGCCCTGCCTCGCCTGGTCCGGCCTCTGCTGCGTCTGGCCCTGCCTCGCCTGGTCCTGTTGTGCCAGCTGGAGGTTCAGCCAAGCGCGCCCAGCATCCTTCCACGCCATCGCCTGCAGCGCCGCCACCTGCGGCTTCCACGCCGTCGCCTGCAGCGCCATTATCTGTGCCTGCCACGCCTCAGCCTTGTCTCCTTCCACCTGCCAAGCCACGTCCAGGTCCAGCACGGCTGTTTCCGAAGCCTGTCAGGACAGCCTGTCGACGGAAACCAACCAAACCATCCAAGGATTATCGTCCACGCCGTCGACCACCCGCCAAGCCGCCCGACAGGTCTCGTCCACGTCACCGCCGGCCACGAGCCAAGCCACCCGACAGGTCTCGTCCATGTTGCCGCCGGCCACGAGCCAAGCCACCCGAGTGTGGCCAGCCATGCTTGCTTCGCCACTGCCACCTTCCACATGGCCGTCCCCCTGAACCCTTGAACTATGGACTACTGTGCCATCGGCCTCCAGGTCGGCCACCTGAACTACTCCGCCATGAACTCCTTTTCTGCCGAGATCATGGTCGCCCTCCTGAAACAGGGTCTCGGACTCTTAAGCCCTTGTGTTTGGACTGAGTGCTTCAGATTCTTTGTTTTTGTGGTTTTGTTTCTGGCCCTCCGTCCTGGACCCCCGCCGCCCGCCCTGGGTGGGTTGTTTTGGTTTTGTTTCATGTTTGTTTTCTTGTTGCTGCATTTCTTTGTTCATGGTTTTGGGCGTCTGGAATCCGCCCTTGAAGGGGGGGCTCTGTCATGGTCCTGGGTCTTTTGACCCAGCGTTTTAAGTTTGAGTTTATTTTGTTCATTAGGTTATCTAAGTTCATTTGGTTATTAGACTCCTTGTGTTTTCTTCCCCTGTATTTAAGCTTCCCCTCACCCTTCGTGTTTCATGCTGCGTGTCTTATGTTATCAAGTTTGTATTATTATGCCTAAGTGTTTCTAGTTATTATTTTCCCCTCGTGTTTCCAACCATGTTAAATCTCCCCTGCTCTTCATGCGTTTCATGTCTGTGTCTTACGTTGTCAAGTTCGGGTTGTCATGTCTGTCTCATTATGTTTCCTGTTTTATTGTGAAGAGGTCTGGTGTTCTGTGTTCATCATGTTCAGTTTTACTCTCCCACTGTGACGTCATTATGTTCATGTGTGCCAGCTGTTTCCTCATGTGTCTCCACTTCCCCTAATCACCTCCTGTGTATTTAAGTCCTGTTTTCAGTGTGTGATTGTCAGGTCGTCTGTTGTCCACGCCATGTTTCCTATGCCATGCTTCCAAGTTTCTTGTCTAGGTTTTTCTTATTGTTTGTTTAGATTTCCCAGTTTAGGTTTGTGTTAATTTTGCTTCAGTTTGCCTTGCCCTTTGTTTGTACCTTTTTTACCAGCCATATTAAACGGCTCGCTTTTTGTTAACATTAAAGTTTTGTTCCCTGTTCCTTGGAGTCTGCATTTTGGGTCCTTTTTCAATTCATACAGTCTGCCCTCGCCAGACTGTGACACTCAGTCTGTATGAACAGAAACACATTTTACAAAGTGTTCAAACAGCTTAAAGCAAATATGACTTACTGTCAGAAACTGTCAGTGTGACTGAATCACTCCACTCTGTTGTTTCATGCTGTGAACTTTTCATTCTGCCCTTACAGCGATAGTTTCCACTGTTCAATGATGAAGCAGAAATAATCCTGAATTCATTTTGATTTGGAGGTTTTCTGATGCTGTTTGCTTCCCACTCATAATCCCACTCAGTGTCTCCTCCATGGATCTCACATCTGACAGTGATCGTCTCTCCTCTGTATATCTCAGACCAGTTTGGATGCAGAGTCACAACAGGCCTGATTGAGACTGTTAATGTTCAAGAAAGTACAATAAAAACACATGAATGACAAAAGGTACAATTACCATCAGATGTAGTGCTTTGTGGTAAGTTCAAGTTTGAACTCACCAGTTATCACCAGTCAATATCAATGGCACTGACAGTAGCTGCACATAATGTTTTGTCTGTGAGATGATTATTTCTATATTCATTAAATGAAATGGCCTGTATTTGTATAGCGCTTTAATAGACCCTAAGGACCCCAAAGCGCTTTACACATTCAAACACTGGTGATGGCAAGCTACATTGTACCCACAGCCACCCTGGGGTGCACTGACAGAGGCGAGGTTCATTAAGTGAAAAAGACCCAGTGTGTGTTTGTCATGAGACCAGACTCTTTAACTAAAATCTGAAACCTCTAAGATCATTTCAACAATAGACAACATGCTAAAAACAACTGAAGGAACTGCATCATATGTTGGTGCAACAGGGAGTAATAAAAATAAAAATAACACAAATACAGAAGTGAAAATATTGGATGTAACTGTTGTTCTTAGTGAATGTGGTGGAGCAGCTGAAACAGGTTCAGCATTTGTTCTGCACTTCATGTATTAGAGCTGCACAGCAGAGACGTTACTCTGATATGTTTTGTTCTCTTCACTGTGAATAAAAAGCTGCTTTTCAAAATATGTTACTGAGCAGCACAAATGAAACAGCTACAAAGCTGCAAGAACAACAGATTCTTACTAATGTTGATAAAACAGATCTCCAACTTACATGATACAGTCAGTGTGATGGTATCACTCCACTCTGTTAACATATAGGTCCTTGTGCCCCGGCAGCTGTATTCTCCACTGTCAGACTCAGCAGCGCTGCTGATTCTGTATTCATTGGATGTTTCAGGTATGTTTGACTGGCCTCGTCTCCATTCATACGTCCACTGAGCTCCTTCACCTCCCTGAATGTCACATCTGACAGTGACTGTCTCACCGCTGTATATCCAGGGTGGCTGCAGGGTCACAGTGGGCTTACTGGGAACTGTTCACATAAGAATGATCCAGTTAGGAAAAGAGAAACATAAAAACTCTGCTGTTTATAACATAAGAGTAGAGTCACTGCAAAACAGCTGATTCACAGACAAACAGTTTGAAGACTCAACATCAAAACAAAGTCACAATAAAACTATTTATAGCTTTCAAACTGTAAGACAACATTTTTAGTAAAATGTACAAGTATTTACTTTGTACAGTTATCTTTTATTTATATTCTTTATAAATAAATTTATTATTTACAAAAAGTTACTGATTTTTTTTAATGAGTTGTCTTAAGTCTGATTTACTTTCACAAAGATGCGATCTTTGAGGTGTATAAACAAATCAGTGTGGATAAACAAGAAAACACTTTAGATTAAATCTAGAAACAGGATGAGGAGAGACTTTTTTTAAATCCCAGGATTAGTTAGGCTCTTGAAGAGGTTACTCTGTCAAGGCCAATCCTTAATCTCACAGTCTTAAAGTAGACACAACAAAACTGAAGTTTTTCTATTTTTCTATTTCCATCTCTCCAAGTAATCCTGCTGTCAGAAAGAGAAACAGAAGAACAGACTAGTCCCCAAAGACAGGACGTGACAGTAATGACAACTTTATACAAAACTTTTCAAACTCAAAATTTCACAACTCTTTATAGGAGCAGAAGAATAAATAAACAAAAGTGACAAATGTAGAAAAACAGCAACACAGTTCAAAGAACATTAACATGTCGAGTAAAACTGGAAAATTTGTCTCATGAAAATATTACTTAAACGAATTAAAAGGAAGTGACTGACTCCATGTCAGACTCAAGGCCATGAAGCACCTTAAAAGCAAATAATTAAATCCTGAAATCAGTTTGAAAACATGCTGGGAGCCAGTGTAACAGTGGGACAGGTGTAATCCCATGTGATTCGATGTGATGTGATGTGTTTGAGTTGGTCTGCAGTCATTCATCTGATTGTTTGCTGAGACTGTTTCAGTGATCTAGGTGTGAAAAATCAAAGCATGTAAAATGGTTTCCTGTCTTTAAATGTTATAAAATGATTCATAACTTATGTTGCAATTAATCCAGAAATATTTTTTGTTATTGTCTTGAGATTTTCCAGCAGAGAAGCAGCTGATGGCAGCATGTGTTCAGCGTGTGTTCAGCGTGTGTCCAGCATGTGTTCAGCGTGTGTTCAGCATGTGTCCAGCGTGTGTTCAGCGTGTGTTCAGCTGAGGAGATTCAATGGCAACATTTAAAGTTTCTCCTGAGTTTAGCTGAAAGACATTAGCTCACATTCAGTTTTGAAACAGTGATGGAAACTCTGCGTTTGCAGCCACAGACACAAGGCAGCTGGGACAATGACAATTGCATTTATTTTTTTCATGTTACAAACACATTTTTTTTCTTTTCCGGATGTTTAACTCTGAATGACGACTGAATATTTTTATAAAGGAAAAACTGTTTTACATGACTTTGGATGCTAAACTAAAAAAAAAAACAAAAACTGCAGTACTGTTTAAAGTATTTTGTTGTGTTTTGGGAATTAAAATGAGTGAAATGTGTCCAACTTACCTGTTACTCTCAATGTGGTGATGTCACTCCACTCTGTCCAGGAAAAGTTTCTTCTGCCCCGACAGCTGTATCCTCCACTGTCAGACTCAGCAGCGCTGCTGATTCTGTATTCACTGGAAGTTGGAGGTGTGTTTACCTTAGCTGGTCTCCATTCATACGTCCACTGAGCTCCTTCACCTCCCTGAATCTCACATCTGACAGTGACTGTCTCACCTCTGTATATCTCACCGCTGTGTATCTGAGTCTTGGATGGCTGCAGGGTCAGAGTGGGCTTAGGAGGAGCTGTTAAAAAAATATCATTAACAAACTTAAATATAAAATCATTATTAAAGTTGTCCCAGTTTTTATTGCTCTTGTTAATGGTAGTCATAATTTTGCATGCTGTAGACAATATGAGTTGAAAATCAGCAATAAAAAAGTTTTGTTGTATTAATTATTACTAAAAGACATAAATGCATGACTGCATTTCTTTTGTGATATGAGGACATTGGCTGATATTCAGTCTGAGCCTCACAAAGACAGTCATTAAGAGAACTCAACATGCCAGGGTCACATGTAATTTTACAATCCAAGTCCAAACTTTTCTGAACCAGTGGATTTAGCACTAGACTTTTTTTAATAATCAGGAATGTAAACATGTGACAGGAAACAGTTTAAAACATCAAGCACATGGGCTCAACAAAGTTTACTAAAAACTTCATCAGCAGCGGATCAAGGTAACTCTCAGTGATTTTCCATGAACTGAACTGTAAACAAATGATCCACATATGGACCTGTTCTACATTACAGGTTCTTCTGAGGTATTCTGACACTCGTGAACACCTGTGGTGGGTGTGGTTTGGGGCTCAGCTGCAGGTTCAGGGGACAGAGTCAGGAGTGGGTGGCAGAAACAGCTGATCCCAGCCGCACTAATAACCTTTTCCCTTATTTTAGTAGCTGCTGGGGTCTGGAGGAGGGGAGTCAGACTGAGACTGAGAGTCAGAGTGTAGCAGAATGGAGGGAAGTGTGTGTGTGTGTGTGTGTGTGTGTGTGTGTGTGTGTGTGTGTGTGTGTGTGTGTGTGTGTGTGTGTGTGAACAACAGAGATAAAAAGTGAGCACAGGATCTAAAAGCTCTCCCCTTGTGTGTGTGTTTGGGCGTGTCGTACTGAGGAAACATGTCAGAGTGCTATAAACCATTAGTTTTTCATTCATTTATAAATGTATTCATTAACATCAATCAGTGGAAAGAATCCAAGTAAAACCTGTAATGAGAAAGGCTTACAAAGCAGATCAGTCTCTGATACAATTATATTGTATTTTTAGGTCAAACCTGAAGAGAAATTAATGTAAAAATGCTAAAAACAAAAGAACTGATGGAACTGCAGCAATAAATCCACATGTGGAAATCTTTTTTCCTTCCAAGTGTTTCAATGTGAGTACTTATGATATGAATCTAAAAAACAGTATAATTGAAAGACAGTATTTTGTTGTGTCTTTGGATGAAACATTGTGCAGTATAAATTAAAATGTGAGAAATATGTCCAACTTGCCTGTTACTTTCAATGTGGTGATGTCACTCCACTCGTCCTGGAAGAGTTTCTTCTGCCCCGGCAGCTGTATTCTCCGCTGTCAGACTCAGCAGCGCTGCTGATTCTGTATTCATTGGATGTTGGAGGTGTGTTTACCTTAGCTGGTCTCCATTTATACGTCCACTGAGCTCCTTCACCTCCATGAATCTCACATCTGACAGTGACTGTCTCACCGCTGTATATCTGAGTCCAGGATGGCTGCAGGGTCACAGTGGGCTTAGGAGCTGATCAAATAAAACATAGCATGAGTAGACTGATAATTTGACTTAAAAAATCAACAATAAAAGTTGTTTTTATACTTTTTAAATGTTTTATACATTTATGAACATATAATCCATTACTTGTCAGTTAGCTGTTGTTTGCTAACAATGCTGTTAAACCTCCAGTGGTGGATTCATAGCTGGAGATTTAAAGATAAACGAAGTGAAAAAACTGCTGCTATGAGTAAACATACGAGCAGTTTGGGAAAGGCTAACATAGCAGACCAGTCTCTCCTAAAATGAGGACAATCATTTATTATTGTTTTACACTACTTTTGTTAGTATTTTGTTCTGTTTTTGGATGAATTGTGCAATACAAATAAAATAAGTGAGGAGATGCGTTTAACTTGTATCCCTGAATCTTATATCTGACAGTGACTTTCTCACCTCTGTGTATCTGAGTCGTGGATGGTTGGAGGGTCACAGTGGGCTCAGGAGGAGCTGATCAAATAAAAATATATCATTACAAAACGATCCTGGTTTTATTGCTCTTGTTAATTGTAATTATATTTTTGTGTCCTGGTAAAAATTTGACTAAAAATCAACAATAAAAATTTTAGTTTTTACCAAACAGATTAAATGATATTTAGAATTTACCAGCAGAGTGACTGAAAACAACCAGGTGTGCAAAAATCTAAACTGTGACACTGAACATCAACGCATAAACACACAATATCATGTAAACAACCTCAGTTTCATAGTCAAATATCACACAATTTACTTATTTCCAGAGGTGGGGAGTAACAAAGTACAAATACTTTCTTACTGTACGTAAGCTATCTGTACTTTACTTGAGTATTTATGTTGACATTATGTTTTTTTATAGTGTGAAGCATGCTGCAAAACAAACTGAGGTAGAATCACTGTGTTATTTAAGGCTGCATGAAAATCCTTTACAGATTAGTGCAGGATAAACAGGTTAGTTTGCTGTACTGTGATGGATTTAAAGGAAAGACCAGTGTGTGACTGGTGCACAGTGACAGTCCAATATAAAGTCAGTATAAACAGTGTACTGTGAGTGTAGTGAGGAGGACAACTCATGAAAATTCAGGTGGATAAATCTGTAAAGAGCAGCAAGTCAGCTGATCACAGCTCATACATTAAGAAAATCTACTGGAGCTCTCAATAGAAAATAGCCTGAGCCATTAAAAACTGATTTTAGGGTTTTCCACACGCTGAATCCCACTTTAAACTCTTGTCCATTCTCTTCCGCTTATCCTTATCAGGGTCGCAGGAGGCTATAGACTATCCCAGCTATCATAGAGCGAGAGGCAGGGTACACCCTGGACAGGTCGCCAGTCTGTTGCAGGGCTAAGACAGAGACAGAGACTAACATTCACACTCCCACATATTTAAAATAATCAATTCACTTAACCCCACTAAGTGCATGTCTTTAGACTGTGGGAGGAAGCCGGAGTATCTGGTATTTCCTTTCATTTTTATCCATGTAGCTTTGTACAAGGATTTTGAGAACTCCAAGAGTTAATACAAAAGCGTACACTGAGGTAAGCAGCACACATGCCAATATCAGTGAGATACACTGCACTACTCACACAAATCATCATCTTCTTGTAAATCTGTACTGTAAACTGTTCAGATAAACATCCATGAAAAGAGAATTAGTCTGTACGAAGGCAGCACACTCTTAAGTGCAAAGTGCAAAGTGCAAGTGCAAAAACTGAGCGAGAGGGGCTGCTATTGTGTGTGTGTGTGTGTGTGTGTGTGTGTGTGTGTGTGTGTGTGTGTGTGTGGGGATAATAACAAACACTGAGATACATTTTTTGCACGCAGCAATGAATTTTCTTCACTCAAAATAAATTTCTCCTCAAAATGCCACACTTGCACCTGCAATTTTTTTTTACGTGCGGTCAGAATAGTGGCACAAAAATAACGCCATATAAAAACGACTGACAACTGACTCCATAAATATACAAGATGGTGATGAGGAAACACACGGAGAAGACAGCTGGGGGAAATAAACATAATGACACAATACAGGAAGCAAAACTGAACACAGGATGGGACACTGTCAAAGTAAAACAGGAAACAGTGAGACCTACACCTGAGACACACGGACTTGACAACAACAGTGATAAACAAACAGGGAGGCAATAGCAGAGACACAAGGACAGGAACAGGGGAAGACAGGATGACGATGAAGATGAAACACAGTAAAACGACTAAGACACAAGGGGTTGAGGGAGAGGGCGAGAGAGAGAGGGCAGAGAGATACAAACATCGAATAAGGCACATGGAGACAAACATGGGTGACAAAACAGACTCACCACAGAGAGGAGACATGGAATGAAACACGGGAACAGAAAAGGGAGCCAATGAGCCACCACCCTGACACCATCAGTGTAAGAAATGGTTTACAGTATTTAACTGTTTTTCTACATGATGAAGAAAAAGCTGCTGTGAGAAAGAGAGAAACCTGTCGGCACCACCCTTTGACTTAAATTGTAAGAAACAAATGTGTAAAAATAGAAAGAAACTTCTGGTAGCTCATCATTATTATATCTATACTGTATTTCTATGGTAGATGCTGAAAAATAGAAACATTTCTGTTTACCTGCACTTTAATCATTTGCTGTTTTACCTGTTTGGTAGTTGTTGAAATGGTTTGGCCTGTACCACTACACTTGCTGTCTTCAGAACATCTGCCCCCCTTCTTTCTTTCACATAATGGTATGATCCCAGCCTGTCTTTGCATGCAATTGGCCACATGGTGCGACCATCAAAACAGGGATTCTTAGCAGGGCTGAATATTCAGTTCCCACATACCGAGGGTACATTAATAACTGGCTCGCAGGCCGGAAATAATTGTATCGAGGGCCGAATGTGGCCCGTGGACCGTAGGTTTGACACCCCTGATTTCGAGCATTGTAGGAGATAACAGCTACATATATGAACTGGAGTAAAAACAGTGTTTCTTACCTTCAGCGTTTCCACAGATGACTGTACTGAGCACTAAAATAATGAATAAAAACTCATCAGATATTATACCTCAGAGTAAAGTTTTTTTTAAAGGCTTTACTCTGATTATTGATTATTGTAAATTTAGGGATGAACAATAATCACCAAATTTCTCCTGTTTGCTAAACAAGCTCTAAGCAGTGACTCACTAATTCTCAGAGATCAGAAACATTTTAATTAATGGTGCCTTTCAAACAATGTCAGACGTGTACTTACAGAAAAAGCCCATCATGCAGAGCAAAGAGAGCCCCATCGTCACATCCAGCCTGCTGCACTCTGATCCTCAGATAATCACAAACAGTTTTACTTTGCAGAAAAAAAGAGAAGTTGTGTTTTGTTTGGGTGTGACAGAGTTTTTCTACAGGTTCTTCTTCTGATTGGTCTCTCTGTGCTTCCTTCCCTTTTGGACACAATGCTCAAACAGCTCCTGTAGCTTTGACCGCAGCAGTTTTGTGACATGTTTTCCATCGCTTTAAGTCATATCTTACCAGGTCTTTTTTTTACTCTGACATGTTTTCGCAACGTCCCCTGGATCATTATCATGCTGCAATGTTACTCTTCCTGCACACTGGAAGTGAATGTACCAAAACCCCTTTTCTGTTTTGCAGCCTGTATTTTTATATCTAAGTCTTTTTAATTATTTTTTTTTTACATTTTGATTCTTTATCGGAGGAATTATGTGGAAATTCTTCTTTCATGCTGCATAAAAACATCTAGAGATTTTATCTGACTCTTAGCTGAAACATCATCATGCAGTGCTATAATAAAAATGCTCCTTTGACCTCAGATCTGTGAATGTTTTCACCTTGTGGTTAAATTCTATGTTTGGCTGATACCCAAACAGAGTAAATGACTCACTGTGTGGTTGAACTGAAACTAAAGACCTGTATGTTTCACAAATTAAATTAACAAAGACAACAAATAAATGTATCTTCTATTGGCACATCAAAGTGAATGTTACATGTTACCAACAAAGACTATGTAATTCTCTCCAGAGTCAAATGCAGACGAGGTGACCTTTACTAAAGCTTACTGAAGCTGATCATTTCAGGCCTCAATAGTAACAAATGAAGAAAACTGAGTTACAGATAACTGATCACTGGAACACAGAGACTCTGGGTCATCACAAAATCTTCCATATGGTCTCTATCAAGGTCACAAAAGTTTCAACTTACAACATAAATGAGAATAACATCCTTTATGATTCGACAGAAGTTCAGTCAAACTGTTTAGCTATGTGTCAGAAGACATATCAGTCTGGTGTCCATACGAGTGAACATTATCAACACTTATTCATTATTTTCAGTTTTACTGTGGATTGTAATTATTTATTAAAAACTAGAAATCATTTGCCGAAGGTCAAAAACAGAGGAGAGATGTCAGGAGGTTTTTGTTGTGTATCTAAAGGCATTTTAGTAATTATTCCTTAAATCATTTATTTTTATATTTTTACTCATGTTGCCATAGTAACTCTAAACTTGAATGCATATTGAGTAAATACACAAAGCACTGAAACAAACCCCATGTTGCTTCATTGTGTTAAATATTTCAATTTGGTCATGACCAAACTTCCAGTTCCTCTTTACACATCCTGAGGTTTGATAGCAAGAATAAGACATAATCACAGCACAGAGCCAAAGTGTTTTCAGGAGACATTGAGATTCATTCTGTGGGCTGATGGAGAAAAACATGAGATCACTGAGGGTTTTTAAGTGCAGATAAGCCTGCAGCTGCGTGCAAACTTTCATTCATACTTCACAGAAATACTGACACAGGGTGAAGGGTTTTAGAACGGTGGGTTGATGCAGGTGTGTGTCTTTGTGCATTTATGTGCATGTGCCCAGAGCCCTGGGGCTCTGTCCTCAGCTCGTACTGGGATGGCCAACCTCTGACAGGATCAGCTGCCAGTTGGTTTTTAGGTGATCTTTCTTTTTGGCTCCTTGTTGCTTCTGCTGGTGTGGACACGTGTTTGTTTTTGGGTCTCCTGGATCTTTCTCTGTTTTCTCTGTTGTGTGTCTGTGAAGGTTCTCAGTCATCCAGGTCATCGTAGTCAAAGGAGCTTGCAAAGAAAAGCGTCTGGACTTGTTTAAGTTGCTTGAAGACGTTTCACCTCTCATCCGAGAAGCTTCTTCAGTTCTAAGGTCAAATGGTGGAGAGTCCCACCATTTGACTCTCTGTTGTGGTTTTGCACCCTCATGATCACGTATGTTTTATCTCACACACACACACACACACACACACACACACACACACACACACACACACACACACACACACACACACACACACATGAGGTCATTGATGTTTGTTTAAGTGCAGAGATGGTGCAGATAGACTTGCAGCTATTTGCGAACTTGCGGTTTCAAAAATGTTAACACAATATTTTCCATCAGCCACGTCTCTTTAAAAAGTGATCCTTCCTGTCATGGTCTGATCTAAAGGTCCATGGTCTGATCTAAAGGTCCGAGTTTAAAACACCAGTAAATACTTTGTGCAAATAATTGTGGTCTCAGTCACTGCAGTTTCAAATCTTACTGCATGTTAATTTAGTAAAACAAGCTCCTCATTAAAGTCAAAAAGGACAAGAAAGCACTTGATTAAAAAGCTCCTTCCTTATATATGCTGACGTAAAACAAGATATCAGCTACACAAAAGACTGCTGTCTGAAACATGCTGCATTTCCTCTTTCCTGCATGGCACAGATAAAAATGAGGCCTTTCAATAGATTAAAAATAAAATGTGGCTGAATATAGAGTATCCTTAATTACATTGTACATGTACAATGAGAATAAAGGGCTATTCTATTGGCGGTGTGAAGAGGGAAGGAATGAGGATTTGACCCAAAATGCAGACTCTTAGAAAAGGTTAACTTAAACCCAGCTGTATTGCTGGAATACAAAAAAAATGCAAAACTACAAAAAAATTATTTGAAACTAAACGGCAGGCAGAACACACAGCTGTACGATGAGGGAGACCGCGATGCAGGACAGAGAGAGATGCAGGCATAAATACACACAAGAACAAACCACAGGAGGGAATCGTAGCTAAGAGGAGCTAAGGAAGCACAGCTGGAAACAATTTAAACTGAACATGATGCACAAAGCACAAGTGACTATGAAAGTAAAACAGGAAGTGTGCAAAACGCACATAGAGACACAGGCTGTGTCCAAATTCAGGGGTAGCATTCGTCGATGGCTGCATTTGTAGGCAATTACGTCACAGCGACGCGACGAAGGCTGTCCAAATTTGAAGAGTCCTTCAAATGTGATGACAAATGCGTCCTTCATTTCCACAGATTTGAAGGATGTGTTGGCTGTATCGTTCGTGGCCCAACATATCCCAGGATTCATTTTGGATTTCAGGATTTCAGTTTGATATGTTTTAGGGAACAAAGACCAAATGGCTTAATTTCTTAAAATGAGAGGAGAAAACGATCACCTCTTCACTGGGGTGAAGAATTCGGCCACTGTGGCATGGAGGTACAAGAATAAATCAATTTGCACATCATATTCATATGAGTACGGTTTTATTAACCCTCATACTGTACAGAACCGGTGATGTCCAGACGGTATTCCTCTTGTGTTCTGCTGTGAAAACTTTAGGGATTAACATACTTGCCATGTTTTTCTCTCTTCTCTTATTTTTTGTGTGTGATCAGGACAATTCTGGAGAAGATGGGCCTGCATGGGAAAGTCACCCGCATGCAGGCTAGAAGAAATGGGATAACTGAAGGGTGGCTGGCCTCTCCCTTAGAGATAGGGTGAGAAGTTCATCCATTTGGGAGGGGCTCTGAGTAGAGCCGCTGCTGCTCCACATCGAAAGGAGCCAGTTGAGGTGGTTCGGGCATCTGACAAGGATGCCTCCTGGGCGAGGTTTTCCGGGCATGTCCCACTGGGAGGAGGCGCTGGGGCAGACCCAGGACACGCTGGAGAGATTATATCTCTCGGCTGGCCTGGGAACGCCTTGGTGTTCCCCCGGATAAGCTGGAGGAGGTGGCTGGGGAGAGGGAGGTCTGGGCTTCTCTGCTTGGGCTGCTGCCCCCGCAACCCGGCCCCGGATAAGCGGAAAAACATGGATGGATGGATGGATGGACAAACAATAACAATAAAACAAGAATATTTATAATACATCAACAAAAATAAAGCCTGGGATCCTCCTGGTTTAAAATACGGTCCACGACTGGGACACTCAGGTTAATCCTGCAGTACAAGGGTCTGCTCTGGTTAAGGAAAAGGTGGAGAACAACAAACAGTTTTAGTAGAAAGGTATGATTTTATTTATTTTATGACATCAAAGCATTATTGTGATTATCAAGCTTAAGTCAAATATACTAATAGGCTGTGAAAAGACTTAAAATTTATACACTTCATTTGTGTAACTAACTGTTAGGTTTTATGTTGGCACAAACGGCAATTATACTGCAGCTAGCAAAAGCATGAAGCACCAGGCAGAACTCTTTGTGTGATCTTGTGCACGAGGAAGATGACCGAGACGAGCGCTGTTCCTGGAGCCCCAGTCCCTCTCAGTCAGCTCCCCCGTAGCACTGCTCTTTATTGTGGTTACATGAATATGCATAGATTCATTAACATATGACGTCTCACACAGGCATGCATGTGCTCAAATAATACCATCTGTGTGTATGTGTGTGTGTGTGTGTGGGGGGGGGGGGGGGTACATGGATGTGTGTGTGTATGTGGATCAAAATATGACCCAAAGCTGGTGCTAGGAGCCCAGCTGACCACCTAAGCAAAAGGCACTCATACTTATATAAGTATATATATAAGTATAGTAAGTAAGTATATACTTATACTAAACAGATACAGAGTAGGTGTCCTCCTATAATATAAATCAGAAAGAGAAGGTACGACCTCTCTCATGACCTTAGGATGTGTGTGTATGCCAGAGCACTGTGGAACGCACACAGAGCCTTTGCAGACTACTAAGGATGAGACAATCTATCAATATGTAATCGATTATATACCTCTAAGCATATATGATTATATGTTTCCAAGCATAAATGACAATCCAACAATATAACTCTGACACTAAGCTTTTCTGTGAACTCAGAAATAATCCTGTTTTCAGCTTTGTCATTTTTACAGCCCATCTATGCACACAAACAAGTTACAGGATCAAATGAATAACAGAAAATAAATGGAAATAGAAAATGTTCTTCTATAAGTTTCAAAGAGATTTAGTTTACATATTTTATATAATATAGTGAATGTGTACCGGCAATGACCGGCAATCATTCAGTCACTGGAATTATGAAAAATGCTAAGTAATTCCTAAATGCATGTAGATTAAAGACAATTATTTTACCTGGATATCTCTGACGAGCCTAAGGTACAAAACATGCCGGCGACGACGATAAAGTTTTTCAAGCTCCTAGAGAATTAAAAAATGTACAAAAAACTGAGCGACATTTCTGAGTCCTTTTCAAAGTTTTCGCGCTGCGGTGCTACCAACCGGAAAAATGCAGAATTAAGTGCGGACTTGAACAAAGGCTAGAAGACTGTCCAGTTTCACAGCCGTTTGCTTTCAGCCTACCGGCTGCTGGGGTGGACACGTGATTGTTTGGTCTCCTGGATCAAACTCCTGGGGTGCATTGTTGCTGTTTCTCACTCTCATGATCAAGTATGTTTCGTGACACACACACACACACACACACACACACTAGGTAAGAAAACTAAGACGACCTAAGAACATAAACAGAGGGATAACAACTATACAGGGCAGAATCACGACCTCTGAATATTAAATAACCCAAAACTATAAAGTCCAAACCCAAAACGCTGGGTGCAAACCCAGGATCACGACTATATTTATATATCAACAACAGCCTTTGACACACATGTAGGCAACGTGGCTGCTTAGAAGAACAAAGATGTCATTCTGTAATGCCATGTTTGTAGTTTGATCTCATATTATCACTGCATGATCTTACTTGTTGAATAAAAATATCACTGTACATTTTTGTAGAGTTGAATATAGTAAAAACAATTTTTTAGGGTTTAAAAAGTTTTAATTTATCAAAACATAAACAATATTTTCCATTTTCATAGTCTTCAGTGAGACAGCTTCAGAGCGTAAACAGGTCAAAAACAAGCTTTGGTGCTCAGCAGCTCTAAAAGTGTTTAAGTTGTTGACTTTGACTGTTCTCTCTGTATTCTGACACATGATGGCAGAGCCGCATAAAAAAGTGCTGCCAAGTAAAAAAGCAGTAAAAGAGTCACAGACACAGAAAAAGCTCTTCAAAATTCACCAGTGACTCAGTTCGTTTCAAAACACTTTATTAAACTGAATTATTGCAGAGACAAAACAAGATAAACAATCAGCGTAATAACAAAAAGCTGTGAGGGGCTTTTTTTCTAACTCTGTCTGTTTCACATTTTCGTTGCCTAATTGTAACGTCCACTCTTACCAGTACCAGTTTATACAGAGATCAAATTAGTACTGAGCAGGATTGAGTTCAGTTTATTGATGCGGCCCTCCACAACAGGCCCAGTTTCTCATGTGGACCCTCAGGAAAATGAATTGCCCACCCTGCTTCAGAGGGTCTCTGTGCCACAGCAGACTCCTGACCCAGAATCACACTTACAGTAAGTCATCGTCTTCAAAAGCAACCGAATGATCTGTGAGGTCAAGCTGCTCAGTTATTATTCATTTCTGGTTCTATTCCACAGTGTTACCCCAGCAGGTGGCAGATGACCGCCCCTCTCTGAGCCTGGTTCTGTCAAAAGTTTCTTTCTTTTTCATTCTCACTGTCACCAACTGCTCACTCATAGCCATCTGATTTGGAGGTGTTTCTCTGTATTATTGTACAGTCCTTACTAGGGATGGATACCGGTATCCGGTGCCATCTGACATAAACGGTAGTAACCAGACCGAAAAGCAGCGCACATTTCGGTGCTTTATTTCGGTGCTTTATTTCGGTGCTTTTTTTTCCTGAGCTGTGATACACTTTAGATTCTAGCCAATCGTTTTACGTTTCTGAGGACAGTAGGCGGGTCCAGGTACGTACGTTCTTTTAGAGCAGAGCTCCAGATTAAAAATGCCCAAGGAGGACCGGTCAAATGTGTGGCTGTACTTCACAGCAAAATATGCAAACTCAGCAGCCTGCAACAAGTGCTTTAAGCTGATACTGTGATACTGTCAAAGGAGGTAACACCTCAAATCCGATGAAACACCTGGCGACGCATAGCGTTTTTTTTAAAAGCCGAGAAATGCGCCGTATTTGATAGCTTGCTGCGAGACCTCACTCCGTGCACATCTACTGCGGGTGGGTTGCCAGTTATCGGACCCGGAGCAACATCCCCCAAAAACCCGAAGAGGAGAGTCCTGGCCCCTAGCCCTGCCAGTGTAGCAGAAATGATGACGGATGATGATGGCAGCAGCAGCCGTCAGTAGCTTAATGTTGTTCGTGTGTGTTACAGGAAAAATGATTCTATGTTTCTTTACCTTCTTTTAAATGTACAAAGATGCCCTTTGCCTATGGTTAGATTAGTTTAGAATTATCCTTTTAGACTTTCCCAGCGAAGACATATTGTTTTGGGACATATTATTTTAGATTGTTTTATCTCTCACAGCTTTATCCCAGCTCTCTGCTGACGAGACTAGCGCCACATATGGAGTTGTTTATTTTATCTGTTTATTATTTTCTTATCCTGTTCTCACTGTCTTTCCTATAAAAAGTGCCAAGCCTCTGTTCACGGTGTGAGTTGTTCTTGCAGCTCACCCGTGTGCACGTTAAAGCATAAAAAGTAACCTTGTCTCATTGTGTCTTTATTTCTCCTGAGTCTTTAACAGAGTTTTCCCCCAACATTTCTTGGTCCTTCGGAGCCGGAGCGCCTCCATCGTGTCCCATCTCCGTGACCAGTCCACGTTGTTCGCCTGTCGACAGCTCACACACCAGGTGTGTGGTAAAAGACCAAGAGCGTTAAATTCGAGTCTTGGCCAACGTCTTAGAAAGCGACCCACGGTGGTGGGGCCCGATCGAGGTGGACCAGACCCGGCAACACTGACCAGGTAGATACAGACACACTGACACAATTTTGCGTAAAAGCGTATTTTGAATTCAGGGAATTTAAAATAGCGGAAGTAGCTCGTCGACTGGTAGCTTGGAGCTCGTCGACTGGAAGCTCCCCACCTCTGTGGGTTAGGTTTGAAGTAGCTCGTCGGCTGGTAGCTTGGAGCTCGTCGACTGGAAGCTCCCCACTTCTGTGGGTTAGGTTTGGAGCTCTGGGTAGCTCCCCCAGCTGGGTCTAGACTGGGTCTAGGGAGTAAGTAGCTCTGGGAGCTCCCCTTATCATAAGGGTTCCGGTCGCGCGCGCGTCGAAGCTGTGAATGTGAATGTGTGTGTGTATTGTTTTAATTAACGGAGCAAGCTGAATTTTCACGGTCCAATAAGAGACTGAGCTGCTCCTACTGTGTTTTTCTTTTACTGCTGTTCACTGACGTGCTGGTGAGTTGAGAGAACGGTCGAGTTCCGTCTCGTAAAGTTCACACCGCTTTCGGAACTAGTCCGAAAGTCGAAGGGCGTGTGAGCAACCACTCTCGTCTCTAATACCAGCGAAGGTAATAGCAGCTGTATCGTGTATATATTACTTAAACAAAAATAAGTAAATACATAAATAAGATGGGTAATCAAGCAAGTGAAATTAAAACTCACTCCTGCTGACGAGCAGTGGTGAGAAAAGAAAAGTCCAGACGCCGGACAAAAACAGAGAGAGATTTAAGAAAACAAAATATAAACAGTCAGAAGAATAGAACTCAACTGCCAGTTTAGTAAAACCAGAAGACGAGACACTGTGCAGTTCCCACAATCCTTTTAGTAAACCATCACTCATTCCTGCAGCCGCATCTGCAGCAACACCCATATCAGGAAGAACATAATAATCCCTTATTAAGTGAAAACTAGAGATCAAAGTAGTTTGAAGTAGTTTAAAAAGGGTTGAAAACAGACCCCACTGAGTAGATATAAATATAAAAAGTACGAAATAAAGATAAACAAAGGGAAAATTACAGTAGAAATTATCTTTAGAGTATTTGAAATTAATAATAGCAAGGATAACAACCTGTAAAGTGATATTAACAATGAAACACAGTTGGCATGATGACCATGCCCAGCATGTATAAAATGAATATAAAGCAAATAATTCACACGAAAATATTTTAATAAAATAAATAAGGTATATTAAGGCTGTGTCACTGTTCAGCCAAGGACAGTGTGTGAAAAGGTAACTGTCTCCACCTTGGGAAAATGGTGATAACTGCAGATCACCTGAAGCCCTTGATGGATACAAAATAAAATATAAATAATACATTATAATAGACCTGCCTGGTCCGCCATGCAACAGAGAGAACAAATGTGACCGCAGATTGGATGAATTCTAAATTATCTGTTTGCTGAATAAGATGATCCTAACTATCAAATTGGCTCAGTAGTAGTATAGTGGTACACACTGATAAAATATTATAATATGCTATTGCTGTTATATAAGACAAAGAGGATAATATTAACAATGACATAATATTAATATGAAGAGGCACCTTAGTCGGTTATGATATGAGGTGGATAATTGTTAAACAGTAGTCTGCATCAAGCTTAAAGTTTGCTGAAACTCAGTGTAATGACATGTGAGATGAAGACAATACAGAGAATAACCAAACTAATGAAGTGCATAGAGGCACTTGACCAGCTTGAAACCTATCATTCTAGAATGACACATTGCTGAGATATAGAGCACACCTATAATAACAACCAATAAGCAAAACCCTGTAGACAACAGCTAAAACTACAGGATTGAGAAGCTGAATTAAATATGTAGACACTGCTAAGCTGATGAGCATGTTACACATTTTCTTTTCTTTTTATTTATTTGTTTCTTTTAGAGCAGAAGCTGCTGTAACACACCCAAAGAAAGACTCTAGGTCTGACCAACCGTCTCAGTCGTGGGCAAAAAGATGACAGTCAATAAAATTCTAAAAGATAATTTATTGACGAAAAATATATCAAGAGATAAAAGATAAAACAGTCCAGTGTCCCACTTATGAATTGTATAAAAACACACAGTCCCAAGGCCAGAGCCAGCTATGCCACACGGCCAAGTTGCACTCCACATGTTGCCTTTAACAGGGTTAGAAGTTGTCCTTGGAGACCCACCACCCTGCAAGCATATAGTCAGTGGTCACTCAAGCCTCTGTAACCCTGCTGCCTTTAGGCTGTGGCATATAATAGGCCCTGGACTGCACAGAGAGACAAAACGACCGTGGCTCAGGGGGTTGGGAATCGCATCTGTAACCGGAAGGTCGCCGGTTCGATCCCTGGGCTCTCTGTCCTGGTCGTTGTGTCCTTGGGCAAGACACTTTACCCTACTTGCCTACTGGTGTTGGCCAGAGGGGCCGATGGCGCGATATGGCAGCCTCGCTTCTGTCAGTCTGCCCCAGGGCAGCTGTGGCTACAACTGTAGCTTGCCTCCACCAGTGAGTGAATGAATAGTGGCATTGTAAAGCGCTTTGGGTGCCTTGAAAAGCGCTATATAAATCCAATCTATTATTATTAGCAGTGTTTGTAGTGTGGGCTATAAGTAGACCAGTGTATCAGTGCAATCAAGTACACCTGCCTCTAATTAGTCCAACCCCATTCCAGCCATTGGCTCACCAAAAATGTGAAACACACAAAACCACTCCCAACCCAGTGCAACTTCACACAATAATATGGAGCTGAATTAACACAGGCACATTAGTCTACCATGTTACAAGCTGCATGCTATTAAAAGCCAACATATGCAGACTTCTGCCTTGTTCGGGTGGCAGCATTTTTTCTTTTTCTTTTGTGTCCTGACACGTTTATGTTTTTTGTTTTTGTTTGATTATTTTGTTGGTTTTGGAAACGAATTTAAACGAACTTGTGACAATACTTGAGAGTCACAGTGACACATAGTGATTAGGCATATGATTGAAAAATGCCTAGGTTTAGAGCTGTGAGCTATGAGCTGTGAGCAATGCAAAGTTAAATATATATATATATATATATATATGTATAAATGGGAAACAACCCTAACTTGAAAGTTTGAAATGTGTGAGATCCACGAATTGTTTGAAAAACTAGAAATTATTTAAAACTGCCTTAAGTGAAAATGTAGTGTTGCATCTATTCTCCCAAACCAAGACAAAAAAAGAAGAAGCATTCTGTAACTTAAAAATAAGGCTGACGTGTTGACAATAGACTAAAACACTAATCCGCAGGTGGCTATCAGGAACAGAGAGGCGAGCAAAGTCACAAACACCAAGGCTGCAGACAGCCACGCAGAAACAGCAGATAACATAGAGACAACGCCTGCTAGAACCGTGGAGAGGAAGGTCACTTCACACGAGATTGTAGGAGTAGGCCACAGAGAAATAATGCAAAACAGTTTTGAGGCAGCCACTTAAGAACTTACAGTTTTCAAAGGACAAATTAGTTGTAAAGTCAGCATTCAGGCCACACAACTGTACAACAATTAACTGCCCCTTTAGAACTAGTACATACAGCAAGTGGCCGCAGGTGCTTTATTAAATGCATATGACCCGTCGTGTCCAGTAAATTTGCTAGGTAGAGACGCTCTGACAAAACTTAAGATAGCAGTCATGCCATTCTTTTCTGGTATTACACCTGAGTGCATGCTAAATGACACCCGCCACATCCACTTTCCAGAAACCGACCGAGTATCACAACATTCTGAGATTTAAACAAACTCCAGGCCCAGATCCACCTTATGATCAGCAAGTGTGGAAGCTAGGAGAACAGCATTTGACCTTACAGCACAGGCCGAAATTGTGTAGGTTACGCAGTAACCACAGATAGTAAAATAATAGAAGCAAAACCACTTTCTTCTTCATGTTCTGCACAGAGCGCTGAGCTGATAGCTGTGATACGCGAAAGCTAAATACACAAAGACAAACTAATAAACATACATACAGACAGCCAGTATGTTTTCTCTGCTGTGCATCATTTTGCAAAAATTTGGCAAAACAGAGGAATGATTACACCAACCGGAAAACCGGTTCAGCATGCTAACCTCTTACAACGCCTACTGACTCTTTCATTACTACAGGCAACAATTTTGCTGACAGAGCAGCAAAATAGGCGGCACAAAAGACAAACATCACATTGATGGCAGTAAACACACATCAGATTCCACTGGATGTGTTGAAAAATGAACAAAAAACAGCAAGCACAGCAGAGCGGGCAAAATGGCTAAAACATGGTGCAGTTCTGAAAAACGACTTAATGATGCGTTATGGCAAGCCAGTGTTGCCAAAATCCCTCCACAAAACGGCCGCATTTGTCAACGGGGGGACTGACCAGTATTGTCAACTCTCATTTCTACAGTGGTTATAGATGTATTCTCAAAGTGGCCAGAAATCTACCCAGTGAAAAAGGCAGATGAAATGTCAGTAGCAAAATGTATGTCTAAGTTGTAGGAAAATAAAGAGATGATTGTAAATAACGAAGAATGTAATGATGTCTATCAAGTGTCTTGCAGACTACAGCCCGGTGACTGGGTTCTGATCAAGGTGCTCCAAAGGAAAAACTGGAGCGCACCCAGGTGGGAGGGACCACATCAGGTTCTCCTCACCACGCCCACCGCTTGCAAAATTGCGGAACGACCATCCTGGATCCATCAGAAGTGAAGCCATCTAAACTCAGCCGACACAGGCTCGCCCAATTGTTGTGATCTCGCCCGGTGGAGGGGTCAGCCTTCCTGGCCGGGGGGTCTACTCACGACAGGAGGGTGTGTCCTGTCGTCATGAGGTGGTGGCTCCTAATAACTGCAGCGGCCCTGACCCTGGCCGGGCTCCTCATCTTTGCTTCCGTGAGGGACAACAAGTCACGCTATATGAAGAAAAGGCAGACACTGTATGACAAAGGAAAGTACACCAAGTTTCCCCATGGCTACGCCACTAATTTCTGGTGGCAGTTTATGAACACTACAGCTCACTTGAATAATAAAACTGACTGCTATGCATGTACCCATATGCCCCTATCCTCGCAGACGTCTGGCCTGTGGCCGTACAGCATACCTGAAGATCGCAGTTGGTGCCTGTTGGGCCTGGCAACACATCCAGGCTACGGTACTCTTTGGTCCAAGGCCAACTACAGCATCCCAGCAAAAGCAACCTGGAGGTCATCATCACCCACAAATGTGAACTGTTCCGGACAGACCAACCTGCTGACCTGGCCCCAAGTCTCAGACCCACTGCCTGATGTAATTCTACTGAACAAGCTGAACGCAGCGCAACTGCCAGTATGTGTGATGAACAATGGATCGCGGGCAGTGGGGGAGCTGCCTACTCACCTATCTACCGGATGCCACTATAAAAAAAGACTCAGTACCAGACAGGATGTGCACGGACGGCACCAAGCAGTAAAGGAACCAGAGTTTCGCATCTGAGGAGGAGTGAAACTCTTACAGAGCTTGATCCCCGGCATTGGAGCTGCCGAGGTGCGGGATCATGTGGAGATCAACCGATATGCTCTGCTACGACACATCAACTTTGCCAAAGACCCTGGGACCGGCTTTAGCAGGAGAACAGAAGGCCATCAGAACGATGGTGCTGCAGAACAGACTGACACTAGACCTGCTAACAGCATCACAAGGAGGAGTTTGTAAGCGGAGACATTTATGAAGCTTTGCAGAATTTGACCATTCTGCAGAAATATGTCACTGACCACACATCTGGAGCAGCTACACCGCCATGTCTAAGAGTAATGATTTCAAAGATGATAACAACTACAATGACTGCTTATGTTGCCGTGCCTCAAGAAGAACAGCATCCCGTTGCAATTCTGTTAGAGGAGAACTTGTAATAGCTACTAATAAATGACGTGGTGATTAAAAATGACTTGTCAAGTGATCATGCACTGATTAACACATTAGTAGTTATGCAGGTACAACATGAGGTTTATATTCTTTTCTTTTTATCATTTTATTTTTGTAGTTTTAGTTTTATTGTTTTCTCTTGATTATTCCTTTTGTTATTTCATTTACCATGCTTTTCTTTGTTCTTTTTATTATTTTATTATTTGTTTTATTCTTTAGACCACATGATTTACATTTCTGCTATGCTGACATTTTGAAAATTAAAAATTGCTTAAGATACTTAATAAATAACCTTCACAGACAATTGTTGTGTACATTTAAAATAAGTTAAAACAGGAGGGAATGTTACAGGAAAAATGATTCTATGTTTCTTTACCTTCTTTTAAATGTACAAAGATGCCCTTTGTCTATGGTTAGATTAGTTTAGAATTATCCTTTTAGACTTTCCCAGCGAAGACATATTGTTTTGGGACATATTGTTTTAGATTGTTTTATCTCTCACAGCTTTATCCCAGCTCTCTGCTGACGAGACTAGCGCCACATATGGAGTTGTTTATTTTATCTGTTTATTATTTTCTTATCCTGTTCTCACTGTCTTTCCTATAAAAAGTGCCAAGCCTCTGTTCACGGTGTGAGTTGTTCTTGCAGCTCACCCGTGTGCACGTTAAAGCATAAAAAGTAACCTTGTCTCATTGTGTCTTTATTTCTCCTGAGTCTTTAACAGAGTTTTCCCCCAACAGTGTGTAATTTACGTTGAGTAAGCTAACCACGTTATTACATTAATGCATGTAAGGTGAACTAGCAAACATCATCATAGCTACATGCAGCTGTCTTCTTGTTTGATGGCAGATACTCCCTTCACCCTGGCCAAAAAGGCTAAAATGACCAAAGAAGAAGTGGAAAACAGTTAAACATGAGAGGTTTTTGGACAAAGTTTGTGTTGTTTCATTGTTTAAGCACTGCTTCTAGCCAAGAGTGATACCATATATGCCCCATAGCTGCAGAAAAGGCTAACATTGTTATCTTTTTTACAAAAAAACAGCTGAACATGAGAGGTTTTTGGACAAAGTTGGTGTTCTCCATTCTTTAAGCACCGGTTTGAGCACAGTTTAAGCACCGGCACCGTTTCAAAAGTACCGGTTTGGCACCGGTATCGGATAAAACCTAAACGATACCCATCCCTAGTCCTTACAGTATAAAGCCCCTGGGGGCGACTGTAGTTATGATTTCGCACCTTATAATAAAAATTGTCAACTTTCATTTATATAGCACCAAATTACAGCAACAGACAGTTAAACTGAATTGAACTGAATTACTTGACAGTTGTGTGCGCTGTCTGAGGACAGTCACTGTGTTTGTAAGTAGCCGTGTTCATTTTGTCACATGTTCTTTCTACTTTCTCCTCTTTGGATTTTAAACAATTTGTTGAGCACTAATGTGCACATGAAGCCCATTAGTGCTTTGAGTGCTCCAAGCGGGTAAAAAAGCGCCTCCGTCCAGTGAAAGAGCGCTGCCTGCTGCCGCTCGAAGAGGTCAGAGTCCGCTGGGTCCACAACGCAGGGTCATGTTATTCTGTCAGGGGTGTCGTGTGTGGATGCGAGGAAAGGAGGACCCAAACGCTGGACCCACAGGTAGGTGAAGGCTGGTGTTTATTATGACAAGCAGTTGAGCCAAACATAAGATGACTGGCTGAACTGAAATGACTGTCTTAACTGAACACACGTGCAGAGTAGACAACATTAACATCAATGACACGACAAAGACCAGGATGAAACTGAGGACTTAAGTACACTGGCTAATGATGATGATTAGGGACCGGTGAGAACACAGCTGAACATAATGAAACAGGAAGTAGAGCTAATGACACTGAGACAGAGGGCTGGCACGGTCAGGCGGGAAACATGAATGTGGAACATAAACTGAACATGAACTGAAAACACCAGGTGAACCACCCAGGAACCCTGACACAGTCTTGACTTTAGACAACTGAGCAGAAGATGATTGAATCTGAACAGAAGAGGAGAAAATCAGATGTCTGAGACAAAGTTTGAGCAGAAAACTGAGAATAAATTATTCTGAAAGACAGTTTAGAAACTCAACAGAAGAGAAATATTTTATTTAACTGCAATGCAGCCTGTGAACTGAGATGAACTTCGATTCAAAGCAACTGAGCAGCAACTTGGCAACTGAACAAGAGCAAATTAATGTCTATATGAAACTGACAGACAGTTTGGCAACAGAACAGAAAACAAGTGATTCTCAACAACTGAGCAACAATTTGGCAAATCAACAAAACAGAAATGACTGTAAATTTTTAATCTGAGCAGAAGAAAAGCTGCTCTGGAAACATGAGCAATAGTTTGACAGGTGAACAGAAAGAGCTTGAAACTCAGCAAACACGAGGCAGTTTGATACCAGAACAAAAGAGAAATGTCTCCCAAGAACAGCAACAACTTCAAGTCTGTGAATGTAAAGTGAGTGTAATCTCTAAGACTTGGAACTGCAGATTAGAATATTTTGATGAACATGAAACCATCAGAAATGTTTACATGAACCAAATCAGTAAAAGTGGAAGATGGAGGATGGCAAACATGCAAAAGAAAAATCAATACTGAGCAGAAGTATTGTTGTGTGAAAATGTCACATCAGGTGTTCAGCATTAAAGTGGACATGAAACACTACATGTAAAAAAAGGCTAATTTACATCATGGAGCCCAGCTCTCAAAAACTGACACAGATGTAACTCTGACTGTGAAGCTGGATTTAAGAAATAACTGCTTAAAGCTATAAAAACACATGTATCGCCATATTCTGTCAGTACAGAGCATGACTCCACCAGGTCAGTTGGCTACTTTCAGTCAAAAGACTCACATTAGGTTGTGTTAGGTAACTAATAACAGAACCAATAACTCGAGGAAAATAAGGACAGTAAAACATCAGTTTAATGGGGTCACTGGCTGCCCCTCGTGCCTGTCCCATCTGTGGCTTCCTGTTGGAGAACAATAAAGTTTATTATAAAAACATCGTCTGCCCTCGATGTAAAGTGAAGTTCTGTTCTGTGTGTTTGAGTCTTTACAGAGAGTGTAACGTTAACTGTACCTTATTGACTGTTTAGGAGGTGCGACCCTCAGACGCACCTCTGTACCTGTGTGGAGGAGGAAATCATCCTCATTTACTTTCATTGATTTAAACATGTGGTCTCTGATATACACATGGTATCATTTGTTGTGTGTTCTGTATTGTAAAGATTTCTTTTTGTGCAAAACATGTGAAAATGAAATGAAATGTATTTTCTTCTTTTCAGAGCAGGTGATACAGAGCTGAGTGTGGAGCTGGAGAAAAAGCTTTATGTGTAAAACTGGTTACAAAGTAGCTGTTAGTCAGCCAGCAGGAGATAAAAGCATCCAGGAAGCTCAGACTTTGTATCCAGTGTCTCTGTACATTATATGTTTCTGTGAGGTGGAGAGCTAACAAACCAAACACTGCATGGGACTGTTGTGACTGTACCTGCATCCCATCTTCATTGTAGTAATCAGCACTCTCCTCTGGTGTGTCGTGTTGCCCTGTGAGGTGATCAAATTCATCCACAAATGAAAAAAAAACATGTTTTTAAAGGATGTTTGTTTTATTTTTAAACTGCACGCGTTTTATGTACTCACTCTTTCTTCTAAGATCTTTAAACTCAATAAGAGAGGAGGCGACGTTTTCATATTCATCTGCTCCTGAAATGTTCATAATTTTATTTACAGGATTGTAAAAACATTGAATTAGTTTCATTAAATCAAAAACAAGATTCATCTCTAACTGTTCTGTGCTTTTCAGCACATATACTGTACCATTTCTGTTTGTCACTTGTGTGACTGATTCATAGACGTCAGCAGTACCTAAAGAAAAAAACAAGCCAGACTCACATTAATCATTTTATCACAGTTACACTAAAGATCAGAGCAAAAACAGAAACACTGTGAGAGTCAAAACCAGGACTGTAAGATCTTTAAATGTTCTTTAAAAAACTGCTGAACACAAACTGAACCTGACAAATGTTTGTGTTAATGGAGGTTTAATAAAAGTCAATATTAATAATGATAATAAAGACTGTTTTTCAATGCTGACCATGTTGAAGAGAGCCGTACACATGAGTTTCATTCAGGTTGACTCCATGATTTGTGGAGGAGCCCGGACTGTGACTCTCAGACTGGATCGACCTAAAACAGGAAATAAACACAATAAACTCAAAAGTAACTGATGTTTGTTTCAAATAATAATAAAAAGTATTTTACCAACCTGGTGAAGCAGGAATCTGTGAAAGAGACAAATGTTATTACACATGTTTGTCATGTATAAATTGTTCCACTGATATTTAGTGTCATGAGATCAGAATACATGTATATGTGTGAATAATTAAAGTGTATGTAGTAAATAAACTCTCTAATACAGCATGAAAAGAAGAGGCTCTTACACTTGGACTGTCTGCAGCGATACAACAAGAGCAGGAGAATAATAATGAGAGAGACTCCACAAACCAGTCCAACCATCAACCACACAGGAGATGAAGAGCTGTCAGCTCCAGACACAGCTGCTGAAATGACTAATAATAATTAAGTAATAATAAAGTGTAATACTTATTATACTGCATATTTCAGTTCTCACAAAATAGATCCAGGTGACTTCAAGCATTAAACAGACAATCTAATGTTTCTTCTCAAGCATGAAAATCATTTTTACAAAAATCCATCAAATGCTTTGATCCTGCTCACCTTTAACTGACATCCAGCTCTGTGCTGACTCTCTTCCTGAGTACTGACACTTGTAGAAACCTTCATCAGACTTTGACACTGCAGAGATCTTCAGCTCCCCTCGGGGATCATTTTCAATAAGTTTGTCATTGTGATAGAAAAACACATTGGAAAGTATTTTTTGTGTTCTCAAACTGCAGCTCAGACTAACAGAAGCTCCCTCAGTTACAGGATGAACAGGACTCACCAGGATAGGACCATTACCATCATCTGTGAAACAATCACACACAATTGTTTCAGTCACATCAGCTGGTGCACACTTTTAGAAAAAAACGGACATGTAAGCTTCAGGGAGATTTTCACAGAAGCGACTCTGTGAAACAGATTATCGACTTGAATCCAGGTAAGAAAGAAATGCATGTAGTAAATGAAGTTGAACGGCTGATCCTTTTATTTTGCAAGCTCATAATGTGATCTAACAGAGACTCACTTAGTAACTGATCTAAGGGTTGTGAATAGAATGAAATAAAAATAACTGCATTTAAAAACTTAAATACCAAGAAGGCCTGTGGGCCTGATGCTGTTTCAGCTTTTCTCTTTAAACATTTGCTGATGAGCTGACTCCAGCTTGGAGTCCTGTTGATATCAGCTTCATCCTCACTATATAGAAAAAGGCTGCAATCAGCATAATAATGATCACAGACCTGCAGCAGTAACATCAGTAGTAATGAAATCCTTTGAATGCATTATGGTTGAGCACTTGTGAAGTGAAGTACAATTTGAATATAATTACTTTAACTCACTTGATTTTAAAGCATTTAGAAAACCCCTCAGCTTATGCACGATTGTTATTTATGATCTAAGATCAGCGTTTAATACCACAAACACTTATACACTGTTAAATAACATGAAAGTGGATCCCTATATAATCAGATGGTTGTTTGGCTATTTTTATTAAAAAAACAACAGGAAGTTAAAGTCAGTTCTACTCGTTCACACATACAGGTTATAAGAACAAGAGTCTCACAGGGCTGTGTGAGATCTCCTGTTCTTTTCATATTATATTAAAAAAAATTGTGGAAATCAGAAGGGATTGTGCAGTGGTATAAGAAACACACCTTCGCATTAAATATAAAGAAAAATAATCGTCATATTTATAACGATCTTTGATGAAAGATCTATTGGAGATCTCAGCTTGGTTTCAATGACTGGAGAGAAGTTTGAACAAGTGACAACATTTCAGTGTTTAGTCTTCCCTGCAGGAGTCAAATTATTATCAATACAATTGCTGAATCATTATGGGTGAAATTGTGGGTGAGTGTTTGCATTTTTGTTTGTTTTTTGCATGATGTGTTTCCCTAAGTTACTCTGAATGGAGACAATAAAAGTTTATCTAATGTGATGACAGAGATGTTGAGCTTTTTAGAGTTTCATTCTGATGGAGAAAATATAAAATACTCATTTAATTAGAGAACAAAAACCAAGAATATTGTTTGAAGCTTTGGAGCCTAAAATCATCTGAAATTCTCATTTTTGTTTGTGTTGCCACATAGAATTACTTCACATACAGCAAAGCTGAGACAAATGTTCATGTGACGTCTAAATCATTCAGATCCAAGAAGTAAATGTATAATAACATACTCTGTACAGTGATGTTGACTGCACTGCTGAACTCTCCTGATCCAGACTCACACCAGTACACTGCAGAATCTGACTTTGATGCTTTGATGTCACATGTGGATCCAGTCATTCTCCTACAGTCAGAGTACAGTCGGCCGTCCTCAGAGAACTTCCTCACTCTCCACTCAGTGAAGTTTCCCTCACAGGTCAGTGAGACAGAGTCAGAGGTGAAGTGTTGCACTCTGTCAGGACTCACTGTGAGAGACGCTGCTGAATGAACATCTGGAAACAACATGCAGTGAAGAGACAAAGCTCACAGATGTTAGGATTCAAAATATCACAGTGAAAAAAATAGTTCTTGCTAAACCCAACATAACTGCAAATAAATCTATGAATAAAATTTGTTAATACAGATTTAAATGTTGTGACTCCTGTAGCTGGAAAGATTTCACTGAACCATCTGGGTCTCTCAGTAATAATCTCACAGCATCATTAGAAGCTACATTAGAAGTTTCTGTAAGCCTGCTTTCCTACAGCTTGTCCACAGCATGCATGTTTGTTGTTGCACAAGCAAAGATCTTCACCATCAGTCATGTAATAAGATGTCTGACATTTGTGACCTTACTACAAACAGTCAGATCATTATCAGACAGTTTAACATCAGCAGATCTTAAATGTTTGTTGTCTTTGCTTCTACAAATCATGACAGCACTTTACAGGCATCATGTCTGATATCATTTTTCACAGCAAAAGCACAACAACATGAGGACTAAAGACCACGAGATCATCTGTGTACATAATGTGCTTCACAGGAGTGCTGCCAGCTTTACAGACTTTCTAATCATAAACATGAAGATTAAAAAGACCTGGAGACAAAATTCATCCTCGTTTAACTCGGTGAGAAACAAACAAGGAGGAATTTGAATAACAACAGAAGTGTTTGACTGAAGCTCAGTTTACTTGAATGTAGTGAGAAAGGATGAGATTCACTTTAATGCTTCTGAGGAAACTTAAGTATAATCGTTTAATGCAATTTAATTGTAATTGGACATCAGATTTCAATGTCAGCATGCCGCTGCAAGAAAAATAATGGTGAATTAAAGTGATGACACAACTTATTAGAGAGAAACAAACTGACCTGCAGACCAGACAAACTTTGGTTGACTGTGATCAGTGTGATACTCTGGGTCTCCTCTTCCAGCTCTGCACACATATCCTGCTGTGTGTGTCTGTCCATGAATGATGTAGGAGTCCTGTGCAGTCCCACTGCCATCAGGTAGCAGCTCATAACTGGAGGATTTCTCTGATAGATCAGGAACAGCTTTATACCAGTAGAAGCTCCATCCTGCAGACGGATGTTCAACCTCACAGTTCAGAGTTACTGAGGCTCCAGGACTCAGCCATGATGGAGACACAGTGAGGACAGGACGGGGTTCATCTGTTCAACAAAGATTTTCTCTCAGTGAACATGTAGTACAGTCTCTGAACAGTGAGCTCAGTTTATACAAAGAATAATAATCTCAGTCTATGAACAGAAATACATTTTACAAAGTGTTCAAACAGCTTAAAGCAAACATGACTTACTGTCAGAAACTGTCAGTGTGACTGAATCACTCCACTCTGTTGTTTCATGCTGTGAACTTTTCACTCTGCCCTTACAGCGATAGTTTCCACTGTTGAATGATGAAGCAGAAATAATCCTGTATTCATTTTGATTTGGAGGTTTTCTGATGCTGTTTGTTTCCCACTCATAATCCCACTCAGTGTCTCCTCCATGGATGTCACATCTGACAGTGATCGTCTCTCCTCCGTATACCTCAGACCAGTTTGGATACAGAGTCACAACAGGCCTGTTTGACACTGTTCATGTTCAGGAAAGTACAATAAAAACACATGAATGACAAAAGGTTCAGTTACCATCAGATGTAGTGCTTTGTAGGAAGTTACATTTAAACTCACCAGTTGTGTCAATCCAAACTGACTGGCTCAACTCTGTGTAGTAAACTGGTTCTCCTCTTCCTCCTCTGCACCAGTAGAGTCCTCCCTCTGAGACACTGATTTGTTCATTTGTCACAGGTTGATAAGATTTGCCATCTGTGTACCAGTAGTATTTCCATCCAGATGATGATGATGGTGATGATGATGATGGTGATGATGATGATGGGCTCACAGAGCAGGTCAGGGTCACACTGCCCCCTACTGGAACAGCTGTCCTATCAGCTCTCAGTTCAGCCTTTGGTTTCGCTGCAGTTCAGTTTAGAACAAGAACATAAAAGTAAAAATGACTGAATCAGAACAATTTAAAGATCTGGATGGAAAAATGTAAATGATCAACTTTATTGGTGAAGCTATAACAAAGTGTGTGACACAAAATACTCTGAAATACTGTTTTGATCTGCACAGCAAATTTTTTTAAAATTTACTTCAGTGTATTTAAAATTAATTAATAAATGCATAGTTCGTTTACTCTCATTAATTTGAAGCATGACTTAGTTAATTCATCTGTAATGAGAAAGTAACCCAGGTTAATATGATCTGATTGTACTTAGCATGCTATGTCCTTGTGTTCTTTACTAAATCTGCTGTTAAAGCCTCTGATAGCTAAGATGAGACCTAGTAAGTGTGTTTTATATTCTTTTGCTGTGGAAGCTGACATTTCCTGTCGATGTGCACAGATGTGTCAGAATGGGTTTTAAAAGACACATCGATGGTTTGGAGGAAGTAATTACTGAAGCTAACTCAGAAAGATCAATTAGAGAAAAAACTCTAAATAAATATCAATGGCACTGACAGTAGCTGCACATAATGTTTTGTCTGTGAGATGATTATTTCTATATTCATTAAATGAAATGGCCTGTATTTGTATAGCGCTTTACTAGACCCTAAGGACCCCAAAGTGCTTTACCCATCCACACACACATTCAAACACTGGTGATGGCAAGCTACATGGTACCCACAGCCACCCTGGGGTGCACTGACAGAGGCGAGGTTCACTAAGTGAAAAAGACCCAGTGTGTGTTTGTCATGAGACCAGACTCTTTAACTAAAACCTGAATCCTCTAAGATCATTTCAACAATAGACAACATGCTAAAAACAACTGAAGGAACTGCATCATATGTTGGTGCAACAGGGAGTAATAAAAATAAAAATAACACAAATACAGAAGTGAAAATATTGGATGTTACTGTTGTTCTTAGTGGATGTGGTGGAGCAGCTGAAACAGGTTCAGCATTTGTTCTGCACTTCATGTATTAGAGCTGCACAGCAGAGACGTTACTCTGATATGTTTTGTTCTCTTCACTGTGAATAAAAAGCTGCTTTTCAAAATATGTTACTGAGCAGCACAAATGAAACAGCTACAAAGCTATGGAACGCCAGGACTGCCATAATGAATTAATTAAATACACCATTAAATAATTAATTAAATGTGGCAATAATTAATTAAAATTGGAATTAATTAATTAAATAAATAGTTATGACACATGTAATTAATTAATTATTGACACATTTAATTAATTATTTATGTATTTCACATTTTAATTAATTATTGACACATGTAATTAATTAATTATTGACACATTTAATTAATTATTTATGTATTTCACATTTTAATTAATTATTGACACATTTAATTAATTATTGACACATTTAATTAATTATTTAATGATATATTTATTTATTTCATTTTGGCAGTCCTGACGCCTGGCTCTCGTCATGAAATAATTTTATCTGTCAGCCTCACCCATCAAACTCAGGGGGCGGGGTTAACGCTGCCCATGCAGCTTCTCTAACATTTGATTGGTTGCCGTGCAAAGTAAGTCAAAACAGGTCGATCCTAGAAAATCGATTGCTTGTGTAGACTTGGGGCAGCCAGTTATCCCAGAATGCAGATCAAATCACAAGCAGCAATGGTGGTGGTGTAGTTTTAAAATACCCCGTTTTTCTGTCACCAGCTACACTTTTAACAGTGTTTTAGCCGCGAATGTCGCGACGTATGTCTGGTCAGGTTGTCAACATAGAACATGTTTGCAAAAGTGCTCAGATGTTTTCAGAGATTTCACTAGCTCTGCTAACAGTTAGCATGCAGAGTGCACCGAGGGGGTTACGTTAACCGGTTTGTTTACATATTCCACTCTCCGTGTTCCACATGTTGCATTCGCAGATTCTCACCGAACGATCGTCTCTTTCCGCCTGGTCTTGTGTCTCTGTGCTTCTGTAACATAAAGAACGAGCTGACATTTTTCTCACGAAACCAGCGATCAGCTCAGCAGACCCTCAGTTTACCTGCATGCATCCTCCTCCTCATCTGTCAGCTGTTTAACACCTGCTGCTAATTCAAGAAACACGCCTAGTTACCTGGTGATAGTCACAGTTTAACTGGGCAGCCGGTGCTCGATATAACGCAATGTCAGCGCATTTTTCTGCACAAGATAAGTAAATATAGTGTTTTCCCCGAGCGCAGAGCTGCTGGAGCTCGTTTCCTTACAGAGCACTTTATAGGCGAACAGCTTTATCAGCGGCTGATGTCCAATCACCGGCAAACAGCTTTCAAACCTCAGCTGAGTTTTAGCTCTCAGTGGTTAAACGCTGGACTTCATTCACTCAGGTTCTGTCTGTCGGGTCACGTTTACTTCGCTGTTTTATTTACAACTGAGCAAATCGGTTTGGCTGAGGTTAAAGTTACGTTTCATAACTGCATAGTTTCACAGACGTTTAATGGTTCACTGGCACATGTGTTAGACTAAACTATCATCTAAATATCATCTGTTTTTTAATAGTTATTCAACTGTATTCTAAGCACCAGCTGTCTGTTAGAATGTGATTTTTTTTCTCTCTCTGTTGGCAGAGGTATAAAAATGCGCAGGAAAATCTGACATGCATGGCGAACTTCACCGACGATATTTAGGGAGGAATAAACACACATCAAACATAAATGAACCATTTGTCTGTCTCCATAATTGAGAGAATTTTCTCTTCTTATGTCAACACTCTCTCTCTTTTTTTTTTCTTTTTTTTTGCTTTTTCGGTCATGTTATGTTTACCTGTCAAAGGCTTGTTACAAACTATGAAACACATTGTGCAGACTTCTGGATGTTAGAAGAAAACTAATACTGCTCATGAAGGAGACTAAAGGCAGGAAGGTGTCCTTTAAAACTAAACATGTTAATAGGACCTCCCTGTTTATATCATAGTTTATGATATAGCACGTGTATTTCAGTAATAGCCTGCTGAGGCCACTATACGTGCTGGCCTCATATCAAATGTGAAGGCAGACTGAGTCTATGTTTGACGTTTTTTATATCTAATCTTCCTTTTCAAACATTTAAACAGCAGCGAGTCTGCAGCTGAGGGAATACAAATTCAAATTGTCGGAACAGGTTTGCTCGTTTCTTGGATTCATTTGGTGATTTATTAAATGTATAACTGTTATTCTAATCTGCTGCTGAGTCTCTTACACTTTTCTTTATGCTGTATATTTTCACGTCTCTGGAATAGTTGGCAGTTAGATAGTCAGCTGGGAAACTTTGTGTTAACTCATGGAGCTGAGGATATCGTGGATATGCTGACCTCGCTGCGTGGTGTACAGAGCGAGGTCAGCATGATTAATATTCACAATAAAAATATTAGCCGAACATCATGAAGTCTGTATGTGTTTCATAGTGTCAAACAACCTTTGTACAGTTAAAGCCAGCAGTTACTACATGACGGAAACACCAACGTTATCTCTTTTATGTGTTTATACACAGGTCACACTGATTACTGAACAAAAACCCAAAGATCAGATGTTAAACAGGTTTATTTGCTCTCTCTCCTCCTTAAACATGTTTTTAATGTTAGTTATAATTCAGAATTGGCGACTGAAACACGTAGGACACATAAGAACATCAGGAAATAAAACATCGATAAATATAACCTCAGTAAAAGAAGTCAGCGGGGGTTACTACAGCTGTGTACCGGGGCCTGCGCTTTGTCGGTGGGATTGCTTGCGAGGCGAGCGGGTCTATCCCACGCTTTGCCGTGAGACTGGGACGACATCTCCGAAATCATCGAAACACTTTTGCAAAGAGGCTGTATCTTGACAAACCGACCAGACACATGAAGATTAAACCACTACATTCTCGGCTAAAAAAATATTAAAACGGTATTTGGTAACACACAAACAGGGTTTTTCAAAGCTCAGTTCTGTTAGCTTCCACATGCCGGTTGTTGTGTGCTAGAAACAATGGCCACCAGGCCAAAGCAATGGTTTTGACTCAATCAGCGTTAACCCCGCCCCCTGAGTTTGATGGGTGAGGCTGACAGATAAAATTATTTCATGATGAGAGCCAGGCGCCAAGACTGCCAAAATGAAATAAATAAATATATCATTAAATAATTAATTAAATGTGTCAATAATTAATGAAATGTGTCAATAATTAATTAAAATGTGAAATACATAAATAATTAATTAAATGTGTCAATAATTAATTAATTAAATGTGTCAATAATTAATTAAAATGTGAAATACATAAATAATTAATTAAATGTGTCAATAATTAATTAATTAAATGTGTCAATAATTAATTAAAATGTGAAATACATAAATAATTAATTAAATGTGTCAATAATTAATTAATTACATGTGTCATAACTATTTATTTAATTAATTAATTCCAATTTTAATTAATTATTGCCACATTTAATTAATTATTTAATGGTGTATTTAATTAATTCATTATGGCAGTCCTGGCGTTCCATACAAAGCTGCAAGAACAACAGATTCTTACTAATGTTGATAAAACAGATCTCTAACTTACATGATACAGTCAGTGTGATGGTATCACTCCACTCTGTCCTTGTGCCCCGGCAGCTGTATTCTCCACTGTCAGACTCAGCAGCGCTGCTGATTCTGTATTCATTGGATGTTTCAGGTATGTTTGACTGGCCTCGTCTCCATTCATACGTCCACTGAGCTCCTTCACCTCCCTGAATCTCACATCTGACAGTGACTGTCTCACCGCTGTATATCTGAGTCCAGGGTGGCTGCAGGGTCACAGTGGGCTTAGGAGGAGCTGATCAAATAAAACATAGCATTAGTAGACTGATAATTTGACTTAAAAAATAAACAATAAAAAGTTTAGTTTGTACCAAACAGATTAAATGATATTTAGACTCTACCAGCAGAGTGACTGAACACAACCAGGTGTGCAAAAATCTAAACTGTGACACTGAACATCAACGCATAAACACACAATATCATATAAACAACCTCAATTTTATAGTCAAATATCACACAATTTACTTATTTCCAGAGGTGGGGAGTAACGAAGTACAAATACTTTGTTACTGTACGTAAGCTATCTGTACTTTACTTGAGTATTTATGTTGACATTATGTTTTTTTATAGTGTGAAGCATGCTGCAAAACAAACTGAGGTAGAATCACTGTGTTATTTAAGGCTGCATGAAAATCCTTTACAGATTAGTGCAGGATAAACAGGTTAGTTTGCTGTACTGTGAGGGATTTAAAGGAAAGACCAGTGTGTGACTGGTGCACAGTGACAGTCCAATATAAAGTCAGTATAAACAGTGTACTGTGAGTGTAGTGAGGAGGACAACTCATGAAACGTCTGCTTACATCAGACTGAATTCAGGTGGATAAATCTGTAAAGAGCAGCAAGTCAGCTGATCACAGCTCATACATTAAGAAAATCTACTGGAGCTCTCAATAGAAAATAGCCTGAGCCATTAAAAACTGATTTTAGGATTTTCCACACGCTGAATCCCACTTTAAACTCTTGTCCATTCTCTTCCGCTTATCCTTATCAGGGTCGCAGGAGGCTATAGACTATCCCAGCTATCATAGAGCGAGAGGCAGGGTACACCCTGGACAAGTCGCCAGTCTGTTGCAGGGCTAAGACAGAGACAGAGACTAACATTCACACTCCCACATATTTAAAATAATCAATTCACTTAACCCCACTAAGTGCATGTCTTTAGACTGTGGGAGGAAGCCGGAGTATCTGGTATTTCCTTTCATTTTTATCCATGTAGCTTTGTACAAGGATTTTGAGAACTCCAAGAGTTAATACAAAAGCGTACACTGAGGTAAGCAGCACACATGCCAATATCAGTGAGATACACTGCACTACTCACACAAATCATCATCTTCTTGTAAATCTGTGCTGTAAACTGTTCAGATAAACATCCATGAAAAGAGAATTAGTCTGTATGAAGGCAGCACACTCTTAATATGATCATTTTAAACACTCTGTGTTCCTCCGCCACTGCCTCGTTTGAGTTTTGGACGAAATGGATTCTGGGATATTACATTTCATCATTTCGAGCTGATTGGAGACCAGAACAGCCAATCAGATTTTTTTTGCATCCAAGTCTGTGATTGGCTGGTTTTGTGGCACAAATATAACGGTGTACAGAAAGAGTTGAGCGCGCACGGGCAGAAATGTTGAGAACGCGAGCAACACATTGTGAGCGAGCGCAAGTGCAAAAACTGAGCGAGAGGGGCTGCTGTTGTGTGTGTGTGGATAATAGCAAACACAGATACATTTTTTGCAAAGCAGCAATGAATTTTGTTCACTCAAATTTAGTTTTTCTTCACTCAAAATAAATTTCTCCTCAAAAATGCAACAATTGCACCTGCAATTTTTTTTTACGTGCGGTCAGAATAGTGGCACAAAGATAACGCCATATAAAAACGACTGACGACTGACTCCATAAATATACAAGATGGTGATGAGGAAACACACGGAGAAGACAGCTGGGGGGAATAAACATAATGACACAATACAGGAAGCAAAACTGAACACAGGATGGGACACTGTCAAAGTAAAACAGGAAACACTGAGACCTACACCTGAGACACACGGACTTGACAACAACAGTGATAAACAAACAGGGAGGCAATAGCAGAGACACAAGAACAGGAACAGGTGAAGAGAGGATGAAGATGAAGATGAAACACAGTAAAACGACTAAGACACAAGGGGGTGAGGGAGAGGGCGAGAGAGAGAGGGCAGAGAGATACAAACATCGAATAAGGCACATGGAGACAAACATGGGTGACAAAACAGACTCACCACAGAGAGGAGACATGGAATGAAACACGGGAACAGAAAAGGGAGCCAATGAGCCACCACCCTGACACCATCAGTGTAAGAAATGGTTTACAGTATTTAACTGTTTTTCTACATGATGAAGAAAAAGCTGCTGTGAGAAAGAGAGAAACCTGTCGGCACCACCCTTTGACTTAAATTGTAAGAAACAAATGTGTAAAAATAGAAAGAAACTTCTGGCAGCTCATCATTATTATATCTATACTGTATTTCTATGGTAGATGCTGAAAAATAGAAACATTTCTGTTTACCTGCACTTTAATCATTTGCTGTTTTACCTGTTTGGTAGTTGTTGAAATGGTTTGGCCTGTACCACTACACTTGCTGTCTTCAGGACATCTGCCCCCCTTCTTTCTTTCACATAATGGTATGATCCCAGCCTGTCTTTGCATGCGATTGGTGCGCCCATCAAAGCACGGATTCTTAGCAGGGCTGAAGATTCAGTTCCCACATACCGAGGGTACATTAATAACTGGCTCGCAGGCCGGAAATAATTGTATCGAGGGCCGAATGTGGCCCGTGGACCGTAGGTTTGACACCCCTGATTTCGAGCATTGTAGGAGATAACAGCTACATATATGAACTGGAGTAAAAACAGTGTTTCTTACCTTCAGCGTTTCCACAGATGACTGTACTGAGCACTAAAATAATGAATAAAAACTCATCAGATATTATACCTCAGAGTAAAGTTTTTTTTAAAGGCTTTACTCTGATTATTGATTATTGTAAATTTAGGGATGAACAATAATCACCAAATTTCTCCTGTTTGCTAAACAAGCTCTAAGCAGTGACTCACTAATTCTCAGAGATCAGGAACATTTTAATTATTGGTGCCTTTCAAACAATGTCAGACGTGTACTTACAGAAAAAGCCCATCATGCAGAGCAAAGAGAGCCCCATCGTCACATCCAGCCTGCTGCACTCTGATCCTCAGATAATCACAAACAGTTTTACTTTGCAGAAAAAAAGAGAAGTTGTGTTTTGTTTGGGTGTGACAGAGTTTTTCTACAGGTTCTTCTTCTGATTGGTCTCTCTGTGCTTCCTTCCCTTTTACACCAAACTCAAACAGCTCCTGTAGCTTTGACCGCAGCAGTTTTGTGACATGTTTTCCATCGCTTTAAGTCATATCTTACCAGGTCTTTTTTTACTCTGACAGCGTCCCCTGGATCATTATCATTCTGCAATGTTACTCTTCCTGCACACTGGAAGTGAATGTACCAAAACCCCTTTTCTGTTTTACAGCCTGTATTTTTATATCTAAGTCTTTTTAATGATTTTTTTACATTTTGATTCTTTATCGGAGGAATTATGTGGAAATTCTTCTTTCATGCTGCATAAAAACATCTAGAGATTTTATCTGACTCTTAGCTGAAACATCATCATGCAGTGCTATAATAAAAATGCTCCTTTGACCTCAGATCTGTGAATGTTTTCTCCTTGTGGTTAAATTCTATGTTTGGCTGATACCCAAACAGAGTAAATGACTCACTGTGTGGTTGAACTGAAACTAAAGACCTGTATGTTTCACAAATTAAATTAACAAAGACAACAAATAAATGTATCTTCTATTGGCACATCAAAGTGAATGTTACATGTTACCAACAAAGACTATGTAATTCTCTCCAGAGTCAAATGCAGACGAGGTGACCTTTACTAAAGCTTACTGAAGCTGATCATTTCAGGCCTCAATAGTAACAAATGAAGAAAACTGAGTTACAGATAACTGATCACTGGAACACAGAGACTCTGGGTCATCACAAAATCTTCCATATGGTCTCTATCAACAAAAGTTCACAAAAGTTTCAACTTACAACATAAATGAGAATAACATACTGTATGATTCGACAGAAGTTCAGTCAAACTGTTTAGCTATGTGTAGACTGATATGTCAGAAGACACATCAGTCTGGTGTCCATACGAGTGAACATTATCAACACTTATTCATTATTTTCAGTTTTACTGTGGATTGTAATTATTTATTAAAAACTAAAAATCATTTGCAGAAGGTCAAAAACAGAGGAGAGATGTCAGGAGGTTTTTGTTGTGTATCTAATGGCATTTTAGTAATTATTCCTTAAATCATTTATTTTTATATTTTTACTCATGTTGCCATAGTAACTCTAAACTTGAATGCATATTGAGTAAATACACAAAGCACTGAAACAAACCCCATGTTGCTTCATTGTGTTAAATATTTCAATTTGGCCATGACCAAACTTCCAGTTCCTCTTTACACATCCTGAGGTTTGATAGCAAGAATAAGACATTATCACATAGCACAGAGCCAAAGTGTTTTCAGGAGACATTGAGATTCATTCTGTGGGCTGATGGAGAAAAACATGAGATCACTGAGGGTTTTTAAGTGCAGATAAGCCTGCAGCTGCGTGCAAACTTTCATTCATACTTCACAGAAATACTGACACAGGGTGAAGGGTTTTAGAACGGTGGGTTGATGCAGGTGTGTGTCTTTGTGCATTTATGTGCATGTGCCCAGAGCCCTGGGGCTCTGTCCTCAGCTCGTACTGGGATGGCCAACCTCTGACAGGATCGGCTTCCGGTTGGTTTTTAGGTGATCTTTCTTTTTGGCTCCTTGTTGCTTCTGCTGGTGTGGACACGTGTTTGTTTTTGGGTCTCCTGGATCTTTCTCTGTTTTCTCTGTTGTGTGTCTGTGAAGGTTCTCAGTCATCCAGGTCATCGTAGTCTAAGGAGCTTGCAAAGAAAAGTGTCTGGACTTGTTTAAGTTGCTTGAAGACGTTTCACCTCTCATCCGAGAAGCTTCTTCAGTTCTAAGGTCAAATGGTGGGGAGTCCCACCATTTGACTCTCTGTTGTGGTTTTGCACCCTCATGATCACGTATGTTTTATCTCACACACACACACATATACATGAGGTCATTGATGTTTGTTTAAGTGCAGAGATGGTGCAGATAGACTTGCAGCTATTTGCGAACTTGCGGTTTCAAAAATGTTAACACAATATTTTCCATCAGCCACGTCTCTTTAAAAAGTGATCCTTCCTGTCATGGTCTGATCTAAAGGTCCATGGTCTGATCTAAATATCCTTAATTTCATTGTACATGTACGATGAGAATAAAGGGCTATTCTATTGGCGGTGTGAAGAGGGAAGGAATGAGGATTTGAACCAAAATGCAGACTCTTAGAAAAGGTTAACTTAAACCCAGCTGTATTGCTGGAATACAAAAAAATGCAAAACTACAAAAAAAATTATTTGAAACTAAACGGCAGGCAGAACACACAGCTGTACGATGAGGGAGACCGCGATGCAGGACAGAGAGAGATGCAGGCATAAATACACACAAGAACAAACAAGGGAACAAACCACAGGAGGGAATCGTAGCTAAGAGGAGACACTTGGAAGCACAGCTGGACACAATTTAAACTGAACATGATGCACAAAGCACAAGTGACTATCAAAGTAAAACAGGAAGTGTGCACAACGCACATTGAGACACAGGCTGTGTCCAAATTCAGGGGTAGCATTCGTCGATGGCTGCATTTGTAGGCAATTACGTCACAAAGACGCGACGAAGGCTGTCCAAATTTGAAGAGTCCTCCAAATGCGGCGACAAATGCGTCCTTCATTTCCCCAGATTTGAAGGATGTGTTGGCTGTATCGTTCGTGGCCCAACATATCCCAGGATTCATTTTGGATTTCAGGATTTCAGTTTGATATGTTTTAATAATAAATTTTAAGAATAAATCAATTTGCACATCATATTCATATGAGTACGGTTTTATTAACCCTCATACTGTACAGAACCGGTGATGTCCAGACGGTATTCCTCTTGTGTTCTGCTGTGAAAACTTTAGGCATTAACATAATTGCCATGGTTTTCTCTCTTCTCTTATTTTTTGTGTGTGATCAGGACAATTCTGGAGAAGATGGGCCTGCAGGGGAAAGTCACCCCCATGCAGGCTAGAAGAAATGGGATAACTGAAGGGTGGCTGACCTAAGAACATAAACAGAGGGATAACAACTCTACAGGGCAGAATCATGACCTCTGAATATTAAATAACCCAAAACCATAAAGTCCAAACCCAAAACGCTGGGTGCAAACCCAGGATCATGACTATATTTATATATCAACAACAGCCTTTGACACACATGTAGGCAACGTGGCTGCTTAGAGGAACAAAGATGTCATTCTGTAATGCCATGTTTGTAGTTTGATCTCATATTATCACTGCATGATCTTACTTGTTGAATAAAAATATCACTGTACATTTGTGTATAGTTGAATATAGTAAAAACAATTTTTTAGGGTTTAAAAAGTTTTAATTTATCAAAACATAAACAATATTTTCCTTTTGCAAAGTCTTCAGTGAGACGGCTTCAGAGCGTAAACAGATCAAAAACAAGCTTTGGTGCTCAGCAGCTCAAAAAGTGTTTAAGTTGTTGACTTTGACTGTTCTCTCTGTATTCTGACACATGATGGCAGAGCCGCATAAAAAAGTGCTGCCAAGTAAAAAAGCAGTAAAAGAGTCACAGACACAGAAAAAGCTCTTCAAAATTCACCAGTGACTCAGTTCATTTCAAAACACTTTATTAAACTGAATTATTGCAGAGACAAAACAAGACAAACAATCAGCGTAATAACAAAAAGCTGTGAAGGGCTTTTTTTCTAACTCTGTCTGTTTCACATTTTCGTTGCCTAATTGTAGCGTCCACTCTTACCAGTACCAGTTTATACAGAGATCAAATTAGTACTGAGCAGGATTGAGTTCAGTTTATTGATGCGGCCCTCCACAACAGGCCCAGTTTCTCATGTGGCCCCTCAGGAAAATGAATTGCCCACCCTGCTTCAGAGGGTCTCTGTGCCACAGCAGACTCCTGACCCAGAATCACACTTACAGTAAGTCATCGTCTTCAAAAGCAACCGAATGATCTGTGAGGTCAAGCTGCTCAGTTATTATTCATTTCTGGCTCTTTTCCACAGTGTTACCCCAGCAGGTGGTAGATGACCGCCCCTCTCTGAGCCTGGTTCTGTCAAAAGTTTCTTCCTGTTAAAAAGGAGTTTTTCATTCTCACTGTCACCAACTGCTCACTCATAGTCGTCTGATTTGGAGTGTTTCTCTGTATTGTTGTACAGTCCTTACAGTATAAAGCCCCTGGAGGCGACTGTGGTTATGATTTTGCACCTTATAATAAAAATTGTCAACTTTCATTTATATAGCACCAAATTACAGCAACAGACAGTTAAACTGAATTGAACTGAATTACTTGACAGTTGTGTGCGCTGTCTGAGGACAGTCACTGTGTTTGTAAGTAGCCGTGTTCATTTTGTCACATGTTCTTTCTACTTTCTCCTCTTTGGATTTTAAACAATTTGTTGAGCACTAATGTGCACATGAAGCCCATTAGTGCTTTGAGTGCTCCAAGCGGGTAAAAAAGCGCCTCCGTCCAGTGAAAGAGCGCTGCCTGCTGCCGCTCGAAGAGGTCAGAGTCCGCTGGGTCCACAACGCAGGGTCATGTCATTCTGTCAGGGGTGTCGAGTGTGGATGCGAGGAAAGGAGGACCCAAACGCTGGACTCACAGGTAGGTGAAGGCTGGTATTTATTATGACGAGCAGATGAGCCAAACATAAGATGACTGGCTGAACTGAAATGACTGTCTTAACTGAACACACGTGCAGAGTAGACAACATTAACATCAATGACACGACAAAGACCAGGATGAAACTGAGGACTTAAGTACACTGGCTAATGATGATGATTAGGGACCGGTGAGAACACAGCTGAACATAATGAAACAGGAAGTAGAGCTAATGACACTGAGACAGAGGGCTGGCACGGTGAAGCGGGAAACATGAATGTGGAACATAAACTGAACATGAACTGAAAACACCAGGTGAACCACCCAGAAGAAAAGCTGCTCTGGAAACATGAGCAATAGTTTGACAGGTGAACAGAAAGAGCTTGAAACTCAGCAAACACGAGGCAGTTTGATACCAGAACAAAAGAGAAATGTCTCCCAAGAACAGCAACAACTTCAACTTCAACTGAATGTAAAGTGAGTGTAATCTCTAAGACTTGAAACTGCAGATTAGAATATTTTGATGAACATGAAACCATCAGAAATGTTACATGAACCAAATCAGTAAAAGTGGAAGATGGAGGATGGCAAACATGCAAAAGAAAAATCAATACTGAGCAGAAGTGTTGTTGTGTGAAAATGTCATATAAGGTGTTCAGCATTAAAGGGGACATGAAACACTACATGTAAAAAAAGGCTAATTTACATCATGGAGCCCAGCTCTCAAAAACTGACACAGATGTAACTCTGACTGTGAAGGTGGATTTAAGAAATAACTGCTTAAAGTTATAAAAACACATGTATCGCCATATTCTGTCAGTACAGAGCATGACGGATAGTGGGAACAGCAGAGAAGATCATCGGGGTCTCTCTCCCGACTACACGCTGTATTCGCAAAGCCACCAGCATTGTGGCTGATCGGACACACCCCTCTCACACACTCTTCACACTCCTAACATCTGGAAAAACGTACCGAAGCATTCGGGCACACACATCCAGACTGTGCAACAGCTTTTTTCCACAAGCCATCCGTCTCCTCAACAAAAAGGGACTGGACTGATAAACACAAACGCGCACACACACATATAGAAACATACACACACACACACACACACACACACACACACACACATACACACACACACACACATACACACACACACAACATTATCACTCACCTTAACTTAACTACCTCAAGCATTGAGTCTAGACTGACTAATCAACACAAGCGCAAACACACCGACCCACACCGACCTACACCACCAAACTATCGTATACACCAACCTGTAAATGCTCTTTTGCACAATATTATTACTGGATTTTTGCACTAACTTCTTTACTTCCTAGTCTTCCTTAGATAGTTAGATAGTTAGTTTTTTGTTAATTTATGTTGTAATTTATGTTAGGTCAGTCTGTCTTGTCTCTGCTAGCCAGCAAACTAGGCCTCTTAGTTAGCTAGTTTAGTGTTACCTTATGTTGTAAATTTATGTTGCATGTAGCACCTTGGTCCTGGAGGAACGTTGTTTCGTTTCACTGTGAACTAAATGTATATGGTTGAAGTGACAATAAAGCCAACAAGACAAGACTCCACCAGGTCACTTGGTTAGTTTCAGTCAAAAGACTCACATTAGGTTGTGTTAGGTAACTAATAACAGAACCAATAACTCGAGGAAAATAAGGACAGTAAAACATCAGTTTAATGGGGTCACTGGCTGCACCTCGTGCCTGTCCCATCTGTGGCTTCCTGTTGGAGAACAATAAAGTTTATTATAAAAACATTGCCTGCCCTCGATGTAAAGTGAAGTTCTGTTCTGTGTGTTTGAGTCTTTACAAAGAGTGTGACGTTAACTGTACCTTATTGACTGTTTAGGAGGTGCGACCCTCAGACACACCTCTGTACCTGTGTGGAGGAGGAAATCATCCTGATTTACTTTCATTGATTTAAACATGTGGTCTCTGATATACACATGGTATCATTTGTTGTGTGTTCTGTATTGTAAAGATTTCTTTTTGTGCAAAAATGTGAAAATGAAATGAAATGTATTTTCTTCTTTTCAGAGCAGGTGATACAGAGCTGAGTGTGGAGCTGGAGAAAAAGCTTTATGTGTAAAACTGGTTACAAAGTAGCTGTTAGTCAGCCAGCAGGTGATAAAAGCATCCAGGAAGCTCAGACTTTGTATCCAGTGTCTCTGTACTAGGGATGGGTATCGTTTAGGTTTTATCCGATACCGGTGCCAAATCGGTACTTTTGAAACGGTGCCGGTGCTCAAACGGTGCTCAAACCGGTGCTTAAAGAATGGAGAACACAAAATTGGTCCAAAAACCTCTCATATTCAGCTGTTTTTTTGTAAAAGGATAACAATGTTAGCCTTTTCTGCAGCTATGGGGCATATATGGTATCACTCTTAGCTGGAAGCAGTGCTTAAACAATGGAAAAAATACAAACTTTGTCCAAAAACCTCTCAGTTTAGCTGTTTTCCACTTTTTCTTTGGTCATTTTAGCCTTTTTGGCCAGGGTAAAGGGAGCATCTGCCATCAAACAAGAAGACAGCCGCATGTAGCTATGATGATGTTTGCTAGTTCACCTTACATGCATTAATGTAATAACGTGGTTAGCCTACTCAACATAAATTACACACGAACAACATTAAGCTACTCACGCAGAGAAGAACGGCTGCTGCTGCCATCAAATACGGTGCATTTCTCGGCTTTAAAAAAAACCCCGCTATGCGTCGCCAGGTGTTTCATCGGATTTGAGGTGTTACTTCCTTTGACAGCATCACAGTATCAGCTTAAAGCACTTGTTGCAGGCTGCTGAGTTTGCATATTTTGCTGTGAAGTACAGCCAGACTTTTGACCGCTTCGCCTTGGGCATTTTTAATCTGTAGCTCTGCATAAAAGAACGTACGTACCTGGACCCGCCTACTATCCTCGGAAACGTAAAATGATTGGCTAGAAGTGTATCACAGCTCAGGGAAAAAAAGCACCGAAATAAAGCACCGAAATGTGCGCTGCTTTTCGGTCTGGTTACTACCGTTTATGTCAGAACCGGTGCCATCATGGCACCGGACACCGGTACCCATCCCTACTCTGTACATTATGTGTTTCTGTGAGGTGGAGAGCTAACAAACCAAACACTGCATGGGACTGTTGTGACTGTACCTGCATCCCATCTTCATTGTAGTAAACAGCACTCTCCTCTGGTGTGTCGTGTTGCCCTGTGAGGTGATCAAATTCATCCACAAATGAAAACAAATACGTTTTTAAAGGATGTTTGTTTTATTTTTAAACTGCACGCGTTTTATGTACTCACTCTTTCTTCAATAAGAGAGGAGGCGACGTTTTCATATTCATCTGCTCCTGAAATGTTCATAATTTTATTTACAGGATTGTAAAAACATGGAATTAGTTTCATTAAATCAAAAACAAGTTTCATCTCTAACTGCTCTGTGCTTTTCAGCACATATACTGACCATTTCTGTTTGTCACTTGTGTGACTGACTCATAGACGTCAGCAGTACCTAAAGAAAAAACAAGCCAGGCTCACATTAATCATTTTATTAGTTACACTAAAGATCAGAGCAAACACAGAAACTCTGTGTGAGTCAAAACCAGGACTGTAAGATCTTTAAATGTTCTTTGAAAAACTGCTGAACACAAACTGAACCTATTAAATGTTTGTGTTAATGGAGGCTTAATAAAAGTCAATATTAATAATGATAATAAAGACTGTTTTTCAATGCTGACCATGTTGAAGAGAGTCGTACACATGAGTTTCATTCTGGTTGATTCCATGATTTGTGGAGGAGCCCGGACTGTGACTTTCAGACTGGATCGACCTAAAACAGGAAATAAACACAATAAACTCAAAAGTAACTGATGTTTGTTTAAAATAATAATAAAAAGTATTTTACCAACCTGGTGAAGCAGGAATCTGTGAAAGAGACAAATGTTATTACACATGTTTGTCATGTATAAATTGTTCCACTGATATTTAGTGTCATGAGATCAGAATACATGTATATGTGTGAATAATTAAAGTGTATGTAGTAAATAAACTCTCTAATGCAGCATGAAAAGAAGAGGCTCTTACACTTGGACTGTCTGCAGCGATACAACAAGAGCAGGAGAATAATAATGAGAGAGACTCCACAAACCAGTCCAACAATCAACCACACAGGAGATGAAGAGCTGTCAGCTCCTGACACAGCTGCTGAAATGACTAATAATAATTAAGTAATAATAAAGTATAATACTTATTATTATACTGCATATTTCAGTTCTCACAAAATAGATCCAGGTGACTTCAAGCATTAAACAGACAATCTAATGTTTCTTCTCAAGCATGAAAATCATTTTTACAAAAATCCATCAAATGTTTTGATCCTTCTCACCTTTAACTGACATCCAGCTCTGTGCTGACTCTCTTCCTGAGTACTGACACTTGTAGAAACCTTCATCAGACTTTGACACTGCAGAGATCTTCAGCTCCCCTCGGGGATCATTTTCAATAAGTTTGTCATTGTGATAGAAAAACACATTGGAAAGTATTTTTTGTGTTCTCAAACTGCAGCTCAGACTAACAGAAGCTCCCTCAGTCACAGGATGAACAGGACTCACCAGGATAGGACCATTACCATCATCTGTGACACAATCACACACAATTGTTTCAGTCACATCAGCTGGTGCACACTTTTAGGAAAGCTGACAAACAATAATAAGAACAGATTGTAAAAATGCTTTTCATTATGAAGATCTGATCTTGTGTATTTATAACTGTTGTATGAGTCGTACTATACTATACATTCATCATCTGGTCATCTTCAAACACTCTCTGACATTATCATAGCCCTTAATAAAAATGTTTAATATTTCTGCAGAATTCTTTCTAAAACTTTTCATATTATACTGACCAAGTTAAAGACATATAATTATCAGGACTTTACCAGCTTTAACCCTGATCAGCACTAATAAAACAGACAACACTGAGTCTGACAAATAAGTAAAATAAATGGAAAGCCAAAGAGCCGAATACTGACATGTTTAAGATGATCCTGACTTTTTTTTTTATCTTTCTCCATCTCTGAGTGAAGTTAGCTCTCTATCTTTTGTCTCCCTGTTAAATACAGCAGCTGGACCTTTAGCTAGCACTCTGCCCACAAACTTTATAGAATAGTGTCTGAAATTGACAGAATCCAGAAAGTCCAAATGTCTTTTTCCTTGTCTTCTTTGAACTCCTCCCACACCCAGGTTTTTCCTTCAGCCAGTGCCCGAGCCATGTTTTTCTTTGCCTGCCAAGAAAAATCAGCTGCCTCCAAAGTCCCACAGGCTAACCAAGCCCGATAGGACTCCTCCTTCACCCTGATGGCTCCCTTCACTTTTGCTGTCCACCAGCTGGTTCATAGGTTACCACCACAATAGGCATCAACCACCTTTCAGCCACAACTCAGTGCACCACCAGCAACAGGGATTCCCTGGTGTTCCTGGGACACACAAACCTCCACTACGATAAGGTAGCGAGACACAGAGTGCATATAATAATAATAATAATAATAATAATAATAATGATAATACACGTTGACTGGACTGTGTAAATGCCTGGCTGTGACTTCCCCGAGCCAGAGGACCTCAGTATAAAGAGCCAAGATGGCTTTCCACTTACAGAGGAAAATTTGCCCAACCACTTGCATAAGTGTTATGTTGTAACTTTTAATGTTTGATCTGCATCTTGAAGATGTAAGCAGCAGTGAGCTGCTATTTATTATTAGTCTTGGGAGGTTAGCTATTGTTTTTTGGGTTACTTCTTTTGGGTTTGTAATCTCAGTTTGCAGTAGACATTTCTGTGTGTTTCTTATTTTGGGTTAAGTCCTGTGTTTGTAAAGCTGTGGAATAATCAAAACATCTATTCTTTATTTAAATGTTGTTTCTGTGCCGCCTTGTGGCTTGCGGATAACTGATGCGTTTTCATGTTGGATCTTAGCTTCAATGACAGGATGTAAGATGTAAGTGTAATCACACATTTATGAAGCACTTTTCAAAGTCCATATTTTAAAGTGCTCTATAGGAGCAACAGAATAAAGTAGAATAAGGTGGCAAATAGAGGAATAGGTCAGTTAAAATAATTTCTAACAAAGACAAGGGGTTTTATTAGATAATAAGGGATTGCCACAGACAGTAGTTGCAGTTTAAAGATGAACAGTGTATAACTGCTGCTATGATTATTCTTTCTACTCTCAGTGTGGCCGTGAGTTTAATGCTCTTGGGTTTAGAGCAAAAATAAAGCAAAGCATGGTTTGTTAAGTAAGTCTTGTAGATGCCTCCATCAGAAACAGTGATCACAGCCTCTGAGCTCAGTGGAACAAAGAAAGTCTGCAAACCCACCACATCTGTCACACACATAATAACAATGGATTGCATTTATATAGTGCTTTTCGAGAACCTCAAAGCGCTTTACAATTCCACTATTCAGTCACTCTCACATTCACACACTAGAGGAGGCAGCTACAGTTGTAGCCACTGCCCCGGGGCAGACTGACAGAAGCAAGGCTGCCATATCGCTCCATCGGCCCCTCTGGCCAACACCAGTAGGCAGTAGGTAAAGTGTCTTGCCCAAGGACACAACGACCGAGACTGTCCGAGCTGGGGCTCAAACCGGCAACCTTCCGATTAAAAGACGAACACCCAACTCTTGAGCCACGATCACTCCCAGCTGTAGGTTTATTTCTCCCCTTCTTCTGCAACATTGACTTCAAAACTAGGTGAATACCTGAGAATGACCAGGTGAGCCCACCTTGCATGAACTTGCATGAATTAAGTACAGCTCCACACACATTTGCAAATCTATAAAACGTAATTTATTTTTACCAATTTAAGAAACAAATTTCATCACTCTAAATAAAAAATATTTATTGATTATACACAGATTGAAATACGCACACAAAAAGTCACTATCATTCAAACACCAAATTACAGGGAAAAAAGTATTTTTTGTCCTTTTTCCAGTAGAGCCCATAGACATGTAAATATGTGCCACTGTACAAATCTGTGAAGAGGTGTAAGCCCAATGCAGGAGACAAAATTAAATAAATAATAAGGAGCTCTACCAGCTAATCGGTCTTTAAAAAGGGAGAACAAAAGAACAAAACAAGTACACTGACAAGGAAAAAGGGGACGATTTAGGCATGACTGGAAATGAAAGACAGGTGAAAACCATCTGCAAAGTTGCAAATGATATAACAATTTCTTACCTTCAGCCATTCCATAGATGACTGTACTGAGCACTAAAATAATGAATAGAACTTCATCAGACATTATACAACTGAAGAAATCAAAATCAATATAAATTAAGGCTCTTTTTAAAAGATGAACCGTAATCATCAAATTTCTGTGCTCCTACTTGTCAAACTAAACAATATAACTAAAATAATTGTAACACAGTGTGTAACTATAAATGATCCAGCATCCAACATTCAGTAAAAAAAACTCACAAGTCTGCTTTGTTCCAGCTCTCAAGTAAACAGGTTAAAGCAGTGACTCACTGTAATTCTCACAGATCAGAAACATTTTCATTAATCGGTGCCGTTCAAACAATGTCAGACGTGTACTTACAGAAAAAGCCCATCATGCAGACCAAAGAGTGCCCCATCATCACATCCAGCCTGCTGCACTCTGATCCTCAGATAATCAAACAGTTTTACTTTGCAGAAAAAAGAAAGACAGAAAAGAGTTGTGTATCGTACAGATAAGACAAGAGTATTTTTCTACAGTTTTTTCTTCTGATTGGTGTCTCTGTGCTTCCTTCCCTTTTCCACAAAACTCAAACAGTGCCTGTGGCTTTGACCGCAGCACTTGTGCATCATGTTTAATTTCCTGTGCATTGCAAACATAGATGTTTGTTTCTTGCGTTGTGTTGTTTCCTTTCTCTATAATATACAAACATGTTCTTTTGCTTGAAGTCAACATATTTGACCAGGTCAATTTTTTTATCATTTAAACTCTGACAAGTTTTTGCAGTGTCCTGTGTATCATTATCACGCTGCAATATTCCACTTGCAGCAGATTGGGAGTCACTGGGAGTGAATGTACCAAAACACCTTTTCTGCTTTGCAGGCTGTATTTTAATATTTCAGTCTTTTAAATGAAGAAAATTATGAGAAATTATGTTGAAATTCTTATTTCATGCTGCATAAAAACATGTAGATTTTATTTGACTGTTAGCTGAAAAATCAGCATACAGTACTGTGGTGAAAAAGGTTCTTTTGATCTCAGCATAGACCTATGAATGTTTTTACCTTGTGGTTAAATTCTGGCTTTAGGTTTGGTTGAGACCCAAACACAGGAGACTAACCTGTGAGTCATCACAAATTCTTCCATATGAAGAACTTGTGATGACCCAACTTACAGCCTTCAGTAAACATAAATAAATAAATCAGAATAATACACTCTATGATTTGACAGAAGTACAGCCAAACATATCAGTGTACACTGATATGTCAGAAGATATTACCCTGTTCCTACAATATGAGTGAATGAACTCTACCATTACCAACACTTATTCATTGTTTTCATTTTTGCTGTGGATTGTAATTATGTGAGATGCCAGGATGTTTTGTTGTGTATCTAATTGTGTTATAATAATTATTCCTTAAAAATTTTTATTTTTATATTTTTACTCATGTTGCCATAGTAACTTTAAAATTTGAATTCATACTTAGTAAATTCACAGAGCATTGCAACAAACCACATGTTGCTTCGTTGTGTTAAACATTTCACTTATAACTGGATCTAACTTCCAGTTCCTCTTTACACATACTGAGGTTAGATAACAAGAATAAAATGACACCACACTCACACCAGAGCTAAAGTGTTTTTAAGAGACATCAAGTTTCAACTCTGTGGAAGTTGTGTCCTCTGATTTTTTTCCCCAGTTAATAATGCAGAAATGAAAGCACAGTGTCTATAATAAATTGAATTGTTCTTACTATTTTAGTTCTAAAGGCTGATGGAGAAAAACATAAGATCACTGAGGGGGTTTTTAAGTGCAAAGATGGTGCAGATAAGCCTGTAACTACGTGAGAACTTTCAGTTATACTTCTTGGTTTGTGAACCAAACCACGTACAGACTGACTTTCAAAAGGCCACAAAGTTTTATTCATTCATGTTCATGTTTGGTCACAGAAGCACAAACTTCTTAACTTGCAGCTGAAATCTTGCCTCTCCATGTTTTTTTTTGTTTGTTTCTTTTGTTTTGTTTTTGTTTTTTTAAGTAATGTTGTGACCTATACGTGGAAATGTGGAAATATTTCTTCTGTTTTTTGGGTGAGATTATTTCTAAATTATTTCTCCTAAAAATGTAAGATTTAAAGTAAGAATTGCTTTATGGTGCTCAAATGGTGAAACAATAAAAATACAGATCAAACTGGAAGATTTATCACGATAGATTTGATTATTGTACTGTTGAGCCTCATCCTCAATGACTTTACATTGTCTTTACTAAGATCAGAAACAAGTGTAGCCAATACAAATATTCATAGCAGTAGGGATGGGTACCGGTTCTGACATAAACGGTAGTAACCAGACCGAAAAGCAGCGCACATTTCGGTGCTTTATTTCGGTGCTTTTTTTTCCTGAGCTGTGATACACTTCTAGCCAATCATTTTACGTTTCCGAGGATAGTAGGCGGGGCCAGGTACGTACGTTCTGTTAGAGCAGAGCTACAGATTAGAAATGCCCAAGGCGAAGCGGTCAAAAGTCTGGCTGTACTTCACAGCAAAATATGCAAACTTAGCAGCCTGCAACAAGGGCTTTAAGCTGATACTGTGCAAAGGAGGTAACACCTCAAATCCGATGAAACACCTGGCGACGCATAGCGTTTTTTTTTTAAAAGCCGAGAAATGCACCGTATTTGATGGCAGCAGCAGCCGTTCTTCTTTGTTGTTCGCGTGTAATTTACGTTGAGTAGGCTAACCACGTTATTACATTAATGCATGTAAGGTGAACTAGCAAACATCATCATAGCTACATGCGGCTGTCTTCTTGTTAGATGGCAGATACTCCCTTCACCCTGGCCAAAAAGGCTAAAATGACAAAAGAAAAAGAGGGAAACAGCTAAACATGAGAGGTTTTTGGACAAAGTTTGTATTTTTTCCATTGTTTAAGCACTGCTTCCAGCTAAGAGTGATACCATATATGCCCCATAGCTGCAGAAAAGTCTAACATTGTTATCTTTTTACATAAAACCAGCTGAATATGAGAGGTTTTTGGACCAATTTTGTGTTCTCCATTCTTTAAGCACCGGTTTGAGCACCGTTTGAGCACCGGCACCGTTTCAAAAGTACCGATTTGGCACCGGTATCGGATAAAACCTAAACGATACCCATCCCTACATAGCAGTGAATTATTTTGATAAAAGAAAGTAACAGAGACACAGAGCATACAAGTAAATGGTTCTACTTTTATTTATTACAGTCTTACTCGATAATAAAGTGACGACATGCAAATTATTAAGCAGAAAAATATAAACAAAATCAGTGCAGTCAGAAACTTCTTCTGTGCTTCTATCTATTAGGTTACAACTCTGAGTTTTATCAGTATTTAAGACTTTTTGATCACAAGCTTTCTTTCTAAAACAGGTGAGCAGGTTTATCTGTGGACAGTCAAGTGCTGAGAAAATGAAACTCGACATTTGGCAAAAAATCTGCTTGATGTCAGATCAGTTTCTACTATTACAAACAGTTTTTATGTTTCACTGTAAAGCTTTATATTTATGTGTGTTTTTCTCCTAACTCTGGGCGTGAAATGAGACATTTTACACACAAAAGAAAAGAAAATTCACACTTTATTTATGTATTAAGTCTTATTTGTAAGTTCGGTCGTCATCAGTTTTTTTTTTATACTTGATACAGACAACCTGAGACAGCAACAGGAGAGCAGGTCCTTGTATTCACAAGTACCACAGACAGTAATTCTGTTATACAGGAAGTACAAGGAAATATTAAACTGATCTGAGAACAGAAATCACAGTTTAAGCAGCTGAAGAGGCTTAAAATAATAATACGAAGTAGAAATAGAAACAGTCCAAATAAATGAATATAATAAATAAGTAAGGGTTAAAAGGGGAGATACAAGTTGGAATATTTCACTGAAACTATGGCTGAAATGTTAAAAATGTGTTAAAATGACTAAAGTTAAACATAGATTTCTGGAGGCATCACAGACAAAAAATAATAATAACTAAAAATAGTGACAAGCTGTTAAAACTATAAAGACAAAAAACTGTGCATTAATAGCTGAGACAGTTGATTAACCACAAGCTGAATGTTAAGTGAGGTGGAAAAGGCTGTAACTAGATTGCATATTAAAAATAGTTTGGTAAGTTTAATAAAAGTATTAATGTCAGGTTGTTGAGAGTTACAAATCAGACGTAAAGCAAATCAGTAAAACTGGAAGACGAAGAATGGAGAACATGCAAAAAATCAGTGTTGGTGAGAAAAACAAATATTCATCTTAAGTCACAAATATAATTGCATACATTTCACATATGAACCTGTTTTATATACAGCATGAATGAACTTGATGGTTTTTATGTCCCAGCTATAGATGTTCTGTGGTGAGAGAAAAAAGGGTTTATACTTGTGTTTGAGGGAATGAGGAATCCAGCTCTGAGCTCGGGTGACTGAGGAATTGCTGGATGAATACATGAGAAGCTGGTGGATATCAGCTTTAAGGATGTGTGAGGGGTCACCGACTGCCCCTGGTGTCTGTGACTTCCTGTTGGAGAACAATAAAGTTTAAACAAAACAAACATCGTCTGCCCTCGATGTAAAGTGAAGTTCTGTTTTGTGTGATTGAGTCTTTACAGAGAGTGTAAAGTTACCTGTATCCTTGCAGGCTTTGTTTAGAAGGTGCAGACAGACTTTGTACCTGTGTGGAGGAGAATATCGTCTGGTTTTACTTTCATGTAAACATCTGGTCTCAGACATCTTATTATTTGCAATTCGTTCTGTGTTGTGAACATTTTTTGTGGAAAATGTGAAGCTGAAACACTTCTCTATCTTCTTCTATATCAGTAAAAAATCATTAATACTTTATCCTTTTTTTGGTTTTAAATTACCTTCACCTGGGATACTTGAAGCAATGCTGTGTTTTGTGCTGCGATGATGTTACTCAATTAAATGAAACTGACTGTCAGACAGAGATGAGCTCATGCTTTGTTGTTATTTAATCAGAAATGTATGAGTGAGAATTTTGCATGTATAATATTGAAGGAAGTAATTAGAGTAAAATACAGCTTTATTGTTAACTCGGCTTTGGTCCAGACTAATATATGTTTTTTAGTGCAGTGGCACTCTGAGATCAATGCAATGTGTTGTCAGGCATATCTAGTTATTCAAACAGTGACGCTAACAGTGCCTGTAATAGATTACTTTGGCTTGTAATTATGGATAGATTTTTGACTAAGACTAAAAAGAAGAGAGTTGCAGTTATCGATCTGGGAAGTGAACAGGCTATGAACAAGAAAGGCAGTGGCATGTGGGGAGAGAAAAGGACGGAGACGATTAATGTTACGGAGTTGGTAATATGTAGACCGAGTGATGTTATTGATGTGTGAGTTAAGAAATAGGGTACTATCAAGGATGACACCCAGACTTTTCACACATGGGGAAACGGAGACCGGCGAGTTATTGATTGTAATAGAAAAGCTATTAGTTCTGGATAGCGTTTATTTAGTGCCTACCAGGAGAAGCTCAGATTTGTTACTATTGAGTTTGAGAAAATTGGAAGAGAACCATGAATTTAGTTCAGCTAAACAGAGGGTGAGGATGGGGGTAGAGCAGAATCAGGTTTAGTGGACAAATAAAGCTGGGTTGGTCACGGTTCTGGGTCATTTTGACCCAGCATTTTCAGTTTCTTGTATGTTGGTATTTTTCTGTATTATGGTTTATTTTCTGATTCTTTAGTTGTCCGTTTTTGAATATTATAATCCTAGGTTTCAGTGTTATTCTGGTTAAGTTTGTTCGTAGGTTTAGTTCAGTGTCTAGTCTGTGCCTGTCATGTTTCCTGTTTTACTTTACTTTGTAAGTCTGAGTGCTAGGTGAATGTGTTGAGTTTTGCTTCCCTTTGGTCTTGTCATGTTTGATTTCTCCCAGCTGCGCTCTCCTCCTGTGTCTCATTCCCCTCGTTATTCCCCAGGGTATTTAAGCCTTCTGTTTCTCTGTGTCAGTGTTGTGTCCTCCATCATGCTGTGTGATCCCTTCTGTGCCTCTCTGTGGAGTTTTAGGTTTCGTTTTCTCAGTCTAGTTTAGTTCAGTTCTGCATCATTTCCCTGAGTCTGCTAATAAAGCTGCATTTTTCTGAGTTCAATTCTGTGTGTTCGTGACAGGATGTCATCAGCATAACAGTGACAGTGAATAATGTATTTAAAAAAAAATATCTCCAAGAGGAAGAAGGTAGATAATGGAAAGAAGGGGCCCCAGGACAGATCCCTGGGGCACGCCTGCAACCAGAGGAAAGGGCTGAGAAGTGAAGGATTTAAGTCAAATAAACTGAGTGCGAACGATGGATATATGTTTTTATATTTAATTTGTTTGATGTTTAACTATTTTTGCCATCTCACTAAATACACTATCTACTGTGATTTAATTAAGATGAAAAGAATAAAATAATAGATTTACACACATCGCTTTGTTTTCATACATAAGAAACACCAGGCCTGGCCAAAAACCAACAATAGGGTGGGATTTTGCAATTCATGTTAAACAAATATACCTGAGGTATGTAGAAGGTGTAACAAAACTTTCTAAAGGATGGCAAGAACATTTCTTCAGCGTAAAAATATGACAACACTCTTTATTTTGTCACATATAGACGGACAATATGATACAATATCATTCTGCTTAGGAAGCAGACAAACTTTCTCTAAACTCTGAATGGCCTTCGATGTGTATAAGATTCGACTCTGGTGTAGTGGTGGTATGTAGTAGCTAAGTCTGGTAAGTGAATTTCCATGTTGACCTATAATTACCTAAAACATAATGAAGTGACACATTTCAGTACAAACACTGACTGAAAATATTGTGACTGTACCTGCAGCTCACATCTGTACATTGATGTAAAAAGCACTCCCCTCTGGTTTATGATGCTCCCCTGTTAAAATGATCAATTGAATCCACAAAACAGAATTAATACTTAAAAAAAACTTTCTGACCACTCTGCGATCACTGTTTGTTCTAAGATCTTTAATCTCAATAAGAGAGGAGGTGACTTTCTCATATTTATGTGGTCCTCAAATGTTCATATTTTTATTTACAGGATTGTAAAAACATGTTACATGGAATTAGTTTCATTAAATCAAAAATAAATTTCATCTCAAACTGCTCTGTGCATTTCAGTGCATATACTGTACCATTTCTGTTTTTGACTTGTTTGATTGATTCATAGACGTTAGCAGTACCTAAAGAAAAATATAAGCCAGGGTTACATTAATCATTTTATTACAGTTACACTAAAGATGAGATGTTTAATAAAGATCAATATTAATAATGATAATAAAGATGGTTTAAATGCTGACCATGTTGAAGAGAGTCGTACACATGAGTTTCATTCTGGTTGACTCCATGATTTGTGGAGGAGCCCGGACTGTGACTCTCAGACTGGATCGACCTAAAACAGGAAATAAACACAATAAACTCAAAAGTAACTGATGTTTGTTTAAAATAATAATAAAAAGTATTTTACCAACCTGGTGAAGCAGGAATCTGTGAAAGAGACAAATGTTATTACACATGTTTGTCATGTATAAATTGTTCCACTGATATTTTGTGTCATGAGATCAGAATACATGTATATGTGTGAATAATTAAAGTGTATGTAGCAAATAAACTCTCTAATACAGCATGAAAAGAAGAGGCTCTTACACTTGGACTGTCTGCAGCGATACAACAAGAGCAGGAGAATAATAATGAGAGAGACTCCACAAACCAGTCCAACCATCAACCACACAGGAGATGAAGCGCTGTCAGCTCCTGACACGGTTACTGTAATGACTAATGACAATTATTAAGTATTAATAAAATATAATTATATTAGATGTTTTACAGAGGTTCTCACAAAATAAACCACGTTGACTTCAAAAGTTAAAACACACAATTTAATGTTCCTTATAATAATAATGAAAATCATTTACAGAAATCATCTAAGGCGCTTGGAAAGAAAAGCATCTGGACTTTGTTTCTTGTAGACATTTCACCTCTTATCTGAGAAGCTTCTTCAGTTCTAAGGTCAAATGGTGGAGAGTCCCAGATTTAAACCCAGTGGGTCCAGACGCTTTTCTTTGCAAGCTCCTTTGACTAGGATGACCTGGATGACTGAGAACCTTCACAGACAAACCTAGTGGGAGTTTCTCCCCCAAGAGGGACATGGACCCCCTAATGATCCTCTACCTAATCACACAAGCCAAGGTATGAAAACGGGTGTGGGTCACAATCAGCCCAGGTTTTGGGTGAGCTCATTGTTAAACCTAGCTCCACCCCATCATGTAATTTCCTGAGGTCAGATGGCCCAGGATGTGAGTGGGAGATAAGGCGTCTTGGAAAGGATCACAAAACTTATTATAGATTATAGATGGCAGAGAGTTGGTGTCGTAAACCCCCGCCTCTGTTCAAAGATGGTCATTCACAGTGGACATAGATGGCTTCTTTCACTCCTCTTTCAAACCATCTGTCCTCTCTGTCCTAAACGTGAACTTTGTCTTCCTCAGAACAGTGACATTTGTCCTTTAGATGCAGATGGACAGCCTAGTCTTGTCCTGTGGAGGTGGCTCTTCTCTGTTGTGCCATGCGTTTATGAAGTGGCTGTTTGTCTCTCCAATGTAGAGGTCTGGGCATTCCTCACAACAATGTACAGCATACATCACATTGTTAAGTTTGTGTTTAGGAGTTTTGTCTTTGGGATGAACCAGTTTTTGTCTGAGTGTGTGGCTGGGTGTGAAGTACACTGGGATGTCGTGCTTGGGCAAGACTCTCCTGAGTTTTTCTAATAAACTGGCTACATATTTTACAGATTTTAGAAATTTTATATGGATGTGCCATGGGCTCCCCGGTGTCATCTATTGTAGCCAACCTTTACATGGAGGAAGTGGAAATAAAAAGTTCTTGGCTCTTTTAAAGGTAGAGTACCAAGCCACTGATACAGATAACAATATTATCATTCCCTATGTAGCCGGTCCAACCATCTTTGAACAGACGCGGTGGTTTATGACACCAACTCTCTGCCATCTATAATCCAGTTTTGAGATCCCTTCCCAGACGCCTTAACGCCCACTCACATCCTCGGCCATCTGATCTCAGGAAATCACATGATAGGGTGGGGCCAGGTTTCACAATGATTTCACACGAAACCTTGGCTGATTGTGACCTACACCCATTTTCACACTTTGGCTCATGTGATTAAGTAAAGGATCAAAAGGGGGTCCATGTCCCTCTTGGGGGACACTCCCGCAGGGCTTAAATCTAGGACTCTACACCATTTGACCTTAGAACAGAAGAAGAGTCCAGACGCTTTTCTTTCCAAGCTCCTTAGACTACGATAACCTGGATCACTGAGAACCTTAATAAGACATTTACTGAAACACACACTGTTTTGATCCTGCTCACCTTTAACTGACATCCAGCTCTGTGCTGACTCTCTTCCTGAGTACTGACACTTGTAGAAACCTTCATCAGACTTTGACACTGCAGAGATCTTCAGCTCCCCTCGGGTATCATTTTGAATAAGTTTGTCATTGTGATAGAAAAACACATTGGAAAGTATTTTTTGTGTTCTCAAACTGCAGCTCAGACTAACAGAAGCTCCCTCAGTCACAGGATGAACAGGACTCACCAGGATAGGAACATAATCGTAAGGATAATAAATAGAATTTTCTGTGAAAAGAAAATACAATTTATTCAGTCAGATGATGTTTATATGTGACTGCTGTAGTAGTGGTGTGATGTTTCAACACAGCTGCAGGAGGACAGGTGGGGCAGAATAGTTCACGGAGCTGCTGTTGTGGATTTTATTATGACATATATACTTGTATACACTAGACATGTTGTCATATTTACTCACATGAATCTTGTGTAATCATATATCCTCATATATGCTGTGCACACTTAGAATGAAGCGATTTATATAGAGGAGTCACTGTGTTAAGCATTTAACCTGAATGTTTAAATCACACAGCCCATATATTTAGGACAAATATATCTACCATCATATCAGTGAAAAACTTTGTGATCAATATTGTTTGAAAATGTAATAATTAGGATCAAAAAGTAACCTTTGATTGTGTTATGGCCAACAGTGACTAGTCCAACATAAGGTTAATGCAGCTCAGCACTTTTAGAGTATGCACATAGAACCCTTACTCAGCATTCATTTGTGTTTATCTGTACCACCCCACGCCCTTGTTGTCTCCAGGCCTTTCAATGCCTGTACAGAAAACAGCCCTAGCTGGGTATGCACCTGAGATTTTGGTCCTAGCTTCAGTTGCCTGAAAACAGGAAAAACCTTTTTTTTTTTTAGCATAAATAGCAGTTTATGTCTGGAATGCACACCCGATAAAATTGTCAACTTTTTAAAATTGTTAACTATTTAAGACCTACCACAGAACCAAGTCCGCCAGAGCTTATCTTTATATTTTTACATGCTGTAGTGCCATTTTGGGAGTATTTCAAGCTGCTATACATCATTACAACCATTGGAAGGGAGGACGAGCAAATACTGGCTGGCCGCGACAGACGCTGAGACAGCGCTTCATGGTGCAGTGTTTCCGATTGATGTGCTGCAGAGTCTGGTCAACACCTTCGAACGTCAGAGAGCTGCAGAGCTTCTTGAGCCTGGCCTCATACTACCGCAGGTTCATCAAAGCGTTTGTGACCATCGACAGCCCCCTCCACCGCGTGACGGATAAGAGCCAGTCCTTCAGCTGGGGTGACCCCTGCAAAGCGGCCTTTGTCCAACTAAAAGAGGCCCTCACAAAAGCCCCGGTTCTGGCCTACCCCAAAGCTCAGCAGCCTTCCATTGAGGACACAGATGCCAGCAATTTGGGGGTTGGAAATAAGCTGTGCACTGGGCTGAGCCGAGAGGAACTAGAGCAAGAGCCGACGCAAACTGCTCGCTGTAGTTCTAGCAGTACAGCACTTCTGGCTAGCTGCACTTGCCAAAGGTACTTGCAATTCATCTCCCTATAATACTAGCACCAGCTGCGTGGCGGCCTCCTCATCACTCCTACCACTGTGCCTTGCTGCTAGCTGGACTTGTGAGAGGTAGGGCTGTAGCGGGGTGACTCAGTTTTACTTCAGTATCTTAGCTGGCATTTTAGGCATCGCTGCATGCTGCTGGGAGCTCAGCATGGTGGTCAACGGAGGCAGCACATAAATCGGAAACACCGCACCATGAAGCGCTGTCTCAGCGTCTGTCGCAGCTAGCCAGTATTTGCTCGTCCTCCCTTCCAATGGTTGTAATAATGTATAGCAGCTTGAAATACTCTAAAAAATGGCGCTACAGCATGTAAAAATATAAAGATAAGCTCTGGCGGACTTGGTTCTGTGGTAGGTCTTAAATCGTTAATAAACTCTGTTCTAAGAATTAAACTCTTTTCCAGAGAATCATTATGAGTGATTTGATTTTAATTGGATCTGAAAAGCTCGACCTCATTGGTGGGATAAAGGTTATCATGCTGGGTACAAAATTTGTGACCCAACACTGTGCACAGTGCAAGTAAAATAAATAAAGTTTGAACTCCCTGACTGGCTCTGAACTGAGGGGAACTCAGACACAGCACAACCTTTGATACAACTGCACCTTTTTACATGATGATCTTTAAGAATAACACTTTGATGGCAAACACACTGAGCTTTTTAGTTGTTTAAATAGAAGAGAGAAAATATAAACAACTTTTGACAAATTGAATTATGAATAAATCGAGTGAAATGAGACCAACATAATTTAAGAATATTTTGATACTATGGAGCCTAAAATCTTCTGAAATTTAAATTTTTGTTTGTCTTCCCACATAAAATTACTTCACATACAGCAAAGCTGGGACAAATTTTAATGTGATGTCTAAATCATAAAAATCGAAGCAGAAAATGTATAATAACATACTCTGTACAGTGATGTTGACTGCTCTGCTGAACTCTCCTGATCCAGACTCACACCAGTACACTCCAGTATCTGACACCGATGTGTGGATTATACATGTGGATCCAATCATTAGCCAACAGTTATTATAATATGAAGGGTTGCGCTGTAGAACAGTCATCACTCTCCACTCTGTGAAGTTTCCCTCACAGGTCAGTGAGAGAGAGTCAGAGAGGAAGTGTTGCACTCTGTCAGGACTCACTGTGAGAGACACTGCTGAATTAACATCTGAAAACAACATGCAGTGAAGAGACAAAGTACAGAGACATTAGGATTCAAAATATCACAGTAAAAATATTCCTTTATTTTTTTCGTTTTTTTCTCGAGATCAGCTAATAATGTAAAAAGATAGTAATTATTTGGTGAAACTGCATTTTTTACATTGAACACATTATATTTTTAGTATCTTTATATTAGACTCACTGGTCCAAAATGAAAAGAAAAAAGAGAAAATCATGCAAAATAAATATTAAACATAAGGAAAATAAAATATATAAGCAAATGCTTTTTCTACAAAACACAGCTGTACAAATGTCTCCACCATATTTGTACCAAATCCTTTTCTTGTTAAACCCACAATAGCTGCAAATAAATCTATGAATGAGATTTCTTAATACAACTTTAAATATAGTGCAGTTGTGAATTTCTGTTCCAAGCTTTGAGAACTAATTCTTCCACTTCTTAATGTGAGCTGTCCAGTTTTATTTATGGGTTGTACATACAAACAAAGTTACCACATCATGATGTCACAGTCAAAAAAATATTTGCTGCTACAGCGCACATTTATACAGCTGTTCCAACTATAGGGGGATCACGCTTCTCAACTGGGAAAGTCTATACCAGGGTGCTGGAAAAGAGAGTCTGTCTGTTATTTGAACCTCGAACAGGAGGAACAATGCGGTCTTTGTCAAAGAACACTGAAACAGGTCTTTACACTCTCAAGGATAGTTGAGGATGCATGTGATTTTGCCCAGCCAGTCTATATGTGTTTTGTGGACTTGGAGAAGGTATTCAACCATGTCCCTTGGAGAGTCCTGTGGGAGGTGCATTGGGAGTAAAGGGTGTCTGGCCCATTGTTACAGGCCATTCAATCTTTATACAACTATTGCGAGAGCTTAGGCTGCGTAGCCGGCAATAAGTCAGACTCAATTCCGGTGAGTGTCAGACTCCGCCAGGGTTGCCCTTTGTCACCGATTCTGTTTGTAATTTTTAAGGACAGAATTTCTAGCTGTACCCAAGTGACAGAAGGCTTTCACTTGGGTGATCTCAGAATCTCATCTCTGCTTTTTGCAGATGATGTGCTTCTGTTGGCTTCATCTGGTGGGAATGGAACGGTTTGCAGCCGAGTGTGACACAGTGGGAATGAGAATTTCTATCCCAAGTGGAAGAGTTTAAGTATCTTGGGGTTCATGAGTGATAGGAGCGGGAGATTGAGGTCCGTCAGGGTGAAGAGAGAGCTGAGTTGAAAAGCAAAGCTCTCAACTTACCAGTCAATCTACGTCCCTACCCTCACCTATGGTCATAAGCTGTGGGTAGTGACTGAAAGACTGAGATTGTGGATACAAGCGACAGAAAAGAGCTCAGAGTACCACCACTGCTCCTCCACATGAAAGGAGCCAGTTGAGATGGTTTGGGCATCTGACAAGGATGCCTCCTGGGCACCTCCTGGGTGAGGTGTTCAGGGCATGTCACACCTGAAACATTCTTTCTACAACGGAAACCAAATATTCAGAAAGTTCTTCCCCTATCTGTTGCAGAAGTTCCCATATATGTGTGGCACTTCTAGGTTGCTTTGTTTTCACTCTTCTTTTCAGTTCATCTCAAACCAGCTCATTGTATCATGATGCCTCTCACTCTGTACAAGTCACCGACCCTGGATCAAGCAAAACAGCTCCAGGCCATCACACTTCCTCCTCCGTGTTTGACAGTTTATGCCACACACTGTGGGACCATTCTTTCACCTACTTGACGACCTACAAAGGTCCTCCGTGAGGAATGGAAGATTTCAAACTTTGATTCATCAGTCTATAATACCTTCTTCCAGTCTTCAATGGCGGTGTTTCATGGCCCAGGCAAGCCTCTTTGTCTTATTCTGACGTCTTAGCAATGGATTTCTTGCTGGAACTCATTGTGTCAAAGCTGCAGCTCGAATTCCTCTCTTCACAGTTGAAATTGAGACTTGCTTACTGCGACCACTATTAAGCTGTGCTTGAAGCTGTCGTTCTGTGAGCCACTTATCATGCAAACTGTTAACTATGACAAACTTGTCCTATGATTCAGTTGTGGCTTTGGGTCTGCCAGACCTCTTCCTGTCAGAGTTTGTTCCAGTTTCTGAGTGACCTCTGATGGTAAAGGAAACTGTACTCACTGACACCTTGACTTTCTTTGCAATTTCTCTCTAGGAAAGACCTAAATTTTTAAGTGTTATGACAGTTTGTCTCTCTTCCATTGCTAATTGCCTTTTTCTCACCATTTTTGCAGCAACACATTACTTTCTGTATTACAGTACTGTTCAACTGATGCTCAGGGGGGTGTAGTGTGTGTGTTCCAACACTCCTTTTATGGAGACAGAAGGGGTTGTAAGTAACTTAGAAAAGTTGGAACACATGTAGCAATTAGTAGCACCAGTTTTGAAGTCTTGATCAAGCTCCATTGCTGCAGAACAGCTTTAAATTGTTAACCCATTTTGTGTTCCCTTTCTGTATATTTCTGAAATGTATATTATTTTTCAGTTTTGGTTAACCTTATCTTTTTTATAACCTCTGGCAGTTCACCACTTACCTCCTGTTCTCCACCTGGAGACAGCATGTGACATGCACTAGTACCCTCAGTGACACGCAAAATAAAACAATGAATACACTACGTACTAACTACACAAGACAACACAACACACTAACTATACACTCCAACCACGCCAAATGTGACAAATCTCCCACATCTCAAAACTCGCTGTCCATATCACTATCTCTCTCTATCTCTCTTGCACTCACTCGCTCTCTCGCTGGGGGATGACACTGCAATATATTTAGTTTAGGCTCAAAGTGTCAATGTTCGCTTATTTGACTAAACATCACTTTCATATGCAAAACCTGGGTGGAACTAGGACCTGTTGATCCACCCCAGTTCTAGTTTCAGCAATTGAACAAATGTACTGTTTATCAGGTTGGGGAAACCTGCAGCCAGGTGAGACCGAAGAAGTCACTTGGATGGTTGATGAAACTTTTCTACCACATACAAAGTCCAGAACACAATCAACTTTTTGGGACAATAAATCTACAGTACGGCATCAGAAGTTACATGAAAAGATGCAGATGAACCATTGCCTTAGTCTGATGTTTAAATCAGGCAGCTTGCTGACAGCTGATCGAAATCCACCCACCCAATTTACCGATACCTGCAACAAACAAGGGTGTGTCTACACAGGAGCATGGGGTGTACTAGACCATGTTTATTTCAAGCCCTCCATAAAAACTAAAATCAGATTTGAAGTTAAATGACATCTTACATGGCATTAACTAAATATTTTCAAAATCTAAAAGTAAAAGCATTTTTTCTAAAAGATAAATAATTAAATAATAATAATAACATCTATTTCTAGCAGCATAAAATGTTATTAAAGCACAGAGAAGACTTCAGAACCCTGATACGCTTGCTGTTCTCACACACACAAACACATAATATGACCACACATCAAATTTACCTCATCCTGGGGATAAAATACTTTCTTTTAGTCTTTTATTCTTCTAATTATCTTTTAAAATGCTTCTGTCATAATTCTGTGATATTGTCTGTTTCACAGATTCCTTCTACAGTGAGATATTTTGCAGCAGCAGGACCAAAACTAAAAGCCTTTGAAGTATATTTTAAATGAACAATAACAGCAGCTGTTATTTGTGACGTCTTCTTCTAGCGTCCATCTGTAGTCAGTGTTTGTCTTGTATTTGTCAGAGCTGTTAACCTGCCTGCTGACATCTTTGTTTCTTTATTAACTATATTTGACTTTTTTATCTGAACACCTACCTGAGCAATAAAGAGTCTTAACTGTGTAAATCCTGTCTGTGCACTAAGTAAAAATAATCAGTACAAACAGTAACACGAGTTTGAATATCAAAGTAAAAGTATTCAAATAGAAAACATTTAAAATCTCATAGATGTCTTTTGTTTTTCATGTTATCACATTAAATAAAAACTGAAAAATAAGAAAAGGAAACAAGGAAATTCAGTTTGGTTTGATCACAGAGAGAAAGGAAAATATTCAGTTCAGTTCTTCTTTTGGGAAGTTTTAATGTACACAGACATCAATGGTTGTCATGGAGATGAGATTTTAATAAATCTTGTTGAATAAAAATGATGACCTAACATGAGCTTATTGAAAGGACAGAGAGAAACAAACTGACCTGCAGACCAGACAAACTTTGGTTGACTGTGATCAGTGTGATACTCTGGGTCTCCTCTTCCAGCTCTGCACACATATCCTGCTGTGTGTGTCTGTCCATGAATGATGTAGGAGCCCTGTGCAGTCCCACTGCCATCAGGTAGCAGCTCATAACTGTAGGATTTCCCTGATAGATCAGGAACAGCTTTATACCAGTAGAAGCTCCATCCTGCAGACGGATGTTTAACCTCACAGTTCAGAGTTACTGAGGCTCCAGGACTCAGCCATGATGGAGACACAGTGAGGACAGGATCTGTTCAAGAAAGATTTTCTCTCAATGTTTTGTTTCGTAACTCTGAATTCAATTTCACAAAAATGTTGACTCACAAATATTTATTATGAACTAGAGTGAGACTATCTAAACGTGAAATATCTCAACATGTACTAATAAAAACACATTTTTACAAACTTTTTGTATTTTCAGGAAAAAAGGAGTTATGACTGCACTTACTGTCAAAAACTGTCAGTGTGACTGAATCACTCCACTCTGTTGTTTTATTCTGTGAACTTTTCATTCTGCCCTTACAGCGATAGTTTCCACTGTTGTATGATGAAGCAGATCTAATCCTGTATTCATTTAGATTTGGAGGTTTTATGATGCTGTTTGTTTTCCACTCATAATCCCACTCAGTGTCTCCTCCATGGATCTCACATCTGACAGTGATCGTCTCTCCTCTGTATATCTCAGACCAGTTTGGATACAGAGTCACAACAGACCTGATTGAGACTGTTAATGTTCAAGAAAGTACAATAAAAACACATGAATGACAAAAGGTACAATTACCATCAGATGTAGTGCTTTGTGGGAAGTTACATTTAAACTTAATAGTTGTGTCAATCCTGACAGATTCATACAGAAAATACTCTGAAATACTCTGTTGATCAGCATGATGATTTTGTTTATATTTACTTTTATGTTTCTACAATTAGATACATACTGTGATGTTTACAGAGATTTTATTTTAAAAGGTCAAATGTAAGGCGAAAGGAGAATATAGAAAAGAGGGACAACGAAAAACGGGAGATAAACAAGTTGTTTGAGGCATTCAAACATTACATTGCCGACGAGAGTAAAGGTTACAACTAGGGATGGGTACCGGTGTCCGGTGCCATGATGGCACCGGTTCTGACATAAATGGTAGTAACCAGACTGAAAAGCAGCGCACATTTCGGTGCTTTTTTTTCCTGAGCTGTGATACACTTCTAGCCAATCATTTTACGTTTCCGAGGATAGTAGGCGGCCCCGGTACGTACGTTCTTTTAGAGCAGAGCTACAGATTAAAAATGTCCAAGGCGAAGCGGTCAAAAGTCTGGCTGTACTTCACAGCAAAATATGCAAACTCAGCAGCCTGCAACAAGTGCTTTAAGCTGATACTGTGATACTGTCAAAGGAGGTAACACCTCAAATCCGATGAAACACCTGGCGACGCATAGCGTTTTTTTAAAGCCCAGAAATGCGCCGTATTTGATAGCTTGCTGCGAGACCTCACACCGAGCACATCTACTGCGGGTGGGTTGCCTGTTATGCAACATCCCCCAAAAACACGAAGAGTAGAGTCCTGGCCCCTAGCCCTGCCAATGTAGCAGAAATGATGACGGATGATGATGGCAGCAGCAGCCGTTCTTCTCTGCGTGAGTAGCTTAATGTTGTTCGTGTGTAATTTACGTTGAGTAGGCTAACCACGTTATTACATTAATGCATGTAAGGTGAACTAGCAAACACCATCATAACTACATGCGGCTGTCCTCTTGTTTGATGGCAGATGCTCCCTTCACCCTGGCCAAAAAGGCTAAAATGACCAAAGAAAAAGTGGAAAACAGTTAAACATGAGAGGTTTAGGACAAAGTTTGTGTTTTTTCCATTGTTTAAGCACTGCTTCCAGCCAAGAGTGATACCATATATGCCCCATAGCTGCAGAAAAGGCTAACATTGTTATCTTTTTACAAAAAACAGCTGAACATGAGAGGTTTTTGGACCAATTTTGTGTTCTCCATTCTTTAAGCACCGGTTTGAGCACCATTTGAGCACCGGCACCGTTTCAAAAGTACCGACTTGGCACCGGTATCGGATAAAACCTAAACGATACCCATCCCTAGTTACAACCAAAGCAAGACGAAGGAAGTTGCCCTACCCGGAGCTTAGGAGACAAGAACATGGCCCAAAGACTACGCTTACAAAATTATGAACATGGTAATAAATCCGGTCAATTTCTAGCAAACCAGCTAAAAATAAGTAAAGAAAAAACAACTATATGTGCTGTTCAAGATTTATCTGGGAACACAATATATGAACCGATACAAATAAACAACATTTTCAGGGATTTCTATAAAACGTTGTATTCACCACAAATAAACCCATCTAAAAACGAAATTGATCAGTTTTTGGACAACATAACTCTTCCAAAATTATTAGACACTCAAGCAATGGCACTGGATTCACCACTGACACCAGGTGAACTTCAGGAAGCCCTGATAAGTATGCCCAATAATAAGGCTCCAGGTCCAGACGGCTTTCCTGCAGAATTCTACAAAGAATTCTGGACGATTCTAGCACCAGTTTTCTACAGAACGCTGTTGGAAATCAAAGAAAAGGGCAGACTTCCATCAAATATGAATTCTGCAAACATTGATCTCCTGCTAAAACCAGGCAAAGACCCTGTATATCCCTCAAGCTATCGTCCAATATCCCTTATAAATGTAGACCTTAAAATGATCTGCAAAGCTCTCTCAAAGAGACTGGAGAAAATAACCCCCCTCTTAATTCATCCTGACCAAACTGGTTTCATAAAAGGTAGGCACTCATCAACAAATACACGCAGATTACTTAATTTGATAGACTACTCATACAGTAAAAACCTAGAAACTACAATATTCTCTTTAGACGCAGAAAAAGCATTTGACAGAGTTAACTGGAAATTTCTATTTGCAACTTTACACAAATTTGGTTTTGGATCCTCTTTCATAAACTGGTTAAAAATATTATATAATTCCCCAACAGCTTGTGTTAGAACAAATGACCAGACATCCTCCAGCTTCTGTCTCTTGAGGGGCACCAGGCAGGGATGCCCACTCTCCCGTTCACTATTTGCAATTTTTATTGAACCACTAGCAGCAGCAATTAGACAGAATTCAGTAATTAAGGGCATAAAATGCAAGAACGTGGAACATAAAATCAGCCTTTATGCGGATGATGTGTTACTCTTTCTCCAAAATTCACAAACCAATATCTCTGGGGTGATTGAATTGATAAACTCTTTTGCAAGAATATCAGATTACTCAATTAACTGGTCAAAATCTACAGTTCTACCGATTAATTGCTCCCTCCATAATTCCTCTTCTACACCACTGCAATCGGGAAATATAAAATATTTAGGTATTAATGTTTCTCCCAAGCTTGCAGATCTAACTAAATTAAACCATATCCCACTTTTAAAGAAGGTAGAAGATGATCTGGCTAGGTGGAAATGTCTACCCATATCACTCATGGGAAGGGTTGCCGCTATAAAAATGATGGTCTTACCAAAAATAAATTATTTATTCTCAATGATCCCAACTAAACCGCCACAAGATTGGTTCAGATCTCTAGATTCATGTATGTCCAAATTCCTTTGGAAAAATAAACCCCCACGTATAAGCTTAAAAACACTACAAAAGACCAAGGATAGAGGAGGATTAGAACTACCTAACACTCAGCACTACTTCTTAGCCAACAGGCTTCAGTTTATCTCAGGATGGCTAAAACATACCCTCTTAGATGAACCTTGGCTAGTTGTAGAACAAGCACTTTGCAATAATCTAGAGATCTCAGACCTACCATTTATCAGCTCAAACATCCAACGACATGAATGCTTTAAGAGCATCAACATCAGCTCTTCTCTGACAGCATGGTGGGAGTTTCTAAAATTGACGGCGTCTTCATTAATCCCATGCACACGTACACCTATCTGGAACAACCCTGACATATTACAAAACAATAATATGATAAACTTTTCAGATTGGAGTGATAAAGGAATCAAATATTTAGAACATATACTAGAAGGAACAGAATTTATTTCATTTGACGGACTAGTTACACAATATGGGATCAACAGGAAAAGATTTTTAGAATATCAACAAATTAAATCCATAGTAAAAAAGAAATTTAAACCGGGTTAAGTTGAACTACAAACACCACCAAGTGTGGTTCAATTTCTTACTCTTAAAACCCCCAAATTACTATCCAAAATATACAGAATGCTTTCTAAAACAGATGAATCAATATCACTTCCTATTGCAAAATGGGAAGCGGATTTATCAGTTAACTTAGACCTAAACTTCTGGTCTCAGATTTGCTTAAAAACCTTTCATCTAATTCATCTAAAAGCAATGAACATTACTGGAGATGCGAGATTAAGAGCATTATTGCTGCATGTAGCTGGTGAAAAAGTGCATGACGTTTACGACACGTTAGCAACAGATGGCGACAAGTACGCAGATACAAAACAGAAACTGTCAGCATACTTTGCGCCTAAGAAAAACGTGCAGTATCCGATTTATCTGTTCAGGAAAGCGATGCAGGAATCAGGTGAAACGTTGGACAACTATCACACCAGGCTTAGGATTTTAGCCAAAAACTGTGAGTTTGCAAACATGACTGCAGAAATCAAAACACAAATTATCCAAAGCTGTGCATCATCACAGCTGCGTAGAAAAGCACTCAGAGAACCTGATTTAACATTGGATGATCTATTAAATCATGGCCGTGCATGTGAGTTGTCTGAATTGCAAGCTACAGGGATGGAAGCTGACAAGACAGCTGCACAAAGTACAGTACAGCACAAAACAGGACGTGACACCACGGCTAGAAACAAATGGATGCCCTCATGGCAGCCGAATAACCTCTGTCAAAACTGTGGAGGCAGATATCCTCATGAGCAAGGCTGCCCAGCCAAAGACAAAATCTGTAATTCTTGTGGCAAATTCAATCATTTTGCAAAGCAATGTCGCTCAAAGAGAAAAGAGACACATTGTGGAAAGAAGTATAAGAAAAACCTGCCACTGCAAACTGTTCATCAAGTAACAGACAGCGCTGCACATGTGGAGACAGGGCACACATCCAGCAGTGATGATGCTTATGTATATGTGGTGAACACAGCTCAACATCCTAAACTCCCACATACTGAAGTCAGAGTAATGGGCACCCAGATACCGGTGCTAATCGACTCTGGAGCCACTGCTAACTGCTTAACTTAAGCCACCTACAACAAACTGACACCACGTCCTACGTTAACATCTACAGACATCAAGATTTACCCATACCACTCATCTACGTCTCTCCCAATGTGTGGTGCGTTCAGGTGCAGTGTGGAAAAACAAGACAAACCAGTTAGGTGTTCCTTCTTTGTCATTAAAGGAGGAGGTTTCAATATTTTGAGTTTTGAAACCTCAAAAGACTTGGGATTCCTCCAGATTGTCACTGCGGTCTCTTGTCAGTCTCAACGTTCCGTTGCAGACAATCTAGTAGAACAACACCGAGAACTTTTCCAGGGAATTGGAAAACTCAAAGATTTTCAAGTGAAACTGCACATAAACACACAGATGTAAAATCAACCTGTCAACCACACAGACGTGTTCCTTTTCATTTACATCAAAAAGTGGAGGACGAACTTCAGAAATTAGAAGCTGATGACATTATTGAAAAGGTTACGGGACCAACACCGTGGGTTTCACCCACTGTACGCACCATTACGCACCATTACGGACTACAAAGCCAGGGACACTGCGCCGATCAATGCCGACTCTGCATTCACCAACGAGCTGAATCGGTTCTACGCCCGTTTCGAGGTTAGCCAGGCGGCTAATGCTATCTACCGCCTGACTACCGAGGACAGTGACGTCATCAGCGAGAGACCGGTGACCAGCATCGCGGAGCATGACGTCCGAGCGGCACTGAGGAGAGTGAACACAAGGAAAGCAGCGGGGCCAGACGGCATCACCGGCCGTCTGCTGCGCTGCTGTGCTGACCAGCTAGCAGGTGTGTTCACTTACATCTTCAACGAGTCCCTGGCGAAGTCTGTGGTCCCCACATGCTTCAAAAGATCCACCATCATCCCTGTGCCCAAGAACAGCAAACCCTCATCCCTGAACGATTACCGGCCAGTTGCACTGACCTCGGTAGTAATGAAGGTGTTTGAGAGGCTGCTGAAGAACATCATCTCCTCCTCCATCCCAGACACCACAGATCCGCTGCAGTTCGCCTACAGATCCAACAGATCCACAGAGGATGCCATCGCCCACGTCCTACACACCACTCTCAGCCACGTGGACAAGAAACAGGGTAACTATGTGCGAATGCTGTTTGTTGATTACAGTTCAGCGTTTAACACAATAGTGCCCTGCAGACTGTTCACAAAGCTCAGGGATCTGGGACTTAACAGCCGTCTGTGTGCATGGGTGTTGGACTTCCTCACTGGCAGAACTCAGGTGGTGAGGGTGGGCAGGTGCTTCTCCAACAGCATCACCATCAACACAGGAGCACCTCAGGGATGTGTCCTCTCGCCACTGCTCTACTCCCTCTACACTTCAGACTGCGTTGCCACCCATGGCTCCAACACCATTGTGAAGTTTGCTGACGACACAGTGGTGTTTGGTGCCATCTCCAACAACGATGAGGCGGCCTACATGGATGAAGTGAAGAATCTGGCATCGTGGTGCCAGGACAACCACCTCCAGCTGAACGTCAGCAAGACCAAGGAGCTGGTGGTGGACTTCAGAAGGGGTCAGCACAGAGACTACAAGCCCATTATCATCAATGGAGCTCCAGTGGAGAGGGTGCAGTCCTTCAAGTATCTTGGTGTCCACATCTCCTCAGACCTGACATGGGCTGCCCACATTCAGGTCCAGACCAAAAAGGCTAGGCAGCGCCTGTATCACCTACGACAACTGAGGAAGTTCAGGGTCTCTCCAAAGATCCTCAGGATTTTCTATACAGGCGCTGTGGAGAGCATCCTCACACAGAACATGACATCGTGGTTCGGGAACAGCTGTGTGAAGGACCAAAAAGCTCTCCAGAGAGTGATCCGTACAGCAGAACGCTGCTGCAGGATTGCTCTCCCCCCGCTTCAGGACACTTACACCAGGAGATGCCGGACTACTGAAGGACCCGTCCCATCCTGGCAACAAACTGTTCCAACTTCTGCAATCTGGTAGAAGGTTCCGCATCATCCGGGCAAGGACAGAGAGACTCAAGAGGAGCTTCTATCCCCAAGCCATCCGTGCCCTAAACACACACACCCGCCCTCTCACATCATCTATAATTGACTGAGACAGGACTCTCTTCCAGACACTCTAAACCAAGGCACAATGTACATTCCAAATTCCTTTAATTTTAAATATGTTTATATTGTCTATCCTGTAAAATAGTCAGATGTCTATTCATATTAATGTACAGAATTCACCTGCTTGCTGCTACTACTGCACATTCACCCAGTGTATATACTATATGTATATATATATATATATAATGTTCTTCCTCTACACCCCCCCCCCCCCCCCCCCCCCCCAATTTTTGCACATGTCGAGGAGCGTGTCAGGCTACATTTCACTGTGTGTTATACTTGTATAACTATGCATGTGACAAATTAAGAACCTTGAACCTTGAACCTTGAACCTGTAACACTGCCAAAACCAAAGAATCCAGACGAAGTACGGATATGTGTGGACATGAGACAAGCAAACACTGCAATCGAACGAGAACGACATGTCACGCCCACGATTGATGATGTAATCCATGAGCTGAATGGATCTACGGTGTTCTCAAAAGTTGATCTCAGGGCAGGATACCACCAACTTGAACTACACCCTGACAGCCATTACATTACGACATTCACTACTCATCTGGGACTTCGGCGCTATAAAAGACTGAGCTTTGGAGTCTCTTCTGCAGCTGAAGTGTTCCAAAATGATATTCATCAGACGCTGCAAGGACTGACGGAGTCAAAAATCTTAGTGATGACATTATAGTCTTTGGCAGGGACCAGGCTGATCATGACAGCAATCTTACAGCTCTCTTTAAGCGACTATCAGAGTCAGGCCTTACTCTGAATCGAGAGAAGTGTGAATTTAATAAAACAAGACTTGAGTTTTTTGGTTTCATCTTCTCTGCAGGAGGCGTTTCAGCAGATCCTAAAAAGGCTGCAGCAGTTCAACACGCTCCCAACCCAAAAACACCTGCTGACATCAAAAGTCTCCTTGGCATGGCCAATTGCTGCTCAAGGTTCATCAGGGACTTCTCATCGATCTCTGAGCCACTGCGCAGGCTCACACACAAGGACACCCCTTGGACATGGGGTCAGGGCCAAGAAACTGCGTTGCAGGCACTCAAGGTCAGTCTCACAAACGACACGACGATGTCCTACTTCTATCCCAGCAGACAGACTGAACTGATTGTTGATGCTAGTCCAGTAGGACTGGGCGCCATTCTCAGTCAAAAAGATGAAAAGGGGATGAAACACATTATTGCATATGCAAGCAGAGCACTGAGTGATGTGGAAACAAGATAGTCACAAACTGAGAAAGAAGCATTCGCCATTGTGTGGAATTGCGAACATTTCCATTTGTATGTTTATGGACATCCATTCACACTGGTGACCGATCACAAGGCACTCAAAATCATCTGGAACAACCCAAGATCAAAGATGAAAGTGCTCGTGCATGCAAGGTTGCAGAAGAGTATGTCAATTTCTTCTCTTATCACTCCACCCCAAAAGCCATGACACAGGAGATAAAAACAGAGACTCTGAAAGACCAGGTTCTGCAGGAAGTCATCAGTCACATCAGGAACAACATGTGGCATCTCACAGATAAATCCCAGCATGCTGACATTTTGAAAACATTCAAACATGTTCAATGTGAACTAACAGTAGCTGACTCATCTGACTTCATACTCAGAGGCACGAGGGTAGTTATTCCAACTGTCCTACAAGAAAGAGCAATACAACTGGCACAAGAAGGGCACCAGGGTATCGTCAAGACCAAAGCGCTACTACGTACCAAAGTATGGTTCCCAGAGATCGGTCGGAAAGCAGAATCTGCAGTTCAAAACTGTCTGCCATGCCAAGCTAGCACACCTGTCACACACACTGACCCTCTGCAGATGTCACCATTACCCGAAACACCCTGGCACAGTGTCAGTGCAGATTTTTATGGACCACTCCCTACGGGGGAATACCTGCTCGTTATCACAGACGAGTATTCTCGCTATCCAGTCGTTGAAAATGTACGCTCAACATCAGCATCTTCTGTTATCCTAGTCATTGACAAAGTGTTCTCCATGTTTGGGATCCCAAGGACAGTAAAAACTGACAATGGTCCTCCTTTTAACAGTGAGGCTTTCTCACAGTTTGCAGGCTACCTAGGATTTCATCATCGCAAAATCACACCTTGTTGGCCTCAGACGAATGTCATTGCTGAGAGATTTATGAGAACCCTAAGCAAAGCACTGAGAGTTGCCGAAACACAGGGCACACCATGGAAACAGCAACTAAACATCTTTCTTCGTGAGTACAGATCTAAACCTCATAGAACAACAGCGAGCTCACCAGCTGAAATACTGTTTCAACGCCAGCTATACACCAAGCTCCCTTTTGTTAACACCACTCCACGGAAGTGTTCAGATGCTAAAGTGAGAGCAAGGGATGATAGTGCAAAGATCAAGATGAAGGTGATCGCAGATGCAACCCGTCGCGCCAGACCACACTCACTAAGTCTGGGTGACACAGTGCTGCATCGCCAACCCAAGCACAACAAATTATCCACACCATACAATGCAAAACCCTACAAAGTGACCAAAGTTAAGGGTTCTGAAATTACAACTACAAGGGATGGACACTCAATTGTCAGAAATGCATCATTCTTCAAGAAAATCAGACATGGACTTGAAGATGCCACACCTGGACGGCATGTCGACCCCACCTTAACAGACAAGCCCAGATACCCAGTCAGATCTAACAGACGTGACCCTATGCATCTGTCTGATTACATCAGATCTAAGACTTGAATATCTGAGTGACCAGTTAAGGTTACGCTGCGTGTAACATGTTTGTTGTTCCTGAATCTAACACTGTAACCTATATTCGAGTGTTGAATGTTGATAGTGTTTAGTCAGAGATCTGCGCAAATGTAGTGCTGTTTAATTGATGTTTAGGTGTGGAGAAACTCAAGTAATAAGAATGTTCAGTGATTTTATTAGGTGCCGTTGTCATAGGTTCAGATTAATAATTCACCTCGCTGAGTACCTAAGTTTGTTTAGAAAAAAAAAGAGGTGATTGTGATGTTTACAGAGATTTTATTTTGAAAGGTCGAATGTAAGGCGGAAGGAGAATATAGAAAAGAGGGACAACGAAAAACGGGAGATAAACAAGTTAGCGCTGCAAACTGTGTTGGTGCTGAAAGCCTGAGAATTAAAGAATGGAACTGAGAAATACTGAAGGTGTCATCATTAATGTTTGAGGCATGCAAACATTACACATACGTGCAGAGTTCAAATAATTAATTGGAGGCATGACTTAATCCTTGTGAAGTGACTTCTTCAGTCTCAGCTGCCAGCAGGTTGGGTTCCCCAATCTTATAAACCGCACATTTGCACAATGACTGAAACTAGGACCACTAAATCAACAATGAGCTGGGAGGTCAGCTCCTTGATCATTAATATGGCAACTGTCATGATCATTGATCAAAGGCCATTGATCAGTGGTCATGAGTACCAATCATTTGGGGAATGGCTGCAATCACTGCATTGTAAGATGTTGAAAGATTTGCCATTAGCCCCTGTCCTCGATTCAGAGATGGTCTTTCTCTTTTCACATAAATGGCCTCCTTGAGTCCCCACTCAAACCAGCGTTCCTCCCTGTCCAGGATGTGTACATCTTCATCATTGAAAAAGTGTCCACTAGGCTGTAGGTGTGACTAGACTGCCGAGTCCTGGCCTGAGGAGTTAGCTCTTCTGTGTTGTGGCATCTGCTTTGCCAGAGGTTGTTTGGTTTCCCCGATGTATTAGTGGGAATCCTGACATTGCATGCTGTTCACAAGTGTGTTGTAATCTGGAGTATAACTTGACACTGCAACTCTAAGTCTTGCACATGTGCAACAGAGAGGTGTGTTCTGTGTTTGTTCTTGATTACGTTCATGTCACAAGTGGCTGATTCCCAAATATAGCTTCAACCAAACAGGCTGGCATCCTTGATAGCTGCTGCGCATACACCAGTGTTCCTTTCTGTGTCAACAAGGCACCAAAAGGCTTTGAGATGGAGGTCATTTTGCAATGTCACAGTTTCGATTTCCTACTGTCCAGCATCCAAGCTGAACATTGCACTTAGTTGCTGAGCAGTTGCATGTTGTGTCCACGTTCATGAAATGATTGGAAATGAATGGCACACATGGCTCAAGCTGATCAAGGTCACAAAACCTGTTCTCAAACTCTTGTCCAAGTCTGTTTATGACTTGACTGTACTTTTCTGCAACTGTGTCAAAAGTATCAGATGCCGAAGTATCATCTTTCAGCACCATCAGCACAGAGGCAAAGTGCAGCACTTTTTTTTCTGTAAATTCAAAGAGATAATGTGGCTTTAAATGCATTTAACTCACTTATCATATCAGCAACAGTCTTACCTTTGTCTTGCAGCTCACAGTTTAAATGGTTCAGTTTCCCAGTAATATCCTTTAAAAATGCAAGTTCAAGTGTGCACTCAGTGTCCTCCAGTAGCGAGGTTTCTTCGCCTTTGGATTGCATGAACTCTTTGATTTCACCCAAAAGTGACACAAAAAACAAAGCAAAATTCATCCCCTGCCAAGCTGTGTTTAGTAGCAGGTCACCATATTCAGCTGACAGCTCCTTCAATAGCACCTTGAATGTTCTGTGCTGCTTAGCTCTGGATCGGATCCTGTTTATGATCTTCACGATGGGAGTCATGACATGCACAAAGGCAACCACCTGTGCACATAACACCTGGTGAATGATGCAGTGGTAATGCAAAAAGTTTGGGAAGTCTGTGTCACCTTTACAGTGAGCGATTAATCTTGGATGTCGGCCGATTATAGACAGAGCCCCATCGGTAGTCACTGATACAAGCTTTTCCAACGGTACCTTTTTCTCCGCGAAAAACTCCTTCACCGTGTTATAGTTGTTAACTCCCCTCATAGTTGTCTTTAGCGACAGTAGTGAGATAAGTTCTTCTTTTGTGAAAAAATTATCAAAGACCATGAGCTGCGCTGTGCTGCTGCTGTCCATGGACTCGTCATACTTGATGCTAAACAACCTGCATTTTGCCCACGTGCACCATGTTGGTGACCCCTGCTGTACACTATATTACTCTGTTTGTGTTGGGGGACCCCATCCTTGGGGTGGACCAATTTTTGGCGCAGCATGTTTTGGGGTTTAAAATTCACGGAGATAACCATATTTACTCAGGGCCTTCTTGATGTGAGGTCCTTCTACTTCCCTGGCCATTCTGTCTGCGGGGACAGTAGCATCCTGATGACACCCAGTTTGTGGTATTTTGGGTCCTTTTCTCACCTCCATACAGCTTGCCTCATAAACTGTGAAAATGACATTCCCGACAGCGCCATTCAACTCTACCGGCTAGCATGCTTTCAAACAGACAGAGCTTCTGCTGGACCTTATGATCATCAAGTGCAGACCTATCGAGCTCCAATAACAATAATAACAATGACAATCCAATAAATGTATCAGCTTGTCAGTGAGCAGGAGACAATAAATCAACCCATTGCATTTCATCCATGCAGACCCAAAACTGCACAAACAGACTAAATTTTCTACACAGGGAAACAAAATTTTTGGACAATGTTTTCACTACCCAGAGATTAGATTACAAAACCTTCCCCAACCTTCATGTCTCTGATCACATAAAAAAAACACAGCATCACTGGTCAGTAAATCCCAACAACGACTGATTGTGTTGAACACTGCTGTTTATATAAGTATTTTATTGTATTGTGTTGTTGTGGCAGGGTGTGATCTGCAGGGCCGTGCAGGGCAGGTGGGCACACCTGTACGGCATCAGTAATCATGCCCCGCCAACTTAAATATGGGACTGGGTCCTGACTGGGGATTGTTGGCGTTGGTGTTGTGCATGTTCACAGTGGTGCCGAAACCCAGGAAGGGAGGCATGGCAGATCCAGGACTGAGCCAGCAGAGGGAGGAACTGATGAGAATGGTGGCCGAGCTGGCGGCCACGTAGTGAGAGCAGGCGGTGGTGGAACGCCTTCAGCAGGAAGAACTGCAGGACGAGACCGAGCGCCACCTAAGAAGAATGGAGGAGATGGCGACACTGCTCCAGGCCTGGACGACCCCGCCACTGCCAGCCACACCGGAATGTACTGACGGTGGAAAGCAGTGGATGAGCTGCTGAAGGTACCTCGGCAGCCGGAGGTGGGGGACAAGCCGCGCGGGAGTCTGCACCTGCTGGAGGAGGGAGAACAGCCGGATTAAGGCCTGCTCCTGCCGGGAGCTGTGGAAGAGCCACTCGCAAGGGTCTGCACCGGACAGAGGAAGAGGGGCTGCTGCATGAAAGCCTGCTCAAGTCGCGAGCTGTGGAGGAGCCGCTCCAGCTGGAGACGTTGGACGAGGATTCAAGGGGTCCACACCGACTGGAGGAAGAGGAGCCGCTCCGGGAAGGACTGTTCCAGCCTTTTAACTGGTTCATTTCCAAATAAAATGTAAATTGCAAAGATAATACGAATATTTCAGGAAATGAACACCTTTTCACAAACTATAGGCCAGTATCACTCCTCTCCTAATGCTCAAAATCTTTAGAAAAACCTTTTAGCAGTAGACCAGAAAAATTCTTAAATAAATATCATTCAATCAACCAAAGTCGGTATGGATTCAGAAGAAAGAGTTCAACTTCAGTGGTGATAATATGCACTTGGAACCAATGCATACCACTTACTGCTAAAGAGACAGACTGAAAGAGGACAGTATATTCTTGTTTTTTAACATAACGCTCACTGATGCAGCCAAGGTCAGAAAAAAAGTGACATATTAGACTGCTTTTTAGTTTCCTTTTTTTTTTTTTTTTTTTTTTTTTTTTGTCCCGTTTGGATCTATAGCCATCAGAATTGTTGTCTTGAGGCCAAGAAAGATGCCAAGCGGATTTATTTTACCAAGTGGATCATCATGGCCTTGCCATATTGGTCCATTTGATTGACCTTTATTATAATTATGAATTTATTTTATTTTCAGTTGCAAACGGGACAGACATGACTGTGGGATAGGACAGGGGGAAAGAATGAAAGAAAGACGGGGAGAGAAAGAAAGAAAACCAAAGGGGAGAAGAGACGGTGAGGGGGGGGGGAAGAGAGAAAAAAACAAACAAACAAACAAAAAAAAACAAAAAAAAACAAAAAACTCCTGGGTCACCTGTATGGAGAAAAAAAAACAGAGGAGACAGCAAACAACAAAGAGCAACATAATAAGAGAAAAAAAAAAAGCACCATCACAATAAACTAGCTAGCAGTAGATATCAATAGTTACTAAATAATAAACGATATTGTGCAGCACGCAAGATAGACAGCGCACAGTGTGCTTTGAGTCAGCAGCCAAGAAAGCTTTAGTCCGCGTCTGTGAATACCCATGTGTACACCTGTGTGCATACCTGTGTGGATCAGCATGCTTGCATTCCAAAGGTTTCTCCATGTAATGATCTGCTAGGGAGTGTGGGGAGCCACAGCCCTGTCCTTTATGGTATCAAGCAGGTATGGAGGAGATCAAAACTCCAGACATCCAGAGGCCCCCAGAACACAAGAGACCAAGGAAGACCCACAGAGGGGCAGCCGCGCCACTGTCCCAGTAAGAGCTAAGGAGAGTCCCAGATGAGGGCTCATTCAGCAGCCGCGGAGCAGAAGCCAGGGGGAGTTGCAGTGACGCGCCCGTGAGCTCCGCCGGCAGCCAGCTGTGCCTGAGTGACCGAGCCCCAGGCCGAGAGGCCGGGGACACCCCACCTCCGAAATGGCCCGAGCGAGCCCCAATAAGCGGCCGCCAAGGAGTGAGCCGGTGTGTACCCGGACGCCCACCCCCAGATACAAAGAACCACCAACGCACCGACACCTGAGGGAGTCCGCCACCGGCAGGGGAAGTGGTGGTGGGTGGAGATAGGCCTCCAAACCTTGGAGGGCCCGAGATGTCCCCAGAGAGGTGGCGTCTGATACCCAACCTGACATATAGACACAAACATACAGGCACACACAGACACAAACATCCATTCCCACCCTCATGCTCTCATGTGCACTTCACACTCAACCGATGTGGAGACAGACATAAAGAGACGCTGTACACACGATCACACTCCCCAAGCGTACTCTACAAACCGGGTCTAGGTACCCTTGCCCCTGGAGGGGGGAACCGCACCCAGACCCAGGTGGTGTTACCCTTTTCCCTGCGGTGGGGAGAGGCAGACCGCTTTTTAGTTTCCTTGTTTTCCACTGATTTATTAATTTTTTCACTTTGTCTGAGAAACTGGATTAATGACCATTTGCCAGAGCAGGCAAGTCCACATTTTGTAAATTATACATGTAGTCTTTATACATGTAGTGTTTCATGGCCACTTTAAATGCACATGTTAATGGTGCAAAAACATGGAACATTTTGGGATTATTTTATTTGACTTTTAAATTACTCAAAAGAAGCCTTGTGCATCTGATTCATTTATGAGAGAACAAAGTTTTTAAATTGATTGCCTGGCTTGGACCTCCCCTTTATGAAGAGGGGCACTGCTGGATGTCAAAAGGGTTTGGGGCACCTGGGCCACTGGGACTTTGTTCTCAACTCGTACGAGAGTGAGCCACCCTTTAGCAGGGGTCGACTGCTCTGAAATTCCTCTGAAATTCTCTACAGTTGGCCATGGGGCACCATGGAACCAAAATATGGTAAGAATTGCGCTGGGAGACACTTAAAAGAAGTGGAGGATCTATCGGTGTTGTGAGGGGAAAAAAAGATGAGTGGTAAGTGTGTTAGCCTGACTATTAGCCTATAAATCCGTCTTCAGTATTATATGAATCATGATAAAACACACCTACCATGTTTTGGGTTTCTGCAACTGGTCCGTCGGGTTATTGTCTCCCCAGAAACACTTCCTTTGTGTTTTTTCCTATTTCAGTTTTTGTTTTTCCTATTTCCATTGTATTTTGTGTGCTTTTGCAGCGTTTTTCTTATTGCTGTTTTTTTTAAGTTGCAGTCCGTTTGGCCTCTCAGGGCCACCATACTACCCTCCACCACCACACTACCCTCCACCACCACATCCTCTTTTTTAACCAAGTGTCTAAAGGTGGTATAGAAGTGAATTAATCAAAGCATCATCATCTTAAATCTGAATTAGTCTACTACATTTGATGTAAGCCAACACTCATCCTAAAGACCACAGCCATTATACATTAATAAAAATAAAAATATAAAATATACACAATGGTGCACTGAGATAAACTTTTTACCTGATATGAACTACTCAGTATTTTCATGTCTTTCTCTCCCTGTGAGATACAGCAGCTGGATCTTGAGCTAGCAACACACTATAAGACAAACTGCGCACAAACAGTTTGTGTATTTGCTGATGCTTGTTGAGCTGAGCTTTGAAATTACCTGACAACTGAAAAAAGTTACTTTCTTTATGCTCGCTCCCATTCTACAGTAATAGCTAAATCTTAATAAGTAACAAGATCAAACAGTTGATCAAAAATCCAACAAAAAGCAACCACAAACATGTTTAATTAATCATTTTCATAACTTGAAATGCAAATTTTAAAAACCTATGCACAAGTTCTGCAAACAACAACGTTATATCCAGCTATTTGCCTAAAAAAGGCAGCCAAGGCATTCTTCATATAACAATTTCAAACTATTTACAGATCAATCAGGTGTTCTGTATCAAATAAAATAAGATAAGAATTTTATTTATCCCGAGGGAAATTCTTTTGTCATGAATATGCTCACTGCGGCAAGAGGAAAAAGAAAAAATGCATGCACAAGAATAGAATAAAAACTATAAAGATAATAAATTAAAAAGAAATACAATAAAATAGAATAAAAATAGAATAAAATAAAATAAATTAACATACCTATCAATATAAGTGACATACGTCATGCAATGAATAAAAAAAATAGTTTAGCAGCATATAATATAAGCATATAATGGGGGAATGAGACAAACATTCAATCAATAACAAACAGATGAATAATAATATTGCACAATCTGAGTAAAAGACAAAGTTTCATTAATATTAATCCTAAAAAGTCATCTACAGAGCAAGGAGGAGTTGTAAAAGATGCCATACACATATCTGTGCAACTCCAAAAAATAATTTCTGTCCACTATAAGACAGAGGAGCACATCACACCTGGAGACAGTGTTTAGGTGGCTGTCTCCAGGTGTGATGTGCAACTGTGACATTTAGCAGTCAACTAAACTCGTCGCCATCACACCATCTGTGTGTTGAAAAATAATAACGTGTCCAAATCACAATTTCTTGTTAGTAACAGTAACAGCATTGTAACGATAGAAACACTAATTAGTCAGATTACTAGTTAGTGAAATGTCACTTTTAACACCATTATTCCCATCACTGCCGAAAAGTAGTCCACTGGATGTCTTTTATCTCACATTATAAACGCCATAGCTGACCCTAAAGTAACAAGTCTGTTTTGAAAATGTCAGAACTAGAAAGTAAAGATATTTGTTTAAAAATATAAGAAGTAAAATGTTGTCAGAAAAATAAATTTTAATAATAGATAAAGTGCAGATACCTGAAAATTCTACAGTAAGTTTTGTTACTTTTTCTCTTCCCACCTCTGTGAATCAGTACTGTGATTTGTTCAGATAAACATGCACAGAAAGAAATTCTTTTGTATCAAGGCAACAAACTGTTTAGTAAATATACAGTTTATGTAATACCTGAGTTAAACTTCTGCTCAAGTGGTCACACTCTTAATATGATCATTTTAAATTGTTAACCGATACATTCAGTGAAATTTTAAATGTACCATGAAATGTAAACACAGGAAGGATATTATTTAGAGTATTATAGGAGATAACAGCAACAAAAGAAAACTGTTTCCTACCTTCAGCATATGCACAGATGACAGTAGTGAGCACTGAAACAGAGAAAGCTTAAATCAATAAAATGTAAGGCTTTTGTTAATGAGTCAGTGCCATTCAAACAGTCAGAAGTGTACTTACAGAAAAAGCCCGCCATGCAGAGCAGAGAGTGCCCCATCATCACATCCAGCCTGCTGCACTCTGATCCACAGATGATCTCAAACAGCTTTACTTTAAAGAAAAAAGGAGAAGTTATGTTTTAGTGACACATGAGCAAAGCAATTCTCATTCAGTGGCACCATTAGCTAATAGTTAAACTATAGACAGTGTCTATAAGAAGGTATTTTATTTATTTATTTTTATACAGTGCTCTCTATTCTTTACAAAAATTATGTGTAGTCTTATCGTTAATTCAGGGGAAGGAGTTGATGAATATTTCAAAACTGATGAAAATGGCCAGGAATAATTGTTAGGTAAAAGACATGAGCAAAGAGAAGTTCATCTTATGACCATGACCATGTAGGTAAATGGCTGGACTTTTTGATATGAATATGTTTCTGCATGTCCTCCTTTTGAAAGTCACAATTCTTATTTCAGTCTCTTGCAAGAACAACTAATATTGCCAGAAACCAAATGTGCTACCCACTTCACTCACTTTGATGATCAACATAGGTTCTTGTCCATTATTGGTAGAGATCAAGAAAATACTTTCAAAATGAAGAAATGTACTTAAGCTTTTAAATTTAGCAGTATTGACTGCACTGAGGAAATATTAATTTTTTTCAAGATTTGTGTGCAGCTTGGTGTTTTTGAGTTTTCAATAACCAGACCTTTGACTTTTGTTTATTTTAAAAAGGATTACAAGTCTTGCTAAACTGAAAAAGGGTCGTACTCTTTCATTTTAAATTTATTACATTTAAACTTATTCTCATGGGAAACATGAATGAAAACTTTAAATTGTAGTTATAAAATATTTTTGAAATTAATTATTAAACATTTTACTTTTCTTTTCTTGCCTTAATCAAAATACTGGAGTTCTGACAACTTTCAGCTTATATGTTCATCAACTTAAAAAATCTCAGTACAATCAGTTGCCTCAGTTTTGGTGGTGATGGGGCGGTAGATTTGATACATTCATACAAGATAGATATGTAGATTTTTACATTTCTTTTTTATTTTTCTATTGTTTTTATGAGGGATATAGCGAGTTTAGTGGGAAAAGTGTTTTGCCACCCATCTGAGTGACTTAATCCAGAATCAATTTTGGGGGGGTTTCTTAACCTAGATTAGGGGTTGGAAAATAATAATAATAATAATTTATTTTCCCAAATCACGCGGAGCCACACTAAAAGGACTAAAGAGCCGCATGTGGCTCCGCGTGATTTGGGAAAATAATTTTTCTTTTTTAAGTAATTAGCTGAAGTGTATTTTATTTATGTTAGTTCTTTTTTAACTTGTAGTTCTAAATTGGAAGATTATTGTGATTTTGAATTATAAATATAAAATTATATTCTATTATTTTTTGATCGCTCAAAATCAAGGCATGTCCCACTGGAATTCTATTCTAATTCTATTCTATATATATATATATATATGTATAGATAGATAGATAGATCTATCTATAGATCTCTTTTTGTTCCTGTGATCATTTCTCTGTACTTCCCTTCTCTTCTTTTGGTACCATTGTAGCCTTAAGCAATCAGCTTCATACACTGTAAAACCTAATAAGTTCACAGAACTCAAAAATTGTTGTGTAACAGATTACACAACAATTTTTTAGTGATGTTTTTAAAAGTTTTAAGTTTAACTAAAATAAAAATTATAGTTGCAGTTGCCTTAAATTACCTCAATGTTAACTCATAAATGTTGATATTCCTCAACTTATAATTAGGGAGTAATAAACTCAAAATGTTCAATTTTTTCAACTTAATTAAGGTGGGAAATACACTCAAAATATTTTACATATTGAAACTCATACGATGTGGGAAATAAACTCAAACTTTTTCATATTTTCTAACTTATAATATGGGAAATAACACTTAAAATCTTCAATATTTTTTAAAATACTGTGGGAAATACACTTACAAATAATTCTAAACTGTTTACCCAGTAAATTATAATCAGCTAAAAGTGTTAGAAAACATGAAAGTAACAACACTAACAATTTAACAACTTTTTATTAAACACAATGTGCTTTTAAAAAGGCACAAACAACAGAGCTCACTCATAAAAAAGTGCTTCATAAATAAAACAAGAGAAAAAGACTCCAAGGGTCTCCATCTCAATTCAATAACATTTTCAGTATTAACAGCAATTGCAGCTATTAGAACATTGATGCATTTAACACTTACTGTACCTTGACAGCTGCAGCTCACTTTCTTTTTTAAAAATACATAAAAAAAAAACAGTACTGGTTTCCACTGCTGTACTTATAGGGAACAAACATCAAGGCAGTGCATTTACGTATTAGGCAACAGAACATTAAACATGAATAGTGAACTGAACAGTCATTCATCTTAAATGTGAGGTAGAAGAGGCAAATGATTAGGAAAAAAACAAACAAAAAAGCTTCCTCAATACTCAGCTTAACAAGTAGTCCATTCTGAGTGATTCACTCATTGAACAAATCATTCTTCAGCATCAGTAGACGCCCTTTCAGTGGTTTGTTGTCCTCAAGGCACATCACAACCTTCTGGATAAATGTGAATGTAAGCTCAAGTTTCTTTGGGTATTGTAGGTCTAATGCATAGATGTACCCAAAGAGCAGGAGAAATGACTCAGCCAGATTTGTGGGACCATTCACAAGTATTTCATCCTCAACGACAATGCAGATGCTTTCGGGACTGAAGAGGGCCGAATCAGTAGTGTCATCCATGACAACTGTCAGCAGAGCCACAGGAGTGTCAGTGAGGTCTGGACCATCTGCTGACTGCAAAACAAAAATAATACAAGAATGAGTTCAGCCCCACAAGGACACAAATCATGCTATTGATTAGAGGTGTGAATCTTCATAAGTCGCACGTTTCTTTTAGGATTATAATGTCAACGATTTAATTTGATATTGCGATACATCATGATGCATTACAATAATCTTAATTTGGGTTTGGTTTCAAAACATATGTGTAAATAAATGTTTTCAATAATAAATATATGCCAAGATATTTGTTTTTGTTATTTACCAAACATTTCTCTGACCACAACATGGCACCTCCAAAAAAATAGAACACTTGAATTTTAAAAAGGGAGATAGTTTTTATCTGCAGATTTTTTTTGTATAATAATCTTTCAACTATTTTCATGTTTTCTGGTTTATGCGTAACAATCTTCTTGCAATCTTATTCAACAATAGTTGATATATGGGAGAAAACAAGTCAGATGAGGACTGTGTTGAACATCCTTCCTGATATACACCCTGGTTCTCCTTGAGTTCTGAGCGATGTCATATGGTTGATGCTGAGGCCAGTACACTTACATCACAAGTCCTGAATAACGTGGAGGCATCTTCACGCAGGTACACAGGAAGTGCACGAAGGACGAGGGCCCGTCTTGTATTTACATCATGCTGTTCCTAGATGAACACACAATATCTATTAGAATAGTATTTACACAAATGCAGAGTAAAAACAAAGTGTTGGATAGCCATGTTCTGATTGTCATTGTTATAGATCAGGGGTGTCCAAACTTTTTGTGTAACGGGCTAAACCTGTCAATCTAGAAGGGTAACCCAAAAAAAATCTAAAAATTTTGAATAATTCAAGGCAAAATTCTCTAGTTTCTTTGTATTTATTTTTTATTTAAATTGGGACACAAATTATAAAACTCACCCACTGACAACTGGTGAAATGTTGACTCTCTGTAGCGCTCTTTGCAGTCTGATATCTGTAAACAATATGTGCACAAAGACGACTTATTAATGTTCAAAAACATTTTTTGCACAGCACACACACACAAGTAGTCAGCTGATCTCATCTGATGCAGATCTGCTCCTTGATCAAGTGACATTTGTCCGGATTTTTGGCACAAGTGACGTCGAATCAGCACCGCAGCTGGATGGCCCGATTTACATACCCAGCGCAGCTGATACTCACCACAATAATTTACTAAGATTATATGCACTCCTGTTATTAAGTCCAGTTCAGTCTGTTAATGTTAACCGTTTCAAACTAATGTTGATAGGTGTGTTGCTAAGCTTAATAACTTAAATAACAAACTTGAAATTTACCCGTCCTATTTTCCCTTTTATTGTTTTTTCTCTGTGCTGTAAATCTTCTGTCTAAGAAGAAATCTGAGGCTGCTGTTCTGAAAATAAGCTACCAAAGCTTTTTCTGAATGAATCAATAAAGATCCATTTATGGAAAGCTGTGATGAAAGCAGTTTTGTCTTTAATTATATTCAACAATATAACATATTCGACCACTTTTAAGTGATTTTGTGATCTTTAATACACTTTAATACACTAAAGTTAAGGTTATTTACCTAATTTCTAGTAAGTAGCCCTCAGTGAAAAACGTTTGGACACCCCAGCCTTACAGGTTAGGGAGTATTTGTGATCCGCACAGTCTGCATCAATGATTCTTTCTTAGCCTGGGAGCAGAACGCGGCTCTTTATTTTAATTTCATTTCAATTTATCTAGCAAAGATCGATAGGGTCTGGCTTAAAGGTGTCAAGGAGGCGCCTCAGTCTGGCTGGTTGAGCCTTGTCGAATTAGCGCGAACAATTTAGCTGAACTTCGTTCGTAGCACCGAGTTCGACCAGTGTATAATGTTAGGCTGAATCAGGCGATGCATTTTTCCGCAAGCCTTGACTTGTAGAGCTCGCTTAGTGGAATACCCCTCTAAACTGTTAAAAAGGATTTCGAGATTATCTCACAACCACACATTTGAGACTACGACAAAATACAAACGTGTCTAATTACCATCATGATAACACACTCATGTTGTTTATTATTGTTCGCTTCATGCTAGCACACACACACAGCTCAACAGCGTAAACTACTGACTGTGTAACACGGACACTTATTGAAATAAGTATACTCACAATACGCACGTACATTACCGGCGAATACGACAACCAGTGGAAAGTTTTAGTAGAAAGTTCAAATGCATGGAGCTAGAACTGCCACCGTCAACTTCCCGGGCAAGAATACAATGCATTATGGGAAATGTTGTCCCCCACGGAAAACCGCCAAAACGTTACATCATTCTAATTTGAAATAACATTACGTATTTGTCACATTAGAAAACTTCTAAAATTACAATTACTTGGATTCGAATTCATTTATAACAAACATTCACTGTGCACAAAGTACGAATATATTTCCAGTAAAAAATAAAAAAGAATGTTTATCGAAATTAAATTTAAACAAAACAAAAACACGTTAGACTTACCAAATTTAGGGCAGTTGATGAAAAAAAATAAGGTGGTGGTCGTGGTGGGTTGAAGTTGGGGACTCTTAATCCACACGGGCTGGCCAAAACTTCCCCGTATCAAGGTAAATTCAAGATGGCTGACTAAGCTTTCCTGAGGGAGCGACAAGACTCCACCCACCAGAACGTCACTAATATATGCCTCTTAAACTTTTTGAGCGTTCCAAAAAATTTAGCTAAAAAATATTGAGCCCTATTCAATTAAAGCTGCATAAAAGCCAACAGAGCTCAATACTTTATAGTTTGCTCAACTACAAAACGACATTTGAGTGTTATGAGCTTATTAGTTATGAGCTAGAACAACTGTTAGGGATTACAGTGTAATAAAGGTCACCTTTGTTTTACACTAAGTCCTGATCTAAATTTAGTTCTGCTTTTTGAACTGACTCTGGACAGACTCAGATAATTTGGATTGGTAGTATGTAGTGTTGAACACAAATATCATTATTACATATATTATATTACAGTGTTTCAGTCTGTTTTAAATCATCTGTTAGTTGGGTTTTTTTGGGGGGGGGGGGGTTGTTTGTGTATAATCACATGCGAAATTCAGTGTGCATTTGTACATACTAGTACATGTACATGAGCTTGACAGAGGATCCCAGTACTTCCTCTGGGTACTGGAAATACACAAATAAAGGCTTCTAAATTTGTCGGAAAGTTTGGTGTACCGGTACTAAGGTTTTGAAGATGAAGTGAAGTTGTGATATGGTAATGGAAATAATTTATCTTGGCAGTCAGTGGTAGTTTTTTGACGTGTGTGTGTGTGTGTGCATGTATATATATATATATATATATATATATATATATATATATATATATATATATATATATATATATAGATAGATAGATAGATAGATAGATAGATAGATAGATAGATAGATAGATAGATAGATAGATAGATAGAGTGAGAGCATAGGAAATTGGGTTGAAAATTGAGGGTGAACTTGTGAGGTTTAGAAATGTCCAGAGCATCACAACAGAAAGGTAAAAATAAAAATAAAGAGAGAGAGAGAGAGAGAGAGAGAGAGAGAGAGAGAGAGAGAGAGAGAGAGAGAGAGAGAGAGAGAGAGAGAGAGAGAGAGTGAGTGTGTGTCACGGGGTGCCGAGGCAGGCCGTGTGAGGATTAATAATGGACCCAAGATGCAGACTGCGTAGTAGTGAGTGAGCTTTATTTACAAAAGGGTGAAGTACAACACAAAAAGGGTGGCGAGAAGCAGAACTGAAAACACTCTAAACTGGGAAAACTAAAACTTGAAAACTGAAAAACTGAAAACAAAACCAAAGCACTGGAAAGTCAAAAAACAAATCACGAGTCCAAAATCAAAAGAAAAAAAAGGAAACACACCAGAACTCAAGAAAACAAAGTCCAAAACAGAACACCTCAGAGGACCGGCCCGGAGGCCAACAGCACAGGAGCCCGGACCGTTCAGGGGGCCGTGCTACCGTGCGGACGGCAAGGGTGGCGATGAGCAGACAGTTCAGGGGGCCTATACGTATAGACTGATAGAAGATATTATGGTGTCCCTACAATATGAGTAAATTAACCCTAAAACATTATCAACACTTATTCACTGTTTTCAGTTTTACTGTGGATTTGAATTATTTATTTAAAACAAATCATTTGCAGAAATTCAAAAACAGAGGTGAGATGTCAGGATGTTTTCTGTTGTGAATCTAATAGGGTTATAACAATTATTGCTTAAAAACGTTTACCTTTATTTTGCTCAAGTTCCCATAGTAACTTTAAAACTTCAGTGCATACTGAGTAAATGCACAAAGTATTGCAACAAACCACACGTTGCTTCACTGTGTTAAACATTTCACTTATAATTGGATTGAACATCCAGTTCCTCTTTGCAAATACTGAGGTTTGATAGCAAAATAAAACAACACCACATTCACATCAGAGCTAAAGTGTGTTTAGGAGACATCGAGTTTCATGCTCTGTAGATGTGTTTTGTGGTTGTTGGGGTTTTTTTTCTTTTTCTTTTTTTTTTTGAGGGGGGGGGGGGGGTGTCAGTGTAATAAGTGTAAATTGTAAAATGTAAATAATGTAAATTGTCAATACAGCAATTATAGTTTCTACACAACACAAGGAACATGAGGGAGGCCCGCCGATCTATCAGCTCTGACGGCGTGTCAGTGTACGTGCCATCGAGGGAGAAAGCCGACATCTGACTGATTCTGATGCGTTGGTTCCGCGCTTTGTTTTTACGTCTTTTTGCAGAATCTGTTTACCTGCTCTCATTTACTGTTTTACCTGTTCGCCAGTTGTCAAAACACTCTTGTGAGATTTAACCGCACAAAATAACTTTATATTTAAAAATTGATTTAGGATTGTAATAAATCAATTTCGCTTCATTTTAAAAATCGCTTCATTTTTTAAAATCGATTTTAGTCAGAAAAATCAAAACCCACTCCTATATCTGATATGTCCTGACAAACCAGAAGTGTAGTGTTTCTCTTGATAAAATCCCTAACAAAATTATTTTTATAATAGTTGATTAAATGAGATCAGGGTAGATTCTTCTAGATCCTGCGATTTTGAGTTGTTGTTATCCTTGGAAAAAAAATGATTATCGCAATCTGGCAAAACTATATTATCGTCTTGTGAAATGTAACATAAGTTTACTGAATTTGTACACCGGGTTGGTGACATGATTTATCATAACTTTAAAATAATGGCTTTATTCTTATTGGTTTGCATATCTTCACATCTACCACAACTCAAGTTTAGAGTCCAAGCTTCCAACTCTTTCCTTCAATTTTAAAGAAAAAATAATTTGGTCTTATAGAAAGAATAGTTTTAGCTTGATACATGCTTGGAGTTTGTGACATATTTGTGTTTTAGCCACATACTGGGACAGGACTGTGTCTGCAACCAGGGTGAGGTTAATAAACTTAACCCTGCATTCTGCTGAGCCACCAGAGTCAAAGGAACGTTCTGCTCCAGTATGACCTGATGGTATGCTTTTCATTCTGTACATGGTCTTTGAATTTCTCTAAAATATGCACTCATTCAAATTACTTTCTGAAGCTATAGGAATATGAACAACTGACCGAAACATTAATTCAGTTTGCTTCCCACCAGACATTTCCCAGTCAAGAGCAGAGGGTCCAGTGCAGCCTGTCCTTAGGGTTTTCCCCAAGACGCAACATGGACACAGCAAGAGGGCATTCATTTGTGGTACAGAGACTACACATGGTTAGAGCACTCCATCAGTAGAGACTCCGGCAGAAAGTGTTCAAGAGGAAATAAAAAGGGAAGTTAAACAAAGTTGGGTGTAATAGCTGATGAAACCTAAGACCTTCAGAAAAAAGATAAAATGTCACTGATCATCAGATAAACCTTTCAGAGAGGTCATACATGAGGGCTTTCTTGACTTCATGAAGGCTGACAGCTCAGATGCAGCAGAGCTCGCTGCTTAGATAATAAAATGACTTGAAAAACATGGGCTGTGTTATTTCCTGTTTTACTTTGACGGTCCCATGTATTATATCTAATTAATCCCAGCTGTGTTTCCCCCCGTTTCCCGTTCCCTCCTTGGTATATTTAAGCCCTGTGCTTTCCATTGCCCTTTGCTGTCTCGTACCCTCTTAGCTGTGTGATTTTCCTGTGCTAAGTGTTCCCTTGTAACTCTTAGTATCCTGTTCTCTAGTCTTAGTTTAAATTTCCCAGGTTAAGTTTTGTTTTGTAGTATCCTAAGGTTTAACAGCAAAATGAAGCTGCCTTTTAAGTTCATCCCTGTGTGTACCGAGTCCTGCATTTGGGACCTTCCTCCTGCTTGCCACAGCACAATATGACAAAACAACACGACCAAGACAGGCTCAGTCCAGGAGAGCGATCTGACCCGCATCCTAAGTCTGTGGAGGACAGTTTCCCATGCCTCGGACACAAAAACAGTGTCTGTTGGGATTAATGCCATCAATTCTTGTAGTTGAACTAAAGACCTGTATGGGGGTTTTTTTTGTTTTTGTTTTTTAAAGTAACAAAGGCAGCAAATAAATTTAAGGTTAACTTTATTATCTGTTGATATATCAAAACAAAGCAGGAGCTCGTTTATTCTGAATTTTCTGTCTTGCTTTGACATGTATGTGTGCAAATGCACACTGAATGTCACATTGATTAAATGTAAACACAATGGAAGAAAAACAGATGATTTGAAACACTGACTGAAACGCTGTAATATGATACATGTAATATTGATGTTTGTGTTGAACACTACATATTGCCAATCCAGATCAGTTTAAAAAGCAGAACCAAATGTAGATCAGGACTCAGAACCAAACAAAGGTGACCTTTATGATAAAGCTGAGCGCTTCAGGCCACAATGGTAACAAATGACAAAAAGACAGTTATAGAGAACTGATCACAGAAACACAAACACTTACCTGTGGGGCATAACAAATGCTTCCGTTTGGTCTCTGTTCAGGTTACAAAAGTTTTGACTTATACAAACAAGAAAAAACAATAATAGTAGTTCAGTAAATTGTTTGCACAGGGTGAAAAACAGAGGAGTGAGATGTCAGGATGTTTTTTGTTCCGTGTGTAATTGTATTTTAATAATTATTCCAAACCTTTACCATTATATGTACTCATGTTGCTACAGCACCTTTACAACTTGACTGCATAATGAGTAAATACACAAAGCACTGCCATAAACAGGGCAGGACTGGGACAGGAAGTCGGGCACCTGGTATTTTTGGTCCAGGCCATACATCTCTATAATATACACATATCTATATAACAACAACAATAAACCATGTGTTGCTTCGTCGTGTTAAATACCTCACTTATAACGGGACCAAATTGTCAGCTCTTCTTTGTACTAGGTTTAATAGCAAGAATAAGACATTAGAGTTAACAGGTTTTTAAATGGGTTTTAGAGCAGTGGGTTGATGTGGATGTGCGTGTGTCTTTGTGCATGCATGTGCCTGTAGCCCTGAGGCAGTCCTCAGTTCGTGCTGGCCTCTGGCAGGCTCAGCTTTTTGGGTGTGGGCACTCTGCCTGGTGCTTTCGTCTTCTTTCTGCTCTTTTCAAGGGGGTTGTTTCTTTATCCATTATGCTTTGTTGTGCTTTGTTCTTTTTTCCCCATTTCCTCCTTTTTCTTTTCCTTTCTTTCTTCTCCTTTCCTCTTCATGATCTGCACCTCCCAAATGTCATGTCTGACACTGTTACACTACACATGTCTGTGTAGGTTCTCAGTCATTGAAGTCACGTTTGTCTAAGTAGCTTGAGGTGGGAAAGTGACAGGACTTGTTTCTTGAAGACGTTTCACCTCTCATCTGAGAAGGTTCTTCACTTCTAAGGTCAAATGTTGGAAAGTCACAGACTTTAACCCCTAGTGGGAGTGTCCCTAGGAGGGTCGCTGACTCACTACTGATCATGGGCCTTACAGTTTTTCTCCATTGGTTTGGCTCATTTCTTGAAACAGAAATTACATTCTCAAAATAACATGGACAAACCTCCAAACCTCTTGGCAAATGTTCACAACAGAATGGCATTTCTCATTCATTTTATCAAGTGGCAAATGCCTAAGTACATGTCTCAATTGTCTCAGTGCATCTTTGCAAAGGATTAAGTACAAGTAGCCTACAGTTATACAGTTAGCCCACATTTAGCACATTTTCCAAATGAATAGATCTTGTAGATCTAAACTGATTAGTTGATTCTCAGTCTAATGATCATTCTCTCCAAAACATGTCAGCATGATTTCATTGTATAAGTACTCGCATGCACAACTGTCTGTTCAATTGTCAAAATTGGTCAAGAACATAATACCATGAATACCATATATGAATTTCTTTGAATATTTGATAAATTGATGACAGTCATTGACAGTCAGGTGAAACTAGACTAACGAAGGGGGAGTGTCACACACAGGTGTGTTCCATGATTGTGTGCTGCCAAACACAGATATATAGAGCTTGACCAGAGCCAGTCCGAGGCTCTGAACATGGATAGACAAGGCTAAGCAAACGGACAAGGGGAAGTTCTTCCTCAAGGAAGAGGAGGAGAAAGAGGAGAAAGAGGAGAAAGAGGAGAAGAAGAAGAAGAAGAAGAAGAAGACTGAGAATGCGTGGTGGAGGAATAGGGGGAAGAGGCCGCAAATAATGCCATCACATTGCGACAGATCCGTGATGCCATCCTTCAGGACAATCATATATTCCAGAATATAAACACAATAAGCATCTCCACAATAGACTGGGTTTTGAAGAAGCATCAGATGACAATGAAACAAATCTACAGGGTACCATTTGAGAGGAGCTCTGACAGAGTGAAGGAGCTGCGCTACCAGTATATAAATGTAAGTCAGTTACTGGTTGTCTCTCATTATAACCTTACCTGTAATCACAGTAAGCAGTAGTTCACTTATTTGGTTTCAATACCTCCTTTACCTGATTTCAGAATCAGTATTTGCTTCATCTGACTTCAACAATTTCAACAGAAACCTGCAGTTTACTGTATGATACAATTCTCATTATAATCCTTATTTTGTTGTCTCCCAATCAAATCTATCTAATATTGTAGGTTTTACTGTAACATCTCAGTAAGTCACCAGTATTTCCCACTCCCCTTTCTATCAAATACCCCTGCAGTACTTCCTCATAGGCCTATCACTAGTTTAGAACCACTGGAGCAGTGGCCTGTAGTATATTGAACCTGTGGGGGAGAACATGTAATTGTCTAACTGTAGTATATGACTCTTCTGTATGAGTGATTTTATGTTCTTTACTCTATTTTAGAGAATAATGGCATTGGAAGGATATGAGACCCCTCACATCCTGGTGTTCGTGGATAAAGCTGGCTTCAACCTGGCCAAGGGCCGAAGACGTGGCCATAATATTATTGGCCACCTGGCCACAGTGGATGTCCCAGGTCAGCGAGGGGGCAATATAACTATGTGTGCTGCCATTTCTGAGAATGGTGTGGCCACTCACATCCCCAGTCTTGGCCCATACAACACACACAAGCTCCTCATCTTCTTGGATCGCCTTTATACCGATTTTATCCCTGAAAATGAGAGAGGTCTCATAGGGCCTCACCTACCCATTTATGTAATTGTGTGGGACAATGTCAATTTCCACCATAGCCCACTCATTAGGGGCTGGTTTGCAACGCATCCAAGGATGGTCATGGGGTTCCTACCACCTTACTCTCCTTTCCTCAATCCGATAGAGGAGTTTTTCTCTGCTTGGAGGTGGAGAGTGTATGAGCATCATGCTCAGGATCAGCCGTCCCTGCTCCATGCTATGGACGCAGCGTATGACGACATTACAGGAGATCAATGCAGGGGACCAGACGGACAACAGCATGTAAATAATCAGGAGGGTGAAGACAGTGGACAAGAGCGGGAGAATGAGTACAGCGACCACTGAATAAGTCCTTGTTTTTTGATTTTGTGTTCATACAATTTACTACTGTAATGTACATTTTCTTTTTACATATGTATAAAACTTTCTTTGCGTGTGAATAAAAAATGGTTATAATTTCCTTGGTTGTGTGAGTGCAATCTGTGATGTCAAACCTTGGAGGCTAGTCTTTTCTGTCCTCTGCCATAGTGACAAAACACCTAAACATTTTGTATGGCAGTACTCACACAATGCCAAAGGGACGATGCATTTTGGGGGCACTGACTATTCAGATTAGAAAGAAATGTAGTTTTGACACATGAGTGAACTGTTTTAGGGGAGGTATGAGCTTTTGCAGGTGGACCATGTTGTTGTGATCAACCATCCAGGTTTATTTTGACAAAAGCACCAAGAATGATGAGAATGTCCGATCTGTGTCGAGAAATGAGCCAAAGCTATTGAGAAGGATCTTTGCCATTTTGGAGACACTGACTGTTTAAATGAGAAAGGGATTTAGATTGAAGCCTGAGTGAACAGTTTTGGAAGAGATATGAGCTTTTGCAGGTGAGCTATAGTGTTGTGCTAAACTGTAAGAGTGTTTTGCCAAATGATCTTAGAGTTTTGAGAATGTAATTTCTGTTTCAAGAAATAAGCCAAACCAATGGAGAAAAACTGTAATAGAGTTCGAGAATGTGACGTCATTTCGGGGGTAAAACCGCAAAGGATTGTAGGTACAAGTGGCTAGCGCGCGAGCTATTATAAGACAACAATCACACAGAGATAAACAGAGACACAGAGAATGGCAAGAAGCTGTTGTGTTATTAACTACCATAGCCGGTCACATGACAGCCATGGGAAGCCGACGGGTGAAGAGATCGTTTTTTATCGGATTCCTTCATGGAAGAAAAATTGTTCAAGTCATGTTTCCAAAGTCACGAAGAGGCAACGGAGGGCCTGGATTGCGGGGTAAGTCCCGAGACACACTGAAATCCCTTTCACTGGAAAGAACAGTGACTGTCGCTGCCCCCTCTCTCTTCCAGTACTCCGGAGCGAAGAGACAGACAGGGCAGCCGGGGACGTCGCCAGGTTTTCTGTGCCCCGCTCCGATTTGAGTGGATTTTAATGCTGTCGCTGATGCCGCTGGACTTTTAGTGTTGTTTTTATGTTTTAAGTTGGGCAGCACACTAATGTCTTAGTCCGCTCTGTATGCTCGTATGGGTCTAATCCTTTCACTCCTTTGATTTTTTTTTCGTCGTACCTTCTTTTTGCCTTTTCATAGCGGCTAAGATGAACAGGCACATGGTTAAATACATGAGTGGGGCACAGGAAGGTATTGGCAAGAATACCAGAGGTGCAAAACACCAGCTACTGGTAGACCGAGCAGTCAGCTGAAACTGCAAGACTAGCCTGACCAACCTGTGCACTGCCTGGATTGATTACAAGAAGGCCTATGACTCAATGCCCCACACCTGGAATGCCTATAACTGTACAAGATCAACAGGACTCTGAGAGCCTTCATCAGGAACTCAATGGGAATGTGGCGGACAACATAGAAGCCAACTCCAAGCCCATAGCACAAGTCACCATCAAGTGCGGGATCTACCAAGGAGATGCTCTGTCCCCACTGCTGTTCTGTATAGACCTGAACCCCCTCAGTGAGATCATTAACAAGACTGGCTACGACTACAGAATGGAGCAGTTGTCAGCCACCTCCTGTACATGGAATACATCAAGCTGTTTGCCAAGAGTGAACGAGATTACCAGGATGCATAGCAATGACATCGGAATATCGTTCGAACTGGAGAAATGTAGTCCGATGATAACGAAGAGAGGGCGCGCTCTTCCCAGCAGGGCCGAAACACAGAAAACATTTTTAATTTTGGTGCGTACCAATTAATACATGTAGGTACTCATTAGAGTTCTAGAGCAAAAAAATAATGTCAACCCCTGATTTTATGACTCTCCACAGGATTTCTCTAACATGTGCGCACACACACACACAATGTGTGTGTTATTTATTATATGATTATACAGTATATAATATAATCTGATATAATTACTCCTAACATTATATATTAGTCATTAATATGTAGTATTACTGAGTACGGTGTGGTGTTAATCATCAAATAAAATAATTAATTCAGCTTTATCTAGGATTAGATAATGCTGGTATTTGTACATGCTGATGATGTGATTGTACAGATGTTTTGTTATCTTGTGCATGTGTAATGGGACTAATATTAATATCTTCCAATTTTGTCCTTAGAGAGAAGCATAAAAGATGCCTGTGTTGAACGTGCAACTGGCAAGTGCAAGAAAATAGTGAGTGCCTTTTCTTACACTTGAAAAGGCTAATGCACAGGCTGAGCTAAATCTGCCTCCTCACGGCCTCATCACTGAAACACCAACAAGATGGGGGTCTGTACAACAGATGATTCACCTGGTGCTTGAACAGAAGAAGGCCATATCACAGGTCCTGAAAGCAGACAGAAAAAACAGGCACCTGGTACCAACTGACTTGTTTGGATTCGGGAGACAGACACTATCTCTACTTTCAAGATTAGGCTTAAAACTAGAGCAGATGCTCTAGTTGATGAAGACACAGACTTGACGAAGGACATAAAGAGAGCCATCCTCAAGTATTTAAATTAGAAGTACTCAGAACCTGCAACTGATGACCTTCTGGATACGGCCTCCTTTGTCGAGCCACGCTTCAGATCATCATATATAGCTGATGACCGAAGAGAGTTCACAAAAGCAAGAAATTCAGTCACTGCTAGAGACGGAAGCTGTGTTTGCCACAGAGTCACCACCATCACACACAAGCACAGGAGCTGCTGGAAAAGCCCAGAAAGAACCCAAGAGGAGTAAACGATGTCTGGGCAGCTTTTTCAAAAAGGCTCTGCTCAGCCTGGCCCAGCTGCCCTCACTGACAGAGAAGTGATTGAAATAGAGCTTAAGAGTTACCTGCAGGCACTGGATGACGAAGGAGACGCTGACCCACTGGATTGGTGGAAGCTGCACCAGGCTAATTTCCCAGGGTGGCAAGCCTAGCCAGGAAATACCTTTGCATTCCTGGCACGAGTGCCCCTTCAGAAAGGGCATTCAGCACCAGTGGTAACATAGTAACATGCCACCAATCTGCACTGACTGTTAACAAACTGTTCCTGGCGAACAACCTCTGATGTGCACACAAGGACCATAAACACTGATGTTTTGTTTGTATTTGTGCTACATATTGCAAGTTTGAAATTTGTTGTTCGATATTTAACAGACAAGAAACCTGTTAAACTTATAGGGTTTTCAAATATGTGCAGCTCTATTTTTGTGCAATATAAATAATTAATCAAGACAGCAGGAAGAATTGCAATGTTTATTTATTTACACTTTGCACTTTATTTTAAACAACTTAGAATTTTGTGTTTTAGTGATATTTTACCTGCATTTTTTTTATTCAAAAATGTTTGTGCATTTATCTTCATTTTTATTTGTTATTTAAGAATTTTGTTTTACATTGTTTGGAAAAAGTTGAAAAGTTTTGTAATTTAAACATTCTTCTTTAAGTTTTGCACAATAAATGTTTTCGAAATGGCATTCTGTACGTTTTTGAAGTGTGTTTATTATTCTGCAATGTATCTGGTATCCAAGTATGTTCAGTCATTTTGAGAAGAGATATAAGATAGATATATCACAATATATCGTTACCGCACATGCTTCGAATTATAATGCGACATAGATTTTAAGCTATATCACCCAGCACTAGGAGACGCCCCCTAGGACAGCAACATCACCTGATGTTGCTTTCATCTATCACTACGGCCATCTTCTTCTGTTTGTCTACTATGTCCGGTTGATTAGCCATCACAATGTTGTCCGTCTGTATCTGGGAGTCCCACAGGATCTTAGCACCCTAGGGGGTGTCTCCTATGGGCTGGGCAATATAGACTAAAATCTATATTGCGGTGATTGATAGATAGATAGATAGATAGATAGATAGATACATAGATACATACATACATACATACATACATACATACATACATACATACATACAATGTTTATCGTTTAAACTTTCATGGCTGCAGAAAAATATTCAGTAACTTTGTGAGCGCTTGCTTATTTTCCAGCAAAGATCTGAAGTTGAACTTGTGGCCTTAAAGATTTCATTTCAACTCTGTTGAGGTAGAAATTGTGACACCTTGTGGACAAATACTAATAGTGCAGGTTAGTGCTTTACAAATGCTTTACACATGGAATTCTATTAGCATTGCATTCCATATAAATGTTAAAAATAATATTTCAGTGTGTGCTGGTTATTACAATAATTGTTTATATTCATCATTTCTATAAACATATTATATCTTAACAGTATTTCCTGAAAACCGTCTCTTGTCCTGTCATTTTCGCATAACATTTAAATTTACTGTAAGGGATTAAAGAGCAGCGGGGAATACGTTTCATCACAATAGATGTCCGTCTGTAACTAAGTTTAAAGATGTAAATCTTGAAAATCATGAAAATCTTAGAAATATGGTATCTAACCAGACTCTTACTCTGAATGGCATTACCATGGCCTCCAGTAACACTGTGAGGAAACTTGGAGTCATTATTGACCAGGATATGTCCTTCAATGCACATATTAAACAAATATGTAGGACTGCTTTCTTCCATTTGCACAATATTTCTAAAATTAGAAATATCCTGTCTTAGAGTGACGCTCAAAAACAAATTGATTCATTTATTACTTCTAGGCTGTAATTCATTATCAGTAGGTCCTAAAAACCGAAAAGCCTTCAGTCGATCAAAATGCTGCAGGAAGAGTACTGACAAGAGAGAGCATATTTCTCCTATACTGGCTTACCTTCGTTGGCTCCCTGCAGAATTGAATTCAAAATCTTGCTCTTCACATACAAAGTCTTGAATAATCAGGCCCCATCTTAATGGTCTTATAAACCATATCACCCCATTTATACACACTATGCATTAAATCATTACTTATTATTAATCTCTGGCTCTCATCATCTCACCAAATCAGCAATCTCTCCTCACTGCCCTCCATTAATAAACTCACCTTCATAATTTGGAATAACGCATCTCTCCCTCTTTTACAGTGGTCCCCACTCCTGTGAAGCTTTCTCCCTGCCATTTTGGTGACCATAGTGACCCCTGTGCTAAATCAGCTTTTGCTTAATAGAAAGAAACTGTTTTGGGGTCCTCTTCTGTTTCCAAACTTTATCTTTGTCTTTGATCTCAGGCTCTAATATTGTGAACCAAACCATATTCTACAGACTACGCTTTAAAAAGACAAACTGTAATTAATTCATGCACCTTAAGGAGGTGTTTTCCTGCTGACGTGGGTGAAAACTGGTGATGAGATTACAGACTGACATGTTTTAATCCTTGCACAACAAGTGCTTTTGACTCTTTTCTTCTCTCTCTATTGATATTTGTTTGTACTTGTCATAGAACACAAAGCATTACAGCAAATACACAAAACCAAACAGTGAGAATAACCATCACAGTCCAATTCTTAACGTTTTCATTTTTAAGCACTATGTGGGGAAAATACATCACAAATCATTCGTCAGTGGTACGATTAATGCTGCATCCACTTTTTGCACTGATTTTTGACGTAAACTGATATTTTATCTCGTTACTCAAAAAGTTATTCAGAAAGATCAGCAATCGTCTGTCTTCTGATTCTACTTGACTGATAAACATGGCATTTTTATTTAAAAAAAACAAACAAACATATTTACCACTTTATATGTCCCCAAAGTGTTATTCTACTTCTACATCTACATGGTGGTCTTTCTAAAAGATATCAGCCTGTTTCAAACATGACTGGCATTTTTCTTGAAAATGTGTCAATTCTACACCAGATGTCCTTTTTAAAGTTTCATGAAAAGTCAACAGGAAAATTTATAGCCATACCAAAGACCTTATGGGAGACAGTTTGGCCAAAAGGTGGTGCCCTGCATCTACTTGACTCTTACCTACTATATTAAAACCTATTAGAGACACATTGCACCACACATAACATTTATTCATTGTGTTGCTGGGGCCAAACCTGTGGAACATCTGGACCAAGTGGCACACAGACAAAGAGTAACAAAGAGAATAGCATTACCAAGAGAGGGAGGCTCAGGTTTCACAACAGTGCCAGAGCAGCATGTGCAGTACAGTACATGATGATGATGATAAATGCCAGAGCCAAGTGGAGCTTTTTTGAGAGCATTTATGTTCTCATAACAACTCTTGATGTTTTGCTGATATTACTTAATTGATATTTTCCACGTGACTTCCAACAGCCAAAACAAAGTTCATATCATGTACAGAGAACAATGAAAAAGAAAAAAAAAATGTATATTTGCACGGACTAAAAATATGCACAAAAATAAAAAGGGGCTGAAAATGGCATGCCTACTATGAACTTATTCTTTGCATTGTTTTCAATTTCACACCTGAACTCTGCAAATTAAAAAACAACTTCCTGCTTTTAAAAGGTTTTTAGTGTTCAGAGATAAAATGGTATACTACAAAGATGAATATTTCAATTAAAAGTTGTGACAACATAATGTCCATTTACTTTTCAATAAAGTTTCAGTCCCCTCCATGAATCGCTACCTTATCGTGTTGGAGAGGTTTGTGTGTCCCAGGGAACCCAGGGGGTTTGTTGTCAGGGAGCTAGACCCCAAGGTAGGGGTCTCCCATGGCAAATTGGTCCTGCACTAGGGACCAGACAGGAAAGGGGGGTTGCACTGAATCATAGTTGTTATTAACCTCTGTCTCTCTTCCACAGCATGTCTTTTGTCCTGACTTCCTTCTCTCATCCCAACCGGTCGCAGCAGATAAGTCTGGTTCTGATGGAGTTTTTTTTCCTGTTAAAAGGGAGTTTTCCTTCCCACTGTCATCAAAGTGCTTCCTCATAGGGGGTCATGTGATCGTTGGGTTTTTCTGTAAAGAGCCTTGAGGCAACTATTGTTGTGATTTGGCGCTATATAAATAAAACTGAATTGAATTGAATTTAGTTAGGCCATGGGAGGGGCTCGGAGCAGCTACTCCTCCACATTAAAAGGAGCCAGTTAAGGTGTTCTGGGCAGGTCCCACCGGGAGGAGGCCCTGGGATAGACCCAGGACACGCTGGAGAGATTATATCTCTTGGCTGGCCTAGGAGCACCTTGGTGTTCCCCCAGAAATTACCAGTAACATGATCTAAATAAGTGGTATGTTTTTAACACAAGGAAGTCCTACTTGATTGCACAGCCTCAGTACTGCCTCCTGCATGCATGTCAAACAACATGTGTCAGATAGAATAATTTATATTTATTTATTAAAACACTTTATAACCAGAAATTGCTTAAAAGTACAAGATTCACTGCCACTAGGTTGTTCTGGTTAAAAATAGCACCTCAAAAAAAAATCAATTTGGCTAAAGACCGGCCACGTGGGGAGGCAACCCACAGGGAGGAGTGCCCAAGGGGTGCCACCAGTTACACACCCGTGACGTCGCACTGCAACCTAAATGCTGCTTTATAGTTGTATCCCGGTGTTTACACTCACAATGCTTAAGAGGGAACCTCACCAAACGTGTCTACTCACCACAGCCAAATAATTTTCTGGGGAAATTAATCCGATCTGCAACGCAAATGTTATCGTCGCCATCTACGACAGAAATGAGTCCCAAACACTTAAATCCTCTGATTAGACAACTAGGGGAGGGGTGGATCTTCATGCTGCGTTCACAGACACCACGCAGGAAAAGAAGATCTACAAAAGCAAGCTCACTACACCTGCGTTATGTCCTCAAACAAAATGCAGACATGTAAATGTAGTTCATAAAAACAGACAGAGCTCCAGTCTAATGAGATGCATCTTATTCAGTGTATAATGTTTATGTTCACCATTTCCCCCTGTCAAAAAAATAATAATATGTCGAATTATTATATGCACTATATATTTTTATAGTGTGCTAAATAAAAAAGGTCAGCAGTTAAGACTTCCGGATATATTTTTTACAAATAGGTCACTCTGACACATTATTATTATGTATTGTTATATATCATTATTATGACACATGTCAGAGTGTCACAGTAAAGATTAATAAGCCTAAATAACCAGAGTCCAGTTTTTATCTTCTTGTTCTTCGTGGTCTCGTCTTCATCGTCTCCTCAGCAGCAGGAGTAGCACTGTGTGGATGATGGACGTGTTTGATCCCATAACAGCAACATCCGCCCTGAACACCACCCGGATGTCGCCAGCTGAGCAGAAGCAGAGAGCAAAGCTTATAACGGTAAACACAGAGGAAAGTTACAGAATCTGGTCGGTTTGAGTGGAAACAGCATCAGCACAGAGATTGATGATTGATTCGTCTGACTGCAGGGCCGATCGATATACTGTACTTTATTATATTTTTATTATTGAAATGTGTTAACGCCAAAGAAATTTCTCAGAAAGGCGAAAGTTGCACATCTTTGACTCTTTACAGATTCTGTTCTTCAGTTTACAGTGACGCTCTTCATCAGTGTGGACTTCCCTCTGACATTCACCTTCACAGACGGACCCACCTGTGCTCCAGGTGTATTCTCCGCCCACAGGTCCTCCTCCTGTTACCTGGAATGTCGCGCCTCACTTTGGCACACAGTCTTGTGCAACCGCAGAGTTACAGCCCCGTAACTGAAAATCACGTGATTTTAGTAAATGAAACCAGTAACCGTGTGTGTCCGTTGCCGCTCACCTGTGGAGATAAACGTGGCAAAGATGGGCAACAGCGAGACAAAGAAAAGAACGACCGCAGACTACACAGGACCCCAGAGCAACCAAGCGAGAGTTAAAAGGAGCTTAACTTTAAATCCTCAGAAGAGAAAACAGTCCGTCCGACTGAAAAACCGCCCTGCTAGTATAGATGGAAGCACCGGGCTTTGGGATGGTTTTGATCCCTCAAGGCGCAGATACTTGGAAACTGACCTGGACCTTTACCACGAACTGCAGAACCATCTGGAAAATGCACGGCGGAGGATGAGAGATAAGGGCAAAAAAGACGTTTCTGGAGGTCTGGACGCCAATTTGGTGACTGGAGAGGAGAAATGTTACGACCCAAACGACACCACCCTTACATTTGTTGAAGGAGACGATGATATGGACTGTAAGTAGTCAAAGAACCAGATAAATACTTTCAGATTTGACAGCATGGGCTTCAAGGATTTTTATAAGTTAAGTCTTCCTTTTTGTGTCATAGTTGAGGGCAGAGATTATAAATCTCTGAGAGCCCGGATGTCCTGCGGTCATTCTGTCACCCCCATGTCTCTCACCAGCTGGTGTCACCATTTGTTGGACCAGGTACCACATGTTTATTATTAATCAGATTCTGAAGTATTAGTTCTCCATCGTCTCTCATTGTCCTTCTTGCACATTTATCTTCCCAACTTTCCACATAAATTATGAAATTTATTTTACATAATTTAAAATCTATTTCTAAATCATTTCTAAATCTATTATAAACTCATTGGCCAATTTGTTAAGTACACCTTGTTAGACTTGCTTTTGCCTTCAGAGGTTTTGAAGGCAAAGTTTAAATGAATATAATTCGACACGGTGGAAACATTCCATGGATGTTTTGATCTATATTGACTCAACAGCATCACACAGTTGCTGCAGATCCCGTGATGGGAATCTTCCATTCCACCACATCCCAAAGTACTGCATTGAATTGAGATCTGGTGGCTGGTTGCAAAATGGGCAAGAAAATAGCCCACGTGAATTGTGGCCTCAGTTTCCAATTCATAGCTGGCAGGTGTGGTCTTCTGCTGCCCATCTGCTTCAGGGTTCAGTGTGTGGTGCACTCAGAGATGCTCTTCTGCATAACTTGGTTGTAACAAGGGTTGTTGCCTTCCTATAAACATAACAAAGTTTGGCCATTCCCCTCTAACCTCTGACATCACCAAGACATTTTCTGATGCTCACTGCTCTTTTTTTTAATATTCTCTGTAAACTCTAGAGTTGGTCAGCAGTAGATCAGTCTGTATGGCACCAAAACCCATGCCACTTTCAAAATCAATTAAATTAAATTTCTTTCTCGTTCCGATGTTCAGTTTGAACCTCGGCAGCTTCTTTTGACCATGTCAACATGCTCAGATGCAATTAACTGATTTCTTTTTGATCCCTCAGGGTGAGAGCCGATTTGTGTGCAGCCAGCCTGACTGCAATGCTGAGTGGTCACATGAAGAGGTCTGTAAAATGGCTCTTCTGACTCCTGCAGAAATCAAATACTTTGAAAAAAAGATGCTCAGCAGCACTGTCATGAATTACCTGGAGGTCAGTGATGTATCAGCAAGCCGCGGGAAATCGTGAACACAACATCGGCGTCAGGGATGTGAGGAATGTGGGATCCTGGCTGTGCCTCAGCCTAAGCCCATTCAAAAAGGGGCTTACTGGTGGTGCATGATGGCACTAAGAGTAAAAACATTTCCTATCCTTGCTGCAGGGTGGAGCTCTGTTTTGCGTGCCTGAGGCTCACTGCAGACCGTGCTTCACCTTCTAATGCTTGTTCACTGGTGTAGCTCGAGGACAACCCTTTAAAGCAGGCTGTGTGGGCTTCAACATTTAATGGTTTGATTTTGTGATTTCAAGAAATGAAACACGTTTTGTACTTTTCTATTATTTAAAAATATCTTTTGGATGCTGTTTTTCTCATTTAAATGGGATAAGATAGATCGACTCTTATTAGCCGCTGACAGTATTTGAAAAAGGCTTGAAAACTGGTTAGAGACTGGAACCAGCTGCGTTTCCAGTCCACTGTGACTTTTTTATATTTTCTCTCTGATGACCTCACTCTGACGCTGCTCTCCTCTCTGATCTAGCCACAAATAAAGAGATGGTATTTATTAATTATAACAACAACACAACATTTTTTAAAGCAGTGAGAGAAGAAGTTAGAATAAACATTTGTGGTAATTTAGCAAAAACTAATTTTTACTAATAAAGAATATTGGTTGTTAAACTAGACCTCGTGTTCAACACAACCTGCTTGTGTCTCGTTTTCAATATCCCTGTGTGTCTGAAAGCATAAATACATGTATGAAGACAGTATGGACATGTGTTTGACTGTTTCTGATTAGCCTGTGAAAGAGGACATCACTGCTTTCAGTTTTGTGACACAACATTAACCTGGGAAATCACTGCGTCCACCTTCTGGTAAACATAAAGATTGGGATAAAGGGCTGCTTCAGAAATTGTCTTTGGTTCATTCAAATGTTTAAGCATTATTTATTTTCCTTTACTTGTTTGATACATATTATGCTGAAGCATTTTTTCTTTAATTGTTTGTCTTTAACAACTTCAGGCATGTGTATCACTGTGCAAAAGTCTTGAGCCACCATCATTTTTGCTCTCAGCTTCTGTTGGTGTGAGCCAAACTATATTCTACAGGCTGAGATTTAAAAAGCACAAGTTTAATTCAATCATGTTCGTGTTGGGTCACAGCACTAGGAAGCAGCAGCTTTCTGCCAAACTGGTTTCAAAGTATCTGTCAGTTTGCCAGCAGGTGTTTGTTCTGTCACGTCCCTTCGTGATGAATGACAACAAAGAACCTCGAGGTGGGAAAACAGGCTGACTTTGTGTCCTGTAAGTCTCGGCAAGTCTGGGCACGCGTTTTTCCAAGGAATGTCATGACATTCATATCTACATTTGCATCTTGTGGAAATAATATGCTCACTTACAATAACAATCACAGGTCATTTTTCATCTGTGTCACTCCTGTGAGATGACAAAACTGTTCTAGAGGAAGTGTTTTAAAGGAAATTGCTCGTTCGATTCTGCTGTATCAGCAGTAAGACTATCTCTAAATTACTGAACCTAAATGTTCAAAAGTGAAGATGGGGATAGTTTGGAGGTTTAATCAGTGCAAAAAATCAAAATACAGTTAAAAATTGACAATTTGTTACCATATATTTGATTATTTTACTGTTTACCCTCATCCTCTTTGAATTTACATTGTATTTAATGCCATAAACAAGTGTAGGTTAGAGAAATGTCCATGACAGGGAAATGATTTTGATAGACGAAACTAACATTTAGTCGTCACAATCTCATTTTGACAAAAATAAAAACTGATTTATGGAAGTATAAATCCAGCTTCTCCTGCTGATAGAGAACTCCACAGCGAGACAATCAAAGGTAGAAAATAAAAACACCCCAGGAAATAAAAGTAAAAGCAGTTTTTTAATTTACTTTAAAATTTATAATTTAGTCTTTGCCCATTCCTAAGAATAGGCTTTCTACAGATGACCCTGCTGGTCAGGGGCCACCATGCGTGTTCTGAACATACATGAGCGACATTTCCTGCAGGACACCATCAGTGCAGCCAGCAGACACACAGCAGCAGTGAAGCACAGCGCTGTGGATACAGGTGGGTCTGTGGGTGGTCTGAGGGGAGACCACGTCCCATCATGGGCTGAGGTAGAAATCTCACTACACAGACAAAGAGAAGTTAAAATGAAGTATATGTTGCTTTAACGGACGCCGGGGCATGTTTGAAGTTGTACTCACCACCTGATGCATGCAGGAAGTGTCCTGACATCATCTAAGGGAGGAGTCACATCAGGGTACAGACATAACCTCCTGTCAGGGCAGAAAACTGCACCATTGTATCCTTTAATCTGATGCAAAAATAAATCATTTTTATATATGAGATGTTGACTGTATTATCCATTAGGATGTTTTTATACTAAGATGCTCTTAATCATATAAATGTGGTAATAATAGAAACATCTGTATAAATGAAACTGTTTATATGCACAAAAACTGCAAGTTTTAACTCTGAATTAATGCTCATCCAAAAACATATAACACTGTAATAAGCCATTATGTTATTATACCTGAATGTTGCCCCCTGCTGGACAGTCCACCCACTCAGAGCCAAACACCTGGATCTGATACCTGTTCGGTCCGGTACACCTGTGCCTATAACACCGGCCCTCCACAGAGCTGCTGACCTGACTCTGGTTCTGAAAGACAAACGAGAAGTTACAAAGGACTCAAAAGAAAGGGTGAAGAGAGTACAGGGGAGGACCACACACACACACACACACACACACACACACACACACACACACACACACACACACACACACACACACACCTGTGTGCTGAGGCTGGAGAGAAAGCATCTGCTGTCAAAGCCGAAACTCTCCCCGCTCAGCTCATCTTCAGCTGTCCACCTGCTGCTTTCTTTTTTCCAGCATTCACTCTGAAGTGCGAGATTCAAAACGTGTACTAAAGATAAATACATAATAATAATAATAATAATAATAATAATAATAATAATAATAATAATAATAATAATAATAATAATGTCCTCTCATCTTCAGTGTTTAGTGTGAATGCACGAAGATACTCAGCTTACTCCATTCTGCAGGGGTTTATACACTCGACAGCCCTCCAGGTATTGGTCAGTCTGGCACTCCCCCTTGTGGAGATGAAGAAAATGACATCCACGTCCACTGAGAAGTACAAATAACACAAACATTTAGGACAAAGTGACAGAATTTCTGTATGAAAATATATGTTAACACTAAATTACTTTAATTTACCTTCCAGTGCAGAAGAAGGATGAGGAGTTATTTTGGCAGGTTGACAGGGAGCCAAACATGGCTCCTTCACCTATTAATAAGTCATAAAAAAACTGTTTATTATTTAAAAAGTATGATCACAGAGTGTCTATGTTCAGCTTTTGTTAAGTCTCCTGTTATGATGATGCAGTTTTCAGTGCATTTTCTTCATATTTCAGTTTCCTTACCGTCTCCCCAGACCAGACTCTGAGCCCGGCTCAGGTCGACGGTGTACCACCCCGTGTCCTGTAATGCAGCTAAGGTCACTGGGTCAATCCGAACTGTGCTAGGATCCCCGAGCACTGCCGACATAATGGAGCCCTGCAGGACCCGGGACTCCCAGTGTGAGGACACCCTGCCTGGAGCTGCTTCCTGAGGGGTGAAAGCACCGTTAGGTTTCCTTTTTAGTTTGTTAAAGTTTTCTGCACTTGAAGCTGTGCAGTACCAGGTTCTCCAGTGGCCCTCCCAGCTCCGGATCGCTGGACACCAGGTGCTTCTGCAGGGCTGAAATGACGGACGGGGTGTAAATCCTCATGTGGCCGGATCCGTCTGAGTGACTCGCTTTGCCTCGAGGAGAACAATCAGCACCCACTGCAGGATCCAGCAAAGAAAACGCTGATAAAGAACCACCTTCTGACCAAAGCATGTGATCTTTAATGAAGGTCAGACTCAATACACTAACTTATTATAATGAAAAAAATGTTTTCTACATTTTAATCAGATTTGAGTGTTCTTCTTTGTGTGTTACCACTTAATATTTGCATTTTTAATTCCCAATTTTTGTTCTTCGTCCACACTTTGCACAGTTTCAAAGTAAAGTAAACAAACTTTTGAAGACACCAGCCCATGTGTGGAAGGATGAATGCTTATATAATCTCAATCGTCGTTAGATTTTATTATAATAACCTCACTCACACACATTAAGAAAAATGAATTTTTACACAGTTATTACACACTCACTAATGTTTGTTAAATTACAGTTAAAAAAAAGGATAAAGTGGTGTAAATGATGTGTTTAAAAACCTTGGGAAGAGGAGGAGGAGTAACAGTCTCTCCAGGTGCTGAAGAGATCCTTAGAAAATCCAAGTGCATGGAACAATTCATGAATGACAGTCTGGAGAACAGAAGAGTATAATCTGTCATCATGATCCATCCTTCTCTGCTAAAACAGCCACAGAAACCTCACTTTTCACATCATGTATCCATAAAAGTAATCGTACCTGTACTGTAGTCTGGTGGCTGTATGTGGCTCCTGTCAGCCGGTCCCTGCAGATGACCACCACCCCAGCTACAGGTCGCCCGTGACTGTCCGTCTGGCAGTGAACAGCGTAGGCCAACACACTGGGCTGAGGAACAAGAAGATACACTGAGGAAGAGGTGAAAGCTACGTGGGCGAAGTTTAATTTAGACGCTTTAAAAAAAAATTTCTTATAAGAAAGTGGAGAAATATATGATCAAATAGAGCAACAATTTACTGCTGTTTTCAATCATGAATAGAAACTTAATGAAGAAATTTCAAAATGTTTTAGAACTGCTGGGATTTGAGTGGTTTTATATCAAAGATTTTTCTGTTATCTGTAGGTTTGCACCTCTGCTCTGCACTTGTCTGTGTCCTGTACATGGAGGTAAAGCAGGAAGTCGGTATCAGGGACTCCAGCACCTTCAGGTCTGAGAACAGTCCTTTTGTGTGAATCGGCCTCGGGGTAAATATCACATCCAGCCAGGTGGTCGTCTGGGATCTACTGATGTTGATACTGTATTATTCAGAAGCAGCAGTCTAGTACATGCTGTGTGTGGCAGCAAAAACATTTGATACTCACGGTCGCATCCAGGCAAGTTTCACTTCCGTAGTTTTTGTTGGCTCTACCACACCTGGGAGAATAAAAAGTCTGCTTATTTCCATTTATTTGCATAAGTTGACAGCTGATAGAGCTCAGAGATACGGGACAGTATGAGTGAACAAATACAAACCTGTTGGTGAGTTTAAATGCATAGTTACTTGCACTAATGTGTACATTTCTTTTAAAGAGTGAGAGCATTCATTAACTTTGAAACATGGTGTGTTAGCTGGAAGCAGCCAACAGAAGGTTAGCAACAATACTCAAATGATACTCAGCTTTTATTAAAAAGTCGTCTGGATATTTTCTCTTTTCTGGATAATTATCTGTAAACTCTGGTTTTGTGGTTTGTGGGAAAATATAGAAATATTTAGATAAGCTGCCTGACACCAACAACCTGCCACCTTCAAAGTCACTTAAATCACCTTTCCTCCTCGTTCTGATACTCAGTTAAATTTCAAGAGTGCCTTTTACCCATGTGTACATGTCTAACTGCATGTCATATGATTGGCTGGTTGGATTTTTGTGTTGTATGTAAAATAAGAATATAGGGGAAAAATCATTTTAACGACTCAAATCTTGCCAGAGATGTTTGTTTGAGGGACTGGAGCTACACTCGTCTGTACTTACCTGTTGTAGTTGATAGTACTTGAATCCCTCCAGAGAAACTTGCAGTATTTGTTGATGTCTCTGCTGAGTAGTAAAGGGCCCGGCACTCTGTTCACTGTTAAAATGTCAGCAGTTTATGAGTGTGTGTGTGTGTGTGTGTGTGTGTGTGTGTGTGTGTGTGTGTGTGTTTTCAGATCCAAGATTTACTATATTGTTACTGAGCACTACCTCAAAGACACAATGCAGAATGAAATTATGCTGCACAAGCTCACATAAATACATAAAAACGTCAGTGTTATAAAGTCAGTGTTACTTATTTAAAAAACACAATTATTCAGTTATCGCACAAGAGAATGTTGATTGCATTAAAATTTCTTTGTTGTCAGACTTGTGGAGTGTAATAATCTACAGCACACCAGCCGTTTCTGTTCAACAGTCACCTGACAGTAAAGAAGACACCACTCTCACAGCTTCTTTCACCGCTGCCTCCAGCCTTCCTTTCTCAGCCTCTGATAGGCTGTCGCTCTCTCTCGGAATCCAGGTCCGGATCCTCATTGGCTGTGGTGAGGTAGGAGTAGGTGAGCCAGATTTTCCCAGGATGCTCCTCTGCTCCTCTGACCTTCTGAGCCTGAGCTCCTTGGGTGGGCTGTCTGTAGCGCTGACCACTCTGACCTGAAGCTCATCAAAGATGCACCTCTGCAGGGCTCCTGGGAGCTCCACCACGACCACCATTACCACCAGCACAATCCCCACCCAGAGGTTCAAGGATGGAGGGGAAGCCATAGTTATGGTGGAAACCTATTTCAGGGTAACAGTGAGGAAGAGGAGATGATGTAATGTTTCAGATGGCCGCTGAGGATCCCAAAATATGGTCGTGAATTTATTTGATTTTATTTATTTCTGTCTTTGTGTCATGTATTTGTACAGATTATAAAAAAGGATCAATAGTATTATTCTGACAATTTGGGGTTAAGCGTAACATCATTAACTCCAGCTCCTCCTCTGTCTCCAAACCATCATAGCAAATCTTGCTGCCATGTTGCAAACAGAACAGTTAATAAAGTAGCTGTAAACACTGAGTTCTTCTGTCTGCAGCTTTGAGCTTTCTTAGGTCAGTAATGACCAATCAGAGGTCCACAGAAGCAGCTACATGGATAGATTCACTCAAACTATTTAAATAATAGTAAATTACATTTTACAACTTTCAGAGTCTGTAGAGAACAAGTTTGGGCTGGCACGATTAACTAAAATAAATACTTCATCAGTAGAAATAGTTAAAACAAACAAATCAAGGTTTTGAGGTTTCAGCTCACTAAAAGCTGGCTAATAGCTGCAACTGTTTAATAAACATACTGAATAGAAAGTGGTTACTAAATGAAGTGAAAAGCTGTTAAAGAAGAAAGTAGTGGATGGAAATCATAATGAACAGCTATGGATAAGCAAGTTTGCTAAGCACAAACACTAAGCAGCAAACAGGAAGCAGTCCAGATCCTGTTTGATGCTGGTTCAAGTTTAAACATGAAAGGCAGTGATGAAGAAAGAGTGCATGAGTCAATCTGACAGAAAGGTTGGGAAACCTCATCATGAATAATCTGAAGTAAGTAAGGTTTTTCCTCAAACAGGTGTGTAACTGGACTGTGTGGTGCAGGGTTTTGTAGAGTGTGAGGTCTGTTAAACAGGAATGTAATGCAGAGCGTTTAGATCTTGCTTTCTTTAGATGTAAAGGAGATTGAGTCATCATTGAGTCGCCAAAACAGAGGTTATCGCGTTGAAACTTGCACGTGGGGTGCTGTGTAGAAAACCGCTTCAATAATTAAATGGAGTCAGTATTATTACCTGGTAGACGGCTGCGACCTCAGTCCATCTGTGGAGTTTCAGAGCTCTAAAGTAAAAGCATTTTCCTTTTATCCTCCAAACCAGAGCAATGAGCACAACTTCTGCATTCCCACCAAGAACAGCTCTCTCCTTCTCTCTGTGGGGAGTCTGTGTGAATTACCACAGATCCTTTGAATACAGAGCACAAAGAAACACCTCTGACATGTCTCACTGAGGTGTCAGGTGGCACCCCCACAGCCGATATCCCCAAAAAGAAAACACAAAAAAGACAAAAAATATAAAACTAAAAGTGCAAATCGTTTAATCTCAGCCATATTTTTTTACTTATATACAGTGAAGTTGACCCAAATAAAATCCCCCCCCCCCATTTACCTGTCAATTTAAAACTGTCCCTCCCCAAAAAATACATTCAACAAAGCAAAACAGGAACAATTTAAGGAAAGAGAGACAAAACCTGCTAAAAGAAAAAAAAAAAAAAGACCACAAAACTCGTAATAATAATAATATTAATATTACAAATGGCACACCACAAGTCTGCTGAGTCGAAATGTGACCGAATGCTGTTGAGTCTCGTCAGATGTGAGGTTCTTTTGTGAATTTGGAGGCCCCCCCTCGACCCTTTTTATCACTAGGGTGCCTCATCTTCCTGTGCACACCTACACACGTCATAAAATCAGGCACCAAAGAGATTGTCTTTTGATACGTTTGCTTTTTGTTTTTTTGAAGGTTACATTCATTCACCGGGGGAAGAAGTATTTAAACACGCAGTAATGTTGGAATCGATGTGCACTAGAACGAGGGTATCCAAAAAGTTATTGCCAGCTTGAAGAGTACACATGCAGTTTTTTTTAATCCATTTTGGAGTGAAGTCACCATGACGACGTGAGGAAAAAGTGACCCTCATTGTGTGCGTGTGTGTTTCTGCATGCAGTGTGTGTTCAGGAATTCTCAACATCCTTGAGGTCTCTGCAGGAGGCTCCTTAAAGGCACTTAAAAAGGGGGGATTTGTTTCGTGATATATCATGAGACTGGGTGCAAGTGAAGACACTCCTCATGTGCAATCACACTCCGCTGTCTACGCGAGACTAAAACGCAGTTGCATTCACACAGTCGCAGTCACACAAACACAACAAATTCTATTATAAGAGCTATAATCATTCAACCTGACAGTAGCCTGCCTCAGTATCTGGATAGGGAAGATTCTTCTGTGCAAAAAAATAAAAGTTCACCTTCTACGTGCAGCCCAGCGTTCAGTAAGTGCTCACGCATAATACTCATCTGCGCTTCTTCATCGGCCGTGCCGTTCGTCTGCATTTTCTTAAGGAAGTCTTTTTTTCTTTCTTTAAAAATACTCTATTCATATATGTCAGCAACGCAAAGCGATTTAAAAAAAAAAAAAAAAAGGCACCAGACTGGCACAGAGAGGAAGAGTCCCACCACCGGCCGCTCCTGTGTTTCAGTTCAAACGAATGTGGAAAGACTGGTGGGAGGTAAAGTAAGAGGGAGGGGGTGGGAAGGAGTGGGTGAGGAAGTCGTTCAGGTGAGCATGGGCACGTCGTCTTCTGAAGTGTTGTCCTCCGAGAGGGGGATGAGCAGCACATCGTCGTCCGATGAAGAGGAGGAGGAGGAGAAGGAAGGCGAGGCAGAGAGGGGCACGTAGTTGGTGGAAGAGGGCGAGGCTCTGAAGCGGGAGATGCTCAAGCCTATCGTGTGGAAGATGGAGGCCAGAGATGGGCTACTGGGAGGCACGGCAACAGGGGGAGTGTGGGGGGCGTCCACAGGTGGAGCTGGGGGTGCGTAGGGAGGGGGAGGGGGGAAGGCGACAGGAGGAGCTGAAGGCAGCGCCAGTAAAGGAGGCGGAGCTTCCAGCTGGTGCTGCGCTGGCTGTGCCAACAAGCCGAGTTTCTGGGCCACCGGCTGGTTGACCGCCTCCACGGCTGATGGGGAGCTCGCGGGCGTGGAGCGAGCTGCTTCTTGGCCTGATGTAGCGCTGTCTGACTGCTGCTGTTGCTGCGCCTGCTGCTGGTTGGAGCTTGACGACTGAGTCTGCCTGGATGCGGATCTGGGGATCAGACCCCACCTTCTCATGCGGCGAACAGCCCGGCGGATAAATCGGGGCCTACGTCTGCGGTGTGGGGAGCTGGCGGCATCCTGGCGAAGCAGCTGCAGGATTCCTCTCAGAGAAAGAGTCGAGGTCTGACAAAGAAACACAGAGCAGATTGTTTCAACTACCTTCAGCAGCTCGTGTTCAACATCCTAAAATCATTATTAAAAATCATTAAACCTGCTGAATTTATTTACGCGACACTAATCAAAGTTTGAGCTTAGTGTAGGCGGCTTCAGCTAATCCCATCAGGCAGAGCCAGCCACTTTATCCCTCCGCCTCCACTGCCTCAGCTGTCTCACCAAGGAGTAAACTCAGAGTAAACTTGCACAGTAACAGCACATTAGCCTCATCTTAACACTCCTACAACTTCAGCCCACATCCAGCTGGGGATCAATAAGGCTGCTATAGATGAGCTTTAAGACAGAGAGCACTACTACACATTAGAGTGTGTGGTTTAATGTAGTAACAGCTATCGGCTTTTCTGCGTTTAATTACATTTATTAAAGCCCTTAAATCAAAAAGCCTTCAATAAGATGTTGATTTGTAGGTTTTAACACATTAATTAAAATTGAAGTTAGTTAATCAGTTTTTCCTGCTGAAATTTCAACACTTGGGTTTTTTAAAAAACGCCTCTAAATGCCTTAAATGTATATTGTAACTCTGCAGGACAGGCTGCAGTCAGTCACATGGGTTCTTTAAACAAATGAGCATGATCTAAAGTCCTGACAGGATCCTGGATTGATGAAATCCTGACAGGTGCGTCCATGCGGGCAGTTAAAAATCTCTGGCGCTCTGCTCTCTCACCTCATTGGGGTTTTCTATGGGGAAGTCCTCGACTGGGGGGATGATGCCCTGTGCGATCAGCTGACCGTAAGAAGGCGGGGCCTGCTGCTGGATGAGCTCCGCCTCGTGGCGGTTGATTGGCGCAAACATGCTGTGAGAGGATAGAGGCTCTTTTAGATGCAGTCACACACATTGCAAACTTGCAAGGCACATTTTGTTTTTGTTTTGAAGCATCACGCAGATCCACATAAAGTATACAAATATAAAGTCTAGAAATAGATTTGACTCTAAGAGGTACTATTAAAGGTTAAAAAAAGGTAAGCTTTTAATACACTGCAGGTTATTGGTTCCTGTTGTTGTACATAACTCAAGCATTTAGCTGACAACAACAACGAACAGGCTGTTTTTTTGTTTTTGTGTGGAGTGTACTGTCAGTGTCGTAGGAGGCTGTGCTATCCATCTGAGAGTTACTGTCTGGCAGTTCTGGCAGCAATTAAAGCCAGAAGTTAGGAAAACAATGTCTGCATCTCCTGACTCATCATCTGAGATTATCAGCACAATATATGAGTCAGTCTTTTCTTCTTTAAAAGTGGCAAGAAAGACTCATTATGCTTCATCAACGGAACGAAAATAAACTAAAGCAGCTACTTTGTAGAGCAGAAGAGCTTCGGCTGCAAACCTCAAACAAAAACGCAGCAGAACCATTCAAAGACTTACCTGTACTCCCTCGTCCTGAGCGAGTACAGCTTACAGGTACAGCCCATGGCAATGACCAGAAGTAGTCCGCAGACCAGGCTGCCCACCGTTGCCGCGGTGATGACCTTGCGGGGCAAGATTACCGTGCAGTTGAGCTCGTCTGTGCCGTCCTTGCAGTCCACCTGGCCGTCGCAGCGCCAGCTCTCATACACGCACCTGCAGAGGGAACAAAGAGCCGTTTGTTACCAGAGCAGGCTGGAAGAAAATGAGTGGCAGGTTCAGTTTCACAGAAAACATCAGACGCCGCCTGAAGACTCACAATAAAACCACAACGCTGTAAACAAGGAGAAGTGAAACAGGCTGAGTTAAAAGGATCCCTACGCTTAAGCTCAAAACTTTCCCATACACACTTTGTGCTTTTGTTACAGAGCGAGCTGCATTTAGAAAAAGGACGTTGGCCTATTTTAAGACACTGTGGCTTTTGATAAAACATGCAAACAATGGCAACTAGTTAACATTGCACTATTGCAGAACTACACAATAAATAGCAATAGCATCATCAAAAATAATCACAATAATGTAAAACCATAATAAACAGCTGTATATAAATATAACCTGTATCAATGCTTTTTGGAGGAATGCAGAATCTCTACTGTCAACATTGCATATTTATTTCCTCATACGTAACTCTGTGCCTGTCACACACTGCTGCAGGATGGGTGATATTTCTACAGAAAAACAGCAGAACCAGAAAAACCACAGCAAAGCCAATTTAAACTCTAAGATGGTCATATGTCACATACAGACACGCCCGAGCCTGAAACTCCACAAACCTGAATGGTTATGAAACAAAGCAAAACAAAAACAGCAGCACCCGTTTCCACAGTGAGTAAAATAAGCATGTACAGGGTGAGAACGCCCTCTGACACAAACCCTAGTGCACCCCCTTACTCCTTTTATGTTGTGTGTGGAGCTGTGTGACACAGGTGCACACTGACCTGTCGCTGTCACAATGAAAGGTCCCCGGCTGACACACGGTGCAATCCCTCTCGTCGCTGCCATCAGCGCAGTTCAGCTGGTAGTTGCATCTCTCCGTCAGCGAGTAGCACTGCGGTTTGCTGGTCGCTGTCGTCCTCTGTCCTGCCATTCCACAGGGAAAGTGATTCGGACTGCAGTTCCTGCAGCCCTCCTCGTCCTTTCCGGTCTCGGGACAGTCCCACTTCCCATCGCAGTGTTGCTCCTGTGTAAAACAACCTCCTGCCGCTCCCCCGCAACGACCTTCCCACGGAGGGCAGTAGCCCTTAACATGAAACGTGGCGTTAAAGTTGGAGTTCTCTGTGCCAAGAACTCTTTTATACACCACTGACATCACGCCGGTGTTGGATTCAACTTGGACCGATTTGGAATTGGAGGAGCTGGTAATCTGTGAAAATGCAGAAGGGTTTTCAAAAAAAATAAAAATAAATAAAAAGAGAAAAACATTTGCCAGTAATGAATGTTTGGGTTGGGAAACTCACGATTTTAATAATGTCTCCTTTGCCTTCCTCTCTGTTGTAGATAGTGAGTCGGTCCCCAAAAGCTAGCGTCAGCTTTTGCAGTTCCAGACTCAGCGGCCTGGAGTCCTCAGGATCCAAAGTCCAAACACAGGACTGACTTTGACCCTGACAAGCTGGAGGGGAGAAGGTCCCATAAAAGGTCTGAAGAAGCCCTCCACAAGGACAGTCACAACCCAGTTCGTCGTTGTCATCAGATTCTTCATCAAGACACTCCACCTGCCCATTACAGCGCCAGGAGTGGGGAAGGCAGCGACCCCCGTAGCATTTAAAAGATGTTTCTGGGCAATCGCCTTCATATGGATCTGTACAAAGGGAGGAAGATAAAAGGAACATTTAGATAATAATTGGGGGAAAAAAAGAGCTGGAACTGCAAGCAGGCACATGTCAGGACGTCATACCTCTGGCATAGTTCAACAGAAATGATGACACAGGGAACATATGAGGGAGGAAGTGGTGCATCACTGTAATATTTCCCCCTGGGAGCTCGATTGGCTGCGGCAACTTAGAGCCACACAGGATGATTGGATCACCTCCAGCCGACGAGTTTATAGACACCCATTCTTTCTTACAGCGGACAGAAAACTGAGAGAAGCTGTGGAAAGATTTGTAATAAGAGAAAGTTTGTATCAGTGAACAGAACCCACAGTTTCTCAATCGCAGACACTGAATCTCAAAAACTTTTTGTTTTTGTCTTTATCTCCATATCTGGGTCATTCATTACTTCATAAACGATAACAGAAAATGATCAGGCAATATTAAGCATTTATATACTTTTAATAAAGCAAAAACAATCAATGCATTGCACAACTGGTATATTTACTCTGTTAATAATTATCCCAGGTCACCTGATTTGCGGTAAAATAATTGGGAGTCAATTATTTAACGTCTTCGAGCTTTTAAAGCGTCATCTCCTTTACGTGCCACCTTTGAGCATCCGTACCTGAGAACGATCGGCTCATCTTCTGGACCCGTGATGATCCAGCCGTCGGACATTGAGCCGAAGCAGAAGGACCAGCTGTGGTAAACAGAACTCCTGATCACTCCCACCTTATCGTCCACCACCTGAAGGGAGCGCCCACAGTGGGCTGTGATAAACACAAGAAAGTAGAGTTAATAAAAGCAGTTCCTGGTTTGGCGAATAAATTAAGTGTTGTTGTTGTTTGATGTTGAACCTGTCAGGTGTGAAGAAAATGTAAATGTAAACGTCACTAAACCATGAATGGTGTTGTTTATTATCTGTGGGTTTGAGGCATATTCATTTTCATAACATGATGAAACATGCAATGACTGGTTTTCCTTACATGAGCTGAGAGCAGGCTCAAAACGGCTCCATGCTGCAGAGGAAATAAGCAAAAAGAGAACAGAGAATGTGCTTTATTATCGCCACTCACACAGACTGTAAATGCTGTATGACACGAAAAGTTCAAACATGACCTTTGGTTGATAAACATTTAAAGCAGCCACCTAAGAGAGATACACAAACAGCCAAAAACTCACTCACTCACCTGTTATGCAGAAAACCAGGAGGGCAGGGAAGCTGTAACTGATTTTCATTGTGGTAACGTTTCTTTTTTTAATGTTTAAAAATGTTTTTTAATAAAAAGTTAAGAGGGGGGGGGGGCGTAAAAAAGAAATATTAGAGAAGTGCCATGGCAGGAGGTCTTGTTCAAGAAGACTTCGCCTGTAGAGAAAAAGAAAAGATGAGTGAGACACATCTTTGATCTGGGTGAACGACTATCAAAGTTTGTCTGGACGACAAATGAGAAACACAAAAACATCTGAGCCAACACTGGCTATTTTAATTTGTTTATTATCCATCGTAGTCATCATAAAATAGCCATTTCCGCAATCAAATCCACAATAACTGCTTCTCTGAAACAATCAGCTGTTGGCAGCAGTTATAATGAGTAAGATTTTAAATTAAGGAGTAACGTTTAGATGCTCCATTGTTCATTAGGCGTTTGATGTGTTTTCATGCCGGAGCAACTTCCTCATGCAACCCCCTTCCCCAAAGGGGATTTGTATCTCTTCCTAGCATCAAACCGGCAATCGTTCCCTTGTTAGGTGCAGGTGTAAACCACTAGAGCATGTGTTTAAGAGTAACTTAAACTATACTGTGAGTAATGCATGCTGTAGATATAGCAGAATATAGTCATATGTAAGCTGACGGTGGAGCAGAATTAAGTGTCATCCCTGAACTGAGTTTATAACTAGTAATAAACTGGGCGTCCATCACTTCTTATCTTCATATAAGGATTATAACATTTTTAATTATATAGTAATATTACACATACTACATTTTATAAAGTTCATTATTTATATTGAAAATGCTTTAAAACTACCTTAGATCCTTTGTTACAAGGTACTTTTAAGATAACCACAATTACAAAAAGGACAGCAGCGGAAAAATGCCTCTGCGTTATGCAACACACACACAAGCACCAGCATGTATTAATACACACGAAAATAATCAGTTACTGAGGAAGTATCAAGGCAGGAAAACTCAGCAAAGGCCCCTTGAACACAGATGTTATTTTGATCTTTATTTACACACAGTCAGACGTAACACCCGACACACACACAGCGATTTCCTCCCTGTAATCTTCTCAACAATGACGCCAGAAACGCTCCCATTTCCGAGAAAAAAAAAAAACCCGTGAAAACTAACACTTTCCTCCCTGTTTCTTCTTCCCACTAAGATAAAACTATACCGAGATCGAGTTCTGCTTGATTAAAGTCATATTTATGTCCATACGTGTTAAGATTTCGACCACAGATTAGGTAACGCCACAGTTTCGGTTTGGAGAAAGGAGCAGCTGCTCTCCTTTACAGCTTTAACAGCTAGTTCCCAGCCTAGCTAAAGGCTAACGCCAAATCTCACTGCTCGCGTCGTTTGAAGGGCATTTTTCAAACCGCGACACCCCCATAAAAGCTCTGTGAGGACAACACGAACGACTTAAACACACAAACCAACTAAAATATATAGTCCAGAAGCAGAAATAACACAAGTAATTCATAAAAAAGTACAGAGCCTTACCATGTCGGTCGGCCTTTTTTGTTGACAAGTTCGAAGCTACTTCCGTATATCACAACTCGTGACGTAGGGCAAGGAAGGCGGAGCTTGTCATGCTAAAACCGGAGCCGCCGAATGGAGCTGCAGGTTTACTACAGCTTTAATCCTCATTCATAAAAATGTGTTTCTCTGTATATATATATAATTTTAAATATCAAGCGGTTATGCTGAATTTAAAACAAACTCATAGTGTTTTTTAATATAGCAAATTAACGCGTGTCTACAAACTACATTTGCTGATTGGACACGGTCTTAAAAGGTGAAATGTGCATTTGTTAACACAAGGTGTCAGTATCAGCTGTCACAAATATCCGACACCAGGTTTAATTCATAAAAATGGAGTCTGATTTGAATGAACTTTATTCTGCTGTCAAACTTCACCAGTGATGCTAGAAGAAACAGGGAAGTGAGAAAAGTTTATTTATACAATACAGAATAAAGTACAATTATTAAAATAGGATGAATAGATAAAACTAAATAAAGGCAAGCCTGAACAAGTGGGTCTTAAGTTCCTTTTTAAAGGTATCAACATGAGTCTGTCCACGAGTCTTATGTCCAGTGGAAGCGTGTTTCACAACTGAATTTAAATGAAAGGAGAAAGAAAGTTGATTGATTGAGTAATTAAGATAAGATAAGATAAGATAAAATAAGATGAGATAAGATGAGATAAGATCTCATCCCTGCACTCCAGAAGACCTCGTTCTCCATAGCAGATACTGCCTGCTCTGACCTTTCCTGTAGATGACCTTTGAGTTGTTAGTCCAGTCCAGTTTATCAGTCAGGTGAAAACCCAGATATGTATATCAGTCCAAGATCTCAATGTCCATTCTCTGGATGTTTGCTGGTGTATGTGGAAGATATCTGCAGCTGTAGAAGTCCACCACCAGCTCCTTGGTTTTCCCATTATTGATCTGGAAGAGGTTCTGTTGGTGCTAGTCAACAAAGTCCTCGGTCAGTTTTCTGTACTAACTGCAGTCCCCATCAGTGATGAGGCCAACAACTGCTGAGTTATCAGAAAACTTTTTTAGAAAGCATTCGGCAGAGTTGTAGAAGTCTGTGGTGTTTATGGTGAATAGAAATGAAAATATGATTTGGCACAAATGAAGTCCATTTGTGCCAAATCATATCCGATCAAAGAAAACCCGAATGACGTGTCTCCCTGCAGATGTTAGATTTTAGGCCTGTGAGGTCTAAGTCATCATCAGGAGTGACCATGAGCAATCATAACATGTCATTTTGTTTATTTAAGTTGTTGTCCCAAGATCTGGCAATCAGACAGTGAAGAAAACAGAAATCGGAATATTTACTTTCCCCCAAAAAAACAGTCTGGTTAGGAGCTCGTGTCAGGGTTGTCACCAATGATGGTTTAGACCTCACATGGTTAACTTGTGCGTGCGTGCGTGCGTGCGTGCGTGCGTGTGCGTGTGTGCGTGCACGTGTACGTGTGTGTGTGTGTGTGTGTGTGTGTGTGTGTGTGTGTGTGTGTGTGTGTGTGTGTGTGGGAGTTAAACACACCTTCTCTTGCAGGGGGGGTTACTTTCTCCTGCCTTTCCAGCATACCTGGAGATAATGAACTCACTTATCGGTAAGAGCTGTCTGCTATTTAAGACTGAGGAGATCTTTCAGTCGATGCCTGATAGTTGAACTGGAAACAGTGAAGTGAAGTTGGCTCCTTCTTCAGTACTTTTCACACGCTCTGGTTTTTGTCTTCTCCTCACCTGTATCTCATTTCTGCACAGGGATCCCAGCTGTGTCTGCGTGAGTTACTGAGAGTTTTCCTCTGATGGATTCATCTGTGGGCTTGTTCGCACTAGAGTCCTGGACCCACCAACTTACTTTCCTTCTATTGTCAGTCTTGTTATTTGCTTCACTGAAAATAAACACACTGTCTTTAATCCCTCAGAGTCCTGTTCTTTTTCTTCACTCCACTCAACTGACTCACTTCACTCTATTTTAACTTTTTAACTTTTAACTCTGCTGTTGCACGGCTGCAGTGATTTCCAATCTTCTCTAAAGCATAACAGTTTATGCGTAGAGCATAAGCTTGACAACTTCATTCACAGCACTGAGCTAGTTTAAAATTTTCTTGCATCAAGTTTGAAACATTGCTTTGCACACTTTCACCCACAGCTGGAGATTTAATGAGGACACAGGGCCCCAAACAACATACAGGACACATGCATTCATCACGCTCAACAAAATCATAAACTGGCAATTTTGTTTTAAACAGTCTTTTTAAGTATTGTGAATTATGAGATCATACAACCACTGCTGTGAAACTAAAACCCCACAGCACACAAGCCCACTCTCAGTGAGTAGAAGCACAGCATTTTCTCCTCTTGTCTGGCACAGAGGAGCACAAAGAAAAAAGGAGGAGGTCCAATATTAAGACTTTTTTTTCTCTCTCCTCAAAATGTTTGGAAACTATGCAAGTTATGAGAGGGAGAAAAAAAAGTCTTGCTCCCAGTCCTTCTAACTTATCTGAAGGAAATGTTGCCTGACTATCTTGCCTTCAGTCACACTCAGTAACAGTCTAAATGTAAAGGAGACCTTAAAATCATTGCATGTGTAGCCTTTTTTTGTTTTTTACCTGTTTTGAACTTGCAGGGACTTTTAGGTGGAAATCTTAATCAGCTAAATGTTAATGGGTGAGGCATGCGCATTTAAACACAACGTGAAACGTGGCCTAACTCTTCTCCTTAAACCCAGACCGTCATGCTGTCCTTGTGTTCACTCGGGACACTGACAGACATTTCTGCACATGTTAACTTCAGCCGGTGCCCAAATCTTCAGCTTCCAAATACAGAAATTAACATTTCTGCTTCATACTGATACTGAAAAAGCATCAGGAGTGCGACCTCAGTGTTTTCAGTTATGGAGCTTTTATTTTCGTAATCACTCCCTTAATTACAAATAAATAAATAAAAGTGTAGTAGTGTAGTAATTGAACTTCCTAGCGAAGCGTGACGTTTTTTTACTGGAGGAGGGCCTTGAAGAAAATGAGCCCCCCTCCTCTTCCCTTCTCTGTTGCTCGCTCTCTCCACGTCCACACACGCCACAGGTAGTCCTGCTATAGGGGAAAGGGAGTCAGACTGCGAGGCTTTAGGTTGCAGCATCTCTCTTTCCCTTTTCAGCCTTTTGCTTTTTGTTGTTGTTTCGGCTCCGACTCTGCTGCGATCGTTTCTGTGCGTAAAAGTTGCTGACTGCCCTGAAAGTGTCCATGCGGATACGACAAAGTTTTTGTGCCACGTTTTACAACGCGGAGTAGCATCAGTCGATTTTGTTTTGGAGTTTTTTTTTTTGTCCTCCCTAATCAGGACGGATTTGTGTAGAGTGAAAGCTTCCTGAAATCTCCGAGATAATCTCCAGATATCACAATGATACTCCGGGTCCTCGCCCTGGCCTGCGGTCTCTGCTGCTTCGGTCTTACCTCCGTCATCGCAGACGTACTAAAAGCCGAGGTAAGTGAATTGGAGGTGCATTTACTTTATGCAGTGCACATTTATAGAGGCTACACGTTCATTTCTGCATGTGCAATACGAGCTGCAGCGTGTCTGCATTTTCAGGTGTGTTTTCCTCCCACAGTACTCGTGAAACTCTGTCTGTGTTTGCTCACTTTTTTGAAGAGTTGAGGTTTCCATGTACTTAAAGCACGTATTACTAATAACTGTATAGTAATCTATTACTGTGACACTCCAATGACCTTTACTCCCTATAACTTTATAATTTTTAGTTGTTTTTTTCCACTAAAAGCCGCCACAGTTCATGTTTATTTTCTCCTCTTCAAACAGCCTGACATTTTTTTCCAAGAACTTCCCAACCTTTATTTTTCCATCCAGGGGGAAAGAAGCCATGAGTCAAAAGTTTTCAGCAGTAAATGGCAGAGACCCAGCCGTGCAGTGGCTGTGTACAGTGTGGAAATCTCAGCTGAGCTGCTTTGTTCTGAGAAAAAAAAAAAGTGTGTGTGTGTGGGGGGGGGGGGGGGGGGGGGGGTACTGTGGTGGTACTAAGGGGGAGGGGGTTAATGGTTTTCATTTGCCTGCACAGGCAGCACAGATGGGAAGCTGGTGAGGCCGGACATGATGCACAGAGGTGTCAGCAGCCTGGAAATACTAAGGAAGAGTGCAGCTTTCTTCTGAAGAACTTATTCTGCCATCGGATCTCCAAAATAATTGAGTTCAAGCACCGTGGGTGGTTGTAGTCTCAGTCCATTTATGCACAACATACCTACTAAAAGTTCCAGTTTACCATAACATCATCGGTCAAAAGTACATTTATGTGACCATTTATGGTGCAATGTCCCGTGACATTCAGGCACGCTGCAGTCTACCATCCACTTCCTATAACGGACAGGATGCACCATTTAAAGATTTTAATGTGAAATTTGAGTCATCCCAATTGTGCAAAAGAAGTAATTTCAATTTACGAGAGTGTTTTGCAGCTCTGTGCGGAGACGAGAAGCACGAAGGAGGACCTTAGTCACTGACCACAAGTTGCTGGCGTGTGAGTCAAGCCAGACAAGGTGGATAACTCAAAGTCAGACAGTTTATAGGACGCCGCAGGCTGCTGTCCCGTGGCGAACACGGTGATGAATGTCTGTAAACAAAGTGAGAAAACACGGCTGTGTACTTCAGCGTCGCCTCTCACAGCTAGAAAACACCAACGTAGCGATGTATCAATAACCCTCAGTGCAAAAAGAAACACGATCGGGTGAATTGCGGCTGTCACGTCTGGCGATGGAGGCTGTGCACACAGTTTTACTGTCAGACACAACAGTCAGCCCTGATGGAGAAGAAGGATAAGTTTTAATTATAGGTTGAGGATTACATCACCTAAGATCTGTATATGAAACCTGTGATCAAACAGGAGACTCATCTGTGTGGAGAAAGTAGAATAAACTGCTGCTGGAAAGATATGAGATGCAAAAGACAAAATAACAAGTGTGGAAAAACCAGAGCAGCAAAGACAAAATAACAAGTGAGTGACATCAGTGTTTACTTGAAGTGGCTGAAGATCCTTTTTTTGGGGAGGGTGGGCGGAGTAACTCATACTGAGTTTACGGGAATTTTGTGGTTTATCAGTGTTGCTCAACTTGTTAACGTCGCTCTGACAAACTAATCCCAATTTATCCAAGCTGAGTGAAAAGAGAAGCCCGGCTAACAGAGAAGTAAGACTTCCCCCTATGCTCTGAAAATTAAATCACTTCTTCTGAAGTACCCAGTTTTCCTTCCACCATCTGTTTTCATTCTCCCCCTTTTTTCTGCCTTCTCTATGGATTCTTGACTTAAATAAAATGCTTAGTTAGACGCCGTGAGCAGAGGAAGTGGGCAGCAATGAAAACAACAGACTCTTAAACAGGATTCTTGACTTTAAAAAAAAAAATCTGGAGATTTCCTGTTGCCATCTGGAGACGCATGTCTTATGATCCTAGCAATTTAAGCTATTTTTAACTTAAAATAGATGCAGTTTGAAACTGCACTCTTACTGGTTTTGGTCTCAGGTGTACAGCTGATTCAAGGCCAGATGTGCAGTACTATTTGACATATTAACGATTTTTAAACAGCCATTTTACGAATGCTTTGGAACAAAACCTTTATTTTTACATTAAATTAAACACCTACACGTTACACCTGCAGGAGCTGCAGCTTCGGCCATGAAGCTCCTGGTGCACAGTCTAGGTGCTGATGTTAATGCCAGAGGAGCTTTGGAGCTCTGCAGTTACTGAGTAAGCAGAGTGCCTGTGACTTTTACGCACTGTGAGTTGTTGTGGTTCCTAAATGCTTCCACTTTGCAATAATTCATTGATAATCAGCCTCTGTTGAATATCTTGGAGAGAAGAAGTTTCAAAAGCTGACTTGTTGCAAAGGTGGCGTCCCGTTACAACGCCACACTCGGACTCAGAACGATTCATTCTTCCACAGATTATTGCAAAAGCAGACTGTGTGGCTAGATGTTTGATTTAATACACCTGAATGTAAAGATTCAGAGGTGTCTCCCAATACTTTTGTCCACACAGTGCAAATATTAACTACAGTTGTAACAAAAATCCAATAAACAGTCTAATATGTTCCCTCTGAAAATAAGAAAGAGAACTTTAGTAGAACTGTGCTGTGGTGCAGAGTGTAGAGACAGTTCAGTAAATATTTCTATAAAGCTGTCGGGCATCAGTATAATAGTGTTTCACCATAACCAAAACCTCCGGTGAGTGCATTTTATGACCTGTTTGACCAGGAAGACACATGAAAGCAGACAAAACTTTGCACGGCGCTGGTGTGAGTGCTAACTGGGTCAGAGACGCCAAGAATTGAAGCAATGAGAGGTTCAGCCGCTCATGAGCAGAATTCTCAGTTTTTTCCGTTGGCACACGGCGAGAGGAACAACTGACTCAGTCCCTCAACTTTAAATTCAACCATACTCCTAACCTCTCACTCTCTGTGTCTGTGCCCACTCTCTGTCCTTAATGCTTTTACCTTTCCCTCTTTAATGTAAGTAACTCTGCACTTTAAATCATCTTCTGCTGCCCTCATTGCTCTGGTCAGTCTGTTTTCTTCGCTCATTCCTGCTGAGATTTTAAAGACAGGAAAAATTAGTCTTCATCAAAAAAAGTCAAAGAGGCAGCGTTTAGTGTTTTAGCAGCAGTGCAGTGGACAGAAGAGCGTGATTTAGCATCGTTTATAATATAAATATGTCCGTGAAACTCACACCATTGTCCTTCTTGTTATTGTTGTCTATTTTTTATTGCACAAATAGAAAAAAAAATCCCATATGATGCTTCTTCCTCTGAAGAGGAAGTGTCTTCATCGCTTTGTTTTTGACCTCAAGAACTATAAATTCTCCTGGAATTTTTTTCTTAACTCTAGTTCATGTCATCTTGAGGAAGTTGTGGTTGGCTTTACGTATGTGTGCGCACCTCCAGTCTCATGAGAGTGCACCCACATGGCCTGTGATGGGCAACTCTACGTTCAGACATAATAGAGATCTTGTGTTGATAAGTGGAAAAGTTCCTGTTGTCAGTAATGGTATTTAAATTGAAGAATATAGGCCTAAAAGTAGAATGAGTAAGAGAATCTGTGATCACAGAAGCAAAACTTACCGCACCTTTGAGTTCCGGTGTGCCGCTGTGTCTGCGTGGCAGCATTTTGGCTCCATGTGGGGAAGACTTTACAAAGAAATGACAAAAAAAAAATCTGATTTTTGGCTTCAAAAAAGCGGGAAAATATAAAGATTTCTGACCAACAAAAAAAGCAGCAGTCGATAGCCACAGTGCCAGTATTTGCAGTTTGAGCTCTGAAAGATAAGAGCATCCTGTCTCAGCACAGATGTTTCCAATGGAAAGGGAATGGGATGAGTTGCTGTGACAGCTCAGGCATTGCAAAGGATATCACATAGGTCCATCTCTGTGTGCTGCATCCCAGAAAAATAACCTTGCATGCTTTTGGGTACAAAACTGTGAGACTTTTCTAAAGATTGTGAAAAGAAGCCCGATGAATAGTCTCCTTTGAGAAGATGACGCCAAGATAACTCCGTCCTCACAATCAGGGGTTTTTTCTGCTTTAAAATGGGCGTCTGGAAGCCCGATTGATCTGCAGAAAGTCCAGGCAATGAGTCTGTAATACCTTGGTTCACAGAAGTCTGGACATTTTTCTGGTACTTCTGGCCTTTCGATGAACAAAAGTGTATTTTATGACGTGAGGAAATGAAGCCTGATTTTAACAATGATCAAAGCAAAAACTTCTTTAGTTGGTGCCAAAACTGTTTATACGGAAATGTGCATATAAAGAGCAGGGAGTTTAAGGTGCTGGGATACGGGGCTGCATGAGTGCAAAAGGTGACTGCCAGGCTCCACAAGCTTGGCAGAAAAAGAATATTCCAGCAGGATAACGATCAAAAACACACTCCCAACAGCACTCGAGAGTTTTTGAAGAAGAAAAAGCAGCTATGAGCTTTAAAAGTATGTTTCCTCAATTTCAGGGACTTGCTTCGAGCTTAATACGTTGCCATCTAATTTACAGTGAAGGGTAAAACTGCTGCTGAGCATTTTAATTCTATCTTTAATCTGCAGATTGTTGGAATTACAGGATATCGTTGAAAGAACATCTGCCAAAGCCAATGATCCAGATTCAAACTTAAATGTTGCAGTTTGTTCTTTCTGCGTTTTTCTTCAATTCTTCTGTGACCAGACGCCACCAATGCCCCAGCAAACATTTCAGTGCTGAATAACCAAGTCATAATCTAGTAATGGTTGAAAAATAGTTCACCTGGACACTTGGAATATAGAAAATAGGAAAAGTTTTCTTTTAAAAAATTAAGAATAATGAGTCAAACTGATACCTTCACTTTTTTGGGCCTAGACTTACTGAGCTAATTGTACCATTAAATCATTTCAGATAAACAAACTCCTAAGCGCCTTAAACGTGTTCTTGATTTTATTTACTTGCCTGTGTACTAACCCCATTATTTCTAGTTGTTTAAAAACGACGACAAATGCATTTAATTCCTACTTTGCCATCATTTGATCTGCATTTTTCTCTTTTTAAGAAACAGTCTGACCCGTTGATCTGTTGTACTGAGAAACAACATCAACATCCATCTGTCTACGGTTCAGTATTTGGCTTCTTATCACAACCATATTTGTTGGGATACTTTGTCCTCTCTCTTTAATGGAGAAAAAAATAGTGAAAAATGTCACGTCAGTTCTGCCAGACCCCAAAGTGAAATGTTTTCCTCATCAGTCTAAGCCCAGCAGATATGTAAATGACACAGAAGAAGAGCAAAAACACCATGGGAGCTGGAAGAACTGCATTTTAGGCAACTGAATCAATCTATGATTAATTATCGATAAAGCGACAGAGTGGAGCTACATCGTGCAGCTTTGCCAACTTTTCCACTACGTTGCATCAGTTGTGTTTCTGTGCATTATATGTTCAGACCACACGTCACTACACGGGCTCAAAGGTGTGTTTACCAACCACCAGCAGCAGTACTTTGACCACACATGGCTGTGTAGCCAGGTAATTGGCTACCCACAGGTCAACAATACCAGCCATGTACAAATCTTAATAAATAGAAGCTTTGATGGTGGCTGTAAGGGAGTTCCACAGAGGCGAGGTACATGCTGGGATACCTGGCGCTCCGACCGGAGGTGGTGGCGGTGTGTGGAGTAGTTTGGGACTAGAGGAGAGAAGTGGAGGTCCTCACAGTGTGGGAGAGACTTTCATGCAGTGGAGCAGAGAGTGTTTTTATAGAAGCAGACGCTTCACCGCACTGGAGCCACAGGGCACACTAGTCGTATTTAGTGGAGAGGCAGAGAAAGTAAATTTGGTTGGTTAGTGTTAGAGAGTCAGAGGATAAAATACATTTACTAGATGTTTAAATAATCCGACTGAATATGCAAAGATAGGGAGAAGGGGGATAAGTCGTCGCTCTGCGGGTTAACATAAGTGAACCTTGTTCTCTGGCCTCTCTGCCCACCACATGACTAACAGTAGCTGTGTGTGCACAGGCTGTGGATGGCCCAGTTGTTGCCCAGTTGCTCCTTTTCCATCCATGGTTTGCCCTTCACTTGCTGGAGGCAGGCTTGAAGAGAAAACCAGGACATATGGTGGAACAAGAGAGATATCTGAGGTTTAGATGACGCTAACGAAAGAATTTGGGGTAATTCCACTGGCTTAATTTGTGGTGGGGATAAAAATTTGTTTTAACTCTGTGTGTGCACATACATAATTGGAAACACACACTTGAAGATGCATTTAGCTTCAACAAGGGAGTCAGGAGATGATGAGTTAGCTACAACTCCAGTATCTGATAGTCAAATGTAAAGCTACAGCCTTTTTAAAATGTCACGAAACTGACTTAAGAACCTTTTATCAACACCAGCTGTGATGTTTGCTGTCATCACAGTATTAACAGAACATAGTGATAAAACAACATCCGCCAAGTATAGTGACAACTTTAAACTGCTTATCCAGATTTTTTTTAGCTAGCTATTTCAACCGTTTATCCTTGTTAGCGATTTTGTTTTCTATTGTCATATTTTTAGCTTGCAATTGCAATTTATTTTTAGTTAAAATTCATTTTTTATTCATAAGGTCAAGTATGTTTATTAGCATTTTTATTTATTTAACCATACAGTTTTAAATGCGCCAGGGTACTTGAGAGCAGTTTTAGCACTTTCTGTATTGGCTAACAATTTAGCTATTTGTTTAGCTAGCTGTTTCAACCATTTGTTAGACATTTTGACCTTTATATGTTGACTCAAATTATGCATATTAGGCTGTCTATTTATAGCCAAACATGGTTAAAACCTTGACCTCATTTCCCTGATCAAAATAGTTTGTGGTCCATGATGGCATAGACTAAAATGTGGACGGACGGATGTTGACGTTGTTTCCGTGTCATGCAGAGATCTACGCAGAGGAGTTTTTAGAAAGCAAGAAGCACAGATTACTGCCATAAAAGGATTAATACATCTATCTTTTGTGGCACAAACCTACTCATAAAAACAAACACACCCACTGTCTACCATATCGTGTGTGTTATACATGGCTGTGAACCTTTAGCTCACCTGGTTGAGCAGGCAACCTATGTACCATGTTAATTTATTAACATTCATTTACATCTAAATTCAAGGCAGCGTTCAAGAAGTACCTTAAACCAGTGTAAAGGTTGCTCAGCTCAGCTTTTTATTTAGTTTAGCTTCTATCTACAAATGGGTAAACAACTACTTACTGTCAGCTACTACCTATTAGCTCTTTGATTTTTTTATCTCCTCGCAAGTAGGAGTGCCATCGAAGGTGTCATCTGACTTTTCTCCCCTTTCCCCCATTGTCAAACTTCTCCATTACAGTGGCCCAGTTTTTGACCACCAGCAGTGGAAAGAAAAGACCGACCTTTAGTGTGTAAAGATAAACAGTGGTGGTTTCGGTTGGCAAGAGCACAGATAGGCAGACAGTGAGGAGGACAATAGACACAGACAGTGGCAAAGGGATCTTAAAGTTAAAGCTTTGAGGAGCCCAAATGTTCCTGAAGGTGTTTTTTTTCCAGCCTCGTGACAGCTGTATTTGGCAGCGATCGTCTAGACAGAGTTCTGGGTCATTGTGACAAAGATGACATCAGTGTTTTATTTGGCTTTCAATTCCTCTCTCATGCCTCCTTATGACCCCACAACAAAGTTTCCCGTTACAAGTCCAGCAGAAATCAAGGGGACATTTGAGGGTTTGATGTTAGCTTTAAAGAAACCATAAACTGGGTAATGTCACAGTCACATGAAGAAAAGACAATAAATTTAGCATGCTGAGTTACCTCAGCGTGTGTTGGCTGCTGAAGAGGGAGGTTAAGCAAGACAGCATGGCACACAAAAACCCACTCATACACCCACACACACCCATTATCTGCCATATAATGTGTGATGTACAGCTGAACTAAGAGAAGCAGGTCCAAACAAGCTCTGAAAATTGACTTGAAGTAGACAAACACCCACAGGCTCATACGGGAGGCCAGTCCCTTCTTTTCTGTTGACTAAGATGTTTTTTGATGTTTTCAGGTGGTTTTACTGTTGTTTTTGGCCCGTCTGATTAACTCAGAGAGAAAGTAAAACAGATTTCAACAGCAATTATATGCCCAATAGAAAATAAAAGTCTCCTATAGCAACAATATTATTTTAGCAAATAAATAAAAAAAATTTACAAGCTTGAAGTTTTCCTTTTTGTGAGCATGCCTATTCGAGCACACTCCTCACTTACTCTACACTCACGCATCAGTAGATTTCTAAGGTTTACGCGTAGTGGGAGTGTGACTTTTCTTCATAGATGAAAATACTGCAGTAATAAAGGATGTTTTGGTGTTTCTAAAGCAGCGTGCCCACAAACTTTCTTACATTATAGAAACCCCCACAGCAACACGTGGTCACGAGGGAAACGTGTTTTCCCTCTGTAGTTCGGGAATAGTTGCTAGATGTCGCTGGGTGTGACTGCCACATTTGCTGAGTTGTCTGCAAACACTTGCCAACTACTTGCCAACCAGTACCAGTATTTTACCACTGAAAAGATACAACTTTTATTGTCTTTGTTTCCAGTTTACACTTTTTACAGTTGTCTGCCAATTAATATCTTCCATGCAAACTATGGGCGACTTCCATAACTGACATGTCTCATTTGTACCTAAACGTTACGTGTTTCTTGATGACAAAATTACACCACTTTGAATGAAAATGCTCATGTTAATAGTACTGAATTTCTAAAACTAAATACATACAAGACAGTTCTTCTTTTCAGTAAAGCATCAGTGTTTAGCTTAGTCCAGCTAGTCAGAAAATGATTTGTGCATTAAAGGTCTTATTCAACATTTATTTCTCTCTGTCTCTCCATCAGGCTTGGCTGCAGCAGTATGGCTACCTGCCTCCAGGTGATGTGAGAGCCCAGGCCATCCGCTCACCAGACACCATCAGTAAAGCGATATCCGCCATGCAGAGTTTTTACGGACTGACCGTCACTGGCTCCATAGACACCAACACAATAGAGTGAGTCCTGGTTTACATTAAAGATAACAGCTTGGCCTCAGATTATTACAGGTGAATAGCGGACTGTCACATTCTTTATACACTTTTGGATAGAAGCGGCTGTGTGAGAAGCTAAAACTGCCATTATTAAAGACTTAATAACCACAAGTTCTTCAGAGGAGTCCACATACTTTCTGGATTAAAACTGAAAGTGTTACCTTTGTGTTTCCAGGGCGATGAAACGGCCGCGATGTGGCGTTCCTGACAAGTTTGGACCAGTGCTGAAGAGCAACCTGAGGAGAAAGAGATATGCTGTGCAGGGTCTGAAGTGGGACAAGTCTGAGGTGACCTTCAGGTCAGAATTCACCACACTATTCAGTGATTTGGTTTTACTTTACAACTTGCATATAGAATCTGATTTATTCTGGAAATATGAAGTGTACTGGGTTCTAGCTCAAGAAAACACAGTGACTAATGCTAATCACAAATTGTTATTATTGATGTAAGCTGATTCATTTCTCTTTGCTTCTCCAGCATAGAGAACTATACCCCTAAAGTGGGCCAACGCGCCACGTTCGACGCCATTCGAAAGGCCTTCAAGGTGTGGGAGAGCGCCATCCCGCTCACCTTCAGAGAGATCCCCTTCAGTCAGATCAGAGGCTCACCTGATAAGTACGCAGACATCATGCTCTCCTTTGCAGAGGGATTCCACGGCGACAGCACACCGTTTGACGGCGAGGGCGGTTTCCTAGCTCACGCTTACTTCCCCGGTCCAGCCATTGGTGGGGACACGCACTTTGACCTTGCTGAACCTTGGACCACTGGGACAGTCGATCAGGGAGGTAAGAGAAAGAAGAGAAGTGGGTGAAAGGTTGAGAAGAAGAGGACAAGACAAACTTTGTGTATTGCAGATTGTTTGAAATCATGAAAACGATAGTTTCAGGACTTTGAACAGAGCTTTCGGCAACATTCTGATCTTCTCTTTGAAGGTAACGATGTTTTCCTGGTCGCTGTCCACGAGCTTGGTCACGCTCTGGGTCTAGAGCACTCCAACGACCCCGCTGCCATCATGGCCCCCTTCTATCAATGGTTTGACACCGAAAACTTCCAGCTCCCTGATGATGACCGCAGAGGAATCCAGGCAATTTATGGTGCGTTGGTTTAGTAGAAGAAGCAGGCATTTATTTATTAATGAACCAACTTTTTTGGTGACACTAATACTTTATGAGACTCCCCTCTTTGAGGCTACTGGGTCACTTTTTTACAAAGAAACCCCATTGGTCCCATGGCCTATAAGTAAAAAGTAAACAGTTATCTTGACATCACTTGTCTGTTTTGTAAACTGGAGTTTTTAAAATCTGCTTTTAGAGGCAAAAGGTACCATATTTATATGTAAAGTTAGAGTTCTTCTTAATTAGCTAATGCTAGCAAGCTTAATCCATAAACTACCCTTTATGGACAAATAATTGGGCCGCCTACACGTTGCACCTACGGGAGCTGCTGAACCATGGAAAAATCATGCCATGAAGCTCCCAGTGCACAGTTGGTGTGCTGATGTTAATGCCAGAGGAGCCCTGAACTCTGCACTTATGGAGTCTGCAGGGTGTTTTTCACTGAGCCCGTTCTGTGACTTCATGTGGTCTTCCACTTTATGGATTCATTGCTGTGATTCATGAAACTTCCACTTTGCAATAAAACCACTTACAGCTGATGGTGGAATATCTAGGAGTGAAGAAACTTCACAAACTAACTTGTTGTAAAAGTAGCATCCTGCTACAGCACCATTCTCAAATTCATTGAGCTCTTTAGAAAAACCCATTCATTTATAAAAATTTGTAAAGTAGACTATATGGCTGTTTGTATACACCTGTGCCGATGGGACTGGCAACACCTGAACTCAAAGATTACGAGACTGCGTGGCTCTCCCCCTGAATTATCTACACAATACGACGCTAACAAGTAAAACCTAACAATTAAAACAATGTCCTTGAAAAAATATGTCTAAATAACAAAACCTTCTTTCACTGTGTCAGCATTGTTCTTTTTTTAGTTAAATTTAAGACGAATATTGAGTAAGTGCAATAAATCATCATTTTAAATACTGCAATATGTAGCAAAGCAAAAAGAAGTTCTAAGCATAATTAAAAATAGATTTAATTTTTTTTTGCGGTCCTGCAAATTAAGCATGTTTCACTTCTCTCTCTGATCATAGGATCAAAGTCTGGGGCTCCTCCTCCTCCTCCTCGTCCCACTAAACCCTCCAATCCCGACAAGCCAGACCACGGCCCTGACGTCTGTGATGGACACTTTGACACCATCGCTGTCCTCAGAGGGGAAAAGTTTGTATTTAAGGTACAAAAGACGGTTTCTTTGAGTTGGGAGAGTGCTGTGTTTTCAATAACATAACCCAGCAGATAAAAATGCACAATCAGGGCTAACTCTGAAAAATCAACGTTTTAATCGATGCTAGAAATATTGGGAATCTTGACTACAGCTTGTAGAGGAATCGGAATTAGAATATTTTATTTATCCCTAAGGTTACAAAATGTAATAATAGTAACTATGTAAACTAAATGAAATAATACACTACATCACAAAGTTACACAATATAAGAAATAGCTCTTATATATACAAATAGCTCAATTATAATATCCAGAATATTACGGAGATTAAATATATTTGATTGAAAGTTTACTTTAAACTGTAAATCTTTGTTATTTTCTCTGTAGAAGATGTGCAAAAGGGCATAACTACATTTCTTATGTCATTCAGTGGTACATTTGGGTAATCTCAGAAGTTTTAATTATTAATGATTTGGTTGTTTAATGGGTCGATCGGTTCCCGTGTATCTTTTCAGGACAAGTGGTTTTGGCGTCTGCGCAACCACAAGGTGCTGCCTGGCTACCCGATGCTCATAAGCCACTTCTGGAAAGGCCTACCATCAAACATCAATGCCGCTTACGAGAGAGATGATGGAAAATTTGTCTTCTTCAAGGGTAGGTTCCATATGGGATCAGTGAAGAATCAGATTTATGATGACTGCATCGCTGCAGCTGTTGCATGTGTTCTACACTCTAATCTGACCGAAATGGTCTGTTTTCAATCTTTGTTCTTTTTAACTTCCAGGTAGCAGATACTGGGTTTTCAGTGAGTCCACCATGGACAAGGACTCTCCAAAGAGCCTGAAGGAACTGGGAGCCGGTGTGCCCGAAGATAAGATCGACGCCGCTCTCTTCTACACGCCAACAGGACAGACGTACTTCTTCAAAGACTCTCAGTGAGTTTTCCTTTTTATTCCCCATTTGTTTTATTTTGTTTCCTAAATGAGAAGAAACCTTTCTCACAATATATGCAACCTTATCTGTTAAGGTATTTGTAACTTTTTATATCATACCAAACCTCTTTTCAAATCTGCATGTAATGTTAGGTGTTAGATTGATTTAAAAAATCGTTTTATACTTTTAATTCTTGTTATATCCTCATGAAATGGGTTTTACTGTGAAGCCCCATAAAACAGTATTTGTACACTTAAAAAAATGATTTGCTTTCATAAACATGAATCACTTTAAGTAAAATCCAACAGAAATATGTCAAATCAAAGTTTTATTTATTAAAATAATCAATCATTAAGGAAAATATACCTTAATGTATAGCTATCAAGGAAGTGTAATTTAACCAGCTTCAGTAAAATTTAACGTTTTACCTTGTGCTTTTGTAACACACTTACATGTATTCCAGTTAAAGGATCTATGTTGAACATGTAACATGTTTCAAACATGTAAGTTAAAGGATTGTGGGCATAAACACTTTGTGAGCTCATCTGTGAACTTGTTAAAAATAAGCACTGCTACTCTCATGCTGTCTAACATACACACAGTTGCAGATGGGCATGAGAATTGATTTTTACCCCAGCAGTAACTGTAGGTTTTGTTTTTTAATAACAACATAGAGGAAATATGTGAGGGCTGACTTGCATCAAAGCTCCGAGACATCTTAAAAGATCAAATTCCAGACCTAACATTGGTTTTATGATAGAATACAAACAGTTTGCTAATTAAAGGGGGGGAAAAGTCACCATGAAGCGTCTCAGTAATGTGTTGGGCCGCTGACGTCTGTGTGAACAGCAAAGCGTTGACCTCTGAGTCCCTGAACTCTGCTGCAGGGATGGAGCACAGTCCTCTCTAAAGATACTCCCTGTGTTTGATGGTGAGCACTGTTTTTATATGCCAGTCCAAAATCTTCCACACATGTTTAACTGGGTCGAGATGCTTAAAAGGCGTTAACATATGATTCACAGCACTGTCATATTTTCGCTCAAACCAGTGAGTGATCATTCATGCCTCGTGGACGGGGCTTTTGAAATCCTGGAAGAACCACACATGTTTCGTCATTGCCTCGAGGGCTCAAGTTTTTCTTTTAATTGGCCACCAATCTGCACGTCTTGAGGCCATATTTTTTTTAAAAATCCCACTTGTAAAGAGATGGAGCAACCCTTTAAAGCCCGATGTAGGACTACTGCCTATAATATGATTTCGAGTTTGAGTCCTCTGCTCTGCCTCTTTTGCTCGAGGTGCCCACCCGAGGCCGTTTATTTCTTGTCTTTAATGTTTCCGTCATTTGCAGATATTACCGTTTCAACGAGAAGACTCGCAGAGTGGACAAAGATTACCCGAAGCCCATCAGCAAGTGGACCGGTGCACCAGATAACGTCAAAGCAACCATCATGAGTGAAGATGGATGTAAGGGTTTTTTAATTTGCTGCTTTCTTTTTGAGATCTCAGATGCACTGGTTAGATTTCTGAAACAACAATAGTCTCAGAATTAGTTTAAGAATGAAAATTATTAGATTGCAGCTCCATTGTTGACACTTAAAGAATTTCTGTGACCATTTCGGACCCTGTTTCCACAGCTTACACCTATTTCTACAAAGCCAACAAGTACTGGAAGTTTAACAACCAGTACTTGAAGGTGGAGTCCGGCTACCCCAAGTCCGTGCTCAAAGACTGGATGGGCTGCGAGAACGAGGACCCCAAGAAGGGTCGCAAAGAGTCGGATTCGGAGAGCTGGGCCAATCCCCTGGCCGTGGTGATCCCCGTCCTCCTTCTGGTGCTGGTTGTGATCACCCTGGGAGCGCTTTTGTTCTTCAGGAAGTACGGCACGCCCCGACGCCTCCTCTACTGCAAGAGATCCCTGCTGGACAAGGTGTAGACAGAGCAGCAGGTAGCTGACAGACTGCCGCAGAGGGACAGAAAGAGACGGAGCGAGGGCCGAGCGAGGATGGAAATCGAGAGGAAGAAGAAGAAGAGAGAAACTGGAGAAAAACCTGAAGAAATGAGAGACAGGAGGGGGACATTTTTTAAAGTTTTTTTGGGTGGTTTGTAAGTGCCATAAAAAGGGGAAAACAAAACAATAAAGGCCCTTGAAACTGAAATCAGGAAAATGTATATTTGTATGTTAACTATTTACGTGTACTGTTGTGTGTTGAGAGATTAAGAAAATACCCGCAGTCTCACACAGAGGAGGGAGATATACAAAGACTCATCCTCATCAGCAGCTTAACCTCCCACCTCTCCCCTCTGTCCCCCATCTCATCCCATCCTTACCCTTAACTGGACGACTCCACCTGAACTGCTGTCTGACTCACTTATAATTCTGAAAACTGTGTTTCTGTTTGACTTTTACCAAGAAATTTGTCTCTGGTAACAGTGTTGGGACTTTTTTGAGGGGGGAGATTTAAAGTTTCAACATGACATTTTCCTCTTAAATCAGTGTTTCGTTTTTTCTTTTCTTTTTTAACCAATAACAAGGCTACAAGGGAACTATGACCTCAGTACATAATAGTGATTTAAAGCATCCACAGCACTGAGAATAAATCCAAGATTTCAATATTTTCTAACACAAATGACACAAAGTACTAATTCTGTTTTGCAACGTTTACAATAACTGAGCTTTTTTAAATCTAAAATTGGTGTTTATGGGGGTGAATGTTCCTATTTGTTAATGAAAGGTACTTGATGCAGTCGATACTCCCTGTAACTGTATGTAGTGGCTCTCTATGTAAAAGCACATTTCTTGTGCACAGTGTTAGCTTTGATTGATGCAGGCTTAAACATGCACACACGTGGGTTTGTAATTCAGGCTTCACACCGAGTCTAAAAACCGAAACATGAACACGAAGGATTTTGTCTTACACTCAAACTTGCAAACCAAACTCAGTGCAAGCAGTCAGATGGTAAAGATTATGTTTTTAAATGTGATGCTTTATCTCTTTTTTTTTTTTTGAAGTACAGTAATGTTAAATACGAGCAGAGCTACAACATGGTGCAATTTTTAATTATGATTGTTTTCATGGAAATTCTTGTTATTATAAGTATGATTATTGTTATTATTGTTCTCTTGGAAAAGTTTGAATACTTTTGGTTTTCTTTGTTTTTGCGCATTGTCATTTGGAGTCCTGCTGGACAGAGGCATAACGTGACAATGATGGAAATGAATCCCAGTTTACATCCAGTGTGAGAAGAATTAGTTCAGATCAGGGGGGTGAATGTGAGATATGGGATATTTTTTTATTGTAATACCCAAAATAACCCAGATGTTGGCACAAGCAACTCTATTTATTAATGCGAATGGTGCTTGATTTTTTTTTTTTTTTTACACCAGTCAAATCTAAAGATAAATTGATTTAATTCATAACAATGATAATGGTAATTATATTTATAATGATGATTTTATCAATAAAATTGAACAAATACTTTTTTTCCTGCCTGTTCACGTTTATATTACATCGGATCGAGTGGAATTAAACTCTTTTCTACATTTCCCCATTCTGCACGCCACACTTATACACAGTCTTAATAGTGATACCGGAAAAACGAAAGTTTACAGTAAATGCCAAGTGTGTAGCTACTAGCCATTCGAGTAAAAGGTAAATGTAACCCAGAGGACACTTTTGTAGGTAAAGTAGGGTCAAAAACTGAAGCACTGAGTGGATCTGAAGACATCTGAGCTGTGAAGTTAGTCAGAGATGTGATTTAGTAGCAGAAACGGTCAAAATATAAATAAAGGAAGTTAATGACAAAAAATGATCTGTTGCATTAAAGAGATGAAATTGTTATCAAACAGTACGGTTAAACTAATAAGCTCAGCAGATGCTAGTTTACAGTTTAAGTATCTGGTGAAAATTATGAATGAAAAGATGTAAATGATCAGCGTCAGAGGTTGAAATTTCAGGCCTACAGTGCAGTTAAACAAGAGACATTGTTGGCTTGTCACACCAGATGAATGAGATCTGCTTCATTTAGTGGTAGCTGAATGTGATCACTGATGGTAAGTCCACATCTGAGCATCACCAGGTGGGCTTGGTGAAGTCAGGTGTGTCAAACATATGACCACAGTGCTAGAAAATGCTTCACCCATAGTATAATCAAGCCCACGGGAAGGCTTTGGAAAACGTGAAAATACTGAATATTTAACTGACAAAGAGACGCATGACCTGCCATAATATACCAAAGTAAACTAAATAAACTCTTAAATGACAGAAAATGGAACCTTGTGTTTTTTATTGTTTTTTACTGAATAACATTTATTTATTTTACTATTGGTTGGTTAAAAAAAAAAGGGCATTACTCAAAGCGTAAGCCCAATGCGACACTCTCAGTAACATATTACTGATATTGCGATTCTTTTTCTAAAAACATGGCATTGATTAAATTCATAGTTACATTTTACACTGAATGAAAGGGGACCACTCTGTTTTTATAGGTTATAAGACAATAGTTAAGATCGAGCTGAACTCTATTTGGCCCCCTTTGCAAAGGGAGTTTGACATCCTGTCCATCTGGACTGGCTTTAGAGGTACGTCAGTAAACAAGGTTTGACAACAGCAATCAAAATGTGTGCCAGCTGATGCCATATTATTTCACTGCCATGTCTCCTACTAAATTTGTCTTTCTTATAGACAAAACTGGTTGTTTGGGAGGGTTACATCATTCCTGCTGCCTTCAGTTTCAACTTCTGCTGTCTCCAGATCAACATCTGTGGTTTTCTCCTCCTTTTTTTCCATTCAGGAGGGTTTTTTGTGTTTCGTTTCATTATATGCTCTTGTGTGGGACAAAAACAGTCATCAGAACTGAACTGAGGTGATTACGCTCTTACTGCGGTGTTTCTGTGTTTTCATGCACAGCCTTAGAGAAAGTGAAAAAAGCTGTCTGATTTCCGTTGTGCACAACCATCTAAAATCTGTTGTAAGTATCCATATAAGCTCTAGCCGTGAGCACCTCGACCTACAGTATGTGTTCTCTGCAACCTTCAGAAGCAGAGAAAACAGCGCAGTGCTGGGCCTTCAGAGGAGAAAGGGTTAATAAGCAGAGCGGCACGAAAACAAAGATGGGGAAAAAAGAGAAAAGACAGAGAGAGATATGTGTCAAAGGTCATGTGTCACGTTTGAATTGATAAAGGGCTTTCACCAGGTTTGAGCCTGCTGCAGGAGAGCCTGGTGCAGCTGCTGGAGGGCTGCAGAGGAGCCGTCTGGATACAGTTACACCGCTGGTTGATTTGGACCCGAAGTCGGCAGTCATGTGTCGAGGAACGAGCTGGAAAAAATGATGGAACGGTCACATTTTTCAGAGAAACGCTTTCCAGCCGAGCATCTGGTATTCTTGAAACATCGGCTGCAGCCTGCACATGCGTGTGTGTGGATGCTGCACCTCTTTGTGTGTGTGTGTGTGTGTGTGTGTGTGTGTTCACATTTAAAGGTAACGTTTCTCTTAAAACATGCCATTAAACACGCAAATAAAAACAGTTTTACAGAAAGAAAAACAAGAAAAAGAAGCGAGTAAGTCAGCTGAGAAGAGGGAAGGGATGGCCAGAAATTATCTCATAGGTTTGGGGATATGATTCCCTTTGCAAGTTCCTCTCCAAAAACATTTTTTTTTGCAAGCAGCCTCCTCCCCGTCCCTTAATTCCTCTTATTTCCTCACCCGCTGCAAAATTTTTCTTTTTATGAGGCTGCAGACTCGAACCACCCCTCCTCTTCTTACCACAAGTATCTCTGGTCTGTTTTTGCTCTTTCTTCCTCCCCCCCTTACCCTTTTTTTCCTCTCTGGTTTAACCCTCCACATCCACACAACAGCAAATGGTAAATAACAATAATGATGGATTAACCACAAACTTAAGGAGAATATTTAAGCGACTCTGACCTCGCCTGTTTTACTTTTAGTTTTCAGCACTTCTATCTGCGGCCCTGTTTGTGCATTTTGTTCTTTATGAATGCAGATTTTGTTCAGGCCTTATCTATTTTAGATTGTAATTTGATAACTAGCTTAATGTTGTTTTTAAGGAAAACAAAAGACAGTAAAAAGAGCAATATAGTCCATGTAATGCACCACTTCCTTGTTAAGGCGAGCTATCGTTGGCTTCTTAAAGCTGCATTTCTTCTGTTTTGGGGTCATTGTTTTCTGGAGAAAGAAGCTGTCATCACAACACTGACAAATCACTGCATGTTGTAAACTTGTTAGGGAAAAAACAATGTTTATTTACACATCCAGCATTTATGCAGCAACACTCTGGGCTCGGGTTTCATGCAAACTCGTGATTATAAACCTCAGTTTTGCACGCCAGCATATCAGGAGGGGAAATTTGGGTCTTTAATCTGTTAAATGTTCTGTAAACAAAACTCTAAACAAAAAGAGCATAATGAAAGAGGTGGGGGTAAAGTTTGATAGACAGCAATGCACATTCAGCAGGGACGTTACAGAGTAGCGGCCCACCGTGAAGTACATTTCTGCATAAATGTGGTACCTACAGTCGCGGTAAAAGGAAAGTATACCCTCTTTAAAATGCTATATCAGCACAAACACCTCATACCAACTGTCAGCGCAGTGGTAGAGGCATGATGGAGCCATGGGACCTGGCCACCTTGCAGTCACTGAGTCAACCACAAACTTCTCTGTTTGCAAAGAGTCGAACATGAGGCCATATTTGCCCAAACTGGGTCAGTGATCACAGGAATCCCAAGCACAGGCATATTAACAAGAGAATGGCTGAAAAAAGAAAGAATGAAAGTGTCGCGATGGCCCGATTAAAGTTCAAACCGCAGCTTGATTGAAATCCTGAGGTGGGAGTTTAAGAGAGCTCTGCATAAATGACTGCAAATTTCAATGAACAGAAGCAACACTGTAAACTGTAACTGGATCAAAATTCTTCCACTGTGATGTGAGAGACACAAAAACGTATTTAAGTCATCGCTGTTATTGGTGGATCTACAAGCAACTGAATCATGAGGTGTGTGTAGTTTGTCACACACTGGTTCTCTGTTTCTACTCTTCTCAAATTCATTAACTAACCTGTTGTCATGCAAAGGTTGTGTGTTACTGAATGAGACCCTCTGCTTCACTTTCAGGAGTAAACCTGACAGAAGTAACCTGACTAACCCCTCAGTTTCCACTTTTTTTCTCTGCACATCTGCTCGACCTTTTTCCTCCTCCTCTGGCTAAACTCTCTGTCACCTGCTCTTTCCATTTGTCTCAGTGGACTTCTCTCCCGCACTCTGTCGACTTATCCAGCTGCTGCTCTGTTCGAACAGTGAAGGATTTGTAGATGCTGTGTGGGAATGCTTCCTGTTCCAGCAGACAAAACATTAGGCTTCAGTTACCCGTGCACTTATCCTAAAGTTTCTAATGTGTCTTATACAGATGCAATAACAGAAGCAAGTTAACTTCGGGAAAGCAGCTGCATTTTGATTTTTCATTTATCTTGCTATAAAACACAAAAGCTCTGTCTGTCTGTTTGTTTCTTTGTCCGCAAACTCCTCCTACACGATTAAGAGTTGAGCTGCTAAAAGTGGCACACAGGTACCTCCTAGGCCCCTCAAGGTCCTTATCTATATCAGACATTATGAGTTCATCATGTTGTTTAGCAACTACCTACCAGTGGGCTAAAATTACCTCTTTTTTCCTTTTTGCTTTCATGCAACTACAACGTCTCATGAATGCATTCTGTGATTTTAACTTCATGACAGTCTCAGTTTTGTCTGCAAAAGCCAAATTACACATTACAAAAGACAATGTTAGCGAGTTGCCGAGCAACCACCCAGCTGAGGGCTAAAATGACTCTTTGTTTGCATTTTTGCACCTATAACAGTGTACGACAGCACTGCGTCGTTTTCAGTCAACAAGCATTTAAGTCAACATGCATCATAGCGGTCAACACCACAAACAGGTCAAACAATACTGTAGCATGGGAACAAACTTCCTTTAATTGGATTGTTCATTTTTTTATATATATATACTTGTTGGCATGGTTAAAAAATAAAACCAAGTTATTACATAGAAAATCTAGGACGTTACTGGCATGTGCTGAGCAAGTAATGATCTTCAAAAAATTGTCTTAAAAGGTTGAATAGCCAACTATTTAAACCCCATTAAAGTCAAGAGATATTTGACTGGTTATGGGTTATAAAAAAGTCAATTGTGTTGTGTTGGGGGGGGGGGGTAGATCTGAATAATAAATGGTAACCTTTAATTTATTATGATTAGTAGATTGGAGGGGCCCAAACACAGGACACAAGTGGCAGAGGTCATGAACAAATGTAAGCTTTAATGGTTGAAACCCAAGTCTACGGAGATAAAACAAACCTTAAAGTAAACCAAAGGCCAAAATGAAGTCAAAAACATAGGGGAGGGGGGAAATCCAAGGTATGGAGACAAAGCAAGAACAAAGACTAACTAAACTGGAAGGACCGACCAAATGAAAGAAAAATATGAGAATGGAAATTTGCGCAGAAGATTGAACACAGGTGAAAACAGTTAGCAACGAGCAACAAAAATCAGGCAATCAGGATGGACAGACAGGAAGCAAAACTGACCCAGGACACCAAAGAAAACAGCCCTTCAAAGTAAGACAGGGAAAAACCAAAGGAGGCGCAGATATAACACATGATAAAGAAAACAAAGGGTTGATCCATAGACAGACTGAGACAGAAATTATGACTATGGTTACTGACCCTAACACCAAAACATCAGTAAACACATAGAGCAAAGCCCATCACAAAAACAACCATAAAGTAAACAGAGACTGGGTAATAAAACAAGGACTCACTGTAGAATAATCAGGAAATTAAAAGCAGAAATCCAAAACTTCAAACACTACAGCAGAAAATCTCACCAGCAGTTCACAATTAAACCTATTAAATAAGAATTCACAACAGTGAAACAAGGCCACATTTTGTGTAGCAGACATTTTTCTGGTTTTTCCTCCTGTTAGTCTCGTCAGAGCTCCTTTGAATTATTGTGGGGATCTAAAACTCCAGGTTAAGAACCACTACATACTGCAAGTAGTTATGTGGCTTCAGTTACTTTAAAGAGTGTCCGATTAACAGTGTCTTCTCCCTGTGCTCCTTTTAAATGATACTGCATATGTCCTATGCAGTTCTAGGGAAACTGTGGTGGTGCTCCCAGACAGCTCTATATTTTAGCCTGGGAATCAGTTGTGTTTTTGAGGTGATGCCATCTTGATGGGCAGACACTCAGAGGACACAGTTGTGTTTAATGTATGAGAAAGATGTTGCTGGTAAGTTGCAGGGATTGAAAATGCAATAAAGGAAACAAACTGTGACAAGCAGCACATTCTTTCACTCTGTTCCCTTTGTTTTGTGAACCAGTTTGGATGTCTGTTTGGAGCTGCTGCAGAATTGACTGCCAAGCATCTGCTCAAAGTTGTGTCCGGTCACAGAGAAGGATGCACATGAAACCTCTGGCAGCCATGTTGGCTTCCATTCTTCTTTCTCCTCCCTTTTCTCTCTGTCTCTGTCTGTCAGCCATTTTAATGCTGAGCTCATACAGTGTGGCTGGGCGGGGCAAGACCAACCATCGGGCTCAGCACTCCTTCTCCATGCCAGGCAGGAAGTGGCCAGGACAGCTGCTTGCAATTCAACCTGGGACTTTGTTTGGGTGACCTACATTATGACTTCTACTCTAAAACTTCAGTACCACTTCTTTGTCTCTCCTTTTTCTCGTTCTGCTGGTTTTCAGTGGTGGACAGAAACTCGCTCACTCAAACCATATCTGTGCCCAGCCAAAGAAAAGCAGATAAACTGATCGGAATTTAAAATTTGCAATCAAAGCTTTCCTCCATATCCCAAATGTGCTCTACTGGACTGAGGTCTGGTGACTGTGCAGGTCATTTGAATACAGTGAACTCATTGTCATGTTCAAGAAGCCAGTTTGAGGGTTATGACATGGTGTGTCATGTCAAAGTTGTTATGTTATGTCTCATGAATGCATTCTGTGATTTTAACTTCATGACAGTCTCAGTTTTGTCTGCAAAAGCCAAATTACACATTACAAAAAACAATGTTAGCGTGTTGCCTAGCAACCACCCAGCTGAGGGCTAAAATGACTCTTTGTTTGCATTTTTGCACCTATAACAGTGTACGACAGCACTGCGTCGTTTTCAGTCAACATGCATCATAGCGGTCAACACCACAAACAGGTCAAACAATACTGTAGCATGGGAACAAACTTCCTTTAATTGGATTGTTCATTTTTTTATGTATACTTGTTGGCATAGTTAAAAAATAAAACCATGTTATTACACAGAAAATCTAGGACGTTACTGGCGTGTGCTGAGCAAGTAATGATCTTCACAGAATTGTCTTAAAAGGTTGAATAGCCAACTATTTAAACCCCATTAAAGTCAAGAGGTGTTTGACTGGTTATGGGTTATAAAAAGGTCAATTGTTTGAAGCATCCATCAGAAAATGGGTCCATTGTGGTCATAAAGGGATGGACATGGTCAGCAACAATACTCAGGCAGGCGGTGGTGTCTAAACAATGGTCAGTTGGTATTGGGAGGCCCAAAGTGTGCCAAGAAAATATCTCCAACCCTACAACACCAGCAGTCTGAACTGTTGATATAAGGCAGGGTGGAGCTTTTCATTCCATTTGTCTCTTTGTCTGTTGTTCAGTTTTGATGAGTCTGTTTAAACTGTAGCCTCCGTTTCCTGTTCGTGGCTGAAGCAGTGTGGTTCTGCTGCTGTAGCCCTGCTTCTTCAAGGTTCAACATGCTGTGCATTCAGAGATGCTCTTCTGCGTACCTTGGTTTGTAACAAGTGTTTATTTGAGTAACTTTTCCTTCCTGTAAGCTCAAAGCACGCTGGTCATTCTTCTTCGGCGTTGACGACTTTCACCTGCGGCTCCCTGGATGTTTTGTCTCTGTAAAGAGATGGTTGTGTGTGAACCAACAATCATACACTTTCAAAGTCACAAATCAATTTTCTTCCTCATTTCGATGTTCAGTTTGAACTTCAGCAGGTGGTCAAAGGGACCATTTTTTTCTATATAGGTGTCTGAATTTTTTTAATCACTTATATCAGGAACATTTTAATAATTAATTATAGAATCGGGATCTATTATTTGGATTAAAGGTTTGAAAAATGTTTTTCACACCTTATTTCACTTGTGCTCTACCAGGTAACAATATTAGAAAGCCTTGCATCCTTTTCTCTTAGTAAACCTGGCTGTATTTCTACAAAGCCACAACTCAAAAACAGAATGAATGTAGTCACTTTGGCAAGAACAAGCGAGTATTCTGTTGATAATTTTACTATTTCTTTCCCTCTTTGATTCCAGATGAGTTTTGTTTTTACACTGACATGCTGTCATTTATTTTAAGTACATGTCCTGATTTAATGTTTCACTCCTCCAGCTTCAGCCCAACCTCAGATTTGTCACCAACAATTCCCATAAAGCGCTGAAGATTATTTATGCCGATGCTTCTGTAGCATGAAGGGCAAACAAGTTATACCACGGAAGCCGCGTGGTTAACTGTCCAACTAGCAGCAAACAAGGATAATTGCAGCCTGCGGGGCCAGCTCTCTGTCGTGTACATTCAGGATACTCAGACTGTGTAATTTTGACAAACATGCTACTAAAACGGCCCCACACCCCCACTTCACCCAGGTCAGGAAGCGGTCTCTGGGACAAAGTTGCTGAATCAGACCCTCCACAAACTAACCCCCCTCCCCCCAACCTTTTGCACCCCCAGGAAGTATCTACCCTCCTCATATCTGGTCTCTGGCTGAAGCTACAGAGGTCTGTCAGCTAATCCTCAAATATAACCACATCTGTCTCATCCTTCAAGCGCCCACCTTTTCCTTTATCCTGTAGCCCCTGTAACCTCACCTAACACCCCCCCTCCAAACCTCCTCTTGCCTTCTCTCCCTCCCTCCATCCATCCATCGCTGACTTCTGCACAATAAGCAACATCTGGTTCTCATTTCCACAAAACCAAAACAACACAGGGAGGAGAGGAAGAGGGGAGGGGGAGGCTGGGAGGAGTCGAGAGGGAGAGGCTGTTGAGGAGAAAAGACATCCATGTGAAAAGACAGTGAGTCAAGAGAAAGAATGAGGAGCTCCATTTCTCACTGCCGGTGCAGTCGGGAGTCTTTTATGATCCAGGTGTGAGGATGTGTGTGAACTTAGAGTCACCTTGCTGAAATTTCTTACACTTCTTTTTTTTTTGTCTGTTAAGTCCCTCTGTGGTCTGCACCACGTCCTCCCACACTGTAACACTACAAAGAGTCAGCTCCTTTGGTCAGCTGTATGAAAACGTTAAGACACAGAGGAGGTGGGGGGAGGTTCAGAGAAAAACTTCCCATCTTCCACGGAAAAGAATCTGCAACTCAGCGGCTAGCAGCCCTAATTACATGGGACTGTGCTGAAGTCTGCACAAGACCCGGGCAAAGAGAGAGAGACGGAGGCAAAATGTGAGGAAGGGGGAAGAAAGGAGGGTGAGAAGACAGGCAGGGGGGGGCTTACCTCATTTCATAAATACTGAGTTTACAAGTCAAAGTTGCAGTGAATTAATGCTGACTAAACAAAGGCACAGCTGCTCCTTTTAACAGCCAGGGTTGGATTTTGTGCCGTCTCACACGTTAAAACAGATTAAGGTCAGTGCAAATCTACCAGCGCTGAAACTCAACCGTCATCTTATTGGCTTTTTTAAGTGTTTCTGCATCTTCATTATCCACCTAAAAAACTTTGAGTCAACACCAAAAAGATCACTTTCCATGGGATTAAACTTCCTGCCAAAAACTCGCCTGCAGCCGGATAATCGTCTTTCCAGGCACCAGGCTTGCAGGAAGGCCCGATGAAAACCCCAGATTTTCCTTTTCCTTAGTGCATTCCCCAGGAAAAATAAAGAATGTGATTCTTTGACCATAAAGCTTACTGTTATCATCAGACCTTGTGCTTTTATAGCTTGGATTTTTCTTAAACCTTATCTCACACAAATCAGTGTTTTAGTTTGGAGCAGGTCTCCCAGAGCCACTCAGGACTGAGGGGTTTGTCAGCTAATAACACGGTTACTGCAGCGTGCCACGGTGTGAACCCCTCGCTCTGGTCCTGTATCACTGCTGCTTTATGTGTGCCAGCTCCTCCCTTTCTACTGCCAGCCCAGCAGTACTGCTCTGCGCCCAGCCTCAGACAAAATGGCGTTCGAGCCAGCTCGCGTCCTCACAGAAGAGAAATGCTGCATTCTAGTGGAAGCAGATGCACATGAGCTGAGATTTTACCACAAGGACCCACGAATGCATGACAGAGTATAAAGAAGAAACATTTTATTGCATGAGTAGAGAAAAACACAAATGACAGAGCAGACGAAAACCCATCATAAATACATCCATCATCCTGAATATCAGCATGGAATATCAGAGTTAGGATAGTCGGCCTCTAACTTTGAGATTTCTTCTTCATTAGTGGTTTCCCTTTGGGTTTCAGCAAAAGAGACTTTTTGTGCTCCTCCATTCTTTTGGCCTCCTCCTGTTTCTCCCTCCACGCCTCCATCCCTCGGTCCACCTCCGAGTTCAGCATCACAATACGTCTCTGAGAAGAAAAAGAGATGAACAGATGAGTGGGAGTGCTAAAGACGATAAGGAGGTTTTTATGTGACACTCACAGATAGAGCTTCTCTCTCTTGCCGCCTCCTCAGCTGGCCTTTCATTGGAGGTGCCGGCCGTCCATCTGTGCATATAAGAAGACAAAGTTGGCACAAAAGCAATCAGCTGGTGCAGCTTTGTCAAATAGTTTCAGGCAAAATGCATTCAAAATTTATCAGGATAAGAAGGAAAGAAACACAATGAAACTCACAAAGATCAGTATAAATTAGCATAGCTAGCTCAGTCAGTTGTACATGACCCACAGTCTCTGTGGCGCAATCGGTTAGCGCGTTCGGCTGTTAACCGAAAGGTTGGTGGTTCGAGCCCACCCAGGGACGATGTCTTTTTGCTTAGAAACACACAGAGCTACCCACTGTGCCAACCCTTTGTGAGTAAAACAGCAGACAAAAGTAGCTGCTTCTTCTGTTTTCCTTTATTTACATTTTAAATGATGTCCTGTAGATGGTCCACAAACAATACAGCTTTACAGATTTTTATTTTTCTCTATAAAAAAATATAAATACCTGCAAACGACCAATCAGGCAGATCTGTCAGAGGCCCGTACTCTGTGCCGCTTCTAGCAAGTCCATGTCTGCAAGATAACACACGCTTCAATAAACCTGCACAGTCTCGTTTTTAAATGGTTTTCAGTAGTTACACATTTAACCTGACTCCATCCCAGGTTCTTAAAAACAAAGAAAAGATGAAACATCTGCATTTCTCCTCGTACACTTCATGCTGTTGTGACGCTGTGAGTGCAAACGTTATGTGTTATAATGAAGCTGCTGCTGCTGACGACCATTCACTCCTGCCTGTGAGGCTGCTGTGAGGGTGTCTAAAGGTCTTAATTAAAGGTTTCATCCAATCGATCAATCCACATTCAAACAGCGGAAATCTTTATTTAAATGACAGTGAACTCACTCTTTCCGCCACTTTTCTCCAGCCTGGACTCCACACGTTGTGCTGAACTGTCTGCGCGAGTACCTCAGCACTGAAAACAACATCAAACAAACAGTCACCTACACGAGCCTGTTTAATTAGATATGTGGCGTTTACGAGCAGGTACACACACTGTTAGCATTAGCATTAGCTTTGCTCGTCAACATCACCGCGTTGACGCCGGTCACTCGCACAGGCAGGGAGCCTGGTAAAAGCAGGTTATTACAGCTATCACACTCAGCTTCAGCGATGAAACTACACACACACACACACACACAGGGAAATATGTGAGGATAACCTCTGTCTCACCTGAGCAGCACAACGTCCTTACGGGGGCCGCCATGTTGCCTGCACAATTTAGAGCCTACCGCCAGGGGGCGCCAAAGACACGCCGAGGTCCTGTTATTCACTTTGCCCCGTCATTCTTGTTTTTACACATCCATCAGTAAAAATCTCGGTTATTATCTCAAAATGTCGAATTACTATCTATAAATAGTGACAAAATAACTTGAAATTTTGATTTATTAAACCCAAATTATATTCTTCCTACTCATGGATTATGCTTTTTTTCCCAGTGGCATAAAAAAGCTTTCATGAAAAAAGTATATATAATATATTAAGCCTCGTTTTCCTCATTTGTAATAATGTAATTTTGAAATTATGGATTTTTTCCCCCATTCAGACAGTGATTGATGGGGTTGGGAAGCTCATCTTGTAACCGGAAGGTTGCCGGTTTGATCCCCAGCTCTGTCTGTCGTTGTGTCCTTGGGCAAGACACTTCACCTACCGCCTGCTGGTGATGGCCAGAGGGGCCGATGGCCCAGAAGCAAGGCGATATGGCAGCCTTGCTTCTGTCAGTCTGCCCCTGGGCTGCTGTGGCTACAACTGTAGCTTGCCTTCACCAGTGTGTGAATGAGTAGTGGAACTGTAAAGCGCTTTGAGGGTCTCGAAAAACTATATAAATGCAATCCATTATTATTGACAAGCAGCAAGACAATAAGACAATCTATGTGTCCAATAAAATATATACAAAAAATAAACGAATTAAATAAAGAAACTAATAAATTAATTAAATTAATTTGACACATCTGAATTAAAATACATTCAAATAAATTGGACAGTAAGGTATACATGCATAAAAAGTAATTTAAAACATTAAAGGTGTGTTCTTTGTTTCAAATGTTTCTCAACAACTGTATTTGAAATTAGGGGAAAGCACACATGAAGTATAACGAATTAGAACGTACTTTCAGGACTGATGTTCCCCCCTAGAGATGAAAATGTGACCTTAAACGAGCACGCACAACACCACATGGTGGGCTGTGAAAGTATCCTGGTATAAAACCTTGTTGGGGCCTTTTAGTAATGAGCTTGCAAGTATGCTTTAGGTCCCCCAGCTTCCTTCACTAGCACAAAGACATGCATATGAAGTTAAACGGTTCATCTAAAAGATTCCGTCGATGTGAGGTAAACAAAGTGATTGAAGTGTACAGAGAAAAAAGGTAAAAGTATGAATGTGTGGTTGTGTGTGGATTGAGGGGTCAGCAGTTCATTCCACAGTTGCATAGCAGCAAATGAAATAAAGACTTACTCATATTATTAGCACTGCTAAATGTATAAAAGAACTGTTAAAACTTTGCACATGGTACATATCCCTCAATCTATGTGTGTTTAAAATGACCACAAAAAGCTGCCATACGTGTGTCTGATGGAGTCTGGTGTGTGTACTCTGTGGTGGGAACACACGGGCAACAATGCAGACAGGAGAGGGGTAAATAGTGGCCCAGCAGCTCTTTTTTCCCCCTTGGGGGCCTTTAAGAGGTTAATCCAGCTGGAAACCTTTGCATTGGGACCATCGCAGCCCACCTGTGAAGGAAAGGTGCAGCTGTAAGTAACAACCTTAATGGCTGCAGCTCATGTTGTTGTTAATGCTTCCACGCAGCATTTCTGTTTAATGTGGCACCTGTGCTTTTTCTTGGAAGTGCAGATATGTGCCGGGGAAATTGGTTACAGCACACTTTTCTTGTGTGATCACGGTTTATGGATGGCGTGGTCGTTGCTGGCATATCAAAGGCACGACAAGGTGATGAAGCAAGACATCTGGGAATGTTTAGAAGGCTGATTTCTTTTCATCCCCGTCGCACTCGCCGACTTCAAACCAGTCAGGCCTCTGTGGTCATCCCGTGGCGCTCCACGTCTGAGGAGCACCTGTTTCTTGAGTGAGTGCAACGCCACTTATAATGAGGTTATAATGGAAATGAATAGGAGGGAGATCTTTCAAAGAACAGCTTAGGTGATTTATTCATTTTTTAGCATGTCAGATGTGATAAGAGCAGTAAAAAACAGGTTTTTCGTGCTAGAGAGGTCGCAGGTTATCCAGACTGCTAATGGGAAGCTGGAAATTTTCAAATGTAAAGATGTTTGCTCATCGTGTAAAGGTTATTCCGATTTTTTTTTTTTTAGCTGATCAAAAGGTTGTAGTGTGATGTTTTGATCCCGCACAAGGTTAGCCTTAATGTGAGATCAGCTGACCCACAGCTGGGGCCTTTAAAGCACAAAAAGGAGGAAACATTGAAAACTAAGTGTCCAAAACATCAAAGGAACAATTATATTAGTTCTCTGTGCCTCCAATTTTAAGGTAGAGTATGACTACCATTGTTCATTAAACTTTTTGTGTTTGCTTTGGTAAGTGTTGCCATTTTTCTCGTTCCCTCACACTAACTGTGCACAGCTCCCTGAACCTGCAGGTTTCTTCCTGTTAAAAGGGAGTTTTTCTTTGCTGCTGGCGCCAAATCATCACCCGTATTATTTTAGGACCTCTAACCTTATAATATGAAGTTTGTTGAGGTGACTGATGTTGCGTTTTGGTGCTGAATAAGTAATCAGAACTTGAATTTAGAACATGTTGCCTGTAAAATAAAGTGTAGGCCTAATAAGCTCATAAGCTTAAATCTCCACATTTTTTCAGTCTTACTTTTTTTTTTTTGAAAAACAAAATGCTCATAAAATCACCAAAATCAACATTTGGGGAAAGCTGGTCTTTTGCCAGAAACTTGAGGTTGTGGGGCACCTCGCAGCTGTGTTTGTTCTATTTGCAGCTACCTTTTAAGAGAAATAATACAAATAGTGAGTGATTTATATACACAGTGATGGAGATAGATGGGTCTGCACTTCACGTGCCTGTCTGTAATCATTACCGGCAGAGCACGGCCGCTCTCGCAGCTCTTCAAAGTGCTGTTTTTGTATGAACAGCACCGACACTAAGCCCTGAAGAATTTCTGTTAGCTTTGCAGACAAGTTCCCACTCGCAGCCGTGAGGCGAGCGCCAGAGGTTGCCAGAGGTTGCTGCAAGGTACTCCGGTGAAACCCGCAGGAGCTGCGATGGGCTGCGTGTGGAAGAGATCTGCGGGGCATATGTTTAAAAATAAAATAAACTGAAAGGTCAGCGAGCCTCCTGCAAACACAGCATACAGCCGGACTGTGTTTGCTGTGTTTTTTGGTGTTTCCGTCAAAGTGCCGCAAATCGGCCGGAATCCGCGCAGACTAATGCCGGGTAGTCCTGAAATAGCAGCGGGATGTTTACTCTGTATCGTCCTTGGAGAGCTCAGACACGCTGAAAAAATTTACCGGCCGCCTCACCGCGCCGTGTCCTTCCGCGCATTCCACAGGCTGGTGGTACAACAAAGTAGGCCCGTTGCCTCAACGACGCGGATCCACTTGCTGTGACTCTAATGTGCAACAACACGTGATTATAAATGTTAAACAGAGCCAGAGAGGCGCTCTGTGTCAAAACAGAGGCTTCTTAATGAACTACAAGCTACTGGGAAACATTAGGGATGTATATCCTTGAAGCTAAGAGCTTATTATTACGGTGTTGATGCATTAATGTGCAGGGAGAGCGAGGTGGTGCTTGTTCCCGCAAATATACGTGCTTTTGGTTGTGCTTTAACAGCATTAAGTTGAAAAAATAAAGAGGAAGTCTTAATTTGAAAGGTAACTAGTAAATATTGGTGTCAGCTAAAGTGAAGAAGTGTGAAAAAAACTGCAGTATGTCACTCTTATTTTGAAGTAGACAAGTCCAAGTGGCCTACACTCTCAATGTGTATTTCAGCGTAGTCACTTTCCATTACTGCTTTGTAACATTAGGATTTACAGCTGGCGCTACAGTAAACTGCACAGGGCCGTGGTTTTGGTTACAGTCAGCCTATATGAGCACAGACAAAATGAGGGTATTTCTGAAAACAGGACTGTTTATACTGTTGGTTTGGCTTGGTGGTCATTTCACAGTTTAAGCTTGTGCCAAGCCACAACCACATGAATACGTGTGTATCCAGAGCTCCATCACAACGCTAACCTAATGGCTAGAAGCGCTTCGGGGCAGGTTAACCCTCTCAGGGGCCCCCAGGGTGGGGAGGGGGGGTCCTGTTTATGCTTCTCCTGGAGCCAAGTGTATTAGTCAGTGAAAGTCAAAAAACAGGCCAATTATAAAATAAACTAACATATTAAAGAATAAACGAAGACTTAAATGAAGCTAAGCAAGCATGAACATGTGCCCCTGTTTTACCACCTCATGTGCAATAGTCCTGTGGGGATGCATTTAGACCTCTTTACTTTGTTGAAATGTGATTTTTGTCCCCCAGAAAATGTGTGATTTGACCTTTAAAACACATTAATGTACAACAATGTCACTTCCGTGGACTCATACACCAGTGCTAAAATGATCTAAGTAAAATTACTCCTTAAGTTTTTACCACTTAGCTACATTTTGAAAGCAAATATTGAACTTTTTAAACCAGAACATCTCTTTGGTAGCTTATATAAAACATATAAAGTAAGTAGTGAATTTTAGTGTAATAGCTGAAGCTACAGTTGAACAGCCTGAATAATTATGTTTACACCTACCTAATGAATTGGTACTTATTGTTTGAATAAACCATTATTTTTTTATGCATTGCTGCATGACTGATGTAAGCACAAAGATTAAACTAAGATGAATTGAATCCTATTTACTTTATTGAATTTTATTTTTCAGGAAGTGTCTAATTTGAGCATTAAAACGGTGCAGTTGTAGAAGTACGTGATTTTACTGGACTTAAACCCCAGTGGTGAACAAATAAATACAAATTAACTAAATTTTTAAGGCAAATATTGCTCTCTTTTTAAAAGAGCAGATCTCTTTGGCAGCTTATGTAATCAATAATAAAATAGTTGACTAAGTTTAGGTAGTATATCAAGCAGATCACTAGCAGCCAGAATAATTATGTTTGCACTTTAATAAATCACAGCCTATTGTTAAAATAACCTTCTTTTTTTTAAAAAAAAGTAGAGCATAGCTATATGACGGATTTAAGCGTATTTTATTGTCCAGTGCTTATAATGTAAATGCAGTGTTGAATTGTGGAGCTGCTCCCTTGACCTACTCTGATGACTACTTCCACCACTTTAGACATTACCTCAGTGGTTCCTAAGGCCTTGGGTGAGGCTGAAGTCTTCATTTAAAAAGTCAGAAACTGAATAGAAACATTTTTCAATCTATTTTGGTCTAAATATTTAGTTACAGGAAACTTTAAAACAAAAAAAAAACAGTTTTGGCTTGGCTCGATTATTTTTAAGTGTTCTTTTTATATTATTATGATGTTTATTAAATGTTGAGTATGTAGTTGTGTAGAGACGGTCTCGCTGGCGTTATCCTCTGTGGAGTTTTGCGTTATGAATGACGACACAGCATGTCTGGTAAAAAGGTGTTCCGGCCTTGTTGGGGGATACAAGCCGCCGTTTAAAATGCGTTAAGTCGAACGCACCACTCACACGCAGTGTAACGGTCGCGATGTTCCGCCTTCAATATAAAAGCCGTTAAACTAACGCTTTCAACACGGAGGCTATCAAATCCGATTTTGTGGCGTTGTAAACTACAAAATTGCACTTTAAACGTTACTCGAAAGCATTGTTTCGTATCTGGGACAAACCCATGCTACAAAGGAGCTCCTGTTATCCTCTTGCTTGAGTAAAACATAACACGTATGTTATACGTAGAGGTTTATTTAGAAAAAAACGTAACCGGAACTAGCTTGGTCGCGCTTTCGTTAGCCTGACGACATTGTGGGCGAAGGGGGAGGTAAGTAATTATTTAGGGGGAAGAAAGAAAGAAACAAAGTTGTCGACTGTGCAGTGCTCACGGGGAGGGATTTTTATTTATCACGAGCGGCTCTTTTAGTCCTGCACCGGCCTGCTGGGGGTTGATTCGAGTGTAACGGCGCGCCGGTTTTCCCCTCAGTTCCTGCTGTCCTCCCAAACTTCCCCGCTGCTTTCCTACCGAGTCCCGAACAGGATTTCTCTTTTGAAAACGGGAATGATAAAAGGAGTCGAGCACAGGCGGATGGACGGAGGAGTGTAAAGCCAGTGCGGTGTGTGCGCTTTCCGTTGGCTCGCTTACAACTAAAATACGCCTTTTCTGTCATTATTTTCCCTCCTCCGAGTAACTTTCCCCCCTGAGATGAATGGCAGAAGTCGGGTGAGTCGACTATCTGCGAACAAGCGGATTTCTGCTTTTCTCGTCTACACTGGACCCACATGAAGAGGTGATAGCCTGCATCCTGCTGAACCTCTCTCTCCCTCGCTCTCTCTCTCTCCCCCCGCTTTGTGCTTCGTTAAGAGGAAATTCAAACCCCAGACTGGAGGAGATCCGCGATAGCAGCCCGAGACTTGGCTCGAGTGTATTTAAGTCTTCTTTTTAAAAACTTTAAACAGAGACCATGCAGCTGTGGAGCTACATGAGGGTCCACAAAGGAGGCCCTCTGCGATCATAGGTCCACGCAGAAGTCTCCTGGATGTCTGTCTCTCCCGTTTCCTGGCTGGATTGAATTGTGTTAGTAATTTTTTTGTACTCCAATGGATTCTTCCTCACCACAGCCTACCTGTACCTGTGGATTTACCACATGAGGGCAGCCAGGTGACTCACAGGACTCAAGTCATGTAACCACCCTGTAATGTCTTAAAAGTTTTTATTTATCTGCTCTTTTTTTGTATTTATTGTATCTGTATAGAAGGGGTCCTGCTTTTGTTTTTCTTTTGTAGCTTTGAACTAGATTCCAGGCCAGTTTTTTAATTTCTTGTTACAGATTTTATTGTAGCCGTCACAAGGGAATAACTGTAGATTTCAGTCTTTGTTCTGCTGTACGTCCACTCACACTGTATTTGAGTGCAGTACTCTGTAACATTTAAAAAAACAGAGAGAGGGGGGAGTTGCTGTAAGACTTGACTTTGCCCAGGCAGGTGTGTGTGTGAGAGGGAGCACAGGAAGGCTTAATCATGGACAGGCCGATAAGCAAGCTGCTGGAGAAGCTGAAGCTAACGGACTCGGGGAGTGTGAAATTCAACGTGTCGAAGAAAAAGCACGACTCCTCCAGCAACTCCAATAACAGCAACGCCAACACCGGCGTGCCTGTGGGCGGCAGCGGAGGAGGGGGCAGCGTTCTGCCGCTGGCTCCCAGCTCTGCAGCTGCCTCGCCCGCAAGACCTGGCCAGTTCCCGCTTGCCTCGGCAACCACAAGTGATCCATGTGTGCCAGCAAGTGGGAGAGGAGGAGGAGGCGGCACAGGAGGAGCAGGAGGAATGGGGTTGACTTCCTCTCAGCTCCTCACCACACCATCTACTTCCTCCACAGTGGGCACCATCCCCCCAGATGTTGAGCAACCACCTCACCCCTCTACCTTGGCACCGCTGAGGCGTCCTTCCTCTCAGCAGCGGGCTTCCTGCTACCTGGGTGAAGGTGTAGATTCCCACCTTAGGCGTGAGTCCGGCCTGAGTCCCGAGTGCGACCCCATGGGAGCGTTCGGCTCCAAGGTGTCCCTCAATCAACGTCGATACTCATTGGAGCTTCAGCAGCTGGTCCAACGACAGCAGCTCCTGTCCCAGCCGCCTCCACTCTCCGTCCCGCCACCATACCCTGCTGCATCGGGATATGGATCGGCGCCCAGAGGCGGCGGAGGCGGCTTGGCTGAGCCCGGCTACCTCTCTGAGCCTGAGCGGCACAAACGCCTGTCTCTCCAGGAAACCCTGTTCTACAAGCGGCTGAGCACAGGCAACGATCTGTGGGAGAGCACCCGGCCGGCATCCCTCTCTCATCCACCACATCGCCCATCTGATATGAGCGGAGGAGGTGTAGGAGGTGGAGGCCTCTTTTACCCGCCAGGGCCAACCCTGAGTCCGTGCTCATCCTTCAGCTTCCAGGAGTCTGTGCTGGTCAGCCCCAGGTCCAGCTTTGCCTCCAGCACGGCCAGCGGAGGAGGAGGAGGGAGTCCCATGGGGAGCCGCTGCAGCAGCAACCGGACCAGTGGCATCAGTCTCGGCTACGACTTGCGCTATTCTGCATCCGGAGGCCTCCCTACCCAGCAGCAGTCCCCATCTGTGCCGACCGGAGGCTCTGCAACTGGATACGGAGTCCCGGGCAGGGCCGGAGTGACCTCCGTAGAGGCCTGGACTCAGTACCTGGAGGCAGGGATACGTTCAGGTGTGTACGATAGCCGTCACTCCTACCCGCCTGCGGTTGGGAGTCCCGCGGCAACGTGTTATCAGACAGCTCCAGATTGGTGGGAAGAGCAGCAAGCGGGCGTACGAGGCAAAGATCCAGGCACGATGGGAGAGAGGGCCCGATACTCAGACCTGCCCGGCACCCGATACCAGGAAGAGCTGACCCGACTTCTGCTGAGAGATGCTGCGCTGGAGGGCGATGGGCTGCTGGAGGGCCTGATGCTGAAGGAGCAGGCTCTCAGCCTCACGCCTCACGCCAAATCGGGCGTCACGCCAGCAGGAGGGCTGGCCAAACCTCAGGAGGAGCCAGGAGCCTTGCCTGGGAGAGAGGCAACAGAAAACCGGCAGGAGTTCTTTGGTGAGATCCTTATTTTTTTTTTAAAAATTTTATAAATTTATTTTGCAAAACAAAAAGTAAAAGAAGCAAATCAGTGGGACTGGATGGAGATGGGCAGCTGTGTTTAACTTTAAAAACAGTAAAATCACATCCCTAACCCGAGCCAGCAGCCTCACTGCTCATCCGTCCCCACGGCGTCCGCCCCTCACTGTGTTATTACTGTTGTCCTCACCGCCTGGTGTCGGATCACAGGTTTCTCTCTAAATGAAAGGGTTGTATGGATGGATGGACAGATTAATAGTTGAAAGAGTGTGTATGGATAGGTGGATGGTGCCACAGAACCTGCAGAGACATGCAGGGTCATAACACACAAAGCATTAAAGGAGTGGAGAAGGGGAGGGGGGAGGAGGGGAAAGAAAAAAAAAACATCAGCCAGGCTTCAGAAACCGAGATGCAGACAAGTAGACGTGTTTGACCGGAGAGAGGAAAGAAAATCAGTGCGCTAAAAGTTACGCACGGTTGTCAGCTGCTGTTTGCACATCTTGCCAATTTGCCACAGTGGTGGTGCGCACAGAGGGCTAATGCAGCGGATCTGCACGCCGATTAAAGTGCAAAATTCTGCTGTAACACTCAGACATAAATTACATGGTTCCATATAAACACAGCTCCAGCCATTACTGAGTCACACAAGATTAGGGCTCCAGTTCTCTCAGTGTGCCAGTGTGTGTGTGTGCGCGAGCGTGTGTGTGTTAGGATGGCTAGATGAATGTGCGTATGTCTCTGTGTGTATATTGTTTCTTTGTGGCAGGGTGTGTCCCCCCCCCCCCCCCCCCCCTTTGAGTGACTTCAGGCCACAGTAACGCAGTGTGTGTGTGAGTCATGTGTATATGTGTGTGTGTGTAATGCTGCCTTGGCGTGTGCAGGGGTGGTGTGCTGTAGCCTGTTTTTCAGCTCAGGTATGTGTGCCTGGAGGGGACATACAATACTGTATTCCTCTCAGCCATTAGCGAGGAATCAGAAGCTCTGAGCCGTGAAGACAGACGCCCTGAGCTCAGCTCGGCAGCACACACCTGTGTTCAGGTGTAAAGCTGAACAAAATTAAAAAAAAATAAACGCAGTAATAATGAAAAAAGAAAGTAAAAATGGAAGAAGAGGAACATAAACTGAACAGATGTCGATTTATAGCTTTTAAGCTTCACTGTTTCACGCTCATTTTGTACATGCTCAGAGTTTCCAGCATGGAGGGCGGCATGTGTGCGAGTGTGTGAGCCAAAAGTTCAGGCTTCAGGCTGCTATAAATGCGTTTCAGCGAGTGTTATTTTATTTTAATAGGATGTGGCTCAGAGCATAGAAAGCTTCTGTTTGTCAGGGGCAGTCAATCAGAAAAAAGCAGGAAGAGGATGAACTGAGGGGCCACACAGACCCAGTATAAGATAAGTAAGGATTATTTTGCGCTGTGACTCATGCAAAGCTGCTCTAGTAGAGTCCTATAATTAAAACAAAATGGAAATAAGAATAACAGGTCCACCTTAAATACCTTATATTGTCTCATGATGTGAAAAGAACAAGGTGTAGTCACACAAATGTAGTCATGCGATGTGTCTATTGATTAGTTTTAAGTCATGAAAGGAGAGCAGATGTAGTTCAAAGTGTGACATTTGTCATTTTCTTTGGTATCAACTTGACTTTTGTGCCCCTAGTGAGCTTTATTTTGAAAAACCCTTTGTTTTTAAACCCTAAGTTCAGTCTTCTCTTTTCGTTCTTTTCAGTGAGTAATGTCAACCCCGCTTTCTTTCCATCTCTTTCTATATGCAGCCGTTTTCATACATTATATTTAAAGTTTCGGCTCTTTGGTTTTTGGCTTTGGCACCGGCTCATGCCTCTTCCTAAATATCGGAGGGATTGTCCAAGCTCGCAGAAGCAGGGTGTAGGAATTCTTGATTTGTGTGGCACTCCCTGAGCCACATTAGAAAGGAGAAGGGGGGGAAAAAGCTCAGACCAACCCTTAAATTGATCACAGAAAGAGTGATGCGCAGGCCACCACATTTCTGCTTTACATATGATTGTGGAATGAGGTTGGAGACAAACAGGCTCATTTTTGAAGCTTTTTCACAGAAGTAAAACTGATTACTTGCATTTCTTTTTTTGTAGGTCCATTTTGCTTGGTTATCTTCAGTATTTCAGCCCCCAAAAATGCCACCAAGCTTCTTGTTTCTTAGCCACTGGCCAGCAATTTAAGGAAAGCTGCACAAGCGTTAATTTCTATTAATTTTGTCGTTGCTTGCTTTGTAGTTTTGGCCCCCAGCATGGTAGGGGGAGGGAAAAATGGCTATGATGTTAAGTCTCCAAATTGCTCTTAATGTGGGGGGTTTAAGTTTAAATTTAAAGGTCTCGGTCTCCAAACTCCAGAAGAAAGAATCGTCTATGTTCTGGAAAAGCTGCCAAGAAGTCAGATCCGGCGGAGTTTCCCTTTAATAACAGAGAGGCTCGGCAGACACTCATGAGTGGATGAGCAAACAGGCTGGCATGGGTAACGAGGTTTTAACTGTGTGAAAATCCCCTAGGTGGTGCGAACGAGAGGATTTACAAGTGTTGACACTTTGTGTGGAGTTGGATTTCAGACACATTCTCCAGGAATGCGTCGTAAACAGAGCGCTGAGAGCCCCCGCCGAGCCATTGCTCCCGACTAAATGCGAGTTTGTGTCCCGGCAGGAACCTGCGTGAAGTGTGGGAAAGGAGTGTACGGGGCGGATAACGCCTGCCAGGCTCTGGAAAACCTCTATCACACTCGCTGCTTCACCTGCGTGTCCTGCGGTGAGTACGGCTTCCCCCCACCCACGCACACAGACACACACACACCTGACCAAACACAGCAATGATGATCAGGCTTAATGATGAATTTGTGCCACCGCCACACCTTCTGCAAACGCCCTCTTTGAAGCATTTACCACAAAAATGTGGAGATTTAATTATGCTGAGTCACCTCTGCCCCCATCTGCAGGACGCACCCTGAGAAACAAGGACTTCTACAATGTCAACGGCTCTGTGTACTGTAAAGAGGATTATATGGTAAGAGTCGAGGCCGAGGCTTGTTTTGTCATCCGCCTCTCTCACACACAAACACACTCAGACGTGCTCGGAGTCGGTTTGGGGGGAATCGAGGTTGCGATATTAGTAATCTCTTTGTTTTAATTACAGTTTTCGGGATTCCAGGCGGCTGCGGAGAAGTGTAGCGTGTGTGGCCACCTTATTCTCGAACAGGTGAGGGCTCTGTGTGAGTGTGTGAGAACCAGCACACCAAATACCTCCCAAACATTTGGAAGAACTCAGAAGAAACGCTCTAATCTTTAATCTTCCTTTTAGTTATTTACATCCAACGTTTCCCATAATGTTTTCGAAGAATCCCTCGGAGAGTAGAGAAATTCAGTGACGTCCTTCTGTTGGCTGCTCGTTGGTTTCCCACGACAGATTTTCACTGGAATGTTTGCCTTGGGTTTTTGATAAAGGGAAAAAAATGGCTCTGCAGTGATTATCTTAAAACTTTTCACCATATTTGAACCACATAATACCCATAATATAAATAGCAGGCTGTCACTGTGTCTGTGATCCACAAGCATTATTTTCTGCATCAGTGGCTCGAAAACTTGTTGGTGCAACAGTGTTGAGAGGGGAAAATGCATTCCTGCTGGACTTGGGAGTTTAATTGGAAACACTGCTGCTTAAAGTATAACATTCAAGTTAATAAAGTTTATTCTTTTGTCTCCTGTTGAACGCTGTCTGGTCTCTGCTGGATTACTGATTGAAAGTGGAGGATGTTGGCAGGACAGTGTGGTAATGCTAAACCTGTTATTACCTGAGTCTGATGCTCTTTTTGGCTTTATGGGAAGTCCCCCCTCCCCCTTTACTTTTTAAATATGGCACCAAATCACTCGAGACTTTAATGCATTACAGAAAGAAAACCAGTAATCATTTATGTGCAAGGGATTGACAACAATGGGGACAAAAAACCTCACTTTTAACTGGAAACTGTCCCCAAGTAGCTAGAAAATGTAACTTCAGGGTAAACAGAAGAGCCACGGTGCAAAGGGAGCTGGAGTAGAGGGCTGTGACAGGATGTCATCATTAATGGCTGTACTGTTTAGCTGGCTGTGTGAGTCTTTGACTGGTGGGGGGAAAAATCACTGCTATTTGAAAATACTCAGAACAGCTTCAAGGTTTGTATTCTTTTATTTGTTTTTTGAGCAACCAGATTGTAAGTTCTGGTCAGAGACATGTTTGCTTTTGATGCCATTATACTCAAGATGAGGGAGATATCGTCAAAGCTGGGCGGCCTACATCAAATCTGATGTAGTCTGTTTTGATGTAATCTGCTTTCTTTGGAGGAAGAAGAAACGGAAGACTAGAAAAAGTAAAACCTAACAAAATTTTCTCTGTTCCTTTTATGCTCCTACACACACACACACATCCTTCACAATAGCCAACCACTCCCTTGCAGTTGGTGGATCCTTATCCAGCCTTTGATATTTTTATTTTTGAACTTAAATCTTAGATCTGGTTGTTCTCACCCTCAGATCCTGCAGGCTCTTGGGAACTCGTACCATCCCGGTTGTTTCCGCTGTGTGGTGTGCTCCAAGGCTCTGGATGGGGTGCCTTTCACCGTTGACCAGCACAGCAAAATTTACTGCGTTGCAGACTACAACAAGTGAGTATTGTACCCGAGCACAAAACGGTCAGACTGGAGCCTTTGCTGGACAAATCCTGGTCCCTGGGCCTTATGTTTGACACTCCTGCTATAAGAGCTTCAGCTGTTCTGTACTGAAGATGTTATGAAGTTTGCACATTTAACATTTTGCAGAATGTGCTGCTGCTTAAAAATAACCGCTCCTGTGTCTCACTGCAGGACTTTTGCCCCGAAGTGCGCTGCCTGTTTACAACCCATCTTGCCTACTGAGGTGAGTAACGCTGACCTATCTCGTACTGTTCCTCTTCCTACCATTTAAGCTCCCATCTGGTTAAGCCTTCCCTCCTAGAAGGCCCCATCTGCTCTGATTGGTCAGCTGGCCTGGTTAAAAAATGAGCTGTGGCTTGCACTCATGAACCGTGAGTGTAGACACTGCCCTCTAAAAGCTGCTGTGTCACAACACTTCGGATTCAGCGGTGTATGTTTGAACCAGAATCTGTCCCACAGCAACGAATTAGCATGACTGTGTTCATAATTTACTTTGTTTTGGGCAGTTTTCCAAACTTTACACAGCAGTGTGACACAGAACAGGCAGGAAAGTACTGGAAATGTGGCTCTGCTGACCTCTGTTTGCTGTTTCAGGGCAGTGAAGACATCCTCAGGGTCGTGTCTATGAACAAAGACTACCACTTTGAGTGCTACCACTGTGAGGTAAGTGACGACTTAACGTTTCTGACTTCGTTTTGAAGCGAACCCACAGCTGACCTCGCCCCGTCTCCTCTCTTCCACCCTCAGGAGTGCGGCAAGCAGCTCTCCGATAAGCCCGGCTCGCAGTGCTTCCCTCTGGACTCCCACCTCCTCTGCCACTCGTGCCATGTGAACAGAGTGTGCGCCACACATAACGTCCCCCCTCACAACACACACTGATCGGCTTCTATGCAGCTGTAGATTTATTTTTATGTAAAAGCTGGTCTTAATATGCTGTCCATCCCCCTCCCATTCGCTCTTTCTTTACAACAAACCTGCTGAGATTGAGATGTTTTCACACTTCACCTTTATTTTGTCTGACTTGGATCAGTTTCTGATTGCCACATGTACTGCCTGCTGTACTTCTTGTACTATTACTGTACAACAGTTAAAAGGGAACAGGAAAACTACTGCTTTTTTTAATTCTTTACCCTAATGTGGCTACTGTTTGCTGTAGAGAAATGAGGGATTTTTTTTGTTTTTGTACATACATTATTGCTATCAGAAGTTTTGCACTTAAATTTGACTTTACTGTAAGAGATTTGTTACGTGAATCTGTACAAGTTGGAAAACACATTACTGTAATGATTATGTTGTAATAAATATTTTCTCTGCTCACACAGATTGTGTAGCTAGGTCAAAATTCAAAGAGGAGTCATCGTGCTTTCTTGTTTCGTGTCTGTTTTGGCTGCTGCCTGTCGGGGTCACCACAGTGGATCATCTGCCTCCATCTCTAATATCCTGAACCTCCTCTGAGATATTCTTTTTGCATCCTTTGTCCCATATGTCCACTCTCTGCACGTCTAAACCATCTTAAGCATGTCTCTATAATAACTTTGTCTCCAAACTGCTCACCCCTCCAGTCCATTCTGCTCACTACCAGTGAAAATGTTAACAGCTCCACCTTGGCCTCCTGTCTTTTTGTCAGGAGACAATGACACTGACCATACATCATAGCAGGTCTCATTACAATCTTGTAAACCTTGTCACAAATCACCGGACACTCCTCTACACCCACTCCACCTGTCTTGTGCACTGTCCATAGCTTTGAACGATTGACTCCAGGTATTTAAACTCACTCCCTCTACAGGTGTTAACTTGTACAATTACAATGTCATCTGCAGTTAAGAGTCCACAGACACTCCTGCCTGACCTCTCAAAGCAAATATCACATCTGTATAGCTCCTTTTAAGTATGAAGCCACACTACTAATCACCGATCATCACCTCAGTCTTATTTAAACATGACCAAAAGGTTCAAGTAATGAAGGCACGGTTATATTCAAGAAAAAATCCCCATGAACCAAAACCCCTGGCTTCAGACTGCTCTTAATTCATTTTCTGCTCTTAGTTATGAACGTCAGCAAGAGGGGATCTTCCAAATATGGTCATCTCAGCACAGAAGCCCCACCCACCTGCTACTAATCATATCTTCTGTTTGCAAGAGGCAACCAATCATTAGAATAGAAGGGAGCTAAAGGAGCATGTTTAAGTCTGGGTGAACAGGGTGGTTCAGTATGAAAATAAATAAGGATTATTTTTAACTGTGAATCATCCAAAGCTACTCCAGACAAGAAATGCATGTAAACAAAAACATCCCAGCAGACAATGTGATAACCAATTAAAGTTTATTCTTTTTTTTTTTTAATTCTCGGTACATTCAGCGCTTGTAGGAGGAAAAAGCAACAAAATCAGTTTTAAACTAAAAAAAGAAAATTTTAAAATTCTAACCATTACTCTATTAGAAGATAAAGATTTTTTATTTTCACCTCCTCTTAAATATAAGATTGAAGGATCAGAGGAGGCGTTTTCAAATAGACATCAGTGCAGGGAAGGTCAGCTTCCCATAATCATCTGAGTATTTCATATCTTCTCCTTCTCATCCCACAAAAGGACAAAGTTAGGCATAATGCCACATCTCTCTAACACTACTGTCGCAGTGTCGAGACGTCACTCGCACAACAAGCCTTCAAAGGCTGAAGAAATAAACATGATTCCTCAAATTTCCAAGAAAACAAAATTAACTTATATCAACAAAGGTCGCCCATAAAGGTACATTAAAAAAAACAACAACAAAACAAAGATAAAGAAAAAATGTTTTGTGCTGAAGAGGAGAACATTAAAACTGATCCTAGAAAATATGTGAAGGTCAGGGATCTATTTTGGACTGGTTTTATTACAGGGCTGAGGAGGAAGGAACTGTGCACCCGCAGAACTAAAATAATGAGGCGGGCTCCCAAAACCTCAGTGGGACAAAAAAATGAAGAGGCGAGCCAGAAAACTACCGCCCTTCTTCTTTTCTTCAATCAAAGGGGAACCGACAGCACTGAAACAGAGACGAGGAGGAAACGCTACTCTCTACAGGAGGAAGGAGCCGGTGTTCTGCTGGAAGACGGAAAGAGAACGGAGGAGGAGGGGAGCGCGATGAACCGTCATGTTTCTGCAAAGGAATTTGTTAAAAAGATGGGGAGTGGGGTGGGTGGCAGAAGTGTGTGGAAGACAACGCTGGTGTCATAGTGGACGAATTCAAGCACAGTGGGGGCAGGTAGGGGAGGAGCAGACACCGAAACACCCCTGCCAGTGCCAGCCCGCTGCGTCCTCAGCTACACTGCTTCCCTCTCCAGCTTTTCCTGCGGCCTTCGTCCATCCCTCAGCGGCGCCTGTCCCTCGGGTTGCTCCGACTACGAGACCGCCGTCCACTAGCAGCGCCCGGCGAAGGTCGTCGGGGCCGGTGGCTGCCATCCCTCTTCTTGTCCCCCTCACGGTCCCGATCTCTGTCTCGGCCCCGCTCTCTGTCTCCGTCAGCGCCTCGCCCGGCTGCTCCGCCGCTCGTCGCCACGCTGCCATCCTTCTCCCGGCCCTTCAGCCTTTCCTTCTCCTCCTCGCGTTTCTTCTCCTCCTCTTGCAGTTCCTTATGCCTTCGCTCGCGCTCCTTTTGTCGCTCTGTGCGATCCAAAAGCCTCTGCGCCACCTGAGAGGGGGCACAAACACGGCGCACTGTTCAGGTGCAAGTACAACCACACCAGTCACTCGACACTAAATGTCAACATGTGAAGGACCAACCTGCTCCTCGGTGAGGGGAAGCCAGTATATACACGGAGCTGTTTTGGTCTTGAGGAACAAGTCGTCTAACAGTTTGGCTGGAGGTTCATCTGCCTTCTCTGTCAGTGAGGAAACAGAACCAGGCTGTTACACATGGAAACCTGAGCGCAAATATACATGTGATTAAAGTTGTGACTCACAGACCACACAGCAAACACTGCTGCACAGTTGGGGGATGTGGGGTTGCTTGTGTTTATCAACTTTGGGTATTGCATATGAGTAAAGGGCTCGCTGGGAAAGAAATCTTAGTTACTTTGCCAAATTGTGCACCTTTAGATTTTATTTAAAGCAGAATGGGAGGCAGAGCCTTCAGCTTTCAGGTCCCTCTTCTGTGGAACCAGCTCCCAGTTTGGATTCAGGAAACAGACACCATCTCTAATGTCAAGATCAAGCTTAAAACTTTCCTTTTTCATAAAGCAGCAAAGGCTCCTGGCAATTTCCCATGATGCATTGTGTTTCTTCTTCACTCTGTGTTTATACATCACTCTGCTTTTAATCAATAGTTATTGTTAATCTCTGGCTATCTTCCAGTGTGTCTTTTGTCCTGTCTTCTTCCTCTCACCTCAACCAATAGCGGGAGATGGCTAACTCTCCCTGAGCCTGAATCTGCCGGAGGTTTCTTCCTGTGAAAAGGGAGTTTTTCTTTCTACTGTTGCCAGGTGTTTGCTCAAAGCTGGTCATCTGATTGTTGAGGTTTTCTCTGTATTATTACAATATAAAGCCCCGTAAGACATTCACACCAATGGCCTACTGGAGGTGGTGCTGTATAAATATAGTTGAACTCAACCCCCCTCCCATTCTGACCATTTTCACTTGTGATTTCATCACAAACCTTAAACTCACAAAGTGGAAACATCAATCTAATAAAACAGAGATTTGGATCCCTGTGAAAAAATTAAGCTTTCCCAACGCTGCCAAACTTGTGTCATCAATCCAGTCCAATTATTTTCTTCCCCACATTCAGAAGCCAATCAGCTTCTGCTCCCTGTTCTTTGAATCTCTTCCATCACTCCGCCTTTCACCTCCATCTCCACCTCATCCTGGCCACCACCAAAGTCCAATTCCTCCCACTGCTGGGACTCAGCTCAGCTGTGTAGCTTAATTTGAGTCTAATTGACAAATTATTTATCACAAGCTCTGAACTTCAGTAAATCATGTTCAGTTATCTCCACTGATCTCTCCTTACCGTAGCGTTTTTTTGGTTTGTTTTTCCAAATGCAGGGTAGGACACAGATAAGTGGACCTGTGCAAATGGTTAGATATTTACAGGAGTGAGCCAAATGCAGCAGGAGTGCAGGGAGCAGTGTAGAGCTGCACAAAGAGATGGACACTGAAGCGTTAATGAGCCAATTTCTCAAAAGCCTCAGATTCTTTGAACCAGCTCCCAGATCACTCTGCTTCTTTTTAAATACATGAAGCTCATTTCATCCCCAAAAGTGACACAGTCGGGAAGCTTTCCGTGTTGATTAATTAATCATTACTGTCTGTTTCAGTAAGGTGTACTTGGATTAAACTCCCCCCTCCCCCACTGTGATACTCTTAGTGAGTTGTCTTACCCTTCTTATCAGTCTTCCTCTCCTTGCTCTTGGCCCTCTCTCTCCTCTTCCTGTCTCTGTCTCTGGATCTAGATCGTCGTCCATCCTCTCCCGGCCGTGCAAATTCCCGCACTTTATCCCGGTCCCATTCCCGCTCGCCTCGCGCCCTCTCTCGGCGCTGCATCTCCCTTTCTCGCTCTGCCCACAGATCCCGTACACCTCTGTCTCGCTCGCGTTCACGCTCACGTTCCCTGTCTCTGTCCCTGTCTCGTTCTCTGTCTCGCTCAGGCATCAGAGGGGGCAGCCGGATCGGTGGGGCAGCGGGCGGGGGAACAGGCTCCTCCTCTTTGTCTGGCTTCAGGACACCTTTGTGAAAGTCCAGCTGTTTGAAAACATAAGCAGGCAGGTTAAAGAGTAGCTGTGGAGAGATTATTAAATGCACACAAAGGTGCATTTATAGGTTTATTTTTTAAAACACCTCAATATTAGACTGCAACCAGTGAGGTCAAGTTATTTCTACTCACTAGAAGTTAAAGAAGAGGTAATAGCGAAGCCCTATTTTTCCTCAGTACATTAAAAGTAGCAGAAAAATGATCCATTATAATAAAATGAGCTCAAACCATGTTAAGGCTGGACTGTCCTCGCCACCACCCAATGTGAAGTCTTCAAGTTTTGTGTGTGCTGAAAGCAGTGCATTTTTATTTGTGGCATTTCTGGCTTGTTATTACCTCAGCCTGCTCACAGAAGTCCACGTTGAGGACCTTGGGATTGCTCGTAGGCCACTTGACTCTGTGGAGGGCAGCTCTGGTAGCGACAGCCTCGTCTGTTGTAGCGTACTACGAGGGTAGGAGGAAAGGAAACAGAGAGAAAACAACCCAATCACATCTCAGCCAACACAAGCTGTGAAAACAGGCAACGGCACAAACAGATGGAAGCAGATGGATGAGAATGCAGAGGTCAAAAATATTATGCAAATGTTCCTTGTTGAATTTTCTAACATATATTTGCAAAAACAAATTATCGAGCCGTTTGACAGATGCTGATTAGGAAACAATATACTTTAGAAACTGAGCGCTGCATAATTCCACATGTAGCTTGTTAACCACATGCATCCACTCCTGATGCAGTGAAACGGTTCATTTGGCAATACGTACTGTGACATAGCAGTGAGACTTTATCTTGTCAATCCAAAAGCCCTCTTCCACTACGCTCCCTGTACGGTTCAGCAGCTCCTTCAGCTGGCCCAGGGTGAAAGGTCGCACCTGTTGGACAAAAAAAAAAAAAAAAAGATTCAGACTTGAAGACATACTTTAATGATGGTCTGGTAAAGAAAGCCCTACCAATATATTATTTTTTTAATCGTTTTATGAAATGTAATCTGTATTTTCACCGCTTTCAGCTGTATTACAGATTAAAGCTGCAGCATATTAAACAGGGGAATGCCCTAAGGTCACAGCTCAGACAATAACCCTTTTGAATTTAGGTAACGTTCTCCTCTAGTGCCACCATCAGGCCAAACAGCATATTTTTTCCCACTTGACGATCAAAGACGGCCATTTCTCGGTTTGACATCTGCTTACACCGTCAGCTCCTGTGTTTCTAAAGTGTAAGGCCACCTGAGATTACTGAGCCCTGGTGACCAACGTATAACCCACATATGACGCAAGCAACAAAAATCTCCAAATGGCAGTGATTAAATGTGTAACGTCTAGTCTTGTCACAGTCTGTTAAGTCATGCTCTGTGCCCCTGACTTAAGCTGATGCCTGACTACAACCTTAACACCTGGGTAAGCATTCCTGTCTGTAATTATGGGAAAGACGGTGATGATCATGTGATTACCACTGGCATACAATATATCCCATTCATGGAAAACTACAAAAGTTTAACTCTTGAACCTGGTATAAACACACGATTAAGAGGGGAATTTTACAGATTGGGGAGGTGTGTGTGTGGTAACAAACCCACCAGGTTTGTCACATGGATGATGTTTGACACTTTTCCACGAGGTGGTGAGGGCTGCCTGGTTGTGCGGACGGGATCGTCGATCGTGACGGACACACCGGACTTCTGTTGACTTATGGAGCGACGCACCAGGCTGTCGCTGGGGGTAACTGTTGGAAAAAAAATGAGAAAGAGCCAGGAAGAGTGAGAGGGAATCACTGGAATGTTGCCACAGGCATGACGGAAAGCTGGAGGTAGCAATTAATTATAGCAATTAAGAATCCACAAACTTTCACCTTTCTTCGCTTCCCCGTCGAGGCTGACAGACGTCTGTGTTTCTGGGGCGTCCTCGGAAAGACTGCTCTTCCTGTTGTCTCTGGAAGTCCGACGTGGTTTCTCTGTCTCCATTTTCTCCACCTCCTCTTCTTCTTCTTCTTCTTCCTTTGTCTGTCCATTTTCCTGGCTGCTACCTGGGACAACCTGGAGAGGAAAAAAAGCCCAAAACAAAACAGGAACATGAAGAGAAGCCTTGTAGTTTCCAAAGTATTTCACTCAACGCCACCTACAGGCGTTCCCTTACCTGTGTGACGGTGCGTCGGATCTTGAGGCCTTTGTCTGGGTCGCTTCTGCTGGCATCCGGGTTCTCCTCATCACCAGACAACTGCAGCTCCTCTGGGTGAAGATCCACGACTGCCTCCTGGTTCACTTTGATGTCGGGGATCAAAGACTGAAGCGTAGAGATGTGGACAGGAGAAAAGAGATAAAAGAGAAAAAGAATTATGTTAATGTGGGAACATCTGACAGCTTCTCACACATTCTATTCAAATTTCCAAATTTTCAATTTCCTTACACAATTGTTTGATAATATGACACACCTCACAGCAGCAGTCGAGTGTAAAATGTAGGTGAAGCTTCCACCAAATGAAAACAATAAGAACACCTCATGATAAATCACTCTTTCCAATTTAAAACGGAAAATCTTCCCAAAATAAGTCATCACAATGTCAGAAGTGCTGGGTGTGTCTTCACTTTGAACAAGAATGATCATGTAAGTTTTGATCCGGAGCCAGAAAAAAAAAAACGCTTCACTTCAATCAGAAACTTCTAAAAAAATAAAGTGTTCTTTCTTCTTACACCACCTTTTATAACCTTCACTTCTCTACTATCTGTTGGATGCCAGGTGCTCATCCCTGTGCTGTGTTGGTACCTTCAGGGAGTCCGTTGTAATGCTGATGGAGGGCTTCTTAGCAGTGACGGCCGTGCTGGAACCCCATCGCCTCTTTCTCCCCGCTGCGGTTCCCGTCTCAGTCTCTCCTGCTCCTCCGTCTGTGGTGGCGGGAGAAGTCTTACTGTCTGCAGGAGTTGGGGGAGAGAAAAAAAAAGTAATTTATCATCATGAAAGTGAGCGATTTGGCTTCTGGTGAAAAGGATTTCACTGACAAGTTACTGCAAGCTCACAGCCTGAAAGCAGCAATGATTGTCCAAATGCTTTTACCCAAATTGTTTTGGCAATGGTGGCAGTAAGTAATTTAGGACAAAATTCAGAAATGTAATTGAGAGATTAAACAATTTCCTTAACAATCTTCTAATACTGGACCATTTTTGTTTTGGCTTGCTTCCACAGAGAGTCTGCTAGAAAGCCTCTGCACACCTGCTTTCTCCTAACACAGAGCTAACAGGCAGCACTTTTTAAAGAGAGGAGACTAGGAATCCTGTAGTGGATAAAGGCAAAGTGCATTTCTGAGGAAACAAGCATGGACAGTATCCCTGCTGTAGCGTGTTGAAATTGGAGAGACCAGTGAGTAATTTTTTTTTAAACCCACTCTGAGTCAAACTAGCACACCATTTCATTTCATTATCATTTCTTAATCACTGTGCTGCTACCAGAGCTATTAGGTGTGAACGGAAAACAAAGGATGTCATGTTGTTTTAATACCATCAACGCTACGATCCAACAGAGACTACATTCATTGGTGTACAGCACACACCGCAGAGGAGCAGCTGTCTCATCTCCAAGATATAACAGGGTTTCATCAGCTGTTCATTTCAAATATGGCAAAACCTTCAGTCACTGAGGTAAACGTAGACTTCTATGTTTTTCCTACTGACGTCAGTGCAGTTTTCCTCAATCTAAAGCTGTACTATTTAAAGTTTGTTCATGTAACAAGTGACGTGGAAACAGTTGACAACTAAATTTATTTTTGGTGTATGATCCAATCGCAATCAAGTGATCAAGTGTGGTGGGGTTTTTTTTTGTGGTATGGACTAAATCTGGGATTTTGGCCCTTATTACAGGTTACTACATATAACCAATAGTGCAGGGAGATACTGTATAATAGTTTGGTGATAGCAGAACGCCATATGTGCCACGTTCCTTCTGTATTTCCTGGCAGGCTCTTTATCTGCTGACATCTGACAGATTTTTCACATGCACGTTTTAAAAAAAAAAAAATCTGTCTTCTGATGGAAAGACTAAGTCTGCTTTTAGGTCCCATAATAAGCAGGCTATGACAGTAATATCCGACACAGTCTTAGTAATCAGCGCACACTCACATTCAGAACGACAGTCATGCTCAAAAAACGCGAGGAACTGCGTTTCCAAGTAGGGTTAGGTTGTTTTTTTAATGTCCACACCTGCATGATGAAGTAGCGGTGCTCACAATCACCAGGTTTAGCCGGAAGATTTAAAGATCCTTTAATGCAGGGGTGTCAAACTCAAATACACAGTGGGCCAAAACTCAAAACTGGAACAAAGTCGCGGGCTAACGTTAATATTTATTGAAATATATTTAATCCTCCAGATATAGGAATGAATCTTTTCTTATGGACTCAAACACATTTTTCTGAAAAACTGAATATGGAACAAGCAAAGCTTAATACTAAACAATATATATATTAGCTGTATAATACCAGTAGGCCAGCTCTAATAGTAATTTGGTTTGGCTTCGCGGGCCAAATGTAATTAGGCTGCGGGCCAAATTTGGCCCGCGGGCCAGAGTTTGACACCTATGCTTTAACGGGTTTTTAAGACTCTCTTATCTTTCTGATTTAATTTTACACTACAAACTCTCCAGAGCCCTCAGGTCCTCTGCTAGGAGACAGTCCCTAAAATTAGAACCAAGACTCACGGAGAGGTATCTTTTAGTTATTATGTTAGTTATTATGCTCCGGGTTTATGGAACAGTCTACCTGAAGACCTGAAGGCTGCCGAAACTGTTGAGATGTTTAATACAAAACTCAAGACCTTCCTTTTTTTAACACGCCTGGTTAAGGTTTTTGTGTCAGTTTTATTTATTTTAATTTTTATTTATTTTGATTTTCATTTAATTATTTTTATTATACTTTATATTTACCCTTTACTTATTTTTTTCTTCTCTGTATGATAGGTGGGTGTCTAATGTGTAGACGTGGGTGTGTAGGAGGGGTGTTGAGAGAGTGCAGAGAAGGTGGTGTATGTGTGTATTTCAGTTTATTTTCTGCATCTTAATGCATAAAAATTCCTATAAAAATAAAGTTTTGATTGACTGAGGAGGCCAGGTGAGGGGAAGCCAATTGGAAGAAGTTCCCATCAGTTTGAATGTGGATAAACAGAAGTGCTATGTAGGATAAATCCATGGAGCTATGGTAGTCGAGTCCAAGAATAACCAGATAATGTGCTGAAATAAAAAAGGAAACTTGTGTACTGCAGTGTTTTTCCTGATTAGATGTTATTACACAGAGTTTACTTTTGCCATCTTGCTCATGCAAGTACACCGCTTAAAAGAAAAAAGAAAAAAAAAAGTGTCTAATCTTTCACTTTAAATCCTGCTCAATCTATCGTCATGTATCCTGTAACATGGGTAAGGTTTCTGGTCCAGGATTCCAGGAAAAACGATAAAACTGGTATACTTACTGGTCAGGGATATCTTGCGAGCAGCAAAAGCCTTAGGGGTGGTGCTCTGGAAAGAGAGAGAGACAGAAAAAAAACATACAGAAACCCCAGGGGTGCGGGGTGAGATGAGAACCGGGAGTCCAGACCCAAACAGGCATCAACAGAGACGAGGTGAAACAGGAAAAGTGGAGGAGGGGTGGGGGGACGAGGGGGTTAAAGTAACAGAAGCCCGGAGGCTCTAATTGTATTACATTAAAAATAAAAAATCTCTGGTTTATACCAAGAGGCTCCAGACACATTTCTGCCATCCACCTCTGCTCAGAGCCGCTGAGATAAATCTTTATGCTTCTTCACTTCTACATGCGTTTGACAGCAATATGGACTTTAAGAGCAAAGCAACTACAGGATCAGTATTAGGACACAAGTAGGGCAGCAAGATGGTGTCTATCTGCAGACTAAAGTCACAAGTAAGTCTTAGTAAACTAAAACAATTCTTCAGACACCAAAAAAAATTGGTGCCAACATTACATACTGTGGCAAAGTTGTGAAGTTTCAGAGGCTTCCTAACTTTACACACACTACTGCTGATGTAACGAGAAAGAGCTCGCGTTACTTTAGCAGCGATAATAAGTGAATGTAGAAGTATGTAAAGTCATGTTTACTAGCTTTCTACATGCAAAATAATTATTATTACAATAAGAAACACCCTACAAATATGTTTCACAATGACTACAGCTGATAGGATTGCAAATGTTCCACACAAACCCAACTATGGTCCTGACAGAACGAACACATTCAAATCACTGTTTTCGATTTAAAAGAGTTTCGCCATGTTTCAGGTTTTGATCAGTAGATGGCAGGAAGTGCAGGACCTTTGCTTCCTAAATAAACCGTATGAAGTGGCTAGTGGCTTCCTGACAGTTTCATTAATTCCATTTTGTGCTGAGGGAAACGTTACTGATCTGTGTTCTTCGACAGCACTATATTACTTAATTATCTCTAGATATTTTGCAGTGTGCAGGTAAACAAAATAAAACCCCAAATGCAAATACATAAGGGTATATTTTGTTTGCCCTCTTGTGGCTGCAAATTTGAATGGTTTGAACTTGTGTGGCTTTTTGTAACTATTATTCTGCGTTTACAGGGTGCTGATGCTGCTAATGCACTCGATAAGCATTAAGGTAATGGTGTGTAGCTGAGTCAAGTGGTGCAATTGAATGATGGTAAAATATTAGTGCTAATGAGCAGAGGTGGAAAACCAAGTGCTGAAGACGTACTAATCTGTAGCAGAACTATCAATACTGCAGTTGTAATTCACCTTAAAGAATGCATCATATTAACAAAAGGCTATTGCAGATCCACAGTCTGTGTTTAAATGTATACAGAGCACTCTCGGCTTGATGTAAACATATCAAATTGAACTGCAGTACACATGACAGTTCCAGAATTTTGGACTAAATTACAAGAGGAGGAAAAAAATATTTTATACACTAACTCCTGTCAAATATTTACACATTTTTAAATAGAGGTATAATGACAAGTCATTTCCTGGTACCATTTAACACCTGATTCCTTACTGGCCCAACCTCACGACAGTGTGCACTGTATCTAGGCAACAAGGATCCAATCAGAGAAGGCAGAGAAGTGAGGGCAGGGCTCGATTTGAGAGTGCAGATTAGCCACCAGGCAGGAACTGATCACCAGATTGGACTTTTTTTCTGGGGAGGACTTTTCTTGACTGACTGCTGGTCACACAGTCACGATTCAGTCTTTTTGAGGGGGGTGGCAGAGGTTTCAGAGCGTCTCTGTGGACTCTGACGGAGTCAGGGGAGGGATGTAGGTTTACTTTGTTAGAGTCCAGGATCTGTGACGTACATCTGATGAGTCTTTTGTTAACGCTTGAGGCTAGTGTCTTTCATTTCCATTGGTGCTTACATATTCTCCATTCCCCGTGGATACTTGGGAAAAAAATGGGATTTTCAACATGATAACCCCAGATTGTCTGTGATGCCTTCCAGCTCTTTTTTACCCATTAGGTTTCCGTAGGTTTCCAAGTATGCAGCGAGAGTCTTACGCTTGCTTTGAGTTCACCGCACAGAAGATCAGAATCAAGTCTCTTAACAGGAATAAAGATGGAAAAAAAATAATCCAGTCTTTGTTGAACTGCAATCCACGGCTGTAGTCAAAGACAGAGGGCTCATAGCAGTGCTAGCATGACTCCCCCCACACACTCGCATGAAACCATGCAAAAAAAATTTACCAGGGCCAAGCTGTGGGTGTAGCGAAGAGATGGATACATAAATAAATACGTAACAGCAACAACCGCAGGAGTCCATCTGCAAGGTCCACAGTAGAGAGAGAATATCACAATGTCACGGTGAGACATCCACTGAGTCACACTGGTGCTCACTGCAGGGAAAGAACGGGCAGCAGTTTGTGGAGCAGATCCACCCTTCCTGGCAAAGCGTAGATGATCAATACAACCACAGAAAAAGTGCATCACTGTGGTCAGATTACTTGTCCTTGGACAGATGTCTTTAAAAGTCTCTCTGTGTCTTTACTAAACTGGAACCATTCAGGAAAACTGTTGTGATCTTAGCTCAATATGAGTCCCATTTGAAAGGTGTGCCACACTGTCAAGGCAGATGATAGCTGCAGGCTTTACAAAACCAGAAATCCAGATGTGTCACATCCATAGATTTTTGTCTTATCCACAAAGTTGTCCAACAAAAACAAAAGAAAAAAAGCCCATGGGTTGTTGCTTACTAGCAGATTGTCTTAGTTGCTCCATTTGAAAGAGTCTTAAAACCCAAAACGGCGACAGCAGCATTAATTAGCAGTTACTGCAACAGTTCTCAGTCCAAAGTCATTACTCCACTCCACAAGCAGAGGGCAGCGTGGGAACAGAGGAAGCATCAAAAACCAAACTGGAGAACTGAAGTTTTGTCTGGATTTTGGAGGACAACACTTGCAGACTGTGTTTATCCTCAAAATGGCAGAAAGGGCTAGGGAGAGGGATACAGAGCATCAGACACCCTCCCCCTCCTTTAACCCTTCATTCATCACCACCACACAGTCCAGTCCAGAACAGAGAGCAGGCTTCCACGCCCTGTGGCTGCCGCTGCTGTCGGTGGTGCTCTGATGCAAGCTCCCATTACTGCTGGCTGACAGGAGGCCTTGCAGGCTGACGCTTTACTCAGTGCCATGGGGTTGCAGACTCTGGGCCTAACTCAGGTACCAGCGACGCACTTGGGCATAGCGGGACAGGACTTGTAGGAGAAGTAGGAGGAGGAGTGGAGGAGGTGTTGGTGGTGTTGTTGGTGGTAGTAGTAGTAGTACGCAGCAGGTACCAATAGGGGCAATGGAAGAGGCATGGGCACCTTCATAACAAAGCAATCAATGGGGTTTTAAACAGCAATCACACCATAAATATATATAGTGAGAGAGAAGTGTTCATTATGGGATACAAAGGCAAAAGATGAAAAGAGGTGGAGATAGACAGTGAGAGAGAGAGAGAGTGAATAAGACAAAAAGGGAGGCAGCTTGAAAGGAGCAAGAAAGAGGACAAAGGGAGATGAGAAACAGGGTGGAAGAAACAGCAGAAACAAGCCCTGATGTATCTCTACACACAATGTCAGGGTCCATTATTCATGCAAACCCAAAGGGGGAAAACAAAACCCACAAATACACACTCACATTGAAAAAGCGATAACAACTTCAAACTGCACAGAAGCTCACCAGAAAATCTAATTCGAGCACTTTAGATGGGCTGGAGTGTAATGCATGATTGTCCTTTCTAATGTTTCTGAGGGCGATGGATGAAAGCTTTATCCGACAAACGGGAGCTTTGTTAGCACTATCAACAATTCTCTGTGGTATAATTAGACTATAATGGTGGCAGTACTTGTAAAAATGTTGTCTGATGTGATGATGCCTCTTAAAGACCCTGACACACCACGTGCAAGAACTTGTGCTGAGAAAGAAGTTATATATCAAATTTAATAGGAAACAAACTTAATGAGAATACTTAACAAAAAGTGACAATCGAGTAACTTTTAAAATAGTTTCTTACAAAAGGAAACAGGCAAAGAAACAGCTGTGGACACGATGGACAAGTAGTCCATTCTATTGTGCTTTCTTGATGGATATATGCATTGTAGTTGAAGATGTCCACACGCAGCCTCATATTCATCTGATGGTGATCAAACCAGACCCAACCAGACCCTTGTCACAACTGAGGGAGTAACTACAGCAATGTCAAGTGGGTCACTGTCAACTTGGTGTGTCAGGATCTTTAGATGTTTAAGGCCATTACCTCACCCCACCCACACACACACACACACGGATATATAAGCATGCACTCTCTGCAGCATGGATATCTATTTTAAACACAGTATAACCATCAATACTTTCATTCCAGCAGCTTTTACCACTTAATGTACCTCTGCAGGGCCCACACAAACAATGGACATGTGTGAGAGATCATCTAAATGAATGAGCTTGTTATGAAATATTAGTTGAATTAAAAGCAGATGGAAGGGATGAGGTGATTCCTATTTAACCCTGGACCCAATTCCAACTCAACCCCAGGTCATTCACACTAAACATTTGTGCAAAAAATTGAGTGATTTGTCTATTACGATGCTTTAACTGATGAACACACTGTAAAGTCAGATTTAATCAAAGGCGAAAAATACATTAACGCCTGCAAAGAAACTGGGGTGTGTTGGTTTTGAGTAACCCATCCTTAAATTACACTGATAATTAAACATGCTTGTATATGAGTGAGGATGCAGGTTAGTGGGAGACAGGAAAAGACCCAGGCTCCTACACCCTCCCAGTGACCTTACCTCCTCATGGCGGCCCTCACTGTTCTCAGGCTCAGCCCCGGAGGCTGGCTGCTGGTCCATGGAGCTCTCCGAATCTGGTTCCACCTCCGTCACGGCGGCTGCACTGGGCTCCGACACCTCCCTGCAGGAGGAAAACAGTGGAAGAAAGGATAAGAGTGAAGGTTATTTCCATGAAAAAAACCTCACATTGACCATAACTACACAATCAATTATAATAAACACATAGGCAACTTACAGTCCAAGCCGTAAACATTTAGCCAGTGACAGTTTTTTTTTAAATTTTGTTTCTGTAAACCACCCCAGTGGATATGAAATGCATACTTTTAGCTTTCATGAAGGGGGTTTTACAAGGTTAACATATTAACCGTTTAGGGATTACAGAGTCTTTAAAACATTTAATGTCTGACATTTATGTTGTCACATCCAGCTTTGCATAAACGTCTAGAAAGTCTCAGATTTGCAACATGCGTGAAAACAGCTGGTGAATCTCCTGGGATCGAGGAGGGGTTCACACACATACACGGTGAAACCGAGAGCAGAGAGAAACTACTGTGACCATAAATTACAGTTAAAAAAAAAGAAATTCCCAGTATTATTTTTATTTGATTGCTGGGGAAGGATGTCCCACATGGCCACATTTTAACAAGCATAGAAAGTAACCAGTGCTGAGGCTCCAATCAAAGACAACTGAGACAGAAATGAGTCCGGCAGCTATTAATGTCTAAGCTGTTGAGGCCTGGGCAGTGTTAGGGTTTGTATAATAGGAGAAAAAACAATGTGTAGGAAAAGAGAGGAAGGGTGGTGAAGGCCAGTGATCTGGGTCACTCCTGCTATAAATAACTCACCAGCTAACTGACACCCAGGGTCACAAACCTTTCTCAGACTAACTCATACTCAGACATAACCTCACAGAAGACTGTGTGTGGTCTTCATCTTATCCATCTGGATCATTGTGGGGGTAAAGAAAAGTATAACAACACCTCTGATTCAACCAATAAAAGCCATGAACTGCGGTTAATGGAGTCGGACCTCACACAGTCAAATGCTTCCCCTCATGTTGTGATATTTTATTACTCATATCTCAGATGAAGATAAAAACAGGAGATGGCATCATTATATTTTTAGCTACCCCCTCAACTCCCCCAACCAGCATTATCAGAAGCCGCCTCCGCTGCCTCCATGTGATGCCACGGGCAGCGAGGCAGCACCCTGTAGGTGGGAGAATCACATCCTGTAGCATCCTTCACTCTAATCACCGTGCTCATCACCCACTGCTGTTCGCATGCTTATTTGCATTATATGTAACAGGACACACTGAAAAATGCTTCTCAATACTAAAAAACCTGAAGGCAACAAAAAGCCTGTTCAAGATGCAAAAATCTCCAACACGTTTAGGCACTAGTTCAATGCCATTTATTCAACAGCCTGTGCAGAAAAACAGCAGTGATAGCTATAACCTCCAGAAAGAAACAAACAAATATGAGCAGTGCATGTGATGTGTGTTACATGTTTTTAATTCACTAATTATTGAGGAAAAGAATAAAAGTTGCCTATTAAATCTTTAAGAATAAAGTAATGTGTGTCTATTCCAAAAATACTTATTCGATCATTATAAAAGGCTACAGGATGAAACTCCTTCATTTTTGTTTGTTATCCACACATGTGACTCATTGATTAGTTTGTTAATGCCAAAAATATGAATCATGGTTATAGGATTGTGGGTCAGTATTAAAACAACTTATTTAACAAAAAAAACCAAACAATTAACTTAATTAGCATTTATTACTAGGCAAAAAAGACTTTAATGGGTTCAGCTTTAAATCTAATTTACACGAGATAAAATGAAAAATAAAAACTGGCGTATTTTTGACTCTAAAGCCCATCTCACAAGGGCAACGATCACGTGAAGATGGAGGTGGTAGAAAACACAGGGTCATCTCCTTCAGGTTCACCTACACAAATCTCTTTGTGACTTCTACTTCATCTACACAGATCTGGCCGACCAAAGTCTTTCTGATATCTTAACCTGCACTAAACTAAACAGCAAGCAAGTCTGAAGGACAGTGTTTGAAGAACAGGGTCATATTGGGTATATAACGCATGAAGGAAAAGCTTTTTTCAATCATTTTGTTTTCAATATATTTGGAAGGTTTTACACCCATAGTCACTTTGGGTGAGTCACTTTTACCAAAAGGCATCAAAGAACCCCTTCAGCGAGGTGTTAGCTGTGGGTCTACACATTCAAATCCATGTCTTTTAAAGTGACAACAATCTCGCTATAATCCAACAATACTTACTCAAACATTCTCACAAGTCTTGGTTAAAGACAGACAAATCTTAGCTTTGCACATTCTCCATGACATGTAAGACAACCAGTGTTAAGTTTTACTGCATCTTTTAGAGGAAGGGCTGTAATGTTAGTCTCAGTACTGAAATCTACCCAGGGCAACAGCAGAACCGGTTTCACCTCTTCTTCTTGAGATTAGTCACCAGCAGGACAGTCATGAAGACGACAGCATTCCCTTTCCTCCACACAACACACAGACTACACATTTGCTCTAGGTGTTGGTTTCATTGTCTACGGGTGTGTGGGCAAGGCCAGAGGAACACCTGCATCGGCTATAAAGGGAAGACAGATGTCAGCTAGAAATACAACCCCCGCTTAAGATCTTAAGACGAATGACCACAGAGAGAAAGAATGAGCAGCTTTTTCTTCTCAAGTAACACATTTAAAGCTCCCTCTCTCGCTACTCAATAATCTTGCAATAATGTCACCAGTCAGGAATGAGGAAGCCCGTTAAAAGGTGAGGAACAAGATCTGTAAAATGTTGAAGCATAACGTTTTTTCATATTAACGTTAAATGGATTTCTAAAAAAGCAAGCGGCTCAGGGCCAATTTAACAAAACATGGTTTCCAATCAAACTGGACATACAGTCAGATCCCAGGGGAGGAGAGCGAGAGTGCTGGTACCAGCTGGGACAATTTTATCACACCATAAGGGACCATTCACACTGACTCTACAGCTAACAGATGTCTGCTTTAATGATCTCCCTTGACAACAGTGAGATCATTAACAGCTACAGCAACACAAAGCCAAAAATGCAAATATTGTTCACTGTCATTTAAGCATCAAAATGCATGCGGAGATTAAACATAAGTGTGCTTTTAAAGAGATATTCTAAAACAAGAGGGGGGTGAAAGTCCTTTATCTTGGCTGCAAGCATGCCAGGAAAAATACGAGGTCAGAAGGAAAGATGGAAGAGGAGAAATCAATGTCCACATACTTCTCATCACATCCTGAAATCTGAGGACATTATTTATTCATCAATAGCTCCTTTAGTGCAAATTTAATTCAAGGATTGTTCAAAGAAAGGAGACCCCCACTTTCCCGCTCTGAAAAAAAAAGTCTTCCCTTGCTCCTTCACCCAACAAAAGGCTTTCACCGCCGTCCCCACCCCCGGTCCTCTTCACATGGGCGAACACGCTCATAACCAGGCCAATGTGGACACATGATATGATATTCATCAGCCGAGCAGGAGCTGCTAGCTTTTCGGCGCAAAACGACACGCCGAACCCGGATAACGTATCCCGGCAGATTTCTATTTAAGTGGTGTGAAAGTACAAACGGCAACCTGAAGCCTTGAATCGCCCTCTGGCTCCCTCTTACCCGTTTTTGTTGCCTTCGGACAGCATTATGGCCGGCCTTGAAAGGAAACCCCCGGGGATAAAAGATGACACCGTGCCGCTGGATGTTATTTCGGTCAGGCGCTGCTTGAAACCGGCAACGCGAAATTTAAAAAATATCCTGCTCGTATGTTTCAATTACTGATTAGCCATACACTGCGTCGGTATCAGGGATGCACTGCATGCATGACGGCCATGTTGGCTAGCGCGAAAGAGCAACGGCTACCTTCCGGTCTGAGATTTCCAAAATAAAAGCCCAATTTAACGCCCAACCTTGGCGCATATCGAAAGAAAAAGTATTTAAACTTTAACGCAGCACCAGAAAAGAAAACTACATAATATGTGCTACAAGAAGGAAACCATTAAGATATGTTTAGGTTTAAATGAATAACTTTTTAGATATGTGCCATTAGATGCCCATTAATTACATATAACACTCTTTATGTCACCAAGCAGGCTTAAAAATAATCTTTATCAATTAAACTACTAGTTTACTGGGATAAAACTCAAGTTGATTGCCATTACAAACATGCACACCAATTTATCTACCATCACACATGATTCTGAATTCTTTATGCATGAATAACTACTACAGCAATATAGTGTTTATATAGCAATAATTGCTTGACAATTACACAATAAACACTGTGTTTTAACCCTGGGTGTGACCAGAAGTGCCTTTCGGTAGCATGTTATACAGCCTTGTTATAGATATAGTAAAGCAAAATAAGCTGAAAGGCCTATTCCTCTTCAGTTTCCACTTTCATGTATAGGCCATCATAAACCTTGCTGACAGTAACATAATAGTATTGTGTGTATATATATATAATATGGCCCATCGTCTGTGCAGAAACATTGCACACAGCAACTGCATCGCTCCGGTGAGCCGAGATAAAGACACACAAAAAAAATGACATTATATTTTTCGGTTTGTGTTCTTCAGCCATTGTAATCATGAATAGTTTTTATACATTTTCAATAGCCCATAAGCACAGTGGCTATCACGTGCTGCAAGTACAGCACCTCACGTCAACTATCAGAAAATCAAACACACAAACACAAACAGGACATACTTTATCGTAGCCTCATATGACAACCAGAGTTGTGATTACAGGGTTGACCAGGTGCAAAAGATTTTCTGATTTTAACATGAGCAGCAGCTGTTGCAAGTTTGTGAAATACTGCACTAGGTGTTCGATGTGTGTATTTTTCTGTAGCGACCCAAACAACCCAAGCAGCTCAAAACTATGAGAGCAAGGGTTTTAATGAAGAGCTTTTAACTGTATTTTAATGGTTGTAAGAAGAACTTCTAATTGGTCAGGGTGCCTCACAACTGCTGCATATACCATCACAGGCCTGAGCACATGGCCAATAAGCTTGTCCAACATTGGCTATGCTGAACCCTGCCTGACCATATAACTATGAAATAGAATCACGATCTACGATACCCAAAACATCCTGTGATTTAAGTGAGGAAGACACAGTTATGAGGAGAGGAAACATGAAAGAAACAAGAACAAGAAGATGAAAATTGACCTGGACATCAGCAGCCAGTGAGCATCTCTTTGTAAATCCATCACCAGAATTAGTTACCAAACTCTGTGAGGTTATTCCTGAAAAGCGATTTATAAATCACTTTCAGAAATCTGGAATACAGGAATCAAAAAAATGGAACCACAAATTAAGTCCCGGTGTTTGTCTATTGTATGACAGGTTATTAAGCAAATTTTATGTTTGTATGGCATATTTAGCAATGCTTAATACAACTGATATAAAGAGGTGAGACAAGTGTTAACCGCCTTGTCTTGTAAACCATTTAACTGGTGAACTGAAAAGTTAAGCTATGTTGAAGAACGTAAAGCACTCATTTTAAGAGTGAGGGTTAGGATTGCTGTTCAGGTTTCATATATTTTAATAAAGGTTGCTTACCTTTTGGAAAGGTGTGGTGTCTCTGCCCCTTTACTCGGGTCAGCTTTTTTCTCACCATCTGCTTCTTGGTCCACCTTCTGTGAGATGATTCAAAATAAAAACAATAAAAAGCTATATAGAGAAAAGAGATTCAGCTTCAAAATGCTCTTCACTCTGAAGGTTAAATTTCTTCTAGTGCTACAGATAGTTCACGGTTTCTAACTATTCCCTGATATCCACAACAGTTTATTTACTAACCTTCAGCTTCCTGGCAGGTGGTGTTTTATCCTGAGAGGAGGACGATTGTGATGATCGTGACGACGAGTCTGATTTGGAGTCAGAATCTGATGAAGAACCTGAATCTTGGACCTCAGTCACCAGCTTCTTGTCTTCATCTGCCGTCTTCTGTTTCTTTTCCTGCTCCTCCTTTAGCCGTTTCTCCTCTCTTCTCTTCTCCTCCTCCTGTTGTTGTTTCTTCTCTTTTTCTCGTTCCTTCTCACGCTGTTTCCTCCCCTCCTCCATTCGTTTCCTCTCCTGTTCCTTCTCTTCTTCTAAGCGTTTCTTTTCTCTTTCCTGTTCTTCTTCCTTCCTTCTTTCTCTCTTCTGCTCCTGCTGTCTCTCCTTGTCCTCCCTCTCCTTCAGCTGCCTCTCTTCCTCCATCTTCCTGTCCTCTTGTTGCATCTTTGTCTCCCGTCCTGGCTGTGGGGATTCACTGGAAGACTCAGCAGTGGAGTGTGCAGTCTCTCCTGACACACCAGCCCCCTCTGACTCCATCTTGTGTACAAGCAGAGAAAGGGGCCCTGTCCCACGTTTCACGCGTGGTTCGGGACTGCTGGAACGAGAACTTGAGTCAGAATCTTGCCTCTGCACCTTGGAAGGTGGGAATGACACCACCCTTTGGCTGCGTCCAGCTTCTTCACGGTCATCTGGGTCTGGCGGGCTCTGCTTGGGAGTGTCAGGAAGGGGGAACAGATTAGGGGGTGGAGAGGGAGGAGGTGTGGGGTGGCGCAGTTGCATGGGGGTGTGGTGTACCTGTGGAGGTGGGATGTGCTGCGGAGGTTGAAGTTTGCGTTTGGATCTTCCAGCTGATGATGGGACGCTGGGTGGCATCTGCTGCGATGGGGCAGGTCCCCTGCTTCCCTTTCGGACCCCACCGGGACCAGGCCCCCAGTCCTCATCATCATCACTCTCATCATCACCATCATCACCTTCATCACTATCCTCATGGACATGGCTTGATGCTGAACCCCCAGCAGATCGGCTCAGGTGGAGCACAGAACGAGCCGATCCTGGTTCACTCGGTGCGGTGCCTTCCTTCTCCTGAGCTGGGGGTACTGCTGGGGGACAGTCGGGCTGTCCCAGAACGCGCACTGACAGGGAGGCGACTGCACGGGGAGGAGAGGGTGCTGGTGGCTCCTTGTGTCCTTGGTGAAAGGTGGCTCGCTGCATCCTAGCTCCTGGAGCGTCATGGGCCTCCTGGTGATGAAGGGTGGTGCCATGACCTGTCACTGAGTCTCCTGCCCCTCTCTCCTCAGGCCTGGCCAGAACCTGACGTGGCTGCGCACAGATAACTGAGTCAGTGGGAGACGAAACATGATGACTTAATTCTGCTGATGTATTTTTAAAAAAAAATGAGTTTAATCAGATTAAATCTGTAATCATTAGAAAAAAATAGTTTATATCATGCAAAAAGCACCATGCTATTATTTTTGTTTTGGTACACAGAATGTTGACAAATGCGGAAAATCTGATTCTTCTGTACCTTTCTGCTCCACAGGATAAAAGCTTTGTTTTCCTCGAGGGTACTGACCTTGTCAGAGGCATAGGAGGAGCTGTCATTGTCCTCCGAGTGTTCTTCATCCTCCTCAGGTACAGCTGGGCTCTCTGAGAGACAGAAGCACGAGGCAGAGGTTAAAAGTCGACCCCGGTCTGAGAATTATACTCCCAGGACATGCCTACTGGATCTCACACAAGCAAAACTTTTCTAACAATAACTTGTAATGATTTCTTTTCCTCACACCGAAAAAGAGAAATAAAAACTTGAATCGTTTTTTAGAGAAATTCTGTCTTAATGGCTGTGAAATCAGAGATTAGAGTGTAGTTTTTCCCATAGTGTGAAATGCTCATTTGACAAGCCACTGTAGGTTTTACACATTTATTTAAATGTTATTTTTAATTTTTAAGCACATAAAGTTAGGTAAGCAAAGACGTTTGACCACCAGGGAGTTTTTGCGAGTCGTCTGAGCTAAAGGACGGGCCAAGTGTGTGTTTGTGGTCTGAATCTTTTACCATCAGCGTCTTGCCCCTGCTGGGCCTCTCTCTCCAGTCTCTGGCAAAGGAGCTCTTGCTGCTTGGCCAGGTACTGCTTTATGAAGCTGTTTTGGCACATCTCCTCTCCTATCTGTAACACAGCGTTTTTAAAACAATGTGACATTGTGTCAAAACATCACCAGACTACTGCAGATTTTAAAATCTCCTACCTGAGAGTTGGGCTGCAGCCCACTGTGAGAGGACGATGTCTTCTGTAGGTTCTCCAGCATCAGAGCCTGATGGTAAGGAGGAGGGGAGGGGAATTCATTTAAATGTTAACGTAATGCCAGAATGAATATTAAAGAAAACTGTAAACCAGATACTAGAATTCTGAGTCCTCTAATTATAACGCTTGTTATACCTGTTGACTTTTTGTATATTTAAATATCGCATATAGGTTTGCATTTTGTGCACAACATTAAAAAGGCAGACCTAAACCCAATAATAATACTAAATGTGCCTACAATGTAAGATACTTAATAAAAAAGGGCACTTTAAGAATTGTAAAAAGAATTAACATAAATGCATGTATATTAACTTAATAGTCTATTAATCACATGCAATAAATTTATGACTAAAAAGCATCGTCACTCCTGAGCCACTTTATTAGGTACACCTGTTTAATTACTCATTGTCACAAACATCTAATCAGCCAATCACAACTCAGAGCATTTAGGCTTGCAGATATGATAAAGACAACTTGCTGAAGTTTAAACTGAACATCAAATGGGAAAGAATGGCAATTTAAGCGATTTTGAATGTAGCATGGTTGTTCAAGCCAGATTTTCCCACACAATCATCTCTAAGGTTTACAGAGAACGGTGTGGAAAAGGCAAAATATCCCGTAAGCAGCAGCAATGCCTCGACAGCAGAGGTCAGAACGGTGCTTCAAGCTGACAGGAAGCCAATGATTCCCTCAAATAACCACTTGTTACAATTGAGGTATGTAGAAGAGCATCTTAAATGCACAATATATCTAACTTTGAAGCAGATGGACTACAGCAACAGAAGACCACACCAGGTGTCACTCCTGTTAGCTAAGAACAGGAAACTGAGGCTACAATTCACATGTCTTACACAATAGATGACCAGAAAAACGTTTCCTGGTCTTATTGGACTTGCTTTCTGTTCCATTATATGCAAGGTAGGGTCAGAATTTGCTGTAAACAACATGAAAGCATGGATCCATCCTGGCTTGTAACAATGTTTTCGACTGGTGGTGGAGGTGTAATGGTGTGCAGGATATTTTGTGACACACTTTGGGCTTTTTATTACCAGCTGACCATTGTTTAAACACTATAGCCTACCTGAATATTTTCACTGCTCGTGTCCATCCCTTTATGACCGCTGTTTAGCCATTGTGTGATGGCTGCTTCCACAGGGATAACACACCGTGTCCAAAAGGTCAAATCATCTCAATCCGGTTTCTTGAAAATGACACTGAGTGTACTGTACTTAAAATGACCTACACTCTCACCACATCTCAATCCAATAGAATAACTCTGGGATTTTGTGAAATGGGAGATTGCCATTATGGATGTGCAGCAGACAAATATGCAGCAACTGTGTGAACTTATCTTGTCAATATAGACCAAAATCCCAGAGTAATGTTTCCAGCACCTTGTTGAATCTTTGGCAAGAAGAATCAAGAAATTCAAAAATGAAGCCCAACCCAGTACTAGCGCTGTCTAACTAATGAAGCATGCATGAGTCTCTCTTTATACATTCTCTATTGCCTAAATCCTAAAAGATCCAAGATGTTTGTTCGAAGTAAAGAGAAGACACTTTCCATCAGTGCTTTTTCTGTGCAAAGATAAACTCTGAATCCTGACTGAAGCGCTTCATATAAACACATTCATTCACCCTGTTGAAACCCCATCTGGCGTGTGGGGCTCAACAGGGTGCTAGTAAGGTGTACCTGATAAAGTAGTTAGTGAGTGTGTATTAAATTCTTTGACAAGAAAGGCACATAAAAAAAACTTTAGGCATCCTACACATCATTGTTTTGAATAATAATTTGAATATAGGTAAATCACAATAAAATTATTCTCCATCAACAAAGCCTTAAAGAGACTTTAAGAGCAACTCTATTGCTTTAATCTTATCAGCACCGTATTTTTTACTGTATGCATGCTGATATCAGTTTATTTTAATACAAACGCACGGTTTGAGTCAGATATGGGGAGTTTATATCGCAATCAAGAGGTGTTGCTTCACTATAATCTTATGATTAAAATAAATACATAAAGCAACGTATTATTTAAAAAAAGACCAATCAATTGGTAACATATTTTTTAAATGTGACTTTAGCGAAGGAGATGATCCCGGTTTTTAACGGTGAAAACGGCGTTTACAAAAATATAAGTTGAAGAAAATTTGAATGAAATAGCTGTTGGTTATGCGCGGAATGTGTTTACATCACGAGGCGCGCCCCCCGTAACCCTAATACACACGCGCACGCACACGCAAGCACGGTGCGCGCGCGGGCACTGTCATGTACACTATGTGCGGCTGTTGGCTTGCTTACTCTCAGCTTAGGCCTGGACTTGACAGGTGCACAGTTCAACTGTGTGCAACACGGTGCTCTGCGAGTAGTTACGAATTAAGTCCGAACTCGGTAGCCGGGCCGTCGGGTTAAACTGTCAGTTACAACCAGTCGAAGAGGAAAACTGTTGTTTATGAGTAATAACGCGTGCACGGCGATTTATGTATTCCCGCTTCACAGCCCACACACATACACACATCGTTACGGCCTCTACTGTTAACCCCCCCACTGTCTCTCGCCTCCTGCTGAACTTGGCCAGACTCGGCACAGACGTCCGTAACGTGAGAGAAAACTTACCCCTTTGAGTCGCTTGATAAGTGTGTTCTTTTGTCCGCTTTTTGGGAGGTTTCTTTGCTCCAGAGCCGCTTTCAAATCGGCAACTCGGAGCGACTGAAGAGGTTTTCCATCAAGCGTAATATCTTCGTCCGCCATTTTGCTCCCTCCGCTTGTCTAAACTCCGTCGCTACGGCTGCCGCTCGGCGTCACAGCTCGGGAGTTTCCGGAAGCGCTCGGCTTGTCCGAACGATCCTCTTACCAAAATGTTTTTTTTGTATAAACACGACTAATATAGTAATACAACAACAAATAAAACAAACAATATTTTATTTGCAAAAAAATGTATTTGTGTTTTCTGAACAGGAATACAAGACAGACAACCAATGTAGTGTTAAAAATAAGGAGGATTAGGTCTGTTATTACTGTAGGAAAAGCATTCACTTCTATATGTCAGCAATATGCATAACAGATCATACTGAGTTCAAATAGTGTAAAAAAAACAAAAAAACCCCATCCAGTTACAAAAGAAAAGACAGCCATTTTTGAACTGTAACTCGGAAAAAAAAAGAAAAAGAAAAACTTTGTTCATTGCAAATCACCCAATCACATCACTCAGGTGAAGGATGTGCATATATATATGTATAAAGTATAAGCAAATTAAAGCCATGCAGATGGGGAAAGCAAAGGAACATAAACGTTGGCATACAATAAATATACAGCTAAAGGTTACTTGCCCATCATGCTCCCTTAACACACACACACACACACACACACACACACACACACACAGCCCATTTTAACAGGCTGCTAGTCATTGGAAAATACTTCAAACCTCCACAGGGTGGCACTGCAGCAAAGAAAATGTAAAAGCTGGAAACCAAGTCAACAATTTAAATCTGAAACATTAGAAAAAGAAAAAGTAGGGGGAAATAAAGGGGGGGGGGGGCAAAGTAATATGATTGCCAGAAGAGAAGGTAGTGCTATATTCAAGTTTTATCCCCCTGGCTGTGTTCTCTCACAAACAAGATGTGTAGTGTGAATATGCTGACGTGTTGTCGCAGAGAGGAGCATAATACCAATTATGACTCACAGGCCGTGCTGTGCACCTGTCAGTATGAAAAGTGGAGTAGTGTTAGACACAAAACAGGTTTGTTTTCATGGATTGTAAAATACAAAGTGTCTCTTTTAAATTGAAAAGCAGACTATGCTTCATTCCACAGGCATAGGTTCACGATCACAATAAAGTCCCACAAACTGATGTAGAGTTAACCGTCGTCCCCGTCTTTGTTCCGTCATAATAATCACAACTGGTTTCTGATGTGCACTTCCACAATAAGATGGCTTCAAACTATCAAAGCGGACATAAATAAGAGGCGATGACAGGCAGTTTATGGGAAAATGATGCTGAAAAGCAAAAGTCAAAGAAGAGAAGTGATGCAAGTCATAACAAGACGTGTGAAGACAGGTGAACTCGGTCAACAGGTTTCGCATCCATTACCAAACCTGCCACATGACTGTGGGAAAGAATAGGATGAGGCAATTTGTCACCCAGCTAACGTTGCTCAATCAAAAACCCCTTCATCGACCCACAGACATATTCTCCCTCTGTGACAAAAAAGCTTTTGTTTTTCTTCATAGAGATGTGAAACACGTGCAAACTGAAGAATGAGGAGATGTTTCTTGTTAAGTGGAAATGGGGCACTACACAAAACACGCAAACACTTGCACAGATTGAGAATAGAAGCTGGGAAAACTTCCAACATTTCTCCCAAATAAAGCCCCCCAAAAACACACACAACATGCTGCTTCTGCAGCTTCTGAATTGATAATCACAAAAGGCCCTTCAGGTATCACAGTAAGAAAAAAGGATGTAAAGTCTCCTCCTCTGGACTATTTCTGGAAATCGGGGGTGGCTGAATAAATAGAGGAAGGAAGGAAAAATGGCTATCGTGTGAGAGGTAGGGGGGGGAGAAAAAAAAAATATGGCAAGCACATTAAAGCAAAGCTCCCAAAATAGGAAGTCCACACGGACACTTAAACCACACAGGGGCTTCAAAATCTTCAATAAATTAACACTTAAAAAACTATTTTTGCCTGGCATCAAAGCACAGAGGTCAGTGGAGAAACAAAAGCAAACCAGCACGCGCTCAGGCGACACACGCAACACGGTGAAAACAGCTGGATAACAGCTGTGGCGAGGAACAAACGCCTCGCCGCAGGATTCGGCTTCGCTTCCTTCCATCCCATTCAAGCACAGGGGTAATGAACGAGTGTAACAACAAATAAGGCATTTCAGAGAGGAGGAAATAGATGTGTAGTGTAGACAAAGTTGTTTGTTTTAACGTAAGCACTAAGAAACATCATGAAGATATTTCTGCCAGACGCTGCAGCAGAGTGGAGAAGCCGGCCGCCTGCTGGGAGAGCTCTGCGACACGGTCCACCATCTCCTGGGTGGCAGATACTGATGGATAGTTCTGTGCAGCACCCTTTGTTGCCACCACGACTGCCTTCAAAGCTTGGCAGAGCCGTCCCCCCGAGGTAGTGATCTGATGGGGGAAAAAAATATTAAAGATATTACACCGCTATGAAATGCTGGATCTAAACATCATGCCAACTTTTCCACATACTTTGGCCCGGAGGTCAGCAGACGTGAGAAGACGGGAGAGCGTGTCCCCGATGAATACCAGCTTGTGCGCAGTTACAATGAGGCTCTTTCCTCTGGCGACGAAGATTCGAGGAGGTTGGTTTCCCTTCACGCTGCTGAAGAGCACATCGACGGCATCCGCCAGGCAGGAGAGGTGGGCGAGGCTTTGAGAGGAGTAGAAGGAGAGCAGCTCTGAGTCCTCCAGGGAGAGGGACACTGGCAGAGGAGGGGAGGGGGTCAACTGAAAAAGATGAGAAAGGAAAATGAAAATCTGCACAAGAAATGTAGGAAAGTAGCCAGAAGGTTTCTAATTTGAATTAAGGAGAATGAAAACAAGACTTTCAGATACATAAACAGCAAACTGAAAGAAGTCCTGAGAAATTAAAATAAAAAACACAACGCACATATTTACAGCACTGTGCAAATCTCATTATTTCTTAGGATAGTGCATGGAAAATGGGAGCAGCGATTTATTAAAACACGTGGAAACATACATAAAAATATAGTATATAAGGCAAAAACAGAGGTGGTACAAGCTAGAAAGCTAATATTTGGTATGACTGCCTTTATTCTTCACAATCTGAACTCTCTTTTGCAATCCTTGGTGTCATTTCTTCAAGTAGTCTTTGGTTCTCTTCTCTGTCAAGATGGTCCCACTGCTTCAATAATGTTCAGGGTCCAGGCTCTGCCACTCCATTGGCTGTGTTTTTGGGATCACTGTCATGCCGAAAAACGAAGATGCTGCCAGTGTGAGATGTTCTTAAATGGATCATAATCTGATGTTCATGATGACCTGCGTTCATAATTCAACCAATTTTGACAAGATCTCAAACAACACTGGCTCAAATACAGCTCCAAACCATGACAGAGCCTCCTCCGTGTCTTACAGATGCCTGTGGACACTCACTTCTGATGAGGCTTCAGTGAACAGCAGATGGATCAACTGAAGCATCTCTCAGCTCCTGTGCAGGGTCTTTGTTGGATTTTTTCCCCATGTATTACAAAGAACATGAAACTGTTCATCGGCTGTAGATAATTTTTGGGGGACATTTCTTTTGTCCTCCACTTGTTCCGTCTCTTCAAAAAAAATTTAAGGACACATTTCACAAAATGCTGAGAAAAGTTCCATATTCTGCTAATTGCTCTTTGGGAATCACCTAACTGATGCAAAAATACAATTTTATGCCTGTAACTGTGTCATCTTTGTTATATAGTCAATAACAAATGACGTTTTATTCTGGCTCAATCAAAAATTCAGTGCAACAGCCTCCACTTTCCATCCTAGAAACACGTTACAAAAAATTGCTTCGGTCTCTCAGTTTTATAACATGTTGGTTGAGAAGCACAGAGGCACCTCAGACAATAAGCGACAGGAGTGAATACAAGAGTTAGAAGATATTTCACCCATTGAGTGGAGTAAAATATGTTTAAAGACACACACCCAAACCATCAACACCCGATTGAGACTTTAACTGGATAATGCGAACAAATGTCTCCCCTGCAAATAAATAAATTTGATCCTAATATACTGGACAAATGTTGTAAGTGTACCAATCACCAAGCTTCATTGTATCACTGTTTGTGGAAGTGTAAAAAGTTTTGGTGCTCAGTGTTAAAATGCATTTCTCGGGTCCCATGTTTCCCTGTTCTGTTAAGTCCTGTGTTCTGTATTTTAAGCATTTATCCAGATGACTGTAATTTATCTCGTACAGAGAGAAAGACAGTTTACCTTTGCTTACTCCAGGCCAAACGTTGTGTTGCAGTATGCTGGGAGAATGTTGATAGCCCCTCTTTTGACCAATGGTTAAACAATGTAACATCGAGTTTAGTTTGTTTAGGGAAGTTGAGGAAGTGGAGAGAGAGTGAGGTAATGAAAAATACATAACTAAATTTGGGAATATGCAAAATCCAATAAATATATGTTTAAAAAAATGGGATCAAATGATGTGTTGTTGCAGCAGGCTGCTACTAACAAAGTGCCTAAAGATACCACTTAATATTGGTTATTTGCTAAATTATGATGTGTAGACAGAACTCTGGTTCAACACTTGAATTAGGTGCTTTTTACAATTGCATGATTCATACATCTGAAAATGGTCAGGTAGGAGGGCTGGACTGAAAATGAGTGAAAAAGCAGCCAAAGAAAAACTTTAAGGGAGCTTCAGAAAGACTGGAGAAGTATTGCTCAAGACCACATTAAATAATCACAATAGAGTCAGATATAAAGAAATGAAAGGTGGCTCAAGACTTTTGCAAAGTATTCTATATTATTTTTTAACCTTAGCAATAATCTGCAACCATGTCTTGACTAATCATTTAGTCCACAAAGTGTAAAAGAGGCTGAGAAACCACCTGCAATAAACGTCTTAGAGTCCAAAGGGCTCCTTCTGATTTATTTCTTTCCTAACTGAGCTCCAAAATACCAAAACAGACTGTCACAGGACTGCGTCCTAAAGCCCAGAAATTCCTTCATCTCAAAGCTTAAGACATTTTCACATTTTATTAACACCCCACTTACAAATCGTGTGCCAGAGAAGGCATTTGATTGTCAAAGTAGTTCTAGGCTTCAGTCAACTGACTTCATATTTTAATATTAGCCAGCAAAGACAAAGTCCTAAATGTCAGAGTTTCCTATCAGAGTTGCGCAAGAATTGCAGCCACTGTTAATTGTGCCAAATAACTGTTTAAGGCTGTTTGTCTTCATAAAATCCAAATAGGATCAAAGCATGTGATACATACACAAAAAACGGTCCTAATATAATAGTCAAATAACAGGAAATGTATTAATAACACATGAAAAAGCTGCTAATGAGAGCAGAAAATATATAACCAAATTAGCATATGGTAAGTCAAAGCAGGCAGCCTTGAACTGAACCCGAGTCGTACAAACAGAGGGTCCATACAGCACGTCAGCCACTGCTCAAAGGATGACTGTGCTCTTCTGTCACTCATTGTCCTGGAGTCTCCGTCCTATGTAAGAAAGTCTGTTGAGATCCACAAGTGACCTCTTGTTACCCGTCGATGACAAAACAAGGGAATGTAGCGAGGGGCAGGAAAAATGCAGACGGAGCAATAAGAAGACATGACTTCAGTCTGATGCAACAGAACTGACTTCGAGTTTTCGCAAGACAGGACAAGGTGTGATTAAAAAAAAAAAGCTCAGAGACTGTCATCGTGTGTAAACTGAGCACAGCATGGTCGTGTTGATGCCTGTGGTGTACCACAAGGTTCAATTTAAAGCCCCATTTTATTTTCCGTCTTCATACTCTCACTTGGCAAGAGTATGTGAACGTATATTTTTAATTGCTGTGCAGATGACACGCACATATACATCTAGGGTTGACACATGGTGATGCAAGAAGCCCAGGTTCACAGAGATGAAGGCCACAATTTGTCAGGCTATCAAAGCAGAGTTCTCCTCAAACACCCTGAGGTGACTGAGGGAGAGGATCAGCGCTAACCCAGAGTTTTGATGGATGCTTGCTCACATCCAAGTTTTTTTGGCTGCACCTCTACCACCATCTTTCCCTGCTGCTCTGCTTTATTCTCCAGATTTCAACCTCATGCTCTTTTCCAAAATGGAATTCAAGATTTCTTTTGGCACAGTGGAGGAGATCCAGGTGCCTGAGGTGCTTACAAAATGGGCCAAGGAACAGCGTATCCATCCACAATGTGACTAGTTCTGAAGCGATGGAGGCCAAATACAGATAAAAAGAATTTAATTTTTTTGATGGCACCTCATACATTTATGCTGATGTATGTGCTTACTTGACTTTCCTGTCAACCTGGATGACTGATTTCAGAATTAACTGCGGAGTAAACAGATTCATTTGAAAGACTGCAGTAGCATACAAATACACAGCACTAGGTAAACTTATGGAGTATAAAGCTTGTATTGGTAAAACAAACAGCTGCTGCAAACTGGATTAAAGAGTCATACTGTTCACTAGTAAACAGAGCAGACTGTGAAAACAAGAGTGAATCGATGCCTTCGCTGTGGGGAATCACTGTGAGTGAGTCAGGAGCAAAGGATCAAGTAAACAGAGGTAAAAACACAGAGGGAACAGCTCACCCGTGGCTCTGAGGTGATAGTTTGTGTCTGTCCGTTCTCAGTGCGGGCGTCAGGAGGCGGTTCAGGTTTACCCTAGAGCAAAGTGACCAGAGAACATGTGTGACTAGTTACCAGCAAAGGAAAAAATGTGTTAAAGCACAATAACAGAAACTGTAAGGAATTAGATGCATATATAGCATAAATATCAAGGTAAGGAAGAAATTAATGTGATACTATAAAACGATGCATTCCTAACATAATAAAAACTAACCTGCAGCTTTACATATCCAACACTGTCTCCAGTAGGAACTGGAGCCGGGATGGGAGTCAAGCCGATCCCAGCATACTCGTTGCTGGGATCATCTTCTTCATCAGCAGGTCCCACTGTGAGCATCACCGTGGCTGGAGTAGGAGGCAAGGGGAAAGCAGGCTGAGGGGTTGGAGGCAGAGGCCTCTCCTGGATCCAGCTGCTTTTACGGGAACCCATTCCTCCTCCAGATGACTTCCCATCAGGCACCGGGAGCGCAGGCAACGGCCTACGTGACAGAGATTCTTGGGAAGGCAGACGGGGCCGGCCCTGAGCCTGTAAGAGGAGGGTGCTTTCCTCAAGCGAGCGCTGGACCAGCGACAAGAGCCCTTCGGATGAAGGAGCGCTACCGACGGCAGACAACGCTGGGAGCAGGTCCGATAAGCGTGCCCAGGCCTGCTGAAGGGGTGGCGGGGGATCCCCTGAATGACTGGCTTTCCAGGTGGACAGGATTTCCGCCAGTGAGGTAGCCAGGTCCCGTGATGACAGAGTGGAGGGCGAGTTGGAGACTGTGGTGAGCACAGAGTGGACCAGACTGGAAAGCGAAGCTCGCCACTGCATGTCACCAGAGCCGTTACTAGACACAGAGAGGCGGCGTGTGGAGGTGGAAGAAGATGATGAGGAATGAGGAAGGACTTCGACAGTCAGAGCTGGCATGTCATAAATCCCACCATCGGGCTCAGAGTCACCACGGCTATTATCTCCACCACTGACTCGTTTCTCGGATCCAGGAACACAAGAAACCCGTCCGACCTGAGGAACTTCCTCCCCACAGAGGCTGCTGGTCGACTCTCCCGGTGCCAGAGGGACGCCCGGAAGTGTAGGGACACTGTAGACTTCATCATCAGCTTCGTCAGGCTGAACATCTACTGTGGCCTTAGTCAGAGTGATTGTGGGGACATCATAGACCTATCAGTGAAGAGGGAAAAGCAGATTTGATTGTTTAAATAAATAAAGAAAACATTGCGAAACTTTGAAATTTGAAAAACATATGAAGAAAGGAAGGAAGATACTCCAGGTAGATTCTTTATTATTTAGTCCAATAATGGCATAATAATAATAATAATAACATTTCATCCATGCAGTAAATGCAGTAAGTACCAATTATATGCTACATTAAAAAGGGAACCCATATGCACTCTGTAGGTACATCCAGCAAAGAGTTACTGACTCCCACTGATGTGGGAAACACATTTTTATTCATTAAGTCTTAAAGCGAGCCTGCAGTCCACATACAGTGACTGCAGGCAAGGAGGGAAAAAATAACCCAGCAGCTGGCACACATTTTCAAGTAACTTTAAAGTGGAGACCACTGGGGGCAGGGATGTGGTGGTGGTGGTGGTGATGGCGGTGGTGTATCCTTGGCATGGTTGTGACAGATGGGTGTGACTGGGAGAAAAATAGAAGCAGCATTTGTACTGGATAGACTGGCTCCAGGAGCACACAGAGACAGGTGTGGCCTCGCCTCGAAGGGGGGCAGGGAGACAGGCTAATACTGGAATGTGGGAAGAAATAGTGGCGGGGTATATGATAGTCATCTCTTGTTCTTTGCTTGTGTAGGCATGCATTCAGCATAGCAGATTCCCACAGTTCCCAGCAAATTAATATACTAGGGTTGGGGGTAATCAGAGCATTTTGATTCTGCTGGATGTTTGTCAGGTCAAAATATGACAGGAACAAAACAGAAACACAGAAGCCCTGTAAGTAATTCTCTGTCAGACGCTCTCTAAAGTTGATTTTGCGTTTTGTGTGCCGGGAGATGAAGCACCAACTGCAACGTACCACTGTTTCAGTAATTCCTCTAAGTGATATTTAATACTGGTTTAATTAATTAAATAAATGTGTGTGGACCTAGATATGAAAACAGGTGGATGGATTGACCACAGGAAAACAGTTTGTCCCAAACATTTAATCATTATAAAACACTGAACTTCCAAGCTACCACAGCCAGCAGTGGAGCTCATCGTGGCCACACAAGGAAGGCAAAGAGGATATAAAGCCACTTGACAGCTCACAGTCAAACAAAAAATAAAGCAGTTGCTTTAGACACTAATTCAGAGGTTTATCCATAAGTCAGCCTCGTGTGCAAAGTCTTTACCTCTGACTCAGCGTCGGCCTGCGGTGGCACACTGCGGGGGGTGTCGTAAATGCTGTCATCTTCTCCAAGTGCAGAGGGGACTGGATGCTGCCACCTGCCCTTCGGAGGTGTATCGTATACCTACCAAGGCAACATTAGAATTAAAAAAAAAAAGAAAAATCCATAAAAAAAATATTTAATTTAACACTAAAATATTCCCAGTAAATATGATGGAGACTTTAAAAGTTTATTGCCAAACAAGTACCATCCAGGAGTAATAAAAGGATTCATGTACATGGTGAAGGGCTTTTCCTGGCTCAAAATAGACGTCTTTAAAGTTTTGGTGCGGGGCGTTGACAACGGACATGAGAACAATCAGTCCACATATAGTTAGAGAACAGTCTTTGTTACCTTAGTTAACACAAGTTTATGCAGTTTCCTGATATTTGATAAACAAAACTGTTGTAAATCAAGCCATGCTTAAAAAAAATACTGACTTAAAGTTATTTTGTAACACTTCTGGTGATTTTTCCACTTCTTTCACAAACATCTTCTGTATGCAGAGGAAAAAAACTGCTTATGATGTCATCATATTGAGAACTAAAGCAACATTACAGGACGACCCAACCTGTTTAACACACCACTAAAAATGCCTCCTCCCCCACCCCCTAGATGAAACCCAGCAGGGTTTCCAAAGAACGAAACAAAAAACAAACATTTAACAAAAACGAAACACTTTTTTAAAATCTGATATGAGTCACATTTCTTTTTATCAAATGGTCAAAACTGAACAGGAAACGCAGATTTTTTTCTGTTCAGCAAGGAAACAGGCTCACTGCCCTCACAGCATGCAGAGCTGCTGAGCCAGGATGTTATTAACAGGTAATAACTTTATTCTTACTTTATAAATACTGAAGAATTAGATAGAACAACTTTTAATCGCTTTAAGTATAATCGTCACATACCTGATCATCAACAGGATCTGAATAATCCTGATTTTCTCCCTTTTGATTCTGCACACTGCTGCTTTTCTCCACGCCATTACTCGTCCTTTCCTCCGTTCCCTGGGGGGCTGCCCTCTGTTTGCCCTCTTCTTGCTGCAGGCTTGCAGAAGTTGCTTGAGCAGCAGATTTGGGGACAGAGTTAGAGTCAGCTGACAGCTGTGATGGTTGTGTGTCCTTCCTGGTGACGCTCCTTACTGGAGGTGCTGGTGGAGGTGGTTTGCGGGCGAAATTTGGCGATCCAGGAGCCCTGACCTGGCCAGCTCTGATAAGCAATGGGGATCCCCGGTGAGAGGCAAGGCCGGGCTTGCCCCTGGCAGCGGCAGGGGTGGGCGAAGCTCCCTTGAGCAGGGCTCGAGGAGACGCTTGGGCAGAGGTTATCTGAGGCGGGTAGTGGTGAGCCAGAATTGTCGCTGGTGTCCTCGGAAGGCTCACTCCCACAGAAGTGGGTGTTTGGTACATCCCAGGTGTGTCCTGGTTCGCTTTTGATTGGGGGGTAGCTGTAGTTCCATTGGTTATCAATGGTCCATTAGAGCAAAAAGCACTGGCCACAGAGCCTCCCGTTGGGGATTGGTAAACATCATCGCCTGCAAGAGGCGTGCCTTTGGGCACCAAGTAACAGTCATCCGAGGCCCCCGTGGTTATTGTTTCTCTGGGAACAAGATATGTAGCGTCCTCTGCTTCATCGGCTGTCCTCGGCACTCCGCTGGGGGCAAGATACACAGACTCTGAAGCCAGGTGAGCTCCTGGCTGCCTCGCATGCTGAGCTGCTGCAGGCGCGGGACTCACTGGGCTCTGATAAACCGCTCCTGTCATGTCTGTTCCTCGTCCTCTCAAAGAGGGTGAGCGTGGCCGCCCCACCACCCCGATATCCCAGTCAGGTCTGGGCCGGGTGCCAGAGCTAGAGTGCGAGCGTGGCCGCCCGCCCTCAGTTCTGCGTAGCTCCCCTGGTCTCGACCCCGCTCCTCGTCCCTCGCCCACCGCTGGCGGGGAGCGATAAACTCCGTCCGCATCATTCGCGGTCCGAGCCAGCGGGGCACCAGGCGACAGGTAGACCGAGTCTTCACTGGAGCCACGACAGGGGTCCGAGCCAGGGGGCGGGGCGGTCTGAAGGAGTCGAAGGCGATTAGCGGGGGCGATCCCCTGTCTGCCATGCAGCGAACAGAGCCACCACCCGGGCCCGCCGCTCTGCTCCTGTTCAAGAACCATGAGGATGTCGCCCTTTCGGAAAGCCAACTCTTCTGGGCTTTCTGCCGTGTTGTCAAACAACGCCTTTGCCAATACCGTCTGTGCAGGAGGAAGAGACGAGAGCAGCAGTGATCAGCACTGACCCACAAAAACACACACACACAAAAACAACAACTAAAATGGCCATATGAAAGCACAAATTAATCAACAGCCTGAATTCACACTCCCTGCACGCCACAAACAAACAAGTACATTGACGTGGCAGTGCCAAGTGAGGAGTATAAAAAGGGTGATTGTTTCGATGCTGAATGGAGAGTGAAAGGGAGTGAATAGGGAAGATCTCGTTAAATGTCTGTGTGAAAGACCTGGTTTTGGGGGGGGGGGGGGGGGGGGGGGGGGGGATTAGCAAACGAAAACAAAACAAAACAAAAAAAGAAAAAGATGGAAAATTTAAAAGCCAAATCAAAATTCACAGCTGTGCAATTCATCCTGAGGAAGGGAGAAAGAGGGCCACAGTCAGGGAGGATCAGTGATCAAATGGACACAAGAGCTTAATGGTAATGAGCGGGATGAGAGGGAAGGGGGAGGGGATGAGAGGCACATCTGTCCCTTGCTGTTTAGGGTTTAATTGCCAACCCAAAGCCAGAGAGTCAGGCCCCCTTTCATTCTCTAAACCAACCCCCCGGGGACAACCGAGCTCCAATGAGCCATGTGGGACCTCTTTTGCAATGGAGGCACTGAGGATCCCAATATAAGACACAGAGAACAAATAAACCAGTTTAAAAGAAAGAAAGAAAGCGAGGAAAGCAAATTATTCCTTGACTTTCAAAGTATCCGAGCTATTGCGACACTGCCACACGAACACATGCAAATCCACGAACATAAAGAGAAAAACTGTACTCACCGAGACAGACATGATTGCCAAGTGATCAGCTTAGTCTCCGAGAAATTATCACTCAAGTGTCCACACCAGTCGGGTCATTTTTGGGAGGTCAGCTGTCACGGATATGCCGGTGGGCAGAGACCCTCGGTGCCGAGGCACAGCTGGCTCTGTTTAGGACACATCGCCCGGTCTGGGGGCTCCGTCGTCCCCGGTCTTCATAAGGCTCCTAAAATTCACACGGAAACGCTTTTTTAAATGTTTATTTTCTCACGAGTCACATGTAATAGGTATAGACAGCAAAACTTCACCCGTGCGCTCTGAGTCTCGCGTGAAACTGAAAGGTAGGCGGACGGAGGTAACACCTGTCTATGCCTTCCACGCCCAGTAACGTTTCTTTAAAGGCAACCCTATCGGGGGAAGCCCGCAACAGCTTAGCATCGTTTGCAAAAAAGAAGCGGTGTGCAGTGAGCGTCTAAAATACGGCGTGCAGCTGTGTATGAAACCGCTATCTAGGTCAAACGATAATTCATTTGAACAGTAGCCAGTATAAATAGACGTGCAGTCGCGGCCTAGCCACTAAACACCAGCCAACGCGGGCTAACGCTGCGCTAGCTATTGCTGGTTTAGTTCAAAACAACAATGGCACCGCCGTATAAAGCGGCCAAAGGCGATTTATTTACCGAACAGCGTTAGCACTCAGGACCGCCGTAATGAAAATTATTACCTTTCTCTTTTCTTATCGCCGATAAACTTCCCATTGGGGTACAGCCTCTGATACGTAAATCCCTTCTTTTCATGCGTGAAAATCTGCGGTCATCGCCGTTCAATCATCTTCGATGACAACAAAATTATCTCCGCCCCTTTCTTAGGTCGCGGAGCTTCGCTGATCTACAAGTAACACCAGGGCGTAAATTCCAGCGTTTACACCAATCCCGACGTGTGTAAAATCGCGCAGCTAGCCGTCGCTTCAAAAATAGAGCTCTTCTGATTGGCTCGTTCCTAAAAGTTGCGTTTAAGGACGACTGACTCTGTAAACCAGGTAAACGATTTTCAAATGGGGAAAAATAACGGTCAGCTGCTGTTGGCAACTGCTGTTATCTTTATTTGCCATAGAAAAAAGATTAATTTGCACAATTACTAGTATTATTAAAGTGAGCATGGTTTCAGCACTTTTATATACATATGCACACAGCCAATTGCGAGCGAAGTAGGCTGTATGCTTTTATTTTGACAGGGGGACGTTTACCCGGAAAATATCGACTGTAGCGACACGAATCGTCAGTAGTCAAAGGTCTTTGAGAGTCTTTTATCAAACTATTCCTCTGCACCTCTTCGTGTTGAGCTTTTCATGCATTGCAGGGTGAGACAATCCTCTTCGTCACATTTGCACAACTGCATTTGCTTTGTAAAATGTCGGACTGCGAGTGACAATAAAGTTGGGAATGCGAGCTCAACGAAGTGCATGGCCTCTGCCCTACTTAACTGCTGTTTGCGCTGAAAACATATCCGTGCGTGCTCTCTGTCCACAGGTGATGCCGAGGAGTGTATTCAGGTGCCTTAGGACCAATCTTGTAGCTGGCCAAAGAAATATGTCTCAAAGCAGTCTTTCTGGCAAAGTAGCCATAGTCACTGCCTCCACAGATGGGTAAAAATGACGTGATTGACCCCTGATTGTTGGTGCTGTCCATGAAAAAACAAACAGTAACCAAGCAAGGACTGTGTTAGTCACCTGTCTCCAATCATGACAAATCACTGATTATTGGAGAATTAGTAATAGAAGAGCTTAGTCCATGTTTGTTTGATTGTTTTGTGTATGTTCTAAAATGCTTATTTCTCAGATTCAGCACATTCATGAGAGTAATTACTGCTGTAAAGGGGTTAAAGCGATGCATCATAGAGCTCTTCTCCCCCCTCCTCAGAATCGGGCTGGCTGCGGCTCAGGCTCTGGGAAAAAGAGGTGCCCATGTGGTTGTGAGCAGCCGGCGGCAGGCCAATGTAGACAAAGCTGTGGCACTGCTGCAGAGCCAGAGCATCCAAGTGACTGGAACAACCTGTAATGTTGGGAAAGGGGAAGACCGAGAACAACTGGTTCAGATGGTAAGAAGCCGTCCATCGTGCTCAGAGGTGTAGAGCAGCACATAAACTATACAAGACCAAGCTTTGGCTCTTTATTATAACACAACTATTAAATGGGTGCTCATTTCTACATATATTTTTACTCTTGGACTCTATTAGAGTAGCTTCATGGTTCAAAATAATTATTATATGTCTAGCCCCTCAGTTGATCCTCTGTGAAAAAACCTATGAAACTTTATCTGGCATGAGCCACTTGAGAGGTGGAGAAAAGTTCAGCCAACGTGCACCTAACAATTTTTATCAATCATTAACAATAAAAAGGAATCCAAGCTGGATTTTAGTAGAATAAAGTTCAGCCTGATATTTTCGCTGTTTTTTCAATGTAGTTCCACTTAAAGTTGCTATTTGTGAAAATGTGTTTTTATAATGTTTTTATATGAAGCCGAAGTCCCTCGCTGCCACATTCCTCTGCCCTGTCAGCAACAGGAACGCTTCCAGTTACAGTTTCCCTCCTTTTCTATGCAGGAAATAAGTAACTAACTGGCAATGAGTTAAAATCTGGCCATAGTTCCACCCCAGATGCTTCTTACTTGTGTGAAGGGCAGAGTCAGAGCATGCTGCTAACACAAGCACTGAAACTACAGCTGTGCGCGACTGGACGACTCAGAGAACCACTATGACTGTTTCAAATACCTCCCGTTTCTAATGTGGACTGTATGTAAAGCGTTTTCAAGATTTAAGTTGCTGTCACAGCTCTTTCCCACGAAGAACTGAACCCACTCTTATGGTCTTACCAAACTGTCCAAAAACTGTAATTTTGCCTTTAGCTGCCTGTCTACATCTGTTATTAGTTACTCTGTAACTTTGGTGTTTTAACATATTTAGCTCTGACGCAAACTCATTAAAGTCCCCGATCATCCACACCACACCTGCAGGGCTTTCCCCACAGTTTAAGAGCCACTGTGGCTCAGGTGGTAGAGCGGGTTATCTACCAATCAGAGAGTTGGTGGATCGGTGTTTGACTGCACCCGCTGAGTGTGTGTGAACAGATAAAAGCTCGTATGAATGTGTGTGTGTGACTGGGTGAATGAGTCTGTATAAGTCTATGCTATTTAAGTCCACTTATCATGCACTGCTGTGCTTTCATCTGATTGGCTGCTTCTCAAAAACAGACTATTTGGACAGTCTGGAGCTTATCTCTATTTACCTCAGTGTTCACAGTCAGAGCTTTGTGCCTGAGATGTGCATGTTAAGGATATCTGTGCTCAGTGACATCACAGAGAGCTAAAAGCAGAACAAGCTGCCTGAAGCTGAGCGTTTCGGGCGGTCTGAGCCTGAGCTTCTGGCTCACAGTGATTACTTGTACATATGCTGGTGTCATTATTTGAAACTCTCCATGTTACTGTGAGCAAAAAGTCCCCTTTCATCATCCTCAGTGGTGGTGGAAAAAAGTAAGTGGGAACCATTAGCTGAGCCTCTTTTGGTGGTTTGGTGGTTACCTAGAGCACTTTCTGTAGCTGCACGTGCTCAGGGGGGATAATGGACCCCTCTGTCTTAAAGAGGCACTCCAGCTCAGCCATATTAGGATGTCTGGTCTGTGATGTCATTCCACAATAACCGATGGGTTTAAGGTGAAGCAGATTTTCTTGGTCTGCTGTATTTTTAAGGTTGGGGTCGCTGTCATGCTGCATCACTCAACTGGTCATGAGCAATTCAGACAATTCATCAGACTGCAGACGTTTCCCAGAAGCACTGTGGACTGCTAAGGTGCTCTGTGGAAAACTTTAGTGGAGGTTTTTTTTTTACATTTTTTTGTGGTTTCTTCTGTGGAGTCCTGCCACGTAAAACATGCCTGCATGGTAGACTCATTAAGACAGATGTGAACCAGCTCCAGCCATTCCTTTAGCTTTTCCTCTGAGCTCCTTTTGGACTTTGTTTAGTATTTAGTGGCGTACCTTTGACCTTATTGTATTCAACGCTTGTTTTTAAGGACGACAGCGGCCACGCAAGTAAAACGCTTTGAGTTTTAGACAGTGTATCTGAACAGTGTCTTTTACACGACTTTGTAAGAGTTTCATGAAAGCAAACAGTTCATCTTTTGGGCAAAGCGTGGTTCACATCAGCAGCTGCTTTTGTGACTCAAACTGCATTAAGAGGTGAAGTGCACGTGTCTGTTAAAATGTCCTCCACTTGTTGGCGTCACTGTGTAATAGCGTGAACGAGTGCTTGGCTCTGTGTTTGGTACAGACTCTGGATCGGTGTGGGGCCATTGACATCCTGGTGTCCAATGCAGCAGTCAATCCTTTCTTTGGAAACATCATGGACTCCACAGAGGAGGTCTGGGATAAGGTACGTACAAAACTTGAGCCCACACCAATCATTTATGATGTACGACATAAATTTGCATTTTTTTAAATGAAGGATACAGTAGCACTGATATGTTGTCATAAAAAAACAACATAAATCCAAAATGTGGTTCTGAGGAGCTGTTTACGTCACTCTGAGATCACTCTGTTATTTAAAGTATTCACTGTCACTGTGTCGACATTTTTCAGATCCTAGATGTGAACGTAAAATCAGCCTTCCTCATGACCAAGCTGGTGGCGCCTCATATGGAGAAGAGAGGGTGAGTGACAATGGCACCAAAAGGGGCGTCCATAAAAACCTGCCTGCTGTAATATTTCTAACACCTCTCACAGGTCTGTGTTTTTCTTTCAGAGGTGGAAATGTCATATTTGTGTCATCTGTGGCTGGATACCAACCAATGCAGGTCAGTGAGGAATTTCTCCTTGGCAGGAATTCGTGTGGTGCTGTGACTGAATCTCATCAGTGCGGTCAGGATTGGTTGGTCGCCTCCTTACATCACATCGAGACATAGAGATGGAAGTGAGAAAGCAATTCTCTGGAGAAAAGCTGTAATGTTAAGCATCTATGTTACTCACAGACTCCAGTATCTGCCAGTGTTTGACACAGCATTAGAGGTGTGGAGCCTGAGCTTTTATGGCTTTTGAAGTGGGAGAAAAGTCTTAGAAACCCTGTTTGGTAAGGTAGTCTTAGTGTACCAGGAGATTTCAGAAGAACATAAAAATCCCTTGGCGGTTGTGTCTGGAAAGGCAAATGTGCCAAGTCAAACATGCAGAGGCACCCGCTGTGGCGCCGTGTTAATAAGGAAGCAGCTAATAATGGATATATGCACTTAAAACGAGTGAGACATAAACCTGAATGTAAAGAAGTGACATGCTCTGTTTTGTTTCTGCAAACCTGTTCACGTGGTGTGCATGTGCACCTCTCCAGGCTTTGGGTCCTTACAGCGTGAGTAAGACGGCCTTGCTGGGTCTAACCCGGGCTCTGGCCCCGGAGCTGGCTCAGAGTAACATAAGAGTGAACTGCGTGGCCCCTGGAATAATCAAGACCCGCTTCAGCTCTGCGGTGAGGACACGCGCTGGAGTCCTTTGCTAAAAATGTGGTTTTTGTTGCATTTCAGTCGTGCTTTCTCTTATTAGTGTTGTACTTTTTATAATAAACTCTTTTGTTCCAGCTGTGGCAGAATGAAGGCATCGTGGATGAGTTCAAAAAGCAGCTATGCATTAAAAGGTGAAGTTCAAGGTCACAGGAAAGCTTGTTGGTAATATTCAGAGTCCAGGATTTGACACGTTGAATTTGCTTCTCCTGTCAGAGTTGGAGAACCGGAGGAAATCGGAAGTGTGATCGCGTTCTTGTGCTCCAAGGAAGCGTCCTACATCACCGGAGAGACCATCACAGTGACCGGAGGGATGAACTGTCGACTTTGAACGCATCGTTTTTAATTGGATTTCTTCTATTTTTCTGAAGTGCTGGCAGAGAACAGCCACAACTAAGCTTAGCGCAGGAGCTGCAACACACTAATATAAACCAATATAATGAAGCAGAGAGCTCTGGGTTACTGTGAGCGTCTTGAGTTTCCAGGTTGATTTTTGTTGTGTAAAGGTTTCTAATGAAAAATCTGATGTTTTTGTAAAAGAAAATAATTTAAAATGAGGAAATGTGTCATTTTAAACTGCACCAGCTATGAGATAAAAGCTTTTTCAGTGCATAAACATATTCATGATTTACAGGCCAGGGATGGTTTTATTAACAGTCATTACATGAGCTGAACGTCAGGAGCCGTTTGAGAGCTTCGCCTTCATCGATGAACCAAATGGAGCGTGCACCAGTCTCATCATCAACCAGTTTTTATTTTGCATTTCATTTCATATATTTCATACAAAAATCACAAACTTTATTAACAGAGATATTATTACATATTGCAAGTTAAAAATATTTCACATTTGTAACAGACAATCCAGATATGTTTTTAAAAAATGCAATTTAAATGACTTAAAAAAGCTGTATGACACTGCCTGTAACCGTGGCTACGTTTATCCACGATGTCAAAGCACCTGTTCAAGTTTTAATCGCCCTGAGTCAGGTTTATTTCAAGCAAATGGAAGATAAAAGTGTCCATCAGTCTCAATAGCATTTAAAAACCTGTTATTCTTTCCGACCATGTCGCCGGTGGAGGACAAAAATCATTTCATCACCTCCGTTTGTGTCCAGCAGACAATAAGCGGCGCCGGGTCATCGCAGGTTTCCAAAACTCCCTCAGGGTGGGCACGTAGGTGCCGTGTTTGGTCTTGTAGTAGCGTTTCATAAACAGCTGGGGGAGACAAAGGGATTCAAAGCACTAAGAATAAGAGTTTACTGTGTTACAGGCATCAGTTACCGCACGGAGGTGTAACTTATTTTACACTGAGCTGTAAGAATTCATGAACATGTATTTGAGCCTGCAATTCATGCCCTCCACATTTTACAAAGCCACCCGATGTGCCAGATTGAAGTCCTTGCCAGGCCGATTTTACCCCCCGAGTCTTATGCTTTACACTCCCATTTATTCTATTTTGTCTGAAACTGCACATCATTCAGGTATAATCAAAGCTAAGACTGGATGTGTTCTGAATACGCACCCTGACTTTGAAGTTCTTCGTCGCCTCATCCTCTGAATCAGCCACGTAGTCGTCATCTTCTGCACCGGCCAGCACCTCTGAACAGAACAGTAAACACACATAAGCTCAAACCTTTGCAGGTGATACATTTCTTACATAATTACACCCCACATTCACCTGTGTCACTCTGCTGCTGAGAGGGAGAGCTTCTCATGCTGTGTAGTGCAGGATGGTTTCTGTTGAGGGGAAACAACAGTAGCTGTTAACTGGTGACTAATCACGGGGGGGGGGGGGGCATCGAGCTGACCTGCTTAGCTTCGTGCACTTCTAACTGAAGTCTAAAGGCAACCAGAAAACACTGAAGTACAAATGTTGATCAGTGTGTGTGTGATCTAGCTGCACATAGTTAAGTCATTAATATCAGACAAAAGAAACCAGAAATCTGTGGAGCTAAATCAGATGTTTTTATTGTATTCAGACAGTTTATGCCATGTTTAAACGAGTTGACTGAACCACAATATCTATTTTTACTTCAAACATGTTCTTAAACAAATATGCAGCCATAGCATTACCCATATATTACTTATTCACACAGACCACAGTGCTTGGTTTATTGCCATTATGCACTTTAGTCCCTTACTCTTTGTCTTGCGAGCCGGGAGACTCTGTGTCAGACGACAGATGGCTGCTTGTCTGTCTCTGCGTTGACGTTGTGGCCGGTAACTTCCTCCTCTGCTTGTTTTGTGCCTGGTAAGAGGATGTTTCCTCTGGCCCAGATGTACTAGCCCTGAGAGAAGCAGCTGACATTTCTTCGATGACAACCCTGGGCTCCATGATCAGACAATCGACAAAAACAGAGTAGAGGTGTTGATCTTCAGGGTGATATAGTGTTTTAACACCTAGCTTTCTCATCCGGGCTGCCAGGACTTTCCTGCTGCATCCCTCTTTTCTTATAGTTTCTGCTCGGCCTTCCTTCCTCCTCTGGCCACCTTTACTCTGCGTCTGCCCGCTCAGTCTCTTTTCCACGGGTGTTGTTACACTTAGAACTTCTTCCTCCTCCAAATCGCTTTCTCCTCTGTCAGAGTTCTTGCGCTTCACCCCACTCCTTTGACTTGGGGTGCATCCCTCCTCCTCCTCCAGCTGCTCTCGCCCTTCCTTCGCTCCTTTATCGTTGGCTTTTGGCCTCTGTTTCACTGAGGTGAATTTGGAGTTCAGCTGCTCATGTCCAGCATTGTCAGCTGGACCATCACTTCTCTGTGTTCTTTTAATGCCAGAGTTCAAGACCGGGACGTCTTCATTCGATATTAGTCCAATAACAGGTGCGATAAATGAAGGTTTGCTTTTTGGCTCGGCGCCCTCAGATTCATCCACTGACAACTTCCTGGCTGCTGTCGGCTGATCTGATGGGACTCTTCCGGATGGTGGCAGAGAGAGTGAAGCCAGGATGGAGTCTCCCATATTCGGAGGTAGTGACGCTGTAAAGAGCAAAGAGCATTATCATGAGCTGACACTCAAAGTCTTCCCGTCACAGTCGTCACAACACAGATCTTATCTTTTTCAACCTGCTGACTCCAGGTGGCCAAGGCAGGTTTCATGCTGAAGTAAAATCTTCAGGAGCTGGGGCTGCGTGGCTGCCCGTGCACACTCCTCCAGGACAGGGGGGGCGTCACTGAGCCACGCTGCAGTCTGACAAAAAAATTAAATAAAACCCAAATATTAGATCAATTCTTGCACACAGAAACTGTTAAAGCAGTGACGATAAGAGCAATAAATCATGGCTAACGCTATGGAAACAGCCGTTTTCTCATTACCTGTACTAGGTTGGGAACAGGAAGCAGCTGGTCCAGTCGAACCAAAAACTCCCACAGCAGCTTCTCCAGCTCCTGGTCAAACGTTGCTCCGTAATCCACAGGAAACACTTCCTGTCAGGAGAGGGCGTGAAAGTTCATCAACAGGTGGAGGTGCTGAAGTGTGTGCTGCAGAGGCGAGGTACTCACTTTGTAGAACTTTTCTCTAATCGCTGGGTCTGTGAGGAACGTGTGAATCAAAGAATGGAAATCTCTCACTGTTCTCATTAGTTTTCCATCCTTACTCTGGGAAGAAAAAGAGAAGAAATTACATTTATTTTCTCCACAATCAGGAAATCTGCAAGTAAGCAAATAAGACATGTAGATTGGTAACATAAAAATCCCCATTTGGCACATCGTCTTTTTGAATACATAATCTTTGCATCACAATGCAAGTATTCAGCTACAAGTACTGTGCTGCAACACACTATGAGCTCTTCCCTAAATATCAAAGGTTCAACTGAGCAATGTTTAATTCCGAAATCAGCTCCATGTTTTGTGGTCAGTGCCTGAAATGAATCAATCACAGAGCAGAAGGAATACGAAAACACTGAGGAAAATCAGTATCAAATTTTCGCCACAGAATAAAAGTTGTCAAAAACGGCAGTGTGATCTGTGAGGTCACTTACTGAAGAAGTTCCAGCAGGTACACGGACTCTTTCCAGGTGTTCCTCAATCACCTCAGCATCAGGCTGTGAACTGCACAGCTCCAAGATCAACTTGTTAAACAACAAACAAACAAACAAACAAACAAACAAACAAACAAACAAAAAAAGAACGAGGTAAAGATCATCTGACTACAGAGAAACACCAGGTACAGTCCCCGCCTCCACTCTCATAGCCTCCGATAGGACCGCCATCATATTTTTGTAATTTTGCATCACTGGTGTGTTTTTCCTCTCTTCTATAAAAAGGTCTGCATGGTGTGAGAATGAGTGCGTGGCAACTGCTACTGTTGTTACAAGTCAGTTTGTGAAGTTTCTTCCCTCCTAGATATTCAAACATCAACTCTTAGTGGTGTTATTGCAAAGTGAACGTGTTTATGGACCACAGCAACTCAACCATGAAGTGTCAGACCACTTTAAGGCACAGAGCGGCGTCAACAAGTGCTGAGGGGCATAACATAGGCACTAACGTCTGTCTGCTGAAAGGTTCGTAACTGAAAGGTTCAAAGATTTAGTTTGTCTTTATGGCTTTTTTCCCCACTGGTATAAAATTCAGTCCACCTCAAGGCACTTTATACTGTAATATAAAGACCCTACAGTATTCTGGATCAAAATGAGTAACATAATCTTAAAAGTAGTGACAGTGTCTATCTCCCAAATCCAAACTGGGAACTGGTTCCTCAGAAGAGGGGCCTGAAAGCTGAAGGCTCTCCCTCCCATTCTACTTTTAAATACTGTAGGAACCACAAGTAAACACGCACTCTCACAGGGAAGTGTACTGTAGGGATAATATAAGGTCTATTAATGACAAGCTGTATGCAAGAAGAAGGATTTTAAATTCTGGATTTAACAGGGATCCAACGAAGCGAAGCCAATATAGGAGAAATATGCTCCATCTTTCTAGTCCCTGTCAGTACTCTCACTGCAGCATTTTGGATCAACTGAAGGGTTTTCAAGGAGTGTTTAGAGCAACTTGATAATCATGAATTATAATTTTAAAGGCTAGAAGCAATAAATGAAATAAATGCATGAAAAAGGTTCACTGAGACAGAGTGCTTCCAATTTTAAAGATGATGAGCAGATAAAAGAAAGCAGTCCTGCATAATATTTCAATTTGCAATCTGCAGGACATATCCTGGTCAGAAATGACTCCAAGTTTGTTCATAGTGTTACTTTTCCTAATCGATGCTGTGCTGTCTTCCAGCAATGAGGTTAGGATGGTGTGCTTCCTTTTTAATACTATGTCAAAGCCCTAATAAACATGCAAACTCCAGGCTAAAGCTGCAGAGGTGGAGACTGGGACTGTGCCATTCTTGGACACAGTACAGTGGTTCAAGCACACATTTAAATCCGATTTCCAAATCAAATCACTTTTATTGTCACATCACATGTGCAGGTACATGTGAGTGAAATTCTTGTGTGCGAGCTTCACAAGCAACAGAGGTGAAGCTTCTCCTGTTATACTCACTCTTGCTCTCAGCCCCACTGTCAGCCTGCCCTGGTGTCTCACAGTGAGCAACCCAGGCACAGCCTCACAGGAAGATGTCACGAACTCCTCCACAACCCCATACTGCATCACATCCCTCCGCTTCAGCACCTTCCACAGGGCTGCAGACACCAGACGCACAGGCGGGGCAAGCAGCTGGAGAGCAGCGAAAGGAAGGCTGGCATCTGCGCAAGAAACAAAAATAGACTACAGTACTGAATCACACTTGCATGAGCTCCTGACAGTAAAAGTTGGAAATAGTGGCATCAATCACCACACGTCCAGTTTAAACGTTACGCTTACCGCTTCCCTTTGGTTTTCTGGGGGCCATTCCACTGAAAAAGTCCAGAAGGAAACCGGCTCTAAAGTTGACGTTAGCTTAGCAACTTGGAGAGCTTCTAACCGCACTGAGCTTCAAAATAGCACGGGCACTAACACTGAATGCTGAGGAACTTATTTAGGAATAATAACACATACTAGCTCGAGTACTGTTTGGAGTCACCTGTTGATAAACATAAATGGCACTGCTGTTGTTCCCGCGATGCAAATAAAGCTCGTTCACGTCCATCAAAAGTTTGCCTTCTCGTCCTCCCGCCTTCACTGACAGGCTCGCAGTCATTCGCAGTGTTCATTGGAATCTGCCGAATGGGCGGTGCTTCAGATCAAAACACAATACTCCACCCCTGGCGTGTGTTGAAACGTTTTACACAAGCGCACCCAATCTGGTTTCAGGAAATGACGTATTGACGTTGCCTGCCAGCCAACACTTCATGATTTAAAGAAAACATTTAATGGAAAAAAGGTAAATAGAAATGAAAATTATATATTAGCTGAGGCGAGGAATACCAGAAAAGATTCATTTAGATTAATTTAATAATTAATTTAGTTTATATCTTTATAACGACCCGAAAGTGTTTATTTACTGTTTCTAAATTGCAGTTTTTAGATGATAGTTTTATTTATTAAGGCGAAAAAAAATCTGTACAAATCTACCTGATCCTCTGAAAAAAATAACTGCCACCTAAACCTAATAACTGGTTGTGCCCAACTTGGCAGCAAAACTGCGGTCAAGTGTTTGCAATAACTTGCAATAAGTGTTTCACGTGACATTGGAGGAATTTTGACACACTTTGTCTTTCTTCTTCTTTTTTTAAGCCATTCAGAGGTCGAATTGCTGATGTGTTTTGGATCATTGATCTTTTCCATAGCCCAGGTGAACTTGTCCTTCAGTGAGTCTCATCAGGATTTTCTGGTAAAGAGCAGAACTCATGGTTATAACAATTACAGCAAGCCATCCTGAAGCAGCAAAGCAACCCCAGACCATCACACTACTACCACCACCATGTTTGACTGTTAGTATGAACTTGGAAGGTTCATACTGGTCCAAGTTTTCTCCTTTTGTGGAAAATCGCTCTCAGTATGGTTCACTGGAATCCCAAAGCCTTAGAAATAACTTTTCAAACCTTTCCATACAGACAGATGTCAGTTTGCTTCCCAGCTGTCCTTGAGTCTCTTTAGATCGTGGCATAATGTGTTACTTTTTGAGATCTTTTAGCCTACTTCACTTTGTCAGACAGGTTCTGTTTAAATGATTTATTGAACACCTTATGTCAGCCAAAAATTACAAAAAGATTACAACGCACTATAGTTATCTCCTACAACATAAAACAGTCTCCAGTATACAGGCTTACAGACCCAACAAAGCTAACACCATCTAATAATTCTTTAAAGAAAAAAAAAAGAGACTTCTTAAAAAACTGTTTATGTTCAGTTATAAAAACACAGGAAACAACCTCTGAATTATCAGCTGTAGATATCATTATTCTGCTTTTCAGATAAAAGAAGGCACGTCTGAGTCAAACACAATCAATATGAACTTTACCCTGTTCTGTTCTGTATCTGAATTATCACCAAGTCCCGGGGTAAAGTCCAGCAACTGGGTCAAACACAAGCAGCACGAACACTAATACAGTGTGTGACACCAAAACAGCCCCAAAAACATCAGGCTGAGAGACGAGAAGGGAAGAAACTAACCAGCATGGATACAACATCTTCATTCATCAAGTAAGTGACAAATGAGTTTTAACGTACCAGTTAGTACACTGCTGCTGTCTGCAGCTTGATACGATCGTAAAACAGGCATAAGTAACTTAATGATTCGACAGGTGTTCCCAAAAATGTACAGTACTGTGACTTATGTAAGACTGAGGTATGAAAAAAACTTTTTTCTCATTTCAGATTAAAATGTTTAAGAAAAACCGTAAAATAAAATAAAAGCAGGTAAAATCAGTGTGACAATGGAAGAGTGAAATTGAGAGGATGATTTAATGTAAATAAAAATACAGATGGTGCATAAAATAGAAATAACAATAAAAAAAGGAATGTATGTGAAAATGGTCTCTATCGCACAAGGATCAAACTCACATAACAGTTTGACTCATGTTAAGTACTTTGTGTAAATAACAAAACTAAAAACGGCTCAATGCAATTTAGTTGATAGATTTTGGGGTCATGTTCGGGTAATATCAGCTTGTTAATATAACCTACTGGGACACAAAACCAGCATCCTCTCAGATAAAAGTCAAACATTTGTTAAAGAGACCGTTCTATTATTTTCAAACCTTTTTTTGTCTCGTCTGTCCTCAGGTCTGTAACCAAGCGAGTGTGGTCCCCGACACAGAGACCTTTCAGAGTGTGCTGTCACAACAGGAACACCAGGAAAGGCATCACGGCCGGGACGCTGGAGGAGCTGAAGGAGAGGGTGAGAGTGACTGAGGAAAGGTTCTCAATAGGGTGAAAATATTTTCAGCCAAAAATGTCAAAATAAAATAGAAGATTAAGAAATCTATTAAATTTGAAAAAAGAGAAATAAGCTTTTAAAATTATAAAATTAATTAATAGGGCAAATGATTTCAATGTGGCAATAAAAGAGGATTAAATAATCTTTTAGAAGATAGTTCATTACCTTAAGGCCATGACATCATCTAAAAACATGATATCATAATCTATAATTTTTGTATAGGATCACATGAAGTCATTAGTCAAATATTCACTGCCTTTGCCTGCAGAATATAAGAGGGCCAAACTGCATTTCCAAACGCCAGCTGAATATCAGCTATGTGTACAACAGCTCCACCTAGAGGCTGATCAAATGCATTTTTTCTTGCCAATTGGGTGCCATAAAAACTGGTTTATTAACTGATGATCATGGTATTAACAAAGGCTAAGACTAAGTCCTTAAGATGGCATGGAAATGTTTCCATTCAAGTCCATATCATGTTGAATTATTATTTAATGCTAATAAATGATTAAGAATGAGGGTTTGTTTTTTTTACAGCTGGGAAGTAAATATCACTAATTCATATTCTCTGTATATGACTGCTTACTGTCCTCATACTGACAGGTATGCCAGGCGTTGCTGCTCTCGCTGTCTGCTGTGTCTCTGTCTCTGGTTTGTGAGGATGACGGTACAGAAGTCGACTCTGATGAGTTCCTCATGACCCTACCCGACAACGTCATGCTCATGGCCCTGGAGCCTGGACAGACGTGGAGATCACAACAGGTGGGTTTGACCGCAGAAGCTGTGTCTGGGTTTAGGGTGTGCTTTTTGTCTCTTGGTGACAATTTTCTAATCTCTCTGATGCCCCCCAGGGTGCAGTTGTGCCCAAAGCTCAAGACCACAACAAATCACGTACTGGGAGAGACATAGCCCGCGTCACCTTTGACCTTTACAGGATGAGCCCCAAAGATGTGTTTGGCTCATTGAATGTGCAGGCCACATTTCAAGGCCTGTACTCAGTGAGCGCTGACTTTCAGTGTCTTGGGCCCAAGAAAGTTCTCAGGTAAGCCAAGTGAAAAGGTTAGGAGGGTAATAAAGGTTCATTTGGATATGTAGTGCTGTGCAAGCTTTCAGTGGCAGAAGAAAAATTCAGTCTTTTAGCATCAATACAGACTTTAGTTTGCACTTAATAAAAATGAACAGACAGAACTTTAGTAGCAATAACTTTAACACGTCACATTGGACTCTATAAAACTTTGGTATACAGAGGAGTTCACAGTCAACTCACTGACTGTAAGACGCCCAAATCATCACCACCTCCACCACCGTGTTTCACAGTTGGTGTGAGGTGTGTTTGCTGATAGGCTGAGTTTGGTTTTCTTTAAATGTGGTGCTGTGCATCTCCACTTTGTTCTCATCTTAAAGGACATTGTTTCAGATGTTCTGTGGATTGTTCAGATGCAATTTTGGCTTGGGCATCAAGGCTTAGGCTCACAGACCTGTTCAGTCTTTTTCAAACTCCACTGTCATTAACTTTAATATTTGACATCATAACTCAGACCTGTAGAGTCTCAGCTGTAGCTACTGCGATTTTGCAGTTTCTCCGAGCATTGCATGACCTGACCCTGAGGTAAATTTGCTGGGATGTTGCATGGTGTTATCACACAGACCAGCAGACTGCCAGAACTTCTGATTCTCAGTTAACAAAATGCATTTGATCAGCAGCAGCACAATAATTCCTATGGAAGTAGTAAGGGTGCAGTAAGTTACCTGGTTTCCTGCCTGCTCTGGCTCCAGCCTGTGTTATGTACTTCAAATACATTTTAATAGTTAGGTGGAGTTCAGCTGATCCACACGATAAATTTTATTACACAAATTTGCTTTGATTTTTCTGATATTTCTTGATTTTATACTCCCAGATTAGTACCTCAAATAATAACAGTATAACATCTGAATAAAAGGACACTAAAGAAATACTTGTGTATAAGTCTGTTTTCTACAGATTTTGGATTATTTAACTTTAAACTTTAAAAGAGGATAAGAGAAATAGCAGCTGTCACTCACAGCCAGCTATTAAAAGCTTAACGATCACATTAGATGTTTCTGGTTCAGGCTGAAGAATCTGCACTGACCTTTAATCCTGATAACACTGTGCTGTTCCCAGAGAAGTGCTGCGTGTGGCCTCCACCCTTCTTCAGGCTGCTGGACACCTGCTTCTCACGTCTGCCACCATGATCCGCCGCATCATCGAAGGCGCAGAGCTCTGGCAGCCGCAGAGGGCGGAGTACGCAGCCAGATGGAACTGAGATGGACCCGTTTACATGCAACCTAAAGTAATGAGGTCTTTTGTGTGACTGCTGGACCTGTTTGAGAGCCTCTTAATTTACTCTAACCCTTCAGTACCTACAGTATTGGAAAATTATGTTTTACCTCCTTAAGAAGAGGAAAAAGAAAGCACCTTGTTAAGAGAAACATCTGCTGAGGTAGCATCTGTAAATATTAACTGTGATTGTATGAATAGATGTCGTATTTTTGTAATCATATTTCAGGTTTAAAACTGATTTTTAATACTTTTTGCCTCTAACAAAGCAAGATTTAGTAAGATAGCTGGCTAACTTGTGAAATATTACCCACTTAATATCTTTCACAGCAGGGCCAGACCAGTAAAACTCCTGCACTGAGGTTTAACTGCACATTTAATCCTGGACATAGTATGTTATTATAATAAAAATAAGCGCTCTTTGGGTTTAAATTGTAAGAAATAAAAGTGTAAAATAACAGAAACTTCTGGTAGCTCATTTTCTAGACTGTCTTTAAGTATAAAACTGAACCTAACCTAAATAGCAGAAAATGAAAGAAATGTACACAGTGGGGAAAAAATAACTTCTCTGTCATTTAGCTATTAATTACTTTGGTTTAGTATGAATGACCTGCAGAGCTCTTAGTAGGAAAACATGTAAAATTTAGTGAAAAGCCCAAAATCGACACTCTCCTTCACAGTTTCAGTCCAGGACTGAAGTCTTTATTGGGCCGATTCTTTGCCCCGGGCCTTATGTTTGACACCACTGTTTTAAAGTGTCCAGTGTTGGTGTAATTTAGTGTGGATTACATGCTGAAACATGTGTCTTCTTTCAAACATCCCTGTGTTTTCTGTCCGCACTGAGGAATAATTTGTGTTTTGCTGTAACTAATCAGCTGAGTCCTGCTGGAAGAGCAATAAAAGTGCTTTTATTAAGACAGTGAAAACAGCTGCACAGCATAAACAGACTAAAACTGCACCTAGAATCCGAATGAGGATCTTTTGAACACACTAACTAAAACAGCAGGAAAAACATGGAATCAGGGGGTCTGTCTAACATGGGAACTTGATAAACAAGTTGACAACTGCCTGAAGAACAGATGAACTAAAAAACGATCCAGCTGTGTTTTTATATGAGCCATAAGAGCTGTTGTGCTATTTCTACTCTGGAGGGATCTTCACATTTTTCTCCTCGCTGTAGCCTTTGTTCCCTTCGAGCATCATAATCCAGGAGTTAATGCTATTGGGCAACTTTACTTTAGTCATCGCGTTCATGTACTGCTGATACATGATGTTGCCCAGTACCCGATGGTGCTCCTCCTCATTCATCCAACGAGGCCTCCCTCTCTTAATGAAATAGCGCATGTCGGCGAACCACTGAATGACCGCCAAGCGTGGCACACCGACCAGCCTTGCCAGCCGGCTGTACTGCTCCTTGTCTGGGTACTGGCATTGCAGGAACGCCATCTTCATCATTGCCAGCTGGGCCGGCGTCTTGCAGTGGAGCCGAGTAGTAGGTGTAGGCTCTGCGGAAGAGGGGGTGTTTTTCACTTCGATGAGGGCCTTTAGTTTGTCAATATCTGTGATGAAAACGCTGTGGTCCGGCTCTGCTTGCAGATCTGCACCCTCGATTTCTTTTTTCTCCCTGAAGTCGCCGTCTATGGTAGAGCAGGGATCGCCGGCTCTCTGCAGCAGACGTGTCTGGTTGTCAGGCGCTGGAGATGCATCAGAAGTTTGGTTTTCAGCCTGGGGGCCGAGCAGAGAGCTGGGAGCCGGAGGTGCATTACTCTCCTCTTGCATGCAACTTTTGATCACTCTTGGTTTTTTTCTTTTTCTGCCACGACGCTTGGGGCATTTTTCTCCCCCACTTTCCACTTTATCCATCATCTCCTCCTTATCACGCTTCATGATCTTCTTTCCCATCTGGTCTGTTGCTGTTGTCTTTTTTCGTTTTTGCGTGCTGCTTTTTTTCTCCTTCACTGGTTGCTCCTTCATGTCTCTCTTCAACTGCTCATTAACATTTGCGCTGTCTCCTCTCACTCCTCTTCCCTTTGCATTCCCACCAGTTGCTTTCACTTTTCTCTTCTCTCTTCCGTCCTCCATTATTTCTCTCTCCGTCCCGCCTTGAAGCTCCTTCTTTTCCTGACTTGAGTTGAACTTCCTTTGGACCTCACGGATGTCTTCATAGTCCCAGCTGATGCCGTAGCGGAGCCTCTGTGCCATGAACCACGCCTTCACCTGGTCTGGGTGCAGGTGGCAACTCTCTGCCAGTTCGGCGGTCTGTCTGTGTGTTAGGTAGGGAAACCTGTCAAAGGCCTCGTCCAGCTCCGCAGCGCCGTGTATCTGTGAGTCGATCTGGTGCGAATGCACCCACACAAGCTTCCTACTCTCAGAGATCAAGGGGAAACACACCACACTTCTCTGGTTCATGCCGTTAGCCATGGGGGTAGGGCTCATGTCTGAGAAAGCTGGAGTCTCTTCACGAGTGCCAGGTGGTTTCTGACCGAGTCCGAGGAGCTCTTCATCAGCAAAGTGCCTCATCTTACTCATCTGTCGTGATGCACTCCTGAAAACAGCAGACAGAAACATGTACAACTAAATAAAATACTCTAAGGTCAAAATTACTGAGCAGGATTTTCCCAGTGCCTGTGATGAAGTATTTGATTTCTTAGATATTTGATTTGTTTATCGTGCACTTCCGGTAAGTAGCAGCCAGGTGCTGATAATCAAATGCACCTGATTAATGAGGTATCAGCAGGCGTGAGCATGTCTATAAAAGCAGAAGTTTTGGCAGTTTAATGGTCTGGAGCATTCAGATGTGTGTTAACATAAAGACTCAATCTTCCCAGGAGAGGGCGTCCCAGCAAATTCACAACAGGATCAGACCATGCAATCTTCAGAGACACTGCAAAAAAACCAAAGAGCTCCATCTCAGGCTCTACAGGTCTCAGTTAGCACGATTAATGTTCATGACATTATTATTAGAAAAAAAACTGAAAAAGTATGGCTTGTTAGAAAGGGTTAAGGGACAAAACTCTTCTGTCTAGAGCAGGGGTGGGCAATTCCAGGCTTCGAGGGCCAGTGTCCTGCAGGTTTTAGATCGCACCTTGGGTTAACACACCTGAATCACATGATTAGTTCATTACCAGGCCTCTGGAGAACTTCAGGACATGTCGAGGAGCTAATTTAGCCATTTAAATCAGCTGTGTTGGTTCAAGGACGCACCTAAAACCTGCAGGGACACTAGCCCTCGAGGCCTGCTCACTCCTGGTCTAGAATGAACATGGCAGCAGATCTGAACAAAACCAGAACACAAGCAACGAGGAATATCCCAAAATTTCTCCACAGCTATGTGAGAAACTGATAAGATACAGAAGACGGATAGATAGATCCCTCGGGTAGGTTCCTCCAGGAAAATGTCTATTGCACAGTATTTTGACTATTGTCAGTCTATTGCACAGTGATTAGTTCTTAAGATGAATAGTCCAATATCTTTATTTACATTATGAACGGGCATTATAAGGTGTTATAGATAAAATTTTAAATTTTTAAAAATGACCTGCTTTGCAAGCATCCTTATAACTGTGCATTATTGTATGTAGTCTGTTTCACATTATAATCAATCCAGTCCTTTTGGCCACTTAAATGTCTTGATATTAGTGTTATATTATATTTCTTGCAGTTTTTTATACCAGATTTTTGATGTCAATGAGACATTTTGCCCACATAAACAAAAGATATATAAAAGTGACTTTGCCAAAGAGTGGCTGCAACTTCTACATGCTGGCAGGTCTTTTCTTACTCGCTTACATAATGGCTTTTGATCATTCATTAGAGACACATTTGATAGATGATAGGTCCACAAAAGTTTAATATCAGAAATCACTTTTTGGCAGATGATCACCATTTTCACCATGGCGCTGCTAAAGTTGTTTCACAAACTTAATGGTGCTGTGTAATTTATAACAGCTGGTTATTTTATATATTTTTTAAAATATTAATTATAAAATTAACTCATACCTGGAGCTCAATTTAATCCCCTAAGTTAGTAGTACCTCAATAAGAGTAAGACATAAGACGTAAGAGTAAGAACTGAACATATTAAATACTCTAAATGTTAATTTTAATCCTTTTGGTTTCAGTGATTTAATGCCCAAGAAAGTAAGGTTACACCCAAACTGATTCCTGTTAATTACGTATTACTTTAATTAATTAAATATTACTTATTGTTTAATACTTTTAGCTAATTAACTAAACAAAGTCTAGCTAACTTAGCTAGCTAACTTTAGCTGGCTACACTTTGATGTTAGCTTGTTATATTCTGACCGGGACTGACCTCTCTAACCCGGTTATGAGTAACACACAGTGATGTTAAAAAGTACTGGTTACCTTCACTGTTCACCCCGTTGCTTTATCGGAGCACTGCTGCCTGTTTGTTAGCACTAGCGGTACGTTTAAGGCTAACTTCGGTGCACAGGTGTAGTTAGCTTAATAAAAGTATTTCCTGGGTTTGCCTTGCATTCATAAAACTTTGGCGCCCGCCAACCTTGAGAAACAACGTCAGCTCCTGTCTGATGTTCCCTTTGAAAACTGTCCGAAATATACAATAAAAAGGCGAAAAAATAATTTACAAATTCTTCCCCGAAGTCACTGGTCACATCATTAGGAACACATTGTTATTTGGCTCATGACAGAGGTTATATATGAAATGTGATAGACTTGCATTCACTTTACATATAAGGTACATCTGGGGTGCTGACCATTTTCAATCTCCCAAATGAAATGTTCTTAAATCATTTTTTTTCCGATTTTAATTTATTAAATGAGAAAACAAAACAAAATTAATTTTTGTCTCGATGACACCCCACAAAGATTTTGAGCCAGAAATACACCTGGTTTTAATAAATATCCCATTTAAAAATATTAACTGGGACAGAAAGAAGGCAGGAAAACTGGGAGAAAAATTGCAGTAAATGGTCCCATATTCAGTCCTCTGCAACAACCTTATGGCACATGGTTTACCTGTTCAGCCAGGTAGGCTATGCTAGGAATTTCTTTTTTTAATACAGTTTTAAGAAATGATATGAAGTAACTGCCCTTGTGGCCTAACCCTGGCCACAAAGGTCAATCATTTCTTAGCTGACATACGTTTTATTTAGGTGTGGTGTTTATACTTGTAACTGTGTATTTATTTTGCCTGTGTTAAACAATTTCATATTTTTTGACAGATTTTTTTTATGGGAGTGTGAACATATAGGATTAGGTTGCTACGATAAGAATTTATAGCTGACACTGGGTTATTTCTGAGTAAAGTATACCGGTGAGGACGGAGTGCAGCTCAAACTATCACATCACACTGGGGTATGCACACTGATCAAAGCTTTTTAATTTCTGAATCTTTGGAAACAAGACCAATTCCTGTCAAAATCTTCTTTCTTCTAAAACATGTCTGACAACATACAAACAAAAAGGAGAAGAACAGATCCACAAACTATCCTCTGTGACATGTGTGCAGAGGACAGGAAACCAGCAAAGAAGACGTGCATGAAGTGTGAGATCTCCATGTGTGTCCAGCACCTCCAGCCTTTACCACCACTTGAAAAGGTGTTGTGGAACTTTGATGTCTCCTCACTCTTCTTCTACTGCAGAACCAGACAGCACCAGAGGGATGAAATAATAACTATTGAGATGAGCCTGAACAACAAGGAACTGACTCCATTTGTACGACTGGGAAAGGAAAATGTCCAAAACACGACCCAGAGGCAAGAATGGAAGTGCTCATGTGGGAAAGTTTACTACAGGGATGGTAATGGATACAGAAATAATATGTCCCGCTTTTCTTCCCAGGCTAATTGTTCTTGTGGAAAAATGATTGGTGGTCCATGTGTCACAGAAATGGTTTGTAAACTCTGTTAGTTCAAACTCTGCTGATCATTTAGTCATTTTCTGTCCCTGTATGAATATCAGTGTAACTGACTGTCTTTCACATTCATAAACTGTGAAGACATTGTGCTGCTTCAGTGATTAACTTGTTGTGCGATGTATCACATATGAAAGTAATGTAAATTAAAAAAGTAAAACAATTTTGTTTTTTTGTTAATTAAAATATTCTTAGCTCCAGTGTTTGCTTTAAATGTAGCAACAAATTCTTTTAGTTTGAACCGTTTCTACTTTATTTCACCTGCAAGTTGAAGACGTGTGTCTCCATCTGCTGGTGGTGCTCTCACATTGTTCACACAGCTCTTCGGTCTTATTATCGACAACAAAGAAACAGCTGTTGTTTTATACAATGTAAATGATCTGATAAATAATAAAGTGAGTATACTTTTAATATATGCAATGCTTTACATATCTGAGTAACTGAAGCGAGAACATTGTATTTTCATTTGTGTTAATTGGACAAAAGAAAGTTACTGAATTTGCCAGTTTATTAAGTACACCTTTGTCAGTATAAAAGTAAAGCAAATCAATCTGCATTCTATTGGTTTTAATTAGTTTGAATATTGAAAACTGAAAAGACTGAGAGACCAGGCTGCAAAATACTACGGGTCTTATATAAGGACACAAAAACTGATAAGATTTTGTCTCATTAGATAAGAGCAGGCTCATTGTTCTACAGTAACTTGGAGGCACATACAGGGAACTATTGTTCTGCCATAAAGGTTTATAATCTACAGGCAGGGCGGTCAGTTTCCAACAATCTGATAAATACAGTTGTTCAGTGCTGACAGGAATCCTGCCTCAAACATAAATAATCACCAGGTATTGTGACTTTACATTAAAAATGTTTTTCCTCTTTGTTCTACATGATAGAAAATAAGGGCAGCTGAACGCCAGTGAATGAATGTCATCCATAAGCTACATTATGGTAAATTAACAGTATTTTAATGTCAGCACAACAATGGAAAAATTGCTCTGTGGATTTCGTAATTCCATGTAAGTCCATGTCTTTTCTACCCTAAAAGTGTGTTTGCCAATCAAACTCTGATCATTTTTTCTAACACGTCCATATTTCTGCAGTTAAACTTGCCTGACTCTGCCTGTTCGCTATTTGTTTTAGCAGTGCAAAGTGCAAACTAACTTCCAGATGATCCAAACTGTTGTATGGTGCTACTGGATTTATAAATAACTGAGAGACCAGGCTAGAAAACACTTCTGTTCATTGAACTGGAGTCAAACAAAGAGCAGCAGAGATTCTTTAAGGACTGAATGACATTCAACAAATCAAATCAGGAGATCCAGATTTAAATAAACATCTAAAAACACCGGCCGATCCACAAGCTGTTCTGTGTGAAAGAGGAAAGAAAACCAGCAAAGAAGACCTGTATGAAGTGTGAGAACTCCAGTATCCTCTTTGTTTCATTTAATGATGATGCTTATTTTGGAGCTAAATGAAGATGTGGTTCTGTACAAACATATGAAGTGAGAAAATGTGAATATTAAATAGCTCCTAAAATCAATCTTGTGCTAATTATAACTGGCTTATTGCTGCCTGGATTTTATAGATTGCTTATTCAGTGTTTTAAAATTTTGAGTGTTTCCTGTCAATCTTGGAGGAAATTAAACTGAATTGCAAACATTATAAAACAGCTGCAGTCACATTTGTCTGACTCCACCCCTTCAGTGTGGAGTTTTCAGGGAATTGAAAGTGTGGTGCAGCGCTCCTGAGCAGACTAAGCAGGTTGATCAGAAACAGGCAAGAAAAGAGCAAAACTCAGGAGTTCATCAAATTCCAATTTTTTTCTAAAAGAGAGTTGACAAGGACTTTATTCAACACTGAATTATACTCAACAAATCTAAGGAGGACTTCCTGCTGGAAAACATGTCTGACAACATACAAACAAAAAGGAGAGGAACAGATCCACAAACTGTTCTCTGTGACATGTGTGCAGAGGACAGGAAACCAGCAAAGAAGACGTGCATGAAGTGTGAGATCTCCATGTGTGTCCAGCACCTCCAGGCCCACCTGACCACACCTGTGTTACTGCAGACTCATCCTCTGACTGAACCCATGGATTTATGTGGGAACACCAAATGTCCTCAGCACGGCAAGCTCCTGGAGTACTACTGCTTGGACGACATGACCTGTGTGTGTGTTTCCTGCGCCATTGAGGACCAGCACCGCCTACACAATATGAAGACCTTCTCCACAGCCCACAAAGAGCTCCTGGAGAAGCTGAAAGCTGAGCAGCTGATCTTACAGGAGAAAACAGATGATGAGAATGTGAGTCTGGAAAAGTGGGAGAAGAGTGAAAGAGGGAAGCTGGGTCGCTGCAGTGTGCGTCTGATTGAGGCTGTGACTAAGCTGCGTGACATCTCTCTGACCAGCGTCCAGAGCTCAGTCTCTGCTCGTATGGTGTCCCTGAAAACCAGCAAGAGCAGCCTGGAAGCAGCACAGAAGGAGAAGGACACCTTCAGTTTCCTGCAGATGTATTCTCAGGTGCAGCAGGATGTGGAGAAGGCCAAAGCTGTGGATCTGAGAAAAGGGCTGGAGCCGGGCAGCCATCGGGACAAACTGGTTGAGGAGATAAGACAGAATGGGGGGAAGATGGTGAAGCAAGCGTCTCAGTTCTGGGGATCATTGCTGACTCTGGTTGATCCTGAACACCACCAGGAGCTTGTTCCCACTGGTTCAGACCTGATCTTTGAGCCACAGTCTCTGGGTCCTGGCATGTTGCTGTCCAAAGACAACAGGAAGGTTTTCCACAACAGCTGGCTGGGACAGTGCTGTGCAACTCTTCTAATCTGTAGTACCAAGACAGCCAGCAGCTTTCAGAGGTGGGTGGTCAGTCTGTCCGAAGAGTCTGATTGGACGATTGGTTTATGTGATAAAATGTGTGCAAAGAACTTGAAGGATGGAGCTGTGTATGGACTGTGCTGGGAGGATAAGCAGCTCAGCAGCCTCACAACAAAGAGAAATGAAGGTTTTCAATCATCCACTTCACAAGGTTTGAAGGTGCAAAATACTGGCACAGCCAGAACTGGGACCCAACTCGTGACAACCTCTGCATCAATCACATATCAGGGGGAGAATGGAGAAGAGCCTGTACCACAACCTGAAAAGGTGGAGGTGTTGTGGAACTTTACTGCCTCCACGCTGTCCTTCTTGAGAAGAACTGGACAGCACCAGAGAGAAGAAATAATCACAATGAAGCTCAAAGTAAGCATCAACAACTGGGACCTGGTCCCATTTGTCCAACTGGGAAAGCAAAATATCCACAGCACGACCCAGCAGCAGCAGCAGTGGAAGTGTTCATGTGGGAAAGGATACTACTGGGATGGTAACAGGTACCGGGACAATAGTTCTGGCTCCTATTACCAGGGTTGTTGTTCCTGTGGAAAAGTTCTCGGTCCACACATCACAGAGATGGTTTGTGAACTTTACTGAGTGGTGGGATTTTGTTTTTTGTTTTTCTGTCACTGAATGAGTATAAACTTAACTGATTGGTTTTAAGTTGTTGTTAAATGCATTTATTGTGATGCATTGTGAGGATTTTCATTTATTGCTGTGATTATATTCTGCGATTTCAATCTTATGTAGCTATTTTAAAGTGCTTTGTCTCCATCTGCTGGTACTTCCAACAGCAGCAGATACCACCAGCTACTGCTTCACAGCTGGGGTAGTCGACATGTTTTTGTATCAAAGTAATCTTTCGGCATACTTCAAATAGATTCCCAAACATCCTCTAGGGCCTGTTTACAGACTTTATCTAGCACACAGCAGGCACTTTGGCTAATCTTGTCTTTTCATACTGGATCGTGTGCATTTATGTCTGGGCGGGTCTGATGGGAGGAGATTAATATTCACGTAAGTAACACGTTTAGTTTCATGTGTACACACTGTAAATGATCTAATCAATAATAAAGTCACTGGAGTTTAAGGATGTGGAATGTTTTTATTGACTAGATGAAATATAAAAACTGCCTTTTTTTAATCTTCACTCAAATATGACAAAGAAAAACAACAGTTTACATAAGAACACTTTGAAATGAACTGTGTGAAACTAAATCCTGTTAAATACTCACACTGAAGGCTTCTGAAGCTAACATGAAGGAATCAGTTTATTTAAAGACTACAATCATTACAGTAAATCCACTTGAAGGTCTCGCTTGTAAAAGGAAACATAAACTAACTTTGGTATTGATCAGGAGCAGCTGAACCAGGTAAGATAAAAGCACAAATAGATTCAATAATATCTGTACTGTAAGTTCAGCACTACATTTACATACATAAATAATTTAAGACATTTGCTATAACTTCATATGTTGATAAAATAAAAAAATAAAATAAAAAAAGCTTTCAGGATGATCTCAGCACAGTGTTCAGGAATTTGCACTGGAATGATGAGAGAGCAGGGATGCAGAGGTAGCCTGCATCTTCCCACCTGGAAACAAACTGAGCCCTGAAATATTCAGAGTGTGATGAGACCCAGAGTCTGTGTGCTGGAAAATACTTCTGTTATAGAGAGTGAAACAACCAGAGCTGCACTGACACATGCACAGTGAGTCTTTAGCGTACAAGGAGCCTCCCTCAGACTGTTGTGACTGTTGTAACAAATCATTCCCTGGCTGGGACCACATGGCCATTTAGGTTTGACAGCATTTCTAGTGGAGAGCAGCAGGTAGCTTGAGCATGAACTGAGGCTGTAGTTTAAGGAAGGCCTCAGAGAAGGGTGTGCATGGAGGTGTGGTCCCTCTCCTGAGATTAGATTAATGATCTAAAATTAATCATACACATTTGCAGGTGTCTGTTCAATGTTGACGCTTATTTGCAGCAAAATGAATATGTGGTGCTAGCTGTGGAAAACTGTGGATACATATAGATGGAGAAAATGTTACTCCATGATAAACAGATGTTAAGATTTTGTGCTAAACTATCACTGGCTCACTGATGCCCAAATTTTATCATTTGGTTGTCTTTCATGGAGAATGATGATGATTGTGATGCAGAGTTTAAAGAAGGAGAAAGTAACATGGCCAACACAGCAAAGCAACACATGGTGTTTTCTGAGGTAATTACAGGAGGAGAATAGTGATGAGGCCATGCTACATTTGAAAAGGTGGAGGTGTTGTTGAACTTTGATGCTTCCTCACTGTCCTTCTACAGCAGAACCGGACAGCACCAGAGGGAAGAAATAGTAACTATGGAGATGAGCCTGAAAGACAAGGAACTGACTCCATTTGTACGACTGGGAAAGGAAACATGACCCAGAAGCAGGAATGATGTTTATCTTTGATTTTTCTTCTAATGTAGCAACTAATTCTTTTCGTTTGAACTGTTTTTACTTTATTTCACCTGCAAGTTGAAGATGTTTGTCTCCATCTACTGGTGGTGCTCTCACATTGTACACACAGCTCTTTGGTCTTAATAATGACAACAAAGAAACACAGCTGTTGTTTTATACAATGTAAATGATCTGATAAGTAATCAAGTGAGAGTATTTTTAATATGTGGAATGATTTTATGTATCTGACTAACTGAATCGAGAACATTGCATTTAAATTTTTGTTAATTAGAAAAAAGAAAGTTGCTGAATTTGCCGGTTTATTATGTACACCTTTGTCTGTTTAAAAAGTAAAGTAAATAACTTTGGATTCTATTAGTTTTAATCAGTTTCAATTGAAAACTGATTGAAACTAAGAGAGAGAGAGACCAGGCTGGAAAATACTACTGGTGTTATATAATGACAAAAACTTTGTGTCATTATATAAGACAGGGCTCGTTTTTCTACAGTAACTTGTCAGCACATACAGGGCACAATTGTATAAAGGTTTATGATCTAAAAAGTTTATAATTTAAAATATAAAATAGAATAATAATACAGAAATAATATGGAAAACATTACGACGTAATCGGGCTCCGAAGGAGGAGCAGCCCCTGAATTTGGACACAGTCCAGCTCTGTAAAAACGCAGGGATTTCCCTGGTTCAGCTCTCGGTAATCCGACGAGTCTCATGTTGGATCTCCTGCTTCTGTTTTCAAGGTCATCCACTTTCAGTTGGAGTTCCTGACAGTTTAGTTCAATAACAAGTGGCCTCCCAACTTGTTAGTGAGGAAACCACTTCCTCAACTTTACTAATACGAGATTCTGCTGAGGTGAGGCTCTCGGAAAACACTCCGATTACATCTTTTATTTCTTGATTTAATGTTATAACTTCTCGCAGGTAAGTTGTAAAGTGCATTTTGAGCGACTGAATTTCATCCAGAACATTAGCCTCGGTCGGTTGATCGCTAGCGTTATCTTACTCCATCTTCTCGGTTTCACGGTCGTTCTTAGCATCGTCGAGTCCATCTTTTCCGGTTGTTTTCAGTTTATGATCGGCATAAATACAGCTTTTTGGTCTTATTAATGACAACAAAGAAACACAGCGGCTGTTTTATACGATTTAAATGATCTGATAGATGTTAAAGTGAGTATATTTTTAATATATAGGATGATTTTATTTATCTGATTGACTGAAGCGAGAACACCGCGTTTTCATGTTTGTTTATATGAAAAAAGAAGAAAGTTAGTCAATTTATTCTGTGCACCAACAAACTGATACTGAAGTAAATCCTGCCTCAAGCATCAAAGCCTTTATATAATAATCAAATATTGTGACTTTACATGAAAACTTTCCTCTATTTTACAGATAGAAAATAAGGGCAAGGGCAGTGAAGGGATGTCATCCATAAGCTATATTATGGCAAATTAACAGTTTTTAATGTTGGCTCAACAATAGAAACATTGCTGCCTGGATTTTATCATTTGATTGCATTTTATTACAAGTCCATGTCTCTTCTACCCTAGCACAAAAGTGTGTTTGCAAATTAAACTCTGATCTGTGTTTTCATGTTGGCACGTCCATATTTCTGCAGTAAAAGTTGCCTGACTCTACCTTCTCTATTTCTTTTAGCAGTGTAAAATTCAAACCAACTTCCAGATAATCCAAACTGTTGTACAACACTGAGTTATATTCAGCAAATCTAAGGAGGATTTCCTGCTGGAAAACATGTCTGACAGCATACAAACAAAAAGGAGAAGAACAGATCCACAAACTGTCCTCTGTGACATGTGTGCAGAGGACAGGAAACCAGCAAAGAAGACGTGCATGAAGTGTGAGATCTCCATGTGTGTCCAGCACCTCCAGGCCCACCTGACCACACCTGTGTTACTGCAGACTCATCCTCTGACTGAACCCATGGATTTATGTGGGAACACCAAATGTTCTCAGCACGGCAAGCTCCTGGAGTACTACTGCTTGGACGACATGACCTGTGTGTGTGTTTCCTGCGCCATTGAGGACCAGCACCGCCTACACAATATGAAGACCTTCTCCACAGCCCACAAAGAGCTCCTGGAGAAGCTGAAAGCTGAGCAGTTGATCTTACAGGAGAAAACAGACGATGAGAATGTGAGTCTGGAAAAGTGGGAGAAGAGTGAAAGAGGGAAGCTGGGTCGCTGCAGTGTGCGTCTGATTGAGGCTGTGACTAAGCTGTGTGACATCTCTCTGACCAGCGTCCAGAGCTCAGTCTCTGCTCGTATGGTGTCCCTGAAAACCAGCAAGAGCAGCCTGGAAGCAGCACAGAAGGAGAAGGACACCTTCAGATTCCTGCAGATGTATTCTCAGGTGCATCAGGATGTGGAGGAGGCCAAAGCTGAGGATCTGAGTAAAGGGCTGGAGCCGGGCAGCCATCAGGACAAACTGGTTGAGGAGATGAGACAGAATGGGGAGAAGATGGTGAAGCAAGCGTCTCAGTTCTGGGGATCATTGCTGACTCTGGTTGATCCTGAACACCACCAGGAGCTTGTTCCCACTGGTTCAGACCTGATCTTTGAGCCACAGTCTCTGGGTCCTGGCATGTTGCTGTCCAAAGACAACAGGAAGGTTTTCCACAACAGCTGGCTGGGACAGTGCTGTGCAACTCTTCTAATCTGTAGTACCAAGACAGCCAGCAGCTTTCAGAGGTGGGTGGTCAGTCTGTCCGAAGAGTCTGATTGGACGATTGGTTTATGTGATAAAAAGTGTGCAAAGAACTTGAAGGATGGAGCTGTGTATGGACTGTGCTGGGAGGATAAGCAGCTCAGCAGCCTCACAACAAAGAGAAATGAAGGTTTTCAATCATCCACTTCACAAGGTTTGAAGGTGCAAAATACTGGCACAGCCAGAATTGGGACCCAACTCGTGACAACCTCTGCATCAATCACATATCAGGGGGAGAATGGAGAAGAGCCTGTACCACAACCTGAAAAGGTGGAGGTGTTGTGGAACTTTACTGCCTCCACGCTGTCCTTCTTCAGCAGAACCGGACAGCACCAGAGAGAAGAAATAATCACAATGAAGCTCAAAGTAAGCATCAGTAACCGAGACCTGGCCCCATTTGTCCAACTGGGAAAGCAAAATATCCACAGCACGACTCAGCATCAGCAGTAGAAGTGTTCATGTGGGAAAGATTACTACTGGGATGGTAACAGGTACCGGGATCATAGTTCTGGCTACTCCCACCAGTCTGTTTGTTCTTGTGGAAAAGCTCTTAGTGTCACAGAGATTGTTTGTAAACTTTGCTAATCATAGATCTACTCATTATTTAGTTTTTTTTTGTCCTAAAATGCTCTTTTGGTTAATTATATATGTTTAGCTTTGGTATTTGCTTTTAATGCACCAACTAATTCTTTTAGTTTGAACCGTTTCTGCTTTATTTCACCTGCAAGTTGAAGATGTTTCTGTCCATCTACTGGTGGTGTTCTCCATTGTACACACAGCTCTTTGGTCTTATTATTGACAAGACAGAGCTACTTTTGATTTATACAATGTAAATCATCTGATAAATAACAGAGTATATTTTAATATGTGGAATGCTTTAACACTGCATTTTTAAGTTTTTTAACACCAATTTATTATTTTTTTTAATGAAATTTGCCAGTTTATTATATACATATTTTTCCCCATTAAAAGTTGAACGAAGCATTTTAGGTCTTTTAATTTTATCCAGTGAACATTTAATATTAAAACACTGAGTGTACACCTCACTAGTTTTTGGGTCATTAGATTAAACCAGACTCATTGTTATACATTCACTTGTAAGCACAGACAGGGAACTATTGTTCTGCTATAAATGTTTATAATCTACAGGCTGGGTCATCGATTTCCAACAAACTGATAGCTTTCACACAATGGAGAACGATGATGATTCTGATGCATCGTTTAAAGAAGGAGAAAGTAACATGGCCAACACAGCAAAGCAACACATGGTGTCTTCTGTGTTAACAACAAATGAGGAGGAGAATGGCGATGAGGCAATGTCACCACTTGAAAAGGTGGAGGTGTTGTGGAACTTTGATGCCTCCTCACTGTCCTTCTGTCCTTCATTACCTGACAATAACTTATCGTCCCTGGGTGGGCTTGAACCACCTACCTTTCGGTTAACAGCCAAACGCGCTAACCGATTGCGCCACAGAGACTGACAATGTGCAACCCACAGGCGTCGAGACTGCACGGGGGACTGGGGGAGGGTGTTCCGGTGTTTTCGGTTGTGGGGTGAAAGGATTGTGCAACAGAGACTGAGTAAAGCCAAGCAGGGGCCTCGAGAGAGGACCGGGTGGCTGGATGGAGGTGCTCTGGTACTTCCTCTCCATACCGCCTTGATTGTTTAAAATATGTGACTTGTAGGTAATGAACTTGGCAATAAGTATGCAGTTGCTGAAGAACAACACAACCCCAAAGATGCATATCACCCTTGATAAAACAGTTGACTGCGTTCATCAAATGACCGAGTCTAGCATGGACGCTATTGTGAAACAAAAGCAGTGCTTTTTTGGGAAGCACTTGCACTGCACGTTTGTGCAGGATTCTGCATTACCTGGCAATAACTGTAATATCGTCCCTGGGTGGGCTTGAACCACCAACCTTTCGGTTAACAGCCGAACGCGCTAACCGATTGCGCTACAGAGACAGACAACGTGCAACACACAGGTGTCGAGACTGCACGGGGGACTGGGGGAGGGTGTTCCGGTGTTTTTGGTTGTGGGGTAAACGATTGTGCAACAGAGACTGAGTAAAGCCAAGCAGGGGCCTCGAGAGAGGACCGGGTGGCTGGATGGAGGTGCTCTGGTACTTCCTCTCCATACCGCCTTAATTGTTTAAAAAATGTGACTTGTAGGTAATGAACTTGGCAGCAAGTATGCAGTTGCGGACGAACAACACCACCCCAAAGATGCATATCACCCTTGATAAAACAGTTGACTGCGTTCATCAAACGACAGTCCTGGTTATAACACAATTGTTATAACATGGTATAACCAACATAACTGTCGCACTGCACGTTTGTGCAGGATTCTGCATTACCTGGCAATAACTGTAATATCGTCCCTGGGTGGGCTTGAACCACCAACCTTTCGGTTAACAGCCGAACGCGCTAACCGATTGCGCCACACAGACTGAAAACGCGCAACACACAGGTGTCGACACTGGACGGGGGACTGGGGAAGGGTGTTCCGGTGTTTTCGGTTGTGGGGTGAAAGGATTTTGCAACAGAGACTGAGTAAAGCCAAGCAGGGGCCTCGAGAGAGGACCGGGTGGCTGGATGGAGGTGCTCTGGTACTTCCTCTCCATACCGCCTTGATTGTTTAAAATATGTGACTTGTAGGTAATGAACTTGGCAATAAGTATGCAGTTGCTGAAGAACAACACAACCCCAAAGATGCATATCACCCTTGATAAAACAGTTGACTGCGTTCATCAAATGACCGAGTCTAGCATGGACGCTATTGTGAAACAAAAGCAGTGCTTTTTTGGGAAGCACTTGCACTGCACGTTTGTGCAGGATTCTGCATTACCTGGCAATAACTGTAATATCGTCCCTGGGTGGGCTTGAACCACCAACCTTTCGGTTAACAGCCGAACGCGCTAACCGATTGCGCTACAGAGACTGACAACGTGCAACACACAGGTGTCGAGACTGCATGGGGGACTGGGGGAGGGTGTTCCGGTGTTTTTGGTTGTGGGGTAAACGATTGTGCAACAGAGACTGAGTAAAGCCAAGCAGGGGCCTCGAGAGAGGACCGGGTGGCTGGATGGAGGTGCTCTGGTACTTCCTCTCCATACCGCCTTAATTGTTTAAAAAATGTGACTTGTAGGTAATGAACTTGGCAGCAAGTATGCAGTTGCGGACGAACAACACCACCCCAAAGATGCATATCACCCTTGATAAAACAGTTGACTGCGTTCATCAAACGACAGTCCTGGTTATAACACAATTGTTATAACATGGTATAACCAACATAACTGTCGCACTGCACGTTTGTGCAGGATTCTGCATTACCTGGCAATAACTGTAATATCGTCCCTGGGTGGGCTTGAACCACCAACCTTTCGGTTAACAGCCGAACGCGCTAACCGATTGCGCCACACAGACTGAAAACGCGCAACACACAGGTGTCGACACTGGACGGGGGACTGGGGGAGGGTGTTCCGGTGTTTTCGGTTGTGGGGTGAAAGGATTGTGCAACAGAGACTGAGTAAAGCCAAGCAGGGGCCTCGAGAGAGGACCGGGTGGCTGGATGGAGGTGCTCTGGTACTTCCTCTCCATACCGCCTTGATTGTTTAAAATATGTGACTTGTAGGTAATGAACTTGGCAATAAGTATGCAGTTGCTGAAGAACAACACAACCCCAAAGATGCATATCACCCTTGATAAAACAGTTGACTGCGTTCATCAAATGACCGAGTCTAGCATGGACGCTATTGTGAAACAAAATCAGTGCTTTTTTGGGAAGCACTTGCACTGCACGTTTGTGCAGGATTCTGCATTACCTGGCAATAACTGTAATATCGTCCCTGGGTGGGCTTGAACCACCAACCTTTCGGTTAACAGCCGAACGCGCTAACCGATTGCGCTACAGAGACTGACAACGTGCAACACACAGGTGTCGAGACTGCACGGGGGACTGGGGGAGGGTGTTCCGGTGTTTTTGGTTGTGGGGTAAACGATTGTGCAACAGAGACTGAGTAAAGCCAAGCAGGGACCTCGAGAGAGGACCGGGTGGCTGGATGGAGGTGCTCTGGTACTTCCTCTCCATACCACCTTAATTGTTTAAAAAATGTGACTTGTAGGTAATGAACTTGGCAGCAAGTATGCAGTTGCGGACGAACAACACCACCCCAAAGATGCATATCACCCTTGATAAAACAGTTGACTGCGTTCATCAAACGACAGTCCTGGTTATAACACGATTGTTATAACATGGTATAACCAACATAACTGTCGCACTGCACGTTTGTGCAGGATTCTGCATTACCTGGCAATAACTGTAATATCGTCCCTGGGTGGGCTTGAACCACCAACCTTTCGGTTAACAGCCGAACGCGCTAACCGATTGCGCCACACAGACTGAAAACGCGCAACACACAGGTGTCGACACTGGACAGGGGACTGGGGAAGGGTGTTCCGGTGTTTTCGGTTGTGGGGTGAAAGGATTGTGCAACAGAGACTGAGTAAAGCCAAGCAGGGGCCTCGAGAGAGGACCGGGTGGCTGGATGGAGGTGCTCTGGTACTTCCTCTCCATACCGCCTTGATTGTTTAAAATATGTGACTTGTAGGTAATGAACTTGGCAATAAGTATGCAGTTGCTGAAGAACAACACAACCCCAAAGATGCATATCACCCTTGATAAAACAGTTGACTGCGTTCATCAAATGACCGAGTCTAGCATGGACGCTATTGTGAAACAAAATCAGTGCTTTTTTGGGAAGCACTTGCACTGCACGTTTGTGCAGGATTCTGCATTACCTGGCAATAACTGTAATATCGTCCCTGGGTGGGCTTGAACCACCAACCTTTCGGTTAACAGCCGAACGCGCTAACCGATTGCGCTACAGAGACTGACAACGTGCAACACACAGGTGTCGAGACTGCACGGGGGACTGGGGGAGGGTGTTCCGGTGTTTTTGGTTGTGGGGTAAACGATTGTGCAGATATTCTATTATCAAAGTACTCAGATGCAATGAAATATCACTCAGACACTTAGAGCAGTTTTAAACGTGCACGGGTGAGAGACTCAGGGAGAGACTCACACCCCTCCTTGGTGCAGTCTGGCTTTATTTATACACATCATGAAGCATACAAAAAAGGAAATATCATCCTTATCTTGTCAAGAAAACAGGTGTGGTTTATCAAAAAACTTCGTGTTCTCTACAAGGTTGTTTCTTACTCGTGGGTGGCGGTTTCCTGCTAGTGTGAAGGCAAACAGTGACAATGTGAAGGCAAAGACTGATAATGTGAAGGCAAGCAGTTTCCGTTATAAAGTAGGGAGCCAGCAATTAAAATATGCAGCTGGTTGAGTACAGAACAGAAATATAAACACTCTTAGCTGATTATTATATGAATAATAAAATCTTTAAGAGCAAAAATACTCTGACATTCCCTCCTGTTGTTTAGATTTCTCACATGACAGTACTGTTATTTTTGTCAGTTCATAACCTCTTGTCTAAACATTTTCGGTTTGAACGTCATAAAACAGTCCTGTGTTCAATTAAACTAAACATTACTGTATGGATCATCTTTCAAAATTTCTTCCATTTGAGACATCATCACATAAGCATTGATAGAAGTTGTCACCATGTTTGATACCATTTTCTTCAGACAGGGTACTACACATGTTGTGAAAACACATAACAGTAAAAGCAAAAATGCTATTCCAACAAGTCCTTTAATCAGTAGGGACTTCCATGAACCACCTAGTAACCATGTCAACCAATCATCAGTGCTTGTGACATAGTCTTGTTGTTCAGCATCTTTAATCTTTCTCAAGGTGTTCAAAGCGTCGGTCATGTTTTGTGAGTGTATGTTGTCTGGGATGTATGTACAACATGTAGTGTCAAACAATACACACAAACCTCCTTTTTCAGCTAGAATCATGTCTAGTGCGACTCTGTGTTGCATCAGTACAATGCGTATTGCGTCGATTTCTTCATTTTGCGCTTTGTTGATTTTCATTGAAGCATTTAGGAACAGTCCAAATCGATAGTCAAGTGTCTCGATCCTCAGCATGTTTTTCCCAACTCCTACCCAAGGGAACAAGGAGTGGAGGACTTTCTGACCATCAGTCCATAGTTTGAAGTTCTTGGGCACATCTGATCCATAGATTGAGTCATGTGGCATTACTTCAGTGACTTCAGCAACTTCACGTTTTGCTCTTGACGTGTGTGTCTCTGCTGTGATCTTGAAGGTGTGGTCTGAAATTAGTACTGGTGCACACAGACCGGTGGAGTTCGGTGGGAGCATGAAGTAGGTTTTAGGCCCGCAGGCCCAAGCGGCTCCCTGGACCCAGAAAGTTCCATTTTTGAAGGTGTGTATTCCTTTGGATTGGGTCAGGTCAAGTGTCTGTGTGCAGTTGCGGTTTCGTCCAAGTTTCCTGTTTCCATCGGAGAAGTTGAAACACATTGGGTGCTGTATGTCCGGCGGCAAAACTATGGCGAATGATTTGTTTTTTGTGTTGTTGGCTTTGACGTTTACCCAATGTTTTTCGTTGCAGGTGTAGTTCCAGTTCGTCAGATTGTAGGCACAAGGGGTTGTCTGTTCAATTAGGATACGTCGTTGTGAAAGTGGTTTCGTGACACGTTTGACGTCTGTGTCACTACACCATGGAATTAGGTCTTCTTTCTTTGTGCTTTGACCTTTTAGGGTCAGTCCTGTTGCCATCAAATCTCTGCGTGTGCAATTGCCAGTTGTTGCTTTGTTGAACACACACATCGCTTCGTCAAGTTCAGGTGCCTTTCCATATATTGTTGCGTGTACGGCTGTTGTTGGCATATGTGAACATACATAGCATTCCGTGCTGTTGTCGGTGCGTGTTCTATCATACACATATCTATACCACGCGTTGTTCATCCATGGGTGGTTATGGTCTTGGTTCAGGTCACGCAGATGCGAATTATCATGTGTCCATCTTTTTTGCAGGTGGTGTTGTTTATTTCCTCTCATCTGGGTGAGTGTCAGTAGGCTCACTAGGAGCGCAATGCTGGCCACTAGGAGGACAAGTGTCTTCATGATGACCAGGCACACCTAGACTTCTGGTGAGTAGACTATTGGCGAGAAGTAAAAAAAGGGCGGGATATACCCAATCAGCCCTTCCCTTCACCAATAGATCACCTAGAAGCCAGGGGAGCCGGCGTCTAAGCGTCTGGATTGTCACTCACTTTTTTACAGTGGCTTTGGTGGATCCAAGATGGTCTTTCTGCTATTTTGCAGGCGGTGGGTGTGGTAAGTAGGACTTGGTATGGGCCCTCCCACCTTGGTGAACTCCAATTCTTTCTCTGGAGTACTTTGATCAGGATCCAATCACCTGGTTGTAACCTGCAAGACACTGGAGAGAAATCACTCGGCAGTTGGTTGTTTAACACAATCTCTTTATTTTCAAACAGTTTAGTCATCCATTCTGCTAGGGTAGTTTCCCTTATTGATTTATTAATAGGTTCACTGGTAATTGGCAATGGAAACGCTCTCCCGTGGATGATTTCAAAAGGTGTAAGTTTCTGAGAACCTTGTGTTATTCTCATCCACATCTTTACTAGGCCTAGACATTCAGGCCATGGTCTTCCTGTTTCTTCCATGCATTTTCTTAATCTCTGTTTTATTGTGCCGTTAGTTCTTTCCACTAATCCTGCGCTTTGTGGGTGATATGCACAGTGATGTTTGATGCTAAATCCTAGAGCTTCAGAGACTTTGCTGATGATGTCATTAACAAAATGTGTTCCATTGTCTGACCTTATCAGACTGGGAATGCCATATGTGGGGATGAAGTGATTGCATAAACACTTTGCCACTGATATTGCATCTGCTCTTTTTACTGGATAGATTTCTGGCCATTTTGAAAATACATCTATAATTACTAGAGCATATCTTGATGCTTGGCATTCGTTAAGTTCAATAAAATCCATGTGGATTGTATGGAAAGGGTGAGGTGGTGTGGGGAAATGACCTCTTTTTGGTCGGAGGTTCCCCTGTACATTATGTCTTTGGCAAATCATGCATGTTCTGATGAATTCCTTTGCTGAATTTTCAAAATTTTGAGTGTAGAAGTGTTTAGAGAGGACATTCATCATTCCACCCGTTGACAAATGCGTTAAGCCATGTGTCACTAATGCTGCTGTCTTGTGTAGAGATTTTGGCAGTATTGGTTTGCCATTACAGGTCATTAGGTCATTTTCTAGCTGTGCTCCACACCTTAACCATTTTTTCTGTTCTGTGATGGATGCAGCTTTCTGTTCATCTTTAAGTACATCAAGTGGTATTAACGTTGATGTTTCAGATATTAAAGTTTTTATATGTTGTTGTGCTGCCTTTTTTGCGGCTTGGTCTGCAAAGTTATTGCCTTTAGTAATTTCTGAGTTATCTTTTTGGTGTGCGGCACATTTGCACAATGCTAATTTTTTCGGCAGTGTTATCACTTCTAGCAGTTCTTTTAAAAGGTGTGCATGCTGTACTGGATTGCCAGTAGAAGTGACCATGCCTCTGTTCTGCCAAATCTTTGCGAAATGATGTACTGCTGCAAAGACATACTGACTGTCTGTGTGTATGTTTATGCTTTTTCCTTCATTCAGCTTACATGCTCTCACAACAGCTGTAAGTTCTGCACTTTGTGCAGAGTTAGAGGAAGTCAAAGGTCTTGCTTCCAGAACTGTGTCTACTGTGGTTACTGCATAACCGACGCAGTTGCGACCTAAGCTATTTTTAGAAGCTGATCCATCTACAAAAATGTCAGTGAAAGTTGGCTGTGGTGTGCTATATATATCGGCTCGTGGTTTTGTTTCTTCATCTAGCTTTTCCATACAGCAGTGTTTTTCACCATCTTCTGATGTGGGGAGAAGTGTGCTGGGATTTAGCTGACCACACTTCTCGATTGTAATGTGTGACTGTGATAACAAGATGCCTACGTATGAGAGCTGTCTTGCATGTGTGAGATAAGACAAGTTCGCCTGCAGTAAGATGGAGGTTACAGCGTGGGGAACTTTGACGGTCAATGTGTGTCCTAAGACGATGTCAGCTGATTTCTTAACTGCCTCTGCTGCAGCTGCGCATGCCTGCACGCACGAGGGCAGTCCTGAGGCCACTGAATCTAGCTTACACGAATAAAATGCAAGAGGGCGTTGCTTTTCCCCAAAGGCTTGTGTTAGAACGGCCTTCATGTAGCCTGCACCTCCGTCTACATGCAAGTAAAAAGGTTTTTCATAGTCTGGCAATGCCAAAACTGTGCGCGTCTGCAGTGCAAGTTTTAGATCATTAAATGCTTTTTCTGCTTCTGGTGTCCATTCTATTTTATCTTTCAGTGCTAGATTTTTTCCATAAATTAAGTTTTGCAAAGGTTGAGCTAGCAGAGCATATTCAGGTATCCAGCATCTGCAAAAATTGCAGAGACCTAAATAACTCATCATTTGTTGTTTTGTGAGAGGCTTTGGAGCATTCTGTACTGCTAGTTTTCTGCTGTCTAACAGTGTTCTTCCCTCTCCTGTGAGTTTGTGGCCAAGGTATGTGACCTCTTGGCTCCACAGCTGTAACTTGTGCTGTGACACTTTATGGCCCTGCTGTGCTAAATGTTTCAACACAGTCATGGTGTTTTTTCTGCAGTTGTCTCGTGTATCTCCCGTGACGAGAATGTCATCAACGTACAGAAGAAATTGCCCTGTGGCAGGGAGCGTGCATAGTGACATAGATTTCTTTAATGCCTCTGCATACAGGGTGGGACTGTTCTGAAAACCCTGTGGCAGTCTTGTATAGGTATACTTTTCGTTATCAAAGGTGAAGCCAAACAGATTTTGTGAATCTGGGTGTAATGGCACCGAGAAGAACGCGTTTGACAGATCTATGACTGAGAACCATTGTTCTTTTTGCGTCACTTGATTTAAGATTGTGTGTGGATTTGCTACCACAGGTGGGATTTGTTCTGTTACTTCGTTTATTGCTCTGAGGTCATGCACTAGGCGATATTTTCCTGTGTTTGCTTTTTTCACTGGAAAAATTGGAGTGTTACAGGTTATTTCAGTTGTTTTCACTAAAATGCCTGCTTTTTCCATATCTGCAATTACTGGCCTGATCCCTGCTTTTGCTTCTGCCGTCAAGGGATATTGTGGTTTAACTGGCCTGTAGGTTGTAGTAGTTTTTACTACAACAGGATCTGCTCCTTTAATTAATCCTACATCTGTCGATCCTGTGGACCATAGTGTTGTGGGCAATTCTTGTAGTTCTGGGTGTAATTCTAATGAGAGTATATGTCAGTTTTCACTATCTTCTTGCACATGCAAATCAGTGCTGTCAGTCATGTATGTGGCTGGGTGGGTAGTGATCACCCACCCTAATGTGTATCTCATGCATCCCGTTCTGCGACCTTGTAGCCATCCTTCATGCGTGTCCTCAGTCTTTTCATATCTGTCTCTTTCAACTTGGGTGAGAATGCGGCCTAAATCTTTCCACTCAGTACTGTCATTGTGTGCTACTGACACATGTGGATTTGGCATCCTATTTACTCGTTGTACTGCCTCAGGCTGCAGCACAGAGCACACTGCATTACCACTTTGGGTGACATATAGGTGCTGTAATGTCAGCATTTGTGGTCCTAGCTTGTGTACTTCTTGGTCATACACAGGATTAGGACCTGGACTCTGTTTGAACCTCAATGTGTTGTGATACTGAGTGTAGTCCTGTCGTGTTGAATGAGTTGGCAGATATCGATTTGCTATGTGTTGTAAAGGCTCTAGTGAGGGCAGGTCTAATGTCCAGTAGTAGTGAGGCTCTCCGAGTCCTTGACACACATTAATCTGATAATCTGCTGGACTTTGTTTTTCGTTTAACATTAGCTTTGCATACATGCCCTCTGGTCCTGGCAATACTCCTATTTCCAGTTTCTCTAGCGCATCTCTCCCTAGAAGATTAACTGGGCAAGATGGGTCATATATGCACTGGTTTTTACAGCTGCGGCCGCTGTCTTCATGAGATAAGAGTAGAGGCTCAGTCAGTGATTTAGTACTGACATGTCCTGATGCTGACTTAACTATCAGAGTATCATTAGAGAATTTCATTTTTGGTGGTTTTTTAATCAGTACAGTTTTACATGCTCCAGTGTCGCAGAGCATCGTCATTGGCTGCCCATTTACGTATATAATTACAGTTGGTTTATGTTCAGAGCCCAAAAGCAATTGCTCTATGTTATACACGTCCGTGTTTTCATTGCTCTCTGCTTCTGTGCTTTTTCCTAGTCATTTGTTATTTCTTTCATCCTCTTCCTCAATGTCATCCTTTTTTCTATGTCTACACTCGCGAGCAAAATGCCCCTCCTTTCCGCAATTGTAGCAGCTTGTGTTTTTCAGTCTTCTCTCTCCTTTTCGCCCTCCTCCTGCCTTTCCTTTTCCTTTGTAGGGGCCTGGTTTATGTCTTCTGTATTCTCCAGAGAATGCCACCAATCCTGTTGCTGGATCTACAGTAAAGACGCCTCCTTTTTCTTTTTGCTTCTGTATTTTAACTGCGTGTTCAGCATATTGCAGTGCATCTGGCAGACTTCCTGTATTTTGTGTGACCCAGTGTTTTTCTACGTGGGCCCTCACTTTTGGGAGGAGGCCGTTCAGAAATGCATTTTTTAGCTGTTGCTGAAATGGTGTTTGTGGCTCCTCCTGGTAATTTAAACCTGAATGTTGTCTGAAAACTGGGCGTAGGCGATCGAGGAAGTCAGAGGCAGTCTCAGCTTCCTTCTGCTTTATCTCGCCTATTTTGCCGTAATCTGCTCTTGGGGCTAGACGGACTCTAATCCTTTCATATAATCCTGCCAACTGAGCCCTTAGAGGCTCAGAGGTGGGGAGCAGGGCTATACCCTGGTCATCTGACCCCGTGAAGTCTCCCTTTACTGTTCCCATTTTTAGACCTAATAAGTCCTGAATTACCTGGAGCATTTCATGGCCATTCAAGTGCCAGTGTGTTCTAATTAACTCAACTGCCTCCCTCCATGGCTCAAAACCTTCATTTAACAGTGGAACGTCCTTTAAGACGTTAAATCTGTCAGTTTGGGACCATGCTCTGAAAACATATAGGAAAGGGTTGTTGTCTCTTTCATTATTATCGCCACCCGTTAGTTGGCCATATCTTGGGTTGGGCGTGGCTATCATTGGAAACAGACCTGACGGTCCTGGGGGGTCAATCTGTCCTCCCATATCCCTACCTGACGGGTCTTTCCCTATGTCTTCCTTATGGTGATTTGTTGTCATTAAATTTAATGCCTGTCTTGCTGAATCATATGGGCCTGGCGCGTCAGTGAAGGGGTTTTTTGATACTGGCTGATTAGACGGGCCGGGGGCAGGCACATATGGAGGAGGTGGTTTTGGGTGTTGTGGATCTTTTAGTTCACTACTTTGTTCATTTTTCTTTTTCTTTTTCTCTTCTCGCACCTTTGTGCGTTTATCATTTTCTGCCATCCAGGCTTTAAAATGTTGCCACTCCGTGAGACGTTTGGCTTTCTTTTTAAAGCTTTTTTCATTGTTTAGTTCCGCTTGGAGGGTCTCTTTTAAAGCAGTCACTGCAAAGGGAGTACATTTTCCCTCCCACGCAGGGCAGTTTAGTTTCTTTGGATTTCTCCATCTATTTGCGCTAATTAGTCCGGCGCCTGGACATTTTTTCTCTAGCCACTGCTCGTCAGCAGTGAGTTTTGTTGATTTATTACCCATTATTATTTTTTCCTCTTGTTATTATTATTTATTTATTTATAAATATATTTGCGTTTACACACACACATACACACCCGTGGTGCTTTCTCTGGCACGAGGAATGGGAGAGGCTATTGACACGGCCTTCTACTTTCAAGCTAGCCTTGAAAGCGGTGTCAATTTTATGTGATGAAACACAACCTTTTCCCGTACCACCAGAACTCGAGCAACCAACGGTAAACAATTCGGTGGAGTAGTTCAGCCTCCTTAATGTGCTGTAAAATCAACTTACTCCACCAACAAAACAGTAAAACAACAGATTATACGCGTAATGAGTTTTTTATTCTGGGCAACACTGTGTCTTTCTACATTGCTCCAAGCCCTCTTTCAGGCGAGCTGCTTCGTAACCTCTACGAGTCCTTTTTCAGACGAGAATGTTACTATCCTGTCGTATTTTGACATTAAACTTGCTCCAAGCCCTCTTTCAGGCGAGCTGTAACCTCTACCAGTCCTTTTTCAGACGAGAATGTTACTTAATTAATCTGTCATACATTGACGGGAAACTATTTAATGTACAGACCACAGGTTGCCTCAGTCGTTTTGCGCAAGATGTGAGTGAGTGCTAAATATTCACCTGAGTTATTGTGTGGTTGCTTTGGTTTCCTTCATCAACCCCTGAAGTCGTGGACCTCTTATAAGAACGCTGGCCAGAACCCGAACGTCACGTCTCTGGACTTTATCCTCTGCCTGGAGAGGAGTCGACAGCGTGGGCTTCTCACGACGTCAGGACTTGACGAAGGTCTCCTATTGGAGCATTGAAAAAAAATATCAATGTCCACTCCGGCTCGAAGGACCAATTAAATGTAAAAGATATTCTATTATCAAAGTACTCAGATGCAATGAAATATCACTCAGACACTTAGAGCAGTTTTAAACGTGCACGGGTGAGAGACTCAGGGAGAGACTCACACCCCTCCTTGGTGCAGTCTGGCTTTATTTATACACATCATGAAGCATACAAAAAAGGAAATATCATCCTTATCTTGTCAAGAAAACAGGTGTGGTTTATCAAAAAACTTCGTGTTCTCTACAAGGTTGTTTCTTACTCGTGGGTGGCGGTTTCCTGCTAGTGTGAAGGCAAACAGTGACAATGTGAAGGCAAAGACTGATAATGTGAAGGCAAGCAGTTTCCGTTATAAAGTAGGGAGCCAGCAATTAAAATATGCAGCTGGTTGAGTACAGAACAGAAATATAAACACTCTTAGCTGATTATTATATGAATAATAAAATCTTTAAGAGCAAAAATACTCTGACACGCCTTGATTGTTTAAAATATGTGACTTGTAGGTAATGAACTTGGCAATAAGTATGCAGTTGCTGAAGAACAACACAACCCCAAAGATGCATATCACCCTTGATAAAACAGTTGACTGCGTTCATCAAATGACCGAGTCTAGCATGGACGCTATTGTGAAACAAAAGTAGTGCTTTTTTGGGAAGCACTTGCACTGCACGTTTGTGCAGGATTCTGCATTACCTGGCAATAACTGTAATATCGTCCCTGGGTGGGCTTGAACCACCAACCTTTCGGTTAACAGCCGAACGCTCTAACCGATTGCGCTACAGAGACTGACAACGTGCAACACACAGGTGTCGAGACTGCACGGGGGACTGGGGGAGGGTGTTCCGGTGTTTTTGGTTGTGGGGTAAACGATTGTGCAACAGAGACTGAGTAAAGCCAAGCAGGGGCCTCGAGAGAGGACCGGGTGGCTGGATGGAGGTGCTCTGGTACTTCCTCTCCATACCGCCTTAATTGTTTAAAAAATGTGACTTGTAGGTAATGAACTTGGCAGCAAGTATGCAGTTGCGGACGAACAACACCACCCCAAAGATGCATATCACCCTTGATAAAACAGTTGACTGCGTTCATCAAACGACAGTCCTGGTTATAACACAATTGTTATAACATGGTATAACCAACATAAGTGTCGCACTGCACGTTTGTGCAGGATTCTGCATTACCTGGCAATAACTGTAATATCGTCCCTGGGTGGGCTTGAACCACCAACCTTTCGGTTAACAGCCGAACGCGCTAACCGATTGCGCCACACAGACTGAAAACGCGCAACACACAGGTGTCGAGACTGGACGGGGGACTGGGGGAGGGTGTTCCGGTGTTTTCGGTTGTGGGGTGAAAGGATTGTGCAACAGAGACTGAGTAAAGCCAAGCAGGGGCCTCGAGAGAGGACCGGGTGGCTGGATGGAGGTGCTCTGGTACTTCCTCTCCATACCGCCTTGATTGTTTAAAATATGTGACTTGTAGGTAATGAACTTTACATTAAATACCATCATGAAAAAGGGCTCGGGGCAGGCAGACTATCCTTCGTATTTCGCAAATAATGATAGAAATATTACTAATATGAGAGATGTGGTAAATGAGTTCAATAAATTCTTTGTAAGTGTTGGGCCAGACTTGGCTGAAACAATTCCTGATATAACAGATTCTGTAGAGAAAGAAACTAGACTCATTGACCGCAATCCTCATTCAATGTTCTTAACGGTGGTGGAAGAAATGGAAATCATTGACATTGTTGGGAAATCACAAACAAAAAACTCTACAGACTCTGACGACATTGATATGGAAATCGTTACGAGAGTGATGGAGGGCATTTCCAAACCCTTAACACACATTTGCAATTTGTCCTTACAAACTGGTACATTCCCAAAACAAATGAAAACAGCTAAAGTAACACCACTGTTTAAAAATGGTGACAGACACCAATTCACAAATTATAGGCCTGTCTCTCTACTTTCTCAATTTTCAAAAATACTGGAAAAAGTCTTTAGTAATAGACTTGACAAATTTATAGATAAACACAAAATAATAATGGATAGTCAGTATGGTTTCAGATCAAATAGATCAACATCATTGGCATTAATGGAACTGATCGAAAATATCACCAACAATATAGATAAAAGACAATGTATAGTTAGTGTATTCATTGACCTAAAAAAAGCTTTTGACACAATTAATCATGACATATTACTTGATAAACTGGAATACTACGGCATTAGAGGAGTGGTGTTAGAATGGGTAAAGAGTTATTTGAGAGACAGGCAGCAATTTGTGAAAATTGGGGAATATCACTCAGAGTGTGTGGACATTGTTTGTGGAGTTCCGCAGGGGTCAGTATTGGGACCAAAGCTGTTTATCCTCTATATCAATGATATATGTAGAACATCAGATATACTACAGTTTATTCTATTTGCAGATGATACAAATATTTTTTGTGCTGGAGAGAATTCACAGCAGCTTTTGGAAATTGTCACACAAGAAATGATTAAACTGAAAACATGGTTTGATAGAAATAAGCTATCATTAAATTTGGAAAAAACTACATTTATGTTATTCGGAAATTGTAAAAAAGATGCAGAAGCAAAATTATTAGTAAACAATGTTGAAATAGAGCAAGTTTCGGATACAAAATTTCTGGGTGTGATAATAGATAACAAAATCTGCTGGAAACCTCACATAAAGCATATACAAGCCAAACTGTCAAGAAGCATCTCCGTACTGAGTAAAGTTAAATATTTTTTGCCTTCCAAATCACTCCGGGTACTTTATTGTTCACTTATATTGCCATATTTGGAATACTGTGTGGAAATTTGGGGAAACACATATAAAACTGCACTTCAACCAATATGTAAAATTAAAAAAAAAGCAATCAGGATGATTAATAAAGCAGGATTTAGAGACCATACTAACATCATGTTTTTGAAATTAAAAATACTGAAGTTTATGGATCTTATAAACTATAAAACTGCAAAAATTATGTACAAGGCCAGATACAATATGTTACCAGGAAATATACAGAGGATGTTCTATGACAGAGAAGGAGACTATGAATTGAGGGGGAAATTGAATCTAAGGATTCTTAAAGCACGGTCAAAGGTTAAAACCTTTTGTGTCACTATTTATGGGGTAAAACTGTGGAATAGTTTTACGATAGATCTACAGCAATGCTCAGGAATTAGTAAGTTCATGAAAATACTTCGAAAACTGATTTTGGAAGAATATGATACCGATAAAGATGATCACCCATTGTATGTATAAAAATATCAAATTATATCCAAATTATATCAATCACGGTAGCCATGTTTATATAGGTTCTCCTCGTGTATTGTGTGGAGTATGTGATGATGGGAATTAGGTGAATTATGTGGGATCAATAAGATGTTGACCAGGGGTAGGAATTAATAAGTATGTTCATACTTCTTCCTACTCCTTTTTAGGCCAAACATTGTTACATTATGTCAGACGATTTTGTTTTATTTCATTATATATTTTTTTTGTTTATCTGAACACATACGTGTGTGTGTGTATATCTACATATATATTCGTATCTGTAAATGAAAATATATGTAGTGTGTATATATTGTTTTTTTGTTTTATATGTCTGAAACAAATAAAGATAGAATACAATACAATACAACTTGGCAATAAGTATGCAGTTGCTGAAGAACAACACAACCCCAAAGATGCATATCACCCTTGATAAAACAGTTGACTGCGTTCATCAAATGACCGAGTCTAGCATGGACGCTATTGTGAAACAAAATCAGGGCTTTTTTGGGAAGCACTTGCACTGCACGTTTGTGCAGGATTCTGCATTACCTGGCAATAACTGTAATATCGTCCCTGGGTGGGCTTGAACCACCAACCTTTCGGTTAACAGCCGAACGCGCTAACCGATTGCGCCACAGAGACTGAAAACGCGCAACCCACAGGTGTCGAGACTGCACGGGGGACTGGGGGCGGGTGTTCCGGTCTTTTTGGTTGTGGGGTAAACGTTTGTGCAACAGAGACTGAGTAAAGCCAAGCAGGGGCCTCGAGAGAGGACCGGGTGGCTGGATGGAGGTGCTCTGGTACTTCCTCTCCATACCGCCTTGATTGTTTAAAATATGTGACTTGTAGGTAATGAACTTGGCAATAAGTATGCAGTTGCTGAAGAACAACACAACCCCAAAGTTGCATATCACCCTTGATAAAACAGTTGACTGCGTTCATCAAACGACCGTCCTGGTTATAACACGATTGTTATAACATGGTATAACCAACATAACTGTCGCACTGCACGTTTGTGCAGGATTCTGCATTACCTGGCAATAACAATGATATCGTCCCTGGGTGGGCTTGAACCACCAACCTTTCGGTTAACAGCCGAACGCGCTAACCGATTGCGCTACAGAGACTGACAATGCGCAGCCCACAGGTGTCGAGACTGCACGGGGGACTGGGGGCGGGTGTTCCGGTCTTTTTGGTTGTGGGGTAAACGATTGTGCAACAGAGACTGAGTAAAGCCAAGCAGGGGCCTCGAGAGAGGACCGGGTGGCTGGATGGAGGTGCTCTGGTACTTCCTCTCCATACCGCCTTAATTGTTTAAAATATGTGACTTGTAGGTAATGAACTTGGAAGCACGTATGCAGTTGCGGACGAACAACACCACCCCAAAGATGCATATCACCCTTGATAAAACAGTTGACTGTGTTCATCAAACGACCGTCCTAGTTATAACATGATTGTTATAACATGGTATAACCAACATAACTGTCGCACTGCACGTTTGTGCAGCATTCTCCATTACCTGGCAATAACAATGATATCGTCCCTGGGTGGGCTTGAACCACCAACCTTTCGGTTAACAGCCGAACGGGCTAACCGATTGCTCCACAGAGACTGAGTAAAGCCAAGCAGGGGCCTCGAGAGAGGACCGGGTGGCTGGATGGAGGTGCTCTGGTACTTCCTCTCCATACCGCCTTAATTGTTTAAAAAATGTGACTTGTAGGTAATGAACTTGGCAGCAAGTATGCAGTTGCGGACGAACAACACCACCCCAAAGATGCATATCACCCTTGATAAAACAGTTGACTGCGTTCATCAAACGACCGTCCTGGTTATAACATGGTTGGTTAAAACATGGTTGATTATAATATGCTTATAACATGTGTAGCGAGTGAAAGCCAACCAAGCAACCGCTAAGGGCCTCTATACTACTTGTGCAAACTTTCAGGCCCAAAGGTCTCACAGGAACGAGCCCAGAATAAACGGGACAAGAGGGTCAATATCAGTCAGATATGTTAAAATTTATTATTTTAAAAGAACACAAAGGGTTTGCAAAAGGCCTAAAACATCAAAATGGGAAAGGTCACTAACGACCACAAGATAGTGTTATTGGTGCAACCTGCCAGCAATGCAACTATCACCTGAGGGCTTGCTCTCCCTTGGCGGTCCCAGATGCTCTTTGCTTTAAAAGAAACAAATCCACCCCAAATAAATACGAGCCCAACAGAACACTAGAACAAGTGCTAGTTCAGGCAATAATCGGTGGCACTAAAAATCACTCTTAATAAAAACGTATTCACTGCAAATCCACACGGAGCACCTCTAAAAATCCTAATTCCCCTAAGGTAAGAGCCCCGCTCAGGGATTGCACATTGCCCGACTAATATTGCACCAGCCAAGTAGAAATAAAAACAAACCCGGCATAAAAAACAGTTTTAAAAGGTGACCCTACTAACCAAAAAAACGCAACAAAAAGGAGGAGGAATAAACAGTGACAAATTCACATGTGCAGCCTGCCCTGCAGGAGGCAATACAATATAAATTAGATTATAGTGCATAAATATACTTTTTTTAATGTCCAAATATATTAAGTTAACATACCTCCAGCAGACAACTGTGTTTGCTGCACACCTGGCTTATCTTGGCTTATCTTCTAAAATCACTACTAAAAACATAAAATACAATAAACATCAAATACATTTCAACAAATTTAAACAAAACACTAAAGGAAAAACAGCCTGTACCTCAAACCTCTGCTGTAGAGGTTTAAAACAACAGTTTGGGTAGCAGACAATTAAAACTTCTCAGGCTCTTCACCTACTCACACAACCATTGTTTACAGCCGCTTGTCAGTGGAAATGAAGAACACCTGCTGCTACTTCCTATTTTATACCCTCCATTGGGTCCCCTGGGTACTAAAGCCTTCAGCATTACACATGGTTGGTTATAACTTCGTTGGTTATAACATGGTTGGTGATAATACGGTTGGTTATAACATTGTTGGTTATAGCATGGTTATAACATGGTTGGTTATAACATGGTCATAACAGTTGGTTATAACATGGTTTGTTATAACATGGTTATAACGTGGTTGGTTATAACATTGTTATAACATGGTTGGTTAGAACATGACTGGTTATAACATGGTTATAACATGGTTGGTTATAACATGGTTATAACATGGTTGGTTTTAACATGGTTATAACATGTTTGGTTATAACATGGTTGGTTATAACATGGTTATAACATGGTTGGTTATGGTTGGTTATAACATGGTTATAACATGGTTGGTTATAACATGGTTGGTTATAACATGGTTATAACATGGCTGGTTATAACATGGTTATAACATGGTTATAACATAATTGGTTATAACATGGTTATAAGATGGTTGGTTACAACATGGTTGGTTATAACATGGTTATAACATTGTTGGTCATAACATGGTTATAACATAATTGGTTATAACATGGTTATAACATGGTTGGTTATAACATTGTTGGCTATAACATGGTCATAACATGGTTGGTTATAACATGGTTATAACATATTTGGTTATGACATGGTTGCTTATAACATGGTTATAACATAGTTGGTTATAACGTGGTTATAACATGGTTGGTTAAAACATGGTTGGTTATAACATGGTAATAACATGGTTGGTTATAACATAGTAATTACGTGATTGGTTATAACATGGTTAGTTATAACATGGTTGGTTATAACATGTTTATAACATAGTTGGTTATAACATGGTTGGTTAAAACATGGTTGGTTATAACATGGTAATAACATGGTTGGTTATAACATAGTAATTACGTGATTGGTTATAACATGGTTAGTTATAACATGGTTGGTTATAACATGTTTATAACATAGTTGGTTATAACATGGTTGGTTACAACATGGTTGGTTATAATATGGTTGGTTATGACATGGTGGGTTAAAACATGGTTTCAATATAGTTGGTTATAACATGATTGGTTATAAAATGGTTATAACATGGTTGGTTATAACATGGTTATAACATGGTTGGTTATAACATAGTAATTACATGGTTGGTTATAACATGGTTATAACATTGTTGGTCATAACATGGTTATAACATAATTGGTTATAACATGGTTATAACATGGTTGGTTACAACATGGTTGTTTATAACATGGTTATAACGTGGTTGGTTATAACATCGTTGGCTATAACATGGTCATAACATGGTTGGTTATAACATGGTTATAACATGTTTGGTTATGGTTACTTATAACATGGTTATAACATGGTTGGTTTTAACATGGTTGGTTATAACATGGTTATAACATATTTGGTTATGACATGGTTGCTTATAACATGGTTATAACATAGTTGGTTATAACGTGGTTATAACATGGTTGGTTAAAACATGGTTGGTTATAACATGGTAATAACATGGTTGGTTATAACATGGTAATAACATGGTTGGTTATAACATAGTAATTACGTGATTGGTTATAACATGGTTAGTTATAACATGGTTGGTTATAACATGTTTATAACATAGTTGGTTATAACATGGTTGGTTACAACATGGTTGGTTATAATATGGTTGGTTATGACATGGTGGGTTAAAACATGGTTTCAATATAGTTGGTTATAACATGATTGGTTATAAAATGGTTATAACATGGTTGGTTATAACATGGTTATAACATGGTTGGTTATAACATAGTAATTACATGGTTGGTTATAACATGGTTATAACATTGTTGGTCATAACATGGTTATAACATAATTGGTTATAACATGGTTATAACATGGTTGGTTACAACATGGTTGTTTATAACATGGTTATAACGTGGTTGGTTATAACATCGTTGGCTATAACATGGTCATAACATGGTTGGTTATAACATGGTTATAACATGTTTGGTTATGGTTACTTATAACATGGTTATAACATGGTTGGTTTTAACAGGGTTGGTTATAACATGGTTATAACATGATTGGTTATAACATGGTTATAACATTTTTGATTATAACATTGTTATAACATGGTTGGTTATAACATGGTTGGTTATAACATGGTTGGTTATAACATGGTTATAACATGGTTGATTATAACATGGTCATAACAGTTGGTTATGGTTGGTTATAACATGGTTATAACATGGTTATAACATGGTTGGTTATAAAATGGTTATAACATGGTTGGTTATAACATGGTTGGTTATAACATGGTTATAACATGGTTGGTTATAACATGGTTGGTTATAACATGGTCATAACAGTTGGTTATGGTTGGTTATAACATGGTTATAACATGGTTATAACATGGTTGGTTATAGCATGGTTGGTTATATCATGTTTATAACATGGTTGATTATAGCATGGTTGGTTATATCATGTTTGGTTATGGTTACTTATAACATGGTTATAACATGGTTGGTTATAAAATGGTTATAACATGGTTGGTTATAACATGGTTGGTTATAACATGGTTGGTTATAACATGGTTATAACATGGTTGGTTATAACATGGTCATAACAGTTGGTTATGGTTGGTTATAACATGGTTATAACATGTTTATAACATGGTTGGTTTTAACATGGTTATAACATGTTTGGTTATAACATGGTTGGTTATAACATGGTTATAACATGGTTGGTTATAAAATAGTTGGTTATGGTTGGTTATAACATGGTTATAACATTGTTGTCATAACATGGTTATAACATGGTTATAACATTGTTGGTTATAACATGGTTGGTTATAACATGGTTATAACATGATTGGTTATCACATGGTTAGTTATAACATGTTTATAACATGGTTGTAACATTGTTGGTTATAACATGGTTATAACATGGTTGGTTATAACATGGTTATAACATGGTTGTAACATGGTTGGGTATAACATGGTTATAACATGGTTGGTTATAACATGGTTATAAGATGGCTGGTTATAACATGGTTGGTTATAACATGGTTATAACATGGTTGGTTATAACATTGTTGGTTATAACATGGTTATAACAGGGTTGTAACATGGTTGGGTATAACATGGTTATAACATGGTTGGTTATAACATGGTTATAACATGGCTGGTTATAACATGGTTGGTTATAACATGATTATAACATGGTTGTTATAACATGATTGGTTATAACATGGTTATAACATGTTTGATTATAACATTGTTATAAAATGGTTGGTTATAACATGGTTGGTTATAACATTGTTTGTTATAGCATGGTTATAACATGGTTGGTTATAACATGGTCATAACAGTTGGTTATAACATGGTTATAACATGGTTGGTTATAACATTGTTGGTTATAGCATGGTTATAACATGGTTGGTTATAACATGGTCATAACAGTTGGTTATAACATGGTTATAACATGGTTGATTATAACATGGTTATAACATGTTTGGTTATGGTTACTTATAACATGGTTATAACATGATTGGTTATAACATGGTTATAACATTTTTGATTATAACATTGTTATAACATGGTTGGTTATAACATGGTTGGTTATAACATGGTTATAACATGGTTGATTATAACATGGTTATAACATGTTTGGTTATGGTTACTTATAACATGGTTATAACATGGTTGGTTATAAAATGGTTATAACATGGTTGGTTATAACATGGTTGGTTATAACATGGTTATAACATGGTTGGTTATAACATGGTCATAACAGTTGGTTATGGTTGGTTATAACATGGTTATAACATGGTTATAACATGGTTGGTTATAGCATGGTTGGTTATATCATGTTTATAACATGGTTGATTATAACATGGTTATAACATGTTTGGTTATGGTTACTTATAACATGGTTATAACATGGTTGGTTATAAAATGGTTATAACATGGTTGGTTATAACATGGTTGGTTATAACATGGTTATAACATGGTTGGTTATAACATGGTTATAACATGGTTGGTTATAACATGGTCATAACAGTTGGTTATGGTTGGTTATAACATGGTTATAACATGGTTGGTTTTAACATGGTTATAACATGTTTGGTTATAACATGGTTGGTTATAACATGGTTATAACATGGTTGGTTATAAAATAGTTGGTTATGGTTGGTTATAACATGGTTATAACATTGTTGGTTATAACATGGTTATAACATGGTTATAACATTGTTGGTTATAACATTGTTGGTTATAACATGGTTATAACATGATTGGTTATCACATGGTTAGTTATAACATGTTTATAACATGGTTGTAACATTGTTGGTTATAACATGGTTATAACATGGTTGGTTATAACATGGTTGGTTATAACATGGTTGGTTATAACATGGTTATAACATGGTGGGTTTTAACATGGTTATAGGATGGTTGGTTATAACATGGTATAACATGGGAGGTTATAACATGGTTGGTTATAACATGGCTATAACATGGTTGGTTATAACATGGCTATAACATAGTTGGTTATAACATGGTTGGTTATAACATTGTTGGTTATAACATGGTTATAACATGGTTGGTTATAACATTATTGGTTATAACATGGTCATAACATGGTTATAACACGGTTGGTTATAACATGGTTATAACACGGTTGGTTATAACATGGTTATAACACGGTTGGTTTTAACATGGTTATAACATGGTTGGTTATAACATGGTTGGTTATAACATGGTTGGTTATAACATGGTTGGTTATAACATGGTTGTAACATGGTTGATTATAACATGGTTTTATGGTTGGTTATAACATGGTTATAACATGGTTGGTTATAACATTGTTGGTTATAACATGGTTTGTTATACCATGGTTGGTTATAACATGGTTGGTTATAACATGGTTGGTTATAACATGGTTGGTTATAACATTCCGGTCTTTTTGGTGTGGGGTATACGATTGTGCAACAGAGACTGAGTAAAGCCAAGCAGGGACGTCGAGAGAGTACCGGGTGGCTGGATGGAGGTGCTCTGGTACTTCCTCTCCATACCGCCTTGATTGTTTAAAATATGTGACTTGTAGGTAATGAACTTGGCAATAAGTATGCAGTTGCTGAAGAACAACACAAGCCCAAATCTGTGTATCACCCTTGATAAAACAGTTGACTGCGTTCATCAAATGACCGAGTCTAGCATGGACTCTATTGTGAAACATAAACGGTGCTTTTTGAAGAAGCAGTTGCACTGTACGTTTGTGCAGCATTCTGCATTACCTGGCAATAACAGTGATATCGTCCCAGGGTGGGCTTGAACCACCAACCTTTCGATTAACAGCCAAACGCGCTAACTGATTGGACCACAGAGACTGACAACGTGCAACCCACGGTGTGAAGGAACAGGAGGAAGGAAGCAAATTAGTAATGGCGAGGAAAGCTGGAGGACCACCCTTGAGCCAGCTGACTCCTGCTGACCCCAATAGGTACCTGAGTTACCCAACATCCACCAATGGCACCACAGATCCCCACCAAGCATCCCACCAACCCCACTGCAGACGAAAAACTACACCCACTCCAACATTCAGTAAACTCCCAGACTATATAAGACAATAGACACTAAGGTTCAGTCCATCCTCCACCTCTGGCAGATCCCCCCACCTGCAGAGCCAATTCCTCAAAAGCAGAGACCACTCTGCAAAAATATGGTAAAAACTTCCCAGGCAGTTAAAGAGACCCTGAGTTACACCAATGCAATGATACATAATCTGATAAGTTTTTTTCTCATTAGATAAGAGCAGGCTCATTGTTTCACAGTAACTTGTAGGCACATACAGGGAACTATTGTTCTGCCATAAAGGTTTATAATCTACAGGCAGGGCGGTCAGTTTCCAACAATCTGATAAATACAGTTGTTCAGTGCTGACAGGAATCCTGCCTCAAACATAAATAATCACCAGGTATTGTGACTTTACATTAAAAATGTTTTTCCTCTTTGTTCTACATGATAGAAAATAAGGGCAGCTGAACGCCAGTGAATGAATGTCATCCATAAGCTACATTATGGTAAATTAACAGTATTTTAATGTCAGCACAACAATGGAAAAATTGCTCTGTGGATTTCGTAATTCCATGTAAGTCCATGTCTTTTCTACCCTAAAAGTGTGTTTGCCAATCAAACTCTGATCATTTTTTCTAACACGTCCATATTTCTGCAGTTAAACTTGCCTGACTCTGCCTGTTCGCTATTTGTTTTAGCAGTGCAAAGTGCAAACTAACTTCCAGATGATCCAAACTGTTGTATGGTGCTACTGGATTTATAAATAACTGAGAGACCAGGCTAGAAAACACTTCTGTTCATTGAACTGGAGTCAAACAAAGAGCAGCAGAGATTCTTTAAGGACTGAATGACATTCAACAAGTCAGATCAGGAGATCCAGATTTAAATAAACATCTAAAAACACCGGCCGAACCATAAGCTGTTCTGTGTGAAAGAGGAAAGAAAACCAGCAAAGAAGACCTGTATGAAGTGTGAGAACTCCAGTATCCTCTTTGTTTCATTTAATGATGATGCTTATTTTGGAGCTAAATGAAGATGTGGTTCTGTACAAACATATGAAGTGAGAAAATGTGAATATTAAATAGCTCCTAAAATCAATCTTGTGCTAATTATAACTGGCTTATTGCTGCCTGGATTTTATAGATTGCTTATTCAGTGTTTTAACATTTTGAGTGTTTCCTGTCAATCTTGGAGTGTCATGGTACGACCGTGTGGCAGGCAGGAGGAGGACCCAATAGCAATATTCACAAACACGGGGATGAACTTAAGAAACACAGCTTTAATGCTGGCAGGACAGAATACAGGACATGCAAAACTAAACCGGAAAAACGTAAACTAATACTCGAAGGTAGACACAGGGAGATCCACACAACATGAGGGAGAACGCGACGCCGAACAGAGGGAGACTCAGACAGAAATACACAGAGGGTAAACGAGGAAAGTGGGCACACACGGGGAACACAGGTGATACTGATAATCATAACGAGACAGGGCGGGGTGAACTGAACATGACATGTACAGGCACAGAGGTTCAGACAGGAGGAGAGAGAGCACGGGGAAAACACAGACATAACGGGCTGGGGAAACATGAAACAACCACAAAGGGAGACGAGGGCTCATAAATACATAGAGGGCACACAGGGGGGAGAGAGAGCACGGGGAGAACTTAGACATAAAGGGCAGGGGAAACATGGAATAAAACATAAGGAGAGACGAGGGCTCACAGATACACAGAGGGGCACACAGGGGGTAAAAGCCATGAAGGGAAAACACTTAGGGAACAACACAACAGGGCAACTCAGAAAACATGGCCTAAATAAGGAACGAAATACAAAAATACAAGGAACTAAGAATACTGGGCCCACATGGCCCAGGACCATGACATGGAGGAAATTAAACTGAATTGCAAACATTATAAAACAGCTGCAGTCACATTTGTCTGACTCCACCCCTTCAGTGTGGAGTTTTCAGAGAATTGAAAGTGTGGTGCAGCACTCCTGAGCAGACTAAACACGGTGATCAGAAACTGGCAAGAAAAGAGCAAAACTCAGGAGTTCATCAAATTCCAAATTTTTTCTAAAAGAGAGTTGACAAGGACTTTATTCAACACTGAATTATACTGAACAAATCTAAGGAGGACCTCCTGCTGGAAAACATGTCTGACAGCATACAAACAAAAAGGAGAAGAACAGATCCACAAACTGTCCTCTGTGACATGTGTGCAGAGGACAGGAAACCAGCAAAGAAGACGTGCATGAAGTGTGAGATCTCCATGTGTGTCCAGCACCTCCAGGCCCACCTGACCACACCTGTGTTACTGCAGACTCATCCTCTGACTGAACCCATGGCTTTATGTGGGAACACCAAATGTTCTCAGCACGGCAAGCTCCTGGAGTACTACTGCTTGGACGACATGACCTGTGTGTGTGTTTCCTGCGCCATTGAGGACCAGCACCGCCTACACAATATGAAGACCTTCTCCACAGCCCACAAAGAGCTCCTGGAGAAGCTGAAAGCTGAGCAGCTGATCTTACAGGAGAAAACAGACGATGAGAATGTGAGTCTGGAAAAGTGGGAGAAGAGTGAAAGAGAGAAGCTGGGTGGCTGCAGTGTGCGTCTGATTGAGGCTGTGACTAAGCTGCGTGACATCTCTCTGACCAGCGTCCAGAGCTCAGTCTCTGCTCATATGGTGTCCCTGAAAACCAGCAAGAGCAGCCTGGAAGCAGCACAGAAGGAGAAGGACACCTTCACATTCCTGCAGATGTATTCTCAGGTGCATCAGGATGTGGAGAAGGCCAAAGCTGAGGATCTGAGTAAAGGGCTGGAGCCGGGCAGCCATCAGGACAAACTGGTTGAGGAGATGAGACAGAATGGGGAGAAGATGGTGAAGCAAGCGTCTCAGTTCTGGGGATCATTGCTGACTCTGGTTGATCCTGAACACCACCAGGAGCTTGTTCCCACTGGTTCAGACCTGATCTTTGAGCCACAGTCTCTGGGTCCTGGCATGTTGCTGTCCAAAGACAACAGGAAGGTTTTCCACAACAGCTGGCTGGGACAGTGCTGTGCAACTCTTCTAATCTGTAGTACCAAGAAAGCCAGCAGCTTTCAGAGGTGGGTGGTCAGTCTGCCCGAAGAGTCTGATTGGACGATTGGTTTATGTGATAAAAAGTGTGCAAAGAACTTGAAGGATGAACCTTTTTATGGACTGTGCTGGGAGGATAAGGAGCTCAGCTTTCACACAATGGAGAACGATGATGATTCTGATGCAGAGTTTAAAGAAGGAGAAAGTAACATGGCCAACACAGCAAAGCAACACATGGTGTCTTCTGAGTTAATTACAAACGAGGAGGAGAATGGTGATGAGGCCATGCTACAACTTAAAAAAGCTGGAGGTGTTGTGGAACTTTGATGTCTCCTCACTCTCCTTCTACAGCAGAACCAGACAGCACCAGAGGGAAGAAATAATAACTATGGAGATGAGCCTGAACAACAAGGAACTGACTCCATTTGTACGACTGGGAAAGGATAATGTCCAAAACACGACCCAGAGGCAGGAATGGAAGTGCTCATGTGGGAAAGCTTACTACAGGGATGGTAATGGATACAGAAATAATGTGTCCCGCTTTTCTTCCCAGGCTAATTGTTCTTGTGGAAAAATGATTGGTGGTCCATGTGTCACAGAAATGGTTTGTAAACTCTGTTAATTCAAACTCTGCTGATCATTTAGTCATTTTCTGTCCCTGTATGAATATCAATGTAACTGACTGTCTTTCACATTCATAAACTGTGAAGACATTGTGCTGCTTCAGTGATTAACTTGTTGTGCGATGTATCACATATCAAAGTAAAGTAAAAAAATAAAACAACTTTATTTCTTAATGTTATTTTATTATATTAACTATATATGTTTAGCTTCTGTATTTTCTTCTAATGTAGCAACTAATTCTTTTAGTTTGAACCCTTTTACTTTATTTCACCTGCAAGTTGAAGACGTGTGTCTCCATCTACTGGTGGTGCTCTCACATTGTACACACAGCTCTTTGGTCTTATTAATAACAGCAAAGAAACACAGCTGTTGTTTTATACAATGTAAATGATCTGATAATAATAAAGTGAGAATATTTTTAATATGTGCAATGTTTTTATGTATCTGATTAACTGAATCGAAAACATTGCATTTTCATCTGTGTTAATTAGAAAAAAACAAAGTTACAGAATTTGCCAGTTTATTAAGTACACCTTGTCAGTCTCAAAGGTAAAGTAAATAACTTTGGATTAACTTTTAATTAGTTTCAGAGCCTGAGAACCAGGCTGGAAAATACTGCTGGTCTTACACGACACAAAACTTTGTGTCATTATGTTAGACAGAGCTCGTTTTTCTACAGTAACTTGTCAGCACATACAGGGCACAATTGTATGAAAGTTTTTAATCTAAAAAGTTTATAATTTAAAATATAAAATAGAATAACAATACAGAAATAATATGGAAAACATTACGACGTAACCGGGCTCCGAAGGAGGAGCAGCCCCTGAATTTGGACACAGTCCAGCTCTGTAAAAACGCAGTGATTTCCCTGGTTCAGCTCTCGGTAATCCGACGAGTCTCATGTTGGATCTCCTGCTTCTGTTTTCAAGGTCGTCCACTTTCAGTTGGAGTTCCTGACAGTTTAGTTCAATAACAAGTGGCCTCCCAACTTGTTAGTGAGGAAACCACTTCCTCAACTTTACTAATACGAGATTCTGCTGAGGTGAGGCTCTCGGAAAACACTCCGATTGCACCTGTCATTTCTTCATGTAAACTTTTCGCAGGTAAGCTGTAAAATGCATTTTGAGCGACTGAATTTCATCCAGAACATTAGCCTCGGTCGGTTGATCGCTAGCGTTATCTTACTCCATCTTCTCGGTTTCACGGTCGTTCTTAGCATCGTCGAGTCCATCTTTTCTGGTTGTTTTCAGTTTATGATCGGCATAAATACAGCTTTTTGGTCTTATTAATGACAACAAAGAAACACAGCGGCTGTTTTATATGATTTAAATGATCTGATAGATGATAAAGTGAGTATATTTTTAATATGTAGGATGATTTTATTTATCTGATTGACTGAAGCGAGAACACCGCGTTTTCATGTTTGTTTATATGAAAAAAGAAAGTTAGTCAATTTATTCTGTGCACCAACAAACTGATACTGAAGTAAATCCTGCCTCAAGCATCAAAGCCTTTATGTTGGCACAACAATAGAAACATTGCTGCCTGGATTTTATCATTTGATTGCATTTTATTACAAGTCCATGTCTCTTCTACCCTAGCACAAAAGTGTGTTTGCAAATTAAACTCTGATCTGTGTTTTCATGTTGGCACGTCCATATTTCTGCAGTAAAAGTTGCCTGACTCTACCTTCTCTATTTCTTTTAGCAGTGTAAAATTCAAACCAACTTCCAGATAATCCAAACTGTTGTACAACACTGAGTTATATTCAGCAAATCTAAGGAGGACTTCCTGCTGGAAAACATGTCTGACAGCATACAAACAAAAAGGAGAAGAACAGATCCACAAACTGTCCTCTGTGACATGTGTGCAGAGGACAGGAAACCAGCAAAGAAGACGTGCATGAAGTGTGAGATCTCCATGTGTGTCCAGCACCTCCAGGCCCACCTGACCACACCTGTGTTACTGCAGACTCATCCTCTGACTGAACCCATGGATTTATGTGGGAACACCAAATGTTCTCAGCACGGCAAGCTCCTGGAGTACTACTGCTTGGACGACATGACCTGTGTGTGTGTTTCCTGCGCCATTGAGGACCAGCACCGCCTACACAATATGAAGACCTTCTCCACAGCCCACAAAGAGCTCCTGGAGAAGCTGAAAGCTGAGCAGCTGATCTTACAGGAGAAAACAGACGATGAGAATGTGAGTCTGGAAAAGTGGGAGAAGAGTGAAAGAGAGAAGCTGGGTGGCTGCAGTGTGCGTCTGATTGAGGCTGTGACTAAGCTGTGTGACATCTCTCTGACCAGCGTCCAGAGCTCGGTCTCTGCTCGTATGGTGTCCCTGAAAACCAGCAAGAGCAGCCTGGAAGCAGCACAGAAGGAGAAGGACACCTTCAGATTCCTGCAGATGTATTCTCAGGTGCATCAGGATGTGGAGAAGGCCAAAGCTGTGGATCTGAGAAAAGGGCTGGAGCCGGGCAGCCATCAGGACAAACTGGTTGAGGAGATGAGACAGAATGGGGAGAAGATGGTGAAGCAAGCGTCTCAGTTCTGGGGATCATTGCTGACTCTGGTTGATCCTGAACACCACCAGGAGCTTGTTCCCACTGGTTCAGACCTGATCTTTGAGCCACAGTCTCTGGGTCCTGGCATGTTGCTGTCCAAAGACAACAGGAAGGTTTTCCACAACAGCTGGCTGGGACAGTGCTGTGCAACTCTTCTAATCTGTAGTACCAAGACAGCCAGCAGCTTTCAGAGGTGGGTGGTCAGTCTGTCCGAAGAGTCTGATTGGACGATTGGTTTATGTGATAAAAAGTGTGCAAAGAATTTGAAGGATGGAGCTGTGTATGGACTGTGCTGGGAGGATAAGCAGCTCAGCAGCCTCACAACAAAGAGAAATGAAGGTTCTCAATCATCCACTTCACAAGGTTTGAAGGTGCAAAATACTGGCACAGCCAGAATTGGGACCCAACTCGTGACAACCTCTTCATTAATCACATATCAGGGGGAGAACGGAGAAGAGCCTGTACCACAACCTGAAAAGGTGGAGGTGTTGTGGAACTTTACTGCCTCCACGCTGTCCTTCTTCAGCAGAACCGGACAGCACCAGAGAGAAGAAATAATCACAATGAAGCTTAAAGTAAGCATCAACAACTGGGACCTGGTCCCATTTGTCCAACTGGGAAAGCAAAATATCCACAGCACAACTCAGCAGCAGGACTGGAAGTGTTCATGTGGGAAAGGATACAACTGGAATTGTAACAGGTACCGGGACAATAGTTCTGGCTACTCCCACCAGTTTGTTTGTTCCTGTGGAAAAGCTCTTAGTGTCACAGAGGTGGTTTGTAAACTTTGCCAATCATAGCTCTGTTTGTTTGTTTTTTTCACAAGAGGAATATAAATTTAAGTCACTGATGAATTCAGTGTGATGAATCTTTAGTGATGAATTTGTAAAATTTGAAGAGTAAACAAAATTCAAATCAAACATGAAATGCATATTCGCTTGCATGTTTTACAATTTTACTTATCTTTTGCATTTGGTTCCAATGTAGCAACAAAGTCTTTTAGTTTAAAGTTTTCTGCTTGATTTCAGCTGCAAGTTGAAGATGTTCGTCTCCATCTGCTGGTGGTGCTCTCACACAGCTCTTTGGCCTCATTAATGAGAACAAAGAAACTTCTGTTTTTGATACACTGTAAATGATTTGATCAATAATGAATTAAGTTGATGTTCAGTTTGGAATGTTTTTGTTTAGTTAAAGTGTTGACAGTTTTATTTATTTTTTTAAAAATACATAATAAGAAAATAAAGGAACCCAGCAAGGGAACGTCATCCATAAGATATTATGGGAAATTAATAAATGCAATTAGTTGCATAAAAACTGTAACTGCTCAATCGTGATGTCTGAACTGTTCAGTTAACACAAGAGAACTCTCACTTGGCTAACAGAAAACCTAACTCAATAATGTTTGCTATATTGCATAAATTAACAAAGAAAACACTTGAAATGTTCACCATTAGTTCCAGAAAGAGGTTAGAATACAGAGTGATAAGTAATACATCGCTTTCATTTCCTGTGTACATACTATAAATGATCTAATCAGTAAGTCTGTCACGGACTGCGCTGGCTGGCGTTGGGATGAGGGGAAACAGGACTCAAATGCTGGACTTTGTGTGATGAAAACAGGGCGTTTATTTATTTCCTCTTCCTAGTGTTAGTGTGTCTCCGCTCCTCCCTGTCCCAGCACCCCGTGCTCGCTGCCCTCTCGTTCCCACAATCCTAGGAAAACACAGAGGCAGCCGTCAGAAACACCACAATTGTGGCAGACTAACCTTCACTAACTTGAATAACGTGAAGACACACAATAATCCAGCGTCAGAGAGTTCCACCACTCACACACGCACACACACACACACACACACACACACACACACGCACAAGGACAACGAGGGACAGCAACATTAAATATTCAATTCAGTTTGAAGTTGTGGAATGTTTTTATTGACTGGATGAAATTTAACGTGAGTTTTTGAAATATAAAAACCAACCTTTTTTTTTCAACTTTACTCAAATACGACAAGGGGGAAAAAAAGAACAAGTTTACATACAAACAGTGTGAAATGGTGAAATGAACTATGTGAAAGTAAATCCTGTTAAATGCTCTTCTTCTGAAGCTAACATGAAGGTTGTCTCTACAATAAATCCATTGAACTCCTCGCTTGTAAAAGGAAACACACACTAACTTTGGTTTGATCAGGAGCAGCTGAACCAGGTAAGACAAAAGTATAAATAGATTCAACAACATTTGTGGTTTTAGGTACAGATGCTGTTGCTCATGCAAACCACATCACCAACACCACCTGTTGGTTTTGATTCACACTGTTCTTGGATCTACTGTCAGCTGTGAAAAATGTGCACACTGATCAAGGAAATGCTGGGTGTAGGTACAGTAAGGACAGTATGGAGACCTTTGTTTTGGCTCGGTGCTGGGGTGGGATATTCCTGGGGCTGGTGTTAACCAAGGCTGTTATAGTGTGCAGAGCTCTGGTGCTCTTACCAACCTTGCAGTCGTAGCAGTGCTCTGTCCAAGGTGCTGATTTACTCCGATCTTCAGTGTAACAAGATTCATACGGGTCTCTTGAATATTCAGTTCATAGTCAAGCAAATCAGAGAAATACAGGAGGGTGGGAAAAATAATCCGCACAGGATACAAGAACCTTGGTGAGCTGCCGTGTCACATGGGACACACAGTTAGGTTCTGTCATGCGCCAAGGCGCGCGTACACCCAAAGGATCCAAAAGCAGACTCCAATGCGAGCAGAAAAAACGCTTTATTATCTTAACAAAAGGTGATCCGGGATAATCAAAGAAGAAAGCGAGGACCTGAAAAACCCGGGGAAATAAATGACGCGGGGAAGCCGAAATCGGGACCGTGGAAAGCTGCAACAGAAAGGGGAGAAAATTACTAGTGAGCCGGGAAAACAGGGAAACACAACAAGACGGGGTTTGAGTAGCTGGCTTACGATCGGAGTGGGACCGTGGGACTTGGGAAGAGAGTGTGAGAGTCCGTGGAAAGAGAATCCGAGGAGTCAGTGATGAGGACAGGTGATGCACTGGGTGGTCCATGCAAATAGGAGGACAGGCAGGTGGCAGATACAGCACGCCGGATCGAAATCTAGACACACAAAGGCAGAGTTAACGCATTTCAAATGATACATCCGTACAACGCTTTCGCGGGAGGCTAGTTACCACAGAGAGGTGATTAACGGACTGGCGTGGAGCATCCGCGGGGTTAAACAGTCCTGCAGGTAATCGCCCCGGATGGAAAGCAGGTGTGCCGGTGATGGTCCAGCCCGGGGGTGTGTCCACCAGGGCATCGCACACACACTCCTCAGACACAGGACCACGGACCATGACAGGTTCAGTCTGGCCTGTGACTCCAAGCTGATCTATCATCCAAATAATTGCTCTCACTTTCAGTGCAAACTACTTGCGCCCACTATTGTCATCACATGCAAATGTTCAGAGCTTGAATGAGGTCAGTAATTTTTGTGCGAGCTAGCTGGTGAGGTTACCTATACTGCTCGGTGAAACTGGCGATTGTATCAGTAGAAGATTGTACGGGAATTGGTGCGTAAGTCTGCTATAAAAAGTGCTTCCTAATACTGCAGATGATCCACCAAAATCTGGTACTTAATGTGCTCTGTAGCATCCTCAGGTAGTGGATTTTCCAGGGCAACCTTGAGTCTGGCAAATTCTCTGGGCTCCCAAAGCAAAACATGACCAATACATTGGACAGCTGGTCGATACTCTGTCATTTTTCTTTAGAGATTGCTGCTATTGAGCTGGCTCAGATGTCTCTGAAGAATAGGTGTTTGACCACAACAGCAACAGAGGTGCAGTAAGTGGAGTGCAGGCATCAGTTCTTCTGTGCATATCCATCACCTGTTGTTGCAGCCTACAATTATCCTCCATCAAACCTCCTGGGAGGTGCAGGGGTACTTTGAAACAGGTGGTCTGTGTGATCAGGCAGACGTGAATATTGAGCTCCAGCTTCTTGTGGTGAATTCCAGTCTTTAGGAGTGAGCGGAGTCATCCTGGCATATCTCTCTGATAGTCTCTCCACACTGTGATAGGGCTGCTGTTGCTCTGATGAGTAATTTACATAGGGAGTTGAGCAGGAAGAGTGATGTGGCTCTGGTAGAGAAACAGCAGTCTCCAAGCAGGTGTCCGAGTATCTCTGCAGGGTCCGACGTCTGCTGGGCGCCTGCCCTTATGCTGATCTGGGAACATCTTTAGACAAATGCACAGTAAGCACGCTATCAAAATCTCAAGGACCAAATGTTGCAGAGGTTTTAAGGCAGGGGCGTCCAAACCTTTGTCACTGAGGGCCACATACATAAAAATATGGGGCCACTTACTAGAAATTAGGTATATAGCCTTAACTTTAGTGTATTAAAGTTAGAAAAATCACTTAAAAGTGGTCAAATATGTTATATTGTTGAATATGATTAAAGACAAAACTGCCTTCATCACATCTTTCTATGAATGGATCTTGATTCATTTATTCAGAAAAAGCTTTGGTAGCTCATTCTCAGAACAGCAGCCTCAGATTTCTTCTTAGACAGAAGATTTACAGCACAGAGAAAAACAATAAAGGGGAAAATGGGACGGGTACATTTCAAGCTTGTTATTTTAGTTATTAGGCTTAGAAATACGCCCGTTAATGTTGGTTTGAAACCGTTATCAACATTAACAGACTGAACTGGACTTAATAACAGGAGTGGATATAATTTTAGTAAATTATTCTGGTGAGTATCAGCTGCGCTGGGTATGTAAATCGGGCCTAAAGTGCTCGTGCTCTCGTCCACTCCCCCCAAAACAATTAGCAGCTGTGCGGCGTCTGTGGCATCGGTGCTCTCATCGCATGCGATGGAGTAAAAATCAAAAGCACAGCTTTATCAGACAGTTGCAGTTTAATGTTGGCTGACGAGTCTTCAATGCGGTGCACAACTGTTTCTGGACATGCTGACGTTGCTGAAGTCCTGCACTTTTTCGGTGACTCTGAAAAAGGCTTGCCATGTCTTGCGATGAGTTGGGCGACCTCATAGCTGGCTATTGTAGCCTTTTCCTTGACCTTTTGAGCACAAAAAAAAATACTGTTACTGTCCCTGTAGGAGAGCTACCCTTTGGTTTAATTTCTGCTCTCGCTCAGCACCAGTGTAGGATGCATAGGCCTGATGTTTGGTTTCATAATGACACCGTACATTATACTCTTTCATAACTGCCACACTTCCCCTTGAATTCTTTGAAGAAATAGTCACTCTCCCACCATGTCTGAAATTTTCTGCACTCACTTTCTACCTTTCGCTTCTTTGGTTCTGCCATGTTTATTAACTTGGGGTAAATTTCTTCTGTGACTGTCCTTTTTGGTGGAGCAACTGCCTTGATCAACAGTAGCTCCCCCTGGTGTTAAAACTAAGAAGTGCAATACACTCAAGCAAAAGTTGAAGTGCGGGCCATATGCTATTCTATTTATAAAATTACTTGCGGGCCAATTAAAAATGGACGCAGTTGGCCCGCGGGCCGTAGTTTGGACACCCCTGTTTTAAGGAGTAGATTTGCCAGATCATAATCAATGTGGCCACCAGGGGGCATCAGTTAGGATGCAAATCCATTATTGAAATAAAGTGCAAATAACACTTCTGCTCTTGTTTCTAAGTAGAGTGATGTGGTTCTCCTACAAGGAATAAATGACATAATGAACAGATTGCTGTCTGCTGCACAAGCATGCATTGTAACATATAATTAGACATGAACTTATCTCTCTACTGCTGATTTCTTGAACATAATACAAAGAAATAAATTCTTTATGGTATATAGTCCTTCCTTGCAATATATTTACACAGTACACCAACATTAAAAGTATTACCTATGCAGGTCATATACCCTTGAAGTTCAAACAACAAAAAAGTCCATATTTTTGCAGTCAGACTTGACTTGTTTTAGCAGTACAAAGTGCAATATATAAAATAACACCGGTTGCAAGGTGGTTAGCACTGTTGCTTAACAGCAAGAAGGGCCTGGGTTCCATTCCACTATCAGGCCAGGGGCTTTCTGTGGGGAGTTTGCATGTTCTCCCTGTGCTTGCATGGGTACTCTGGCGTCCTCCAACAGTCCAACAGATAGGTTAATTGGAAACTCTAAATTGCTTAAAGGTGTGAATGCTAGTCTATCTCTATGTGACAGACTGACGATCTTTTCAGGGTGCACCCTGCCTCTTGCCCTAAGACAGCTAGTAAAGGCCTCAGCGCCCCCAACGACCCTGAAAAGGACAACCGTAAGTGAATGGATAGAACACAATCAAAACTGTTGTACAGTGCTGTAGTGAGTGGATCATCAAAGAGCAGCAGAGTCAGAAGACTTGACAAAGAAACAAAAGATTTTATTTATTTAAAACCAACAAAAAATGAAGAAATACAGAGGAAGCCCACATGTCCCACTTTCACAATTTTTAACATTTGTGGATCTACGTGAAGCTGGCAGCGTAAAATTTGTCTCAAAATCCAACATGGGCATATAACGTGATCTGTGTGTATCAGGAGATTTAAGGATTTGTTACCTGGAGAGGATGTTATCTGTAGTTTTAGTTTTTGAACGAGAAAATTATCTGATTCATGAAGCTGAAGCTGTATTATGTATAAATTACCAGTAAAAAAAAAAAAAACAGTATTTACTCAGAGTTGGATGTACGCATTTATAAAATAGTTTTGTGTAGTGATGCCCAGATGAAGCCTCATGAAGCCTTGAAGGTCCAGCATATTCCACATAATAGTTGTCATTTTCTTCACAGTTTCATAGTTGTTCATAACCTGTAGTCAGTTTAGCTGTAGTCTTCTGTTTTTCTCCTTGGTGTTCTTGTTGTTTGCCTTCATTCAGCCCTAATAAAGGATCGCTTTTTATTTGTAAACCAGCTGTGTCTCCTGCAGTGTCTGCTCTTGGGTCCATTTAAAAAATACATAGCACACCCCACCGTGACAATGGATGTCTCGACACACCCTCCAAAAGCCTCAGCACAGTGTCCACCAGCATTAGTTTTATTTGTTTGAGAGGAAAATTCTGGAGAGAGCAACAAGGATTTTATTGAACACTATTGATTATGTTAAACTTATCAAAACAGGACATACTGTAAGTAAGTAAGTAAGTAAACTTTATTTATTAAGTGCTTCTCACAGACAGGCAATCACAAAGCGCTGTACACAAATATTAAAATATTAAAATAAACAATAAAATCAATAGACATTATTTACAATGTAAAAGATCAAATGTAAATAATGTAAAAAAATATATATAAAATATGTAGATCAACAAAAGGCTTGTTTGAACAGAAGAGTTTTTAACTGTTTTTTAAAAGAATCCACAGAGTCAAGCAAACGTAATTGTAGTGGTAAACTGTTCCACAGCCTTGGTGCAACAGACTGAAAGGCTCTGTCCCCTTTTGTCTTCAGTCGTGTACGGGGAACAACTAAGAGACTCTGAGTCTGTGAGCGGAGATGACAAGCAGCAGTGTATTTTAAAAGAAGCTTGGATAAGTAATCTGGAGCCTGGCCATTTAGTGCTCTGTATGTTAAAACAAGAATTTTAAAGCGAATTCTCAACTCTATTGGGAGCCAATGTAAAGAATATAAGATGGGAGTGATGTGAACACGCTTGGTAGAGCGAGTTAGTAATCTGGCTGCTGCGTTTTGTATTGTCTGGAGGCGAGAGAGAGATGATTTATCCAAGCTAGTAAACAGGGAATTACAGTAATCTAAGCGTGATGACACAAATGTATGAATGAGTTTTTCCAGTTCAGCTGAGGAAACCATATGTCGCAGTTTAGATATGTTTCTTAAATGATAGAAACAGGAACGAGACAAGGATTTTACATGAGAGTCAAGGCCCAGAGAAGAGTCAAATATTACTCCAAGATTTCGAATATTTGACTTGACAGATGGACAGAAAGAGGCAAGAACCTGACTGATTTTAGAATGTAGCTCAGGAGGAGCTATGATCATGGTCTCGGTCTTGTTAGTATTTAGAACAAGGTAGTTGCTTGAAAGCCAATCAGAAACCTGGGTTAAGCACTGGACTAGGGTGGACAGCCTATCCAGCTGATGAGGCTTAAAGGACATATGGAGCTGAATGTCATCAGCATAAAAATGATAAGACAGGTCGCTAAAAGATTGAATGATACCAGCTAAAGGAAGCATATAAAAAGAAAATAGTAATGGACCTAAAACTGAACCCTGTGGGACACCACAGGTCAGGGCAGCAGTGTTAGAGGAGAACCTATCAGTCCTAACAGAGAAGGTCCTGTCTGATAAGTAGGAAGAAAACCAGTCTAGGGCAGAGCCAGATACACCAGCCAAAACCTTGAGCCTGTTAAGTAGGATTTTGTGGTCGATGGTGTCAAAGGCTGCACTAAGATCAAGCAAAATGATCACAGAACAGTTCCCTGCGTCAGATGCCATTAATAGATCATTATAGACTCTTAAGAGAGCGGTCTCTGTAGAGTGCTGCTTTTGAAAGCCAGACTGAAAAGGGTCAAGAATCTGTAATTTACATAATAGAGACCTGAACTAATTTTCAACAAAACTCAGAAATTATAGAATCGTCAATAAAGCGCCTGCGCCTAGTCGAACCTTGAGGATGGGACTCTGAATTAACAGATACAGTAAAAGAGACTGACTTATGGTCACTAAAAACAACTTCATTTAAATTCATGTGGTCAAAGGAAACACCATAGGTGAAGACCAAGTCCAGAGTGTGCCCAGCCCTATGAGTAGGCCCTGCTACATGCTGAACAAAGTTGAAAGAGTCCATAATGCTCAGAAACTCCTTAGTGGTACTGTTTGTTGAGTCATCCACATGAATGTTGAAATCTCCAACGATGATAACCTTGCCCATTTTAATAGTGGAAGTTAAAAAGTCTTGTAGGTCTGACAAAAAAGCTGCAGCAGACCCAGGTGGACGATAAATTAAAATGCCGTATATGCCGTATACTGCTAAAAAAACAAAAAAACAAAACATGTATGAAAACATCCAGACGAATCCACAAACAGGAAACCAGCAAAGAAGACCTGTCAAACACATGATCAGATATAAATCATAAAAATCCTCTTGCTCTTCATAGTTTGTGCTGAAGTATCACTGACTTATTTTTTTTTAAACTAGAGTATCATAGCTGCAGACTCTGTGTGTTTAACACCCAAATATGGGCACACATTTTTATTGGCACTACATTAATAAATTATCAGTTCCAGAGAGAACTGCCTGGTTATCTTCTCAGGAAAAAAAACAACTTAAAAGTAATCATTTCAAAACAGCTGCAGTCAAACTGAACTGACTCCACCCCTTTAGTGTTCGGTGGAAGCACTGCATGAAAATATCTGCCTGAAAATCTACCACAAAACTGCGTTAGAGGGAGGAAACAAGCAAAGAAGGAGCAAAATTCAAAATTGTATCAAACTGCAGAAAGAGACAAAAACTTTATTGAAGACTCAATAATATTCAAATATTGAAGAAGAACCTTCTCCTGAAAACATCAACATGGATCCACAAACTATCCTCTGTGACATGTGTGCAGAGGACAGGAAACCAGCAAAGAAGACGTGCATGAAGTGTGAGATCTCCATGTGTGTCCAGCACCTCCAGGCCCACCTGACCACACCTGTGTTACTGCAGACTCATCCTCTGACTGAACCCATGGATTTATGTGGGAACACCAAATGTCCTCAGCACGGCAAGCTCCTGGAGTACTACTGCTTGGACGACATGACCTGTGTGTGTGTTTCTTGCGCCATTGAGGACCAGCACCGCCTACACAATATGAAGACCTTCTCCACAGCCCACAAAGAGCTCCTGGAGAAGCTGAAAGCTGAGCAGCTGATCTTACAGGAGAAAACAGACGATGAGAATGTGAGTCTGGAAAAGTGGGAGAAGAGTGAAAGAGAGAAGCTGGGTCGCTGCAGTGTGCGTCTGATTGAGGCTGTGACTAAGCTGCGTGACATCTCTCTGACCAGCGTCCAGAGCTCAGTCTCTGCTCGTATGGTGTCCCTGAAAACCAGCAAGAGCAGCATGGAAGCAGCACAGAAGGAGAAGGACACCTTCAGATTCCTGCAGATGTATTCTCAGGTGCAGCAGGATGTGGAGAAGGCCAAAGCTGTGGATCTGAGTAAAGGGCTGGAGCCGGGCAGCCATCGGGACAAACTGGTTGAGGAGATAAGACAGAATGGGGAGAAGATGGTGAAGCAAGCGTCTCAGTTCTGGGGATCATTGCTGACTCTGGTTGATCCTGAACACCACCAGGAGCTTGTTCCCACTGGTTCAGACCTGATCTTTGAGCCACAGTCTCTGGGTCCTGGCATGTCGCTGTCCAAAGACAACAGGAAGGTTTTCCACAGTCAGTGGATGAAATTTTGTTCTTCTAACTTGTTCCTCATTAAGGGTACAGTTCTTGTTTCTGACTTTAAGAGATGGGTGATCAGCATTTCCAAAGACTGTGACTGGACCATCGGTTTATGTGACGACACTTATGCAGCCAGTATGAAGGATGGAAATGTCTATGGCCTACGCTGCCAAGGTAACCAGCTTTTCTCTCTCACAACAGAGTCTAGTTGGGTTATGATTCAAAGTGAACATTCAATGTTTTTTGGGATGCCGAAAATTGAAACGCGCCAACAGCATTATAAGGTTTCCCAACAAGTGATCAACACTCCAGGTGGAAATGTGGAACCACAGATGACCAGACCACAAATAGTGGAAGTTGTGTGGAGCTTTCCAGACTCATTATCATTCTTCAGCAAGATCGGGCAGCACCAGAGAATAAACTTACTCACAGTAACAATCAGCTCTACCAGCTCAGACCTCAAGCCTTTTGTTTGTCTCCAGGGTTTAGAAAAGGAAGCGACAAATGAGTTCACCTTCAGTTCAACGACATCTCTATTTGGAGGAGTTTCACAACAATATCAGAATCAGTCGAAATGCTCATGTAGGAAGTTTAAATCTGGTCATGGATTGTATTATGGAACATCTTTAGGCTCCAAGTCTTCCCAGTCAATCTGCTCTTGTGGAAAGATTATTGGTTCCCCACCAATCACAGCGGTGCTTTGTGAACTTCTGTAAATAACACCCATGCTGTTGTCCAAAACCCACATTCTGGATCATAGCTCCAGCTACTCCCACCAGTCTGTTTGTTCCTGTGGAAAAGCTCTTAGTGATGACAGAGATGGTTTGTAAACTTTGCTAATTGTAGATCTATTCATTATTTTATTTTTCCTTTCAGCAGATGAATGTAAGTGTAACTGACCGATAAATTCAGTATGATGCTTTTTTGTGATTAAATTGTTACATTTTGACCGAACAAAATTCAAATGAAATATGAAATGTATATTTTCTTGCATGTTTTTCCAGTTTTAATAATTTCTAACTTTTGCATTTGGTTTGGTAATGGGGTTTGGGATGCAGAAAATTTTCATTGTAATTATTTCCCCTCCCTGGTGCTGTCTTGCTACTCTTATCATAATATTTTCTACCCTCCTCATGGTAATTGTTCCTGTGGAAAATGATTGATGGTGAAAACATCACAAAGACGGTTTGTAAACTTTGGTAGTTCGAACTCTGCTGCTGTTTTTTTCCACTCACCAAATATTTATTAATGTATCCGATTTAGTTTCTGTCACAGGAATGTACATCATATGTCATACATCACATCATATTCATTAAATGAACCTCTTTTTGGTTAATTATATATGTTTAGCTTTGGTATTTGCTTCTAATGCACCAACTAATTATTTTCGTTTGAACCGTTTCTGCTTTATTTCACATGCAAGTTGAATATGTTTGTCTCCATCTACTGGTGGTACTCTCACATTGTACATTGTACAGCCAGAGTTGATTTATACAATGTAAATGATCTGATATATAACAGAGTATATTTTAATATGTGGAATGCTTTTATTTTTCTGATTAACTCAAGCAAGAATCAGAATCAGAATCAGAAAGGGTTTATTGCCAAATGTTGAGCAGGTTTACAACATTAGGAAATTGCTGCGGTGCTTCAGTGAACACTGCATTTTTAAGTTTTTTAATATCAAATTTTGTTTATTAAAGTTGCCAGTTTATTATATACATTTCTTTCTCTATTAAAAGTTGAACAAAGGATTTTGGGTCTTTTAGTTTTAACCAGTAAAAATTCAGTATTGAAAACTGAGTGTACACCACACTAGTTATATTTATTCATTTTTAATCACATACATTTGCAAGTCCTGTCTGTTATGACCAGAATATTATGATTTTTTTGTCTTGTTTAGTGATTATGCTTATTTGCATCAAAATGATTATGCGGTCTTAGTTGTGCAAAAACGTGAACTGAGAAAATGTGAATTCAGGATAAACGCATGATAAGCTTTTGTGCTAAACTATCATCGCCTTATCGCTGCCTTAATTTCGACATTTGTTTTGCTTTTATCATAAGTCCATGTCTTTTCTACTTTATCACAAAAGTGTGTTTGCAAGTTAAACTTTGGTGGGTGTCTCTGTGTTGACACATCCATATTTATGCTGTGAAATTTGTCTGACTCCACCTGTTCAGTTTTTGTTTTAATGGTACAAAGTGCAATATGTGACAACATTAATCTAAACTGCAGTGCCACTGGGCATAATACAGACTGAGAGACGAGGTTGGGACATTCTACAGTAGATCAAACTGGAGTGAAACAAAGAGCAGCAAGGACTTCTCTCAGGAGGACTGAATAATATTCAACAAATCTGATCAGGACATTCTGATTTTTTAAAGTCTGAAAACATTTAGATGGATCCACAAACTATCCTCTGTGACATGTGTGCGGAGCACAGCAAACCTCTTTATTAATCTTTTATTACTTTAATCATAAGAACTATTCCATGCTTCACTGAGGGGGTTCATGAACTTTGCCAATCCTAACTCTCCAGATCCTTTTGGTTGTTTGTGTAACTGAATGAGAATAAAGGTAATTGAATAAGTGTCTGTCAGATTAATGCATTTTGATGCATCTTTATGGATTAACTATATATATATATATATATATATATATATATATATATATATATATATATATATATATATATTAAATACAGTCCAGCCTGAAGTTTATGACTTTTGATCGAAGTGTTTAAAAGACTGATCGTAGTTTGGATCATTCTAGAATCTCAAGATGGACCAAATATAAAACTGACCAAACAAGCAAAATCTTTTGATGCCATGATTTTTATTTAGAGGCACTTTTCCTACTTCGTGTACACCCCACATCTTATTGATAATTTCCAGTTTATCTAAAGCCAAACTCATATTGTGAGTTATAGACAAACACAGAACATCATGATACTCAAATAAAAGTTTGTATTATACAAAGTGGGCAATCCATTTCCAAAGAATTGATGACTTAAATCTGACTTGACCACAGGAACCGCCCCCTGCTGGCCGTTAAAAAGAATGCAGGTTTTAAAGTAAGGCATTGCCTGGCACCTCTGTTTTTTTATAAAAACTGTTCCCGACCCCACTGTTAGATTATATGCAATGATATGTGTTGGCATGAACTGGTATTCATTCGTGGGAGCTGGAACTTTCCATTTAATGCCATTCTGAAGTTATGGAAAGACAAGCTCCTATAAACAAAGTCAAAAGGCTTTTACTCTGAAATGCAAAACGAGATTGATTTGAGATTGAGATGTTACCACTGTAGAGGTTGTGTATGGTTTTCATGAACTCCAATTACTTAGTGGAAACAGTAATTGTCCTGTTAACAGCATCCACATTTAATTATTAAAAGTACCAAATAAACAATTATAATTACGATATTGACGTGATAAAACTGTGGGGTTGTATACTGTCAATGTAGAGTGAAATGATCTTGTGGAAACAGCAACTTTGCTTTTAATGTGATTCTGAAGTCAGTGAAAGAGTGGGTCATACATGGGCAATTTCAACGGGCCATTACTTTGAAAGGCAAAATCAAGGCGACTTGAAATTGACTTGATATCCCCGTGATCGTGTACACTGTCGATCTTGAGTGAAATTATCCCGTGAAAACAGTAATTTTCATTTTTACAACATTCTGAAATAATTGAAAGAGTACATCACATATGGGCAAATTCGACGGGCCATTAATTTGAAAGGCAAAATCAGACGAATTTGAAATTTACATGGTTTTGCTGTCGGGTTGGATACTGTTGATCTAAAGTGGAATCATCCTGTGGAAACAGTATATTTCATTTTAAGAGCATTTTGAAATCGTTAAAATAATAAGTCATATATGGGCAATTTGAAAAGGCTTTTATTTTGGAAAGAAAAACCAGACTGACTTGATATTGATATGGTGTCACTGTAGTGTTGCATACTGTTGATCTAAAGTGGAATTACTCTGTGGAGACAGAAATTTTCATTTTTAGAGCATTCTGAAATCGTTAAATGAGTAGGTCGTATCTTGGCATTTTGAAAAGGCTTTTATTTTGGAAGGCAAAATCAGAACGCTTTGAAATTGACTTGGCAACATCCTGAGGTTGGATACTGTTGATCTAAAGTGGAATTACCCTGTGGAAACAGCAATTTTCATTTTTAGAGCATTCTGAAACCACTGAAAGTTAGGTCTTAAATGGGCAGATTCAACAGGCCATTAGTTTGGAAGGTAAAATCAGAATGACTTGAAATTGATACGGTAACATCGCGAGATTGTATACTATTGATCTAAGGTGAAATTATCCCGTGGAAACAGGATTTTTTCTATTTAGAGCATTTCGAAATCATTACAAAAGTAAGTCATATATGGGCAATTTCAATGGGCCATTACTTTGGAAAGTAAAATCAGACTGACTTGATATTGACATGGTATCACTGTGGGGCTTTATACTGTAAATACAAAATGAAATTACCCTGTGGAAACAAGATTTTTTCTTTGTAGAGCATTTTGAAATCGTTAGAAGAGTACCGGTAAGTCAAATATGGGCAATTTCACATTTCTGTGGTTGGATAGTGTTGATACAAAATGCAACTAGTCTTTGGAAATATGACTTTTGCTTTTAAGAGCATTCTGAAGTCATTGAAAGAGTAGTTAAAAAAAATGAAAATTCACAGGGCTTTTACTTTGAAATCCAAAATAAGATGGCCTTGCTATTGACAGGGCGCTATTAGGGTACAATGTTGAGTCATGTAGATCTAACATTAAAGTTTGTAAACAAGCCTAAATTATATGTTATTATGTTCTTAACATATCTGTTAATTCACTCGAAGTTGGCTTTTATTTTGAAATCCGGTTTCCACATCCATTCCCGTAATACTTTGAATACACAGGGAACAGAAAACAAACTGGAGGCTGGCTTGACTGCAAGTCTCGAATTGGAGGCTGGCTTGACACAAGTAGTTAACGAAAGATTTCTCGACACACCCTCCTAAGCTTCAGCACAGTGTCCCCCATCACTATTTTTACGTGTGTGCTTCGTATTTTTGAGTGGACTGGAGCACCCAGATGTCAACAAAAATCGATCCACGCATTTGTAAATCTTAGTTCACCTTTTTGGATCATATCATGCGCATTCGTAGCCCTTTTTTTTTTTTTTTTTTTTTAGCAAATTTCCCTCCATACTCGTTGGCACCTCCTACATTAAGTAGGAGTTTCATGAGAAATGAAACCTAAGTTAAACCATTATAAAACAGCTGCAGTCACGCTGGTCTGACCCCACCCCTTCAGTGTGAATCAGAGAGTCAACAGAGACTCTTTGTAAAGTGCGTTAGAGACACGAGCAAAATTCGAGGACTTGAAAGACTTGAACTTGAACAAGGAATCATTTTTAACTTATCTAAACGGGACATCCTGCTTTAAAAACATGTCTGAAAACATCAAGATGGATTTACAAACTGTTCTCTGTGACATGTGTACAGAGGACAGGAAACCAGCAAAGAAGACGTGCATGAAGTGTGAGATCTCCATGTGTGTCCAGCACCTCCAGGCCCACCTGACCACACCTGTGTTACTGCAGACTCATCCTCTGACTGAACCCATGGCTTTATGTGGGAACACCAAATGTTCTCAGCACGGCAAGCTCCTGGAGTACTACTGCTTGGACGACATGACCTGTGTGTGTGTTTCCTGCGCCATTGAGGACCAGCACCGCCTACACAATATGAAGACCTTCTCCACAGCCCACAAAGAGCTCCTGGAGAAGCTGAAAGCTGAGCAGCTGATCTTACAGGAGAAAACAGACGATGAGAATGTGAGTCTGGAAAAGTGGGAGCAGAGTGAAAGAGAGAAGCTGGGTCGCTGCAGTGTGCGTCTGATTGAGGCTGTGACTAAGCTGCGTGACATCTCTCTGACCAGCGTCCAGAGCTCAGTCTCTGCTCGTATGGTGTCCCTGAAAACCAGCAAGAGCAGCCTGGAAGCAGCACAGAAGGAGAAGGACACCTTCAGTTTCCTGCAGATGTATTCTCAGGTGCAGCAGGATGTGGAGAAGGCCAAAGCTGTGGATCTGAGAAAAGGGCTGGAGCCGGGCAGCCATCGGGACAAACTGGTTGAGGAGATGAGACAGAATGGGGAGAAGATGGTGAAGCAAGCATCTCAGTTCTGGGGATCATTGCTGACTCTGGTTGATCCTGAACACCACCAGGAGCTTGTTCCCACTGGTTCAGACCTGATCTTTGAGCCACAGTCTCTGGGTCCTGGCATTTCGCTGTCCACTGACAACAGGAAGGTTTTCCACAGTCAGTGGATGAAATTTTGTTCTTCCTGCTTATTCTTCATTAAGAGTACACTTCCTGTTCCTGACTTTAAGAGATGGGTGATCAGCATTTCCAAAGACTGTGACTGGACCATTGGTGTATGTGACGACACTTACGCAACCAATATGAAGGATGGAAATGTCTATGGCCTACGCTGCCAAGGTAACCAGCTCTTCTCTCTCACAACAGAGTCTAGTTGGGTTATGAAAGAAACTCCACGTGTAATAGTGTTTGGGATGCCGAAAATTGAAACGCGCCAACAGCATTATAAGGTTTCCCAACAAGTGATCAACACTCCAGGTGGAAATGTGGAACCACAGATGACCAGACCACAAATAGTGGAAGTTGTGTGGAGCTTTCCAGACTCATTATCATTCTTCAGCAAGATCGGGCAGCACCAGAGAATAAACTTACTCACAGTAACAATCAGCTCTACCAGCTCAGACCTCAAGCCTTTTGTTTGTCTCCAGGGTTTAGAAAAGGAAGCGACAAATATATCGATCTTTGGGTCAAAGAGTGCATTTACATTTGGACAAATTCAGCAACAATATCAGAATCAGTGGAAATGCTCATGTGGGCAGATTTATGGTGAGTCTACTGATGGATACCATTATGGAGGCTCTTTTTATCCCACGTATTCCAAATCAACCTGCTCTTGTGGAAATATTATTGGTGTGGCACAAATAACAGCGGTGCTTTGTGAACTTCTGTAACTAATGCTCATGCTGTTGTCCAAAACCCACATCACCACATTTCTTATTAACCATGTAAGTTTTAGTTCCTCTTAAAATGCTGATTATCTGTAAATGAACATGTGGTGCTGGCTGTGCAAAAGTCTCTCTACTGCTAAAACTTGCAAAAGTAGTCTAGAGTAGGGTTTTCATCATAATTGGTGCAAATTCAACACTCTTGTGCTAAATTATGGCTGGTGTGTTTCTGCTTAAATATAATCGACAGCTTACTCTGTATTTGTGACATTGCGAATGTTTCTTGTTAATTAAACCAAACTGCAAACATTACAAGGGAGCTTCAGTCAAACTTGTCTGACCAATCTTTCAGTGTGTGGTTTAGCAGTGGTGAGATATTTTCCAGAGAACTGAAACTGTTGTGGAGTGCTCCTGAGCAGGCTGAAGACTTTCACCAGAAACAGGCAAAAATAAATAAATGGAAAACTCAAGGATTCATCAGATTTCAAGCCATCCTCAGTTTCATTAAAAGAGAGCATCAAGGACTGCATTCATGGAGGCATTCCTGCTGGGAAAACATGTCTAACAATACACAAACAAAACGGAGAAGAACAGAGCCACAAACTGTTCTCTGTGACATGCGTGGAGCGGATAAAAGGAAACCAACAAAGAAGACATGCAGCCTCATCCTCTGGAACTATCTTATATCCCCGTGTTTGTTGTGTTTACCATTAGTTCCAGAAGCAGTTTAAGATACAGAGTGATATAAGTGGCACAGATCTTTAGTTTCATGTGTACACACTGTAAATGATCTAATCAATAATAAAATCATTTCAGTTGACTGGATGAAATGTGCTGTGGAATTTTGGAAATAAAGTCTGCAACACGCAAAGAGGTGTGATCAAGCTATATATTACTGCACAGGAGAGCCAACACACACATCAAACATCACAGTTCAGTCATGCCAGCTCTGCCCTTGGGATGTCTCAGCTCCTCTTTAATACCCCTCCACACACAACTCTCTGTATCTTTTAGTTACAACAGGTTTCTGTCCCACGGGCTGCGGCTGGGCAGAGAGCAACTCCCACCATGTTTTCCCAGGAAGCTCCTGGCGCTGGCCCAGAGTTTCATCCTTCTGAGCATACAAAGGTTATACCTAAACACACAAATCTAAATGAGAGGATAAACTAGAACTCACATTTGTTATGGAAACATAACAAATGTGAGTTTTTGAAATATAAAAGCTGCCTTTTTTCAAACTTGAGGTTTTTTATTTAAATGCTGTCATTCTGTTCTGGGATGTGTTGTCTTACCCAGCCTTCCATTTTAAAGTGTTTGTCTCCATCAACTGGTATTGAATGTGTTACTGCTTCACAGCTGGGGTAGTTGACATGTTTTTGTATCAAAGTAACCTTTCAGCATGCTTCAAGATCACCCCTGAACATCCTCTGGGCCCTGCTTACAGGCTTTATCAATGCAGGCACTTTGTCTAATCATGTGTCTTCCATACTGGATCATGTGCATTTATCCCTGTGCAGGTTTGATGGGAGGAGGCTAAGATACTGATGTAAGTAAACAGAAATATTTAGCTTCATGTGTACACACTGTAGATGATCTAATCAATAATAAAGTCATTGGAGTTTGAAGTTGTGGAAGGTTTTTATTGACTGGATGAAATGTAACATGACTTATGAAATATAAAAACTGCCTTTTTTTAATCTTCACTCAAATATGACAAAGAAAAAATAACAGTTTACATAAGAACAATTTGAAATGAACTGTGTGAAACTAAATACTGTTAAATACTCACACTGAAGGACTTCTGAAGCTAACATGAAGGAATCAGTTTATTTAAAGGCTTTAATCATTACAGTAAATCCACTTGAAGCTCTCGTTTGTAAAAGGAAACACAAACTAACTTTGGTATTGATCAGGAGCAGCTGAACCAGGTAAGACAAAAGTACAAATAGATTCAATAACATCTGTACTGTAAGTTCAGCACTACATTACTACATGCTGTCTGTGCTCCCAGATTGTACTCATTGCACTAACAGATCATTTATAGAAAGTATAACTCATTAAAGTGCAAAACTTTAGCAAAGGAATGACAGGTTTTCTAAAAAACAAGTCGATGTTATAATTTTGTTACAGCAATTGCAGAAACATTTAGGATGTATAAATAATTTAAGACATTTACTATAATTTTATATGTCAGTGACAAAGGCTTTTAGGAGTTTGCACTGGAATGATGAGAGAGCAGGCCTGCAGAGGTAGCCTGCATCTTACTACCTGGAAACACACTCAGACCTGGAATATTCAGAGTGTGAGGAGACCCAGAGTCTGTGTGCTGGAAAATACTTCTGTTATAGAGAGTGGAACTTACGCAGCTAGAGCTGCGCTGAATGTTAACATCAAACTACCTGAACGAGTATCAAAATATGTTTTTAACTACGGTAATAAAACGTCTGCTCGCTTCAGTTTACACCGGACTAACAGACTAACGGCATGTGGGAGTCAAACCGGCGCCGCTTCTTTCTTTGCAAAGCCGGACGTTCAGCTGTCGTTCCCGAAGACGGTGTTGAGCTGCTGGGTGACTCTGATGAAGGTCGTCCTGCGGCTCAGCTCCTTCAGCTTGGCTGCACCGACATACGTGCAGGTGGAGCGGACCCCTCCCAGGATGTCTCGTATGGTGTCACCCACCGGACCTTTGTAGAGAACTTCCACGGTCTTCCCCTCCGACGCTCTGGAGGCAAAGAAAATGAATGAATGACATCTCACCTAAATAACCTTCCTCTAACAGCCAAGCACCTGACGCCAACCTGTAATCAGCCACGCCTCCCGCATGTTTCTTCATCGCCGTGTCGGAGCTCATGCCGTAAAACAGTTTGTACTTCTTGCCGTTTTTTTCGATGATCTCGCCGCTGCTCTCCGAGTGGCCGGCCAGCATACCACCGAGCATCACAAAGTCTGCTCCAGCACCTGAGAGCCAAACAAGCAAACTCCGTTTTCACGCTAGTTATACTTTCTAAGATTGGAGTTCAAGTTCTCTTTGAAAACACAGCAACTCACCAAAAGCCTTGGAGACATCTCCCGGGCAAGTGCACCCCCCGTCCTGTGTGAAAGCAATCAACTGACATTGATTTAAAGATAAATCAATGTCAGTTTCTGTCTCACAGGTCTCGGCTTAAAGGAAGAGTCCAGAATATTTTGTGTTGTTAGATGACAAGAATGAGTCTAAACTCTGTCCAGGAACAGTGGAAAACACACACAGTACATAAAAGATAGATGTAATAATAACAACAATAAAATGATCATCAGGGTAAACAGACTAAGAACATGTTATAATGAAGAGCATGCAAGTCTGAACTGATGGGCTTTGAAATGAGATTTAAAATAGAAAGTGAGTTTATGGTCAGATCTGGATATCAGCTGATATTATCTATTTGGCTCAAAAAAGGAAAGAAGAGGCGGGACAAACACTCTTGAACCATGCAGATGTGCACCAGAGGGGATTCTGGTTGGCAACACAAAAGGAACAACCAGCTGATCCAAGCAATCGGGGAAAGTGTAAAAGAGTAAATAAATAACTCCACGAAATAAATGTTATGAAAGTTTGTTTAACTTGTATATCTGATTTTCAAATGACCGACCAGTAGCATCAGTCATAATATTGGTGGGGCTTGTTTTGCGCACTTCCTTTTCGAAACCTCGAACTGAGCCCTTATTTTGTTTTTGTTAAGCCACATGTCGCTGCAACAGTCACTTATTAACCACAGGAAAACCACCCTGGGTGGAGGACACCCCGCTTTACCTTCTATTTTACTCCAAATATAAATATACCCAAAATCTATTTGTAACCGAGGACAAGGGATGAGTAAACGGGGCAAAGAAATAAATTGATCATTTATTTATTACATGAGTTAGACATACAAATTCCCAGTCATTTCCAGACAGGACTTACAACACATCGTGCTGATATCCCAGCTGCACATGAGACTTGCCACACAAACTGTGCGACAATAACAACACTGCAACCCGTCACACCCCGCTTAGCGACACTGCAATCGTGGCACACACTGCAAACAATTTGGGTCTCAGCGCAGCTGGGAATCAGTGCTATGCATGGCCTGCGATCTGGGAGATAAAGGGAAGTGGCACAAACAATTAAACAAAAAACAAAAAGGGAGGTTAGTCCGCCCTTACACAACTTACTCTCAATCAATAACCGCCTTTACGGCTGGACGGACTAACCAAAACAAAATTACAAATCAATCAAAAGAACGAAAAAAAGGACAGCAGAGACAGCACAGCTGAAAAACAAACAACGTTATCAATTAAAATATTACCCAATAAAATATCAATTTTATGAAACCATTCAAAATCACGAAGCTAAAACAAACACTCAATATACCTACAATATTGATCAGTTTCCCTGCGCGCAGTCGATCTAGGGCTTGATCAATTCTTCTATTAAAATTCGTGGTCACACTAAAAAAGTCCAATGACACATTAAAAATAGGCACATGCAATAGCAAACGATCCAAACAAAAATGGCAAAAAGTCTCTTACCGACAGTATACCCGCTGCACCTGAGTGAATTAATTGCCTCTGGGTTTTTCCACAGAAGAGCGGTGACTTCACCCCACACACCTTTTCACAGCTCTTCAGCCAATCACCTGGCAGAGAGCAACAAACTGCCAGGCAGGGCTGTGCAGAGAGGTTTAAAGGGGCGGGTGCTCAAAGTTAAAAAGGGGCACATTGAACCAGGCTGAATAACAACAACACACATTCATCAAGAATCTAATATGGGCAACAAGGCAAAGCAAACGTAGCCGATGCTTTACCTGATGGGTACAATGTTGCTGTTGAGGGGTTGCTGTGGATAGTGCTGGAGGGCAGGGCTGTGTTGATCTGAGACTGTAAACATTAAAAAGTCCATAGGAGAGATGGTAACTGATTAAACAAGTGTCATGAGATAATAACAAAATGCAAAGATTGGTGACAGCGCTTGGAACCATAAGGCAACAAAAAACTGTGAGAAATAATTTAGGCTCTGCCTGTGATTCACTCTTTGCTTCTCTTCTTCCTTCCATCCCATCATTTCATATATCACTCTCCACTTGCTGTCTATCTGAGAACAAGGCACAACTTGCTATTGCAATAAACTATAATCTAATTATCCACACCTAACAACTCTTGCACTTAATCTATAATAAAATGATGACAGAAAAATGTTATAGCCCTGCCTTTAGTAGCCTCACACAGCTCCTACTGTTTCCTCCTCATGTCCTTACCAGGCATGTCTGGACAATGTTATGTCATGAGTAATTTTTTTTTTTTAAATCCATCTAAATAAAACACACACATGCACGCACACACAATGACATTTTAGACCTTCTTCAGAATACTGTACATACTGTGGGCATCATGGTGCTGATCCAGAATCCTTACATTGTTATTTATTACTAGAGCTACAATAATAAAGCAATGAGGAGGGGGAAGTAATAAATATGAAATAATGTATTTATGATGATTCCATTTGTTTCACTATCCACTCTGTGCAGGGGCAAAGCTTATTACATTTTTAAACTGTAGAAATACAATAATTTTACTGCTGTAAAATCCAAATTTTGTCTTATTTAAAATATAAATCTAATATAGTCTGCTTCTTAATGTATGTTCTTTAAAATACAGCTTGTGTTTTTTTAATATATTATAATTATAATAATGCATAATTATGTGGACATGCATATTAGATCGTTTTTTAGTGAAATATAATCCCTCCAGAAAGGCAGGAAAAGCCCAGAAACTTACTTTAAAACTAAATATGTTTCCAAATACTTTAAAACTAAATATGTTCCCTAAAACGGTGACAGAGCTACAGACCCATGACAGCCTTACACAGGTAGCCAGCAGCTATGACCAGCACTACTTGTGCAGTTAATAAAAGGACAGGTAATGTTTGTCGCGCTGTTGCACACACAGCACGCTCGTTTGTTTCAGTTCGTCAGTTGCAACAAGACAGCTTACCAACGTGTACGTAATAAGCTAATACTCCTGTGTGCTATACACTATAGTGTACGCTGTACACCTACTTACTGGTTTTGTCGCATCAGTCTGTGTCTCTGAGTTAATTTGTGTTTCTCCTGCAGCTCCGGACCGCAACAAATGCGCGTGCTCTTTGTGAGCTCGTTCCCGGCTCGTAACCAGCGCGTTCTGCCGTCGAGGGCGATCATTGGTTAAATGTGATCATGTGACTGATGCAAGCCAGATCCTTTTATTTAGCAAAACTTGAGGTTACTCTATTCCGTAACCCCTGTTCTCTGATAACATGAGTGAGGTGTTTCACTATGGGGAACGCTCTCTCAGCGTTGTGCTCAGAAGCCTCTATATCATTACTCCAGCCAGTATTGGCTGGCAGTCGTGACGCTTGCGTCAGGGAGGGGCCACCCTCCTCCCTATAAAAGGGTGTGACGCAGCGTCACCCGTCGTTCAAGATAAGCTCACCTCTTCCTCGCTTCATGCAAGGAGGGTGATCTGGTGAGACACCTCACTCATGTTATCAGAGAACAGGGGTTACGGAATAGAGTAACCTCAAGTTCTCTTTCAAACATTCGTTTCGGTGTCTCACTATGGGGATATGCAGACTCCCGTATTGCCAGATAAGCCCATCTGAACGACTGACTGCCAATTTAGGAGGTCTCGTGGGGACCCACACTTAACACAGTGTGGGCTAGAGACGGTGCAGTGACATCCAACCTGTAAAACCTTGCAAAGGTCAAAGGTGAAGCCCAGCTCGCAGCTGCACATATCTCTTCTATAGAGACACCCCTAAAAAGGGCCCAAGAGGTTGCCATCCCTCTGGCAGAATGAGCATGAAGTCCCTCCGGGGGGGGGCAGACCCGTGCTGGAATAAGCCAATCGGATCGCCTCAACAATCCAGTGGGAAATGCGTTGTTTGCTAACGGGCTTGCCAAGATGTGGTTTAGCCCAGGAAACAAACAGCTGATCCGACCTCCTGAAAGCCTTTGTTCTCTCTATATAGGTACATAAAGCCCTAACTGGACAGAGAGCATGTAGGCGCTCCTGTTCAGGGGAGGAGAAAGGAGGAGGGCAAAAAGCTTCCAGCTCCAATGGGGTGCATTGAAGATAAGGATTTTTGGGCACAAAGGCCGGATTTGGCCTGAGTGTGACTCTAGAGTTATCCCGCGTGAATCGGGTGCACTCTTTGTGTATTGACAGCGCATGAATATCACTGACACGCTTCACAGATGCGAGAGCCAGGAGCAATGCAGTCTTCAAAGACAGGATTTTCATTTCCACCTGGTTTAGTGGTTCAAATGGTGGCCGTGAAACTGCCCCCAGCACCAGGGATAAATCCCACGTGGGAACGAGAGGTTTAGACACTGGGTGGAGCCGTCGTGCCCCTTTCATGAAACGGCAGACTAGCGGGTGATGGCTCACCGGGCCATCCACGAAGCCCACATGGCAGGCTGAAATGGCTGCTGGATATACTTTAATTGTGGAAAAGGCCTTTCCTTTATCTAACAGTTCTTGGAGAAAGGAGAGAATTGTTGTCACAGAGCACTGAAAGGAGAGAGTGTGAGACTTTCCACACCATTCCTCAAATACCCTCCACTTGTTCTCATACAATGATCTTGTGGAGGGGGCTCTAGCACTCTGAATAGTGGCTATAACACCCTGGGGGAGTCCTGCCGTACTCAGAGTCAACCTCTCACGGGCCAAGCCCACAGGGCGAGGCGCTCGGGGTGAGGGTGAAAAATCTCCCCCCTGGCTTGGGAGACTAGGTCTCGTCGGAGAGGGAGAGGCCAAGGTTCGCTCCACAAGAGGGGCATAATCTCCGCCAACCAATGGGACCTCATCCACCTTGGGGCGATCAATATCATTGTTAGCCCTCTCTCTCTCACTCTGGTTAGAGTGGGAGAAATTAAGGCCAGTGGAGGGAACGCATAAAGCAGAGCATGTGGCCAGTTGTGAGCTAATGCGTCTACCCCTAGCGGAGCCTCCTGGTCCCTCAGGGAGAAATACAGTGGACACTGAGCGTTCTCCCTCGAAGCAAACAGATCGACCTGTGGCTGGCCAAAGCGGGTCCAGATTTGGGTCACCACATGTGGGTGCAGGGTCCAGTCCCCGTACTGCGGATTTCCTCTGGACATTAAGTCTGCTCCCAAGTTCAGAGCTCCTGGAATGTGAGTAGCTCTCAGTGACAACAGATTGATGCTGCTCCACATGATCAGTCTGCAAGCCAGCATGTGCAAAGGACGGGAACGTAACCCGCCCTGTCTGTTGATGTACGCCACAACAGTGGTGTTGTCTGTTCTGATCAGAACATGGTGGTTTCTCAACAGGGGAAGGAAGTGTCTCAGTGCTAGAAAAGCTGCTAGCAATTCTAGCCAATTTATATGAGCACCCCTCTGTTGTGAGTCCCAGCTGCCGCTCACTGCTCTGCCCTCGTGAGTGGCACCCCAACCCGTGAGACTCGCGTCCGTGGTCACCACCTTTCTGGCTGTGACAGCTCCCAGTGACACCCCCTGAGCGAGAAATGTGGGATTTCTCCAACAGTGGAGTGCTGCAGCGCAGTCTGCTGTCACTCTGATATAGCGGTGGGTATGGCGCTGTCGATTCAGTCTCAGTGATGCAACCCATCGCTGAAATTCCCTCATATGCAGTCTGCCTAGTGGAATGACTGCCAGTGAAGACGCCATTAATCCCAGCATCTGCAGGCATCTTCTGAATGGGAGATATCTTCCCAACTGAAAAATGCCGGCATGTGATAGCATTTTTTTTTTTACTCTGTCCACAGAGAGACACGCTCTGTACGAGGCGGAGTTCAGAGCTATTCCTATGAAAGAGATGGCCTGAGCTGGCTGCAGGACACTCTTTTGGTAGTTTATGGTGAAACCCAGAGCCATCAGATGATCCACTGTCAACCTGGTGTGCTCTCTTCCCATTATTTCTGACTCTGATAGCAGCAGCCAATCGTCTATGTATGTTGCTATGCGGATGCCCCGCCTCTTCAGTGGGGCTATGGCCGCCTCTGTGCATTTCACAAATACCCGAGGGCTCAGTGAGAGACCAAACGGCAGGACCTGGTACTCGTACATTCTGCCCTGAAACGCAAAGCGCAGGAATTTTCTGTGAGGCGGGTAAATAGGGATGTGAAAATATGCGTCCTTCAGGTCTATTGATGTAAACCAATCGCCTGGGCGCACTACATGCAGCAGAGTGGTGGTCGTCAACATCCTGAATTTGTATGACCTCAGATGCTGATTCAGAGCCCGTAGGTCCAGTATCGGACGTAGTCCCCCTCCCTTCTTGGGCACGAGAAAATACCTTGAGTAAAAGCCGCATTGGCTCTGCTCCTGGGGTATTTCTCGTACTGCGCCCTTTGATAGCAAGGTAGTTATTTCTTCTTGCAGGATCCTGGCTGATTCGCCTTTTGCAAGAGAGAAAATTACTTTGTGAAATCTGGGAGGGGTGGTTGCGAATTGCAAACGATAGCCTCGCTCTAATGTCCTCACAACCCATTCTGGCGCAGTGAGAGCTCGCCATCTCTCTATTCTTGCTGACAGCGGCCCCAAAGACAGGCACTCCACAGTAGACGGAGCTCTGGCTCCCTCTTGTGGCGGAAACTGGTCCTTCGGACCAGACCCGACTGCGCATGCGCGGGCGGCCCGCGCTTGACCAGCGCTTATGGGGCCGGACACCACTGAGGGAATCAACCCCGGTGGTGTCTGGGTGCGTGGGGGCATTATGTTTTTCAACATACTTTCTGTGTTTTTCACACATTTTCCCCGTGCCCTTGGCAACATGCCTGGATGCAACGGGTGAGTTTTTAATAAACAGTGTGTTTTGTGAGACAGACATGCTTGATTCAGCTGAACAGCGTTTCATCGTCTCTTTTTTGAAATCCGCTCTGTGGGATCCAACTCGAGTCCCAGGCGCTGAAAGGTGGAGGCAGAACACACTTCTCCGAACGGGCTCCGGAACTGAGCCCTGGAGTGAACTTGGAGCCCGGGCTGGTCTGGCTCCGATCTCCCCGTGGGGGATGTTAGGCAGTCCGCTTCTTCTTGCGGTCCGACTGCTTGGCTGGTGGTGGGGCACCCTGAGCGGCAGCAGGCGGGATGTGTTTCTTGGGCCAGTGGGTCTTAGGGTTCTGCGATCCTAGAGGACCCTGGGCCGCGACCTGCGGGGCTGGGCGGCGAGGGATTTTAAACGTCAGCACGCCGGCTGGACGGCTGGTGGCCTGAGCGAACGTGCGGCGAGCGGGTGGAGGCGCAGCCTGGGTCTTCCTAGGGAGACACAGCTGCAGGGCCTCTCCCTCTTTCTTCTTCTCCTCGCACCGTCTTTGCATGGTGGCAACGGCGGTCCCGAAAAGCCCAGCGGGGTCGATGCTTTCGTCCAGAATGTCACGTTTTTCTCTGTCCGAAAGCCCCGACAAGTTCAGCCATCTTGCCCTCTCCTGTAGGACGATGATGCTGAGGGCTCTGCCCGCCGCTTGTACTGCTGCTCTAGTGAGGTGGAGACACTGGTCCGTAACTACGCCCAACTCTTCCCACAACTCGCTAGCATCCGGGTTCGCAGCAGCCTGGTCCTGGAGCTCCGCCGAGTAGGCTAGCAGGAGTGATGAGGCGTTCAATGCCCTCGCGGTGGTGGCAACCGATTTATACGCCTTGTCAGCCAGGGAGGACTGCAGGCGTTCGGCCTTGGAGGGCAGGGACGGACCAGATGACATGGAAAGTTTCTGGTTTGGGTGGAGATGAGAGGCCACCAGATTCTCCACTGTGGGAATTTGGTAGATGCCCTTCTCTTTCATTCCAGCGCAGTCAAACGCCGCCGCTCCCTGCACGGGGTTGGGTGACGAAAATGGCTTTGCCCAGCAGCGTGCGACCTCGTCCACGCATTCGGGGAAAAGCGGCAGTACCTGCTTAGTAGTGCGCTTTGCTTTGGGGAGCCTTTTACCCTCGTATCGTGAGGTGGAGGTCTCCGTTGTCACCGCGGGCCATGGGATTGCCAGCTTTTCAGCTGCCCGTTTTGCAACGTCAAATAGCTCCATGCCGCGGGACTGTGTGCCGGGGTTATCATAATCGGCCCCTTGTGTCGCAAAATTCCGACCAGAGGGGGCAAAGAAAACGTCGTCATCCTCGTCCGAGATGAGATGTTCCGACGCTCCCTCAGAGGATTCGCTGAGTAGCTCGTCATTAGCCTCGAGGGAATCAAGCATAGCTTCGCAGCTGACCCCAGCATCATCCACCAGCGGGAGGACGATATCCATGTCGTCGCCCCAGCTGGTGCCTGGTGTGGCGGACTCAGTGTGCCCCATCGGTGGGCCGATTGGAGACAGCGTTGGGTCCTCCTTCGACAGGCTAGCCTGGCGGGCTAGTCTTCGGCGAAGGCTTTTTAGGGTGAAGCGAGCGCAGTGTTCGCATATACCCGGTGTGGAAATAGCCGCTTGGGCGTGTTGCAGCCCGAGGCACATCACACACGCGTCATGTGTATCTGAACCCGAGATTTTGCAACCGCAGGGGCAAATTCTGGGCAGCGGTTTGCAGTCTGCCATATTAAGGAAGCTTGGTGTAGCTAGCTTGGAATGGCTGGACGGCTAACGCTGATCTTTTTTTTTTTTTTTTTTCGTCTCTCGGTCGGGTAGCTATGGTGAGCTAGTATGACCTGGCTAGTGTGGTGGCTAGCGCTTGTGCTACTTGGCTTGGTGACCGTGTGTAGCAAAGACAGTTAGCTTGGTCAGCTAACTGTTGTGCTAGATGCGTGGTGGCAGCTAACACACTCTCCGACCTGGCTCTGTGGTGAAGAGCAGGCGACTCGAAACGCGAGCCGTGCTAGCGCCCGGTGACCAAGGTGTTAGCTTGCTCGTGTGGACAGTTAAGCTAGTACTCACGCTCACAGTCAGGAGAGATGAGGTTTCTAAGAAGCGAGAAGAGGAAATTGAATGACGGGTGACGCTGCGTCACACCCTTTTATAGGGAGGAGGGTGGCCCCTCCCTGACGCAAGCGTCACGACTGCCAGCCAATACTGGCTGGAGTAATGATATAGAGGCTTCTGAGGACAACGCTGAGAGAGCGTTCCCCATAGTGAGACACCGAAACGAATGTTTGAAAGAGAACTGTGATTAATAGTTAAATATTATTGTTGAGGGGCACAGACAAGACTCCGCACGCACACACACATTAAAAAAAAATAATAATTTTTTTTTTTTTTTTTAAAGTTGCCTCAACAAAAGGGCACCTTGGGCACCCATGAGGAAAGGGGCGGGTGCTCAAGCCCCTTTAGCCACCCCCTCTGCACGTGCCTGCTGCCAGGTGACACTTGTTACATATTAAAATTAATATTTTGCAATAAATAAGACTTTAAGCAACGACTGAGACCATAAACACTTTAGGAGAGTGTTTACTGAGATCTCAGATGAAAAAACTCAAAAAGGGGCAGCTTCTTATCGATGTATTAAATCTGACTTGACCACAGGAACCGCCCCCTGCTGGCCGTTAAAAAGAATGCAGGTTTTAAAGTAAGGCATTGTCTGGCACCTCTGGTTTTTTATAAAAACTGTTCCCGACTCCACTGTTAGATTATATGCAATGATATGTGTTGGCATGAACTGGTATTCATTCGTGGAAGCTGGAACTTTCCATTTAATGCCATTCTGAAGTTATGGAAAGACAAGCTCCTATAAACAAAGTCAAAAGGCTTTTACTCTGAAATGCAAAACGAGATTGATTTGAGATTGAGATGTTACCACTGTAGAGGTTGTGTATGGTTTGCATGAACTCCAATTACTTAGTGGAAACAGTAATTGTCCTGTTAACAGCATCCGCATTTAATTATTAAATGTACCAAATAAACAATTATAATTACGATATTGACGTGATAAAACTGTGGGGTTGTATACTGTCAATGTAGAGTGAAATGATCTTGTGGAAACAGCAACTTTGCTTTTAATGTGATTCTGAAGTCAGTGAAAGAGTGGGTCATACATGGGCAATTTCAACAGGCCATTACTTTGAAAGGCAAAATCAAGGCGACTTGAAATTGACTTGATATCCCCGTGATAGTGTACACTGTCGATCTTGAGTGAAATTATCCCATGAAAACAGTCATTTTCATTTTTACAACATTCTGAAATAATTGAAAGAGTATATCACATATGGGCAAATTCGACGGGCCATTAATTTGAAAGGCAAAATCAGACCAATTTGAAATCAGAATCAGAATCAGAATCAGAATACTTTATTGATCCCTGGGGGAAATTATTTTTTGTTACAGTGCTCCATTTTAAACCAACATTAAGACAAGACAGACAATACGCTAACTAAGAATAGTACAATATATACATATATATACATACATACATACATACATAAGTCACTTATAAATAAATATTTGGAAAAGAAACATGTGTAGCTGTAGCAGCAAACAGTGTGTTAAGTGGATGCGTTGTACAGGGAGATGGCCACAGGCAGGAATGATTTCCTGTGTTGTTCAGTGGTGCTTTTCGGTAATCTCAGTCTCTCACTGAACGAGCTCCTGTGACTGACCAACATGTCATGGAGTGGGTGGGAGGTGTTATCCAACATTGTCTTTATCTTGGACAGCATCCGCCTCTCCGACACCACCTTGAGGGAGTCCAGCTCCATCCCCACAACATTGCTGGCCTTACGGATCAGTTTATTAAGTCTGTTGGCATCAAATTTACATGGTTTTGCTGTCGGGTTGGATACTGTTGATCTAAAGTGGAATCATCCTGTGGAAACAGCATATTTCAATTTAAGAGCATTTTGAAATCGTTAAAAGAATAAGTCATATATGGGCAATTTGAAAAGGCTTTTATTTTGGAAAGAAAAATCAGACTGACTTGATATTGATATGGTGTCACTGTAGTGTTGCATACTGTTGATCTAAAGTGGAATTACTCTGCGGAGACAGAAATTTTCATTTTTAGAACATTCTGAAATCCTTAAAAGAGTAGGTCGTATCTTGGCATTTTGAAATGGCTTTTATTTTGGAAGGCAAAATCAGAATGCTTTGAAATTGACTTGGCAACATCGTGAGGTTGGATACTGTTGATCTAAAGTGGAATTACCCTGTGGAAACAGCAATTTTCATTTTTAGAGCATTCTGAAACCACTGAAAGTTAGGTCTTAAATGGGCAAATTCAATGGGCCATTACTTTGGAAAGTAAAATCAGACTGACTTGATATTGACATGGTATCACTGTGGGGCTTTATACTGTAAATACAAAGTGAAATTACCCTGTGGAAACAAGATTTTTTCTTTTTAGAGCATTTTGAAATCGTTAGAAGAGTAAGTCAAATATGGGCAATTTCAAATCTCTGTGGTTGGATAGTGTTGATACAAAATGCAACTAGTCTTTGGAAATATGACTTTTGCTTTTAAGAGCATTCTGAAGTCATTGAAAGAGTAGTTAAAAAAATGAAAATTCACAGGGCTTTTACTTGGAAATCCAAAATAAGATGGCCTTGATATTGACAGGGCGCTATTAGGGTACAATGTTGAGTCATGTAGATCTAACATTAAAGTTTGTAAACAAGCCTAAATTATATGTTATTATGTTCTTAACATATCTGTTAATTCACTCGAAGTTGGCTTTTATTTTGAAATCCGGTTTCCACATCCATTCCCGTAATACTTTGAATACACAGGGAACAGAAAACAAACTGGAGGCTGGCTTGACACAAGTAGTTAACGAAAGATTTCTCGACACACCCTCCTAAGCTTCAGCACAGTGTCCCCCATCACTATTTTTACGTGTGTGCTTCGTATTTTTGAGTGGATTGGAGCACCCAGATGTCAACAAAAATCGATCCACGCATTTGTAAATCTTAGTTCACCTTTTTGGATCATATCATGCGCATTCGTAGCCCTTTTTTACGCAAATTTCCCTCCATACTCGTTGGCACCTCCTACATTAAGTAGGAGTTTCATGAGAAATGAAACCTAAGTTAAACCATTATAAAACAGCTGCAGTCACGCTGGTCTGACCCCACCCCTTCAGTGTGAATCAGAGAGTCAACAGAGACTCTTTGTAAAGTGCGTTAGAGACACGAGCAAAATTCGAGGACTTGAAAGACTTGAACTTGAACAAGGAATCATTTTTAACTTATCTAAACGGGACATCCTGCTTTAAAAAATGTCTGAAAACATCAAGATGGATTTACAAACTGTTCTCTGTGACATGTGTACAGAGGACAGGAAACCAGCAAAGAAGACGTGCATGAAGTGTGAGATCTCCATGTGTGTCCAGCACCTCCAGGCCCACCTGACCACACCTGTGTTACTGCAGACTCATCCTCTGACTGAACCCATGGCTTTATGTGGGAACACCAAATGTTCTCAGCACGGCAAGCTCCTGGAGTACTACTGCTTGGACGACATGACCTGTGTGTGTGTTTCCTGCGCCATTGAGGACCAGCACCGCCTACACAATATGAAGACCTTCTCCACAGCCCACAAAGAGCTCCTGGAGAAGCTGAAAGCTGAGCAGCTGATCTTACAGGAGAAAACAGACGATGAGAATGTGAGTCTGGAAAAGTGGGAGAAGAGTGAAAGAGAGAAGCTGGGTCGCTGCAGTGTGCGTCTGATTGAGGCTGTGACTAAGCTGCGTGACATCTCTCTGACCAGCGTCCAGAGCTCAGTCTCTGCTCGTATGGTGTCCCTGAAAACCAGCAAGAGCAGCCTGGAAGCAGCACAGAAGGAGAAGGACACCTTCAGATTCCTGCAGATGTATTCTCAGGTGCAGCAGGATGTGGAGAAGGCCAAAGCTGTGGATCTGAGAAAAGGGCTGGAGCCGGGCAGCCATCGGGACAAACTGGTTGAGGAGATGAGACAGAATGGGGAGAAGATGGTGAAGCAAGCGTCTCAGTTCTGGGGATCATTGCTGACTCTGGTTGATCCTGAACACCACCAGGAGCTTGTTCCCACTGGTTCAGACCTGATCTTTGAGCCACAGTCTCTGGGTCCTGGCATGTCGCTGTCCAAAGACAACAGGAAGGTTTTCCACAACAGCTGGCTGGGACAGTGCTGTGCAACTCTTCTAATCTGTAGTACCAAGACAGCCAGCAGCTTTCAGAGGTGGGTGGTCAGTCTGTCCGAAGAGTCTGATTGGACGATTGGTTTATGTGATAAAAAGTGTGCAAAGAATTTGAAGGATGGAGCTGTGTATGGACTGATCTGGGAAGATAAGCAGCTCAGCAGCCTCACAACAAAGAGAAATGAAGGTTTTCAATCATCCACTTCACAAGGTTTGAAGGTGCAAAATACTGGCACAGCCAGAATTGGGACCCAACTCGTGACAACCTCTTCATTAATCACATATCAGGGGGAGAACGGAGAAGAGCCTGTACCACAACCTGAAAAGGTGGAGGTGTTGTGGAACTTTACTGCCTCCACGCTGTCCTTCTTCAGCAGAACCGGACAGCACCAGAGAGAAGAAATAATCACAATGAAGCTTAAAGTAAGCATCAACAACTGGGACCTGGTCCCATTTGTCCAACTGGGAAAGCAAAATATCCACAGCACAACTCAGCAGCAGGACTGGAAGTGTTCATGTGGGAAAGGATACAACTGGAATTGTAACAGGTACCGGGACAATAGTTCTGGCTACTCCCACCAGTTTGTTTGTTCCTGTGGAAAAGCTCTTAGTGTCACAGAGGTGGTTTGTAAACTTTGCCAATCATAGCTCTGTTTGTTTGTTTTTTTCACAAGAGGAATATAAATTTAAGTCACTGATGAATTCAGTGTGATGAATCTTTAGTGATGAATTTGTAAAATTTGAAGAGTAAACAAAATTCAAATCAAACATGAAATGCATATTCGCTTGCATGTTTTACAATTTTACTTATCTTTTGCATTTGGTTCCAATGTAGCAACAAAGTCTTTTAGTTTAAAGTTTTCTGCTTGATTTCAGCTGCAAGTTGAAGATGTTCGTCTCCATCTGCTGGTGGTGCTCTCACACAGCTCTTTGGCCTCATTAATGAGAACAAAGAAACTTCTGTTTTTGATACACTGTAAATGATTTGATCAATAATGAATTAAGTTGATGTTCAGTTTGGAATGTTTTTGTTTAGTTAAAGTGTTGACAGTTTTATTTTTTTTTTAAAAATACATAATAAGAAAATAAAGGAACCCAGCAAGGGAACGTCATCCATAAGATATTATGGGAAATTAATAAATGCAATTAGTTGCATAAAAACTGTAACTGCTCAATCGTGATGTCTGAACTGTTCAGTTAACACAAGAGAACTCTCACTTGGCTAACAGAAAACCTAACTCAATAATGTTTGCTATATTGCATAAATTAACAAAGAAAACACTTGAAATGTTCACCATTAGTTCCAGAAAGAGGTTAGAATACAGAGTGATAAGTAATACATCGCTTTCATTTCCTGTGTACATACTATAAATGATCTAATCAGTAAGTCTGTCACGGACTGCGCTGGCTGGCGTTGGGATGAGGGGAAACAGGACTCAAATGCTGGACTTTGTGTGATGAAAACAGGGCGTTTATTTATTTCCTCTTCCTAGTGTTAGTGTGTCTCCGCTCCTCCCTGTCCCAGCACCCCGTGCTCGCTGCCCTCTCGTTCCCACAATCCTAGGAAAACACAGAGGCAGCCGTCAGAAACACCACAATTGTGGCAGACTAACCTTCACTAACTTGAATAACGTGAAGACACACAACAATCCAGCGTCAGAGAGTTCCACCACTCACACACGCACACACACACACACACACACACACACACACACACACACACACACACACACACACGCACAAGGACAACGAGGGACAGCAACATTAAATATTCAATTCAGTTTGAAGTTGTGGAATGTTTTTATTGACTGGATGAAATTTAACGTGAGTTTTTGAAATATAAAAACCAACCTTTTTTTTTCAACTTTACTCAAATACGACAAGGGGGAAAAAAAGAACAAGTTTACATACAAACAGTGTGAAATGGTGAAATGAACTGTGTGAAAGTAAATCCTGTTAAATGCTCTTCTTCTGAAGCTAACATGAAGGTTGTCTCTACAATAAATCCATTGAACTCCTCGCTTGTAAAAGGAAACACACACTAACTTTGGTTTGATCAGGAGCAGCTGAACCAGGTAAGACAAAAGTATAAATAGATTCAACAACATTTGTGGTTTTAGGTACAGATGCTGTTGCTCATGCAAACAACCACATCACCAACACCACCTGTTGGTTTTGATTCACACTGTTCTTGGATCTACTGTCAGCTGTGAAAAATGTGCACACTGATCAAGGAAATGCTGGGTGTAGGTACAGTAAGGACAGTATGGAGACCTTTGTTTTGGCTCGGTGCTGGGGTGGGATATTCCTGGGGCTGGTGTTAACCAAGGCTGTTATAGTGTGCAGAGCTCTGGTGCTCTTACCAACCTTGCAGTCGTAGCAGTGCTCTGTCCAAGGTGCTGATTTACTCCGATCTTCAGTGTAACAAGATTCATACGGGTCTCTTGAATATTCAGTTCATAGTCAAGCAAATCAGAGAAATACAGGAGGGTGGGAAAAATAATCCGCACAGGATACAAGAACCTTGGTGAGCTGCCGTGTCACATGGGACACACAGTTAGGTTCTGTCATGCGCCAAGGCGCGCGTACACCCAAAGGATCCAAAAGCAGACTCCAATGCGAGCAGAAAAAACGCTTTATTATCTTAACAAAAGGTGATCCGGGATAATCAAAGAAGAAAGCGAGGACCTGAAAAACCCGGGGAAATAAATGACGCGGGGAAGCCGAAATCGGGACCGTGGAAAGCTGCAACAGAAAGGGGAGAAAATTACTAGTGAGCCGGGAAAACAGGGAAACACAACAAGACGGGGTTTGAGTAGCTGGCTTACGATCGGAGTGGGACCGTGGGACTTGGGAAGAGAGTGTGAGAGTCCGTGGAAAGAGAATCCGAGGAGTCAGTGATGAGGACAGGTGATGCACTGGGTGGTCCATGCAAATAGGAGGACAGGCAGGTGGCAGATACAGCACGCCGGATCGAAATCTAGACACACAAAGGCAGAGTTAACGCATTTCAAATGATACATCCGTACAACGCTTTCGCGGGAGGCTAGTTACCACAGAGAGGTGATTAACGGACTGGCGTGGCGCATCCGCGGGGTTAAACAGTCCTGCAGGTAATCGCCCCGGATGGAAAGCAGGTGTGCCGGTGATGGTCCAGCCCGGGGGTGTGTCCACCAGGGCATCGCACACACACACAGACTCCTCAGACACAGGACCACGGACCATGACAGGTTCAATCTGGCCTGTGACTCCAAGCTGATCTATCATCCAAATAATTGCTCTCACTTTCAGTGCAAACTACTTGCGCCCACTATTGTCATCACATGCAAATGTTCAGAGCTTGAATGAGGTCAGTAATTTTTGTGCGAGCTAGCTGGTGAGGTTACCTATACTGCTCGGTGAAACTGGCGATTGTATCAGTAGAAGATTGTACGGGAATTGGTGCGTAAGTCTGCTATAAAAAGTGCTTCCTAATACTGCAGATGATCCAGCAAAATCTATCTGGTACTTAATGTGCTCTGTAGCATCCTCAGGTAGTGGATTTTCCAGGGCAACCTTGAGTCTGGCAAATTCTCTGGGCTCCCAAAGCAAAACATGACCAATACATTGGACAGCTGGTCGATACTCTGTCATTTTTCTTTAGAGATTGCTGCTATTGAGCTGGCTCAGATGTCTCTGAAGAATAGGTGTTTGACCACAACAGCAACAGAGGTGCAGTAAGTGGAGTGCAGGCATCAGTTCTTCTGTGCATATCCATCACCTGTTGTTGCAGCCTACAATTATCCTCCATCAAACCTCCTGGGAGGTGCAGGGGTACTTTGAAACAGGTGGTCTGTGTGATCAGGCAGACGTGAATATTGAGCTCCAGCTTCTTGTGGTGAATTCCAGTCTTTAGGAGTGAGCGGAGTCATCCTGGCATATCTCTCTGATAGTCTCTCCACACTGTGATAGGGCTGCTGTTGCTCTGATGAGTAATTTACATAGGGAGTTGAGCAGGAAGAGTGATGTGGCTCTGGTAGAGAAACAGCAGTCTCCAAGCAGGTGTCCGAGTATCTCTGCAGGGTCCGACGTCTGCTGGGCGCCTGCCCTTATGCTGATCTGGGAACATCTTTAGACAAATGCACAGTAAGCACGCTATCAAAATCTCAAGGACCAAATGTTGCAGAGGTTTTAAGGCAGGGGCGTCCAAACCTTTGTCACTGAGGGCCACATACATAAAAATATGGGGCCACTTACTAGAAATTAGGTATATAGCCTTAACTTTAGTGTATTAAAGTTAGAAAAATCACTTAAAAGTGGTCAAATATGTTATATTGTTGAATATGATTAAAGACAAAACTGCCTTCATCACATCTTTCTATGAATGGATCTTGATTCATTTATTCAGAAAAAGCTTTGGTAGCTCATTCTCAGAACAGCAGCCTCAGATTTCTTCTTAGACAGAAGATTTACAGCACAGAGAAAAACAATAAAGGGGAAAATGGGACGGGTACATTTCAAGCTTGTTATTTTAGTTATTAGGCTTAGAAACACGCCCGTTAATGTTGGTTTGAAACCGTTATCAACATTAACAGACTGAACTGGACTTAATAACAGGAGTGGATATAATTTTAGTAAATTATTCTGGTGAGTATCAGCTGCGCTGGGTATGTAAATCGGGCCTAAAGTGCTCGTGCTCTCGTCCACTCCCCCCAAAACAATTAGCAGCTGTGCGGCGTCTGTGGCATCGGTGCTCTCATCGCATGCGATGGAGTAAAAATCAAAAGCACAGCTTTATCAGACAGTTGCAGTTTAATGTTGGCTGACGAGTCTTCAATGCGGTGCACAACTGTTTCTGGACATGCTGACGTTGCTGAAGTCCTGCACTTTTTCGGTGACTCTGAAAAAGGCTTGCCATGTCTTGCGATGAGTTGGGCGACCTCATAGCTGGCTATTGTAGCCTTTTCCTTGACCTTTTGAGCACAAAAAAAATACTGTTACTGTCCCTGTAGGAGAGCTACCCTTTGGTTTAATTTCTGCTCTCGCTCAGCACCAGTGTAGGATGCATAGGCCTGATGTTTGGTTTCATAATGACACCGTACATTATACTCTTTCATAACTGCCACACTTCCCCTTGAATTCTTTGAAGAAATAGTCACTCTCCCACCATGTCTGAAATTTTCTGCACTCACTTTCTACCTTTCGCTTCTTTGGTTCTGCCATGTTTATTAACTTGGGGTAAATTTCTTCTGTGACTGTCCTTTTTGGTGGAGCAACTGCCTTGATCAACAGTAGCTCCCCCTGGTGTTAAAACTAAGAAGTGCAATACACTCAAGCAAAAGTTGAAGTGCGGGCCATATGCTATTCTATTTATAAAATTACTTGCGGGCCAATTAAAAATGGACGCAGTTGGCCCGCGGGCCGTAGTTTGGACACCCCTGTTTTAAGGAGTAGATTTGCCAGATCATAATCAATGTGGCCACCAGGGGGCATCAGTTAGGATGCAAATCCATTATTGAAATAAAGTGCAAATAACACTTCTGCTCTTGTTTCTAAGTAGAGTGATGTGGTTCTCCTACAAGGAATAAATGACATAATGAACAGATTGCTGTCTGCTGCACAAGCATGCATTGTAACATATAATTAGACATGAACTTATCTCTCTACTGCTGATTTCTTGAACATAATACAAAGAAATAAATTCTTTATGGTATATAGTCCTTCCTTGCAATATATTTACACAGTACACCAACATTAAAAGTATTACCTATGCAGGTCATATACCCTTGAAGTTCAAACAACAAAAAAGTCCATATTTTTGCAGTCAGACTTGACTTGTTTTAGCAGTACAAAGTGCAATATATAAAATAACACCGGTTGCAAGGTGGTTAGCACTGTTGCTTAACAGCAAGAAGGGCCTGGGTTCCATTCCACTATCAGGCCAGGGGCTTTCTGTGGGGAGTTTGCATGTTCTCCCTGTGCTTGCATGGGTACTCTGGCGTCCTCCAACAGTCCAACAGATAGGTTAATTGGAAACTCTAAATTGCTTAAAGGTGTGAATGCTAGTCTATCTCTATGTGACAGACTGACGATCTTTTCAGGGTGCACCCTGCCTCTTGCCCTAAGACAGCTAGTAAAGGCCTCAGCGCCCCCAACGACCCTGAAAAGGACAACCGTAAGTGAATGGATAGAACACAATCAAAACTGTTGTACAGTGCTGTAGTGAGTGGATCATCAAAGAGCAGCAGAGTCAGAAGACTTGACAAAGAAACAAAAGATTTTATTTATTTAAAACCAACAAAAAATGAAGAAATACAGAGGAAGCCCACATGTCCCACTTTCACAATTTTTAACATTTGTGGATCTACGTGAAGCTGGCAGCGTAAAATTTGTCTCAAAATCCAACATGGGCATATAACGTGATCTGTGTGTATCAGGAGATTTAAGGATTTGTTACCTGGAGAGGATGTTATCTGTAGTTTTAGTTTTTGAACGAGAAAATTATCTGATTCATGAAGCTGAAGCTGTATTATGTATAAATTACCAGTAAAAAAAAAAAAAACAGTATTTACTCAGAGTTGGATGTACGCATTTATAAAATAGTTTTGTGTAGTGATGCCCAGATGAAGCCTCATGAAGCCTTGAAGGTCCAGCATATTCCACATAATAGTTGTCATTTTCTTCACAGTTTCATAGTTGTTCATAACCTGTAGTCAGTTTAGCTGTAGTCTTCTGTTTTTCTCCTTGGTGTTCTTGTTGTTTGCCTTCATTCAGCCCTAATAAAGGATCGCTTTTGATTTGTAAACCAGCTGTGTCTCCTGCAGTGTCTGCTCTTGGGTCCATTTAAAAAATACATAGCACACCCCACCGTGACAATGGATGTCTCGACACACCCTCCAAAAGCCTCAGCACAGTGTCCACCAGCATTAGTTTTATTTGTTTGAGAGGAAAATTCTGGAGAGAGCAACAAGGATTTTATTGAACACTATTGATTATGTTAAACTTATCAAAACAGGACATACTGTAAGTAAGTAAGTAAGTAAACTTTATTTATTAAGTGCTTCTCACAGACAGGCAATCACAAAGTGCTGTACACAAATATTAAAATATTAAAATAAACAATAAAATCAATAGACATTATTTACAATGTAAAAGATCAAATGTAAATAATGTAAAAAAATATATATAAAATATGTAGATCAACAAAAGGCTTGTTTGAACAGAAGAGTTTTTAACTGTTTTTTAAAAGAATCCACAGAGTCAAGCAAACGTAATTGTAGTGGTAAACTGTTCCACAGCCTTGGTGCAACAGACTGAAAGGCTCTGTCCCCTTTTGTCTTCAGTCGTGTACGGGGAACAACTAAGAGACTCTGAGTCTGTGAGCGGAGATGACAAGCAGCAGTGTATTTTAAAAGAAGCTTGGATAAGTAATCTGGAGCCTGGCCATTTAGTGCTCTGTATGTTAAAACAAGAATTTTAAAGCGAATTCTCAACTCTATTGGGAGCCAATGTAAAGAATATAAGATGGGAGTGATGTGAACACGCTTGGTAGAGCGAGTTAGTAATCTGGCTGCTGCGTTTTGTATTGTCTGGAGGCGAGAGAGAGATGATTTATCCAAGCTAGTAAACAGGGAATTACAGTAATCTAAGCGTGATGACACAAATGTATGAATGAGTTTTTCCAGTTCAGCTGAGGAAACCATATGTCGCAGTTTAGATATGTTTCTTAAATGATAGAAACAGGAACGAGACAAGGATTTTACATGAGAGTCAAGGCCCAGAGAAGAGTCAAATATTACTCCAAGATTTCGAATATTTGACTTGACAGATGGACAGAAAGAGGCAAGAACCTGACTGATTTTAGAATGTAGCTCAGGAGGAGCTATGATCATGGTCTCGGTCTTGTTAGTATTTAGAACAAGGTAGTTGCTTGAAAGCCAATCAGAAACCTGGGTTAAGCACTGGACTAGGGTGGACAGCCTATCCAGCTGATGAGGCTTAAAGGACATATGGAGCTGAATGTCATCAGCATAAAAATGATAAGACAGGTCGCTAAAAGATTGAATGATACCAGCTAAAGGAAGCATATAAAAAGAAAATAGTAATGGACCTAAAACTGAACCCTGTGGGACACCACAGGTCAGGGCAGCAGTGTTAGAGGAGAACCTATCAGTCCTAACAGAGAAGGTCCTGTCTGATAAGTAGGAAGAAAACCAGTCTAGGGCAGAGCCAGATACACCAGCCAAAACCTTGAGCCTGTTAAGTAGGATTTTGTGGTCGATGGTGTCAAAGGCTGCACTAAGATCAAGCAAAATGATCACAGAACAGTTCCCTGCGTCAGATGCCATTAATAGATCATTATAGACTCTTAAGAGAGCGGTCTCTGTAGAGTGCTGCTTTTGAAAGCCAGACTGAAAAGGGTCAAGAATCTGTAATTTACATAATAGAGACCTGAACTAATTTTCAACAAAACTCAGAAATTATAGAATCGTCAATAAAGCGCCTGCGCCTAGTCGAACCTTGAGGATGGGACTCTGAATTAACAGATACAGTAAAAGAGACTGACTTATGGTCACTAAAAACAACTTCATTTAAATTCATGTGGTCAAAGGAAACACCATAGGTGAAGACCAAGTCCAGAGTGTGCCCAGCCCTATGAGTAGGCCCTGCTACATGCTGAACAAAGTTGAAAGAGTCCATAATGCTCAGAAACTCCTTAGTGGTACTGTTTGTTGAGTCATCCACATGAATGTTGAAATCTCCAACGATGATAACCTTGCCCATTTTAATAGTGGAAGTTAAAAAGTCTTGTAGGTCTGACAAAAAAGCTGCAGCAGACCCAGGTGGACGATAAATTAAAATGCCGTATATGCCGTATACTGCTAAAAAAACAAAAAAACAAAACATGTATGAAAACATCCAGACGAATCCACAAACAGGAAACCAGCAAAGAAGACCTGTCAAACACATGATCAGATATAAATCATAAAAATCCTCTTGCTCTTCATAGTTTGTGCTGAAGTATCACTGACTTATTTTTTTTTAAACTAGAGTATCATAGCTGCAGACTCTGTGTGTTTAACACCCAAATATGGGCACACATTTTTATTGGCACTACATTAATAAATTATCAGTTCCAGAGAGAACTGCCTGGTTATCTTCTCAGGAAAAAAAACAACTTAAAAGTAATCATTTCAAAACAGCTGCAGTCAAACTGAACTGACTCCACCCCTTTAGTGTTCGGTGGAAGCACTGCATGAAAATATCTGCCTGAAAATCTACCACAAAAGTGCGTTAGAGGGAGGAAACAAGCAAAGAAGGAGCAAAATTCAAAATTGTATCAAACTGCAGAAAGAAACAAAAACTTTATTGAAGACTCAATAATATTCAAATATTGAAGAAGAACCTTCTCCTGAAAACATCAACATGGATCCACAAACTATCCTCTGTGACATGTGTGCAGAGGACAGGAAACCAGCAAAGAAGACGTGCATGAAGTGTGAGATCTCCATGTGTGTCCAGCACCTCCAGGCCCACCTGACCACACCTGTGTTACTGCAGACTCATCCTCTGACTGAACCCATGGATTTATGTGGGAACACCAAATGTCCTCAGCACGGCAAGCTCCTGGAGTACTACTGCTTGGACGACATGACCTGTGTGTGTGTTTCCTGCACCATTGAGGACCAGCACCGCCTACACAATATGAAGACCTTCTCCACAGCCCACAAAGAGCTCCTGGAGAAGCTGAAAGCTGAGCAGCTGATCTTACAGGAGAAAACAGACGATGAGAATGTGAGTCTGGAAAAGTGGGAGAAGAGTGAAAGAGAGAAGCTGGGTCGCTGCAGTGTGCGTCTGATTGAGGCTGTGACTAAGCTGCGTGACATCTCTCTGACCAGCGTCCAGAGCTCAGTCTCTGCTCGTATGGTGTCCCTGAAAACCAGCAAGAGCAGCCTGGAAGCAGCACAGAAGGAGAAGGACACCTTCAGTTTCCTGCAGATGTATTCTCAGGTGCAGCAGGATGTGGAGAAGGCCAAAGCTGTGGATCTGAGTAAAGGGCTGGAGCCGGGCAGCCATCGGGACAAACTGGTTGAGGAGATAAGACAGAATGGGGAGAAGATGGTGAAGCAAGCGTCTCAGTTCTGGGGATCATTGCTGACTCTGGTTGATCCTGAACACCACCAGGAGCTTGTTCCCACTGGTTCAGACCTGATCTTTGAGCCACAGTCTCTGGGTCCTGGCATGTCGCTGTCCAAAGACAACAGGAAGGTTTTCCACAGTCAGTGGATGAAATTTTGTTCTTCTAACTTGTTCCTCATTAAGGGTACAGTTCTTGTTTCTGACTTTAAGAGATGGGTGATCAGCATTTCCAAAGACTGTGACTGGACCATCGGTTTATGTGACGACACTTATGCAGCCAGTATGAAGGATGGAAATGTCTATGGCCTACGCTGCCAAGGTAACCAGCTTTTCTCTCTCACAACAGAGTCTAGTTGGGTTATGATTCAAAGTGAACATTCAATGTTTTTTGGGATGCCGAAAATTGAAACGCGCCAACAGCATTATAAGGTTTCCCAACAAGTGATCAACACTCCAGGTGGAAATGTGGAACCACAGATGACCAGACCACAAATAGTGGAAGTTGTGTGGAGCTTTCCAGACTCATTATCATTCTTCAGCAAGATCGGGCAGCACCAGAGAATAAACTTACTCACAGTAACAATCAGCTCTACCAGCTCAGACCTCAAGCCTTTTGTTTGTCTCCAGGGTTTAGAAAAGGAAGCGACAAATGAGTTCACCTTCAGTTCAACGACATCTCTATTTGGAGGAGTTTCACAACAATATCAGAATCAGTCGAAATGCTCATGTAGGAAGTTTAAATCTGGTCATGGATTGTATTATGGAACATCTTTAGGCTCCAAGTCTTCCCAGTCAATCTGCTCTTGTGGAAAGATTATTGGTTCCCCACCAATCACAGCGGTGCTTTGTGAACTTCTGTAAATAACACCCATGCTGTTGTCCAAAACCCACATTCTGGATCATAGCTCCAGCTACTCCCACCAGTCTGTTTGTTCCTGTGGAAAAGCTCTTAGTGATGACAGAGATGGTTTGTAAACTTTGCTAATTGTAGATCTATTCATTATTTTATTTTTCCTTTCAGCAGATGAATGTAAGTGTAACTGACCGATAAATTCAGTATGATGCTTTTTTGTGATTAAATTGTTACATTTTGACCGAACAAAATTCAAATGAAATATGAAATGTATATTTTCTTGCATGTTTTTCCAGTTTTAATAATTTCTAACTTTTGCATTTGGTTTGGTAATGGGGTTTGGGATGCAGAAAATTTTCATTGTAATTATTTCCCCTCCCTGGTGCTGTCTTGCTACTCTTATCATAATATTTTCTACCCTCCTCATGGTAATTGTTCCTGTGGAAAATGATTGATGGTGAAAACATCACAAAGACGGTTTGTAAACTTTGGTAGTTCGAACTCTGCTGATGTTTTTTTCCACTCACCAAATATTTATTAATGTATCCGATTTAGTTTCTGTCACAGGAATGTACATCATATGTCATACATCACATCATATTCATTAAATGAACCTCTTTTTGGTTAATTATATATGTTTAGCTTTGGTATTTGCTTCTAATGCACCAACTAATTATTTTCGTTTGAACCGTTTCTGCTTTATTTCACATGCAAGTTGAATATGTTTGTCTCCATCTACTGGTGGTACTCTCACATTGTACATTGTACAGCCAGAGTTGATTTATACAATGTAAATGATCTGATAAATAACAGAGTATATTTTAATATGTGGAATGCTTTTATTTTTCTGATTAACTCAAGCAAGAATCAGAATCAGAATCAGAAAGGGTTTATTGCCAAATGTTGAGCAGGTTTACAACATTAGGAAATTGCTGCGGTGCTTCAGTGAACACTGCATTTTTAAGTTTTTTAATATCAAATTTTGTTTATTAAAGTTGCCAGTTTATTATATACATTTCTTTCTCTATTAAAAGTTGAACAAAGGATTTTGGGTCTTTTAGTTTTAACCAGTAAAAATTCAGTATTGAAAACTGAGTGTACACCACACTAGTTATATTTATTCATTTTTAATCACATACATTTGCAAGTCCTGTCTGTTATGACCAGAATATTATGATTTTTTGTCTTGTTTAGTGATTATGCTTATTTGCATCAAAATGATTATGCGGTCTTAGTTGTGCAAAAACGTGAACTGAGAAAATGTGAATTCAGGATAAACGCATGATAAGCTTTTGTGCTAAACTATCATCGCCTTATCGCTGCCTTAATTTCGACATTTGTTTTGCTTTTATCATAAGTCCATGTCTTTTCTACTTTATCACAAAAGTGTGTTTGCAAGTTAAACTTTGGTGGGTGTCTCTGTGTTGACACATCCATATTTATGCTGTGAAATTTGTCTGACTCCACCTGTTCAGTTTTTGTTTTAATGGTACAAAGTGCAATATGTGACAACATTAATCTAAACTGCAGTGCCACTGGGCATAATACAGACTGAGAGACGAGGTTGGGACATTCTACAGTAGATCAAACTGGAGTGAAACAAAGAGCAGCAAGGACTTCTCTCAGGAGGACTGAATAATATTCAACAAATCTGATCAGGACATTCTGATTTTTTAAAGTCTGAAAACATTTAGATGGATCCACAAACTATCCTCTGTGACATGTGTGCGGAGCACAGCAAACCTCTTTATTAATCTTTTATTACTTTAATCATAAGAACTATTCCATGCTTCACTGAGGGGGTTCATGAACTTTGCCAATCCTAACTCTCCAGATCCTTTTGGTTGTTTGTGTAACTGAATGAGAATAAAGGTAATTGAATAAGTGTCTGTCAGATTAATGCATTTTGATGCATCTTTATGGATTAACTATATATATATATATATATATATATATATATATATATATATATATATATATATATATATATATATATATATATATATATATATTAAATACAGTCCAGCCTGAAGTTTATGACTTTTGATCGAAGTGTTTAAAAGACTGATCGTAGTTTGGATCATTCTAGAATCTCAAGATGGACCAAATATAAAACTGACCAAACAAGCAAAATCTTTTGATGCCATGATTTTTATTTAGAGGCACTTTTCCTACTTCGTGTACACCCCACATCTTATTGATAATTTCCAGTTTATCTAAAGCCAAACTCATATTGTGAGTTATAGACAAACACAGAACATCATGATACTCAAATAAAAGTTTGTATTATACAAAGTGGGCAATCCATTTCCAAAGAATTGATGACTTAAATCTGACTTGACCACAGGAACCGCCCCCTGCTGGCCGTTAAAAAGAATGCAGGTTTTAAAGTAAGGCATTGCCTGGCACCTCTGTTTTTTTATAAAAACTGTTCCCGACCCCACTGTTAGATTATATGCAATGATATGTGTTGGCATGAACTGGTATTCATTCGTGGGAGCTGGAACTTTCCATTTAATGCCATTCTGAAGTTATGGAAAGACAAGCTCCTATAAACAAAGTCAAAAGGCTTTTACTCTGAAATGCAAAACGAGATTGATTTGAGATTGAGATGTTACCACTGTAGAGGTTGTGTATGGTTTTCATGAACTCCAATTACTTAGTGGAAACAGTAATTGTCCTGTTAACAGCATCCACATTTAATTATTAAAAGTACCAAATAAACAATTATAATTACGATATTGACGTGATAAAACTGTGGGGTTGTATACTGTCAATGTAGAGTGAAATGATCTTGTGGAAACAGCAACTTTGCTTTTAATGTGATTCTGAAGTCAGTGAAAGAGTGGGTCATACATGGGCAATTTCAACGGGCCATTACTTTGAAAGGCAAAATCAAGGCGACTTGAAATTGACTTGATATCCCCGTGATAGTGTACACTGTCGATCTTGAGTGAAATTATCCCGTGAAAACAGTAATTTTCATTTTTACAACATTCTGAAATAATTGAAAGAGTACATCACATATGGGCAAATTCGACGGGCCATTAATTTGAAAGGCAAAATCAGACGAATTTGAAATTTACATGGTTTTGCTGTCGGGTTGGATACTGTTGATCTAAAGTGGAATCATCCTGTGGAAACAGTATATTTCATTTTAAGAGCATTTTGAAATCGTTAAAAGAATAAGTCATATATGGGCAATTTGAAAAGGCTTTTATTTTGGAAAGAAAAACCAGACTGACTTGATATTGATATGGTGTCACTGTAGTGTTGCATACTGTTGATCTAAAGTGGAATTACTCTGTGGAGACAGAAATTTTCATTTTTAGAGCATTCTGAAATCGTTAAATGAGTAGGTCGTATCTTGGCATTTTGAAAAGGCTTTTATTTTGGAAGGCAAAATCAGAACGCTTTGAAATTGACTTGGCAACATCCTGAGGTTGGATACTGTTGATCTAAAGTGGAATTACCCTGTGGAAACAGCAATTTTCATTTTTAGAGCATTCTGAAACCACTGAAAGTTAGGTCTTAAATGGGCAGATTCAACAGGCCATTAGTTTGGAAGGTAAAATCAGAATGACTTGAAATTGATACGGTAACATCGCGAGATTGTATACTATTGATCTAAGGTGAAATTATCCCGTGGAAACAGGATTTTTTCTATTTAGAGCATTTCGAAATCATTACAAAAGTAAGTCATATATGGGCAATTTCAATGGGCCATTACTTTGGAAAGTAAAATCAGACTGACTTGATATTGACATGGTATCACTGTGGGGCTTTATACTGTAAATACAAAATGAAATTACCCTGTGGAAACAAGATTTTTTCTTTGTAGAGCATTTTGAAATCGTTAGAAGAGTAAGTCAAATATGGGCAATTTCACATTTCTGTGGTTGGATAGTGTTGATACAAAATGCAACTAGTCTTTGGAAATATGACTTTTGCTTTTAAGAGCATTCTGAAGTCATTGAAAGAGTAGTTAAAAAAAATGAAAATTCACAGGGCTTTTACTTGGAAATCCAAAATAAGATGGCCTTGCTATTGACAGGGCGCTATTAGGGTACAATGTTGAGTCATGTAGATCTAACATTAAAGTTTGTAAACAAGCCTAAATTATATGTTATTATGTTCTTAACATATCTGTTAATTCACTCGAAGTTGGCTTTTATTTTGAAATCCGGTTTCCACATCCATTCCCGTAATACTTTGAATACACAGGGAACAGAAAACAAACTGGAGGCTGGCTTGACTGCAAGTCTCGAATTGGAGGCTGGCTTGACACAAGTAGTTAACGAAAGATTTCTCGACACACCCTCCTAAGCTTCAGCACAGTGTCCCCCATCACTATTTTTACGTGTGTGCTTCGTATTTTTGAGTGGATTGGAGCACCCAGATGTCAACAAAAATCGATCCACGCATTTGTAAATCTTAGTTCACCTTTTTGGATCATATCATGCGCATTCGTAGCCCTTTTTTTTTTTTTTTTTTTTAGCAAATTTCCCTCCATACTCGTTGGCACCTCCTACATTAAGTAGGAGTTTCATGAGAAATGAAACCTAAGTTAAACCATTATAAAACAGCTGCAGTCACGCTGGTCTGACCCCACCCCTTCAGTGTGAATCAGAGAGTCAACAGAGACTCTTTGTAAAGTGCGTTAGAGACACGAGCAAAATTCGAGGACTTGAAAGACTTGAACTTGAACAAGGAATCATTTTTAACTTATCTAAACGGGACATCCTGCTTTAAAAACATGTCTGAAAACATCAAGATGGATTTACAAACTATCCTCTGTGACATGTGTACAGAGGACAGGAAACCAGCAAAGAAGACGTGCATGAAGTGTGAGATCTCCATGTGTGTCCAGCACCTCCAGGCCCACCTGACCACACCTGTGTTACTGCAGACTCATCCTCTGACTGAACCCATGGCTTTATGTGGGAACACCAAATGTTCTCAGCATGGCAAGCTCCTGGAGTACTACTGCTTGGACGACATGACCTGTGTGTGTGTTTCCTGCGCCATTGAGGACCAGCACCGCCTACACAATATGAAGACCTTCTCCACAGCCCACAAAGAGCTCCTGGAGAAGCTGAAAGCTGAGCAGCTGATCTTACAGGAGAAAACAGACGATGAGAATGTGAGTCTGGAAAAGTGGGAGCAGAGTGAAAGAGAGAAGCTGGGTCGCTGCAGTGTGCGTCTGATTGAGGCTGTGACTAAGCTGCGTGACATCTCTCTGACCAGCGTCCAGAGCTCAGTCTCTGCTCGTATGGTGTCCCTGAAAACCAGCAAGAGCAGCCTGGAAGCAGCACAGAAGGAGAAGGACACCTTCAGTTTCCTGCAGATGTATTCTCAGGTGCAGCAGGATGTGGAGAAGGCCAAAGCTGTGGATCTGAGAAAAGGGCTGGAGCCGGGCAGCCATCGGGACAAACTGGTTGAGGAGATGAGACAGAATGGGGAGAAGATGGTGAAGCAAGCATCTCAGTTCTGGGGATCATTGCTGACTCTGGTTGATCCTGAACACCACCAGGAGCTTGTTCCCACTGGTTCAGACCTGATCTTTGAGCCACAGACTCTGGGTCCTGGCATTTCGCTGTCCACTGACAACAGGAAGGTTTTCCACAGTCAGTGGATGAAATTTTGTTCTTCCTGCTTATTCTTCATTAAGAGTACACTTCCTGTTCCTGACTTTAAGAGATGGGTGATCAGCATTTCCAAAGACTGTGACTGGACCATTGGTGTATGTGACGACACTTACGCAACCAATATGAAGGATGGAAATGTCTATGGCCTACGCTGCCAAGGTAACCAGCTCTTCTCTCTCACAACAGAGTCTAGTTGGGTTATGAAAGAAACTCCACGTGTAATAGTGTTTGGGATGCCGAAAATTGAAACGCGCCAACAGCATTATAAGGTTTCCCAACAAGTGATCAACACTCCAGGTGGAAATGTGGAACCACAGATGACCAGACCACAAATAGTGGAAGTTGTGTGGAGCTTTCCAGACTCATTATCATTCTTCAGCAGGATCGGGCAGCACCAGAGAATAAACTTACTCACAGTAACAATCAGCTCTACCAGCTCAGACCTCAAGCCTTTTGTTTGTCTCCAGGGTTTAGAAAAGGAAGCGACAAATGAGTTCACCTTCAGTTCAACGACATCTCAATTTGGAGGAGTTTCACAACAATATCAGAATCAGTCGAAATGCTCATGTAGGAAGTTTAAATCTGGTCATGGATTGTATTATGGAACATCTTTAGGCTCCAAGTCTTCCCAGTCAATCTGCTCTTGTGGAAAGATTATTGGTTCCCCACCAATCACAGCGGTGCTTTGTGAACTTCTGTAAATAACACCCATGCTGTTGTCCAAAACCCACATCACCACATTTCTTATTAACCATGTAAGTTTTAGTTCCTCTTAAAATGCTGATTATCTGTAAATGAACATGTGGTGCTGGCTGTGCAAAAGTCTCTCTACTGCTAAAACTTGCAAAAGTAGTCTAGAGTAGGGTTTTCATCATAATTGGTGCAAATTCAACACTCTTGTGCTAAATTATGGCTGGTGTGTTTCTGCTTAAATATAATCGATAGCTTACTCTGTATTTGTGACATTGCGAATGTTTCTTGTTAATTAAACCAAACTGCAAACATTACAAGGGAGCTTCAGTCAAACTTGTCTGACCAATCTTTCAGTGTGTAGTTTAGCAGTGGTGAGATATTTTCCAGAGAACTGAAACTGTTGTGGAGTGCTCCTGAGCAGGCTGAAGACTTTCACCAGAAACAGGCAAAAAATAAAAATTAAAAAACAAAAATGGAAAACTCAAGGATTCATCAGATTTCAAGCCATCCTCAGTTTCATTAAAAGAGAGTATCAAGGACTGCATTCATGGAGGCATTCCTGCTGGGAAAACATGTCTAACAGCAGCATACAAACAAAAAGGAGAAGAACAGAGCCACAAACTGTTCTCTGTGACATGCGTGGAGAGGGTAAAAGGAAACCAACAAAGAAGACGTGCAGCCTCATCCTCTGGAACTATCTTATATCCCCGTGTTTGTTGTGTTTACCATTAGTTCCAGAAGCAGTTTAAGATAGAAAGTGATATAAGTGGCACAGATCTCTAGTTTCATGTGTACACACTGTAAATGATCTAATCAATAATAAAGTCATTGGAGTTTGAAGTTGTGGAAGGTTTTTATTGACTGGATGAAATGTAACGTGAGTTTTGAAATATAAAAACTGCCTTTTTTTAATCTTCACTCAAATATGACAAAGAAAAAAATAACAGTTTACATAAGAACAATTTGAAATGAACTGTGTGAAACTAAATACTGTTAAATACTCACACTGAAGGACTTCTGAAGCTAACATGAAGGAATCAGTTTATTTAAAGGCTTTAATCATTACAGTAAGTCCACTTGAAGCTCTCGTTTGTAAAAGGAAACACAAACTAACTTTGGTATTGATCAGGAGCAGCTGAACCAGGTAAGACAAAAGTACAAATAGATTCAATAACATCTGTACTGTAAGTTCAGCACTACATTACTACATGCTGTCTGTGCTCCCAGATTGTACTCATTGCATTAACAGATCATTTATAGAAAGTATAACTCATTAAAGTGCAAAACTTTAGCAAAGGAATGACAGGTTTTCTAAAAAACAAGTCGATGTTATAATTTTGTTACAGCAATTACAGAAACATTTAGGATGTATAAATAATTTAAGACATTTACTATAATTTTATGTCAGTGACAAAGGCTTTTAGGAATTTGCACTGGAATGATGAGAGAGCAGGCCTGCAGAGGTAGCCTGCATCTTACTACCTGGAAACACACTGGAATATTCAGAGTGTGAGGAGACCCAGAGTCTGTGTGCTGGAAAATACTTCTGTTATAGAGAGTGGAACTTACGCAGCTAGAGCTGCGCTGAATGTTAACATCAAACTACCTGAACGAGTATCAAAATATGTTTTTAAGTAATAAAACGTCTGCTCGCTTCAGTTTACACAAGACTAACAGACAAATGGCATGTGGGAGTCAAACCGGCGCCGCTTCTTTCTTTGCAAAGCCGGACGTTCAGCTGTCGTTCCCGAAGACGGTGTTGAGCTGCTGGGTGACTCTGATGAAGGTCGTCCTGCGGCTCAGCTCCTTCAGCTTGGCTGCACCGACATACGTGCAGGTGGAGCGGACCCCTCCCAGGATGTCTCGTATGGTGTCACCCACCGGACCTTTGTAGAGAACTTCCACGGTCTTCCCCTCCGACGCTCTGGAGGCAAAGAAAATGAATGAATGACATCTCACCTAAATAACCTTCCTCTAACAGCCAAGCACCTGACGCCAACCTGTAATCAGCCACGCCTCCCGCATGTTTCTTCATCGCCGTGTCGGAGCTCATGCCGTAAAACAGTTTGTACTTCTTGCCGTTTTTTTCGATGATCTCGCCGCTGCTCTCCGAGTGGCCGGCCAGCATACCACCGAGCATCACAAAGTCTGCTCCAGCACCTGAGAGCCAAACAAACAAACTCCGTTTTCACGCTAGTTATACTTTCTAAGATTGGAGTTCAAGTTCTCTTTGAAAACACAGCAACTCACCAAAAGCCTTGGAGACATCTCCCGGGCAAGTGCACCCCCCGTCCTGTGTGAAAGCAAACAAGGCGTTACGAGCGTGACTTTATCATGGCTGCACAACTCTAACAAATAACACTGACCTGGGAATTACAGTCAGTAGTTTCATCAGGCTACGGACCATGAGTAATAAACTAAAGATAAATCAATGTCAGTTTCTGTCTCACAGGTCTCGGCTTAAAGGAAGAGTCCAGAACATTTTGTGTTGTTAGATGACAAGAATGAGTCTAAACTCTGTCCAGGAACAGTGGAAAACATACACAGTACATAAAAGACAGATGTAATAATAATAATAATAATAAAATGATCATCAGGGTAAACAGACTAAGAACATGTTATAATGAAGAGCATGAAAGTCTGAACTGTTGGGCTTTGAGAGTTTATGGTCAGATCTGGATATCAGCTGATATTATCTATTTGGCTCAAAAAAGGAAAGAAGAGGCGGGACAAACACTCTTGAACCATGCAGATGTGCACCAGAGGGGATTCTGGTTGGCAACACCAAAGGAACAACCAGCTGATCCAAGCAATCGGGGAAAGTGTAAAAGAGTAAATAAATAACTCCACGAAATAAATGTTAGGAAAGTTTGTTTAACTTGTATATCTGATTTTCAAATGACCGACCAGTAGCATCAGTCATAATATTGGTGGGGCTTGTTTTGCGCACTTCCTTTTCGAAACCTCGAACTGAGCCCTTATTTTGTTTTTGTTAAGCCACATGTCGCTGCAACAGTCACTTATTAACCACAGGAAAACCACCCTGGGTGGAGGACACCCCGCTTTACCTTCTATTTTACCCTAAATATAAATATATCCAAAATCTATTAAAATTTATATTTTGCAATAAATAAGACTTTAAGCAACGACTGAGACCATAAACACTTTAGAGGAGTGTTTACTGAGATCTCAGATGAAAAAACTCAAAAAGGAGCAGTTTCTTATCGATGTATTAAATCTGACTCGACCACAGGAACCGCCCCCTGCTGGCCGTTAAAAAGAATGCAGGTTTTAAAGTGCATAACACAATGTACTGCCCATATTTTACATACAAGAAACAGCTAAAACTCAACCATGTGCATCTAGAAAGCTCACAAATTAATGGTATATGTTATTGATTCAAAAGGATTTAAAAAAATAAAAAATAGAACTTGTGGTTTGAGACACACTTCTATTTCTATTCCTTCGACCACTTCCTGTGTGCTTCCTTTTAACACAGGAAACATGCCATCTTCAAACTCTTCTCATCGCGACTGCACTCACTGAGATGATGTGGCCACCCAGGCCGTGGGCTGCATCTGCACACTCAATGACGGCGCTCAGCTGAGGATAGCCAACCCCTGTCTTCTTGCGGGTGGTGCACACAGAGCCTGAAGAGGAAGGAGGAGAGAAACAGGAAACAGCAGTTTTAAGCACTGTTGAGTCTTTATGTGGCAAATGAACGTTGACTGCATGGTGGCAAATATGAATAACTATTAGCAGAGAAAAAGGAACGTAAACAAGGTGGGTAATTTTATATAAATATAGAAAATGTTCTTATAATTTAAATATGCCTGTGCAGAAAATAGGCAAGATAACCTCACGGCGAGTGAGCTAAGATCAACTGCAGAGTGCCTTAAGGCTCACCTGGTCCGATGCCTACTTTGATGATGTCGGCGCCGGCGAGGATCAGCTCTTCCACCATCTCTCCTGTTACTACGTTCCCTGCCTGAGCAAAAATAAAAATCAGCACGTATCCGAGAAATGTCGTTTTCCTCGGGCATTTAAAAGGATTCACAATCAGGAACTGACCATTATCGTGTGCGAGGGGAACTTCTCCCTGACGTCTCTGACGAAGTGGACAAAGTGCTCTGAATAACCGTTTGCCACATCCACGCAGATGTACTTCAGCTGCGGCACCGCCTCCACCACGGCCGAAATCTTCTCAAAGTCACCGTCACCGGTCCCCGTGCTGACTGCCACACTCTAAGAGACGAACACAGAAGAGTGAGACTCGTCTTACAGCTAACACGCCATTAATAACCTCGTCAGAATCACTGGTTCAAACAGCAGTGAGTACCTCCAGACATTCTGGATGCTTTTCTGCAAACTCCAACCAGTCATCCACCGTGTAATGTTTGTGGACTGTAGTGAACAGAGTAAACTGGAGGAAGACACAAAGAACAAAATTCGGTTATCCATGCAGACATACAGCAGTGCAGGAACACAGCCTATCGTACTGTGCACAAGTCTTGAGCCACCAGAGTTTCTTTATATTTTGGTAGAAAAATGGGAAATAGGTGAAGTGATTTATCGGTGCAAAAATGCATGAACATACAAAATATAAGGCAAAAAAAGAATTTGCACAATTCTAACAAGTTTGAGAGTCAATATTTGGTGTGAACATCTTTATTCTTCAACACAACCTGAACTCTCTGAGGCAGATTTCTTGTGATTTCTTCAAGTAGTCTTCAGGAATAGTTCTCCAGGCTTCTTGAAGGACATTTAAAGCTCTTCTTTGGATGTTTCTGCCTTTTGTTCTGTTCTCTGTCAAGATGATCCCACGCTGCTTCAATAGCATTGAAGTCTGGACTCTGAGGAGGCCAATCCATGGCTGATAGTGATCCACTGTGTTTTTTATATTCGCGTATATTTAACTTCATTGGCAGTGTGTTTGAAACCACCGTCATGCTGAATAATGAAGCTGCTACCATTCAGTCACTTTCCAGATGGCACTGCATGGTTTACTTTGAGATGTACAGAAAAAGTGGTGTCACTGCTGTTGGGATTAAATAATTTGCAGTGCCTCAATAATGCTATGCTTTTTATTAATAATGAGTGTTATAAAGTTATACAGAGTAGTATTAAGTAGACACAGCCCTGAAAAATAAAAGGCATGAGACCATGTGTCCTTGGGGAGTAGAAAGCTGCAGACTCTCGCTCACACTTGCCTGGGAAAATGTAGATAAGAGGGAACCATCTCTAGTGGAAAGTTACAGGGACACTGTTGTTTAGACTAGAATGAGAGAGCTTCTGTAATAAAACTGTTGGGGGCGCACCGCCACTTTGAGATCCGCGGCAACGTGTCATGCAGGGCGCATCTCCCTTCTAGAAGTAATGTGAAAGAGAAATAAAGTGTTAAATGGTCTACTGAGCAGTGGTTTGTCTTCCATCGGATGCCTCTGAATTGTTGATATTTACACTGTTCATGCAGTGACATCTGATGGCCATTAGGGGCAGTATTAATGAATGACACACACACACAAAAAAGTGTGTGTTTGTGATGTGGTCGTCATCTTTTTTTGGCTGAGAAGGTTAATAGAATTGTAAGATAATACAAAGAAACACACAGTTATTTGGATTATCATTCTATTGCACACTTCCCTTCAACTTATGTGTGGCGGACCACCAGGTGGCTCCACTCACACACAAGTTGAAGGGAAGTGTGGGGGTGAAGACTTTAGAGACTGCTAAGTTTGTTTTTGTCAGGCACGATGCCCACAGGACACCGCTGCGGCCGCTGTATGACGGCCCGTTCAGGGTTATTGAACCGGGCCAGAAACATTTTGTTTTGGATTTTGGGGGTCGAAGGGAGACTGTGTGTGTTGACAGACTTAAACCAGCACATGTTCTTCCGGACAGTGATGTAGTGCCGGCCCAGGCCCCTCGCCGTGGCCGACCTCCTGCGCTGGGGTTGACAGTCTCTGGTTTTCCCCCCAGGACTACCCCCGGACCACCAACGTTTGAGCCTCCTCCTGCCTTTCCTGCTCGCCTTCACCAGCCTCGTTCACAGGATGGACCTTCCTCTGCCTGTTCTCTCCCTCCCAGGTTCAGTCGTGCGGGTCGTTTGCTTAGACCCAGGGTCCTGGACTGAATGGAGACCTGACTGTGTGTTCAAGGGGGGGTATGTGTGGCGGACCACCAGGTGGCTCCACTCACACACAAGTTGAAGGGAAGTGTGGGGGTGGAGATTTTGGCGCTGACTATATGTGAAGTTCTGTCAGTTAATAAAGTTGTTGGAGTGAGACACTGAGACCTCTCCTGTCGTTGTTACATACCTCCACAATAGAAATATTCCACATGTAAGCCACCAATATTTAAACTAAGGCATCAGACTCCTCCTGTTTTTAACCCCCCGTTCAGCAGGGACAGGTAAGAGAATCAGTGCCCATCCTCAGGTGTGTAATGTAGGGATTACTGGCACTCACATTACTCATGGCTTAGATAAATTTAGGTTCACCTACTTCTATTCGGACTACTTTAATCACTTCTCATTGAAATAATACATAACAGCAAACATTTCTGCACCTGGTGCAAAGCCACAGCCATCTCAAAGGTCCCCACAGTGTCCATGTTAGCAGCGATGATGGGGATCCCTCTGTAGCTGCCCTTAGAGTTCCTGAAGGTAAAGCTCCTCATCAGGTCAACCTGTGGTAGATGGGGAGGCCACAAAAATTACTTAAGAATTAATTTATGCAACCAGCTGGCAAAACATTTATTTTAGTTATTTGGAATTCCCATCAATGATTTGCGGTGACTCGCAGAGCCACACAAGACTGTATTTTGTGCCCCTTTTAAAGCACTGTCGCATGGCCTGTGGGCTCACTTTCCAAGAATAGCTAATGATTTAGCAAATGGAAACATCTGCATGTAGGTCAGCCTGCTTTCCTGTGGAAACTGCGCACAGCTGCATTACCCACCTCGCTCCTAGACTTCAGCGTACTCCGTTTTGGCCGGAGGAGCACATCCTTGAAGTCTAGCTTGATGTCATTCTCTATACGAGGCATTTCCGAAAAGAAGCAGCAGCAGCCGGTCTAACAGGGAAAAAGATGGAGCAGTGCGAATCTATGAAAGAGAGGAAAGTTCATGTTAAGGGGACACCCCTTACTTTGTCATTCATACAGCCATGTATATGAAAAACAAGTAACTGTAAGCAGGTACGCTCAAAGTTGACGTCAGGAGGGACCCTCAAAAAGCCAAGAATCCTTCAAGGACTGAAAAAGAGACTCGGGGAAAATCCGGGACTGCGTTATGAAAATGGACTAAGTCCTTCTGTAGCTAATGAGTCCTGCTTTTTTAGCTCCGATGCCAAAATTCAAGGTTACACCACATAACGGGGTTAATAGCTGAAGTCACTCACAGACCGTTCATGTAAGCATGAGCTAATAACAATAAAATGAGTGAGTTATCTACCATTTTAATAATTTACCAAAACAAAGTACTTACCGTTGGGAAAATAACAGATCTGGTCCGAACCTCACCGCTTCAGCTTCCGTCTCCACTGGCGGGAAACTTTATTGTGGCGGACACCCGCTGGCACCCGCCTTGTAGTTTTTAAGGGGTTCTGCTCGGGGGAGACGACGCACGTAAAAACTACTAACTCGACTTGCGCTTTACGTCATGTGGTACTGATGTCGTAAGGATTTTTAAGGTACTTGGGTGAGAAATTTGGGTTTGCTTTTCTTGTGACCTGGCTCCAGTTAACGTAAAGTCATTTAGGTTTGAATGTTGTGTTTGTTTGTTTGTTTGTTTTTGCGGAAAATAAAATATATAAACCGGAAATCCACGAAGCGGAACGGTTAACGTACAAACGAGAAGGGGGAAAGACACAGGAAGTATCCACTGATTTTCTGTGAAGAGGAGGAATATCTTCATCAAAATACCACATCGAAACCTAAAATTCCAGAACGTAGTTGGAGATATTTTACATTCCTTTAATATATACTCGCACCACTGATCCCACTTGACTGATATTTCTACGAAGAAGTCAACAAAGATGCTGATTAAAGTGAAGGTAAGGTCCGTCATACTGAACGATTTGAGACTCGTCTTGTTATTACTGACTCACTGCCTCTGCTGGATCCGTTGAAATAATTTGCTTAACAATGTTTTTATCACAGACACTCACTGGCAAGGAGATAGAGATTGACATAGAGCCCACAGATAAGGTACATGTTTATCTTTTTTTGATGTGCGCAGATAGTAAGTCGCTGTGTTTTTCAGTGCATTTAATTCATGTCCATCCAGGTGGAGCGGATTAAAGAAAGGGTGGAGGAGAAAGAGGGGATCCCTCCCCAACAGCAGAGGCTAATCTACAGTGGAAAACAGATGTAAGACCCGGATACAGTTTTTTTTATTAAAGAGTGAGGTTGGGGATGTATTTAATGGAAGCACCTGCACACAGTGTAGTTTATTACAGTAAATCTCTTAAAATAAATATCCCAGTGTAGCAAGTGCTCACTAGTGCACCACGTGTATCTGCCAGAAATCAGTTAGCCTTAGTTTAAAATGAAACTATACTTAAGATTTATATCTGTCACAGAAACAAATCTGCATTGGCATGCTAATACTGATAGGAAGGGCAAGAGCAGAATGATCAACTTTACCTCAGGTTAATGTACCCAGGCGAATTATAAAATGTATTAAATTTATAGTTAAAATCAGTCAAATATATGCTAAAGGCCATTTCATGCCATTGTGCCAACGAGACTTAGATCAGCTGACTGGAGCAAGAAGGAAACATAGGACTCAAAAATCCATCTGCACATATAGGTTTTTATTTTATAAAGTGTAAATTTTACAAAATCCACTTTGCACCTATATACTGCATTTTAGGAACAACCACAGACACATTGCTGACCTCGTTTTAATTTGAAAACTGCAGGGTGGTGCTTGAATGTGGACGGGGTGAAACAATGACTCCCACATTTGCCACCATATTCAGCCTTATCAGGCACAAAAATGCAGCTAAATCATTACGAGTTAGATTCATAAACATAATTTTTTGCTGTTTGCAAAGCAGTCGAGTCTAAAGGGTCACTTTAGTTGTTAGCAGTGACTCTGTAAGGTTTATGGTGAGATAACTGCCTTTTACTCATTGTTGAATTTTAGTAACGTTTACAGCTTATTGTTGGTCTAAAGAAGGAAATCTCTTGTCTTAATTTTTGCTACCGCTTCTCTTCTGAAGCAGCATTTTTTATAATACAAAGAACTACAGATGTACGTCGACATTATCCTCAAAACGTTTAGGGAAAAGTTCCACATCTTTACCTGCTTAAACTGTTTTACGTATTAAAATAAATCATTTGTGTCAGATGGATTTTCATTAAAAAAAAAAAAAAAAAAGAGTATTGAATGCATCGTCTCTTTCCTCAGGAATGATGAGAAAACAGCAGCAGACTATAAAATCCAGGGAGGCTCCGTTCTCCACCTGGTACTTGCTCTGAGAGGAGGATGCCTGCTCCACCATCGCACAACACTCTGTTCTACACCTGCGGTGTAGCCTTCACCGCTGCCTCAGCTGTTGCCCTGCCTGCACGAAGCAAGAACAGTGACGACTCCGAGCCAGCGGCTGCTGGATCACCAGGTGGTATTGTAGCCAAGACGGAGCCTTGGTCTAAAAAGTCTGATCGGGCTCTCTTTATTTCAGACATTTCCCTGCAACCAACAGTGTGTTGGCCACAAACGCTCCCTCCTTCCACACTGTAAATTTGCCACGGTGCGACACCCTTATGTAGTTGAAAAGTTTCTCAGAATTAAAGAAAATTTTGTCTTCAAGTCAACAAATCACTTATTTTATCTGAAGCAGACAGGCCCGAGGTTTTCGAGGCATGTAAAAAAGTTACTTTAGTTCCACTAATGATAACACTGATGACTGGACTGCGATGCTGCCTCCAAACTTTCTTTAATTGATTTTTTTTTTTATGCTGTGTACATGTTTTGTTATTCTTATATGATGCAGATGTGCAGTAGCGTAGTTAGATTTGAGGAGGATGAATCGCTGCATATGTAAAAGGATAGTTCCACATTTAAGGAAAGCCACCGACTCATTCTTCATGGGAAACCGACGTACCTCTCGCATCTGATCACTCAACATGAAGTCACTATCATCAGCTGGTTAAATTGCTTGTTTGTGTAGCACGAATAAGCTCCTTTACCGGGCGTGTCCCGAGAAAGTCCTTTAAATTACGCTTATAGAAGGTTTAAATGCAAAAGCTCACATGCAACAGTCAGAAACACAAGCTGTAGAATAAGTACTTTATAAATCAAAACACAAAAGTTCAAAATGAGTAAAAAAATGTAGATAGACTGAGTAGTGCAAGGTGCAAACTGTGCTATAGTGATGAATGGAAAAATAACCCAGCAATAAGACCGGCTGCACTCTTTAGGTGACAGATTTCCTTTGTTAGCATCTCTAAATCTTTTATTAACATGTCACATGACACATGTCGGTTTAATATGTGCAAAAAATAAGTGTTTAAAACAGAAACTGTGTTTCAGTCTTCTTCTTAACCCACAGTGAAATGTCATTTCTAACTGTGAATTTTCCACTTGGATTATGTTCCTAAAAGAAGACCAAGCGAGTTAAATGGCGACACGATGTAGTGTTTGTAAGTGGGTTTCTTCTCCCAGTCTTTGTGCTGATCTACCTGCCTGCTGGATGTAACCCTAACAGATCCATAATTTGTTGGACAAAGAGAATTTTTGTAGTTTTGCTTCCGTTCTCCACCGCAGTGGCTTTTAAATCAAACAGACCAGATGTGATTGAAGTGCAGACCTGCAGCTTTCAAAGAGTTTAACAGAATTGCATAAACTGTTTAGGAATTAGAGCCATTTTTAGAGGCTCAGAAAGCACAAAATAAAATTGGGTTTTTATCAATACTTTGATGAAGTCAACCACTGAAGTCTGTAGCCCATGGACGTTACCATTACTGCAGCCAGCTTCAGTCGCTGCTTGTTTGTGGGTCTCTCTGTCATCAATTTTGTATTCAGCAGTTGAAAGCGTGCTCTGTTGGTTTGAGATCAGATGACTGACTCGCCCATTGATAAATCTCATTTCTTTGCCTTTAGAAACTCTTGGGTTGCTTTTGCAGTTTGCTTTGTCTCATTTATGCATTTGCACAGTGAAGCTCTGTCTGACCAGCTTTGCAGCATTTGCCTAAATCTGAGCAGAGAGTACGACCCTGCACACTTCACAGTTCATCCTGCTGCTTCTATCTACAGCCACATCATCAGTAAACACTAGTACCCCCCCCCAGTGCACCTAACAGCCAAACGTCCCCATGAGCTAGTCTGGGTTGCATCTGTCCAGAACAGCGTGAGCTCTTCTAGTTGTTTTCCGGCAGTCTGATGTGTCCTTCCTGTTCTCGAGTCTAGTTTGCACCTTGTTGTAAACCTTCTGTATTAACATTCATGAAAGTGTGTCGTGATTGTAGACTTTCACAGCGATGCACCTTCTTCCTCAAGCGTGTGCTTGACTTGTTTTAATGTTTCTCTTTTAATTTAGTCTTCTGTGGTATTGCTGAGCTCTGCATTCATTTAATATTTTTGGAAGAATGTGTCGGATTGTTGATCAGACAGGTTTATTTTAGCTCTTCAGCCTAATGATGGTCTCCCTCACTTACACTAACATGTCTTGGGCCTCCTCATATTTAGAGTTTTAGTGAAAAGCTTTAAATTATAAATTCAACACATGGAATCAGCTTCAAATATTAACGAGGAGCAGGCCTCTGAAAATGGGAGACTGTATAAAAATGACTATATAATGTCTGTATAATTCATAAACGGTTAATGTTAATTTTTATTTAAAATGCTTGAGTGAAATTATATCTAGACTGTTTCATTTAAAAACATATCTGCTGTGATCGTGTACAGAGGCAAAGTGTCTTTGTGCAACAAATTATGGACCAAACTATGTGAGAGTGGTGAAAGTCTTCATGAATCTGCATTTCCTAAAATCTAAAACTATTCCTGTGATGCAGACCAACATGTGATGTCAGGAAAATCTCCTGCAACTTGTTCTAAATCATGGACCACATATGGTAGTTGATTGTAAGCCTGCTTTATAAGCAGCCTGAGCATGTCCGTTGGGTAAGCTACTGATTTATTTAATGTGTTGGGCAGAGTTGGTTTTTGCTCTCATTGCATATTTGACTGTAGTGAGGAGCGCGGCTTCAGTTTACGTGGTTTGTTTGTTTGAGAAGCATTGCTGTGTGAGTTCCCACGTTGCTCCCACCAGTGTGTGACGAGTTATGAGAAACTGACTTTTGCTTTGGATTGATCTGTCAGTAGAATAAATTTGATCCTGCAAACGACTCGTGTTTACTGCTTTCTGTTTCTGATCTGTGTTTGTTTGTTTGTCCGCAAACTCCACCGTCAGGAGTTAAACAACCAAACGTGGCACTCAGTTACATCTTACGTCCCTAAGGGTTTTTATCTACATCCGATATTATGATGTCATTGTGTTGCCTAGCAACCACCTACCAATGGCTCAAAGTGATCAGTTTTTAGCATTTTTGCCCTTACAATACCTCAAAAATAGCTTCCATCATTTTATTTCATGACGGTAACATCTCATTTCAATAAGTCACATCTAAATGGTAAATGGCCTGTATTTATATAGCGCTTTACTAGTCCCTAAGGACCCCAAAGCGCTTTACACATCCAGTCATCCACCCATTCACACACTGGTGATGGCAAGCTACATTGTAGCCACAGCCACCCTGGGGCGCACTGACAGAGGCGAGGCTCTGGCGCCACCGGGCCCTCTGACCACCACCAGTAGGCAACGGGTGAAGCGTCTTGCCCAAGGACACAACGACCGAGACTGTCCAAGCCGGGGCTCAAACCAGCAACCTTCCGATTACAAGGCGAACTCCCAACTCTTGAGCCACATCTCAAAATTTCTAATACTCAAAAGCTAAATTATGTATGATAGATTGTGATGTCACCACATTGCTTGGCAACCACCTATCAGCGAGCTAAAATAACGGTTTTTTTTAGACCTTCCTATGATCCATCCTATCGTTTTCATTTCACAACAACCTTTAGATCCACAAAAGTTGAATTATATACATTTTGCAACCACGCAGCAACAGGCTGAAATGACCCATAATGTAAACCTATAAACGGCATCTAGCACCCCTATCTTTTTTTTTAACCTTTCTCAGTGTGATCAAGTGTATCAGTCTGCCAACAGCATGAACAGGTCAGACAACACCGGACCATGGACACGTAACTAGATGATTAAGTTCAACTGAAGCTGCAAAAACGAAGACATGAGAACGCTTCCTCACATATGTTTTTAATTCTTCTCACACACTCATCGCCAACATGTACATTTACATTTTCAACACAGAAGTAGGCTTGAGACTTGAGTCTCAGCACGGAAGGTAAAATGCATCTTAAATTAGAGACAGATTTAAAAATGGCATTCTTATTACAGCGTATGTGGTTATTATAACATATTGCAAGTAGGGAACTTTCATATCACCTTAGCTATTTGCACATACAACAAAAATAGTTCCACCACACTGAAGGTCTGTTTTTGGTCTAAATGCAAGCAAGAAGCGCAGCTGCAGCACATCAGGGAAGGAAAGTCGGCGCTGCGGTGCTTTAAGTAACACAGATCAAGCTTCAAACTTTGTGTTACACCTGGCACAGTTTGCATTGTCGTGTCACATAAAGTTGCAGCATTTTGTTTCAGAGTTGAAAAAGTTTTCAGGCCTGCGTCATAAAAACTGATGGAAATGTCACGATCGAAGGTGTTCACATTAAAAGCATCCTTTGAAATTATTTTGTGTACATTTATAGATAGATAGACATAAATGAGGCCTTAATTAAAAATTCAAACATTAGTCAGTGGTTATTTTTATTTACTAAGAAACAATCTACAGACTGTTATGACACTGGTGTAAATGCACAATCAGGCACAAAACACATCATTGTACTTGTAAAGACATCCAAGAAACCCTGCGCCTCTTACAGTTTAAGACAAATCTCTACAACACTGGTTTCTAACACTTATCATCCTCTTGTGTGACTGAGACTCCTGAGGAATAAATATCTAAAGCACCAGTACAGACATATACCACTAACAAACTGGTTTTCAAACAAGCCGTCAGCCGGATGTGTTTGGTTTTAGGCAGTGTACTGTATGTAAGGAGAAGGCAGTGGGGATGCCCTGAGACACTAGTGTAAAACTAGGAAGGCTGTGGATACAGGAGTGAGTGTTTATGTGCGTGGGAGTGTTGTTACCAGAATGTACAGGACAATCATAACATAACCAGACAGCATGTAATGAGTTCATTCAGGGGTGCGTGTTCAGATTTTGCTGGTAGCAGTCGTAATATTGCACTAAAATGTCGTCTACTTCATTACTTTATTCGAAAATATCATTTTGTTGTAAAGCTGTTGTGCTTATGCCTTACACAAAGCATAAAACTGATTTCAACAAAGCTACAAAGTAAAGCTACAAAAACATTTTCATCAGAGGTCATGAAACACTTAAACGCAGGCGTTCACACGAGCACGCGAGCAAAGCATGGAGAAAACGAGCGCGACTCACCAGCGGGCTCCTTTCAGCCCGTGCTGCTGTGTAGTGTGTTTTTTTTGGGGGGGGGGTTGCTTCATTTTCTTTTGATAAAAGAAAAGAAAAAGTCCCCACATCTGTCAAAACGCAGCTGGAATGGCACACGAGCACAGGAGTATATTCTAATTAAGGCAATTAAGAAAAAAACCTGTGCACCACTAATACAATACAGGTGTCCCACATTCACACTTCGAAGAATACAAAAAGAGCTGACATGAATACGGTGTTAGAAAACACTAAAATTAATATATTAATAGTACTAGAAAAACTTAAGCAATTATCACAATTACAAAGTAAATGAATGAGAAATGTTTCAGAATTAAAGTTAAACACAAAAACAGTATTAGTGTACATCACAACATGAAATGACTTGATCTGAATCGGATTTTCACAATCAAAATGCAGCTCGGGTGTGCTGAACGCATGAAAACACAGATTAACAACATCAAAAAAACTAAGAACAAAAAAAAGCGTTGAAGTCATCACGGTCAGTCTTGTGATAGAAATTTTAAAAAAAAACGTATAAAAAAAGTCGCTCTTACAGCGAGAGTTTGCAGATAGTGAATAAAGGGCAGGGCGATGATGATGATGATGAAATGGAAGGTGCTAACCTTTGTTTATTGCACTTTTGATGGACCCCAGACAGGAAGGTTTGAGGCCAGACTACTTAATTTGACATCAAATAAAAGACTAGGCGTGGGGGCACGTGTATAGATGTGTGTTTTCGTGTGTGTGTGTGTGTGTGTGTGTGTGTGCGTGTGCACCCACGTGGGTGTCTGAATATGTTTGGTGAGCAGGTGAGATATGAAAAGTTGCACTTCAGCAGTCTGCTGATTTGCGGTTGTCTCTGTCCTCCTTCGACAGAGGAGCCCTAGCCTCCTTCATTTCCTCGCCTTCCTCGCCGCTCCCGCTGCTGCTGCTGTCGCTTTCGGCCGGATAAACGACCATACAGAACTTCTGGCCCACGTATGTCATTTTATCTGAGAGAAGAGAGCAAAAGAAAAGGAGTGAGGACAGATTGAGGTGCAGGCTGTCTGACTACATGATGCAGTTATTAAATAGCATAAAGAAAAACAACTGCTATTACTTGTAGTTATAACATTTTATAACATTGCGGTCGTGGAGTGGACATCCTAACAAATTCACATCAAAGTCAACTACAAACAACCCAAGAGCTACATCTCATGACACGAAGTTCCACTGGTCATGATTGCTTCTGTAAATATATAATTATTTTAAAGCATGTTGTGTCTAAATTAAGTACGGTGTCAAAGAACACTTCTGACTTATAAAATAGTTCCTAAACAATAATGAATTTGCATTTCCTGAACATTGAATCATTAAGTTAATGAGAGGAAAAATATTGGGCTGATTTATGGGGACATACCAACAAAAGCGTCAAAGCACTGTGGCTTGTTGTCCCAGTATACTCCCAGGAAATAGACTGGGACACCGGTGAGCATGATGGCGAGGCCGATGCCGCACACCAGGGGCTCAGAGTAGAGGGAGAAGATGAGCAGGAAGGCCCAGAAGAGGAGGTAAATTACCGGCCATATCAGGCTGATCTGAGAGGAGAGAGAGGAAAACAGATTTTTATAACGTAGAAAGAACAATTTTTTTTAAACCACTTTTTAATCATTCATTTAACTCAAATTAAAAGCTATTCCCATTAAAGCTGAACTAGATGGACATTTACATTGTTTAAATAAGCAAAGTGCAAAATATATTGAGTACAAAGCTAAACCAAAGCACCACATGAACAGACCTTGATTGGCCGGTGCATGTCGGGCTGTTTAATACGCAGAACAATCTGCCCGGCGACAGTAACTCCGTAGAAGAGGTAGTTGATGAAGCCCACGTAGTTGATGAGGGTGTACATGTCACTGGTGCACAGCATAAGGAGGGTGGACAGGCACTGAGGAATGAGAAAGGTTTGTTGTGTTTAACCGAGTGTGGTCAATGGAGACAGAAGAACTTGTGTATGTGGTAGAGGTAATATGGAGCCGTGTAACAGGGAGAGCAGTACTCACTGTGAAGAGCAGGGCAGGGATGGGAGTGCAGCGTGTCACATGAATCATGGCCAGCAGACTGGGGAGGTGGCCCTCTCTGGCTCCGGCGAAGAACAGTCTGCAAAGGGAGAAGGACAAACACAATGAACAATGTTAGCACGAGGGAGAAGCCAAACATTATGAAGAAAGCAAGAAAGACTGGAGGGAGTCTGGGTGCTCAGTATTACGACTGTGATGAATTTAGTGGACATAAAAGCAGGTTAAAGCTCATTTCGACCTCTCCAAAAACGCTGCCTGCCCCAAACCAAGTGCCCTAGTTGACTTCTCTGTCTGCCACATTTTACATTTGGTTATGAAGAACAGACTTTAAATTTGAGGACTACTGAGACAATCCATGCAAAATGTGTCATGTTAGAGCAGTTCATAGTAAAGCTTTGGCCTTGATGTCAAACACTGACTTCACATAGTACGTAGTCTGTTGATACAAGTCAGTCTAGTCCAACTAACCGTGAAGATGTGAAGAGGGAACCGTTGACTCCCCCGAAGGTGGAGAGAGCCACAGAGATGGGCATGATCCACGCCATGACTCCGAGCAGCTTCTCACCAAAAGTCTGGGATGGAGAAAGGGTTGGATGATAAACAGACATAAAGGCACATAAGTATGTGTTTTAATTGGAGATAGAAATAGATGATGTACACACAGAAGACCTATATAGACGCAAAACCCACTTCAACACCACCTCTCATGTTCATTTACTTTAAACTGGAGCTGGACTGCTTAACATGTACTCATAGATTACATTCAAGTTTTGTCACATGCTAATTAACCCTACAACTGAATCATACACTACTTTTTATATCTTATAGCTTGCTGGTGTCAAACATAAGGCCCATGGGCCTGAAACGACCAATCAAAGATTCCAATCTGACCCACTGGGCAGCTTGAAAAATGTGAACGAGGGCACTGATAAAGACCTCCCTCATGGACATCCATACTATGCCAAAGTAATAAACAAACAAATCACAGAAAAGTTCCTGTTTTTTTCTTAATCTAACACACTGTTAGTGACTTGAGAGCTTTAAAAGAAGGCAACAGGACTTCTCTGACTTTGTGAAGATGTTTCTTCTCTCATACAAAGATGTTTTCATTTCTAAAACAACTAGCAGAGAGTCCCAGGTAATAAACTCACCCACCATAATGTCTCCAACAGCCCTGGTGACGACTCAGGACCACCTCTAAAGGGGATGGTTACCCTACTAGGTGTATATTATCTTGGACCTTGGACCAGTTGTTTGAGAACTGAAGCCTCTTGGATGAGAGGCAAAACATCTTCAAAAAACCACATCCAGCTCCCTTCTTTTCAAGCTCTCAAGGCTACCTTGACCTAGATGCCTGAGATCCTACACCAGGGGTAGGAACTCCAGGCCTCAAGGGCTGGTGTCCTGCAGGTTTTCCATTTCACCCTGGGTCAACACACCCGAATCAAATGACTAGTTAATCACCAGGCCTCTGGAGAACTTCAAGACATGTTCAGGAGGTCATTTAGCCTTTACATCAGCTGTGTGCTCAAGGACACATCTAAAGTTCCCCACCCCTGTCCTACACAGTCATAGTATTATTGCCCATGCATTTACCAACAACGACCATTAGAGGGTGTCATTCATTTGAAATAACAAGGTGTGTCTGAATGAAGTGACAGGACCACCACAGCTACTCACCACAGCAACAGCATTTGAGGCAAGCAGCTCCTGAGGACTCATGGCTGTGACATAGGCGATGTTGGCGAAGACGTAAACAAAGGTCACGACAGGGATGGAGATGAAGATGGCGCGAGGAAGGTTCCTGAAGACAATACAGCACAATACTTCACTTAAGAACTGAGAGAAAAGCAAAAGATTTAAGGAAGGAAATTAAAAAGGATGTTTTACAGGTGGGGTATTAATGGATAAGAAAGGTTACCAAAGAAAAGGAAATGAGGAAATAAGTCACTACTTTTTTATTGTAGAAATAAAAAAGTAGTGACTTATTTCCTCATTTCCTTTTCTTTGGTAACCTTTCTTATCCATTAATCTGTGACCAGACACTGGGAATGTCAGGGGGAATTTTTCCATTGTTAAGTTACATAAATTTCAGAGAGCTTTAGCAAAAAGGATCAGGGATTAAAAATAAGCTTTGTTGGTATGTGACTGCTAATTACTCAAACAGTCACAAGCAGCTTATAAATCAGATATATTCCTGTGGCAGTGTGGCATTTAATCTTGTGGGAATGTGGTTTTCTACACACAGCAGCTTCATATTTATATATGTATATGAGAGGCAGCGTAAAGTGTCTTACACATAAGGATCCACCAGCTCCTCTGTGACATAGTTGAGGAAGTTCCACCCGCCATAGGCGAAGGAGCCTTGTAGGAAAGCTAAGGCTATTAAACCTACATCGTAGTCCTGGAAGGGCTCAAAGGCGTTGGCAGGCTCTAGCCAGTAGTACTCTCCTACAGGTAGAGGAGAAAATCTTCAGCTTGGCACAAACACAATGGAACATTTACAACGATAGCACAAACTTTTCCAATTTTCTAGTCATAGTAAATAACAAAAAACAAAAAGCAGTTTATTTTATGGTTCTCTCTGTTCATTTCTTAAATCTGCATGACCTTCCCAAATTAAGCGGGCCTGTTCCCAATCATTTATCTCTGGTTTGATAACTTGTTTTGCTGCCGGGGTAAACAGCCTGGTTTCCTCTGAGGTCTGGCCATGCTGTAGGGAGCCCAGCTGAAAACTATCAGCTAATGAAATCAGCGTGTATAAAACAAGTTGTAAAAGGTACTTTGTTAAATCCTTGTAAAGTGACTTTGCAGAATGTGTACTGCTTTTCCTCATTCCTTCTTTTTTATTCTTTTAAATCCCCTATTGAGGCTTGTTTTTAAAGATATGTCTACCACTCTCTCTATTGCATACAGTTCCTCAGATATGAGCTAAATTCCTCCCATCAAATCAGCCTTTGAACTCTTCATTATCTCCAGACAATTGTGCAGAAATCCCCGCTTTGCCCTTACAATAACTCTTCCTCAGCCATGTTTGTGCTGTAAACCCTCACAAGCCTGCTGATATTAGCAAAAGGGCCCCAGCAACTCGCTGACCCCTGATGTGAAGCCTTTACTGTCCCGACACACTGAGCGCATCCCCACTGACCCTAAGTCTGTGTCTGTGTGTGCAAGAAATGGCGAAACCATTGTGAGCGATGCACATATGAATGCACATATGGCAGCGGTGAGCTTACCCTTGCAGACCTGCACGACTCCCATGATGATGATGAGTGCCAGCGCCAGCAGCTTGCCGGCAGTGAACATGTCCTGCACTCTGGTGGCCCACCTCACGCTGGAGCAATTCACCCATGTCAGCAGCACTAATAAGAGAGAAGCACACAGTTATAAATCAAGGACAGCATTAATTCAGCCAATACTCAAAATCAAGCTCAGTTGCAAGCTGTCGCTGATCTCAGTGCCAGCTCGCAGCAGCTGACGGCTCAGCAGATATCACTCTCATTAAACTGTGCTATTTAGGCTGCTTCTGTCTTCTTTTATTTAATATGAATATGCAAGCCACTTTGCAACCCGACTCCACCCCAGCTCCGTCTTATCAAGACGTTTCAGAGAATTTAGCCTTTAGTGGCTACGTCTTAACTGCGAAACCCAGGAAAACCAACCCTGCAACCTACAATGTAACCTGACCTGCACCTACCTAAAAATGTAACTACACGTCGAGTCGGTGCAGTCAGCAACTACTGCGATTGGCCAATTACACCTGTGCCATGTTTCGGGCTACTTTTTCGCAGCAGTGTATGAATGAGAATAACAATATTGCCTAAAAATCGTATCATAGTTAGGAGCAATAATCATAGTACAAATGTAAGGACAAATGTCAGTGAAGTCCTGGAGGGCAATTGCTGAAACTAAACTCAGCACTGATGTAAGGGAAAGAACTAGAGGGACAAAAATGTTTTGTACCCGAAAAAAACAACTGACCACAACAAAGAGCAAAGACCCAGGAGGGAAAAAGTCCCAGCATTTTGTTTGTTTCTATCAGCTGGCACCACATGAAACACACTGGGACAAGGACCACAAGGTCCATCCATCCATCCATTCGCTTCCGCTTATCCTTTTCAGGGTCGCGGGGGGGCGCTAGAGCCTATCCCAGCTGTCATAGGGCGAGAGGCGGGGTACACCCTGGACAGGTCGCCAGTCTGTCGCAGGGCTAACACACAGGACAGACAACCATTCGCACTCACATTCATTCGCACATTCACACCTAGTGACAATTTGGATTATCCGATTAACCTATCCCCACAAGCTGCATGTCTTTGGACCTTGGAATTATGTTAAATACCTTGGACAAGGTATTTAACATAATTCACCGCATACCAGCGTAAATATCGGCAGTGACGTTGACAGCTTACGTAGGTTATGTGGTAGCCTCAACAGCGATTCCTAAATCAGGCGTTAGCCGAGAGCATATCTACCATCATTAATGCTGCTCTGGTCTGAGGTCTTGCTGCTGCCCTCTCTGCTTTCAGCGTTGCAAGCATAAAACAACAGAACCACACCACCAACAAAAACTACAACAGATGGACATAATGACTTTCTTGTGGTCCTGACTGGACTTGTTTTACTTCACTTTGCTCCAATTTTTCAACCGAATCCTTCAATATCATTGACTTCAGATTGTCACGTATGATCGGACACTCCTACTGTTATTACCGGACATATACGAAATTTGCACTGTGAAACAGTCAGACCATGTATAGATTGTGTAAAAGTATTCTGCTGAGCATGCTTATGTCGACTTATCTTTGGAGTCGGGTGTTTATGAGCTGAAGTAATAGTAACCGAGTAAAATTTGTTGATCAGTAACACTGAAGGCTGTGCTGGTTTATGCATTAATTGCTTTATCACTTCATTCACTCAAAGGCACTGTCACTGCATAATTTTGCCCAACAGGCAAAGGAGATATGAGATATATCACTGATGACCCCGATAGATTTAAAGTTTCTCTCATATCAGTGAATTAGATTAAAGCCGCACATGTAGGACAGCAGCGACATTTGACTCCCTTGCTGCATCATCACATTCACCCATTATCGTCGTGTGCCTCACCTGCAGTTTCCCTTTAAAAGGAAGCAATTAGTTGCTACAACACGAGTGGCGATTTATGAATAATGCAATGTGTGAATGCACTTTGGAGCATTTCTATGCTTGCATGCTTATATAGTGCAACATTACATGTGATTGCTACTTTTTGAAAGTTTGTGGACTTGCTCCTGTCGATGTATTTACTAGAGAGCTTCATATCAGGGTTGATGTGATGAAGCCAGATAAGCGCGGCCTCGAGAAATTACTTGACATGTTAAAGTTTTATAGGGATGACCGATGTTTTTTCTAACTGTCTGGTCCTTTCAGAGCTCTCTAATCCTGCTCATCTAGCATTTAGCAGAAGTTTTTTTTTTTTTTAGAAAGTCCTAAAATGTATTTAGAAAAGCTTTTGACCTCATGGGAAAGCTAACACATACAAGAGATAATGGATTTGATCTGTACTGCTGAGCACAACAAGCCAGTGGGTTCAGGCCAATAGGGTGCCATCAAAGAATAAGCTTGTTTGACTTTGTGGGATTAAGTTCATCACATTAAATAACTCTGAGCGGAGCTGCCACTGCGGGGAACAAAGCCAGGTGCACGTGAACGGACATGCATGATATTAACATACTGTGTGCTCAATGGAGACAAAGAGGGGCACATGATGGGCTTTGCAGATCGGACATAGTTGTGGTGGAGCTACGCAGAAATTTGTGCATCTCCTGCTGCTACTTCCTCCACACAAAAGCAGGAAACAAAAGGCATGCAGATTAGTTCAAGACTGATTCTTATGTAACTCTCATTAACTACATATTAAATCCCCAAACTGATCTGGTGGTAAACAACTGTTTTAAGAGCCAGATGATGTTTCCCACTGCTCTGCATTTCAGTTACAGCATAAACATTCCCTCCTGCTCTGCTGCTGACTGGCAGATTGTGGACAAACACCTGAAGGCACCATTGGAACTTGGAGCTGCTGAGCTTTTTCTAAGCACAGCATACAAAATGAAGACATTATTTGCTCCGTGCGCATGTGTGTGTGTATAGGAAAATGTCCTGAATTAACCATGAGCCTGTAGGAAAACATTGGAGAATTATGACCTTGCACGGAGCCATCTGTAGGAAGAGGCAGACCTCACGAAGAATCCCCCTGCATGTCTTTGAAATGGTACACCATTTAAAAAATAAAAGCCTGTCATGCAGCATGATGCTGTCAAACTGCCCAGTGACTGGTACTGTCTGGTTTGCCTGTCACCTAATTCGGAAATAAATAAGTAAGGCAATATCCTGCAAACTATTACATAACATTCTGCAAAGGCCATGTTTAGGAAATCACAGGTACGTCTAAACACAGACCCAAAGGAAACGAGCAGGTGACCTTTAACCAACTTTTCTCTGAGCAACAAATCATCAGCAAGCTTTTTTTCCCCTTAAAAGCTGCCTGGCAACATCTGTCTAATCAACTCAAGAAAGAAGAAAATCTAGAATTACGCAATAAAGCATGTGCTAGCAGTTCTTGGTAGAGCTAAGCACATTTGGCTTCAAGTCATTTGTGTAAGTGGATTAAAAAAAGGCAGGTTAATACAGGTCAATGTGTCAGAAACATTAAAAGCAAAGTATTCAGACAGAAACAGAAAAACTAAACAATATCAAAGAAGCTGTTTCCTGCCTGCTTCGTCAGCACCAACATGCTTGTTGTATATCTTGTCAAGGACCATGATGGTTATTAAGTTTGATCCCTTTCAGCCCTTTCAGAGGCGTATTTACAGGCTTTCCCGCATTAAGCTTAAGTGTTTCCAACAAGAAGTGTGCCATGTAGCTATTTTGTTGTTGTAACAGGGCTTCTTCTGCCAATTTCAAATGACATTTCTTCAAATGTAAGCAAGCAATTATTGCTGTCCACCTATTTGGTGCCAAATAACTCGGAGCATAAGACTGCTTATTCTGCCAGCTTAGTAAAGTAGCAGTAGTGTTTTTGGCTATGGTCATTAGCAGCAATCAATTGGTTAACTACATTTAAATGTCTTTTCATGCATTCTCATGCAAGTCTTTGGAAAGTGAGCTTTCAGCATCATTAAGCCAAACAGGACAGCAAGCTGAGCTCATCATGGGAAGCAAATCAAAATATACAATACTCCGCAAAAAGTTTCACTCTCCCTTGAAAAACTTACAAAGTGAAACTTTGTATTTGCCATTTTTAATTATGCATGTTTTATACGCTTTAGCATGCAGACAGGGATCAAACCACCGGCCTTTTGATTAGAAATGCTGCAGTCATCCACTCACTTTCAGGATCTAAATCCAACCATTTTTTGAGTGTAATGGTAAAAAAGTGATGGAGGGCGAAAAAGAAAGAAAGTTTAAAAACAACAAGAGTTGGATTTAGTAGGGAGATGCAGGAAACATCTGAGAGAGCTGCAGTATACAAGATGAGTGAGTGAGAATGCCTCGAGGAAGGAACTAGTGTGCAGTTTAACTCAGAGAGAGATATTTTAAATCAATCTGCATCCAGAAAACACCACACTGAACACAACCGTTGTCCTCCTGAGAACTGAAAGCACTTTGCAGTACCTTAGAAGAGATGACCTAAAAACATTGTTGCTCTCCTTATTCCCCAATAAATTTCATTAGAGTTGCAGGGGTTAGACCACAGCTCCCAATAAAAACAATGTATACATGAAACGCACGAATCGCCGCCAGGTAACACAAACAGTGCATGTATTCTTCTCCAGGCTTCACGACCGTCTCTTTTTGTGTCTCAAGGCTCCCTGAAGTATTTGTCTAGTGTGTGTGAACTTTGTCAAAGTACTCAAATCTACCACAGTCATGTTGGCGCCAACACATTTCTCCATTTGTCTCCACACATTTACTCCTCACGGCTAAACTCTGCCAGCTCCCTGTGCACTTCCTCTCTCACATGACCTCTAACTGAGGGTTAAAAAACACAAGTGCTTCATAAAACAGGGGAAAACTGGGATAGAAGGCATAAACTGGATAAACAAAGTCATAACTCAACCAGTCAGTGAATTATAAATAGGTTGAATGTGATGACGTCAACAAAGCAACAGTTGCTGCATTGGAAAATGTGCTTGAAAGGACTTTCAAATGTTGAACTCCACAACATCTAAATGCTGTTATTAGACTAGTTTGTTAAAGCTGCATGAAGCAGATATTTGCTCTAAGCCCCTCCCACAAGAGAAGTGAACTAGGCCTTAAAATAGGTGAAACATGTCTCCCAAACCCTCGATTGTACTCAATTGTTGCCGACATGGAGCGCCGGAGACAAGACGATCAAGTCATCGTTCCAAGTCCGCTGTAAGGTCAAGTCTCCACGTAAGACTCGGAGCAATCACACAACCACAGGGTCTCCATAGAGCCTTCTGCTCATTATCTGATGATGACATTTACACCACTTGGAGACCCCGAGCCAAAATATGATGGCAATGCGTCAAGGAAACTATAACCAATACTTAAAGCCAAATTTAAACCCCCACTCTAAGCAGCTCAGAAAGACTGCTTTACGTTTCTTGAAGAACTCCAGACAGTTGGTGTCGACACCAATGTGCTGACGACACCAACTGTCCGCCATCTATAATCCAGTTATGAGATCCAACACCCGTTTTCACACCGTGTGATTAGGCAGAGGATCAATAGGGACTCCACGACCCTCTTATGGACACACCCAATAGGTCTTAAAAAATCTGGGACTCTCCACCAATTGCTCTTAAAACTGAAGAAGCTTCTCGGATGAGAGCTGAAACGTCTTCAAGAAACTTAAAGAAGTCCAGACGCTTTTCTTTCCAAGCTCCTTAGACTACGATGACCTGGACGACTGAGAACCTTCACAGACATCACTGCTTAAACGTTTTTGTGTTTCACAAATTATTATGTAACCTTTAGAAGTCAATGCCTTCACCAGTTTAGCATTAACGCCATTAAATTCAGTCAGAGTTTGTAGTTCAGTTTATCTTAGTTGTTGGAAGTCTGTCCTCCATGACGTGGAAAACACACCTCTGGGTTGTGGTTCATTTGTGTCTGGGCGTGTGCACACGAGTTAGATGTGATGTGCTACTCACAAAGACAAACGGCAGCCAGCACACGCAAGCCATTTTCTGGTGGAAAGCAGGTGGGGAACAGAGGCTGCAGGACATAGTTGGAGAACGTCAGCGCGATCACAGCCTGGTTGGTCGGGTAGATGACAAGCACAGCGATCCACAACCGCAGGAACCTGCGCAAAAAGAAGGGATAGTTATGAAAGAACTTTAACTGAGTATTAATGGACTACGCGAACAAAAATAACAAGTCAATAAAACAGTTCATATGTTCATGGTTTATTAAGCTTGTAACAGTCAATGATTAGTGAATCATTTATGAAAGTACCAGTGCCTATTTCACTTTCTCCACATTACATTAATTTAATAGTTTGTACTAGGAAAAGAAGCTACACAACAGTGTCACCTTTGGGTTCTGAGGAGCCATGAATGGCTTCAGTTGCTATACTCAGCTAACACTAAAAAACAAATGACCCAGTTACTGAATAGAACCACTTCCTTGCATCACTCAGAACAAAGCAAAGAGAGGAAATCTCATGCTGCTTGTGACTAAAATAGTAAAAAAAATTTGCAGCTACTTTGATGTTAGGTTACCGGCACATTGCCCCGTTATTTTCCTGTGTTTGTGCAGGGAAACGACATTTAGTTTAACCCAGACCACTAACATTTCTGCCTGGCAACAGTTTAAAATGGGGTGACTCATCCAGTCTTTTAACCTGCCAAAGTAGCAGTAGTCATGGAGAAACGCAACAGTGAAACAATACACCAACACGCCACATGTTACACATTGTCTGCTTTAATATCACATCAGCCCATTGTTTTTTGTTACATTTTTTATTGTGTTTACTCACATTGATGTATTTTGTAATTTTCACCTCGTTTTCATCTTACATGATTTGTTTAGATAGACATGCCTGACAATACTTATCTCACTCGCCTCAGCATGATAACAAAAACATGCAAACAGGCAGATATCAGCAATAGTGGAATAAAATGAATATCGGGCTGATGACACGAGATTTAGCAGAGCTCAGGGGCTTAACGGAGTGACAGGTATAACCGTACACGTGATATCTCCATTAAATTCTCTGGAAGCTTAAAAAGGGATCATTACACTCGAGTGCATTAATGGGATGGCGGCTCGCTGGAATTTGTGAGTGTTTGTTAAAAAACGTCACTCTCGAATAACTCCCCTTTCACACTGCTCGCTTCACTTTTAGCATTTTTAATACTCAAATTTAGTATATTTCAGGTAAATGATGTATTTTTTTACTTTACTAAAAGGATCTAAAACCTACATTTATTACTGTTAAATACAGTAAAAAAATAATGTGATGGGTTTAATGTGTAAACATATGATAAACTAAGGTGACAACGATGAAACAAGCTAATCTACCATTACACTTTGAAGCACACCAAGCTAGCTGCAATATTTTAATGTTAATTAATGTATAAATTATCTATAATATTATAAAATGGACTTGTTGAATATTAGGTTGTTAATAAATTATGAAAAGAACAATCTGTAAGTTATTTAGCACTAAGTAGTATTTAAATATATCAGTGTATAAAGTTTGTGGATGCAGCTAGAAAACAATGTTAGATTCTGTTAGCTCATAAGTTAGCATTGCACCTAAAAACTAAAATGCTAACAGTAATGCCTTTCTTCTGCACTGAGTCTATGTATAGTCTTTGACCTAGACTACACAAGTGGTTGACACTGTTGCTAGTGTTCAGTCGACTTTGTTTTAAACCTACACATTAGGTACGTCATAACTTCAAGCCCTTTGGAAATCCTACACCGTAATCTGACGTGCACCTTCCTAGAAATGTAACCATACATCGCCCTCGACAGCTACAGATGCAGCTGTCGGCGTCACCCACTTGTCGAGGCTACAACATGGCCTGCGGTTACATTTCTAAGTAAATGCACGTCAGTTTACGGTGTCGGGCACAGCAAAGTTACGGTGTAGAGTTTCAGAAGGGTTTGCAGTTAGGATGATGGAATGTAATGAGAAATTTGTGAATCATTTGTTTCCATTTAACTTCCACTTAAACCACTGAAACCAGCTACACCTACAGTATTCCGTGTAGGGGACATTACAGGTGTTACGTAACCCTCGTCAGTTTGATACAACAAAGGCCCTTTGTGCATGAAGCGCTGTCCATTCAAGTGTTTGACGATACAATTTTCAAATTCTTTCTTCTGCGAGCTCGCCTTCGCACAGCTGCGAAGGTGATGTAAGTACACCCACCATTCCAGTTAGTGACTTATAAGCACGCCCCCATATACACAGATGGGGACAAAGGGAGCAGCAAAACAAAAACAAACATCCCTTGAACATGGATTTATTTATGCTATACCCAGGGCACATGGAAACGGTGCGGCCCCAACACTTCAAACTGAGCATGTGAAGCCACAGAGTACAAAGTCTCTGGAGTTAGATGTTCATTGATGTGTATTGATAGTTTGCGCACAAAGAGACACAAACAATCATTGTCTGTTTGGTCTGCTTGAATTCCTCTCCCAGAATATCTTGATAATATGCATCCTTGTGATAGTTGGAAAAAAAAACAACAATGGTCTGGTGTGTGTTTACTTTCTGAGAAAAGGCCTAGTGTGTGTGAAATCTTCGCTAACAAACAATATTGTTTTTGCTAGGAAACTAACTTAGCGTGATTCCCAAGCTCTTGCTGTAAGAAGCCATTTATGGATGAATGGGAGGAGGCCGTGAGCGGAAAGTCAATTCAAAACTTTCCATTAAAGATTGAAAACCCCCACAGCGGCGTGCCATTCGAGATTCTCTGAGTCACCTGGAAGCTCATTTACTGGCAACTAATTTGAGTCAGTTGGGTGAATGTCCGTTTCTAAGATCTGCAGCTGGCTACAAGCTAAAGTCCACCTTTCTACGGTGGACTTTAGATGCAAAAATTTCACAAAATTAACGTCATTGTGGGATTTAGTGTTTTTAATATGTTATATCTGGTTGCTGTGCTTGTACCTCTGGACCTGCTTTGGATCCATACATCTGAGCTCCATCAGCTGGATAATCCACCAGGACTCGTCAAATCCATGTCAAATTAACTTTAGTCGTTTCTGGCCCATTTCAGGCCCTTCTTCTCTTTGTTATGCAGTTAATAACCAAACCTTTTGTGGAATGACTGGGGGCTTCTTAGCCCTCACTGATGTGAGAGTGAATAAAAAAGTCCAAAGAGAGAAGCTGAACTATAAATCATTCCAATTACAAAGATGTAATCCTTTGAAAACACATTTGTTATGGAGAAAATCAGCTTTCAATTAGTAACAAATGGTGTCCTATTTTTTGTACGTCATGGTCTTAACTTTTTCCAGCATAAAGAAGACAGCTGGCGACCCCCCCCCCCGTATCCTTAATGTTGAGTTTTGACACCTCAGTATATAATCAATAAAAACATGGTTTCAGGGCCATTAGGATAAGTTTCTGTTTTTTCGAAGGGTGGCCCCAGTAAGCTACTCTGAGGCCTTTTGTTCAATGACGAGGCCAATGATAGAAACTCCTCAATTAAAATAAACAAAACAGAGTTACCCCTAATAGACCTCCAATCGGGGAAGAGTTAAAACACAGGTGCTGATTTACCCCTGAAGATGTGTGACATCTATAAAAGAACGAACGACTCACTCACCCTGCCAGCCCGCCGAAGATGTCCTTGACGTAGGAGTAGTCTCCTCCAGACTTGGGGATGGTGACGCCTAGCTCGGCGTAGCACAACGCCCCGATGGCGGTGATGATGCCGGTGATGATCCAGACGATCAAAGCCAGGCCCACTGAGCTGGCATTCTCCATCACACCCTTTGGGCTGACGAAGATACCTGAGCCAATAATGTTACCTGGTGGAGGGTGGAGGGAGAGAAAGGGTTCACGTTTCAGAAGTGCTGTCCAAAAGCATTATGGGAAGTAGTTGTCTAGCTTTAGGGCTTGTCCCATGTTATTAGAAAACAAAGTGTGGCTATAAGGGCAACTGCTCTACCAATTTATTACTATCTTGTGATTATTATACAAGTGGATGGCTGATCACTGGTGTATGAATTCACCCAGAAGCACCGAGGGAAAGACTGAGGAAACAGACATATGACAAACTAGACAGGAAATAAATAGTTAGGTCACGAGTAAAATGGAAAAGATGCTTTAAAAAATAAGAGAGAGAACGAGCAGAGTTTCAACAGCAATGAATCAGTCGAGCTGCCTGGCAAAGTGGGAACCTGCGATATGCTGACTTGGCATAGCTATGAGGAGATGGAAGAGGGCCGAGAGCAGGGTTAACGAGTGCAAAGAGGGAGGAGGACTGAAACGTGGACGCAGAGGGGGGAGAATAATGCCCTGACATATTCAATGAGCGTCAGAGAGCAGTTTGCACAGCAGATGAAAGAGACGGATGGTTGGGTTCAGGTCTAACACGAAAGCGTTCACTCCTCTGATAAGGCTGACGTTGGCGGTCACGAGAACTGATCAAGTTCAGCTCACCGTGGTTTGAAGGCTTGATGCCATCAGCCACAGGGAAAAGTGCCGGGGTCAAAGGTTGGCTGGGTTAAATCACAGTGAGTGCAGTGTTACAGTACAAAAGTCAGAGATATGAACGATGCTATCATATTGTGCCTCGAGACATCATCAGGTGGATCCTTTGTGGCTGCTATAACTGCAGATAAAGTGTAGTATTTAAGCTGCTGTCGACTCCTGTTCATACCAAGCTGGGGGATTAGGGCTCTAAGTTGTGAATATTATCAAACTACTTCCATTTTAACCAATTAGACAAACTAAACCTTTAGTAAAGGTTTTTAGACATTTTACCTGTGTAATATTAACGCTACATCTCTGTTTATATATCTTCCAGGAAATCAGGTGGGCTTTTTTTAATTACTTGTGTAATACAGGACTGATTCTTCAGGCCTGTATAAATCTAAATCAAACAATATTTTTTTTTAAAAATCCTCCCTTGTTTGCACACTCATACACACACAATGCTGCTCTATTTAAGCGCTCGTGGTACCTCGGCTTTCTAAGATTAGCCTAATCTAAGTCAAAGGCATGTGCACAACTAAAAACATGCACATTGTTTTTTAGCTGTAACAGACTCCATATGGATCGTGTGCGAGTGGCGAGAGCAGCCGCTGGCTTACATAACGCTAGTTGCAGCTTAAAGGTAAAAAGGAGACAAACAAACTCTTTCTCCCCTGATTTTGTTGACAACTTTATGACAGAAAGTGCCTCACCTTTAACATCTAGAGGCAGGGGGGGAAAGCAGCCATCTGCTGACTCAGCATTAATGTTGCTTTTCTTGTAAAACGGTCTGGATGGGTGGATTTGCCTGTGCAACATAAAGTTTGGTAGACTTTCCAGAGGCTTTTGAGTGTAAAGTGTCTGATCTATGTTGTTTTGAATGTGTTTATGCTCTGAGCTTTAGATAATGGAGACTTTTTTATAGAGGCAATCAAATGTGCGCGTGCATGTAGTGCGTTCATGTCATGTGCATCATTGCGCACTACGGTGCAAGACTGCTGACTAATGTGGAATCTGCATGTTTCCTGTTCTTACATTTGTTGTTTTACACCCCTTTGTCTCCAAGCAGGCCAAGGGGAAAGAAATTTGGGAGGTTTTTTTGGTTTTTTAATGTGGAGTTGCTAAACTCTTTGCAATCTCTGACCAGCTGAGTGCTGCATCACCTTTAAGAAGCAGGCGATAAAAAGTCTGAGCTGTCGAATCTCCACAAAGTTGTTCTTTTTTTTGCTCAAGAAAGTGGCTAAGACAACTTTCCACAAGAAAAAAGAAAATGCTAAAATGCTACACTCAACACTTTGAAACCGTAGTTTATAAGCCAATGGTTTCCACATTAACCACTGTTTATATATTCAGTCTTTTACATAGACTGTAGATAAATGATGCCTATGTCCCTCTTTTATATACAGCCTATTGTATAAATTAGCTTGCCTGAGCCTCCCTGTGACACCCCTAAAGATATCACTCAACCAAACAGCATCCACAAGTTATAAATGTTAGGCAGCGTGTGCGTGTTTGTGCAGCATTATGATATAACCCAGATGAGCCTTTGCAAAGCTCTGTAGAATTAGTCTTTGTATTTCCCCTCAGCTGCAAATCCCTGTTTAAACAGCTACCAAGCTGAGGCAACCTGCTGCTTGGCCCTCAGCCGGAGCCTCAGACTGTGCATGCGTGCATGCTTTTGAATATGAAAGGAAGGTATTATTACACTGAAGTAATTAATCGGACGTAACTCGCATTAATGGTTTTGATAGCAAGAAGAGGAAAAGAGGAAGCAAAATAAAGGCAGGCTTGTTTGTCTGTTTATCATTAATCCTGCCAATTATTCCTGGATTTAGTCTCTGCAATGTGAGTCAGTTTAAAAAGAAATTAATATTTAATAAAAGTACGATTCATCCAGGAATTTCTTTACATAATACAAAGACTGGAGTGCAGCTCAGACATGGCTAAGCCAGGCAAGCTAATAAAACAGCATTATCAGGGTGGAGCCAAGAATGGCCAAAAGTTCACTTCTAATGCCAGGCTTTGGACCTTTCTGCAGTTACGTGTCTTCATTTGTGTGTGTGTGTGTACGTGTATGAGCGATAAATGCCTGAACTGTACAATAGGCCATAAAAACATTTGATGTCCTCGTGTGCTCGACCCTTTTCATGGAAACCCAGCAGGGCATGTTCGTGAACCAAAGGATCAGTCGAGTCACCTGAGCTCACGTCTCCCTCGCACAGGACGGCGTGAACTGAAGTGGCATGAATGAGTTACTTGGCCAAGGACAAGAGGGCTGAGCGCCGAGGAGTGTGGACTATGGAGGGCTATAAAAACCTCCCGGCCCTGTGCTGCCCCAACATTTCTTAACGATTGGCAGGTAAATGGAGATTGATAAAGCAAGCAGTTTAGATTATGATGAATGCGGGTGTGTTGAAGGGTGGAGCTGAGCTGGTGGAGTAAGGATGCTGTCAGCATGCGCAGGGATCTCCAGCGTCTGATTTCACAGAGTAACAGTCTCATCTCTCCCTGCCACGTCATTTTTTTGTACTCCTCTCTTGTTGAAAGCTTCTCGGGATATCAACCCACCCCGCCGTCTCCCCTCTCTTCTCCCGTTGCCGTGGAAACACGTGAATGAGTGACTCATCCCCTGCCCTTCTATTCCTCCTGGCAAGGTCAGCATGAGGACCGCACACTCTGGCAGGACAACCTGTGCCATATTTTACCCCAAAGTTTTTATAGATCAGTTTGTCATGTGATGATGATAATGCATCGAGAGACCCCTGTTGCTGTTAGACAAATGAGGGATGGCTTTCACCGCTCGCGTTAACTGAGTCCATCTAATCCACGAGGATAGTGACAGTGCTAGTAGGCTGATTGTGGTCATTTGAATTGAAATGAAAAGCAATTTCTGGTTATTTGGTAACTATTTTGATTGAAAATCAATCAGTCAACATTTAAAACAATGCTAATCAATCACACACCTGATCCTCATCATCATTGCTTCTATCTCTGACCTCGGAAAGCTTCTTCCAAGAGAAGTTTGCATGTTATGTTACGCTGCAGTACATATAGCTTATTTTACAATTTGCCCCGTGTAATATAAAACAGCACTTTGAACGATTCGAAGACTTAAGCCTTTGTCATCATTTCCTTACTCCTCACTCCTTGCAGTTTAGGGGACTGCTGGAGTACTCAATACTTTATTAAACACTCTAAGCATGAATAGTGGGCATTATCACTACAGGAGTCTTAGTCATGGAGTGAAATTTCTGAAAATCCATAATGAAAATATCAAAATGTTACTGATTTGATCTTAAACTTTACAGTCTTGTGGGTCTTTGCACTCAACACGATACTCAAATACATAGCAAAGCAGCTTTCTATTAGTACTTTTCCTCAAAAGTGTCACGGTGCAGTATTCAGCTGTAATTACAAAGAATGGTGGATTCCCGTGCAAAGGTTCCTGCATTTTACAGGAGTAAGGAGTCAAATAACTGAACTAAAAGTTAAAGTGGCTGGAGAAATGTCTTTAACCCTTTATCTGATGAACCATATATGGTAAGTGGATGATCCAGTATCACTGTAGGGTTGAAATTTTGAGCTTGTATTTTGGTGTGTGTGTGTGCATTATAATGGGCTAAAGGTGCATTTTCCAGTCAATCCTAACTAAATTACAGCTGCAGGCTCAGATCAGTCACATGAGCCTAAAAACTGCATGCACCAATCCTCAGAGATGAGTTAAAGGGACAACATCCTGATTGCTGCAGAAAATTGACTACAGAAAAATGATGATAGCTTCAGTGATTAACGACTGCAGGGGCAAAGGGCAGGAGACTGTTACAGGGCAGACTCAATTACAATATAAGTTTAGTTTGTGGTGTCTACCTGTGTTCAGCTGTTTCCAGCTGTCATGTGAGGTTGCTCTGTAGAGAGTGTGTTTGCCTGTTTTAATCATTTTAAGCATGATGGAGACTTAACGCCCTTTTTGATTAACTTCAATATGTGTTGGCAACATTTCTGCCTTGCTTTTAGAGTCACACAAATGATCATCATTATCATAAACTTGTAAACTACATTCATCAAATCTGGAATTTGATCCCAGTGCAGCTTTTTTTTACCCTGCTCATAACTGAAGAGCAGGTGGCTGTATACTCTGATTTTCTCTGCAGTGCTTAGTCCCGTCCCTGTTTGTCATATTCTCATTTTTACACACTTTTCATACAGTCTCAGACCCTCAGACATTCAACATAAAGATTCGTCGCTGTGCTGTCAGACAACAGCCTGCACCACATGTCATTCCCACGCAACAGCAGTGACACTCACCAATAATAATACCGCAGGCGCTCACCAGCCCGATCTCCTTCTTGAGCGCAACACCTCCTCCTGACTCCTTCACAGCGGCACCATCCTTGGCAGATCCCGCCGTGCTGCTGCGTTGTCTTGGGCCGTCCGTCATCTTATTAGATGGACGATTTTATTTCGTTTTAAATGTCTTTTTTATGCACTTGGTGTTGCCCGTGCGCTTGGAGTGCTTGAGCGCAAGCGTCTTCCTTGTGCGTCTTTCTTGTGCGTACAGGAAACGTGCCCCGCTTATCTGATAAAGGACGTTTATCGTTGCTGCTTTCAGCAACTTGATTAATTTGTCAGATTAAGAAAAAAAATCTCTATATTAAAAAGCATAAGGTCAGCAAAAATGTGAAGTGCTTTTTGGAAACCGTGTGCAAAAAGAAATAAAAAAGCGCAGCTTCCTGACAGCTAAGTTTCTTCAAGATTTCCGCGCAGCTGACAAACCAAACAAAGTGATCTCGCGCAGTAGAGCCTGACACAAGCAGCGCGTGATGATAAGTCCGTTTATCGAGAAAAAAACGCTTATTCCAGTGTCAGGTAGGTAATAAATACAGTGACACGGTCCTTGTGTCAAACAAAGAGACACTTCGAAACAAAACAAGAAAGAGCTCTCTCAGTCTTTCCTTGTTCCAGGTGTGAGCCGGAGAGACAAAAACATCCTCTCAGAGAGCTGCTCCAGCAGTGCAGGAAACACTCAGAAGTAGCTCAGCTTTGCCGTAAACACCGACTTGTGAAAACCTTGAACAGAACACTGAATTTGAGTAGATACACGTTCTTCATAGCACCGCCCCACTCCCAGCCCCCTGTCTACTTCGAGTCTGTGTTTTTCTTCTCACGACCATGAGCTCGTGCTGCGTTACTCATTCCTCCTTCAATAAACAACTAAAACCGCTTTTTGATTAAGAGAAAAGAAAAGATATATATGTAGATTCAGTCTTCATTGCTTCTGCTCCCTTTGCCCCCCTTCCTCTATGGGGCGCCGTTTGTAAACTGAAACATGCCGAAATTAACAGCAACATTTTTCCACATTTAGCTCTAAATCTTACAAAAACATGTTTTTTCGAGTCATTTTTTACAACATTTAGTATAATATTTGTAACTTTTCATATTTAAAACAGGATTTTAAATGTTAAATCTAAATGCTAAATGTTAAATGTAAATATTATATTTAAATGTAAATGTTAAATGTTAATATTATATTTAAATGTAAATGTTAAATGTTAAATCTAAATATTATATATAAATCTAAATGTTAAATGTTAAATCTAAATGTTATATATAAATCTAAATGTTAAATGTTAAATCTAAATGTTATATATAAATCTAAATGTTAAATGTTAAATCTAAATGTTATATATAAATCTAAATGTTAAATGTTAAATCTAAATATTATATATAAATCTAAATGTTAAATGTTAAATCTAAATGTTATATATAAATCTAAATGTTAAATGTTAAATCTAAATGTTATATATAAATCTAAATGTTAAATGTTAAATCTAAATGTTATATATAAATCTAAATGTTACGGGAAACTAAATATTTAGCTAATATGCAAATTTATTGTACGGGTCAACGGAAATACCAAAATAAAAGCTTCAAGAAAACCTCCCGCGCTAAAGTGTGCCGGTCGCGGTCAGGTTCTGTGTTTGCGCTCCTCTTACGGTCACTTTTGACTGCCATGAGCTGCTTCGACTATTCCCTACCAGCATGTCCAGCGATTTAGCTGAAAACATTGGAAGAGCCGTTTTGTCGGCCATCCAACGATTCAGCGGTAATGCACCCTCGACCTCACAAACGCCGCAGCACTTGGTAAGTTTATTGTATAGCATTTTGGACGGGTTGATAGCAGTGTTAGCAAAACTAGCAAAGCTAAATTACTTAGCTAGTCCTCAATTATTTCATTTGGTAGGCAGCAGACAGAGATCGAACATCATACAACTCTATTTATTTATTTGGTAGGTAGGTAACAGTCGTTCTTGATGTAAATGTTTCCTTAGGACTCCAGCAATGCACCTGGACCAAGTAGACCTGCCGTCTCCACTGGGATACCATACTGCTCGGTAGGCCTTCTTACACATATCATTTAGCTGACTAATTTTTGTTTTTTCTTTGGTGTAATATGTCACCTTAAATTAAATCCTGTCAAAGTAATGATTCTGATTCTACATACATTTCATCTTCTTAGGGGTCCATCACTAGCAGTGTCACATCACCACCAACAACATTCACAAGTTTTACGTCATATTTTATTACTGTTTTTGCTCTGAAGTGTCTTTTGATTGCTCACTTTCATATTTTAAAACTATTGATAAAATATTACTCTAGCTAATCTGTCACAGTACAATTGCCTCAAATTACCCATCTTTTGTTATAGAATTGTGCTCATTGAGATTTTCTGTGCCGTGTTCTAGGATGGTTACCAAGGAAGGCTTCAGATTTCCAAAGAGGAATTGGAAAATGTTCTTTCCCTGAAAACATCTTTTACTGAAGCTGCATCTATCCTTTCCATCTCCAGGCCCACTCTGTATAAGTTACTGCAAGACTATAATATCTCAGAGTCAAAATTCAATGTAATCAGTGACCATGAGTTAGATCAGATAGTGTCCCAAATAAAAACTGAACATCCAAATGTTGGAGAAGTGATGCTGATGGGTCATCTGCGTTCCAAAAACATAGTGGTTCAAAGATGGCGCGTAAGAAAGTCACTGCGGAGGGTGGACTCGGCTGGTGTTCTATCCAGGAGAAGAACTGCAGTTGCTCGGCGAGTATATTCTGTGCCTCATCCAAATTTCATATGGCACATAGATGGAAATCACAAACTGATTCATTGGAAGTTTGTTGTTCATGGTGCAATAGATGGATACAGCAGGATGTTGATGTTTCTTCAGTGCTCCAGCAATAATCGAGCTGAGACTGTGAAAGCCCTCTTTACTGCAGCTGTTGGACAATTTGGCAGACCCCTGCATATCAGGACTGATCACGGAGGAGAGAATGCTCAGATTTGGGAGGACATGCGAGCAAGCAGGGGTGAAAGCTCTGTCTTAATGGGAAGTTCTGTGCACAACCAGAGGATTGAGCGTTTCAACCGAGACTTAAACAACAACTGTAGCCGCATTTATGCACCTATATTTTATGAATTGGAATCACTTGGTATCCTAGACTTAGAAAATGCAACAGACCTATTTTGCCTTCATTATGTGTTTCTACCACGAATCAACCGCACTTTGAAGGAATTCAAAGCTGGATATAACAATCACTCTGTTTCCACTGAAGGTAATAGAACTCCCATCCAGCTTTTTGCCTGCAGAACTCATGTGTCTCATCGTCACAACCCAGAACTTTCTACAGCAGAGGTCTCCATACCCTCCTTGTCAAACTCTGAAAGTCGGTTTGTCCCATTAAATGACAGCGATTTACAAGAGCTATATACAAGCATTCACCCTTTTGAAGAAGACAACAATAATGGTAAAACATTGTTTCAACGAACACAGCAGTATATTTTTAACAAACTTGTAAATGTGTGACCTCAACCACAGGATACCAGTGATGTTCTAAAGAGTGATGACACTTAATATTCTTAAATGCTGTACAGCAAATGCAGTTTTTGTACTACTGCAGAAGCCCCTCCCCTCTAGCAGTGATGCCTCCTGCCACATAAGGACTCAGAGTTAATGACTGACAGTGACTCATAGGCTATTCAGAAGGCTACAACCACTTTTAGTTTATGGGTAAAACCAGTTATTCAGATTGAAGTAAAGATCAAATTCACACTGTAATACAGTATAACAGTGAAAATTATCAACACGGAACAGTCAGTCTTTAAATCAATTCAAAGATTATCTACAGTATTGTTTTAATCATTGTAAAGTTGCAATAGTCTTAATAAATGTTGCTGTTAGATGTCTAAGTAATCCTGGCTTGTTCTACAAAGCATGTTTAGTATACTCTGTGCATAAACTGTTTTGAAGTCTCCTTGTTTAAAAAAAGAAAAAGCTTAATAAAATTATTGTATTACACCAGTGACTTTATTGATTTGTCGTTGAAAATACAGAGTTAGCATTTTTATAAATCTATTGAAGCTTTGAAAATTATTACATTTCAACATTAAATGCAGTCAGAATTTATTTCAACTATCTTGTATGAAGCAAAGTTACTTGAAACTACAATTAATGAACAGGATTAGAGTTAACAAACCCACCATTTTAATTTCACTTTTTTTGGAACATGTTTAGATGGTGCTGAATAAAGCTCCATTCATGAGTGCTACTAAGAAGCAGTAATGAAAAGCATCATCATCAGCCATTGTTGTTTCATTCACAAAAAGCTGAAGCTCATTTGCACATGTGTGTGCAATCGGGAGATGTTTGCTTTCATCGTGAATGAATGTTATTTTAGGAGCTGGTTGAAAACCTATGGCTGGAACCTTGCTGCTCCCGGTGGCAAAAGCCAAGATGTGACCAGGCCTCAAAGCCTTCACAAATGCCTCTTCATCCTTGGTAAGAGTCCTTTCTCCAAGTGAGTCTCTCAGCTCTTCATCTAAAAACAAAGAAAAACCACCGTTAACCTGGGGACACTAAAATAGTTAAAGCTTGAGCTAACAACTAAATGATGGCTAATGTTTTTATAAAAAATACAGAGGTTCTGTCTTTGCCTTGCTTGTCAGTTGTAAGCTATCATACATCTTTATTCCTGTTTTGTGTGCGCGCATGTGACATAAAAAGACAAAGTTTTACTTTAGTGTCCCGAATTGTTTCATGGCCAGACTACATTATGTGAATTTCTGCTTACTTTCGACACACTGGAGAAATTCCCGAAATTTGACCACCATCAGCTCCTCTCTAACTCTTCTGTTGCTCCCAAGGACAGAATAGCTTGGCCTGAGAACCCCAGCAATTAAACTGGCTGTCAGATCTTTGTCCTCCCCCGATAGGTCAAGCAGAACACGCAAACTGGGGTTCTCTCTCAGGAGTGATAAAATCTAGACAGAAAAGTTTAAATAATGGTTAAATTCCAGTTTTAAATATAAAAAGTAGCTCACTCTAAATGATTATAAAATAATGACCAATTGATACAGAAAAAATATAACTCTCACTCCATAGTAGGACAAGCCATCAGTTAGTTGATCGAAACAGCTTTGCCGTTGCAGAACTGCAAGGTATAGAGCTGCATTTTTCACAAACAGATCTTTATTGGCCATGGTGACTGTGAGTGGAAGACCTTCAACTTGATATCGCCATGAGTCGCAGCAGCTGACTGCTTCCTCCAAATCATGTTGAGTTGTTGCATTTACAACCTAAATATTTAAGAAAAACACTTTAAATGTTTGTTTTTTACCAGTGTACACAAATACTGCAGATGGTTCATTTTAATTGGACTCGAAACGTTTTTGTTTTGGTTTATTTGGCTGTATTTCACCAATATTTTTTTTTTTTAACAAAAAGGAAACAAATTGAAAATATAATACATGGAATTGCCTCTAATAACCAAAAGTGTATTTATTATATATTATAAAAGAAGACCAGAAGACTTGTGAATATAGGAAATATTACAATATTCTTGTTATAATATTGCAATTCACCTTTTTCAGATTCTCTCTTAACTCAGGGTCACCTATATCATCCGGTGTTAGGTGTACTTGAAGAATGTCTCCTGACACAATGTAGTCTACTACATGTGGAGAGAGAAAGGCAGGTGCTTCTCCACCTTGCACTATTATCGTGGACAACATCCTGCCAATGGTTCGATATACTCCATTTTGCAAGTGTAGGATGTTAAATTTCAGTGTGCATCCATTTGGTGTAGCTGAAAAATAACACACAAAAAAGTATATTCTGTACAGACCCCAAACTGATATCTTGAGATTGACAGACAAAAATGTATTACTTTTTTTTTTTTTTTACTGTTTCAGACACACAGAACATAACAGATTTATTATCTGTAGTCATTTATTAACTTGTTAATGTTCTGTCAAACAATGTTCAGATCAGGTGGTTGTTGCGTTTGTAACATTATAAAAACGAGTGTCGTCAACAAGCCTTTAGGCCTTGAGTAAGTAAGTAAGTTAGTTAGTTTGACTGTGAAATCCTATTACCTTCAAAAGCACCACTGTCCTGAAAGATGGCCTTCACCAGTAAACGGAAAAACTCCCGCCTTGGCCCCCCAAGGTCAGCAGCATCTTCCTCTGTATCATGTTCATCGCTTGCAAATGTGACATAAAGCATCTCACAGCTTTCTGCAAACTTGGGTCTCTTGAACTGACGCAAAGCAGTCGACCACACATTGGCTCGACTGATATGGAGTTGTCTTGTTCCTGGTGTAATGACTTTCTCACTATGAGCTCTAAGAAGACCTTCAATTTCTTCTTTGCTGAGCTTCTTAAAAGACCTATATAAAAAAGGGACAATGACAAACAGATCTTGGGGAAAAATGGAAATTTGCTGTACATTTGACTCAAGTGCACAGAGTTACAACATATAATTATGTTGTGATAGTCCATATTAAATTAGTCAGAAATGAGCAATTACCTTTGTAATTGTGTAACTGCAAAAAAATGATGCAAGTAAAGATGCAAATAAAATATTCAATTATCAAAGGTTACTTTCAAATCTTACCTTGAAATATGAACTTCACTCTGTCTATCAGACTCTTCTAGGAGGCTACGCTGAATTGCCTCTTCAAGAGCTTCATCTTCCTCCAGAAAAATAGGGCTAAGTAGATAAGAGATATTAGAAATCATAAAACATGTCAGCCTTGAAGAATTTCTCACACTACATCATTAAAAAAAAAAAAAAAATTAAATGTAAATCCTAAAGTTGCAGTCATTCAGCAAAAAAAACCCAAACATGCAAATTGGAAACTTGCATCAAAACAATATCCTAAACAACATCTAAAATGAAGGATTTCTTTAACCCCTAGACAACAGCTTACACAAATTCTGCCACATTATATGGAAACATCTGCTGTCCCTCTGCCTGTCCCTCATTTTCACTCTCTTGAATGCAGCTCTCTGTTTCCTGATGCTTGGCCTCACTTTCACCTGGTGTTGTAGACAACGCATGATGCACTGAACAAAGGAAAGAAGGTCAGCATGACTTGCTTCATAATGTTAACAGCCTTTATATATCCTTATATTAGTTTAAGTGAAAGTTGGGCACATATTCCTCCTTGGCTGTAATCACCTGTGATAATTCGTAAACATTAAAATGGTAAATGGCCTGTATTTGTATAGCACTTTTACTAGTCCCCCCTAAGGACCCCAAAGCGCTTTACACACCCAGTCATCCACCCATTCACACACTGGTGAAGGCAAGCTACAGTTGTAGCCACAGCTGCCCTGGGGCAGACTGACAGAGGCGAGGCTGCCATATCGCGCCATCGGCCCTTCTGGCCAACACCAGTAGGCGGTAGGTGAAGTGTCTTGCCCAAGGACACAACGACCGAGACTGTCCGAGCCGGGGCTCGAACCGGCAACCTTCCGATTACAAGGCAAACTCCCAACTCTTGAGCCACGATCGCCCCAATCGGACAAATTAACGATGCTCTCATCAAACAAACCCCCCAGGAATTATTACGCACTGCAGTAACAAAATCTAACTGGTCATCGAGCTTAGAACCTCACTAGGTTTTCATTCACGTCACATACCTCGTCTTCTCCGGCAGACTGGACTTTCAAAGTCACTATCAGACAGCTCTTCTGGTTCCTCCTGAGGGAAAAGAAAGCATGTTCTACATAAAATCAAATACAGTTGCACCAAATCACTGGTAACAGAGGCACATGGCTGCACTAAAAACTGTTTACACCTGCTGAAACTGCAATATTAATTAATACAATTAATAAAATTATGTTAAGGGAACAGACTCACTTTTTAGACAATAAATATTTCTGCACTGCAATATAAAATGTTTACCTGTGCAGGTTTTTGTATCCCTGCCATTATATAGAGGCAGGTGGTGGAACAAATCGAGCCAACTTCTTGGCCACCCCAAAGAAAACTGCTAGAAACATTTGGTTTCATTAGTCGTTTACATCCTCTAATTGTACTCAAATACTCAAAAGGGAATGTCTGGCCAGTTGACAGTGCAAATGTTCTTCTGAAGATTGCTGCTATTTCTTCTCTAAGTTGTGCTTCAGACCAGTCAGATGTAAAGGAGATCTTCCCAATAAGGCCATCTTGTGCTAGTTTTGCTCGTGAATCTCCTCTCGGTATGAGAAACGTTGATGCTGAAGACAAGGGCAAGCACACAACATCTTTTGTATAGTGTTTGCAGGTCTTGTTTTTTCTCACAAAATGTGAGCGCGTAGCATGAGCTTGAGGAACTGATGGAAGAGGAACCCGAAATGAATTCAAACACAGATAGACACCTATGCATTACAATACATCCGTAAGGTTTCTGTTATCTGTTCATTAAAAACAAACAAACAAACTGTAGACTCAGACCATCTTACTATTGTCTACCCATTACACAGAAAACTGAACCTTTTGTATCTTGTAGATTAGCATTTGGTGATTGTTGGTCAAGTTGGTGATTCAGTTCCCAGGTGCTCTAATCTAGAGCTCCCAATGAGTTTATCCGACTATGACTGTGTGCGAATGTTGGACAGAAAAAGTGCTTGTATTAATCTGTGCATGTGAATGGGTAAATGAGATCTGTTGTATAAAGTGCTTTGAGCACTCAATTAGAGTAGCAAAGGCCTGCAATTAGGTCAGTGTGTATTTGGACCCTAACAAGTTTTATTTTGTTGCCCGTTTACTGAAACATATTCCAATCAAAATTATATCATGGACATGATGTGCAGACTAAGCTTTAATTTAGGGTATCCATATTAAAATGATGATGTCATTACCAATTAAGCAGATAAAAGGCCTGGAATTGATTTGAGACGTAGTGTTTGCATTTTGAAAATTTTACTGTGAACAGACAACATGCGGTCAAAGAGAACATAACAGAAAAAAGAAAATTAAGAAATTAATACAGCCACTACAGTGACCATCAAAACGATGAAAAATATTGACGTAAAATTTATTTTGCGACACCACAGAACAAATGATAGCGTATAATATGAAATGATAGATGTTTTCATATCGTCATATCGAACAGCCCTAATACAGAGGGTTCACTGCAAGGTGCAAGCCACTCATAAGCCTCAAGAATAGAAAGGCTAGAATGGACTTAACAAAAAAAAAAAAAAAAAAAAAAAAAAAAAATCATCTAGTAAAAGCCAGCTAAATTTTGGAAAAACATTCTTTGGACAGATAAAACCAAGATCAACCTCTACCAGAATGATGGCAAGAAAAAGGTATGGAGAAGGGTGGAACGACTCATGATCCAAAGCATACCACATCATCTGTAAAACATGGCAGAGGCAGTGTGATGGTTTGGGCGTGCATGGCTGCCAGTGGCACTGGTAGTGTTTACTGAATATGTGACACAGGACTGAAGCAGCTGAATGTGTTCAGAGACATACTTGTCTGCTTAAGTCCAGCTAAAAGTAGTCACATTGATTGGGCAGCATTTAATAATAAAGATGGAAGATGACCCAAAAACATACAGTCCAAGCACCCCATGACTTTAATAAAGTAAAGAAATAGAATATTCTTGAATGGCCAAGTCAGTCACTGGATTTTAACCCAATTGAGCATACATTTCAGTTGTTGAAGACTAAATTTAGGACAGAAAGGCCCACAAACAAACAGCAACTGAAAGCCAATGCAGTAAAGGCCTGGCAGAGCCTTAGTAAGGAGGAATGCCAGCATCTGGTGGTGTCCATGACTTCAAGACTTCAGGCTGTCATTGCCAACAAAGGGTTTTGAATAAAGTAATAGAAATTATCATTTTATTTTCAGTTATTTAATTTGTCTAATTACTTTAGAGCCTCTGAAATGATAGGATTGTTTTTACAAATTAATTTTTCCCTCTCACATTTTTATGCATTCATTTAGTCCAACCCACTGAATTAAAACTTAAAGTCTGCACTTCAACTGCATTGGAGTAGTTTCATTTTTAATTCATTCTGGTAATTTACAGAAGCAACATTAGAAAATGTGTCTGTATCCAACTACTTATGAACCTGACTGTATATCAAAACCAGTCAGCTAAGATAAGATAACATACCTTTATTAGTCCCACAAGGGGAAATTTCATGATAAATGAATTAAATGATATGTGTAAGAAGGCCTACCGAGCAGTATGGTATCCCAGTGGAGACGGCAGGTCTACTTGGTCCAGGTGCATTGCTGGATTCCTAAGGAAACATTTACATCAAGAACGACTGTTACCTACCTACCAAATAAATAAATAGAGTTGTATGATGTTCGATCTCTGTCTGCTGCCTACCAAATGAAATAATTGAGGACTAGCTAAGTAATTTAGCTTTGCTAGTTTTGCTAACACTGCTATCAACCCGTCCAAAATGCTATACAATAAACTTACCAAGTGCTGCGGCGTTTGTGAGGTCGAGGGTGCATTACCGCTGAATCGTTGGATGGCCGACAAAACGGCTCTTCCAATGTTTTCAGCTAAATCGCTGGACATGCTGGTAGGGAATAGTCGAAGCAGCTCATGGCAGTCAAAAGTGACCGTAAGAGGAGCGCAAACACAGAACCTGACCGCGACCGGCACACTTTAGCGCGGGAGGTTTTCTTGAAGCTTTTATTTTGGTATTTCCGTTGACCCGTACAATAAATTTGCATATTAGCTAAATATTTAGTTTCCCGTAACATTTAGATTTAACATTTAACATTTAGATTTATATATAACATTTAGATTTAACATTTAACATTTAGATTTATATATAACATTTAGATTTAACATTTAACATTTAGATTTATATATAACATTTAGATTTAACATTTAACATTTAGATTTATATATAACATTTAGATTTAACATTTAACATTTAGATTTATATATAACATTTAGATTTAACATTTAACATTTAGATTTATATATAATATTTACATTTAACATTTAACATTTACATTTAAATATAATATTTACATTTAACATTTAACATTTACATTTAAATATAATATTTACATTTAACATTTAGCATTTAGATTTAACATTTAACATTTAGATTTAACATTTAGCATTTAGATTTAACATTTAAAATCCTGTTTTAAATATGAAAAGTTACAAATATTTTACTAAATGTTGTAAAAAATGACTCGAAAAAACATGTTTTTGTAAGATTTAGAGCTAAATGTGGAAAAATGTTGCTGTTAATTTCGGCATGTTTCAGTTTACAAACGGCGCCCCATATTCCTCTGTCATACTCTCTCGCTTATTATTCAAGATGCGGTCTAAATTTAGCTCTTTCACCGAGACGTCACACCTCACGCTGCACGCCACAGCACTGCCGGTGTGTTTTCATCCGTGGGGTCTGTGCAGCTTTACATGGTCACAGACCCCTTTCCCTAAATCGGGGGTGTAACATTTATTTTGATTCTGTGGAGAGAAATTAGTCTGATGATTTACATGCGTGAACCAAAATGTACAAGTGTTCACAGGGATTTGTGTGTAAATCTGTGTTTGTGTGTGTGTGTCTGCTAGTGTGTTCCAATCCACATACACACATATATTTTACAAATAGATCCAGACCTGAACAAACATATTTTCTTTATTTCTACCTCACCACATATATGGTGTTTTTCCGGGCCAAAGAGTTTCCTGTGTGTGCAGATGTCTAAGAATGTTTGTGACATTTTTTCACTCGCCTATAAATCATCAAATATGCCTAAAATGATCACCTGATATGGACGAATCACGTTGCACGTGCACGCCATGCTTGCAGTTTTTACGGTGTCAGTTTCACATGTCAACAAATGTAAATGCGTTTAAGTACAACCGGAAAACTGGCATATCTGACTTCCCGTGTCACTGCCAAAAAACAAACTCTTTTTTTCTTCTAAATAAAGTGGATAACTCGTCATTCCACGATTAAAAACTGATATTATTTTTTTTATCATATGTCCCAGTTTTCTTAAACATGTGGCTCCGTGAAGCTGACACCAAATCGTCCGAAATCCTGGAGTGCACGTGCACGGTGATGGTGTGAAGCGTGGCACAAACACTCTTGGATATGTGTACACTACTCTGTGTACGTGAAAAACATGTGACACTGAAATTAAAAATGCTTGTGATCACTGCTTGTTCCGGTTTGGATGTAAAATGGTTTTGTGCCTGTTCACATTTGTACTGCAAACCCACATCTGGAAAGACTTAGAATTACACACATTTATACATTTTAGTTTACAGCTGTGGATCACATCATCCGCATGTATCAACCTTCTGAGAATATTTTCTCTCCATAAACCCTGAGCTGCCCCCAGTGAGTGTGTAGGTGAACATTACACAAGGCGCTTATAGGCACCGCATAAAAGGTAGAACTCTATCAGGAGCAGTTGGCGAGTGTTTGCAGACGTATCAGGAACTTCCGTGCAAACTCGCTGCCAGCATCCCGAGCTCACAGTGATTGGAAGGAGGTTTTTGATCCTGCACCACACATCTCCTTGCAGCCTCCAGCAATCACTCACAAACCAGCTGAGGTTGCCGGGGGAAACCAACCAGCCTTTAAGCCTTTATGGCTGAGGGCTAAAGAGCGAAATACACTGGTTACACAGCAACATTGTAAACATCCTGCATGCGATGTTGTTGCTTCAGAATCTTTGGGCTGCATGTTTTTTTAAATAAATCTATATTTAGAATTCACATAATGATGGTTGCTCTTGGAAAATCAGTTATAATGATAAAAAAATGTGTTTTTAAAAACAATTTGGCGCCTTCAGAGAGAAGGGTCAGAGAATACGAAGAGAAAAAAACAATTTGTGTGCACTACTCGAAATTACACTCTCTCTTTCTTTCTCTGTAAAAACTTGCATTGTTACCTCTTATTGTAGTGTGTCCAACCACCAGTATTTGTAGGTGCTCAGCTAAAATAGAAAAGATCTCTATATAAATATATCTTAATCCTTCTTGAGCTCACACCTAACTGAATATTGTGCAGAACACGAGCATTTCTCTTTAAAAGCCAAAGCACTGCCGCTTCTTCCAGATTTTCCCCTCACTGTCTCAATAACTGGTGGGAATTTCTCATTTTTCCTTTCTCCCTGAAGAGATAAGAGGACAGCTGGAGTAAGCAGTCCCTGGCGGTGTAGGAGACACAAGGACACTCATTCAGTGCAGGAGCTAGCTGGCAGGATGAGAAGCCCTGAGCCAAAGTGCTTCACAACACATTTACTGTCAAACATCTTTCCCTTTATTCGCATTTCCTCTGATTTTATAGGAAAGCTTCACCTGAGAGACCCCCAGCAGCACTTCCTGAACAACTGTTGACTCATGATAGCGGAATAGACGACAGGCGTTACATATCTTGAGTTATTGAATCTACAAATCTGTGCGAGGCCTTGCTTTTCTGTGCCGAGTGAACAAAACAACAAGGTCACCCGAATCGCTGCAGACTGGATTGAAATGACCCAGATTTTTGTCATCGCAGACAAAAAAGTTCATACTGCAAATCCACCTTTAGTCACGAACACATTCATCACGTGTTTCATCATTAGGAAAGTAAAAATAAGTGGACCAGTTTGTTGTAGTAACTGAGCACTGAGCAGGTTTTAGTGGGTCAGCAAGTACAGAAACTAGACCTCCCTTTAGCTATAGAGTCGTGCCTGAAAAGAAATTAAAACATTAATAGTCCAACTTTTACTTTTTTCCTCCTTTCATGACTCAGAAAATTATGCACATTAAACAGAGTACATATATATGTAATACACAGCGTGTTGGAGGTGTTCTCTCTCTGAGATTCAGAAGCACAAGAAGCCAATAACCAATAAATGAATTCAGCATTATCACTTGATTACGTTCGTGTATTGACCGCCTTTCATTTAAATGTATCAGACAGAACAAAAGTTAATCTAATTAAAGTTCCTTTAAAGAAATCGACCTCCTTAATTTAATTTTGAATTAATGATTAGTTTAAAGATGTAATGTGTGGCTATAATGAAGACTGAAGCTCAGCCTCAAACACCCTTGTGTGTCTGGGTTTTGGTCGACACTTTAGAGGTTTAATTACGGGTTTAACTAAATCAGGTACTCTGTGTTTTTGTACCTGATGAAGGTCGGTTGGACTGAAACGTTGTGATTTGATAAAATGAGACAGTGTGCAAAGGTTCTTATTTATAATTTCTTTTTCCAGAGGAGGTTTAGTTACTCAAAGTAAAATGCTCTGGGTCTGTTTTTCCTCTGTCACCATCATCAGCTAACCAGCCGAAAGCTGCCAAACACTCTGATCCACATAAACAACAAATTAAATATCACACAATGAAGTCAAGTTACAAAAATCTCAAGTGTTTTATATTTAAATATATTCTAATATAAATAAACACAGGCAGGGGAATTAGATTGCTCTCTTTCTTCATTATGTGTAAAAACCCTTGCGATTATAGGCTGATCAAGCTACCTTTGTGATCAAACACTGGCCCCTTTGCTTCTGATAGTGTTGACTGTGCTGGGCTGCAGATACAGAGGACACCTGATCCTTGATCGTCTTCCTCGCTCGCTGATTGAAACAAAGCAGCCTTCTGTAGGCATTGTTTGGCTGATTAGATTGGACTGTTTCTAATTACGTCACTCTAATTGTAGCAGGATAAAGAGCTGTGATAAAACACTTACCAGAAAATAGGTTTGAGAACTGACCAACACTGCTTCTCTAAAGAAAAGATATAACTAGGTCAGTCATTTAATCTGTTTAATTAAAAGGCCATAGCTGCTTAACTGGTCATCTAATCAATAACATTTCTACCTAACAATGCTTGCAAAATCCCATACAGTGCTCACTCTGATGCCAGCGATCCTTTTGGTTTCCTCTTTTTCAAATTCAAATTCAAATTTTATTTGTCACGTACACAGTCATACACAGTACGATATGTAGTGAAATGCTTGGACAACTGCTCGTGACCTAAAGAAAACAAAAAAGGAAAAGGCTATGAATAAGATAGGAAATAAATATGAAAAATTAAAAAGGGTAAATTTTAAATTTTAAATTTTAAAACAGGCAAAGGAAATGTTATCTAATGCAGGGTCAGTATTCGGTAAACACTCCTTTGCTTTTACTCATCACGTGCCCTGCAAACAGCTTAAAGGAGGGGGTCAGTATTTGCAGAGGTCACAGGCATTTCAACAATAAATGGCTTGTTTTTGTTAAATTTGTGTGTGCACATGTGTGTGTTTGTCCAGCATTTGTGCAAAGAGATAAGGCTCAGAGAGTTCCTGATAAAACCCTGGACACGAGCACCGAGACAGCAGTGCAGGAAAAGAAGCGTGGAAGTTGAAAGAGGCTTAAAAAATATTTATGCATGCTGAGTCAGAAAGTGATTATGTCCCCGATTAGATGAACAGTGTGAACCAGGGATGTCAAACTCGTTTTACATAATGGGTCACATCCAGCCCATTTTGATTTTTTGTGGGATGGATCAATGAAAGTGCACTTTTTATTAGTTTACAGAAGTTTAACTGCACATTTAATCCCTGAGGTATCTTATATAAAAACAGGAAGTGCTACTTCAACAGAAAGAAATTGTCCTTGATGTCTTGATATCTGTTTCGATGGCCTTTGGGAGGCTGAAAAACCTTAAAATGCAATTAAAAGTCCAAATTTTATCTTCTCCTTCACATTTTCCAAAGTCATCCAGTGAGCTCGATTGAAGACTTTGCAGGGCCAATTCTTCCCGTTGAATCTTATGTTTGACAGCGCTGGTGTAAGGACTTTATTCGGAGTATGATACGGATACTTTTCAATGACCTTAGTCATCATTTGGCTTTTCCTTTAATCCCACCATGATACATGTTAATGTTTTTCTTAAAGGTCTCAGCAAATGTTTGATTGTGATGACTCTGATTCAGACAAATCATCACACTCATACATGCCCATGCTATTACACTGCCTTCTCCATGTCTGACAGATGATGATTTTCTCTTCCCATCATTCTTTTAAAAGATAATCTTGGTTTCAATTGTCGGAAGATTTTTTTTCTCAGAACTGTGCAGACTCTTTAAAATGTTTCCTGACAAAGTCTAGTCAGGCCTTCTTGTTCTTGAGTGTAAGCAGTGGTTTGAACCTTGTTTTACACTCATGGACGCATCTCTCAGGAGTGTTCTAGAATAGAATAGAATAGAATTCAACTTTATTGTCATTGCACATGCACAGGTACAGGGCAACGAAATGCAGTTTGCATCCATCCAGAAGTGCTTTAGTGAGATAGATATATTACAATACATATTAGCGATAATAATTCTGGACTTGGTTTGATGTTGTAACAGAGAGTTTCTTATCCTTATCATATTCTATGCACTCGCTCAGGCTTTTTTAATATACTGAATCTATAGTAACTAGTAAATTATCCCTTATTTATTCCATAATTTATTCCAACGTCTTCACACTCTGCACCATTGCTCAATAAATATGCTTTGTTGTTACTGTCTATGTCTCATTGTCAGTATTGTCTATTCTGTTGCGTACACTGAGAGCAAAGAAATTGGCAGAGCCCAGTTCCTTATATGTGTACACATACTTGGTCAATAAAGTTGACTGTGATTCTGAAGGGAACATGCCAAGATACTACTCGTCAGCCAGTCATCCCATAAATGTCTCATAAATTTTAGAATTAAATCTTCCACTCTGCACTTCCGTCGTGTCCTAATTGTTCGCCTTAAATCCCCTGTGGCAGTGCACAGAGGCAAAATTACAAAAACTGTGTTTTGTCCAATATATTATGGACCTAAGTGCACCAGACCTGCAGCCTCTGGCAGAATGTGACAGACGTGTTGACTCTGAGTGTTAGTTTAAGACGTTTATGATCATTGTTAAACTACCTCAAATGAAAGGTGAAAGTCTTTGCTTTGCCTCGCACTCACTGTTTAAATTCCAATCCAATATGCAGCAGACATGCATGCACTCTATAGCTATACTGAAAAACTCTGTACTGAAATCACGAATAAGTCTAAAGACCAGAGTTTATATGTCTAGAACTGAAAGTTTTGGGAGGCTGTTTTAAGGAACAAGTGCTGGAACAGACACAAAGTTAGAGGAGTGGCAGCGTGAGCTGAACTTCACTGATAAGCTCCTGCTGGGAGCTTATCAGTGTGGTAAAGCCTGCCGTGGCTCTCATATTCAGATAGTGCTGCACATATACACATACCTGTGTAGGGGGGAAATATGCACACAGGACTGTTCTTATACAGACACAATGATATGCGCTGACATATAGAAAAATATACTCTTTAGATAATTTTCAGTGCTTTTGAAAAGACCAGCTCTTCACTCTTTCTTCAGGTTTTCACTTCTTATACATTCACTCTCCTACTTAATTGCAGGGATACTGATGTAATAACCTGTAACATATGCATTCACATAAACTGCACTCACATGCACACCTGGCAGGTGGCAGATTGGGCAGTGAACAACCAAGATTCTCCAGATATGGCAGTTAATGAGTAACCCCGCTGTTCCAGGTTGTTTGCTGCTCAGTGGCTGGAAAATTGGAACAATAACATCCAAACCAGGAGGCAATGGCTGTGGAGCCAGGCATGCAGACCACAGGAGATGAAAGACCGGACAGTAAACACCAACAGTAATGGCTGCTTGACCAGAGTCATGTATGAAAGTTGTAAAAGCATCATATGACTGCGATGGGGCAATAGGATCGAACCACCGACCTTCTGATTAGTGGCTGACTACTTCCGGGCCTAAATTAGTCTGCGTTTAATATGGCTTTTGTGTTGTTAACATGTTTAATGTTTTGTATTTTCTTCTATTTAATCTCAAAAAGCTCCTAAAACAGTCAGTGATCACTGTTGACCTCCCTCGGCTTTTATTACCACTAATCATTTATTTAAGCTCAGTTTTTAAAACCTTAGGATGTAACTACAGCACAGCCCATGCAGCAGTATATGAATGACTAACCTCGTATTGTGGATGGATTATCTCAGTTGTTCTCCTGGCTGAAGTTTGGTCCTTTTACAGCATCCTGCCATGCAATTACATTTGTTCCTGACCACCGAGAACACTCACGTTAACTTTTATCGAGTGGAAAAAAAGTTAGCTTGTTTATATTATGCTAACATAGCTGTGTCGCTAGCGGTCACGTAGCACATCATTATATACCAGCTAGCCAAACTTCAGTAACCCTACAAACGTCACTGCTGTTTAGTTTTCTGTCTTCATTTATGCTGGAAGTGATAGCAGAGCTGTACGTTTTAATTTGTTTCCAAAAACCCGCAGTCAGGACATGCTATATTGTATTTAGATAGAAGCTAGCGAGCTAACTTCCTGCTAACTTCTAACTCCGTTAAATGTCATAAATTCCGTTTTAATGGATGCCTGGATGTTAAACTCAATTGTTACACCTGGTAGAGCAGAACGCTGATCATTTTATTAAAGATGAAAGACTTTAGACAGTTTTTCAACTCTCAGTAATGCCATAGTGATCGTTTGATATATGGACCTGCAGCGGAGTTTAGGCCCAGACACGGCTAGTGACGTCAGACTTAACGACCAGATAGGATTACCTCTGCTCTTTGCAACCAGGTATGAAAAATAGGCAGCCCTAGCATTTCTCATTGCATTGTCAAAAGAAACTAAAAGATCCTTGTGTCATGGTAAACTGTGTGGCAGCAAAGTTAGGACCCAAACGCAGGACTCTCAAATGGAAAACTCAACTCAAAGTGGCAGCTTTATTTGCTGGGAAAAATGCTCTAAAACAAAATACATGAATACTCAAGAAACAAACTAAAAATCTCCTGACTAGCAACTAAGGACTTGAATGGACTGGAGAACATGGAACTAATGCAAGAACACACAGCCAATGTACGACACTACAACAAACAGAGAAAAAACTGAATACACTGAACACTGGACAAGAAGCTATCAAAATAAAACAAGAAACATGAGACCTTCACAAAGATGCAGACTTGACACTGTGACATGGCGACACGGCCGACTGGGGGAACAGAGGGAACAGGAAACACGGAGACAAGAGTAAGTAAACGTGGAAGACAGGGAAGGCATAGTGACGCAAAACTAGGAACTATAAATATAACTTCAACCAAAATTAGACAAACTGGGTCAAAAACCCAGTACCGTGAGATCCGGTACCGTGAGTAAAGGAGGTGATCTGACGCTGAAGCGCACCTGGGTTGTGCAGCAGGACAATGATCCAAAACACACCAGCAAGGCCACCTCTGAATGTCTTAAGCAAAACAGAATGAAGACTTTGGAGTGGCCTATTATAAGTCCTGACCTGAATCATACTGAGATGCTGACCTTAAAGAGGCAGTTCATACTCATAAAAAACCTCCAGTGTGGCTGAATTACAACAATTCTGCAAACATGAGTGGGTCAAAAATTCTCTTTGGTGCTGTTACAGACTCATTATCAGTTGCCGCAAATGCTTGATTGTTGCTGCTAAGTTTGGCCCAACCAGGTTTAGGGGCAATCACTTTTTCCCACAGGGCCATGTAGGTTGATTTTATACAGCTGTGGTAATGGTGCTAGAAACACCTGAATTAAAAGATTAAGCGTCTGTGTGACCCAGTGCTTTTGTCCACTGAAATAGGCTAAGCCAAGCTGAATTCAAGACTCGCCTGTTTCAATATGTTTACTGATATCAGCAACGAAGCAGTAAGGCACAAGGACAAAGGTGGAAAAAAGTTTTTTTTTTACTTTAATTTTTACTTTAATTGAATTTAATTGAATCCATAAAATCCCAAATAGCATTAAGAGAATCCACTTTAGTTCATTACACTAACATTCATGTGTCTGCAGACCTTTGCACAGCTCTACCGACTGGGCATTACAGTTTACTGTTGCATCATCATATATTGATTTAATGAAGAGAGAAAATGCTGTGCTTGAATGGCCTCTTCTGCTAAATATAGCACACTTCTTGGAAGCACAAACTGTGTTGACTGCATTCTGGAAGCTGAGAGTTTTACCCTCACGTACAGAATTGATTTCTGCTTCGCAATCATGTGACAAAATTTGAGATTAAGTCAAAAGTTTTTTGGGTTTTTTTACATGATCCCAATCCTTGCTCCGGTCAGATGTAGCAGAAGCCAATTAAACGAGAGATGAAAGAGAAAAGATTACTGCCCTGCTAAATGAAAAATGACACACCACCAGATTCTTCAGGGAAGTCCTGGGAGAAAAATTACGCTGATCTTCATCTTGTTAAGCCATGAACGTGGACATGCGGCAGAGCCATTGCAGCTCATCTGGCTAATGCACTGCTGTGCTGAGCCTCCCTGCTCTTTAACAACAGCTCCACATGTGTTGCCTTTTCCCTCAGCATGCAGTACCTTATAATCTTAATGATGCAACACGAGCTGACTCGAGTCTTGTTTTTTGTGATTGTCAAATAGATGAAATCCCAACACTGTTTTTTTTAAATGTTAGTGTGAGAAAAAAATATACAACACGTTTTATTTGGTTGTTGTTTCTTCTAACCCTCGATCACATCTTTTCAGCTGCCAGCCACACACACACAACAACCACACCTCAGGTCCCAGCACATCCTTTTATAGGCGAGACATGAATAGCTGATTGAGCTCCGGTGTGTCTCAGCCTCCCCTGCCACCGCCTGAAACCCAATGCTATGGGCTCAAAATGTGGTCATAAATTCATTTTGTACTTGTAAATCGGTTTTGTACTTGTAAAAAAGATTTGTATGTGTAAAAAAAATTTGTGTGTGCGTAAAAAACATTTGTATGCGTAAAAAAAATTTGTGCGTGGACTTAGCCAAAAAAAACCCCCTGCAAGTTACAAGTACGAATTTTGACCCTATTTTTCTTCCTTTAAGCTGATTGGTCAATGTCATGTCAATCACAAATTAAACAATCCAATCAGAGAACTGATGGGTTTGGCTGTCGGAGGGGCGCTTTTTTTGAACTGCAGGTCCTTGAAGGGAGTAAATGCCCTTTTACATACAACCCAGCGTTTTCCTTCATCACCACGAAGGAAAACAGTCTGTGGTCGTCCGAGTTTGGTGATTTTTGTGTCACAGGACTACGTGTTTAATACAGGGACTTCCACAGCCTTTTCAACAGCGCTGCGGACCGCGGGGGGGGGGGCAGTGTTTTGGAAATGAGCGTCTTCATTACAAAGCTTTCTTCGTTATGAATTAGCATACGTGTTTTTATTGAACATTTGAAGAACTAGCAAAAAAAACCAGAAACTCTTGTAGAGGACATAAAGTCAGAGATAAAAACAACAAGGAGCAGGTGCATCTAGTACAGGTAGAGCTGCTGCAAAAACCCACAGAGCCCAGCAGCCAGCGTAACAAATTCTGGATCCTTTGCTTTTAGTTAGCAATTAGCATTAGCAGCACATCCTGCGTCCGATGTGAAAGGACTTTTATGCTGCACACTGTGACTCACAGCAGTGGTCCCGGGTCAGCCCTTTGTGTTAAACTAATCCTAAAGTAATAATGGTATTTCTAACCACTGATATACCACAACTTTATCCTTTCAACAGCAGCTGAAAGTAAGGGGACCTAGCTGCTATCGGATATGTATATAGAGATTACCCTTCAAGGACCTGCAGTTCAAAAAAGCGCCCCTCCGACAGCCAAACCCATCTGTTCTCGGATTGGATTGTTTAATTTGTGATTGACATGACATTGACCAATCAGCTTTTCTATGCTGTGGTGTGCTGGGGGAGCAGCACAGCAAAGAGGGACTCATCCAGGCTGGAGAAACTGATCAGGAAGGCTAGCTCTGTGGTCGGCATGAAGCTGGACACTCTGGTGACAGTGGCAGAGAAAAGGACATTAAAGAAACTGATGGACATTATGAACAATGCTGGGCATCCTCTGCACACGGCCATAAACAATCAGAAGAGTCTGTTCAGTGACAGGTTGCTTCTCCCCAAGACAAGAACTAACAGACTTAAAAACTCCTTTGTCCCACACGCCATCAGACTGTTTAACTCCTCTCTGGAGGGGAGAGGGAGGGGAAACAGGAGGACAAAGGAGGGGGGAACAACTAAGCTGTAGTGCCTCTTCACCTCACTGTACAATACCTTGTGCAATACTTTTTGTAAATAGTCAACAGTGCAATAGACTCGTTCCCTCGAAGCTGGACAGGAAACTGCAGGATCTAGGACTGAGCAGCTCCCTCTGCAGCTGGATCCTTAGCTTCCTGTCTGACAGACGCCAGGTGGTCAGACTGGGCAGCATCACCTCATCCCCCATCACACTGAACACTGGTGCTCCACAGGGGTGTGTACTGAGCCCTCTCCTGTACTCACTCTACACCTACGACTGCACAGCCACTAACAGCTCCAACATCATTGTGAAGTTTGCGGACGACACTACAGTGGTGGGTCTTATCACCAACGGTGATGAGACGGCTTACAGGGAGGAGGTCAGCGCCCTGACCCACTGGTGTCAAGACAACCATCTCACCCTCAACGTCGCAAAGACAAAGGAGTTGATAGTGGACTTCCGGAGGTGCAGAGAAGTACACACCCCCATCACCATCAACGGCGCTGCTGTGGAGAGAGTGAGCAGCTTCCGGTTCCTTGGCGTACACCTGGCTGAGGATCTTACGTGGTCAGTACACACAAACAAAACAGTGAAGAAGGCGCAGCAGCGCCTCTTCTTTCTCAGGAGACTGAAAAGATTCGGCATGAGCCCCCGCATCCTCAGGACCTTCTATCGCTGTGCCATTGAGAGCATCCTCACTGGATGCATCACCACCTGGTATGGCAACAGCACCGCCTACAACTGCAAAGCTCTCCAGCGAGTAGTGCGGTGCTCTGAACGGATAATTGGAGGTGAGCTTCCCTCCCTCCAAGACATCTACAGGAAGCGGTGCCTGAGGAAAGCGGGGAGGATCATCAAGGACTCCAGTCACCCCAGCCATAAACTGTTCAGACTGCTTCCATCAGGAAGGAGGTTCTGCAGCATCCGGTCCCGTACCAGCAGACTGAGAGACAGCTTTTTCCATCAGGCCATCAGACTGCTGAACACGTCATAGACACCTCAGCTTCACTACTGGAACTTTAACATTATGCACTCCATACTGTATATAAATGCCACTTGTTTTGCACATGTCTCAACTCTGTATATTTTTATATATTTTATTTATTGTTTATTCTATTTAATTTGTAAAATATGTGTATACACACACACACACACACGTAGGAAAATATTTAGTATACACATCCAGAAATGCATACACTATTATATATTGTACATATATTTATTAGTTTCAGGTTGGCCATTCTTGTATTTTGCTCGTTTGTGTTGTTGTGTTTGCACATCTCTGTTGCTTGTGGGGCTCGCACACAAGAATTTCACTCGCATGTGCTGTGCCAGTGTGCCTGCACATGTGATGTGACAATAAAAAGTGATTTGATTAAAAAAAAAAAAAAAAAAAAAAAAAAAAAAGTGATTTGATTTCAATACTTGAAATGTGCAATTCACTTGTATTTTTATTTTTTTTATTCCTATTTATTCTATTTATCCCCTTTGTATATTTTATTCATATTTGTCTCTGTATTTATATATGTGTGTGTGTGTGTGTGTGTGTGTGTGTGTGTGTGTGTGTGTGTGTGTGTGTGTGTGTGTGTGTGTATAACAATTCTGTAACTGTAACTTCGGTCGTTGCTGTGCTTTTTGGAAGTCGAATTTCCCAGAGGAACCCACCCGAGGGATTAATAAAGTTCTATCTTATCTTATCTTAAAGGATGAAAAATAGGGTCAAAATTCGTACTTGTAACTTGCGGGGTTTTTTTTTTTTTTGGCTAAGTCCACACACAAATCTTTTTTACACATACAAATCTTTTTTACACACGCACAAATCTTTTTTACATATACAAATTTTTTTTACACATACAAATCTTTTTTACAAGTACAAAACCGATTTACAAGTACAAAATATTTATGACCACATTTTGAGCCCATATTATGCTCCTCAACTCCCCTGCAGCCACGCCTCAAGCCACACCCCACCAGAGTTAACTTTAAAGATCCTATTTCTTCTTGGAAGACTTCACTTCTAGTCTTTATTGTGTCTCATTCTTTATTAAGGGACCATACAATAAGTCAGGCCGGGAGAGCGCAGTGTTGCCAACTTAGCGACTTTGTTGCTATATTTAGCGAGTTTTCAGACCCCTTAGCGACTTTTTGTCTAAAAAAAAGTCGCTAAAAAAAGACGTGAAAGCACGTTTTGCTTTTACTCTCAACAAGCAGCGGGTGCTGTAACGCAGTCAGTTCTTCTTTTACTCTTTTACTGTTATGCTGTTTTGTGGATCGCAAGGTTTAAAACTACTTATAAACACACACACACAAAGTAACTCCACCAGAGTGCCTATTTCGGGTCACTTTTGCCGGTCCAAGCCCAGGTAAAGGAGCAGGGTTGGAATTGTGACATTAAAAAAAAACAATAATTGCTAAAAGAAATTTAATTTGTAGTTCTAAATAAACTCTAAATGCATTTAGGACGTTTTTTACTCCCTTTATGTCTCTTCCACGATGTTATTTCTCTCTCCAACAACATAGGTTACAATTAGATTAGCATGACCAATTATGCAAATTAGGCGATGACGTCATTTAGCGACTTCTAGCGACTTCTAGCGACTTTTAGGACAACCAATAGCGATTTTCCTTACTGAGGAGTTGGCAACACTGGGAGAGCGGCTCTGGATGTGAAACAAAGCCCTAAATTTACGCTGTTAGTAAAAGCACCAATAAAGGAGACTCCTGTTCAGATTGACTGAGAAATAACGGTTTTGGCATATATGAATGCTTCGATGATTTGATTTTTAGTTTTTAGATTACATCACCAAGGTAGTATGGCGGCGTGGTGGTTCGCACTGCTGCCTCACAGCAAGAATGTCCAGGGTTTGAGCCACCATCTGGCCTTTCTGGTGGAGCTTGTATGTTCTCCAACTTTCTCCAGACATGCAGTTTTAGGTTAATTCATGGTTATCTTGCCCATAGGTGCGAATGGTTGTCTGTCTCTCTGTGTTAGCCCTGTGACAGACTGGGTGATTTGTCCATGTGGCAGCTGGGATAGGCTCCCATGACCCTAAATTGGATAGATGAAAGAAAATTGAAGGATGGATAGAATAAATCACTCTTTTCTTTCCTCCAACTTAACCTAACCCTTGTGAAGTTAGGTTAAGCTACTTGCTCATTTAACCTCACATGCACATCTTGTTGCACTGTGGGAGGAAGCCAGAGTACCCGGACAGAACCCACCCAGCCGAAGGGCGAGGGCTCAACTTCCACACAGAAAGGCGTTCAGAGAGTTTGCTCTGTCAGTCAGAAAAAAGATGAATTAGGACAAAGACTGAGACAAAAGATTTTAGAGGCAGTCGCTGGCTTTTATTCAGCTGGTTTGCTTTTCGTTGAGAGCAGCAAAGGTCACTGGGTCATTTTAGGTGTTGCGTTTTTGTAATGCGTGTTTTCCTTCCTTTATCCTCAGCTGTTGATGAGTGGGTTCCTCTAGTTACAGTAAATTCAATCCTTCACCTGTACGAGCCTGTTCAGCTTCTTCACAAGCAGGCTGCAGCTTTGGACACCCAATACCAAGTGAAAAACGATCTTGCCTGCAATTTGATTGTGACTGAGCGATGGCAGGTGAACAATACTAAGCCCTGGATAATGGCACCATCTGATCAAGCAAAGGGAGCAAGTCAAAACATCTTCATTTGGGACTGAAGGACAGCACTGGGAGGGGATGAGGAAGAGGAGGAAGAGGAGGTGTGAGGTATGCAGAATGTCATAACTCCTGACCAAAAAAACTTTCCCAGGGAACATAATGTAATAGTTATAATAACAAACATGAAAACGGCTCTTTTGTGCTTTCTGGCACGGACGCCTCAGCTTTACCGGTGTATGAAATGAATGGAAGGAAGAAATAACATCCAGCCTTCCTCAGCCTGCTATTTAAATCTGAGGGAAAGCAACTGATGAAAGAAAAAGCCCCGACTGTTTGTTTCCATTAGGATAAATCGGTGTTCCTACAATGATGTTTTTACTCCCATCCTTTGCTTTGCTTGCTGCAAACTCCAAATAAGGAGCAGAACAGTGACATCCCGTCTCACTGCTTATTGTTTTCCAAGAAACCTCCTTGTCTTTCCAGGTCTGGGGGACGCTGAGCGCACGTCCTACCCGAGGCGTGTGGGGTTAGCAACATGACGTAGTGCTTATTCACATTCATGTATCTATAAACACTTATTGACAGAAACATAAGACGGGGGTTGCACAACAGAGGGGAGAGGAGAGGAAAGGTAGATGGACAAAAAGAGAGGTGTGGGAAGCGAAGAGGTGCAGAGAGAGGAAAAAGAGGGAAGGATGGGGAAAAAGTTTGTGAAATTGTGCACAAGAGAAAGGAATGTATGACTTTCTAGTGAGAAAAGACGGAGGAGTGAAGAGAAGAGAAAGCAGAGACTGATAGGCAGTGAGAGGAGGCGGGGAGGAGGAGGAGAAGGAGGTGTGTGAGGCTGGGCGTGGAGATGGAAATTTGAGCCATGTGTTTACCATGTTCCCAAAAACATAAGAGCACCTGGGACAATGTGTTCGAATCACACATACTGAGAATGAGACCTAAATACACTGAATGAGTACGGCTGGTTTTCAGGTCCTGGGGACATTCTGTAAGCGGTAAACACCAAGAGGAATTTTACTCTCCGGTATATGTCCAGCTGCTTTTCTTGGACTGCACTTATATAAAGGCTCAACTTATCATTATATAGGAAGAAGCCTTTTTCCTTGTCAACTTGAAATGGAAGCTCACTGTACACTTTCGTGTTTTAGCTCATTTACTTCAGCTTACCCATCCATTAAATCCCATTTATCATTTTTTTAAATTTATTATTTTACAAACTGAAAGGATTTGTGACTTTTTTCACAGCTTCCATCCATTCGTCTGTTTTCCTCCTTGATTTTCGCTATCTTGATGTGGATTTATAAAGCTTTTCTCTTACTTTTTATCATGTGTGTACTCTTCCAGTTGTGGCTGCTCATATTAAACATTGCCACAGTTTGAAATAATGAGATCAGTGTGTGCAAAGGTAATCCCAGTGAACCAAAAGCTTGGGTTTCAGGCTGCTCTAGACACACTGTTTCATACACATAATCCCCACCCACCTGCTGTTCAAACCTTCTGTTTGTGAGGGTTAGCCAAATAGAAGAAAGGGTTAAAGGGAGATGAGTTAATACATCAAGCAGCATCAACCAGAGTGAGGGTCCAGGCCCATCCAATAATTTTATTGTTTAGTCCCACTGAGTGATTCTTGAGCTAATATTATACCACGCACATTCACAGTTATGCCGATCTGCCTGATCTGTATTAATGAAACGTCTGAATAAAACATCACCTCCCGTGCTCGGGATCTTGCTGCGTGTGTCTCTGGATCAAACTCGAGCCAGGCTGAACTCACTTGCGTCTTGTCTTATTGCTTGTCTTGCACGGTGATGCCCCATTAAACTTAATCACAGTTGACACACTTAATGTTTCTCACGTGGCTCTTTATTTGCTCAGATAGCCGAATTCACACTCACAATTCACACTGGGTCACACTGGGACAAAGGACAGTGATTTGATCTCTGTGTTAAAAGAATAGAAAGATATCTGTTAGGGGAAAAAAGTGAAAATTCAAAGTGAGGTGCAGAAAATGAGATTCTGCGTGTTGGATTCATTGATTAAAATACAAAAATACGAGGAAAAACAAGGAAGCGCAGTCACCCCGATCAGCTGAGTTTGTTTTGTTCCTGTAGATACTCGACTGTGGTGGAGAGAGGATGACGGACAGATAAAAAAAAATCAGAGTGAGTTGTTTTTCACATGAGGCAGCATATAGAGTATCCTCTTTTTTCTGTCTGTGCGTGCTGCGTGTATTCACTTCCCCCCTCGGTGAAGGCCCTCCCTGACTGTCAGCACTACCCAGCTGTTTTTATGGAAGTCTGGCTGAATCCAGTTCCCACTGCCTCAAGACACGACCTCATCTTACACCCCTTCTCCTGCTCCTCCCAGCCTCCCTCCATCTATCGATTGCAACATTTCCCCCTTTTTTTGCTTACTATCATCGTTCCTTTGATTTTTGTCATTGTCCTTGGTGTACTGTTGTTTACCACTTAATTTCACATCGTCTTTTTCTGTCCCCCTTTTTCCGTTTTTTTTTTTTTGCTTCCTGTCAACCCCCCCTACCCACCCCCACTGTTTACCCTCCTCTCCTGTCTCTTGAGTTCTTCTGCTTCTCCTGTCACCAGCTTTCCTTTTTTCTTTTCTCTTGTTTGTCCAAAGAAACAAGTTGAGAAAACAAAAAACAACATGAACTAAAGAGCATAGAGTGTATTCGTATATTCAGACACGTATGTCTCACTGCTTTCTGTCCAGATATACAGGATGTTAAAGTGTGGAAGCCCCAAGTTGCTGGGTAAGCTGTTGCTTTTGTCCCCGTCCTTCAGGTTCCCTCAGGTGGTCAGCCAGGGCTTCTGTTTCTGCAGCAGGCAGAGGGCACATGAACAGAAAAGCACAACTAATCTAAAACTGAAATAAACAGAAACAAAAGCATTCTTTTTTTAATTTGTTATTTAATTAAGAGCAAAAGGGCCTGAACAGGTTTGAGCATAAAAATACTAATAAAGGGAAATCATGGATCATTTACCTGGTTGAAACAGGTTACAAACAGTGTTGAAAATATGACCACATAAGCCGACTTTTATAATTACGATGATGTGTGCTGCTCTCGTTTGTGTTTGTGATCTTCTTGTTCCTCCAGTTTAGCTCCTTGAGCAGAGCCACACTGCTTCCTAGTGAAGTGAAACAGTGTTAAACAATGAAAACTGACCACTGTGTGCGCTTCTCACACTGCTTTTGGGGATCTTTCTACAGTCTTCTTCCCCCTTTGTGTAGAACTTTGATGCCCCTCCTCTTTATGTTCGATGAAAGGTTTTAACCAATCAGCCGTCTACTCATGCACAGCATCATCGCTGTTCTTTGAGGGATGACAGATCTGCTTGTTTCATCTGCATATTTTTCACCGTACATAACAAAGTAGCTACACAAATGGAAAATATATTCAGTTACTCGTGATGTGAGCTTGCCCAGAGAACAGGCAGTGTAAGCCTGCTTAACAAAACACACAAAAAAACACAAAGCTAAGTGTTAATTCCTACAAAAATGCTAACATTGACGCACATGTTCATTCTCAGTCTTGGACGCTTGCTTGACTTGTGTTTGTATTTGATATATTACTTACATTGATGGTACATAAATCGGTTTCACAGACCTCATTTGGACATGTTAATGGACAGTAAACACGGAAGTAATTAATGAGCTTAAAAATGGTTCTTCTTCCATTCAGATGGTCCAGGACCCTGATATTGCACTACTGGCCCACCGGATTGGAGTTAAACACTGACTGGAGCAGGACTACTATGACTGTGTTTATCCTGATGTGATGCATAGTTACGGCTTAAGTAAAAAAAAGACCTGTGGAGACAAAAAGGTCATTCCAGTGAAAATTGGATAGAGATGAAGTGCGTATTTTTAGAGGGTTAGGAGTCGGCACGGTTAAGATCAGAGGAAGTCTTCAGGATTTCAATGATGGAAGCAGGACTGTGTGTATGTACAGTCATGTGTGTGTTCGCTATATGATCTACCACTCTCGTGAAGCTGTAGAATCTAACACCTTTCTTCTTCGTGGACCTTTCCCACGATGACTCTCTCCCGGCTTCTCTCTACTCTGCTGTGTGCATTCATCATCCTTTAGGATGGGAGGATTAGTAAAGTGGGCTCAAAGAGGATCACACAGAACACAAATAATTACAACCCATTACAAGCCCCCGCATCATTTAGCAAAAGAAATATGTCAAAAGACCAGTGAAGATCTTCAGTGGATGAACTCAAACCAGACTTTTGCTTTGGCTGACGGTGCTCTCTCAGCATGGTTCAGTCTTAGTTTTCAGTGGATTAGGATTGAAATGTAGTAAATCTATTACATGGGAGCGTTTGTTTTCCTAAACTTGGTCTCATCAGGTGTCATTTTTGGTTTTTACGCATTCTATCAGGCAAAATGCAGTTTTATTACCTTTTAATTTTTTTATTTTACCTCCATTCCTGCTCATTTAGCAAGATGAGATTCTTACGGGAGGAGGGACCACAGCCATTTGGGAAATGTGGAACTGAAAGGGATGCAAACCTCAACAAGAACACAATGCACTCATATTCATAGAGGATGTGTAACCGGCGATTGCGTTAAATGTACTAAACTCTTGTTTCGGTTGTGTTCACATCTGCATGCGGACAGATGCAAAGCAGCTGCAGAGACACAAAATGCCCCAAAAAGATTCGAACTAAAGATGCAGATCTGAGCAGCACATCGTCTGTATCGTTGGAGTCATTTTGATCTCTGTTAGTCTTTGCTCGCTTACCATCGCCCAGCAGTTAACGTCAAAGCTGCAGAAGTTTCATTAGACAAAGTCACGTGCGCTTCAGAGACTGTGCAACATTTAGCACTCAGAGCATGTTTGAATCCCTGCTGCGCCTGATATGAATGTGATTATCAGTCCGTTCACAGGTTTTTAAATTGGGTTTGCTTTTGCTTGCTGGAACAACAACACCTACTGATTGGTCACGCAATTCATTTTCAGTGACAAAACAGGACATGATGGACAAATAACTTAATGACAGCTGACAGCAAGCGTGATCATATTATATTAGTTATTCTGCAGGATTAACTAGAGGTTAATTATAAACTGAAATAAATGTGAGTCCTTGGGGTTGATCCTCTCAAGGATGATGTTTCCTTGCAGGCTGGTTGGACTTTAAATTATTTATGCTGTGTGTGAGTGCAGTCTGAGCTATAAATAGCTTCAGCTAAACATAAAGCCACTCGCTTTACCACAGCCATCTTACACACACACAGTTGTGTTTTACCCACAAATACACACGTTCATTCACATCTACACTGTCGTGCGAGATGCCGTGTTATGTGTGTTATCATGCAGGCATATTTGATCTTCTGGATGTCCGCGCAAGACTCACACAATCTGCAGTCTGCTCCAGTGTCAAGCTTGCTGTGCAGCATCTGTACGAGCAGGGTTACACGGGCGTTACCAGCCTATAGCGGCTCGCTCTGCTTTGTTCATTAATAGATTTTCCAAAGGACGTGAACTTTGCAAAGATGCAGAAAAAAATGGTAAAGGTCAGAGTACATATGCAGCATAAGGTTTTCTTCCATCAATGATTGGCTGAATCATGAGTCACACGAAAGGAGAGAATACACTGAAGGCTGCAAGTCACTCACTAGAAGTGACTGAATAAATTGAAAAAGATACATCATAAATGAGTTTAAATATGAAAAATTTGAATAATGGATGTTTTGCTCTTAATGTGACACAGTTTCTGTTGTGTAGGGCTGAAAGACTTCACCAGTCAGTCAGTTAACATTCACCCCTCGTTGGACATCGTGGAAGAGGGGCGTGCATCTTATAGTTGTTCAACAAGTCTGTGTGCTGTTCCACCTGCTTCTGATGTTATTAGTCCATTTAACACGTGTTATCAGCAGAAATCAGCCAAAGTGGGTGGCTGTTCACCGTCAAGATGATGCCACGCTGTGTCAGTAATGTTGAGGCTGTGTTTTATTCCAGTAAGGAAGTAATGTTTATTTAGTTGGACTGTTTAAGGAAAAAGTTTCACAAAATGCTTAATGTGAGTCAAAATGGTGATAATGAATGAAAACGGTATTTTTCTCCTGCACTGATCGAACGCACATGTAGTGCCAGCAGGGGAACTTTGACCCACTTGTCTACAATATTAAACATTTCCCTGCACAGGCAACGGGAGACTAAATATAATATTGATAATATGACTTGGCTAAATATGCAGTATATCTATATGGCAGTGAAAACTACATACAATTACTGCATACTCTGTCATCTTCATTTACAGTTTTCATTTTATTTACGGTGTATTTTAGTAATGCCATGCACACTGCTAGCTTTGCAGGAAGTGAAGGCCACAGCCTACACACATGCCAACATTTGTGTCTTACGAATTGCGGCGACAGCTACTCAGTTGGTTTTAAAACTGCAAACCAAAGTATTGCATCAGCAGACGTGAATTTGTCATATGCACAAAACCTTACTTCCTTCTTCCCCACACATTCTCTCAGCAATATGCACACAACCACAAACATGCAAAAATACTCACATTTCAGTTATACTAACAGCAGCAACAACTGAAACTTGAAATGGAAGAGATTTCAATTATATTATAGTACTGAACTTATATACTCTTGACACTTAATTAGGTACAGTGTGCAAGTACCTGGTTACACCTTTTCTGTACCGTACCTCAGTTTTCTATTCTTAGCTGACAGGAGTGGTATTCAGTGTGGTCTTTTGCTGCTGTGGCCCAGCTTCAGGGTTTGTTTTGTTCTATCTTCACAGATGCTCTTCTGCAGACCTTGGCTGTAATGAGTGGTTATTTGAATAACAGGGCAACATGATGTATAGAAGGACACATGTGGTCGTTCACTGCGCCTGGTCTCACCTCTGACATCAACAAAGCACCAATAGCTACACCACGTTCAAACTCACTTAAATCATCTTCCTTTCTCATTTTGATCCCTAGTTTGAACTTCAGCAGGTCATACTGAGTCATGTAGACTGAGTTCCTGCTATTGGGTGTACTGATTAGATGTTTGCATCAACGAGCAGGTTAGCATAAAGTGCCCAGTGAATATAGAGGTGTTAAATAGTTATTACTTTTTGCTTAATAAAGCCTCCTATTGCTTATCATTAGTAGAACAATTAGCTTTTATTTATTTATTTGTTGCATTTTCTGAATAAAATGTTCTCTATATGTATTAAATGTATCAAAACAAGTCATTTCTGACACGATGCTGATGAAACCTGTCAACAAAAAACATTAATGACAGCAGAGAAAATGCACAGTGGAAAGTAACACTGTGCATTGCTTAAGTAGTTAATGCACCTGTACCCAGTACCAGTCTGGGTACAGGTGCCTGTATCTTGTTCATCGCGTTCTCCCCCTAGCGGTCTCATTGTGTCAGCACATCCTTGATCATGTACTGATGTGCAGCCGCCGGCAGGGGGCGGTGTAGCACAAGTCTGTACCAGCCTGGACAACCCTTTTCTGCATATGAGAGCAGCGAAGCAGCAGGCGGTTAACAGGTTAGTAAAGTTGTATTTTTGTTTGTATACAGATCCATAGTGACTTGGATGAAAGCAAAAAAAAAAAACCCTGTGGTTTCTCATCAAAACATTTTTGTTGCCGCCGCCGCCAGTTGAACCATCTTTGTAGGGTTTACATCACCAACTGTTGCTAATTAGCTAATTAAGACTATAAAGCTCCACAAAGAGTGAAAGCCTTGGTGTTGCTGGTCTGTGGTGGCTCCTTCTGGTTGTTTTAAACGCTCTGTAACTCTTTCAAATGATGACAATAGACTGGGATAGAAAAAGAAAGCGTTTAAGTTTCATGCACAAAGGCAGTTAAAGGTTTTATGTTAGATGGCAGGCTAGCGAAGCTAAAAGCTCATTAGCTGACATAAAACAAAACAACTGTATTTGTTGCATTTTGCTCCACCTAATTGAAGCATTGGGACTTTGAACACACAAATCTGTTTGACAAATAAGTGGCCAAAGTCCAAATCCAGAGAGCTGCAAAGATTCAATACATGCTGAGGACAAATCAATACAAAATCCTTTTTAGAGAAAAAAATTAAAGCTCCAACATATTTAATATCTAGTGAATGCGTCACAATTTCCAGGTGACAGTGTCTGAGTCCAAGGATTAACGATGTATAATTTATACTCGTGTAAAGAAGCAACGAAGCTGTTTTTGTGTGTTATAACTGTCATAAATGATCAGCTTCATTAGGCTTGATCAGAAATTAAGGAAACATAGGTGCATAAACCTTAAATGTCCACATTTACTGTAAATCATCAGATGTGGGAAGGGTTCTTAGATCAGGATGAGCATTGCAGGAATGTTTAGAAGAGGCCTTACTTGTGCTGAGATTAGTGTTTTATCCTTCAGGCGAGAAATGCCAGGAAATATGAGGAATGTGTTGTCAGCTGTAGCTACTGTATCTGAAGCTTATGCTTGCTGACAGGAGGGTCAGACACATGAAGGAAAAGGTGAAAGGGTTTTTTTTTTGTAAGAGTATCTTAAGGAAAAACAGACAACTTCCTCTCTGCAGTCCAGACCTGTGCAACATGATTTATTCTTTAAAGACTCTGAATTTTGATTAAGTACTGTAGCTGCTGTCCAGGTGGAGTATAGTTGTGTGAGACCACAAGACAGGTTCAGTGTAGTCAAGCACCGGTCACAGGGAAACTATTGTCTGTGACGAGCCTCTGGACCTCCACGCACACTTGCTTTCAGTCTGTGTGCACGTATGCCCCATTCACATGCTTGCTGCAGATCCTCAGAAAGTTCTAATTTTTGTTTTTGAGAGTCAACGTCTAAAAAAAGGGCCTCAAATTGATGGCAATTTCAGAAAGGCGAACATTAAATTTGATCTGTGGCAGACTTGATGAGCATTTGTCTGCTTATTTATTCTCCCTTTTTTAGATTTGTTTAATTTTCCATCCCACAACAATGACAAATCCCACTACTTTTTTTTAAAAATAGTTAAGGTATTTGCACAACTTGTGTGGCTGTGCGCTGAATTTAAAACCCAGAAAAGGAAGAAAACCAAGGGGATTAAATATAAGAAAGCGTCAGTGTCACAAAAGTCTGTTGGAGTCCTTCACATATTTTGCCTAAATATTCAGTGTGATCAGCAGACACATTCACAAACTTCCTCTCCATCCACCACCACCCCCCTGTGTCCTATGGGACCAACACAGAATTCTGGTGAGGGGTCTCCAGAGCCAAAAAGCAGGAAGTCACAGCTGTGCTCATCCCCCTTTCGGCATGTGTGAGACTGCGAGTATATGTTTTTATGTCTCTTGTCTGCATCAGTGTGTGTGTATGTGTGTGTGTCTGCGTTGCTCTCTCGGACAGTTTATCTGTCCAGTTGGACTTTCTATTCCCACTGCTTTACTGGAGAAGTTTCCAGCACTGTTAAATGAGGGAGCGAGAGGGAGCGAAACCTTGGCTTATAGAGCCTAATAAACACTGTGTGTCATTGTGGCTAACGCTGCAAAGCTGAGTGCAGTGGACTGGTTTGTGGAAACACACACACACACACACACACACACACACACACACACACCCTCTGTAGACTTGTTTTTATTGTTTCTGCCTCCTCCACTTATTTTGTTACTTTTCCTGTCTTATTGCTCTCTTATGTATACATGTAGTTATCTATTATATAATGAACTGAGGTCCAGCCTCAGTTCATTATATAATTAATCAGAAAAATGCTGATATCTTCTGGTTTTAGTCTTTGTGGACTACAAAAGTGGAAACTTCAAATTCTGAGACGTTGCGATGGAGAGTACGGTGTTAATAGGTGTAAAACACAATAGAAGAAATGCGTAAATGATCAAAAAGTTTTGAAAAAGCTTGCAAAAGTTAACATTAACTGTTGAAACTGTTAGATAAAACCATAAATATGCTGTGTAAATTGTTAAACGTTGTTGATAAATATATGAAATACAGTAGCTAGCTAAAATTGTGGATAAACTGTTGAAAATCATCAGCTAAATAAGTTTCTAGCTGTTGAAATTGTTAGCTGAAATTACAAAGTCCTTCTGAAAGCAAACATTTTCATTCAGCGACCTGGAAATGCACATGCGGCAGTTCGGGCAGTTATTTTGAAAACCATGTTGCATAGTTTGTCCACCAGAGGGAGCTCTGCAACTTCCCTGGTGGTTGTGTTTGGAACGCTGCAAATAAAACTGATCCGAGCCGAGTCGGGCAGCTACATGTAACAAACGTTGATGTTTGGTGTTTAAAATAATATTGGCCAATTTATCGAAATATCAGATTTTTAAGTTACGAGATATTGGTATCCATATCTGCCTCAAAAATCCTGTGTTGTCTGTGCCCCAATCAACAGTCTAGTCTAATAAAAATGCTTAAGGTTGCTGACTTTTTGCTGCAAAATAAGGTTATAAAAACCTGGAAGTTATATTCATACCATTGTCTGTGCCTTTTTTTGTTTGTTTGGGGATTATCCCTCCCCTTCTTATAGTGTCCGTTTCCCAGACATTGATTAATCCTAGTCTTAGACTAAAAACACGTCTCAATGATGATCTTCTCTCAGTCTAGACTTCGTGCACATACAGAATAAATCTTCTTTCAGCTGCTTCTTTATTTGCATGGGTTCACCACAGTGGATCTGGTCGTCTTGACTATTGTAACGGTCTTTATTCAGGTGTCAGTCTGTCACTGCTCAGCCGATTGCAGCTGGTCCAAAGCGCTGCGGCACAGCTATTAACTGGCACACACATGCAAGCCCACATATCCCCCATAGTAGCTTCCCTATACTGACTTTTATTTGTTTTTTAAAGCATCACATGGGTCGGCGCCTTCTTACCTCTCTGATCTTTTATGTTTGCACACTCCCTCTAGATCAGAAAGGTCTGCTGAGCAAATGCTCCTAGCTCCCGAGTTCCAGATGAAAAGACAGAGGATATCGGGTCTTTGCTGTAGCTGGTCTGATGTTGCCTCCTCACATCAGTGCCTGTCTATTATTAGACACTTTAAAAACCCATTTAAACCCACTTTTATTCTTTGGTTTTTATCTGAGCAGTTTGATTTGTGCTCAGATTTTCTCACTTCGGGTTTCCTTTCTTAAACGCTGTCATTTTGTCCTATGCTTCTATACTGTGGTAGTTCATGTCTCAGACACGGTCTGATAATATGTCTGGTATGGACTAAAAAAAAAAGATCACTGAATGTAATGAATACACGTTAAATCTAGCAGTAACCAAAGGTAGTCAGCAGATGGTGTTCAAACTGGTAAGTCCGCAGTGATGCAGGAACAGCTGAGTTTGCTAACCATAACTGATAAATGCTGTACTGGAAATAGTCCAGCTCCAGTTTAAAATGAGCTTAAATGAACACCGTAGAACATGAGAGGGGGGTCCTGATGAAGGGGTTCCTGAGTAGGTCTGACAGGGCTGAAAAAGGTTGGGAACTGCTGTTCTAATGGGCGATAAATATAATAATGAGTTTCAGCTCTGGCTTTGATCAAAGGAAATCCTAATGCTGCAGCGTATAATGAATTCCTAAACTGCTCCAAGCTTTGTGGAAACTTGCCCCTGAGCACAAAGCCAGATCCATTAAGAAATGGCTTTTTCCTTTTTGGTGTGGAATAAACTTGTCTGGCCTGCAGAGATGCCCTGATCTCAACCCCATTATACACCTTCGGGTTAAACTGCGAGACAGCGCTTATCACCCACTCGGTGATCTCACTAATGCTCTAATGGCTGATTAGGAGAACATCCCTGGAGCCAGGTTTCAAAATCCTTTGTGGAAAGCCTTCCCTGAACAGTGGGTAATGTTTTGGAATGAATGAAAGTTTATGTTTGGGTGTCTGCAAACTTTTTCATCTCTTTATCCATCCCTCCTTTTCTTCCTCTTGTCCGATGTCATTCTCTCCTTCTGCAGTCTCATTCTTCTTCTTCTTCTTCTTGAGCGACCATGGCTCTTTTGGCTGTAACTCTAAGGCTTTTGTTTTTAATAGGCGCAGCGTGCCTCTGTAACACCGGCTGCCTTTTGTTTTGGTTACAGATAAAATCACTAGTGGAAAACACAACAGCAGAGAGACACAAGGAGACAGGAGAGATGGAGAAAAAAACGAGTGTGAATCCCGTGGTGCAGGAAAAAGTGGGCAAATTAACTCATTCACTGCCAGCCATTGGCAGTGAATGAGTTAAACCCATTGACTCATTCACTGCAATTGACGGCTATAGACGTCAATGGCAGTGAATGAGTTAAAGGGAGAGGAAGACGGTTCAGTTCCCTCCTGTTTTTTAATGTCTGGAGCAAGATACAAGGCAGATAAGGAGGTCAGTAGGGAGAGGAAAGGATAGCGCCTAAAAGGAAAAAAGAACTAACAATCTTCCACATGTGTCTGAAATAATTTCCTTAATCTTATCTAAGGTTTTATCTGACTTATCTTTTTGTCCTCTCCTCCCTTTCTCCCACCTTTCACTCTGACTTTGTTTGATCTCAGACCGACGCTGTGTTACGTGCACGGTGCAGACATATGGAGTTGATCACTGCGCCTGTTGCTGATGTTTTCTTTGGGAATGCTGACAAGTTGACAGGCGAGGCGCAGCACTGACATAAAGCCTCACTTCACTGTCCGGTTGAGAGAGATAGAGAAATACAAGGAGAGAGGGAGAAGGAGATAAGGGCCAGGGGGAGGGTGAGAGACATAGTGAGAGAGAGAGAGAGAGAAAGAGATAGGGAAATAAGGGGGAGTTGAGAGAAAAAGAGGAGGAGATATGAAGGGGAAAAAAATGACTTCACGCCGCGACTGGACGGCCCCCTTTTTTCCCCTCAACCTCTCTCTGTCTCTCAACTTTTTTCCTCCCTCCTCCTCCTCCTCCTCCTCCTCTGTGTGTTTTTTTAAATGATTTGGGGAGAAGAGGGGAACGAGCATTCGGAGCTTGGCTGACGGTGCAGGCAGGAGCATCACATAGGCAAACAGGAGCCTGAGGGGGAGCGCACTGGGACTAAAGAGGACTGAAGAGGCTTGAGGTGGTTTTTGGATCAGATGCACTGACTGAAAGGTTGACTAACAGGCAGGCAGAGAGGAGATGAAGAGCATATAGGTTTATGTTAAAAAAGCCTTAAACACTGCATGCACAGAGAGCGAGGAAGTGGCCATATACACCGATTTATTTCTGCAGGAAAGTCAGGGAGGCAGACACCTTGTGAGGAAGGCTGAGCATTTGCAGAGCAGAGTTTTGCTCCACTGAGGGGAGACAGAAAAAGACAAACAGAAGCACGTTTTGAATGAAAGGACCTTTATCTTCATCTAGCAATGCTTTTGAGGAACTCTGCACCAAGTTGTTGCTGTTTGCTGTGCTCCTGGACGCTGATGCAAGCTTAGGGCACTTTTATCTTCACTGAACTCCTCTTGTGAAGAGGATCCAAGCTGTCTTTCTTTTTTTGCAGAGTCCTCCTTCAGTAGAGGTGCTGTGCTGACTGTAACTATGTTTTATCAAAGATACTCTTTAACACTATCATGGACTACTTGTCTTCTGCTCCTGTGCGTCCTGGATGCGTGGACCACGGCCTGGCCAGCCGTTCAACAATCCCAGAGGCAGCAGCAGCAGCCTCGGCGGTACAGACAGATGTCAACCCTGTCTTCATCCTCCTCCTCCTCGTCAGCTGGTAACCTGTCAGAAAGTGCAGAGAGCAAAGTGGAGCGCCTCGGCATGGCGTTCAAGCGAAATGTGCGTGAGCTGCGTGAGAAAAGCTCCTGCTTGGACCTGGTTTTCCTGGTGGACGAGTCCTCGAGCGTGGGGGCCAACAACTTCCTGAGTGAGCTGAGGTTCATACGCAAGATGCTGTCCGACTTCCCCGTCGCACCGGAGAACACCCGCGTGGCGCTGGTGACCTTCTCATCCAAAACCCACGTGGTGACGAGGGTGGACCACATCACTGCGCCTAAGTCCCACCAGCACAAGTGCTCCCTGGTCAACCAGGAGATCCCAGCCATCAACTACAGAGGAGGAGGCACCTACACGAAAGGAGCCTTCCAGAGGGCAGCGGTGAGTCAGACTAATGGATTAATGATTAATGGATCTTTACATCTTGACATTGACCCCAAACTTGCTTCACATTTCTTCAGTCTGCGACCTGCTGGGTGTGTGTGTGTGTGTGTGTGTGTGTGTGTGTGTGTGTGTGTGTGTGTGTGTGTGTGTGTGTGTGTGCATGCATGGAGTGATTATGGCCTAGAAAGGCTGATGTTAATGAGGCCTGTTGCTGTTTTCCTCTAAATTACACACCCGCAGACAGTGAAGGGGAAGCCGCTCGCCAGCTAATTGTTCAGGGGTTTCCAGTGATTAAAATACCATAAAGACTGAGCGCACGCGTGCACAGAAATACACACCATGGATGTATCTGAACAAACTGTAGAGCAATAAGAAAAATGAGAGAAAAGAAAAGTAGAAGAGATGAATTTTTAAGATTAAACGCGATTAGATGAATCTGATTTTAAGCTTTGCGTTTAGCTATCTTTGATTTTGTAGCTTAAACAAGCTGTTTGGACCGATTTAGTGTAAAAGCTGGAGTTTTGGGGGGTTATGTGGGGTCATAATGTTGGCTTGTTTATGGTTTGTTGATTTGTGCTTCCTGACACACACACACAGACAAACACACACACCCAAGACATATGCCACAGTTCATCCGTCAAGTCCAAACAGCCCAGCTGTAAAAGCTGTGTTGGTGGTATAGGGTCTGGTCCTGTATAAACATGCAGGCACCTCGACTCATGCCTCTGATCTGCAGTCAGTTACAAACTCATGGAAGCGCTGAATACACAGCAGAAGATGGGGGATATTTAGGGTCTGCAAGCTCACTAGGAAGTGCTGCAGCTGAGTGCTCACCTGGGTGAGGAGCTGAACTATGGGGTTGCTGTAGCTCCGGAGGTAAAGCATTCCTGGCTGCTCCAGTCTCCATGCCAGAGCATCCTTGGGCGAGATACTGACCCCAAGTTCCTGTCACATGTGTTCATCAGAGTGTGAATGTTGGCTAGAAAAATCGTAAAAAACAAGTTCTTGTAATGGATGAATGATGCATGTTGTATAAATATCTATAAAGTGCTTTGTGTGCTCAAGTAAAGTAGAAAACCAGGCCATTTACTATATTCTGAAAGGCTGCAGAGACCTGAGTTTGATTCAACCCCAGACTGTTTTCTTTGTGTTATTCCCCCCACCTTCCTTCAGATCCCCGACTATCCTGTTCAGTTTAGGATAAGTCTTTGGTCTGAGGACATGACACACAACCGAAGTGATGTCAGAGTGAGATGTTTCCACCACAAAGACGGCATTTGACGACCGCCCCTGAAGAGTTTGATGCCTCAGTATAGATCAATAATGTGATTTGTCGATCATTAGAATAGTTTCTGGGTTTTTCCAAGGGTAGCTGTAACCACCCTGAAACCACCCTCACTAACTTCTGATCCAAACCCGGTCATTTTGTTCTGACAGCAGGCCTGAAATATGACAGAAACCACTTATTTCACAAAAGAGCTTCAGGGATTACTCGTAGCATGCTTTCAAGGGGTAAAGAGTTACAGTCAGCAATCTGGTGTTAAGTAACAGCCTGGTATTGTGAAGCAGCGTCTGAATGTCATTCCAGTTGTCCTTCAGTAAGTTTGCGTGTTATTGCATGCCATCTGTTTGTGGTTAAAGACACAACAGCTCCAGTTTTTCCTATCTCAGCACGTCCCTGTTTGGTGCCGCTTAAAGGTGCAGATTGATATGCAAAAAATGGACAATGCATAGACACGACACACAGAAGCAGCGTGTTATTTATGTCACTTATTAGATTAAAAAAAAACAGTTTAGATTTGACGATCCTGAAATTATAATTCATATTTCCACTCATTCTGAATTTTCTGTTAATTTTTGCTTTTGCTCTTTAAACTTAAATCAGTTTTTTGCTGCACTTTGTGAACTTTGTAACAAAAAGCCTCATTTGTAGACAAAGGCAGAGGTACGCCAAGTTCTGGCAGGTTTACCCATCTCTCCATCCCCGTTTAAAGCTAATAGTCTTGGACCGTATCCTCCGGCTTAGCACTGAAAGCTTGGCCCTCAGGACAGGTTTTCTCTCACCCTGCCTCGCTAAGTGCTGATAAGCAGACTGCTGGCTGCATCCCAGCTGCTAAAGACCACAACAATAGCAAGAAAAGGCTTTCAGGGCAAACTTTAGCGCCTTATCATTATTCAGAAGCACTCAAAATGCTTTAGGTGATTTATCAAGTGATGTCGTGGACTAAATCAGTCAAAGATGGCTTTTTTAGGGCGTATTTCTACTTAGGCTCCTAACTTGGTTGTAACAGATTAAAAGTCTGATTAAAATAAAAGCTTGAATTTCACATCTCATAGCCAGCAAACACCCCCGTATTTCTTTCCAACCTCTGCAGAGTGAGAGTGGGCTGACTGCGTGCTGCCTACACAGAGCTGAGTTTTTTGTTTTTTTCTGGAGGCAGATGAGGCTAGCAGATACAGACGTCCAGAAAAATAAATAAATAAAAGAAGCTTCGACCTGATGGAGCAGAACAGTCTGACATTTACTGTGTGTCTTCACAGGATCAAGGAAGTGATGTTAGAGTGAAAAATCTGTCTTTAATTTATTGCGTAATCTCTCTTCTGTTTTTTGGGGTTTTTTTTGAGTCGTCTGTCCGAATCTGACTGGAAAAAGAAAAAAGGAGTTTTGTTGTCTGTTTCCATCTGTCACATAAAAAATGGCTCTGCTAACACTAGTCAACAAGGCGCATATCCGGCTGTCATCGTGTACCAGCTAAACTGCAGTGCAACCATCAGAGTTTTGAAGTGCAGATTCTGTGGTTTCTCTGTAGGAGAGCGCATGTTCTTAGTTATTTCTTCCAAACACGTGCCCCCACGTGGATCAGTCTGACAGAAAGTCCCGAACGCCTGAGTGTGCATGTTTAAATCCGTGTGAACGTGTGCATCGGTGCTTAGAAACTAACAGAGACAGTGAAAGTTAGGCAGGGAGGGAGAGAGAGGATAATTGATAATTGCAGGATAATAATAATAATGCCATATTTTATTCCCTCGGCGGGTCTTGGCTGTTCTAAGTGCTGTAGAAAGCTGGGATCCATTAAGAGAGACATTTTTCCACCAGCCGTGCATGTAGAGACAGGGCTCTCCTCCAGCGCTCTTCATCTCCGTCTCTCTCTGTCTGTCTGTCTGCCATCTCTCTTTTCACCTAATACATCATGCGGTAGGCTTAAAGCATCAAATTATGTAGGTTAAATAATGATTTCTGATTTTGGTTTACGGTAAGATTGAAGGTAACGCTCAGCGGTTTGTTATACATTTGGAGTGTAAACTTAGTAATGCTAAGTCTGGTTAAGTGATGTCATACTCATAAACTTTTTCTAATACTTATCACCTTAGCTAAAAGCAGAAAGCTTTTGAGCTGTTCTTAATGGTGACACTTTGTAACTTTGGTTCTTGGAGCGTAGACCCCCTCCAGGTGGGGTGTAGATGAGGAAAATGAATAAAGAAGACCTGTTACTAGAGCTGGGCGATAGAACGATAACGATATGTATTGCGAAATAACTTTTTCTCGATAGAAAAATTTAACTATTGCGATAGGCCTCACCGCTCTTGTCCTCTTAAAAAAAAAGAAAAAAAAGAAGAAGAACAGCCAATCCAAATTAAGTAGCGCAGAGCCGAACCAATCACAGCCGCAGCGTCACGTCACGTGACTTGTTACGTACAGCACAAGTGCCAAGCCGCACGTGTATTTGTTTTGGGAAGCAGCCAGCCGCCGTGCCGCCCGGGTAACGGAGGAAATGAGTGTGCCGACTAGAAAAATCAACCGAGCGTGACCGAAGGTTACCGAAGAGAAAACAGATGATGGTTCCAACGCCGGAGAGATTGTCGAACGGAAGAGCCATAGAAGTTCCGTAGTGTGAAGGTATTTCGGCTATTTCAAGTCTGACAAAAACAGAGTAGCGTTCACTGTAAATTGTGTCGAAAGCAAGTCTGGAAATACAATAAACCAATGCATGCTCAATCTCTGACTGGAAGCGCTAATTCGTCATTCGGCTTTTGTCAGACTAAAGTAACTGTTAAAACTGTTTGAAAAGCTAAGCTATACAACAAGGAGAGATTGAGAATTTCCTTTTAGTTCTCAGTTTATTTGATATTGACAAAAGTTAGTCAGTTTTGTCTGTTCTTCTGTAAAACAAACTAAGATTTATTTTTAGAATTAATATTTTGTTTCTAAGTGGAATTGACAATTTAGTCTGTTTTGTTTGTTCTATTTTGAAACTTAAACGCTTTAGCGGCTGCCTTTTGTGTAGTTTGCAATATTTGCCTTTATTTATCTGAAAAAGTCTCATGTTCCTTAAGTACATCTACCCTGTTGAACTTATTATGGGAAATAAATATTTAAATCAAAACAAGCTGCTGATTATTTCACATTTTACTTGTGAGCAACGGCACATTTACATCTTACAAATATAGTTATTTGGCTTATATCGTGATAGATATCGTTATCGCCTGAAATGAAAAAAACATATCGTGATATGAAAAAATCTTATATCGCCCAGCTCTACCTTTTACTGTCACATCACAAGTAAACCAAAAGATCATAAGCATTATTTTGAACTGTGGATCATGCAAAGCCGCTCTAGGAGAGTCTGAAACTAAAAATATGTTCCTGGAAATAAGCACAAACGTCCTATTCTTCTTCTTTTTTTGGTTGCTCCCTTTAGGTATCTTCCATCCTGTCCTGTCACACCAGCCCTCTGCATATGTAACACACCTTCCCCCTCTCCTCTGCCTCCTCTTTTTTTGCCTAGCAGTAGAATAGTTTCCATCGGCACCCTGCTGGTCAGTGGCTGTCAATTGACTTGAGTGATCCGGTATGGAAAACTCATTCTTGATGATCTGTATATTTATTTTGGCAAAGATTTTTATACTGAATGCCCTTCCTGAGACAACCCTCCCCATTTATCTGGGTGTTGGGGACCAGCACTAGGAGTACTCTGGCTTGTAGTCACCTGTGGCCGTCTGTCGCAGGGCTAACACATGGAGGAAAGCAGCCATTCACGTTTAAATTCACACCTATGGCTAATCTAGAATCACAAACTGACCTAAGACGCTTGTCGTTGAACTGTGATAGAAAGCTGGAGGACTCAGAGAGAACGCAAGCCACGGTCAGGATCTCCTTGCTGTAAGGTGACAGTGGTGTTTGTGTCTACATGCAATACTTGGAAATATCACTAATAAGAATGCACAGTGCCTGCTGGAGCCTAAACATCAGTATGCAGATCTTTTTTTAAAGACTGTTTGCTCAGTACAGTCATAGAAAAACAGGTCCTGTTAGAATCCAGGAACAAAAAAAACAACAAAAGAAGCAATGAGCATTAGTGGATCCACTTTAATGTAGAGAAAATAAAGCAGGGCTTTTTAATGCCATCATACTGACCTTAATTTTTTACTAAAATTCAACAGTGCATGCAGAAACTTTTTAAGACCCAGTGCTCTACAGCGCAGCGAGAAGCTCAGCTGTCATGGAAACTGGTGGGATGAGGAAAAGAGAGCACCATTTCAGACAATCTTTCCTTAAAAGGCATTTATTGTTCTGCACCCACAAAAAAATGTAGTTGTGTATTAAATGAAAAACCAGAAGCTATTTTTTTTGGACATCTGGCCAGTCGCTGCATGAAGTTGGATGGTAGAAGCGTGCCATTGGAAAAGGCTTCAAACGCTGCTGGTGACCTGCTGAGGTCGTCGTTTGGACCTCGAGGCTCTGAGTTTGGATATTGTTTTCAGTTTTTTGATGGTGTTCCCACTAGCTTTTTCCACGATTAATATAATCTGATGTAGACCCCTAGGTTCCTGAAAGCAATACCAGCAGTGTGAAACTTTGAAAACTCCACACTTTAGTTCAGAGACATTTCAAAATATAAAAAGCGTCGCCGGCTTTTTCTTTCTCCTTTCACTTACGCACAGCAGGGAGTGAAAAAATCTATAATGCAGTAACTGTTATGTACTCTTTAGTTCATTAAGTGTGCGGCACTTAATCATGATGATGATTCACAGCACTGCAGGGTCTGCGTCCTCTCAAGCCTCGCTCTAGACATGATAGCCTTGTTAATGATGACATCACTCCTACTTGAGTTTATTTTTTCCAGCACGGCCGCCGTTCGAAGTCGTTGATGACTTTCAGTACATGATTTCATGAATAGCTCTTAAGGAATAACCCACACTGACCTCGAGAAATGAGCGGCGTGCGTCACCTCCGCTTCTCCAAGGTTTTTTTTAAACACTTAGTCATTTTCCACGCATTTGCCTCATACACGAGCAGATATCTCGAAGGTGGTACGGCTCCAAGCCTTTGCTTTTATTTTTGTCTGTTGCTCGTAATCTTAATGATTCAGGAATTACGGCTTTTTCCATTGTTTCTTTTATTACAGTTGGGTTTGGATACGAGTCCCAGCTATAAAAATAAAATCTCTCTATGCGTACAATCTTACTAAAAATACTCCAGAATCATTTTTGTTCTGCCGCCTCGTTTGTCTTTCCCCTGAAGATTCACCTTTTGTGATGCGTTGCCACATGCTGCCAGATCTCTTTCTTTTAAATAAAAGCCTTCTTTCTCTCTAAAGTAAGACCTGGCTTGAAATCCTAGTGAGCAGAGTGTTAAACTGGACTTGGCAGTCTGGCTGTGTCAGCTTGCCTTCACAGCTGCACGAGACACAGACAGATGGGCAGCGTGTGCTGAAAGATAATGGAAGAAATGGGAGTGGGAGAAAGATGGAAGAATAAGAGGAAAAATGAAGTAAAAAACAGGGGGAAACACTTTCACAGTAATGTTTTTACCTGACTACTGGTTAGCTGTGTGCTTACTCTCCCAAAATCTGGGTCATACCAGATATTAGAGTAGTTTACCAGGGTTAGCCACCTGGTAAGGAGCTTTCTGCTCTCCTGGCCAGTGTGATTTTGGAAATCCATATAAGTTGGACTATCAGGTGGGAGATTTTCCCCTTTTTCCTCAGGGAAAAGATCCAGCAGCTCCTTATGTGCCCAGCTCTCCAGAAAAAAAAACACACATAGTCATGCTTATTACTCACACACACAGTTTATGGAGCAGCTGCATGTCTTTACATGGTTGTCATCCTATATAAGTCAGACATGTTATATTATGGTCTGTAAACTAGAGTGTATGCATGAGAATATATGTTTGCAGTGTGTCTATAAATAAAGCTGGCAAACATTTTTTTTTTTCTCCTGCTGGATTTTTGAATCCTTCAAACATCCACCATCCATGTTTGAGCCGCATTATGAAGGCCGATTCGGAGGGGAAACACGGTGTTGGCTCCCAAACCTCATAAACAACTACTTCATTTTCAGTAGTCGCTATACAGTAAAAAAAAAATCAGAAGGTAAACGTTTAATGTGACTGTAGTATTTTCTTCTTGCTTTGTGTTAGTTTAGGAGAACTTTGGCATTTTTTAGAGCGGCCCAGATATTTTTTCCCACTGTGAAAACTTGATTCCAAGCCAACATCTTATATTCCCAAGCTGATGTTCCATAGGATGAAGGCACTCGTGGATCAGTCTTCATACACATTTCTGTTCTGACTACATCGAGCTTTGCCAGACCACAACAAGCAAAACAAACATGCTAACATCTCAATCCAGTTTTCCTGTTTGTCCCACTGCTTTGCCTTTCTATCATCTTCTCCTTCCCATCCAGCCTGTCCAAGCAGGAGGGGACGTCATAGTCATCAGCTTTGACGCATTACAGCCAAAATATGCAGCGTTGTTTTTCAAAACATTGTCTATTAGATTAAACGGGGGGCTGTGTAAGTTGCTTACATTTGGCCTGCGGAGATGAGCCGTAGGGTTCCTGTTCATTCTTGGCCAGAGGAGGCACACAAACACTAACATACACTTGCGATGTTTGGGAGTCTGATACTTGGCCCGAATTTCTGAGAGCAGCAAATTAAAATGGGAAATGAAGACCATCCATCACCTGAATGCTGGAAAATGTTGTCTTAGACAGGGTGATTCAAGAGGTCCTTTTATTTTGGAAAGAAGAGGGGGGAAAAATGCATTTGCTCACTGGAGCATTTTTAAATTTATTGCGGCTGAGTCACCCAGCAAATTTCAAACAAGTCAGTGAATTCTCACCTCAAGCTATGAAGAAATTTAAGCCAGACTCGAGTTAAGAGTAGAAGAGTTTAAAAAAGGAAGGTTTTTCGTGGACAGCCAGTGCAAACTAGTCCCCTCTGTGTTAAATGAAAGCAAGGTGCATCTCTTTGAAGCGATTCCCCAGCTGTGATAAGATGATAAGAAAAAAAAGACTGTTTCCTGTCTCTGCAGCTGCCATTTCCCGCCATCTCACTCTTAATCATTTCCTCCCCTTCAGTCTGGCTGCTTCTTTCCTGTATTCCTCCATTCTCCTCCTCAGTATCAGAGGTACTCTTGCAGGGATGGGTGAGACAGAGGCTTGGAGCTCCTACCAGCCAGAAAAGGCCTGATAAGCCACATAGGAATGTCCAGAGACACCAGAAGAGCTTTAAATATGTTGAGTCTGCAGTGGGATGTGGGGCTGTGCTATCACTGTATGTATATATATATAGCACCTCATTAATCTGTAAAATGATTAATTAAGACGGCGGCAGCATGTGCTTTTGCGCCTCCCTTTGACCTGTTAACGCCAGCTATACTCTGTGTGATTGTGAAATAGGGTCTGCCTGAGAGAATAAGGGATATATCAATGGTTGTGACCCCAAAACCGTAATCACACACTGTAGAGTGGCAGAGCTTCAAAGCTGGCTGTTTAAACAGTCTTGTGACTGATGATAGCTCGGGATAAAATTCAAACTGTGTCTGAAATTTTGGACGACAGTCTGACAACATGACTTCAGCCATGACTTATGTCTGCTGACCAACCAATAGGAAGGCAACCTGAACCAATGCACTGATAAACACTGGCACTTGTTAAAAACCAAACCAAACTCAAATCGAATACACTGAGTTAAGCCATGCAAAACAAAAGTTTGGTATTGGACCAGAGAAGAAAGTGGAGTTGAGCTGCGGCAGCAGAAGCTTGATTTTATGATGTGTTCTTCAGCTGTTGTAATGACCCCGCCAAGGAAGATGTAACATGGAAACAAGTAGTGGAGGAACTGAAGTCATGATTCAGCCCATGATTCAGTGGGTATTATCACTGTTTAGTTTTTATGCATTAAACTGTGTACCACCTAGTTTTATGAGATTCAGTTTGGGTGCATTAATAAGAATGCTGGTATCTCACAATGTGTAGGTACCTAAGCTTTTTTTAAAAATGGGGCAAAAGCAGCAAGTAAGCCTATCGCTTACCAGGTTGGACTCTTTTTCTTTTTTTGCCTTCAGAGTTCCTTTTATTCTCTGTGGCACAAATTCAACAAGGTGCTGGAATCATTCCTCAGAGATTTTGGGGCATGTTGATGTGATATCATCACACAGTTGCACACTTGCATTTTCTTCCTGATTGTGGCAGTGACAAAACAGTGCCATGCAGTTTATACTTACAAACAGTTGTTTGCACTGTTGCTCTTGGGACCTGCAGCTGCTTTGAAATGGCCCCAAGCGACTTTCCTGACTTGTTCAAGTCAATAATTCGCTTTTTCAGATCCATGCTGAGCTCCTTTGACTTTCCCATTGTGGCATTTGTGGGTGTTTGTGTCCAATGAGCTCAATTTAACTGGCATCAGAAAAGTCACCAGCTGTAGTCGCTCATAATCACTCACAAGAAGTTAAGAGGCCATGCTATAAAGCTCATTTCACTGACAACTTTCTAAGTCACCAAAATTGTTAATTCATGTTGCTGTATGTATATTTTTGACCCAGCACATGTGATCACTTTTTTCTGTTAACCCATAATAAAGTCATAAAAGATCCAAACTTCATGAATGTTTTTTGTGACAAAGAAGTATCTGTTCCAATCACTCTATCAGAGAAAAATCAGAGTTTTAGAAATAATGGGAAACTTAAGAGAGCCATGATATTATGTTCTTTACAAGTGTATGTAAACTTTTGACCACAACTGTACAAGGCAGGATGGATCAATACCTTTATGTTGTTTACACCAAATTCTGACCATTCAGAGGTTATTTAAGTAATGATTTTCTCTCTTTTAGACCATTCTCTGTAAACCCTATAGATGTCTGTGTGGGAAAATCCCAGCAGATCAGCAGTTTCTGAAATACAGTGGAACCCCGACTTACGAATACCACATTTAACGAAAAATTCAAGTTACGATGGCACTTAACGGCAATATTTCTGCCCCTGCTACGGCAAAATGCCCACGTAACGAAATCCGCTGGCTCTGTTTGGCTGAGCCTACAATGCCCACAATGCCTTCCGAATCATGTGACAACCCCCTTGGCTTTCGTACTTGCGCTTCGCTGTTCCACTTGAACAACGTATTGTTGTTGCAGTTAGCAATTAGCCTATAGCCTATCGTTCACTCAAAAGGCGCGATGGGTGCTTCGACTTACGAAAATTTTCGACTTACGAAAGACCCTCAGGAACAAATTAATTTCGTAAGTCGGGGTTCCACTGTATTTAGAGCCACTGGCACCAACAGCAATGAAAACTTCAAAGCCACTTACATTACCTTTCTTCCTCATACTGATGCTCAGTTTTAACTTCAGCAGGTTGTGTTGACCATGTCTACATGTCTAATTGCACTGAGTTGATGCCATTCGATTAGGTGATTAGATATTTGCATTAATAGTAATAATAATGATTACTCTGTGCTTATTAATGCCTCATATTACATATTGTTATCTATGATTCTGTGTAATATAAGACATTAAACGATGAGTTGAGATGTTGCGTTCTCAAATCATTTCCAACACGATGAATCTGTCAGTAAACTGAGTACGTACTTGTGATAATGAGCAGCTGAACCGCGCGTGCATAAGATCATTGCGTAAATACTCAGTGTTTATTTTTCAGTGACCATTGAAATCAAAATAAAATTGCATGCTTGAAAATAAGGCCAACCAAAAAGATTCCTAGACTTTGTTTATGAAGAAGTCTACCTTAACCCAGATATTTCATCCTCTTATATTTTGTTTCGGGAACAGTTAGGTGGATGGTGTTACAGACGTTAGGAACAAGTTGGCAAAGAATTGTTGCCCATAGCGTACTTCACTTTCATGGCCAGAGTAATATTGTCAAAAGGATCTAATTTTGAATAGTGCATTTATGAGTGTACACCTTAAACACACAGAGACTTGGGCGTAGTTGGAAATATATTCAGACGCTGTCATGGCGATGGACATAATAGACTCAACATGATGTGTATGCTTCAGTGTGAGCGTGAGTCTGATTGTATGTTTTGGATTCCAGAGGAAGAAATGCATTAATCTCAGGTTCTGCTCCGCTGGGCCTCTTCATACTGAATCATTGAGACTGAACACTTCTCCGCTCTCTTCTTTGAAACTCTCTCCATCGACCTCAAATATGCTTTACTGAAACACTCTGGGGAATTTATTTCTCACAAAATGCTGACTGACTGAGCTGCTCTTTGTCTCCATTGTCATCATTAATTCTTGGGTTTGGAGGAAAGGAAACTCTGGGCTTCAGAGTGATTTTTCATGGCAGAAGATGCAATTCAGCCTCTTAACATGTATCCAATTACTCCTATGATGGTCTCATTTCCACAGTTGGTGAGTAATTCTTATAAAATGAAGCTGTATTGTATTTTATTTTATAATTTTCACTTTACCTTTCTTGCCTTTTGGTTTCTGCTAACAAAAAAATAATTGGTTTCACTCTACTACTCTACAATTAGCAATTACAGCCTAGAGCCATATTAAAATTTAATTTTAGCGGAAAAAAAAGAGTTGCATTATGCGAATTTACACCATAATTTAAGGATCATGCAAGGACGAGGCATTCATAATCTGCCTGTCCATCTATCCACAATTCACAAGAATCACTGCTCCTCCCAGAGCATTGTTCAAATTTTAGTCAGACAAGATTAATTTGTCCTGAATTTGGCTGTTTACAAACCTCCTTGACTTGTCCTCATTGGTTCAAGCAGCACAGCCAGCCAGTGACAACAAAACATATAACTTTATTTCTGTACTTCATAAAGTTCTATAACCTGAAAACTGTGATGATCATGAGCTTTTACATCACTGAAATGTATTTATTTTTTACTTCAGCAGTTCTTGAGGGAGCCTGACTTTTATTATGTCACACAAGCACAAACAAATAGACAGATACTAATGATAATGATACTGAAAGTCACTGCTGGGTTAAATACTCTTTTGCAACAGTATTTATTTGAACAGTGCAGATTTTGCCTGTCACAAGATATACATTTTATCACCTATCAGGAGAGGAACTGAAGCCACAACCAATGAGAGTGAAGAATGTGGGTGATTGACAGATAACCTGGTAGTAAATACAAATCATCATTTGTTTGACCGACACTAGTACGGTGACAAAATTTGCACATTTGCAAGATAGTAACTATTATTTTCATGTGGAAAAATACTGATTGGCTAATATTAGTGGACACTAATGTTTCAGCTGTATTCATTTAGCTGTACAAGTTTAACTTTATACTTTATGCGTGCAGAAAAGACTGCTCCTTTCCTGAGACAAAAGTAAACATCCGAATGAGGCTAAGTTCAGCTTACTCAGGGGATTTTCTGATGTGGCTTTTTTGAATGTGTTTGTTTTGACATTCAATGTTAATTTGAAGACTCAGGTCTGAATTCTAAATGCACTGGTTCAGCTGTGCTGCCTTTTATGGCTAATAACACGGACAGTATTAACCTTTGTTACTCAACAGCAGCCTGCACACTCCTGTTCCTACTCTTGTCACACTCCGTCACACTCCTTCACTCACCCCTGCTCTCCCCTCTGAAATGGATACCAAATACTTTCCAGAAACAGGGGCCTACTTTCCGACCTCTTAACGTCTAGACGAACCCCGAGGCCTCCTCATTTTACCATTATCTCACACACACACAAACATGCGACGTAACAACAAACTTCCCTTATGACCACGAATGAAAAATGAGAAAATGAACTATGGACACGCACAAAAAGTGAAACAGGGTATAGCAGAGGAAAGGAAAGAAGTGAGGGGTGAGAAGTGACATTTGAAGATGTGCTTGACTTTGACAGAGTGAGAATAGAATAAATAAACCAAATGCAGCTTTAAGGCATCAATTAATGAACACTTTTTCTGTGCGAGTGTCAGAACTGTGAGTTTATTAAATATCGTAACTCCAGTCATCAGCCAAATCCGTGAAGTAATTTCAAGTAAGGCGCAAAATATGATTCCTTCAAGATGTGATCTTATTGGATTATTTAAAATTGCTGTACAGACGTCATAGGATAAAGCTGTCAAGGCTCTGTGTGCAGGCGGATGGAGAGGTGGCTCCAAATGCAGGACTCAGACTCTAAATTGAAACTCAAAAACCTCAGCTTTATTGCTGGTGACAAAACAAAACATGAAGTGAACATAGACTACTGAGACCAAAAACACACAGGCATAATCTGAGGGTACGACGCGACACTGAGCACAGGAAAACACAGGGCTAATATACACAGGGTGGTAATCAGGGAATGGGCAACAGGAGGGAGACGGGGAGCAAAGCTGCACACACTAACATAAGACATAGACTTTCACAATAAAACAGGAAACGTGAATCACTAAATAAAGACGCAGACACGACACTGAGAGACAGACTAGACACTGAACTAAACCTGCAATAAACATGAGAACACAACCAAGGAGCAAACCCTAAAACATGAATAAACAGAAACCTATAATTCTCATAATGGTCAACAATGTAAAAGAATCAAAATACAATACAAAATACAAAATTAAACCAAGACACGAGAAACTCAAAATACTGGGTCAAAACTGACCCAGAACCGTGACAAAAGCGCCCTTCAAAAAAACCAAAAAACTGTTCGCCAGATGTGATTCGTCAAAAATGCCTCTGCTCTCTCACAGTTGTCACCATGCATCGATAACTTCGAGATTTCTCAGAGTCCCATCACACATCTGTGGGGAGCTGCCGACAGACATCCAGGTAGGGCAAAGACACTCACACCGAGAGGTCAGCTGAGTTCAGCTCTCATAACATCGGGTGCGTCTGCAGCTCGCTGTAGTGCAGTAAATCTCAGAGAGGCCCTGGATGCTTACAAAGATCTCTTTGAAACACTGTCAGCTCTTAGAGATGCCACATCTTTCTCCATCTTTCTCTTTACCCAAGTAATTTAGTTCAATTAATTTAGCTTTAATTTTATTTAACTTCTTGAAAATTTGCACCATCTTCTCTGTAGGTGCTTCATTTTGCAGCCGAGAGCTTACGTCAAGTGAGTACTGTACGAGTCTGTAAAATACAGCCGTGATTTGTTCTGGACTGTTTTGCAACAGATTTTCCAAACTCTGGAATCCACACACAAACAAACCCCATCCAAGATCCAACTCTTCCCAGCATCCTAGTCGCAAGTGTGTTTTTGAAATTCTCCTTCATCTTCTACATGTTTGCTAATGGAGAGGTGATTTACTCCAACAGGGGCAGTGAAGCTATACATGAGTTGATGTGTCACACCTGCCTCACTGCGAGCAGGCGTCCTGGTTTGGTTTATTTAAAAGTTTATACTCAGAAAGCAGCCTGGTCCAGTGAAACTTTAAAGAATAGGTAACATGCAGGTAAAAAGATGTGCCCCTGAAAATACTCACTAGTATAGAAATCAACAGGATAGTGTTTAAAAACAAACTCAGAATGGATTTGATTGGGAGAGATTTGACTTTATTAGGAGATCTACTACTGAGCTTTGTTGGCTCTGTACAAAAATATCACAAATTTATTTACTCTGGACCAGGAAGTCAATCTAATTTTACATTGTGGCCCAGTTTGATCTTATGCGGCCCTGAAGTTTAATTACACTTATAATCCCTCAGACATTGTAATGTAAAAAAAAGAAGTGCAGTTTCAACAGTATGTCTCAGTTTTTCCTCCTTGATACAGAAATGCTTCTGGAGTAAATTAAAGAAATGCGGACCAAGCTCAGTATGACTGTACGACTCATCCATTTGTGGGGGTGAGGTCACTGAGGCAGTTAAACAACTCCTTGGTGGCAGGGCCCCTGGGGTGGATGAGGTTCGCCCTGAATTCCTGAAGGCTCTGGATGTTGTAGGGCTGTTTTCGTTGGATTGCAGACCAGGGTGGTGCTTCCCATATTTAAGAAGGGGGTGTTCTCCAGCTATAGAGGGATCACACTCCTCAGCTTCCCCTCGAAAGGAGGTGGAAAAGAGACTCAGTCCCTTAGTCGAACCTCCGACACAGGAGGAACAGAGTGGTTTTTGTCCCAGTCACAGAACACTGGACCAGCTCTTTACCCACTCGAGGATACTTGAGGGTGTGTTCCTCTGAGTATTCAGTGGGAGGTGTGGGAGTATAGGCTGTGTGGTCCATTGCTGAGGGCAATTAGATCCATACAGTTGTTGCAAGAGCTTGATCCGCATAGCCAGCAATAAGTCAGACTCCTTTCCGGTGGGTGATGGACTCTGCCAGCGCTGCACTTTTGTCACTGATTCTGTTCATAAATTCTATGGACAGAAGTTCTAGTTGTAGCTAAGTTGTGGAAGGCTTCCACTTGGACCATCTCAGCATCTCATCTCTGCTTTTCACAGATAATGTTGTTCTGTTGTCTTCATCAGGTGATGGCCTCCAGCTCGCACTGTAGCGGTTCACAGCCAAGTGTGATGCAGCGGGAATGAGAATCAGCACCTCCAAGTCTGAGGCCATGGTCCTCAGCTGGAAAAGGGTGGAGTGCCCAATCCGGGTCAGGGGCGAGTTACTTCCCCAATTGGTGGAGTTTAAGTATCTCAGGGTCTTGTTCACAATTGAGGGGAGTGGGAGATTGATAGACAGATTTGCTGCAGCTGCAATGAGCGGTCCATCATGGTGAAGAGAGAGCTAAGCGTAAAAGTAAAGCTCTTGATTTGCCAGTCGATCTACGTCCCTACCCTCAACTATGGTCACAAGCTTTGAGTAGTGGCAAAAATAGGTTGTTGATACAAGCGATGGAAATCAGCTTTCTTTGATGGGTGTCTGGCCTCTCCCTTAGAGATAGGGTGAGGAGTTTGGCTCTACGAGAGGAGTAGAGTCACTACTCCTCCACATTGAAAGGAGCCAGTTGAAGTGGTTCATGCATCTAACAAAGATGGCTCCTGAGTGAGGTGTTCCAGGCAGACCCAGCACACATTGAGAAATAATATCTCTCGGCTTTTCTGGAAGCACCTTGGTGTTCCCCTGGACAAGCTGGAGGAGATGGCTAGGGAGAGGGAGGTCTGGGCTTCTCTGCTTAGGCTGCTGCCAAGCAACCCGCCTCTGGATAACAGGAAGAAAATGGATGGACAAATCAGTTAATTTCTTTAGTGTATTGTGATTGACTGTGGAGGAGGTCTTTATCAGTAGGACAAGCTGTAAAAACTTGCTGAAAGTCTAATACTTTGGCAATCCTTTACATTTTCCAAAACAGTGGGGTCAAATTGGAGTCTTTGTCAGACTGATACTGGCCCCTGGGCCTAATTTGTGACGCCCCTACTCTAGAATAATGAGTGAATTAATATACTGTGACTCATGCTAACAGTATTTATTTAACAGTACAAGTATTCTGTACTGTTTTATATTTACTAAGTAGTAGTTGTTGTCTTTTAGGTTGTGTGTTTTTTGTAATTACTCTGTGTTTTTGCTGTCTCAGACTGCCTCAGCATTAGCTCATCAGTTTTATCTTTCATTTCTATCCGTTTCTCTTTCACGTGTCATCCCTGTTTTTCCTGCCATGAAGTTAGACTCCAGGGTTTTCAGTAGATGTCATTGTATATAGTATATGCTGGTTTGGATCTTGCAGAGTGTGTCCCACTTGGCCTCTGTGCTAAGACTGCTGCGGTCAAATAACTGGCCCCTGCCCTGGCCAAAACCACTGGTTCCAGTTTAAGAATTAGAGGATGAAAATGAGGTGATTGAGGCCAGTGGAAACAACGGGAGAGCATGTGCATGAGTCTGAAATGTGTATGTGTGTGAGCGTTCGATCGAGTGTGCATCAGTCCCAGTTTTCATCTCCAGGTGCTAAATCGATCATGTATATATATGATCATTAACGGCTTTTTCTCAGCAAGATTACGCAAAAACTACAGAGCTGAAAATTGGTGGAGAGGTCGACCACGGGCAAAGGACAGACTCATTAAATCATGTTGCGGTTTCACATCGCTTTCCATAAAATTTGCTAAATAGGGCATTTTGGTGGAGAACACACACTGAGCACCAGTGCAGCTCTCTCCTTTTCTGTACCTTACAACTTATTAGGTAAATCTTTTATTTTTAAGGGAACCTAACCAAATGTTAGGTTGGCATAAATACTTTTTAAAAACAGCAATAAAAAAGTGTCTTTTTTTCCTTTACAGAGAACTTTTACTCCCCCCAAAGAGGTCTTAGTCAACACTGAATAAAACTTTTAATTTCCAGAGCAGTTTTATTGATTGGGACTTAATTTAATTTGTTCATCACAGATGACGATATTACTGGAAAATCTGCACATTGGTGTGAAGCAAAGTAACACAAAGTCTCTCACAGATTTTCTTTACTGTAAATGGTTGCATGCCTGAGCCAGGAAACCATTTTCAGTGTTGCATGGATATGGCTGATTCATTTAATTTAAAAGTTTAGATGTTTCATAAACAAGATAACTTAATAATAACTTTTTAATCATCCCAAACAAAGACTGTTTACTTGTAAACTGATGGGAAAGCACGCCTAGATCCTTCAAGTGTCCCTGGCAAGTTCTCAGTGGAAATTAATGAGGCTCTCAGTACTTATCAGAGTCAGTGTGTGACGTCTTTCAGTGTACTTTCCTTCACTGTGGGACTTGCACATCTGAAAATTCCTTCAGAATGGAAGAGGAAATGTAAAAACTCAGTGAGATAATACGCAGCTTCTCTCCTCTCGTCTGCTCCTGTTCCATGCATCAGGAGTTAGTCGCTTAGCCAGATGGGAAATTACCGCACACCACTTTCGTCTTTCAACCTAGTACCAGAGGAAATTATTCACTTGCTACTTGCTTTGAGCCCCAATTATCCTCTGCACCTTCTTTTCTCTCCTTTCAGAGAAACGGGGCATTGAAATGAGATCAGCACGCTGGTCTGCAGAGGGCAATCTTTATGCTTCCCGGTTCTGTAAAACCCAGATGTCAGTAAAACCCCCTTGACAGACACAAATGTAATTCAAGAGCTTTCAGCACTGGCCTTACGAATCCGTCACTGTGTCTTTACTTACACTTTACCCATACAGTGGATTGCTCCGCTGAGACACCGATCTTAGTTCACTGACTTAAGAGAGGACTCTGGTTATAAAAATCTGATCTACAAGTGGGGAGTCTAGAGGAGCTGCTTTTAGTTTATAGGAGTGGATTACACTGCTTCTGTACTGCTGTACAAATATAAACACAGTCACTTGTATTTCTATAATAACAATTACATCCATAAAACCTTAGATGCACATCTAAGTTGTAAGCTTTTTTAATGATTGTTTAACTATACTTTTGTCTAGTTGCATTCAAGAGGTGGAAACAAATTGTTGAATAAAGAAATCAGCAGAAAAAGACTGAATGAACTGTATCATGTCCAATAATGTCATGTAAGTATTTTTGTCTTACAACTGTTAATGTAATGAAGATCTTTTATTAGCCTGCTGTCAGTGGAAATTGTTTTGTACTCTTTTTGTTTTGATATATTTAATTACATGTTCAATGGCCACTTTGTTAGGTACACATTGCTAATATCAGGTTTGACCCTCTTTGGCTTCATTAGTGTCTTCATTCTTCATGGCACAGATTCAACAGGGTGCTGAAAATATTCCTCACACAACCACATCCCAAAGGTGCTCTATTGGACTGTTATCTCTTGACTGTGGAGGCCATTTGAGTAACATGAACTCATTGTCATGTTCAAGTAACCAGTTTGGAACCTGTCTTTCAGTCCAGCTTTGACCAGCCACTGGTAGGACCTCTGGATTTCAGCCACTTCCTCTATCTGCCAGTGGTACATACCATCTTTCTTGGGTTTCTGCTGCCTGAGGTATTAACTGAGCATGCAGTCAGTTGGGGCCATCGTGGATGCTTGTTGTCTCATCCTGCACTGTGTTACTGACAGCCTCCTTCCTTCCACTAAGCATATAGCCTCAGGGGTGCTGGACTTGCATGGACCCTCCATGCATGAACATATATATATATATATATATATATTAGGGGTGCAACGATACACACAATTCACGGTTCTGTTCGATACTTTGGTGTCACGGTTCGATATTTTTTCGATACAAAAAGATGTTCATGCCTTTTTAATTTGTCATTTATTAAAATTACAAATATATATTTTAACTCAAAAGTACAGTTTTTAAATTTAATGTTGCTGAAACAACAAAATAATAAAAAATAAATAAATCTATCTGATTGAGAAATCACTCGTCTTTGGAAAAGAGAGTTTGTATTCTTCGATACATATGCGTACCGAACCGAAAGCACTGTATCGAACGGTTCAATATCGATATGAGTATCGTTGCACCCCTAATAAATATATATATATATATATACACACACACTTGTATGTATACATCACAAGTCTGAACCTTTGATACAAGGCAGGATACCAGCTCTGAAATCTAGCCCTATCATGTACAAATCTGTTCACAGTGTAAATGGACAGAGCAGACAGTGGTTTCTCAATCTTAGAAAGATTAGAAAGAATTGTAGCCTCAGTTTCTTGTTCTTAGCTGATGGGAGGTTTGACATTTGTACATTCAGAGATGTTCTTCTGCATACTTTTGTTGCTACGAGGGTTTAAAGGAGTTACTGGTGAGTTACTGTGTGTCTCCTATCAGCTCAAAGCAGTCTGACTGTTCTCCTCCTCACTGGATGTTTTCTCTTTTTTGGACCAGCAAGTCTTCTTGACCATGTCTACATGCTCAAATTCTTTGAGTTGCTTCTGTGAGTTTGACTGATGAGATGATTAGATTAAAGTTGAACAGGTGTACATAATGTAGTGGCCAATGAGTGCATATTCCAATTTGGATTATACATTGACAGCCCTTATTAGCAGTGTGCAACATTTCATGAAGCTACACATGTTAGGATCAGAGACATATAAAGTTAAGACACTTAATGAAAGCAGAATAGATTTTATTCCCACATAGAGTTGACCTCATGACCTGTGCTCATGTTTCTCTCAGACAAAGCAAGAAAAGTTCATGCCAAAGGGCCAGCATGAACAATACCAGGCACTGCAACTCTGGAATGCACACATGAGAATATTAATCACACCTGTACTCTTTTAAGTATGACAAGCAAACGCTGGTTTTGAGAAAGGTCAGTGATGCCTTTATCCCAACAGGTGCTGTGGGGCTTACAGCCTCGATCGCCTCCTGCAGCAAGGAGCTGATGATGGTCACGCAGTGCTTGTGATTCCACCCAGCATGCTGCAGCTTCTTTCAAAAGCATCAGAAATCTTTTTGATAGAAATAGTGTGAAACTTCACAGAGCTAATGAGGAGGGCAGTCCTCTGAAGTCAAAGGTGATAGTGTAACAGGCCTCTGCCCAAGTTCCTCGTCTTATGATAACTTGTCTAGCATTTAGCAGACTGATGAACAACTGACCACCACTTTTTATCGTTTTCTGATAAATATTGTGTGTTATTGTAAATAACGTGAAAGGAAAAAGGCATAAAACCTGCTTCAGTGTAAAGTATCTCCAGTGTTAATATCTCTGGCCTGTTAGATCCACACACATGCACACATCATGCTCACTCTCTTAGCCTCTCTTTCCGTTTTTCCACTGTGTGCATGTCCATGCATGAATATGCTCTCAACTACACGCAGATTCCCTCTCACTTAAAATAGCTGCTGCTCAGCAATTGATACGTGCTGCTAACAGCAGCCTTGTGAAGCTGTGTGTGTGTGAAAGTGATAAATGAGTGGCTGGTGGGTGGGGTCAGTGAGAGTGGTGAGGCTAAGAGGCTCAGAGGAAAATCAAAAATGTGTGATATTCAGGATGGAGAGGTGAGAAGACTTTGAAGACTAAGACTGTGTTGGTAGGGTCAAAGGCCAGAGAGGCAAGCAGGCGCAAGAACTGGCTGTCAGCACCTTCACTGGTCTGTGTTCAGCTGTGTTATTCTGCTATTAGAAACCTTGATCTAACTGGAAAAAGTGTGTTTCCACTGGGTCACTCTGCTCCTGAAGCTGTGGTTCTATTAAAAGTAGGTTGTCTAGCACATATTTTTCATATGAAAGGTTTTCATTTAGAGTTGAATAGACCCTGACCAATTCTGGAATTTTGAAACAGATACCAAGCTCTTGACTTCAAACTTTGGATCTGTATCGTAGCTTTCAGTTATATAATTTTGTCCATAACAAGAAGCAGAAGGTTACAAACAATTAGGAGGACCTATTGGTTTTCTTTGTCGCCTGTTGTGGAATTTTCAGTGGTTTAACCAACCAATTTAAAGTTGCCAGCTCTATAAATAGTGTATTTTAATACTAGCTGACATTTTCAAGACAATAAAATCGTTAATGTGGCCCTTAAAAACACTCCAGAACAGCTGCTGTGGACCTTATTGCCAGGACTGTTAAGCATCTTTCAATATAGTGGAATATAAACTATGTGTTATTTAAAGGTATAGTGTAGTAATGACATCCTCTGCATAGAATGAAGCAGAATGAAGTCACCCACCCTCTGTATATCTAATCTGAGGTTTTCTGGTCAATGTCAGGACATTTTTATATTTTGAAGCTCTTGGTCCTCCCCTCTTGCTTCTCACGCTACAGCTAAAGCAAGATTTAGGTACCTTGGCAGATAAAGCTTCTTACTGAGTTTACAAGTATACTCTCATATTCTTGCTCATATTCTTCCCACGTGTGGGACTAATAAAGGTTATCTTATCTTATGTCAGTGTCTGTCTATGTGCCTGTGTAACAGAAGCACTAGGATTATGTTATTAGAGGAATTCGTCTTATCAGCGAGTTGTCTGCTTCTGTTTGGTTTATTTGTCGTTTTACTTCACCTCCTTGAGAAGATAAATTGCTTTATAGTTACACTGTAAAGTGTTATTAAAAGCATTTACGAATAGGCAATTGCAGAGGGATCTCTCAGTTTGGAATTTCTTCTTTCTTTCATATTTGAAATTTAAATATTCTCAGAAGAGTGGAGTTTATCTTTGTTTCTGCAATGCATGTGTGCATCCCTAATTGTTAATAATTTGACAGTCAGCATTTGCCAGAGTTATGGTAGTCGTCCAGCCTTAGCAAGGCATCAGACCCCACTGGCAACCACAGGTCACTTGGAAAAGATGTGTATTCCCCAGCGAGTGGTTGCTGGAGGTTCCTTGTTATTGCTTTGGTCAGATTGCTGCAGTTGTCTGTAGTTTACATGGAAGACACCTGCCAACTTCTCACCAAGTAGAATTGAAACTGTGAAGAGGGCAATGCAAAACAGAAACGGAGATTTCAAAGTAAAAGTTTTGAAATGTATTGGCTTCAGCGGTGAGCCAGAACTTTCTCCGTATACCTGTGGGTTTTTTTTGCTCTTTTTCAAGTTTTGCTACTACTTGGTAAGGAGTTGGTGTACATTGTAGGCACACAGATTGGCTTCATGCAAACTGCAGCAGACCTTTGCAGTCTTTCATCAACCAAAAACAGGAGGTTTTCAGTCCATCATGCTCCTTACTATTTCACCAAGCTACTGTCAGTAACCTCCAGGAGCCGGTCGGACAAATAGACATTTTTCATTAGCAAGGTGACCTGGGGGGTTTCTAGGCTGTGTGACTGAGACTTTTCTGTGCTACGCTTTTTCACAAATTGCATACCAATGTATCAGTCAGGCTCCAGTAACAAATGAGTAATGCGCATTGTCTTTGAAGCAATACACTGCTTTTGATTAGTGTAGTGTTGATTTGGCCTTGTGTAACTTTCATCTTGCTGCTACAAATCAACTTTATACCTCTGAGATGGGGCTGTGTCTTCTCTCTGCAGTGATTAAAGGCACAAATCACACAAATTCTTTAAGCACATGGATTTTCTTTGGCATCTTGAGATTAAAATTTACCAAAAGCGTCATTCGTTGGCACTTGAAAAAACCAAAAATATTTCAAAGAGCCAGTAGTGGCAGCCTAAATAACATGTTTTTATGGGCTAAGGTTTGTAGGTCTATTAGTAAACCACTTGCTATGTTGAGGTTAGAGTTTGAGCATGTCAGATTCCATTGGGTTGTTTTCTTTGGTAAGTGAGTGTGTTCATAAGTTTGTCTGTCTGTCTCTGTTTGTGTAAATGACTGTAGGTAGGTAATTGGTACATGTATGTGAACCCACAAGTATGCTTGCATCCATTTGTCGTCATGTGTGAGTCTTTTTGTTAACTTTTTAACCTTCTCCTCTTCGAATTGTGTAAGATTTCCATTTTAGAGACTATTAGTTGTCTTTTCAACCTCGGCAAGAAACGTTGTTCCAAGTAGTTGTCCAAATATAGAGACAAAGTTTGTATTGGCCAGAGTTTTAATCAGTTCATTTTGAAAGGCCATGTGCTGGCAGGAAAACCGTCCCCCAGCGCACGATACAAATCACCCCCAAACCCCCACCTAACTTTTTCAAAGAAGAACACAAAAGCAAATATAATCAGTTTCACTTCACTAAACACTAAATGCAAGTGTTTCCCAGCAACAGCACATTTGTATTACTGTTTTCGTTCATTTTCTCGGAGAACAAATATGCATAACATCGTGTTATTTATAGCAAGCTTTTCCATTGTGCAAATCCATGGTAACTCAGGCTGAATCCATACAATCCCAGAGCAATAATGACCTAGATGTGTCCTCCTCCTCCTCCTCTTCAATGGACCTCCCAGCATGAGCTTCCTCTTGATGTTATAAGGTCTAATATAACCCTACTAACGACTGGCCCAGTCCAGAACAACAACAACAATCAATGAATTGCAACTTTACGGTAATATCGACCACAGTCGCTGACATCTCAATTTTCTGCTTAATAAGAGGAAATCTCCACCAAAAATTGATACCAAGATAAATAAACCCCTCAGGAGAAGAGGAGGACATGGAGAAAGGAACATGAGGAAGAAATGCAGCTACAGCAACAAGAGTCAGCATAACAAAGGAAAATGCTGCGTCTGTCTGTGCAGTGTGGTCTGACCCAAGTCTGGAAGAGATGGGATACATTTTCATGGATGCTTTAAGCCGGCGACAGTCCCCAAATCATTCCCTGCGCATAAGCAGTTTCAACATGCCAGTCTGGAGTCAGGAAAGCAACAAGCTTCACCACACTGTTGCCTCTGTTTATTTCAAAAATCAAAGCTAGGCCTTGGAGATGATGCCGTGGCTGCTCGGAGAGTGAGGTAATGCTCTCTGTATTGCAAATATTGCATAACATGTCAAATTCCATGTTAAAAAATGTTTTTCATATCATGGATTTATAGGAGTGTAGCCAGAATACAATTTAGGTGCAAGCACATTATTGGATGATTTAAAAAAAAAACATTAGCTGTCACTTTTTGGTGATTGATTCCATTAGTCATATAGTAAAGGGATCTGTTTACAGCGAAAAAGGCAGAGATAGCTTTCCTACCAACAATAGCCTCAACAAAACGCATTCCACAAAAAAAGCCATGTCATTTCTGGCTCTAAATCTAAGATTCTTCTGGCTTTCTGGTAGGTACCAAGAAATGATGACAAACTGATTATTGACCAATAGTGAGTGAGACTGTGTGCCATTCGTTTATATTGAAGTTTCACAAAAAGGGGTAAAAACATATCTCTAAAAGGAGGAAGGCTGCTCAATAGCTCTTTATTTTGTATATATTTAGCTAACTAACTCTCCTGGCTGGTAAACTATAATGTCGGGGTTAACCCTGGACTATGAATGTGGTTCATTCCTTACTAGGGCTAAATTGCCATGCGAACATATACTGTAGACCTAACAGGTATGAAATTACCGCCTGTTGCCCAGCAAAGTCTCTGGAAAATAGCATTACCGTTCCTGAAACATCACTCAAACCTCTGTGCATGAATAGCAGAAGGGTCTAAAGGTTTTCAGTATATTCTAGTCTTTGTGTTTCCCGGATGAGCATCAGTAATAAATATAGTCTTAGCACAACTTTATTCCTTTCATTTTTTCTGCTGAATGCACTAATTTAGGCGCCAACTTGTACATGAAATCACTCACACTGTCATGGTGAATTGGATTAAAGGACTCAGGTGCGAGACTCCTTGCAGAATGACAGTGGATTTATTTACAGTGAAAAGGTGAGTTAACAGTTCGAGTCTATAATCCAAAAAGGGCAGTGCAGTGATACGGCGACCTCTCCTCACGGTGACAGTGCAGTAATAATCCACAACAACTCCTGGTGCCGGCTCCTCCTCCAATCCCTGAACCCCGGTTTAGTTCAACGTTCCAGCGTTGGTTGTGACTCAACCGCCCCATTAAATAGGTCTGTGCTGGTAAGGTAATTCCGCACAGGTGCGATGATTCTAGCTCAGGACACTCCCCTCCGGTCAACTGCCACGGCTTCCGGAAGTACATGTTCCAGCAGAAAAACACATGCACAGGATGGAGAGGAGAACACGACACAGTACACACAAACACCACAACAAATTGGCAAGACGATCGGTGAGGACCGTCTAGCCATGACACACACATTCATGCAGCGCTTTTAATACTAAACTACTGTAATGAGTTTTCCCTCTCACATACACTCACATCGCTGCTTTGTGTGCAGCAGCTGTTTTAATTTTCAGTCCAGATTATGTGTTTAACCTCTGCATATTTTTCTAACATAAAAACATAATCTTTCTTTGTAAAACCAGACCCCTCAGTTACCAGTAGACTTATCTACAATCAGATACTTCCAGCAACATCTCTTTAATGTGAATATGCTTATTGCTAAATTGCGAACCCCTGGAGTAATTTAGCAACTTTGTCTGACTGCAAAGCCTGATGGCTGATATCTCGGTAAGTGAAGCCAGAAAGGAGTACTTTGGCTATACTGAACTCGCTTCATAGTACAGGGCCCAAAAGTGTACATATCAATTAAATCCTAAAAATGTCCACACAAAAAAACCCCAAACAACAAACTCTGAACAAAAAAGAGAAATTGTGAATGACCTAAAATATAATGTCCAAGTCTCACTCAGATCATTACTGCCCCTGTTTATTTTTCCCAGTGAAGTAAAACAGCTCTTTCCCTTTATTTACCGGGGTCAGAGGAACAGAAATTTCAAAATAAACTGTTTTTTGTACCAGTGTATGAAATAATGACATTTTAATTTGAATATCACAATTAGTAAGGTCAACTTCTCAATCTTTCAAATATTTTTTCGTCTCATTTCAGCTTTAATGTAATATTTTAAGATCTTATCTTAGGTTTCAAAAGAAAACTTGTTTGGCTAATAAATGAGCCTGTACAATATCTGAAATCTGTATCAGGGATCAAGTGCAAGTATCGAGGCGCGAGAGTCCTCCACAGGTTTTTCCATTTGTTTATGTTTCTGACCTAGTTAATTCACTCATATAGATCGAATATAGCTAATATTTTATGTAAATCTTAGACATCCCCTACAATCTCATCTGCATATCAAGCAACCTCACCTGACCTTCATATCCCACACAATACTTCATGATTAAGTCAAAAAATGTGATCACATTTTGCCTCCTAGTCATCGCCATCAATGCCTCCCTGAGCTGCTGAAGGTTCCTTCCTGTTAAAAGGGTGTTTTTCTTTCCCAATGTCACCAAGTGCATGCTCAAAAGTAGTCGTTTGAATTTAGTGTCTTCATCTTAAAATATAAAGCACCTTGAGGCGACTATTGCTTTGTTGCTGCTTTTTTTCCAGTGTAACATAGTGTCGTAATGTATTTAAAAAAGACTTTGTGGAAATACATCAGCACTTCTTTTTCTCCCAGTTGCTCAGAGCAGCCTGTCACTGTGTGCGTGTGTGTTTGTTCTCAAATGAGAACATGGGATGAGTAATTTAGAGAGAAGATGCAATTTCTATGCTGCATTGGACAAAAACAATTTAATTTCAGTTTAACTTTCAGAAAAGATCACTCATCAATCATTATGCCTTAAGTGGAGGTTCTCAAAACCACAAAGAGTGTTTTTGACGTTACATGAGGATTGCATAGATGATTGTTAACCTGTCAGGGGTGTAGTTGGCAAAAAAATTTAGGACTAGAAAACTATTCATAGAAGAGGAGAGCCATTACAGGAAATTGCTCCCAATTTGGCAACCAGTGACATACTTACCAGTACCTAATAATTTAAAAGTCTTCACCAAAGTCTGCCTATGTGAGAGGATTTTTAAACAAACTCAGTTTGACTAAGAAGTACAGCGCCATCCGAAGTGTTGGCCAAGAGAGAGTGTGGACAGTTAGTTAATTGCCAGACACAGTAGGCTGGACAGCTGTGTGTGTTAGCTTGATGGCTTCTGTCACAACACCATTCATCAAACTCAACAACTCAACCAGGAACAACAAGAGAGAGAGAGAGGGAGAGACACAGAGAGAAGGAGAGAAGCTATTTCAACAATGTGATGTCAAGGCGAAAGGCTATCTTGGCTGGCAAATGAGAAGCTTTTTCAATTATCTGACAACTAGCCTCAGTGTTGCTCTTTCAGAAAAGGCTCAGCGAGGCAGTGATTGTGATCCAATCACACACCCCAGAGAAACAGTTTGCTCCTCATAATAGTCTTTGTGTTGTCAAAATAAATCATTAATCTTGTTATTTGGACTTTTGGAGATTTCTTGTAACCTCTCTTGGGAGAAATGGGTAGCAAAAGAATAAATCAGTGAAGACAAATTATCCTGTCTAGTTTAACAATAACAGGAAAACTACCAGAAATGCAGAAGATAAAATATGTGTTAGAAATAGTTTGGATCTGGAAAAGGATGGGACATCCTGCACATGCTTCACTATTACAACTAATTTTCTGATCATCATAACAAAAGAAAGAAAATAGAATATTACTGCTTCAAGCTGGTGTTAGGAAGCATTTGTATTCAGTTCCTGTGCTGTTTTACAGGTGACATACGAACACAGACTGTGCAGTGTTGTTTATTTCTGCTGTCATTTCTACAGTGTGATAGGATTCCTTCATTGTATGGCTTTCAATTTGTTTACTTTTGTATACTTTACATACCTCTAAATTTGTCTTGAACAACCCCTCATTTTCTTGTATTTTGCTTCCAAGGAGCCACACTTTCTTCTAAATTTGAAAAGTTGTTTTGAACAATAGGTTTTTTTAAGGTTTTTTGAAAGCCTTTCAAAGTTTTTCTTTGGACATTGGCTGCTTTTTCACAAGCAGAGCCCCATTAAGTTATAGTAAAAAGGGAACTGTAGAAGAAAGCGAAGCATATAGCAGCATAAGGGATGACTCAGTGTTACCTGTTACCAGGTTTTCCTATGAGCTCTTTCTAAAACTGAAAATTTTAAGCCTTACAAACTTGAATTTTAAAAGTAGAGTCAAAGCTCCCAAAGATCCAGCTCCCAAACTAGGAGCTGGATCCTTTGGAGAGAGGCGTGGCAGCTCAAGGCTCTGCCTCCCATTCTACTTTTAAATAGACAAAACATTAAAAAATAATACAAAAATAAATAGCTATGTTAACATTAAACTGTGAATATATCAGTGCAGACTATCTCACAAAGCAGAACATACATTTTTGATCTGCATATCACAGGAAACATTTTTCACATTTTATCTAGAAAGTTCTGATAGCCTGTCGTCATAATTCAGTGAAGAGCATGAACCCTTTAAAAACCTTCTACTTGAACTACTTTAACCCAAAGTACAGCTTTTTTTTAAACAGCACTTCAGAGGAAAGATATTTTTGGAAGCCTTTAGCTTTCCTTCACTCCACAGCCACAAGTTTCTAATGCTCCACAGAGCATTAGAAACTTGATTTAGCACGTGATAATAACCTCACACTGGCAACAAAATGAAATTAGATTTATGAGGCAGATTGCTCTGAGGCAACTTTCAGGTCTCTGCAAGTCATTTAACAGACAAGTTGAAAGGTAGAAAATCCATCTAAAAACTTTATTTAAGAACTTTTAGAAATGTTGAGTGTAAATATACTTGATTTGCAATTCATGCTGTGGGCCAAATATCCTTTTCGATGGGCATGAGCAGCTGGTTGGCGCGTGTGGAAACCAATCTGATGAAAATGAGTTCTGTGGAATAAAGTCACTGAAACAGAGATGATGGGGCATGAAACAATGTGTGAGAGGCTTGGAAAAATGACTTCAAATCTGTTGGAGCTACAAGAGATCCAAAAAAGTGTGCTCTCAAGTGAAAACATTTCAGGAGTCATTTGCCTCAAAAATGAGACCCAACCACAGGTAGGAGTTAAGACATTTACTTTAAGTAAATCTGCTATGGTTTTGTATTTCTGTGAAGCTTTTTTGCTAACAGAAACAACACTGCTAAAGAATCAGTGATTCAACCAAGAAAAAAAAATCAAATAAGTAAGTGAGTAAGTGACCTAGTTTTTCTGAAATATCCAAAGTATGTGTCCCTGAAATGTTGCTCAATAACACCAACATTGAGTCTGGTGTCTGTGATTGTCCCTAAATGTGTGCATGTTGTCCTGTTGGGCTCCTACAGAAATGTTGTTGTTATTCTTACCACCAAAGCCAAGAGCAGATAGCCTGTCAAAATAAGCCCTCCAACTTCCGACCGACGGGGAGACAGCTTTCCGAACGGATGCAGTTGGGTTGCTTGTTTTTGTCCTCTGTGGAATGCCTGCAAATAAAGTTTTTGTTTCTGGAACGTGGATCTCAGAGAAGTAAAAAACTGTGGCGGATTATAACAACAGCTTTCACTATTCAACTTTATCAGCCGGTATATTTGAGTGAGCACATACTCAAGTGCACATTTCCAAGCGGTGCCCGCTGCTGCCAATGCAGAAAGAATCATTAACCAGCTTTACTCAGAACCAGGTGGGTTCAGGCTCTGATCAAAGTTATGGGATGGGGCTGATGGGATGACAGCAGCATGGTGGTGGTACAGAGGTCCTCATTTGAATTCAGGATAGCTGCCATGCATTTATAAAGCTTTGATTAACAGCTGTGGTACCTTGGCACTGTCGTTAGCCCCTCAAGGTGTGGAAATGTTTTGTAGTCACTTCTGCCAAATGCAATGAGGTGCCTGCTTTTGAAGTTCTAATCATACAAGCATCTGCTCAGGTTTTATTTCCTCTGCAGGTTTCCATCTTTGAAAATGAGTGTGTTTAAACTGCACTGCACTAGCATCCCATTCATATCATTGTGACACCCTAAATCATACTCTGCTTTATCAATCATACCATATATCCATCCAATCATTTATCTATCCATTGTCTGCCGCTTATCCCACCTCCTCCAGCTCTTCTCGGGACGGCATTGAGATGGTACCAAGGCATAATCTCTCCAGCACACCTTGGGTTTGCTGCAGGTCCTACACCTGGTAGGAAATGCATGAAACGCCTCATCTAGCACACACCCAGGAGGCTTCCTGGTCAGATGCCTGAAGCACCTTGGTTGCCTTCAGTATGGAGGAGTAGCAGCTCTGTGAGTCCCTCCTGACTAATGTCTGGCCATCTTATCCAATCTCAAAGGGAGAAGCACCCTACAAGATAAACATCATTCTGCTTTCAGTAGAACTTTTAGGTAGCCAGTAAGACCACAGATCGAGCAAGAAAGTTTAAAGAAGATTGGACCTTCACAAACTGATTCTGATGAAATCAGACATTCAATCCCCAAATGCAAGTCTGTAACTGAAGACTGCCTACTGATGTACCTTTACTATGTCTTACTCATCATTTTTTCTTTTAATTGGTTGATTCTAATTAAATATGACTATCCAAATGCAGGAAAAAATGCAGAGAAAATGGAGGGGAAGGTGTAAAAGATATTACAAGAAACTGGACACAGATACATGACCCCTGATAAATTCTGCAGTATCCTCGACGCGTGCAGCAGAGCAACGAATACAGTTTCTAGAAAACAGGTCCTGCTGGATGGTATTTCTGCATGTACAGTGTGTCTAAGAGACAATACATTTTTCCTGTACATTAAAAAAAAAAAATCATCAACTCCACATATGGGCTGCTCGTCTCACTCTTCTTTCTTGCCAGAGTTTGAGGCGTTGCTGGAGAGGAGATGGATTCATTGCTCTTACAACTAATCCCTCGAGGCCTGCTGGTCCCTTCACTATCACAGATGCTTTGACAGATAACACTGGCCCCAAACCAGATACTGAAGTGTATCTGGTTTGGGTGTATCAGCTGTCCCACTGCTGCCTGCTTATTATCTCCTCTCTGGAGCTACGCCGGCCACCATTGAAGGCTCTGCCAGAGTGTAATTGAATAAATGCACAGGGTGTACAACACAGAGAAACCTCTAGCTGACATATAGCTGTCCAGAGTTCCTCCGAACAGCCCTTGAAGCATGAGACGATTGCTCCAGTAAATTATGTGATACTATAAATCCCCATCCAGTGCGTTTGACTGTGCTTATTTACGATGTGCCGTCATGGTGTAGGGTCAGAGTTGCAGCCCCGGGTGGTTTGCCCCTTTTTTTCACGGCTAATCAATGTTAAGTTCAAGTTTAAGTTTACTGAAATAAAATCACATTTTTAATAGAGCTGGTGGAATTTTTTTTTATATTTAGATTCAGCACAGTTAAGAGTGTAAGCACAATGATGTCATCTCGTTGTTTTATGTAGGTTATTACATGGATTAAGAAAGAACAACATTTTAAAAACTTTAAGCACGACTTGGATTTGGCCGGACTTTTACAGCTTGCTGGCTAAGTCTCAAACACATGTTACTCTTTGAAGCTTAAATTCTACTTTTTTCATCTTTCTTTCTCTCTCCCCTCGGTTATTAGAGAATGACTGCTTTATTATTATATTTTTTTCCCGTGCTCTATCAAGGGAAATTAATTTTTCTGAGCAAAAACAGCTGCAGTCTATATCTATTACGACTATATTATCAAGCAGAACTGCATTTTATACCTGTGCACACAAAAACCTGCTTTATTTAGCAGCTGTTGATTAGTAGCACATGCATTTGTTCCTATTCATGAAATACCATTGTGCATCATTACCTGCTGCCCTCTCTGCTTTATGCCTTGAATGATAAGATGCATGCTGAGAGTAACTATAAAGGGCAGTGCCTTCCCACACTCGGGCTCCTGCGGTCGCCTTTATGTTAATACCCTGACCTAAACTATGTGGAGGGTATTATTAGTGGGTATGCATGCATATGCTCCATTTGGTGGCATCTCCACAGTCACTAACACCAGCCACTGACTCAAAGCGAAAGCAGAAACCCCACTGTAGTTTTAGCAGACAGCTAATAAAAGACATTAAAAAAGAAATACAGCTAACAGTGCTCACTAATCCACACCAGCTTCTTCATTTGTTTTGACATGAAGAGTCTTGAAATGTTAACATTTGGATTCACACAACACCCTGCTAACACCTGGTAGGAGCCCGGGGGGGGGGGTGACGGGCTTGCCAGTGTGCACTGACAGCTGGGAGTGGGCGTAGCCGGCCTCTCCGGACTGAGAACCAGAGCGAGCAGCTGGATTTTTGAGAATCAGAGAACGTAACCTCTCTCTCTCTCATCTATTCTCTCTCCATCTTCCTTTTCTTCCCCTTTAGCTCCACGGGCTCTGTAATTACTCTGCTCCTGCCAGAGCTGCTTGAAGTTGAGCCAATTAGACAATAAAGAGCAGAACTTACTCTCCTGCTCCTCGGCGGTCACACCCTTGCGTGTCTCGTCTCTCTTCACCTCTCGTATTTTACAATCTGTCATGTTTAGATATCATGTGCTGTTTGGATTCGGGATACAGAAGAATATCCTCTTAACACGCTTTTCTTTGTTTCCTTTCCATCTTCGTCTTCGTTAAAAAATTCTTTATGATATGCCCTTTTTGCCTTTGCATAAGTGCGTAAGTGTGTAAGTGGATATCTGTCCTTCTGACTTCATCTTGGCTCGTTGTGCTTCTTTTATTCGTTGGTTCTTCTCTACCTTGTTGTTCCGACTGCTTTTTCTTTTTATCCAACCTCCACTTACAACATAACAAGACACTTTGAGCTTGGCCTCCACAGCAAAGTGTTGGATTTTTGTTCTGTGCTCTCGAGAAAATAAAGATATGTTTCTCTAACTTTAATGTCCTGTCTAATTGCATGTGCTGGATTGTAAACGGTGGCTAAAGTTAGTTTGTAAACTGGAGCTGGTGTCTGGGGCGGACACAGCAACTCGGTCTGTGTTGCCCACTGTTCCCTGGTGGTTTTAGACCACTGGCAAGCAGCTGCATAGTCTGTAGGAGAAATAATTACAATTGTAGACTTTCTCCTTCTTTTTTTTTTGGTCCCTTCTCCCCATCCTGCTCTCATTGCCTGTCCTGCTGATGTAGGGTTTTTAGGAACCTTGGTATTGAGGGCTGTTGTTAGTGGTCTTGTGTGACGTTCTTCGTTATTCAATTTAGTCACGTGACAAGAGCTGCAGCTATATTGGTCGCATGCTGACATGCACAGCAATGAGTGGGACGTGTGTATTTGAATGGTGAACATGTACAGTAACAGCATGACTCTATTAAGTCCGGCTCAAGTTTGTCTCACTTGTCAACTTAAACTTCTCGGACTATAAGTGTGACATCTTGGGAAATTTACTTTCTTGGAGAGAGTTAGATGAGAACTCTGATACTGCTCTCACGTCTTCTGGTAGGTTAGTTTACCATTAAGACAAGATCTCAATGGTGACTACTCTGTTGGCTCTATCTAGAGGCAAAAAAGTATCTTATTACCACCTCTAGCGTTCATTTACATTGATAAAAGCAGTGTCATATGGGAGCTATGTTTCAGACTATTGCTACAGCTATTGCTACTACAGCTCTCTAATTCCAAAAAGTTGATTCTGTTCATCTGGACGTAGCGCTTTTAGTGGAAGAAACGTTCCGTCACTCATCCAAGTGACTTCTCCAGTCTCAGCTGACAGCTCTCACATTTTTGAGGGTCTACAGCATAATGCCAAAACACCTCTGACGGCCTAAGTTCAAACCGAGCATCATAATGTGTCTGGAGAATGGAAAATATCCAGTGAGAAGCAGTTCCCTGGGAGAAAATGCCTTGTTGATGTCAGATATTAGAGGAGAATGGCTAGACTTGTCAAGAAGCGCTGTGTGGCAGGCAGGAGTTGGACCCAAAATGCAGGCTCTCAGATAAAAGGTTTAAACTCAAAAAACTCAGCTTTATTTGCTAGCAGGGGAAAAGCATACAAAACAAAACTACACTGGGAAATCTAAGCTCATAAGCAAACACAGGGAGAGAGTAACACACAGCAATGAGAGACAATGAGAAACACAGGGCTTAAATACACTGGGGAATAACGAGGGAATGAGACACAGAAGGAGAGCACAGCTGGGGGAAATCAGAACTGACGAGACAAGGAAGCAAAGCAGGATACACTCACATGAGACACAGACCTTCAAAGTAAAACAGGAAGTATAACACTGAGATGCGGACTAGACACGGTGGAGACAGAGACACTAAGAAACACAGAGACATAAACCATAAGGCATAGAACTGAAAGAACCAAGAGGCTAGAGATGATAAATAATACACAGAGGGAAATACTAGGCACAGAATACAAGAGACTAGACTTAAGGGAGTAACTAAAGACCAACAATGAGAATATAATTTACAATACAAAGTGACAAAAAGCACAGGAAACTCAAAACACTTCAGTCAAAAACCCAGGACCCTGACAAGACTGCTTCGAGCTGATAGAAAGGCAAAGGTAACTTAAATAACTATTTGTTAGAGCCAAGTTATGCATAATCTCTGAACACACAACATGTCAAACCTTAAAGCCCACCCCAGTGCCACTCCTGTCAGGTCGGAACAGAAAACAGAAAACGACTTGCAAAGGTTCATTAAAACTGGACAGAAAAACACCGAACGGGCTTCTTGAACATGGCAGTGAGTTCACTGTCGTCCAGTTACCAGATCTCAGTTCAACAGAGCATCTTTGGGCTTTGGTGGAAGGGGAGATTTGCATCATGGATGTTCAGCAGACAAATCTGCAGCAACTGTGTGATTAGCATAACATTAGCACAGTGAAGCTGAAGGATGAACGCTAACTTTTTTCCACTCGATAAAAGTTAACGTGAGGGTTTCTGGTGGATAGGGACAAATGCAATTGCATAGCAGGATGCTATACACGGACCAAACTTCAGTCAGGAGAACAACTGAGATAATCCATCCATAATACGAGGTTAGTCATTCATATACTGCAACAACATGGGAATAGAGCAGCTGCGAGAGAATTCGGCATTAATGAATCAATGGTAGGGAAGTAGAGGAAGCGCAGTTTTTGGCTTTCCTCATATTCCAAAAGTGCTTCGTCTCTTTACTATTACTGTTGCCCGGCATAATTTGCAGATGATGTTGTTTGCAGCCGCTGCAGTGGTTTTGACCAAAACAGGCACAGCTTGATGATGACACCATCAACATGCGCTATCGCGGTAGAGCGGTATAGTAAAAATCTCTACCATTGGCCATATACCGTTTATACCGCCCACCCCTATGTGTGATGCTGTTAAAATGGACCAAAATCTCTGAATGGACCAAAATCTTGCAGCAGTCTCGAGGCAAATAAAAAAGGGGGTCCAACCCCATACTAGTAAGGTGTACCTAATAAAGTATCTGTGCATGTCTGCTTGGACATCGGAGCTCTGTAGGTGATCTATGTTGATTTGCAACGCCATCGTTGTGGTCTTGTGGCTTCCGGCTTGTTGATGCGTGATCAGTTTGGGATTGTGGTAATTAGCAGGGCGGATCAACACAATAAACTTTTTATTATGTTCCTTGAATCATTTCTAAACAATTTGCAGGATGCGTTGTCCATCTGGGAGGGCCCGCTGTCAGTGAATGACACTGACGTGGCTGTTTGTGTCAAATTAACATCCACATGAATGCCAGGACCAAATGCGTCCCAGTGGAGCACTAGATTTTACTGGCTTGTCAGTTAATGTTTTAGCTGATCAGTGTAACGCCCTTATGTGTGCACTTTTGTTCTTTTGGACTTTTACTGAGCAGCTTTACTGATTCTTTAAAAAGAATATTGAGCCAAGTTCAACTTTATTTATTCATGTGATCTATGTCTTTTTCTCCAACAGCAAATCCTTCGTCACTCCCGCAGTAATGCCACCAAGGTGATTTTCCTCATCACTGACGGCTACTCTAACGGTGGAGACCCTCGGCCTGTGGCGGCGGCTCTGAGAGAACGCGGCGTTGAGATCTTCACTTTGGGCATCTGGCAGGGTAACATCAGGGAGCTACACGACATGGCCTCTCAGCCCAAAGACCAGCACTGCTACCTGGTGCACAACTTCGCCGAGTTTGAGGCCCTGGCTCGTCGAGCTCTGCACGAAGGTAAGGAGTGACAGAGAAAGGTTCCAGATTTCCAGTGATTATTAAAAGAAACATCTGCGATCTCATGTCAAAGCTAAACATGTAACAAATCTCCCCTCTTTTCCACTTAACCCGTTTGGTTTTCCAGGGGTGAGTTACATCATGCTTGATGTTATTCTTAATAATAAAAGTTCAGGCTACGCCAGCTTCTTTGAAGCCTGAGCGCATCCAATGTCACCATTTGACCCGTAGCAATATTTCTGTACTAGTGCTTTCACCCCGTTAAGTTTCTGTGCTTCTTTCAAAGTAAGTGGATAATATTTTACATTAAATCTGACAACATGCATTTCACATGATAACTTCTGTTTTGTGCTGCCAGCAGCCATTAGCCCTCACTTCTAAGCAGATTAGACGCAGCAACGCTCTTTTTCCCACACTTGAAGGGAAATTCCCCACTGTTCAGTGAAAATAGGGATCCAGTCACGGTTTTAAAACTTAAAATCTCACCATAAAATATCACAGACGAGTGCAGAGCGAGCTGTAAATCACGCACATGCTTACGCGGGCTCTGAGCGACCACGTCCGCATACACAGTGGCTGAAATTCCAGATGAGGCTGCAGTAGTAGAAGCGCTGGTGAGACGGGATAAGGCTACGAGAATGAAAGCCAACCCACACCGTACTATCAGCTCAGCCTCCGGTCTGTCTCTCACCCTCTGTCTTGAAGTCTGGCCCCTCTGCCAACAGCAGTCTCAAAGCACAAAGACAGGTTTCACATGGCCCTGTGGCTCTGTCAGCCATCCAGCAGTTGCAATAAAAACAAAACAAATAAGGCGGCAGGTTAATTTCTAGAAGTAAAATTAAATTTGACATTTAGCCTTGGTCACACCATCAAAGACAGTTTTCCCCCCTTGGCTCAGGCAGTAATGCCACAGCTCCCATTTCATTTTGGGCTTTCCTTTGCGAGCTCTAGTGGAGTTTATGCAAGAAAGATGATTTGGCAGGCTTTAAAAGTCGGTTGTACCTTTGTGGTTCACAAGTGGTGCCTGTTTTGATTTATTCTGTCTGCATTTCTGTGGTTAAGATGTCTGTTTGTCTCTGTCTGACAGATGTGTTGTAGCGCACACAAGAACAAAAAAATAAAGCAAAGCTTTGTTTCATCTTGCAGTTGTTGAAGACCGTGTTTTTCTTTACGACTTCATACAAAAATAAAGTTGCTGAAGGTTAAATGGTGCCAGAAGACTCCCCATTTTTCACATATTTTGGTCGTCTGCACCAATCGCTCCGTCAGACTTCCTTAATGATGGTGTTTTACCCAGCATTTAACTCGACACTTGAAAATGTCTTATTCTCAGGCGGTGTAATTGAAACCTGTGCTTCTCTGCGCTTGCTTGCTTCCCTCAGACCTCCCTACGGGCAGCTACATCCAGGAGGATCTGTCACGCTGCGCTTCTTTGTGTGAAGCGGGCAAGGATTGTTGCGACCTGATGGCCAGCTGCAAGTGCGGCACACACACCGGGCAGTACGACTGCATATGTGAGAAGGGATACTACGGCAAGGGTCTGCAGCACGAGTGCACAGGTAGGGCAGATTATATCTGTTTAATATTGGCTGTGATGATCTATGAATTTTCTGTAAGGCCCGAGTCACTAATGCTGACTGATCCTTCTTAAAAATGTCACATGTAGCAGATGTGAGATAAACTGCTTGTGACCTACGCAGCTGGGTTTTTACGCAGAGCAATTTGTGCACAGATTATGTTGTTCACATTGTGAAAGAACACCTCATGTGTTATGTTAACACCTAAGATCAAAGTTCAAAGCTTTTCGCTAGTAAAACAAATCCTCCCTGCTTTCGAAATTGACACGTGGAGCTCCTTTTTGGTTTCTTACCCCCACCACATTACGATCGCAGCCTCAGGTTGCTCCTGAGCTCACCGGGGGTGGATGTTAAATAAGCAGCCTGTCTACTTAACGCAGTGTAAGCTTTCCGCAAGACAGATCGCTATCACCAAACCTAGTTTATGTGATATAGCGGTGGAGAACTGTTAGTGATGTTTCTGTGTTCTCAGGACCCCAATTATCCTTCACTCACCTTTGACTCCTACACTCCCAGAAGGGGAGTCCTGCTCCCACCTTCACTTTCCACCTTTAATCACACCTCGTCCAAGGTTTTCTTTACTCTCTACATGCACCAGATACGCTGCTGTCTTTTTAAAATGAACTGCCTTTTTTCTGTGACTCTTAGTGCTCCAACTTCCACGTATGTTTTGTGATTGTCCATTTGAGGACAAAAAAGAATCTGTTTCATCCGTTGCCAGAGTGCTCTGCCTTTTACCCTCAAGTTTCTTACTACTAGTTAGTAGAAAGTCGGGCCTCTGGGATCTATTATTTGTCTTTTTAGATGACAGCATCGGTGAAAGTTGCTCTAATGTATTTGTGTGATGTAGACATAAACATGTCCAGGCATATATTAATGAGGTGCACATACATTGATTTATCTCTTGGGCTGTGATCCATAAAATCCATAAGCTACATGTTTCATTAAAAGCTGTAATAATGTAAGAACTGTTTGTGTCGAAGACCAGCTGCAGACGGGTTAAAGTGCACAGCTGAAGTGGTGATGTTGGAGAGCTTTCTCTTTTTGTCTTTTGTTCTTCTGAACACAAACATTTACCTTTCCTATCACCTTTCCTGGAATTTCTTAGAGTCGAATTTCCAATCTCTGAGTATGTTTTTTTTGACGTAATATGATTTAATCCACCCCATGTTGTGTTAATCTCCAAAGAACAGAAAACAAAGGAAGCATGTTTAATATTCCTCTTTTGGGTTTTCACACTATAGTCAAAGAATCCTAAACATGGGAGTAAAGATGGTTGTAGTGTGAAAAGAAAGCATTATTTTGGACAAATGGAACTAATTTTTTTCTGCAGATTCTGGAGATTGTTAATATTAAAGTTAACTTAAAATGTCTAAATAAAGATGGACAAAGAGTGGAAAGACTCGTGTTTGGAAGGACTGTTTGAGGACAATCTGGGACTCAATCAACTTTTCTGCTGACTTAACTTCTGGGGAAAGGGCAGATTTTTTAGGCTTCCAGTAAACGCAACAGATATCCAGTTAGCTGATATCATTAGTCCAGTTCAAAACTTCACGTTTGTTGCTCTGGTCATTGTTTACATTCTCTTTTTTCTCTTTTTTTTTCCACATGGACTTTTTGCTCAACCGTGATTGGTAAACAGAAGTTGGATTATAGGTCAAAACCACAAAGTCTTGCTTACAGATTCTGCGTATTGTGTGTAGATCTTTGTTAAGATAAGAGACTCTTACGATCAGAAACATTTGAAATCATCTCTCGGATTAGATTATGAAATTCAAGATATCAGAGAGATTCATGTCTAACAGTTCCCAGACATAAATAATAAATACATCCTTGCTGAACAGAAATGTTGAGGCAGCAGTTCTGCATGTGTTAAATCAGCTTGGAACAAGCCCGACTGCAGAATTGATAAAAACTTTGTGGCAGTTCATTAATTTTCGGCCTAACGCGCTGCAGACAATCATGTTAAAACACTGGCCAGCGGCTTGTGTAATGACACATTAATTTGTCTTCCATATGTCCGTCTCTGCTCTGTTAAATCTCCAGTTACACTGTGTAGTGTTACATGCTGTCATTGCATGAGGTTAGGGGTTGATACATAATTATTATTTTTTGTTACCAAACGTGCAATCATCAGATTCACAGGGGGCCTGTCGGACTGTAATTGTTGGAGAGCGGCTAGAAGACGCAGTGGTTTTGTTAAAGCTCTGTCACTGAGGCAGCTCACCCCGCTTGTGAGGAAGACAGGTGGGAGGGATTGAGAAGAAAATCGACCCTGAGTGCACTGCCTAGAGGTAACAATAACAGAAATCTGGATAACAATCACGTCCAATAATGGGAAACGACGGGCGGTAATCCCCCGTCGCGCTCGCCCTCTGGGTCTCTTCACCCACATGTTTTCAATCCAGCGTTTGATAACACGCAGGGAAGGAGGAATGAGAGAAATTTCAGTAACAGAGAAGTTTAAATAATTCAGAACGTCAGAAAGAGAACGTGAGAGCAGGGAGTAAGTAGGAATTCCAAAGTAAAGGGCATCGGGGTCATCGTGCCAAAACACACGCCTCCCTAATTCTCATCAGATGTTGTCGAGACTAGAGCCCCCCCACTCTGCTTATTAATGCTTTTTAATGCTTTAATTAATAGCAGGGAGCCGACTTTAGAGTTGGCTCAGCCGGCGCGAGGAAGGAAGGACACAGCGAGGCGCTGAAACCGCAACTCGGGACCGCTTCCTCCGTCTGTCTCCGACCCGCTTGTGTAATGCACTCTCATGGAGGAGGAGGCGTGAGTTAATGTGTCGTGGACGCTTGATTGTCTGTGAGCTGACGTGTACCCGCAGAAGCATGTGTCACTGCACGCCGAGGCACATTAGCGGTGTGAGCTTCGGTTTTTGTTAACTGGTGCGAAAGAGGCTCGTATGTTTTTGAACCCTGCATTTATTGGAGGTTTTATATTTTCTAATTTCTTACAAGGCTTCTTTGGTGTAGCGGCGGCTCCAGCACCAATTAAGTTTGCCGTATGTAACATGTGAGGAAACTTGACAAGCTCCTGCTGTTCTTAGAAAAATCCAGCATTTTTTTCTTTAATACTCTGTTGCTTTAACCTTAATGGTTTTGGCTGAACTGTTGGTGTTGTGTGAATTGTGGGTACATTGTGTGCGTCAGCCGTGCCAGGTCTCTTGAGTGGCAGTGTATACACTGCAGCACCGCTGCTGGAGCTGGATGCCAGGCTTGGTTTTGTTGTCTGCATCACGAGTTTGCAAACATTTTTATGCTTTTTCAGACTCTGTTTTCTCACATTAACATTAACAGTCTTTGACACATCTGAAAAGAATATGGCCGTGCTCGGTCCTGTCAGTGGGTTGTTATTATCATTGGCTGACGGGCTCTATTGGAAACGCTATCCAAATCCCTCCAGCGCACAGCAGTGTTGTTTATGAAGCTGTCGACAGCCAAGTGAAACAGCCTCTTCCACAAAACATGACTGGAATCTCATCAGATAGAAACAGATGATGGAGCCAGTTCCTGCATAGTTTGGTTTATTCCGACAGGCCAAATAGGACATTGTTGTCTCTCTGCTCAAATACCAATCCAAACGCTTCAGGGACAGTATCACCGAGGATCACCAGAGGAATGGGGAAGCGGATAAATGTAGTAAGGGGCTGAGACGAGTCCAGAGGGGGTAACATGTTTTCCTCCTGTCACACATTCTGGCTTATCAGACTCTTCTGTAGCCTGAGAGAATGACAGGAGCTCTGGACTGTGTTAATGTGGTGTCAGCACAGGCCTTTGTTCTGCTCTGGACAGCTCTGCCAGAGACGAATCGAGAAGAGGGAGAATGAGTGAGAGCAGAAGACACTATGGAAGCCAAAAGTAAACAAAAAAACCTTGTAAAACAAAAATAAAAAAGTTAAAACAGCAAGAAATTAACAGATAATGGCATGCTGCTCTGCCATTGATTTATACTGGAAAATCCTCATTTCTGTGTTGTCCAAATCAAATATAATTACACTTTTGCCTGATAGCTATTCATACTCTTTAATACGCTTTAATCCTGTGTGATATATTTTATCGGTTTTCTTTCAGTCCATGTCTGCACTGGCAATCCATTCTCATCTATCAGATGCCACTGACGTCAACGATATGCGTAAATGTGTCCTTTGGCGTCAACGTCTTAACACACGAGCCGCAGCAGTAGTACACGCAGAAAGAAAACAGTACAGACCAACAAAGTATGTGTCATGTCCTGTCTGAGAGTCTGGCATTTTGCAGTCTCTTTAGCTCTGTTATTACTCCCTGATTTCTTTCCTGTTCGCTACCTTATTTCTTTCCCCTTTAATTCCGTGGTTAGAGTTTGGCATTAAAGCAGCTTAGTTGGGAAAAGGAGATGGATTTACTTATAATATAAACCCTCACGACATGAGCTTTACATGCTAAAAAATTACCGTTACCTAATTGCATATAAATGTAACACCGGGGGGTCCTTCCCAAGTCTGTATGTGACAAATTGGTAGTGAAAAAACATTCAAACTGCTGCCATAACCTAATGTTGCACAGCACAGATACATTTTACCTGTAACAGCAGAACTAGGCAGTGGTCTGGAAATCCTGGAAGCATCTGCAAACCTACGTGGAAGTACAGTTTTTTACAGTTTTTACAGTATTTGGTTTGACCACCTGTATTCTTCAGGACAGTCTGAACTTTCTTGGCAGCTTTCTTGTCGTTTCTTTAAGTAGTCTTCAGGAATAGTTCTCCAGGACATTCAAAGCTCTTCTTTGGATGTTTCTGCCTTTAGTTGATCCCACATTGCTTCAATAATGTTGTGGTCCGGGCTCTGGGGAGGCCACTCCATGACTAATAGTGCTTCACCGTGTGTTTTTCTATCAAGGTATGCTTTTACTGCATGTGTTTTGGATCATTATCATACTTACAAATTAAACTGCAGCTATTCAGATTCTTCTTACATGGTATTACATTGTGGATCAAAATCTAATGTTCATAATTCCACGAGTTTTGAGAAGATCTCCAACACCACTGACTGAATTCCAAACCATGACAGAGCCTCCACTGTGTCTTACAGATGGCTTCAGATGCTCGCTGTTATACCTCTTGATGATTTGAACCACAAATATCAAATTTGGATTTATCACTCTATCAGACCGGCAGCCACTGATTTCAGTTGCAGTGGCCACAGGTCCAGTTCTTCCTCAGTCTTTTCTCCCTGTTTCCCTTCCTTAAAAATGGCCACTGAGACCATTTCAGATCAGGCTTCAGTGAGCAGTAGATGTATGTAGGACCAGATGTATGTCAGGTAAAGTCAACGAATTGCCGCCGCAGTGCTATTTATTCAAACTTCACAGCAGGAAACACATAAAAACTGATTTCACATATGAATTATTTTGGCTGGTGGACTGCTCAGAATATTTCAGAATATATTTTATTTCATTTTTTATATTCCTAAGCTTTGCTTTGTAACCTTTTTGTACTTGCAGCCAAAGCTACCTGACAGAAAAAATCTTGAAGCCTAATAAAAAGCAGAAATACGATTTATGTCAGTCAAGCGATTCTAAAGGTCAACAGTGAACTTCCAGGGGATAAACTTTTGTTTATTTTTCTTTTTTTTATTGGCAACAACAACAGTGCAACAATCAAGACCAGAAGTCTCTTACATTTTTCTCTGAGTGGATTTGAGTTGCGCTGAAATATGCACAATATTTACTTATTGATGGATGTTTGCGATTTTGGAAATGAGGAAATATTTTTAGATGGCTTACCCTTTTTAAGGCCGTTATCTGACTGTAAGCTGTTGACTGGAATGCATTGAGTGCAGCAAAACAACTCTTCTGAGCTGATACCACAAGAGTTGCACAATGTTTACAGAATAAAGTTCACAAAAGCCTCTTGATCCCAAAGGGAGACGCGTGGCAGCAGTGAGCTTCTGCTTGACCCTAAACATCCATTTCTTTGTGGATGTCCTGTCTGTTGTCCGAGACGAGCAGCGTTTGCCGCGTCTGCTCGGTAAATATTTGTGTAGACATAAATCTTGAGGTAGACATAAATCCAACAGAGGAATTAAAATGACAATAGAGGTGGGATTTGCTGAATGCTAAGGAGGAATAAGAAAAGTGTTGAAATTAGGGCTGAACGATATATCGCATTTGCGATAATATCGCGACATGATCAAGTGCAATTTTCTAACCGCAAAGGCTGCGATTATACTCTGGACATGTCCAAATTCATGGGCTGCATCCTCCTGAGGCCGCATTTGTAGACCGATTACGTCACAGCGACGCGCCGAAGGCTGTCCAAATTACTACCATATCCCAGAATTCATAGCGCGGCCCAGCCAAACTCCAGTTTCCAACAATGGCGGCCGCTACTAAGTTTTAAAATTACTCATACTAATCTTTCTGGGTCACAAAATAAACTTTTAACATATTTTCAGGCGAGAAAGTAGCTGTGTAAACATCAAATATCTGCTCGGTTTATCAAGATATCCCATATTTGCAAAAGTGCTTCGACGTTTTCAGAGGCGTCTGCTACCCACCAGCTCGACAGCTAGCCGGGAGCTCGAGGGTTACTGATGCGGCCGAGAACGGCACAACTCCCGGCACATCATTTTCAGATCACCGCGGAGTTTCGCTGCTCGGGTTAAACGTAATATATAAGTCACTTAGACAACCTAAAAATGTTATTGTTGGGCTTTTTTCAGTGTTTTGTTTGTTCGTGAGTAAATCGGTTTGGCTGAGATTAAAGTTATTAGATTAGATAAAATAAAACTTTATTAATCCCCCGGGTGGGTTCCTCCTTGGTTTTCACACAGCTGACTAAACGTCAAACAGAAAACTTATTAAACAGAAGTATGAGACAGTCGAGAATTTACACCAGTGTCTGGTTATATTTTAGATAGCAAGAAGCAGACGGCCGAGTTTATTAAACTCCACCGAGACAGCGGTGACGCTAATCAGAAGGCTAGACCGTCCAATTTCACGCCTTTAAATTTTAAAGGCGTGTTTGTGTGTGTGTTTATACAATTGCTATTATGTTTGCACTTTATGTGTAATGTTACTGACTGCAGAGATCAGTAAGATGTGTGTATTTTTTATTTATTAGTTTTATTTATTTAATATTATTTTTTAATTGAATGACTGTCTAGTAGTTCACAGATGTCGAAAAACTGAGTGTGGTAAAGCCACTGATTTTTTTTATGTATATTTCTGCAATCTGCACATTGTACTGACTTTCATTTTAATGTTTACACCAGGGTTCCTTGTCAGCACTTTATGCTCAGATGTTTGTAAGCTAAAAATAAACGATTGTGTATGTTCAAATATACTGTTGTGATTGAAGAAGTTAAATAAAAATGTCAGTCATCAATTCATGCATCACCTCATGTCATCATAACAGAGGTCTGTCTTCCAGGAAAGAACAGTTTAAAATTAATGTAATATAGTATTGGCCATACTATATGATGTATTGCTTGTCTTTGTTTAATAATACAGAAGACAAAGACCTTAAAAAATAATCGCATATCGCATCGCAATCGCAATATTGGGGCAAAAAATCGCAATTAGATTATTTTCCATAATCGTTCAGCCCTAGTTGAAATGGCGGAAATCTCTTGGCGTTACTGGGATGTTGCAATCATTTTTTTTCTCTTTTGGCCTCCACCTCTGAGCTGAGGTCTCCAGTTTTTATGATGAATAGTCAAAATAGTAAAAACTGAACTCTGAGGAATGTGGCTGAGCTTGACACAACGCTGTCTTGGTTCCCGACGCTGTGCAGCTCATCTCACTTTGCACTGTCACACTAACACAAGTATATACTACGCTGGGATCCACTCACGAGCACGGCGACGTGCTTTTGGTGCGCTTACGTACATCAAAATATGTGAAGGATCTAAAACAACCCAGGCAAGCTTGGTGCAGAGTTTATATCTGTCGAGGCAGCACACACACACACACACACACACACACACACACACACACACACACACACACACACACACACACACTGTGTTGTCATATTACAAAAAGAGGAATTTCATATTTTCACTCTCAAGAAAAATTTGTGAATAATAACCAGAACCTCTAGCAGGATTCCCAGGATTTCTCTTCTGATTAATCATAAAATGTGGTCTGATCTTCTTCCAAGTCACACTTAATTTCAGACAAACACAATCTGGTTAAACTAATGAAACAAAAACAGCTTATAAGTATAAGCTGCCACTCAAGAAACCTGGCACGGCTGACGCACATGATGTACCCACAATTCACACAACACCAACAGTTGAGCCAAAACCATAAAGGTTAAAGCAACAGAGTATTAAAGAAAAAATGTAGAAAAAGTAAATGAACCTCTGTGCTGAGGACCCCTCCTTATAAATAACGTTGCTTGCAAAGCTTTCTATTCTCAAGAAAAACTATTTCCTGTGAACCACTGTTGATCAAAACAACTTTCACAGGACCTTAGAAGATCGAATCTAAGAAAAACAGTGAAAAAGTGACTTGGATGATTGATGAAATGTTTCACCCACTAAAAACGCAACATCCAGATGAACTGATGACCTTAGAAGATGCACAAAACTGCACTGGCTGCAAAAGCATTTGGCTCCTGGGCATCTTTCAGAATCACACCAAGAGAACTTAGTGCAGTACTGAGAGAGATAAATGACCTTGAGGTTCACAGAGAAGCACCTGCTGAAATCCCTACAGTTTGCTAAAATCGATGTTTTTGTGTTATTAAAGTGGAAAAACACTAAACGTGAATGGAAACCTCAGAAGAAACCACTACTTTCCAAATATTGCACCACATTTCCACTTTCTAAAATACCTCCTAGATGTTTGAGACAAAAGTTTAGCTTTTTTTTTTGCCAAAAATAGAAAATGCTATGTTTGGAGAAAACACAATTGCACAGCTACACTGAAACCTCACTGCCATATCTTAATCTAAGTTAACCTAAGCGTCATGGTTTGAGGTTGCTGTGTTTGCTTCGGGGGCCTGTACGCCCTCCAGTCGTTGAGGGAGCAATGAATTCAAAATGGCATCAAGAACATTTACAGGGCAGCAGTCTGTGACCCAAAGCTGAGGAGAGTTTGAATGATGCCACAGCAGAATTGTTGTTTTTGTTGTTTGCCAAGTCAGATTCCTGACCTTGACTCAGTTGAGCTGCTGTGGTTTGACCTGAAGAGATCTGTTCACTCGAGACATCCCAGAAGAATGAAAATGAAACCGTTTTATTGGAGAAATGGAGAAAAACGCCTTCTAATTGTTGTGCAAGTCTTATAAGCAACTTTAGGAATCGTCTTAGGGAGACAGTACAAGCGCCTAACTTATAACATTTTTCCAGCCTGCTCTGAGTGATTGCTCTGTGAATTCAATAACTGTGTGTTATCAGTTTAGTCAAACTGTGTTTTTGTCAAACTGGATTTTGTAGCTGATCAATACAGAAGTCTTGGTAATTTCAAAGCTTTCACACACCAGTTTTGTTCCAGTAACTGACACTGGTCCTCTGTTTGCTGAATTGTTTGCACTTTAAATGTTTTTAAAAGTAAATTTCTACCAGAGGAGCAAATTTCGGTGAACTCCTCCAACATGTTGCATAAGCTTTCTTATAAAGACTCTCTGTTTCCTCTTGCTGTATAACTCCTAATCCCCACAGCATCAATAACCACAGCAGACTGTCTGCTTCTGTTCAGTTTGTCTGCATCTGTCCAAGTCCTTCTTTCTTAATGTTTTGTGGTGAAAGTGGAGTTGCTCAACATGAATCCTGGCTCCGTTTGGTGTAGTTATGGTGGTGGTGTGGAGTGGGGTGAGGGGGTTGGTGGCAGATGCCTCAGATTTCCTGAGAACGAGAAAGGAAGGAAGGTTTTGGGGGGATTCGAGTCCCCCGCTCCCCTTTAATTGCTTAAACTGAATGAAAGTTTAGGTTTGTGTTTTTCTTTGGTGAGCAGAGAGTGGAAAGTGAGGGAGGGCACTTCGTTACCCCAGAGCTGTGCGTCTGCTGCGGTGGGTGGACGGAGAGCTTTCAGGAACTGAGGAAGGACCCGACTGGCTCTGTGCCATTACTCTGTGGGTGAGGTTGGGGGTCTGCGGTGCAGTAATGCAAAGAAACAAGTTTTATCCCAGACTCATTCATGACAGCAGCAAATGTGATGTTGACTAATGGCTATTTTGGGTTTTCTTTTTTTATTTACAACTTGTATTGTTTTTATTAGCCTTGTTAGCAGCTCTGTGGCAGAGATGGGCTACTCTCTAGAGATCTACTTCAAATCGCTCACTTTTCTTCAAGTTACCACCCAGTTAGTTTTCATTTATGCTGTGAATGTCTACTGAATGAATAGGCTCCAAATTTGCACTTTATGAACTCTAAAGAGGCACTGTGCAATACTTACTTACTTGGTATCGAGCCAATACCAAGAAAATACAGGGCCAGCGCTGGCATCGATACTGCCGTTACTTGGATCGATCTGCCGAGCACTACTGTAACGACTTTGGTGCACGTCTTCCTCTCTACCTTATTAGGAAGTACAATCACTCCGTTGACACGCTGGGTTTTTAAAACCAAACAAAAAGGCCTTTTACAAATGTTTTCACTCATTAAAGATTGTTTACTTAAGTCCTAAATCACCGTGTAGTGCTGACATCTATATTACAGCAGTCGCTCCACCCTCTCCCCCCCTCCTGTCTGCATTAAATGACACATAGGTTTGTAAAAAGCCTAAATTGATGACTGCTGCTACTGTGTTTTTTAGGTCAGGGATGTTGTAAAGTAGACACGGCCGGTGTTGTAAACCGAGGCCATTCTGAGCGTGTGTGAAGAGGGAAAAAAGAGACAAAGATAAAGGAGCGAGGACGCAGAGAGGCTATAAAGTAGTGCTAATGGGATCCTCCTCTGCAGGAAAGCATGGAAAACAAGGAGCCGTGAAACAGCCAGTGGTTCGAAGCAGAATCTCACTGTGTTATTAACACTTGTCCCCAACCATCCATCCTTCCTTCCTTCCTTCCTTCTAACCGTCTCTCCATCAGGTTCTGTTTTGTTTTTTCCCATACTCACCTAGATTCCCTTCTTATGTTGCCCTCTCTGTGCCTCTCTGCAGTTACTTTCATGTGCCACCACTTGAAATAGTGAGCTACTGAGTGGTATTAAGCAGACCATGAAAAACTTCTGTTAAATTGTAAGTAAGTAAGTAATTTGGTACAGCAGCAAAGTCAGAAATCATATATATCAAAAACTGTATTCATAACAATAATAGCCAGTAATGAATCATATATTAACTCTTACTATAGTTGTCTTGAAGGTTTTATTTTTTATTATCTTGACTTTTTGCTCTTTAACTAGTTTCTTTTTACTTCCACCTCTCCCTCACTCATAGCTTAAACTGAAATTTGCCCCCCTGAGGATCATGCACCTCTCAGACTGGACTGAATGTCTCTTTTAGCATCTTAAAGCTTTTCTCCAGTGGCTTTTAAAGTTTTTTGCCCTTCTTCAAATCCAGCGTGTTTGTCCCTTTCTGTGACCCTCATCTGTCTCTGGATTTTCTCCAGTGCTCTTTCAGCTCCCACCTATTTCCTCACACTTAACAACGCCTTCACTAGGTGTATGCATGTATGTTTGTGTGCAATCTGTTGACTGAAGTCTCTCCAGTTGGAGGGAGGTGATGAAGAGGGATGCACGATGTTGCCAAGCGTTGCAGGCTGAGGATGGAGGCAGTCAGCTGCTGCGAGATTTGTACAAGAGTTTAGATTTTCTTCATGTACATAAACTACCTTATCTCAGTAAAACCCCTCGATTCAGGTCCACAATTACACTGTTTTGTTAAAGATATATTTTTGACAACAGAGTAGATGGGAAAGCAGAGGGAAGGGTGGTAGAAACAAAACACAACTACATCAGTCCATCGTAGTGAAGAGAGAGCTGAGTGTAAAAGCAAAGCTGTCGATTTACTAGTCGATCTACATCCCTACATTCAACTGTGGTCACGAGCTCTGGGTAGTGACTGAAAGAAAGAGATTGCAGATGCAGCGCTGGAAATGAGCTTTCTTTGCAGGGTGGCTGGGCTTAGAGATTGGATGAAATTTCAGTCATCAGAGAGGGGCTCAGAGCTACTCCTCCACATCGAAAGGAGAAAGTTGAAGTGGTTCAGGCATCTGACAAGGATGCCTCCTAGGTGAGGTTTTTTGAACAAGTCCTACAGGGAGGAGGCCCTGGGCCAGTCTCAGGTGGATGGATGGATGGATGGATGGATGGAGCAGGTTAAAGACATGGCCACAGTGCATGCGTGAAAATAGCTACATACCTTTAGAAAAAAACAACTCAGAAACAATCAGTCCCCTGCTGCATATGCTGTATGAGCATGTATCCTCTAGGTGAGTTGCTCCTTTAACTCCAAAACCCAACAGGGGAACGCCAACGCCAACTTTGAGGCAAGTTTATGTGTGTGTTTGCATTGGTGTGTTTTTTGCATGTGTATGTGCTGTATGTCCTCATGCAGGTCCAATAACACCGCCTTTTGGTGAAACAGTGACGTGACAGTTGAAAAGGATATGAAAACATGTTGGTGTTAACATCCTGAGTGCGGTGCTACGTCGTCCCAAGTGTACTGAGATCATACTGCGGCATGCTATCACAACATTTCTCAGCATACTGACATCTGTAATCAGGAACAGCAGACCAGAGACCAACCTGTGTTTGCACAGTTGTTAAGCGGTTTGGGTCTCTCTCCCAGTGATTCCCAGTGATGCTGCAGTCTGTAATAAGCAAGCAGGACAGTCTCTGTGTCCTTGGGAATCCATAAGAGATACATAGCAATTGTGGCGAAGTCACTCTCCTTTAAGAATAGGATTGAATAATAAGCAGTCTAACAGCCATGCGGCTGCCACTGAACTTCCTCGGTTTCCTCTCCTTAGTTTCCTCTCGTGTAGAAGTTTCACATTCTTGGGATTGGGGGTCTGTGGAGGTCTCTTCTCCCCCCAGATGGAGGCTGTGTAGGTGGACAGCTGTGCAACAGCCAGATCTCGCCCCCAGCCTCCATTCTCACTCTGCAATCCAGCTGGAGAACAGACTTAAGCGAGACTCTGGGGATGGGATTTAGAGCCTCCTGGCAATCCATGAAGATGGGATTCCCAAACTTTTCCTGCTTCAGGTGACCCATGTATTAAGGTTGGAAAATTCCTGTGACCTTTAACATCTGAAACACAGACACGCCACACATCTTGCTTTGGATTTCTGTTCATATGAGGGCAAAAAGCAAAGGAGAGGCGTCACGTGTGAGGTCTCGGATCTGCTGCAGGAATCACCGTGCTTCATAATAAACTGCCGACAGTGTGGTTTTATTAGAGCCAGAAGGGTTCTGTTATCTTTCTGAGGGCCACTTCTCCAGGAAATGATTTTTGTTGACCTTGTATTTGTAATTTCCTCTTGTTTTTCTTGGCATCACTTCTCTGTTGTTGATGCACTTGAAAATGACAGCTTCGTTGTACAACAGGAATTCCCAAATTCTTCTGTTATTCAACCATGTATCCTGATGCTCGATGATCTTCCATATAGAGAAAACCTGAGTAACAACTGTGTGATTCTTGTAAGTGCTCTCATCTCTGAAGAGCTCTTAAACTTCCACAAGCACATGTGCAGTAAGGCCAGCTGCAAAAATAACTTCATGCCTTTCAATCACAGAATTTATACCGCACCTCTGTAGTAAATCCTGACGGTTTTACCTGTCAGGTTTACCTTGGATTAAACCCCAAGTAAATGAGGCCATTTTAATGCTTTGATGGGGGAGTTTGCAACTGAATGTGTCACTAATCTGCCAATAATTTTGAATGTGTTTAGCTTTCTTACCTTCATGGGTAAACACTTTGTGTTTTGGTCGTTTATGTTCTTCACATCGTTAAGTTCCACCAGTTTCAGCCTCCTTGGTGGTCCAGATCATTTCTGTGCAAGATGCAGGTATTCTGCCTTCTCCAATGTATACATGGACCACTTACCTGAGGTGAAATATTCGAACCTTTTCAAGCATTCCTTCATGTGCCTGTCAGGGTTTTATGTGAGTGTCTGTTTGTGTAGCCCAGACTATATATTTTAATTGTCTGTTTCCATTGTCTATTTATGCTTCTTAAGTGTGTATGGGAAACCTTGGCTAAGAAGGAGAAGTTTCCTTGCATGTGAACATTGTTTTTGCAGTGGAAACCCTGGAATTTCAGCTCCAATTTAACAGCATTTCTCGTGTGAGAGGGCCTTTGACCACAAATGGCCAGGCCTCTGTCCAGATTTGGCAGCCTGTTTGCAGTATTGCAGGAGTTCCTTGGTCCCTATTGTTTTGCTCTGAGGACAAAAGGCAGACACAGAATTGGGTCACAGCATCACAAATATTACAGGGTGGCTGGACTATTTTGCACTTTTATTATTGGATTTGTTAGCTACCCATTGTGTCATCAACATTTATTTTTCCTAAATCCAAAATTTATATGACACACATAGTTTTCTGTCTGCGAGCCTTGTCATTGCAGTGTGTGGATTTTTGTGCCAGTCGCATAATGACATTTTCACTGTCTTACTCTGAAAAGTACAATGTTCTTTTTTTGTATCATTTAAGAAATGAGTATTTTAATGTAAGCTTCTTGTCAGGGGATATTGTGGGCCCAAATATAGGACACAAAGGCAGACAAAGTAAACAGATGATTTATTGACCAAATGCAAACCCCCAAGGGTGTGTTGCAAAGCAAGATTAATGGCTTGCCGAGCTATGTTGAGTTTAAAGTCAGAGTTTTCTGTGTTGTGAAAGTGGTTGTATTTTTAGTTGGCTAAATCACTGTGGTAACTTATGGTTAACACGTAACCTGAGGAGTGTACTACAAACAAAGCTCAACACAGCCAGGCTTTCTTTAGTCAGCATTAGCTGGCTCAATAAAACCTAAAACAGTGATAACAAGTATCTTTTCTTTGGCAGAAAATGATCCCTATGAGTGTCCCCTACTCTAAACACAGATGTTATTAGATGATGGTGACAAAAACGTGATAAACGAATTTAAAAATATAACAGTAAAATGCAACAATGTTACAAATAAGACAAATTAATACTACAGGAAATTTGTTAATATTGGGATTTAGCGATGATAAAATTAACACTTTAATTCCAGTTAATTATTTTATTGTTGAGTGTGCTCTCGTTGCTACTCTCTATTTCTAATGTGACAGCTATTTCTTTCTGTGTGTTCTTTGTTGAAGTAGCTGCAATTCCAGCAGATTAGAACCAAGTATAAACACATTCATACATTTCCCCATCACCAAATGAATACATGCACATTTCAGTGACAATGCAACAAACAGTCTGCACTGCTGTAATTTCAAAGCTGGGCTTCATTTTAGTGAGCTACTGCTTTACAAGATGCGGACAGAAAACATCCAGCGGTAAATCTATATCAAAGAAAACATGCAGTAAATAAAATTAATAGTAAAATTGTGGAACTTTCAAACTGGGAATCTGAACATAACCAGCTCCTGATGCTGGGCATCAGTTACCATGGTGATTTTAGCCAGGTAAAAACAAGAGACGCAGAAAACTCTGATCTTAAACCCTACATCGCTTGCTAACCTATTAATTGTGCTTTGTAGTACAGGCCTCTGGACAGCCAGTCTCAAAGGAGGGAAAAATAGAAAAGCAGAAAATCACAACGAGATTCATGAAAACAAACATAAAGCAAGAAAAAAACAAAAGATGGCTTGCTTTCACTGAAACATGAAGATAAGTGAAAAATAAAGGCCAACACCAGGAATGACTAAGAGCTAAAGGAAACCACGAGGACCACGAAACATCTACCCAAGAACCTAAATCAACAGCTGTCTGTTTGATACCAGCTTGGAGTATTTCAGTGCTAATTTCAGTCAGTAATTAAAAAGTGTGTTGCCAAGTGACTTAGCAACCACAGTGACTGACATGACTCAACTTTTTTGAGGTTTCAGATTGTTTCAAAGTTGACTACAGTCTTATTTCAGTTTGTTGTAAAACATAAAAGATTTATGTTCAGAATAGCATGTGGGAAGCAGTGGCTGCACAAGTACTGTATGGATTAACTTGTGTGTTTTGAAGCATGTGTTTGTGGATTTTTTTGGACTAAGCAGAATATGTATCTCTCAGATGAAAACCGCTCTCCCTCTCTGCCTGTTTGTCCTTGTGGCTGAGGAGGCAGATGTTCTCGCTTTCCCTCTGGATGTCCTTTCATCGTTTCCGTCCCGGTCTGTTTTTAGGCCCGGCTAATCGAACCCAGTCTCTCCCCCTGAGACCAAAAAAAAAAAAAAAGATTCTCGTGTGATAGTAACTTTGGCTCCCGGACATGACATGTCTGCCAGTTTAAATGACTTACTTCATATTAAGAGAGAAGACTTTAACAGATGAACGTGCCTGTGCTTGGTTTTGTCATTTTCTTTTCAGCTTAATATTTAATGCTGAGAGAGTGTATTCTTATTCTTTCCTGTAATATGTGTTAGCGACGCTTTAGACAGTTAATTCTCACAAGCTAGAAGTTTTTGTTTTCAGAAGTAAAGTTTGACCCTGATCTATATCAGTGATGAGGGCTGTTTCTACTAAAGTGGAGAACATGTTGTTGTTTTTATGATCATTACAGGAAGCAGATGTAGAGAGTTTGCTTGTGAGGAATTCCTTCAGATTTAATTTGCAAATCTTCCATTTAATACAGACACATCTGCTAATTAGTGCTAACATATACATGCAAAACACAACAAAAGAAGAACAGAGTTTTTAGAATAAACAGCATAGATAAGCCACATTTATCTTCATCAAATAATCACTTTATCAAATAAGCACTGCAAACATGATACCCAGTGAACTATGTCAGCATCCACCAGCCTCCAGTAATGCACAACTTTAAGTATTACAACAGTGTAAACAGGTGAGCTGTGAGGACTATGTGAGCTGTAGAAACCAAAACCTGTTTCTTACTGTTCTCTAACTCCTCCAAGACGCTGTTATCAACCTGGATGAAATGCTGAGATGAGAAAAAACTAAACTAATCACACAGAAGTTTTTGCCAACCTGTTGGGTAATACACTGGTCACTCGTTTATCGCGGGTGTTAAGTTCTAAAAATAACCCGCGATAGGTGAAATCCGTGAAGTAGCTTTATTTTTTACAATTATTATAGATGTTATAAAGCTGTATAACCCCTCACTACACACTTTATACTCTTTTCTCAGACAGGCATGAACATTTTCAAACTTTCCTCTCTTGTTTAAACACTCTCTAAGTTTAAACCTTGTGTAACTACAGCCTTATTTACTTGATCTTACATTTTTACCCTGATTGTCACACATTCAAAGTTAACAACAAGTGGTTAGTTGTCATATGTCTATGAAACCTCAATAGGACTGGAAGTCCTTTTCCACAGATACCATAAGATCTTAAAACCTTTAGGTAGAAGGAAGGTTGAAGGCACTTCTGCACTGGCTTAATTTTCTGATCTGGAAGCTTTGCCCATGTTTTATACCGTCTGCTAATTGCAGAAAGACTTCCAGTTGTAGAGAGGTCCAGGGGTTAACGGTTTTCTGACTTCTGTAAACACTGTCGGCTGAGTTTCCTGCTGGATTGTGGGTTTTTTTTAATAAATCCTGGTCATGCCATGTTTCAAAAAGGAGAGCTATCCTGTACCCATGATAGTCACTCTCTGACCACTTGAATTGAAAAGTGTCTGGCCGTTGAACAAGTGGCTTTACAGTCAGATTTGCCCCGCCTCACCACAATCTTTCAAAATGAATCAACAGTGAATACGCTGATCGTGATGCATCAAAACAGGCCTTCAGAAACCAATCGATGATGTCACAGCATCTCTGTTCATTCTGTTTGTGGTTTAACCTGAAGGTCTTGTTTTTTGGCCTTTAGAGGAACTGCTCTTTTGCGCTGGATTCGTGTCTCTGCCCCAGAGGTTGCAGATTATTTAACACACTTTTGTTGCTCTAGTGAATTTTTACTACAACAGGATTGTGGAAGTAGAATTGACCTAAAACAGATGTATTTAAATCCTTTTATAAACATTGAGGTCTATGACTTTAGTTTTCGGTACAGTTGTAGAATCAGTTCATCGCCCGTCTACTCATAGTTTTTGTTTAGTTTTGGGTGGAGCAGACAGGTCACGTCAGCGGCTGAGAGAATCAAAGTCGGCCTCCACTTTACAGAAAGATAAAGGAGACGTGTTTCGTTGGGAAAACACGCATCCATTTCGATAAAGGCTCTTTATCTTATCTGCCTGTTTTCTTGTAATGTGTTTGGCTGTCTCACAACGTCCTTTATTAAAGTAATATTTCTCCCTTGTGCACCATGACACCATTAGACTTAGACAGCTGCTCGTTTTAAATGCATATATTATTACTGGGTATTTCTCTTCATTATTAGTCAAACATTGCTCTAACTTCAAATAAGCAGCCTCAGATCAGAGACCGTCTCTTCTCCTTCCTTAGATCATTACTGGGTACACTAGTTTTCTTTGACCAGCTGCCGTCCCTCCACATGGTTACAGCCCAGTCCCAACACAGCGGGATCTTTCTGTTTCATGGTCATCTGGCTGCTGACGGTTCACTTCCTCTCTAAATGAAGGGTACAGTGCACCAGAGTTTACTTCACAGCCATAGGCAATAAGCAGACGGACCCAAAATGAGATTTTTGACTGCTGTGCAATTCAGCAGGATCCAAATACAATTAGTATCCATATGGGGTCTGCCTTTTGGAGCTCTGATGCATTTTAAAGGAAGTTCGCAAAGTTTTCTGTGTGTTAACTTTCCATTTTTTAAAGCATTTTATTTAGGAGTCACAGCTGCTTGTTCTTTCATCATATATCCTTTCCTCTTATACACTGTGTGTGTGTGTGTGTGTGTGTGTGTGTGTGTGTGTGTGTGTGTGTGTGTGTGTGTGTGTGTGTGTGTGTGTGTGTGTGTGTGTGTGTGCGTGTGTGTGTGTGTGTACAGTCATCATGTATGTGTCTGCACTTCTACCTGCCAGCACATGCATCCTGCCAGGAACTGAAATTTTATATTTTTCAGATACAGTATTTCCACTGTTGCACACTGGGTGAATTATTATTCACATTAAAACTAACTAGGCTTCCTGTAAACCTTAAATGAAGCCGTAAAACAGATTCCCGAGGACTCGCACAGAGAGGACACTTTCAGCTGTCGTTACGTCTTATGTAAGATGCCTCCTCGGAGTTTCAAAAACACACTGAGGAGAAGACGCATCAGCTGCTTTTGTTATCAAGCGAGAGCAGCAGACCCATGCTGTCTGCACCAGGGCAGGTATGCCACATGGTTTTTCTTTGAGTGTGTGTGTTTTGATGTGGGTTACTGGGTGCGTTTCAGTGCCAGCAGCCGGTGCCTGCTTTACAGTCGGTTAACATCTCCTGGCTGACCTGCAGCAGCCGAGGAGGAGGGAGCGAGTGTCGGGACAGGCCAGGCTGGCACTGGCTCAGCAGTGGAAAGTCACACCTGGCCTCTGGCTTAGCAGCGAGTAAATGAGTTGTGAAGAATATTAGTACTGTCGATTCTCTGTTGCACTTTATAATTAAACCTGCTCGCTAAATGTCTCTCTTTAACAAAGCCGGAGACCTCGTTACTGCTCCCACTGCTGTCATTTCTATTTAAAATAGTACTAAAGCTCATAATTAGTCTTGGTGCTAACATTAAAGGGTTTTCAATCCCATCAGATATCCCACGTGGATGTACTTTTAAAAAATGTATTAAACATGTTTAAACGATGTGTGTGGGTGTGGATCTAGAGACTTTATGATTTTTCTCGTTTTAAACACACGGCACCAAATTAAACCGTCTGAAACTCCCTCCTCTCTGGAGCCTGTTGTGATTTGGCTGTCGTCAGTGTTGTGGATTTGTTTTTCCAATTAATGCAAACAACTCTTGGAAGCGCTTGAATAGACCGTGACATTTGTAACGGTGCAGCAGCCAGGAATGAAATGACAACTGTTATATTAACAAATTAACTCCAATATTTTGGTCCTTTCTCAATATGAATCTTTGCGACTCTTTCAGCTTGTAACCGCAATCTCACTTAAACACTAAGAGTTATTCATAAGTCATAAGTAATTCCTGGAAATGTGGGTTTGATTATGTGGGGTTGTCGATGATGATCATAGTTTAGTCAGGACCGCTGTAGTCCTCATTTACACAGGCCCAGAGGTGAGTCAGTGCTAGGGGACGGGGTCTTCTCCAACTAGATGGCGAGTGGTTGCTGGGTGAAGTCAGTCGCAAAGAGAGTGGTGCATCAAAAGCCTCCTAGTCATTGCTTTAGTTGCTACCAGATTGCCGTAATCACCCATAATTTGTGTAGATGCGAAAATTGTCTGAAAACACTGGCTAGGTAACACTGAGCGGTAGTGACACTTGAAACGGAGCCATGCATACCGGAAAAGGAGAGCGTTCACCTCCAAAGTGAAACCCGTGTCTTATTATTGCCAATACCTGTCAAAAGTACAGCTTTTACTCTGAAAGTGAATGGTCTTTGTTTCCAGATCGCACTCTTCACATCTTTACTGCCGCTTAGCGAGTAATTGGCAAAGGTTGGAAAGTCCAAGTTGGTGTTACAAACTACAGGTGAACTGCTGGTGACCAAAGCTAACACAAGGAGCTTTTCAGTGCAGCAACCTTCCACAACCACTTGCCAACCAGTCTGGGACACATTTTTTCCCTAGCAACTGATGGTTGCCGCATGGTTGCCAACCAATCACTGAACCTCTGTCTCAACACATATTTGATATGAAACCAGCACATGACATGACGGTATTGTTTTAAATATATTTATTAAGAATCTGATACAATAAAATTATTCAGGTTAAAATTAGTGCTTCAGACATTAAGCAGACAATTTGGGAGCAGTGATGTAACCATGAGGGAAATAATCATCTGTGTTTTCCCCCTAACCCTGTGTTTTGGAGACTGACAACTCAAAAATATTTCGATATTTTGTTAAAAATATAAAGAGTTTTTGAAACATTTCAGTTACTTTTTTGTCAGCTTGTTGTTTAGACGTCAGAGATCTTTTTTTTAAGAGCAAATATTTATATTGTTGTAGTGTAGGGTTGGGATTAATGGTAATAAACCAATTAGATCTGTGCGTTGTAAGAGATTTGCTGTTCTGATGTAGAGAAGGGTGAGCCATCAGCTAATGTGGTCTGGCACTGAGATCAGCTGATCTGTGGGACTGTGGCTGAGCCCGACTTCAAGGTCTACCTGGTTCGATTTTACAAGAGTTAGTTAGTGTTACTTCTGCAGGTAATCCTGGGAGCGTTTTCCTGACTCTACCAGAGGACGTGATGGTAAATTGTGTACAATCTTAAATAACTGAAAAGATCTTCAAGGATCACATGACTACAGCTTCCATCACAGTGGATACAGAGGAACAAAAACAAAACATTTCATTTGGTCTACTGCAAAATACACCAGTAATCACAGTGAATTATGGGAATTGCTGGCTCAAATAATCGTTTGTGAGAAAGTACCAAGATAACAGCTGGTAAGAGCCCTTGTCCCCAGTAACAGCATAATTCAAATAATCATAATCTGATTTTTAGAGGTAATTCCAAGCAGTTAAACATCAGAGACTTATGAGGTCATTGCAGATTACATCAGTGAATTATGTCATTAATCAGGTAATCTGCTCTTTATTACAACCCAAATGAGAAAGTAGCTTTATTTTGATTCATTTTCACTGCACCCGTTTTCAGAAGTTGATCTATGAATAAAAGAAGGTTTAACGAGGTTCATTCGACCCCACCCCCTCCTCCTCATTCAGCCTCACAGCGTGCTGTGACCTGATCCGACTCAGGTGATGCTAATAGGAAACACACTGCATCCTGTGAATGAGTGCAGGTGATCAAAAAGGATTTTCTAATGTTTCCCATGTGCATAACTGGGTTTAGATGCTCATAAAGCTTTCTTTGATTGTTGCATTTCTTTGTAATAAAGATGGTGTTCAGTGCCACAAACGTTTTCCCTGCCTGGAATAATTAACTTTGAGCTGGACTCTTCTTTTTTACCTTGCCAGAAGAATCATTTTGTCATATTTTCCAGATTTTCCACTGCTACATGTCCAGACATGAAAATGATTAAAGTCTGCTCATAAATCTGCGAAGCTATTTTTCACTTCTGTCCGTGAAGCTTTTCGATGTCTTGCAGTCGTCAGACAGTTTTTCATTTCAGTAAAACTTTCATTTTGTACACGCCCGTCCAGCTGTGTGATGAGCCCTTTCCTCTACTCCCTCTTCACCCACGACTGCAGACCTGCTGATGGTTCCAACACCATCATTAAGTTTGCAGATGACACCACGGTGATTGGCCTCATCAGTGACAACGATGAGGCCGCCTACAGGGAGGAGGTGGATCGTCTGGCTGAGTGGTGCGACAGAAACAACCTGCTGCTTAACACCGAGAAGACCAAGGAGCTCATCGTGGACTACAGGAGGAATGCTGACCCACATCCACCCATCCACATTAAGGGGACGGCTGTGGAGCGTGTGAGCAGCTTCAAGTTCCTGGGAGTCCACATCTCCGAGGATCTCACCTGGACGACCAACTGCTCCAAGCTGGTCAAGAAGGCTCACCAGCGCCTCTTCTTCTTGAGGACTCTGAGGAAGAACCACCTGTCCTCAGACATCCTGGTGAACTTCTATCGCTGCACCATCGAGAGCATCCTGACCAACTGTATAACAGTCTGGTACGGGAACTGCTCTGCCTCGGACCGGAAGGCGTTGCAGAGGGTCGTGAAAACTGCCCAGCGCATCGCCAGAGCACCACTTCCTGCCATAAAAGACATCTACAGGAAGCGGTGTCTGAAAAGGGCTGGGAAAATCATCAGAGACCCCAGTCACCCATCACATGGACTCTTCACCCTCCTGCCCTCTGGGAGGCGCCACAGGAGCCTCCGGACTAAGACCACCAGGTACCGGAACAGCTTCTTCCCCACAGCTGTCAGACTCCTGAACTCTGCCTCCTGACATCTGACCCACGTTAAACTCATGGACTGAACATACACACACCCACAATGGACAACTGTACCCTCAAACACAATAATAACATGGACTGAACCACCACTCACAACCACTAGCACTTTATATAGCCTCTGTAGAAACTATCTACACCCTCACTTATCTTAACTGCACTACTGTATAGCTCTGTGTAAATAATCATTCTGTACATTCGATAATCTTTAATCCTACAACTGTTTACAACTTGCATAGTTCCCATTTCTGTATAGCTGTATATCCCAGATTCTGTAAAGTTATTTATTTCATATTCTGTATAGTTTTTCATATTTATATCCTGTTCATATCCTGTACATAGCTTGTACTCACTACAGCCTGTACATACTTATAGTTATAGAATATTCACAACATACTTCATACCGTGTACATTATAACATACCATAATAGACCCATTTCTGTAATATACTCACATATCTATATTATTGCTAATATATATTGTAATATATCTATATCACTAAAGCACTTCTGGATGGATGCAAACTGCATTTCGTTGCCCTGTACCTGTGCATGTGCAATGACAATAAAGTTGAATTCTAATTCTAATTCTAATTCTTTTCCTACCAGATGTCTCTTTGTGTCTTACTTGTGTTTAAATTAAGAAGGGATTTGTTTTTTAACTGCAGTATCTCTCATCTTAACAGCATGCCCACCTGGAACTTATAAACCAGAGGGAACACCGGGAGGTGTGAGCACCTGCCTGCCCTGCCCTGACGCCCAGCACACCTCCCAGCCTGGCAGCACCTCCCCCGACGACTGTGTCTGCAAGCCGGGCTATAAGCCAATGGGCATGGCCTGCCAAGGTAAAAGCATCCGATGCGTTAAATAAGCAAGTGGATACGTGTGAAACAGGATGATGGTCTCTTCTGTGTTGCCTTTCTAAAAGCTTTAATACTTTAGTCCTGCTGTTCTGAATATTGAGAGTTACACAGTGTTTTTAGTGTTTTCTAGCTTTAAGAACAGTGTTTTTAATTAAGCTGTTTGCATGAGCAAAAATATTCACATGCAAAAATCCCCACTTGCACTCTTCCTGTTCAGCCCACCTGAACCAGAGCTTCTATTACAAGACCATCTATTATTTTAATATTCTTGTATTACAATTGTTTTGAATGTTTTGCTTAATCTGCATAGGCGAACCGCAGATTATGATAGATTCACTGAGCTTTAATGATACAATATAAAACTGCAGTAAGTTGTGTGTGTGAGTGAAGCTTCAAAAACAAGAAGGCAAAACATTTATCTGTTTGTTTCAAAGCATCACAAGGGGATATTGGAGGGTACGAACCCCAATGTGATCGCACCAGGTTTCATCTAAAAGATTTGATCTGATCCCTTGGTGCAGAGGATGAATATGCTCTCAGGGACAAAGTCTATCCTATCTTATTTGTCTACAAACTAGATATCATGAAACCTGTGTTGTGTATGAGTTTTCAGTGTGTTTTAAATAAAATGTCATCCTGAGCCTTCTGTGTTCTCCTCTCTCTGCATCATGCTTTAATTACTTTTCATGTTCCAGTGGGACTTTTTATTGTTGGTTTACTTCCTGTTTTTATTCTTCTGCCTGTGTCTCATTCCTGCATTTTTTCAGATCATCTGTTTGTCCTCCCGATGTTCTTATCAGTTTTTTCCCATATTAGCCAACCCGTTTTCCTACGGAAGCCCTTTTCTGCCTTTTTAAAAATAAAAAATAAAACAATTCTGACAGGAGGAAGTTAAAATAATAATAAAAAAAACGAACTTGAAATTTGTGGCCGAAACAAGCTTCCATAGTTTTCCAACAAGTGTCCTGCTTTTTCCCACTTTGCCTCCTTGTATCTTTTCCTCTCCTCTGTTTAATTCTCCTATACTTGTCTCCTGCATATAGGACAACAAACAGCCACTTCACAGGTACTCAGCTTCGTTAGAGGTTAAATACCTGGAGCTTTCCAACAGCTATTAGAACTGAGGAAACCGTTCAGATGAGACATGAAACATCTTTCTAACTGTATTCAGGGCAAAAACTCTTTAGGTTGAAAGTCTCTTGAGCGTCCTAGCCTGCTCTCATTCTGTCCCCAACATGTGATTTGTAATGGTGAACACACATTTTAAAATGTGTATAAACATGCTTCCTAACAGAGAAATATGTTTCGTGAAGTAGGAATTTGTGGCCTGTAATCGCTTTCAGGAATAGTGGTGAAAAACATGAAGGGCAGTAAATGAAGTGATAATCTGGTGAATTAACTGGAACAAAAAAACAAGATATTCCTCAGAGGTATGGGATGACAGCATCATGTATCCAGTAATTTTGCCAGTCCTCCCATTCCTCGAAGAATGAGCCAGTGATTTCCAAACAGCAGTTCATCTGAACACATTGAGCTCCATTAATCACCACAGTCATGCACTGCTTTCTACTTTCTCAGGCAGGAAGAGAAAATAGAGTGTTGAAGGTTGATATGCTGTAATTTTCTGCTTACTTGTTTTTTTATTCAGTTTTTAATCAACAAAATCAACTTTCTGTCATAGTGTGTCAGTTTGTGTGTTAGCTGTAATGTAAAATTCACCCGCTCCTCTCCTCTCCTCTCCTCAGTGATACATTGTCCAGCACTGTTGCCCCCAGATTATGGCTTCTTTGTCCAGAATGTATGTAACAACCACTTTGACGCGGCCTGTGGTGTGCGATGCGAGCCCGGTTTTGACCTCCAAGGAACCGGCATCAGACTCTGCCAGGCTGATGGCACCTGGTCAGGGACACCGGCCAGCTGCAGAGGTGAGGAGAAAGCCTGATGCATGTAATATTACAATGATGATCATCACAGGATCATCACACAATGAAACTTTTGTTGATGAAAAATCCCTCAAGACTTTCAGCTGAGAAATATACACAGCTGTGAAAATCAGCATACTTAAGAAGCTTTTTAATTTTCTTTTAAAACAACTATTGGCTGATTGATTGATTAAATGGTTTTTCTTTTTTTCTGTCATATGTGCCCAAGTACATGTCTGTGAACCAAAAGTTCAGGGATCAGATATTCAGTTTCACAGTTTTGGTCGTCCAGCCATCATTCATTTTCTTCCTCTTATCCAGTTCAGGGTTGAGGTGGGGATGAAGCCTATCCTAGCTGCCACAGGGCGAGAGGCAGGGTACACCCTGGACTACTCGTCTATGGGCAATTTAGAATCACCAGAACTGATCTACATACACAGAAATCCTAACAGATCACATCAACTCTAAAACTGAAGCTTACAGATCGAAACCAGAAATTCCTCCATAAATAGAGTCATCGTTACTGCAGACTGGGAGGCAATTTTACCTGCAAATTGATGCAGGCGGTCAGCAACTTTCCTTTTCTGTAGGAATATGACCAGAATACAACCAGCTGACTTGAGTACTCCAATACCAAGAGATGCATCACAGGCGAGTTGTGCGCATTGGTGCAGACTGACGACAATCCCCTTGAGTCAGAGTGAAGTTGTTTGGAGGCAGGTTGCCTCCCATCAGACAACCTGAGCAATCGCCCTGCCATCAAAAGTATCCGTCCTGAGTTTGAGGGTTTCCACAAACCGCTTCTGGGTAACCAGTTGGTTGCTGCAACTATATGCAAAGATTCTCAGAGAGCCAAAAATGTAACAACGTCACTGGTGAGCCACCGATTTACTCCTAGTCACGCAGAGGTGGCCGTCATATTTTTGCTCTAGTGTGACTGCGCCATAAGAACTGTGATTCATGCAGACCTTTTTTATTAGAGTCCAAGAATAAAAATATGCAGCTGGAAGCAAGCGTAATAGGTTCCCGTTATATTATTAAGCTTTAAGTGAGAGGCCTTTAATAAATTACCGACATATAACACCATGCCATTACAAACACAAGCCCGTTTAAAGCAGGCACGATGATATACGTATGGTACTTTTTTGCAGCGTTCATTTGTGTGTGCGTTTGTGGATTTATTTTAAATATCACCCAGCCAGTATTTAGTCTAGCTTTTTCTCTGCACCCTAATGTCCCATCATATCTCAAAAACTGAGAAGAAAAGTAAACAGTGAGGCAGTAGTCGAATGTCGAAGTCAGATGGGCTATTAAAAAGATTTTTGTAGTGATCTTCTCATCGTTTAAGGCTTTTTGATTAGTCTGCTTCTTGATTGATTGTAGTGTTAATGCATGGTGGTATAATGCTGCTCTGTTCTGATATAGTCGCAGCTAAATGTGTCTGACGTGCTTTACATATTTCATCATACAGTACTCAGGGTGCATAGTTATGACACTGAAACACAGAAGCTTTTGTGATTGATCGCAGCAGGTTCTTCCACACCATATCTCATATAATTCCGCATTAAACCCTAATCAAAGCATCGCCTCGCCTCTGACGCCCGCCAGCATTTATAAACATTTCTGTAGCCCTAAATCACTTCATCCAGATGTAAGACGTGTCTCGATCTCTTGTACTGATTTGCTTTGAGTTTCCTAAAAGTCACAGTCGGTGTGTGTTAGCACGTAAAGCTCTCTCGGCATAGATTGAGATCATATGTGTTTAGACTGAAAGAGGAATCAACGTTTACTGGGAGACTACTGCTTTTCTGCCAGGCCAGATGTTGAGAGGAAGAAAGGTAGGGGAGGATTCAATTAAAGAGAGGTTGCTCATGGATGAAGAAAGAGGATGAAGATTGCGCGGAAGGAAGCAGAACGGAAAGAAAGCTGAGAAGAGAGAGCTAAGGTCAAAGGATTAATGAGGAAAGTGCCAGTTTTAACAGAAAGGCAGCAGCGGCAGCAGCGTGACTCATACAAATACCAAGACACTGAATACTAAAGGGTGTGTGTTGAAGATTTATAGTATGTGGCTTTGGGTATATGTTTCCTATGTGTGTGTGCATATGTCTGCTTGTATGTGTTACTCTGAGTCTAGTCTTTACCACATACTGTTGGACCTCCCAGCTAGTTAAGCCCTGGGGGAGACGGGGGGGTCTACTCTGAACTGCCTGTCTGTCTATGGATGGTGATGAGAAATAACACACTACACACCCTTTTCTAGACCTCAGCATAACTCAGAACAGACACACACACACCAGGATTTTCTTTGTTTATTTCATTCGGGACTTTCACACTTTGGGTTAAATCATAGGTCACAGTTTATAGCAAACACATACTGCTGTACATCCCTGCAGTTTACTCCTCCTCTGCACGTTGTGGGTGTTTAACAGTTACAGCAAACAAAATAATCAAATATTTTGTGTTTAAGTTATCTTGAAATGTACAGTTTGTCACTGTTTGTCATTATTCGAGGCCACACTTCCTATTTTTCTGAACCTTTTGTTCCCTCTGTGTCTCAACAGGAAATTAAATAGATAGAAGTGGCAAAATAAACCCAAGCAACAGAAGATACAGATCCAGCTGAATATGATAATAAATAAAGCAGACTTTGTTTTTCTGTTTTGTTGGTTTGGGTTCTTCTGTTTATTTTCTCCTATCTTTGCAGTACGCTCCTGCCCGCACCTGTCCCTGCCCCAGCACGGCTTCCTGAGTTGCAGCAACAGCTTTGGCTCCTACAGGGTGGTGTGTCAGGTGGGCTGTGATCGGGGCTACAGATTAGAGGGAGACTCCGAACTCACCTGCCAGGCAAACTACCAATGGAGTGGGCCCCAACCTCGGTGTGTGGGTAAGCTTTCACTCCACTGTCAGCCACTATCTCACACCGTATCCTAGTAAGATGGAGAAACTCGGCTTCGTGCTGTCATGGGTTTAATTTGCTATATCAGTGGCTTTTCTAAACCTCATATCTGAAAGCAACATATGATTACAAAACATGACTCCAACATTCACTGCAAGAATAAAAAAAGAAAAATGCCCCACAGCTGGTTGTGATGATGCATTGAGAGTTTTTGAACCTTTGGCTTTACTGATTCATCTGCCAGCATCTTGTTTTTTCGGTGCTGTAGCGCTACATTTCCAGCTGAAACTTGCAGTATACTGTTAATGTTATCAAGTGTGGTCGAGAGGTCTGGTTCAGTGAAATCAAGTGACTTTTAACCCATTTAAAAAGTCTTGCAAATAATTAGGTTAACTGTTAACAGGTCAGTAATGTGACTGGATATTACAAACAACATCTTAGAGAAGGAAATATTCAAAAGAACTGTGTTTACAAATGGTGGAATAATTTCAGAATAATATTCATTAGCGTAAATCTTTGAAGACTTTTAATCACTGGCAGTACAAACAATACAAATACACTAAAGATCAAAAGTTGTCACATCTTAAAATGGAAATAAAACTCTTTGCATTCAGTTTTTATTTTACGCATCGTCCCAACTTTATCAGAGCTGGGCTTGTAAATAAATAGTGTCAAAATCCAATAACAGCTAAAGCATTGATTTGGGCACCGAGAGAAGTAACGGAGGCAAAAAGTGAAGCCAAAAGATCATGTAGCTGAACAATAGAGAGCTTTGAACACAAATACAATTTTTAAATCAGCTCTACGTGTTACAGGTAGCTAAAAATGTACGATTTATGTTCTTTGAGTTATTATTTGGATTTTTTAGCTTTAATTGAACAGTAGCGTGAGAGTGCTGGAAATGATATGCAGGGATTGGTCTGGGATGGACTCAAACCCGAGTTCCTACATTAGCCTTCAGCATGTAGGAGCGGCCTTGTGTTGGCTTTTCTATCCACCACTTACAAGTCAAACAGCCTGAAAGCGCTCAGATTAGCTGAGGTGACAGCTAGTTGTAAACTTTAGGTCTAATTACATTTTAAGCTGGTGAGTTATAGAAATTAAACTCCTCCCCAGCTGCCACGAAGAGTCAATTTGTATTATTATCAGGGTGTAAACCTGCGTATTTGTGATGGACACACGAGGAACTGTTTTTTTGTGCACTTTTTTTGTTGGCTTAATTTTTCAGCCATGGATGTTGCTGCTTAGACATAACCTGCTGCCTGTTCAGTTATTTTTGTGTGCTCAAGTGTGGTTTTGTTTTTGGCACCAAACTGTTTTATTCCAGGACTTTAACAAAGTGGCACATTCTGTATTTTCCCCATTTTGGGCTAAAAATAATTCATTCCCAGTTTAATAACCCTCGTCACATCGTATCCAAGAGAATTCATCTATTACAGCGACATCTTGACTTGTCTTCAGTCAAAGTCTTTATTCATGCAGTTATTGAATTAGCATTGTTTTCCATAATAAATCTTCCCAGCCTTGCTTTCACTCAGATACACAGCAGTCCTCTCTGACAGTAAATATGTCTTGCAGCATGACTATCATTCAACTGAGCGCTCGCATGATTTGTTTTGCTTCTGCTTACTGAAACGTGTCTGGCTGAAAAAACACAAAGACAATCTATCAAACAAATGGCCCCGATCTGGGTTCCTATGAAAAAACGGTGTAGTTTACAAGCGTATGTAAACACGCATATACAGCGGTTAAACATATGGGGCGTGTTTGCGCAGAGACCCGCCATGGCACAAGACACATCTGCTTTCTCACAGCAAAGCTACAGTTACCACATATACACAACACAAAATTACCCACACACTCCAAAACTGATAGTTAAGTCAAAATAGTCGCACACACTAGTGCCCACCACAGAGAGCACCCAGGTCATGCACACGAACACACAAAAAAGGGACAGTGTGAGAGCGTTTAGCCACAAATCTCCGGCCGGTGCTGACTCACTTCCAACCAACCAGCTAGATGCACTATTTAAAAACGCCTGAGCCATCTGCTACCAAAAAACTCTCTCCATTCCTTTATCAATAACTCCAATCTCTGCACTGAGTGAGCCGCTGCTTGTTTGTTTGGCCACCTCTGCATTTTCCTGCAGACTTTAGCACAACTAAGAGGACTCTGCGGGCTGCCGTTGGTTTGTTTCTGTGTTTGCTTGCTCTGTGGTGAAAGAGGATCAGCTCGGCTGCCCTGAGAGGATGCTGAGATAGATTTTTTTTTTTTCATCCGATTGTAATCCCCGATGTCGAATATCCCTCGGAGTGAGCTTTCCCTGCAAAGCAGCTACAGCTAGAGCCAATGAAACTGAGATTTGGCGAGGGAGAGAATGAAAACGATCTATCCGTCATCAAGAAAAAAGCCACACTGGCCTCCAGAAATGCTTGAAAGGCCTCCTGTGTACGAGCCCTGCGGTCAGCGCTTTCTTAAGTTGATTTCCGACCAAATGTTTGTCGTTTCCGTGCCAGTTTTTGATACACAGCGGCCGAGAATAGCTTTATTGTTGCCGTTTATGGTGGAGCCAGCTCAGAGGAAGATTTTATCACATTCGGTTAACACACAGGAAACACGGTCGAGATCTTCCAACTCTATTTTTTTTTCCACTCTTTTGTTCAGTGTTTTCCCAGTTTTATCTTTATAAGGAAATCTTTTCAGCTACTTTTAATAACAAACAAGAGACAGATTGATAATCTGTCTCTTGATCTTTCCCACCCAGAGGTGCGTTGCCCTCCCATCGTGACTCTGAAGAACATCTTTCTGTCCCCTCCTGCTTGTGGGAGAAGAGCAGTGTCTCCAGGCTTTTTTTGCCTCCTCAACTGTCGTCCAGGTTACAGTCTCCAGGGGAACAGGAAGGCGGTGTGCCTGAGCTCTGGGAACTGGACAGCCAATGTCTATAAAGCTGTCTGCACAGGTAACTGTGTGTGTGCGTGTGTGTGTGTGTGTGTGTGTGTGTGTGTGTGTGTGTGTGTGTGTGTGTCTTTTCCTAAAGAGGGAATCTATCTTTCCTTTCTGCAGGACTACGGTCAGGGCAGCGGTCAAAGCTGCAGTGGCTGTAAATTGTCTCTACAGTTGTAACAAGGAAGTAAAAAATACAGAGGCCAAGACCCCTCTGCTTGAAGCTCTGGAGGCTGAATGATGGAGTTTACAGTTAGGTTTGATCATTTTGTTTCTCCACATGACTTTGGAGTAGAAGAAGGGCCTGTATGCTCAGGTCCAGAAGTATTTTTGGAATTTTGCCACCACAGTGCAGTCAAGATATCAAACAATCAAGATGCGATTGACGTGCAGACTTTAGGGCTTAAAAAAAAGTGTTTGTTTTGGATTTGTTCTTTTTAAGGATTTTTTTATACACAGTCCCCCATTTTCACAGGCTAAAAAGTAATTGGACAATTGGCCAGGTTAGGTCTGCTCCCTCATTAATCCAGGACAATCTAAGCACATAATAAACTTAGATTCCTACTTCACTAGAACTCTCAATGAGGTGTGAAAAATGGAGGCGACATCCAGATACTTATAGACCTGACTATGTAAAGGAGTCGTTTTGAAAATACAGACATTTCCTGTCTTTCTAAGATGCAGAAGGATCACGTCGGTACACCAAAGTGTGGTCAAAAAGTTCTGCATCTCTGCCAATTAAAATGTAAAAAAACACATCTGATTTAAATTTAGCCTATGTATGCTTCAGAGTTATCACTTTTGTACCACTTTAACTGTTTGTGATTCCTGCTTGGATCACTTGTGCATTCCTGATTCTTGCAGGATCTCCTGCTGTCAAATGATATGATGAGAAGGGCAGGTGAGAACTGAAGAGTGTATTTCTGTGGTTGAAGAATTCCTGCATTATAGATAGACAGCTTCAGTTGTTTTTTCCCTGAAGAAATCGTATTGTAGGTCTAGACCCAGCTATCATAACCAGTGAAACTTCAGGCAGTTTGACAGAGAAGTTACTTGTTGCTAACTCTGCAAAGATAAAATCCCAGATGCCAAAGTGCAATTTGTCAGAACAGAAATCCCTTGAAGCTAAGCTGGAAGCAGTCCAGAGGCACACAAAGAGAAGACCTTGAAGGTGAGATTGCCCAGATTTAAATAAGCTAAGGTTCCTAGTTATGTCAGGATGGGAATCTGGCATAAACATTTGCCGAATCAAATATGCAAAGCCATCTGCTGTGATGACCCTTTGTGAATATGGGAGCTGAAATAAGCTTCATTGCTAGGGTAGCAGAACTATGGGGATCCATTTTGTCATTTTGTGTGTGGTTAAAATTAGCAGGTGATTATTTAGCCATAAAGTTGGGAAGAAGAGGAAAGCACTTTGCATTTCTCCCTCCAATACTGAGTAATACACAAACACCCCCGAGGCCTCATGATTAAGATTTCTGTTTAAGACCATTTCATTCCTGTGAAAAACAAGATACAGCATTATTAGAAACTTGACTTGAAATCACTGCCGCATCTGACTGCCAACCTTTTTTTAGTAGTTTTGCGTGTCGTATGTGATAAATGCGGTCAAAAGTTGATTTTATATGGCATGAATGGGTGGGAGCTTTTAACAGGGAGCTGTATTTGCAGTTCAGAAATAGAAGTGCTGTTAAGAGTGAAACATGAAGATAGAGAATAAATGGAGAAAGAGGATGATATGAAAAGAAAAACAAGAGGAAACTTGGAGTGAGAATTTTTCCATTCTGTTATTTTTTCTCTGCTCTTCCAAAGGCGAGTATGAAGCTAATCTCCCCCCCTTAAAGCAGACCTCGGGTCACTAACTCAAACCATACTGTGTCCGAGCTTTCGAGTCTATCCCCTCAGCTCAGACTGGGCTCTGGAGATCATTATAACAGACTGCAGTACTCCAGATGCCTTGCAGGTGAAACAGGTGGTGCAGAACTGCTCTCTGTCCCCCCACCCCACCCCAAATGTCCTCAGTACCCTCATTTCCTCATGGAGAAAGTTTGCTAATGAAGGAACTTGTGTCATTAAGGAGAGGAAGAGGTGCCATAAAGATGAAAACGAGGGGAGAGGTAAGGCGGACGGGGAGGTGAGAGGGGAAGATGAGTCAACTGTAGGTGTTTTAAAATGACATGGCAGAGAGAAGATGAGTTTTTCTGATACTGTCAGACACAAATGGGCTGGAGGGAGGAGAAAAAAGATATAAAAAAAAAAAAGAAAATGTAAATTAGCTGGAAAGAATCAAGGAGAGCTGCAATATGGGCGGCACATAACGAGCGCGAGAAAAGTTGTTACAAAGATGAGAGTGTTCGACTAAAGCTTCTGGCCTTCCCCTCCCCTCACTTCATGTTGATGACACCCAGAGTGAAATATGTTTCCCTTGTTATAAAGATGAAAGGATTCGATCTGAGCTCAAGTGTGTTAGTGTTTAACGGAGACGGATGCCTAAGTGGATGGGTCATCGGGTCCAGATGGGAGCAGCTCTGTTGCATAACGCAACAGGCATGACCACCGCCGATCGATGGGAGAAATCAGCTCTTGGAGGCTGAGCTTGTTTCCTGCAGGCTTGAACTGCGTTCAGCTGAACTGTGCTGGCTTCTCATTATTACACCATGCTGTATGGAGAATGAGACAAAGGAAGAAAATGTTTCATGCAAGGGTCACGGTGGCTCCGACAGCCAAGCAGGTGGACTGCTGAAGGTTTTTTCCAAATAAAGCTAAACTTCGTCCTGACAGTGCCTAGCTGTTTCCTGCTGGAACAATGAGAGGTTTTGTGCATTATCTAAGGGAAAAGACTATTATAATCGAAGTAAAAGCGTTGAACTTTGTGCAGATAGCTTTTAAAAGCTAGGTTTGTCAAATGTTTGACAGACACTTGATATGAGGTTTATTTATTTTTGATAAATTATTGAACCTTAGTAAACACCAGCTCTATGTGGCACAGACATTTGAGTCGTAGTTGTGTGGCACTGTCTTCACAAGTAGTCGTCCAGGCTGCTGGAGCTGCTTTTTACCAGTGGATTTACAAACCAACATAACTCTAGCTAATTTGCTCAGAGAGGGCTATAATTATCTTGGAATTGTCTTTTTTTCCCTTCAAACAATCAAAGTACAAACAGATTGAGTAGAGAAAACAAAAAAAATTGGCCAGCAGCTGGAAATTTTCTTTATTGATTTAGTTAACTTTTATAACCAAAAGCTGGTTTTATCTACCTCTGCACTATGAGGTGTTTGGAGAGTGCTACAATACTCACATAAACAACAAATCATACGAGCTTAGAGTGCTAAACAAAAACATACTTTTTTTTCCTTGGCTCTCTTCATAGAGTTGTAAAAACATATAAGCAATTCACTCTGTCACAATATCAGATTACTGCTACAGGATTCATGATCAGAATCAGCTTCATTGGCCACGTATGTGTAGCATACAAACAAAGAATTGGGCTTTCTTTGTTCTCAATTTACATAACCGAATAGACAATATGTGTGGCATATTTGTATTTATAGGTGCAGCGGTGCAAATATGTTGGAATAAATACCAACAGGTGAAGTGAATAACACTGATTATCTCTCCATCATGGCACCTGTTAGTGATATATATTAGGGGGCAAGTGTACATTTTGTTGTCGAAGTTGATGTGTTAGAAGCAGGAAAAAAGGGCAACCGTAAGGGTTTGATTGAGTTTTGCAAAGACCAAATTGTGATGGCTAGATAACTGGTTCAGAGCATCTACAAAACGGCATCTCTCTGGGGTGTTCCTGGTCGGCACTGATCAGCAACAGAAGTGTTCCAAGGGAGGAACAGTGGTAAACCTGTGCCAGGATCATGTGCAGCCAAGGCTCATTGGTTTACATTGAGTAAAGGCTGGCCCGTGTGGTCTGATCCAGCAGACGAGCTACTGTAGCTCACATAGCTGGAATTGTTCAATGTGGTTCAAATTGACAGGTGTCAGAATACACAGAGCATCAGAACCAGACCATAGAAGAATGGGAGAAGATCTAGTCTAATGATGAAGCATTGTTGCAGACCATGCACACCCTTCCATAGAAACAGTACTCCTTGATGGCTCTTTCAGTAGGATAATCTGTCCTGCCACAAAGCAAAAATGGTTCAGAAACGTTTTGAGGAGCACAACAAGTTTGAGGTGTTGGCTTGGCCTCCAAATTCCTTAGATCTCAGCCCAACCAAGCATCTGTGGGATGGGCTGGACAAACACGTTCGATCCACCTCACAACTTACAGGACTTAAAGGATATGTTGGTAACATCTTGGTGCCAGATACTACAGCACACCTTCAGCAGTCTAGTGGAGTCCATACCTCGACAGGTCAGGGCTGTTGTGGTAGCAAATGGAGGACCTGGTGGTCATACTATTGTACCTAATCACAAACATCTGGTAAGAATTTCATGTCAACAGCACCTTTAGCCAATTTACTTAAAAATTGTACGTATTTGGGGTCAGTAGCAGGTATGTTGGTGGACGTTGAAGTGTAAGTAACAGGATAACAGTGTTTTGCAGGTGCAGGTAGTTGTCAGTAGGCTGGAGTCTTAATCAGGCAGTTCGAGGAGGTGAATCGTTCATATTTAGATACCACTGTTATTATCAATCAATACCTCTAGACTGCAATACCTCTAACAAAGAACTAACAGCGATTTCATTTGAGCTTGATGCATGTTGATGTGCTGGGAGTGACGAAGGGAGTGTTGAGCTGGAGTAAAAGCAAGAAAGAGTGCTTTTTATTCCGTGTCTTTACTTGGACTGCACAGAATCTAAGAGCGAGGTCTAGTGGTGCTGGAGCACGAGCAGTGGTGCTGTCTCACTCTCTCTTTGATTGCTTATCAACAATGACAAACTGCCTTGTTATGTTTTAAGCTGTTGGGGGCAATATGACATCACACGCCTGCTCTATCAGCGATAATGAGGAGCAGGTTGAGGTCAATGTCTGCGGGTTATGATGAAGGAACATCTGCAATAGTTGAATCCAATTTCATTCTCTTCTTCTTCTCCACCTTTTTTGTCCCTCTGTCTTGTTAGATACTGAGCCACCGTGGCTACAGTGCCCCGACAACATTGTTGCAGGGACAGTTGAGCGCCGCGGCACGGCCATCGTCAGCTGGAACGTCCCAAATGCCACGGACAACTCTAAAGAAGAGGTTAGATATTTGAGTAAAAAACAGTCAAATTAGATGCTACTTAATTCTAGAATAGCTTGATAATTATGGGGTAATGGTTTCCCGCCCTTGGTATCAAAAGTTTGTTGTATCCACAATAAACCTGTAACATATGATAAGAGGGCACAAGCATGAGCTAAAGTACAGTATTTATTGCATACATGGCATGTGACATTCTGTGGTTTACTTTATGTGGTAGGATAGATTACATGGCTGTTTTGTAAAATTCTCAATTAATTTGCACAAAAGTAAATCTCTTCTAATTTATTCAGCTTTCAGCTTCCTGCTTTGAAAGCAGTTTGACTCTCTTCTTCTTCACATTTTGTTGTCTCTCACTTCTCCAGGTGGTGGTCCAAGCGAAGCCAGTCTATAGTCTTCCACAGCTTTTCCCCATTGGCAAGGAAACCATCACATACTTTGCTACGGACCGCTCTGGAAATCAGGCCAACTGCTCCTTTACAGTCACCGTCATCGGTGAGCTCATCCTTCTGGGGACCACATAAAACCAAACAATGGATGCTGCATGTGGCCTGTGGCAGATTACAGAGAGCGAGGGGGGGGCAGAGAATTCGGTCACACAGCGTTTATGTTGTGTTTGGACAACTGCTCCTGTCCTATACAGAATCAAATAAATGATAAAAAGTGCCTTTTTTTAGTAAGCAGAGTTTGCATGCTCCGTGCTCGTGTGGTTGTCTCCGGGTACTCAGACTTCCTCCCGCAGTCCAAATACATGTGTGTTAGTTTAACTGGTGATTGTAAACTGGTCGTGCTGTAGGTGTGAATGGTTGTCTATAAAAAGTGAATATGATTGGCAACTTCAAGCAACTATGGACGAAATAACTACTGGCAACATGAAGTGGGCGGGCTGACATATGACCTGATAGTAAACGCATTAGAGGGTCCCTAAGTTGTGACTCCATAAAGTTGGAAAAGGCTCAAGTTCCCAGATGACTCTGAGTGAGATAAGTGGAAGAAGAAAGATGGATAATTAGTGGATAAATATGCTGATACAGTGGGACGTAGTTTGTAAAAAGGGTAAAGACAGTGAGTGTCTTTTAAGGTCCAAACTCGTCACCTCTCAGTGGGGACACTTTACCGCCAGTTTGTTACTGGATTGCTGCAGTTTGTTTCAGTGATTTCACCGAAGCACTTTCAGAGATTTTAATTGACTAACTTAGCAGTAAGTTCTGCTCCAGCAGGTGCCAAACACTGTTTGCTGTTGAGAGTGAATAACAGGGGTGTCCCATGTCAGCCACCCAGTAATCACTGCAGTCGGGGGAAAAACCCCAAGCATGGTAGCTGTGAACATTTCCATATGTTATTATGTTGGTGGAAAGTTGTGGGTTTTTTATTAGAGACATGTGTTCAACTCGTGCCCTCTGACACTCTCTGCTGCTGCTGCATCGAGAAAGTCAGATGACAGAGTCGCACTCGGCTCCCCAACGTTTTTTTTTCCTCACTTTATCGTCTGTTCAGCTCTTTGTTTGCTATAAATGCCTTTGTACCTAAATATTATTGAGTTTGCGGCCTGATTTAGTCTATTTATAGTGACTGGCGTTCAGAAATGTGACTTTAACAAGTTTTCTCTGTCTGTGCGCTTACTTTCTGTCTGCCTCCAGATACGGAGCCCCCGGTCATCGACAGGTGCAGGTCACCGCCCGCGATCCAGGCCACGAACGCAGAGACGGCGGTGGACTGGGAAGTCCCGCAGTTTTCCGACAACTCAGGTATGTCTGGTCGCTCCTTCTTTAGACCGTTTATTCTTTTGCAGCTCTGTTCCACTCTGCTCCACCCACTGTCTCAGTCGATGATGGCTAAACAGGATCTTTTCCTCTGGGAGATTGGAAAAAGAAGGTTCTGCGAATAACGGTGAAGGACACTGGACATAGAGGACCAACTGTAAGTGGGTGCATGGACGCCTCATTAGCGCGTCTGTGTTTAGAGAGAGAACGGGCCTAGCGGACAGATGAAGCTGTTACAGCGTCTGCGAATATCATTAATGCGAAAACAGATGGAGGCAGTGGAGAGAAGCAGGTGTTATTGCTATGAAAAAAGTTCTTCTGTGGGAATGCGTGCTCATTCCACCCATTTTTCACACAGTCTGGATAATTGTGCGAGCAAATGCAGTACTCGAGTCAAATGCTTTGGACTGTCAGTTCATTATGTTTGTGGGTTTTTTTGTTTTTTTTAATCAGAGTGATTGTAGTTGTTATGTTAAGACATTAATCACTGTCTAGGTGAAGCTGACGCTCTAGCAGTACACCCACTAGAAAAATATCTGTTTAATTTACAGCATAAGGACTTCACCTAAGTGACAGTTCTTAGAAGTGTTGTTCATTGGCATAAAAAAAGTAAAGTTGTGCGGTGATTGTGGTTCTGTGGTGACTCGAGACTAATCACTCACATTTCATGGAGCTGCTCTTAACCGATTCCTCTCTAAGACAGTGTAAATGTAAACCTAGAAAACATTATGGAATACGATTGCAAGAAAAATGTTCTGTATTTTTGCATAAATATGACCTTGAACATTTACACAAGTGCAAAAAGTAGAGACAGAGAGCCCAATTACGTAAATATAAATATTATACTGGGATGTGTGGGGTTTTCCTTGGCTCAGAATGACTCTTTAGGGGGAAAGTATGCACGTAAGCATGATTGGTTTGCACATAGCTAGGCAAAGATTCTTAATTACATTAGTTAACAGAAGAGTTTTGTTATTTTTGGCTATTTTATAAAGAAAAACATCTGAGCTTTTCGGGGGGTTTTCTCGAAACTGAAAAGTGTCAGGCCTAAAATAAATTATCCACAGCAGGTGAACTATAGGAAATAGGAAGAATTTCAGTAAAAACCTGACCCAGGATCTGACAGGCACATCTGGACCTTCAGTTGATCCATCTACTGTTCACTGAAGCCTCATCAGAAATGGTCTCAGTCGAATTGTGGGTGTCATGAAGCCGTTTTTAAGGAAGGGCAACCTTGAGAAAAGGCTATGAGGTTTCAGGAGCCAGTTTTCTATCCCCTTTTGTGGAAAACCAAAAACCAGGAGCCACAGAAATAAACAGACATCTTAACCTAAGAGAGAGGGAAGGCAGAATAGTTCGTACAGTAGCAGTGACGGTGCTTAGTGGGCTTACTGGGAAGATGAAGTGAGTTGAAAGTACAGGCAGGTACTTCTTTTTACTGGTTAATGTGCGAATTTCCTGACTTAGACTTAATTTGCAAATATGTCTTCAGGCTTCACTTTGGATTAACTTTTTTTTCTTTTTAATTCAGAATAATATAGTGAAGGATGAGATAAATTAAACATGTACTGCGATGATTACAGAGGACAGAATTATTTGAATGCAGGGCTTCATCTTCAACATGTTATGTATTTTGTGAATTTGTGATTTAATAACTTGCTGAAATGAAAAAGGCACGTTGAGTCTGCTCTTTATCAAACTTTTTTTTGCAGCCGTGTTTCTAAAAAGCTAAAACGGGGCCACAGAGCAATAAATTCAACATTGAAACGTTCTTCAAGGGTGTTTTGACAGGCAATAAAGCTGTAACTGGCAACTCCAGGACTCAATACACAACCAAATCTGAATGCTATAAAAGTTTGTATGAAGGTCGCTTTGCCAGATAGACTAAATACCGTAGAGCCGGGTGAATTTGTCCTGGCGCTCCGACTGTACCCAAACAGCTGGGGTGGTGACAGACAACAAACCAGACTTCTTCGGGCTCCAGCCGGGCTCATGTAATGCACCGACTCTGTACATAAATAACACTAACAGTGATTACGTGTGTGTGTGAGTGTGTGTGTTCACAAAGTCAGACCCAAACACAGGCGCCAAAATTAACATCTCGCTCACCAAAGCCCCAAAGTGATCATTCCCCACCTGCCTGCAGAGGTGCACCCCCATCAAACACACACACACACACACACACACACACACACACACACACTGTAATAACAGGCTACTGCGGCTGCTTCAGGTCCACACGACGTCAGCCTGGGGCCGCTTCGACGTCAGTGTTTTGTTTTTCCAGGCCCACACCCTGATGCCAGCTCTATATATAGTCATGACTCTGGAGACACGCACATACAAACACACACACTTGGGCTAAATATAAGGGGAGACTCCAGCAGGCCAGACATGTGTCAGCCCTGTTGGAACGGCGGTGCTACTGTTAATACAGGAGATGGATCAGAGTTAAACGAAAGGTTGATCCCTCACTTTTCCCTCCTCCTTAATCCCGTCTGTGTCTCTCACACTTGGTGCAGATGTTTCATTGTTCTTTGTCCACAACCTGTGTGTCAGCCTAAACACCAACACACTCATACACTCCGCTCATCACAGCAGCCTCTCCCAGTGCTCTATCCGTCACTTTCTTATTTTTTTTTTTTTTAGCCAGCTAGACTTAAGTTTCCTTTTCAATTCCCAGACCTGGATTCTTTTTTTTTCTGCTGCCACGCGATGCCCAGACACATTATTCCTATGTTTAACATAACAGCTATGGTTCATAGGAGTGACTCATTTAGTCCTGGAATATAAACTAAGGCTTAGAGTGCCCTCTGCAGGAAAACCAGAGTAACTTTGGATTAGAGATGAAGACTTTTAAACTTGGAAAAATAAGTTCCCAACAGCAGGTGTAAAGGGGAAAAATAGAAAACACTGTTAGACCAAAAATATTAAATCATGGATACATTTGCGTGCAGCGCTATGTTCTGATTTTAATCAGTTTAAAAGCCCCAAAAGATGCTCCATGTTAACCCTCACATCAAACTGTTATTTTACATTGACTTCTTCATAATGTGCAGTAATGTGCACAAGTCTGTAACGTTAAATGTTTCTCGGACCATTCTTGATCTTTGAACATTGGCTGCTTTCCACTAATTTTCAGCTCGGACCTTGTAGCAAAAAATTCAGATTTTTGATATTGAAGCCACTTGACCCTGACCTGAGAATCATTCAAGCATAAAAATGCAGATACAGAAATGTTATTTTTGTATTTGGTTATAGTTTACTGATGAATAGTTGGGTAGCTGGCACATTTTCTGAAAACAGCAGTTTCTGTCTCACACTCACAGGATGCTTTAACCCACCTAATACTACTTCTTTGTACAGTCCATATGATTATGCTTTTTCACAACAAGATCACCAGGAAGGGTCAGCAGAAATGAAATAATCATCTCTCTGTCTGTCTTTCAGGCGGTCGCCTCACAGTAACCAGTCGCCACAGTCCAGGCTCTCTGTTTCCAGTAGGAGAGACTGTGGTGCAGTACACCGCTACTGATGCAGCAGGAAACAGCCGCACATGCAACCTCACAGTAACTGTCCAAGGTATAAGAGCACCCCTGCATCTCAGTGACGTACCTGCACCCCAAGGAACCCTTTCTCTCTTTTTTTTATCTTGTGTGATGAGAATGAAATACACAGTAAATAAAACAAAACACCAGTGTCAGTGTCCTTTTGCAGTGCCTGAATTTTTCAGTTTCATTGTGCAGTCATGCATGAAGGTAATCAGACACTGAGCTCCGACTTGAGAAAACCATGGAAGTGCATTATGTGTATTTGCTCAGGGACAACGTGTGACCAGCCGTACGTCCCAGTGAATGGAGAGTTCATCTGTTCTGAAGAGGAGGAAGGAGTCAACTGTACTCTCCACTGTAAAGACGGCTATAGCCTCACTCAGGATGCTGTCCACAGCTACTTCTGTGCCTACAACGGCATCTGGGAGCCAGCCTACTCTCCAGACAGACCAGACTGTTCATGTTAGTGTGGCAGAATATATATATATGTTTATACATACATGCTGTATGCCTCACTGTTTATTTTCAGTTTCAGAAGAAGAATTTTTCTTCTTTAGGAGGTAGAGAACATCAGTGTGCCACCGCCAAAACAAAACATTCTATAAATAAAACACAACTTGACCATGAAAATCAGCAAGAAAATACAGGCCTCTTACCTACATACATATATGTCATACATAGATACATACAGGGTGCTCTGTTTAAGCTGTTTTAACCTGGCTACAGCAGCTGCAAGCCTCTTTGCAACCCCCCTCCACCTCTGACCCTCCTTTTTATTGTGTATTTGACTTAATCAGTGTCACATCTGATACCACTGGTGCACGCTCTGTTCTCTACAGGTTTTCTCCAGTGCAAATAACCTTTTTTTTTTTTTACCATAGTAGTGCTGACTGAAGTGTCCTTTATGTCCTCTCCAGTGAACCGTATAGCCAACAACGGGTTTAAGCCCTTCGAGATGCTCTTTAAAGCATCTCGCTGTGACGACGTGGACCTCGTCAAGTCATTTACTGGAGAGTTCAACAGCAAACTGGGAGGCATGGTGAGGACTTCTATCTCTGCAAACACATGGATAAGCTGTGAACCAACTCTTGAATACATGTTGCATTTTGTGGTTTGTCTTACAGCTGCCTAAAATTTGTGGCAATGACGATGTCACCTGCAAGCTGGAGGTGATGTCACAGGGACACTGTCTGGAGTACAATTACGACTATGAGAATGGATTTTCTATTGGTAGGATTACCTGGCAAAAATCCCCGAATATAACACTTATGTCTTAAATTAAACATTTTCACGATCATCTTCTCTCTTCTTGTTTTACACCCTTTAGTACCAGGAGGTTGGGGGGACAACTGGGGCACTCAGGGCTCCCAGGACTATGCCTACTTTGAATCTGGCTTTGCCACAAGCACCCGGCAGCTCCCCACCCAGAACCAAGACGGCAGCATGCAACTTCACCACCGCACCAAGAGGCACAGAAAGATCAAAGGCCCGACTAAAGACCACAAGATCCAGATCTACTTCAACATCACAGGTAGAATGTCTAAGAGATCTCAAATGTCTGAGTTGCTACGCTGCTACTGCTGACTGTCAAAAGCTTTTTAAAGGCTGCACATTAATGTTGCCACAAGCAAAAACAGAGCGAGAACCATGTGTTTATTTATTTTCGAAGAACAACGTACAATAGCTCAAAAAGCTTGAAGCTTAGCATGTCTATAATCTTTCTAGTGCAGCATTTTCTTGCTCTCAGACACGCCTATGTTTCAGTCGTTTAAACTTTGGCCATTCTCCCAGCAAGCATCCCTTTGCCCCTGTCGAGGAACGACTCAATTGAAGTGGCCAATCAGAAGAGGCTCCTGCGGATGCTGGAGCAACTTACCAATAGACTGAAGAGAACACTGTCCAAGCAGCCGCTGTCCAATTTCCACTTGTCTTCAGAGATGATTATAGCAGATCCCAAATCACTGGAAAGCAAGAGGGCGTCTCTCTTCTGCAGGCCGGGCTCAGTCCTCAAAGGCAGGATGTGTGGTGAGTATAGGAAGGTGCACCCACCTAACCTCAGGGTTCCCTTCATAACAGTATGAAAGCACATTGCGGTATTGCTTTTCCTAGCCTCTAACTGTGAATGCTCTTTCAGTCCAATGTCCAGTGGGAACCTACTTTTCTCTTGAATATAATGAGTGTGAGAGTTGCTGGCTGGGTTCCTACCAGGACCAGGAGGGTCAGCTGGAGTGTAAGTCCTGTCCTGAAGGAACCTCCACAGCCTACCTGCACTCCCGCAGCATCGCTGAGTGCAAAGGTACAAAACATGCACATGAACAGAAAGACGTCTGTCTTTTTGTGCTCAGATTTAAATGTTATTTTTCATATATGGGATTTTTTTTCTGTTTCATTTGGCTGGTGACGTGGTGATATTCATTTATTTTCAGGGCAGTGTAAGCCTGGTAGTCACTCTCGAAATGGGTTGGAGATCTGTGAGTCATGCCCCCTGGGTCACTTCCAGCCTTCTTTTGGAGCCAGAAAGTGTGAGGTCTGTCCCGATGAGACTTCCACAGTCACCAGAGGAGCCGTGGACGAGACAGAGTGTGGAGGTGATATAGTTTGACAGGCATAAAGTACACTACCCTAATGTCTTGCTAACTTAATTTATTTCCACTCTGGTGAGACCTAATCATTCCTGAGAAGAAAACCAATATTTTCCCAGCTTCTAATCAAAAACATATTTGTTGGAATTTGGCACTGATGTCCCATTATATCAAAAAAGTTAATTCCTACTTGGAAAAATTAGATAGTTGCCCTTTAAAGTTGGATGGAATAATCTAGAAACTCAAAAGTTTTGTTCCCAGGTTTCCAAGTTAAAATACATAAATAATCTACAACCTTTCAGACTTGGAGCTGTTAGGTGTTTTCCAACCAGCAAATGCTGCTTGTTTCAAATGTTTTTGGGTGATCCTGCCACTTCACCTGCTCCTCTAATCCTCGAATGTTTCTTTTTCTATTTTTTCCTGCGCCCCTCTTTCGATTTATGGGCTCTCTTGGACAGTCCCCTGTTCAGCAGGTCATTTCTCCCGCACCGGTCTGGTTCCCTGTTACCCCTGTCCCAGAGATTACTACCAGCCTGAACATGGCCGCTCTTACTGCCTCTCCTGTCCCTTCTATGGGACCACCACAATCACAGGGGCCACCACCATACAGCACTGTTCCAGTAAGTGTGCACGACTGCTAGTCTTGTCTGGGTGCAATATTCACGCAACACTCTGATACAAACACTCCAGTCCTGATTTGATAATATTTTATTTTGGGACCTGATAAAAACATTGAGGTTGGATTGAAGTTGTTGTTTTTTTATATATATTGAAATCTTCTGCTCAGCAGGGGATTGGAACTTCTTGCACCACTGTTAAGTAGGTTTGGAGTGTGATACAGTAACTGCAGGAGGCAACATGCACAAAGTAATACAGTTCTCCTATAGTCCCATACAATACAAAGCAAGGTTTAATAGGTAGCTACAGTTCATTTGGACTAGATTTTGCATTGATTAATAATTATAGAAGCCCCCCACCCCCACCCCTCCTGTGAATTTCATTAGCATTAATGTGACTTTTAAAACACCCGTTCACGACTCGTTAATGTGACTTTTGGATAAATCAGGTCCCGACACAAGCTTGTCAAAGGGATGAAGTTTATTGTTAATGTGTTAATTAAATTTGCTGCCCAGTTTGTCTCACTCTTAGCTCCAGTTTTGATGTAAGTCTGATGTTGGCAGCCGTATGCTGACTCTGTTCACACGTCAGATTTATATGTCAGTGTCATTTCTGCTTTTCTGAGTTGGCATGTGAATTAATTTATGTTAGACATCTGGAGAACATGCCAAGTGAAGTCAGCAGAGAGTAAAAATACAAGAAACTGCTGCGCGTCTGTGTAAGACCGTGCTGCCACCGCTGCAGTTGTGTGCTGTCTGATTTGTGGTGTGACAGCTCGGTCCAACTTGAAACACGATTACTGCACAAGATCAGGGGAAATGGAAATAATTTGGCTTTTATTTCTCGGTGGCAGAATGGAAATGAAAAACACTGTGTCTGAAGGGTGGGAATGAACAGAGGTTTGGACACGCTGCCAGAGTTGAATAAGAATAGTTTTTGTTCAGCTGGATGTCAAACGTCTGCCAGTCTGGTAGCAAAGGGAAAGATCCTCGCTGTGTTTTTCCAACTTGTCTTTGCTTACACTGTCTGTGTTTTCGCTGGGTGTCATGGTCAGGCTTTGGCTCCAGCTTTCTTCCAAAGGAGGAGAGCGTCACTGCAGCTCCCGAGGTGGAGGTCATTGATGAATACCAATCCAGCAGTCAGGTTTGCCTTTGTCTTTTCTCAAAGTCCCACTCTTTACCATTAAAAAAGCCCTGAATACCAGGCGGTCCCACAGTGACTGGAGAATGTGGTGTGAACAAAATGATTGCTACCGTGTGTAAATTTAAGGCAACTTGCAATCTGGCTTTAAAGACGAGGACCAGGTCTACGATCATTGCAGTCAGGGGTTGTCTTCAAAGCAACTTTGAGTCTGTTATATATTAGTGTTTGAAAGGTCAAGTTACGCAATTTATTTGTTATAATTCAGTGATTCACTGTAATAAATAATCAAAAATTGCAATTCTGTTGCAGTTCTGTTGCTATCTGCGTTCACAAAGACTCACTTTAAACTGAAAGTCACATGATCTTACTTCCATTCAGAGTCCAGGCAGAGCCTCATAGATTTAAAACAGCAACTCAGGAAAAGTGATGTAGTTGGAGCAGGATGGTGATTTAACTGTAAAAGGAGACAGTGCTTTATAAAGAAATATAACCAGCATACAAACACTCAGCAGAGATTGGAGTGGAGTCCAGTGCAAAGAGATGCAGATGTGTAATTATCATCACCGCAAATTGCCTCAGAGTAATTACACTGTGTTGGCAATCTGTGTGTTTATAAATTAGGCAGCGGTTATTTGCAAACCTTTGCCAAACTGCCTGTGAGCATTTGCAGTGTGTCTGATTGTCGATAGACAGGAGACAGGCTGCCTAACACCAGCTGAGCTGTGCAGTCGCTCAGTAATTGCTTTGCACGCTCACCCTCTGCTTAACCAATCATCAGGCAAACACTGATTTTTCTCATTTGCAAAGATATTCCTTGTTCTAGTTTTGTGTAACTGAACAATTAGGATTCATTTGGAGCTCTGCAGATTCTGCATGTACTCATAGAAAAAACAAAAGCCTGTTTGTATAAACATGGATTTGCACTTGTTTCCTGTTGAATGAACCGTTTGTCTGCCTCCCATTCAATTTTTAAGTACTCTAGAAACCACACGTAAGCCCACAGTCTGAGAGTGAAGAGCTCTAATGGGGTGATACAGTAATATGAGGTCATTAAGATTAGATAGGGCCTGATTATTCAACACCTTGTAGGATTTTTAATTCGACAAAGCTTGTCTAGTCTTAAAAACTAAAAGCTTTACCTTTCTTACATCCACATGTGTGAACAACATGAAATTGCAGGGACCTCAGGAGGGTTTGAACCCACAACTTTCCTGTTTTAAGCCAGCAGTGAAACATCTGGACCGTAGTGTCTGATACCGAATGAAGTTAGCTTTTCATTAAACTTCAATAAATGAAAGAATTGGCAACACTTTAATGTCTAAAAGTAAATATTTCACCTAGCTTCTTTTTGTATTTGGCTGAACAGAGACTGTCTCCTATTACTGCACCTTAAAATCTAATATCTACCTTTCACTGCTTGAGAATTGCACACATGCTTTTTCTTAGAGTATTTAGTGCAGAGTTTAGGATAACCATCTAATGTTAACATATTTGAGAGGACTTGATATCATTGTTTCATCTGCTCTACCCACAGGTTTTCCATGAGTGCTTCTTGCATCCGTGTCAGAACAAGGGAACATGTGAGGAGGTTGGAGCAGGATATGTGTGCACCTGCATGCCCGGGTTCACAGGTAGATCACCCATCAGTAGATCAGTGATAATGATTGATTCTCATGTGACATATTACAAGAACTGGATACACCCTCTGATTTCACGGTCAGGTGCCAAGTGTGAGATTGACATAGACGAGTGTAACTCTGCTCCCTGCCAAAATGGAGGCCTGTGTAAGGACGGCATAGGAGACTTCCAGTGTCAGTGCAAGCCTGGATTTTTAGGTAAAGGGACCTTTGAGTTTGTAGCTCAGTATGCACAATACTCAAAACAAAGGTTGGCAGGTTAGGGTCAGTGATTATTTCAAGACCTTGCAAGTTTAGGTTTGACTTGCAAGTTTCTGACTGCACATTTTACAGAGCTATGACATCGATACACTGTAATATTTATATAATATACTCTATGTGCAACATTAGTGTATCTCATGTTTGTGCTTATTCTCCTGCTGTGTCTCAGGCTCCTTGTGTGAGGCGGAGGTAAACGAGTGCCACTCCAACCCATGTCTCAATGAAGGCGTGTGTGTGGACGAGGTCAACAAGTTCGCCTGCAGCTGTTCCACGGGCTTCACAGGTTGCACACAAACTGACGTAACAATAATAGTTACATGTAGTGTGTAATATCAGATAAGTCTTCATGATCAAATGTCAACAGGATCTCGTTGCGAACTGGAAATCGACGAGTGCCTGTCCAACCCCTGTTTGAACGGCGGCATGTGCGAAGACATGGCCGGTGGTTACACATGTAACTGTGCCGTTGGATTCTCAGGGGACAGCTGTGAGATCGACACTGATGAGTGTTACAGCTCTCCCTGCCTGAATGGAGGCTCGTGCCTGGATGCTGTGAACAGTTTCAGGTAATAAACGTCCAGATGGAAAGCAGGAGTGATGGGATCTGCTGCTTGAAATAAACAGTGCAGGAAAGAGTACTCATTTCTGATGAGATGTTTTGTATCTGCGTGATGAAGTTGACACGGACAGAATGTGGTCGGTTTTCAAAGTTAAAGTCCCCTCATGTGCAGTAAGTTATTGTGCTGCATTGTTAAAGACTGCAAATAAGACGTTATTGTACACGCTTGTCTTCTTCCTCTGTGTCAGATGTCAGTGTGTGGAGGGTTACCGAGGCCGGCTGTGTGAGGTGGATGTGGATGAGTGTGATCCGAACCCCTGTGTAAATGGGGCCAGCTGCTTAGATGGACTGGGGTCCTACACCTGCCGCTGCCTCCCTGGGTTCAACGGAACCAGGTGTGAGACAGGTACTATAGGCCAGATGGCACATCACCATGGCAACTCTAGATGGAGGAGGACAGGGAAAGATGTAATTAACGTGAAATGTTTTCAGCTGTCAGTTACACCTGACTGTGTCTGTCAGAGTAAAGGGTCGTCATTGGTTAACCCCGGATAGCCTTTTGTCTTTGGCATCTTCGTCTGGACAAGTGGTGAAGATGATGGATGGAGAATTTCATGCAACTATAATAAAAAAATATTTAAAAAGTGTTTTAAAAAATAGACTAATAACAAATTTCCTTTCTTTGGATTTTTGTAAAATTTCAAATAAAACACCATATTTTGAAAATATTTATGGATAATGTTTGAGCTTTTTATAAGAGAGTTAGAAAGAAATGTAGTTGGGAAACATCAGCAGTAACTAAAATAATGGGTTTTTTGCATTTTTAAGTTAAATGAAATCACCGTTTCTTCTCTGTCCTGTCAGAGATGTCCTCTGCCTTCAACCTGGACTTTGAGGTGTCTGGCATCCACGGTTATGTGATGATGGACGGAGTGATGCCAGCGCTGACCGAAATCACCTGCACCTTCTGGATGAGGTCATCTGACACCACTAATTACGGCACGCCGGTGTCCTACGCTGTGGAAGGCAGTGATAACGCTTTCCTTCTAATAGACTACAACGGGTCAGTGATGCAGCGAGATTTAAGGGGCAGACGTTTTTTAAGTATCACTTTCCCTTCACGATTTTTTTCTTTCTTTCCGGCGTTGCCGCAGGTGGGTGCTGTATGTGAACGGTAAGGAGCGGATCACGGACTGCCCTGCGGTGAACACCGGTCAGTGGTACCATATCGGTGTGTCCTGGAGGAGCTGGGATGGAGACTGGAGAATCTACATCAACGGGAAGCCCTCAGACGGAGGCAAAGGCCTGTCAGTCGGCACCACTATCCCAGGTGTAGTGCTATCCTCGGCCAAGACAGATGTTCTTTGAAGTCATTAAATATGCAACATCAGTGATAATTAGCTTTTTCGTTAGCTAATTTAATTTAGTAAATAACCAAAAACCCTGGTGGTTAACCTCGGTCCTCGCTGTTGTCTGTAGCTGGAGGTGCGCTGGTGTTGGGTCAGGACCAGGATCAGAGGGGGGAGGGCTTCAACCCTGTCGAATCCTTCGTCGGCTCCCTCAGCCAGCTCAACATCTGGGATCGTGTTCTCACACCACAGCAGGTAAACCACGTTAGCTGATGTAAATAGCACATATATTCACTAATAGAGGCTGACCAAGGATTTATCGTATCCATCCACCTCCACCTTCTCTGGCTGTACTGTAGATTAAGGTCCTGGCCAGCAGCTGCCCAGCTTCTCATGTGACTCACAGAGGAAACGTCCTCGCCTGGCCTGACTTTCTCAGTGGAGTTGTGGGGCGAGTCAAAGTAAACCTCAACAGCATTTTCTGTGCCGGTGAGAGAGCTTCACATGTTTCAAAATCGCATTACCTCAAAATTGGAGCTCAGTTACAAACCGTGTGCTGCAGGAGAACAAGCAGGTATTAGCCTTCAAGCTTTTTACATTTTCTCCAGACTGCCCCAAGCTGGAGAACACTGTGCCCCACCTCCACGTCTCCACTGTGGATGTGCGTCCCGGCGCACAGGTGCAGCTGTCTTGTGATCCCAGTTTCTACCTGGTGGGGGAGCCTGTGCTGCAGTGCCAAAATAAAGGAGAGTGGAGTCACAACCTGCCCAGCTGTGAACGTAAGACAAAGACAGGCAGTGCTCAGTCATGTGTTTCCATGGTTTTGCACCTGTTTTAATTGATTTCCTTTGTTATGTCAAGTTTTGATTTGAAATATAATTCAGATTCAGTCTTTTGTCTTTATAAATGTAAATGTAACAGTCACATCCTCTGACACTGCTCGTTGTCTCTGGTAACACTTTATAATATGGCCCATGATTAAGGGCGTAATTCCCCAATAACTAGATGCAGTTTCATTGTATTCTATTTAAAATTACAATGTAATTATATTATAAGTCAGGCTTTTACAGAAAATACACAAATAATTATAGTAGTGTGTGAGGTATTTTAAATATTGAATAATTCCAGGTATTTTACATGTAAGGAGACACAAATTATACTGTATACTGTAATTTTATGGTAATTTAATAAAAAAAAAAACAACATTTCCCCATCTTACATCATAAATACACTGTACTTTACTGAGTGGATTCATCTTTTCTTTTTACATCTTATGGGAGTTTACACCCTTGGCTGTTGGCTGTGTTATAAAGTGTTACCACGTCTTACAGGTGTGTCCTGTGGACCTCCTCATCCACTGGAAAATGGCTTCTTCCAGGGAACAGACTTCCACGCCGGCAGCTCCGTGGTCTATGAGTGCAATGCTGGCTTTTACCTGCTGGGGGACACCAAAGTGCATTGCACCAACAGCGGCAAGTGGGGAGGAACTCCGCCGGCATGTTTGGGTACACAAACAGCTCAAACTTTTTACAAACACTTTAAATAAAAAATCCTGTTTCTGTTGACAACTTAACAGATAACCCATTTGTCCTTTTTTGTGTGTGTTTTTAATCATATGTGTGTGCAGATGTGGATGAGTGTGCTCTGGGCTCTGACTGTGATGATCACGCCAGCTGTCAGAACACAGAAGGCTCCTACACCTGCACCTGTATCCACCCATACACTGGAGATGGCAAAAACTGCACAGGTGATATGACAACGTAGTCAGGTGACACAAGCAGCTGTTTTCCTCCATTCTTTTATAAACCCAGCTGTTCGTGTGTGCGTTCAGAGCCAGTAAAGTGCGAGAACCCTGGGACTCCTGACTTCGGTCGCCGATACGGGAGCAACTTTCTGATGGGCAGCGAGGTTGTGTTCAGCTGTGACAACGGCTATGAGCTGATTGGCTCATCTCAGCTCCAGTGCCTGGAAACAGGAGATTGGGATGATGCTGTCCCATACTGCAGAGGTGAGAGCTGGAGTCACATAATGCTATTGCGATCAAATGGATGGTGTGATTTATTTCAGTTGCGTCTGATGTAGTGGACTCGGCATTTGTTTTTCACAGTTCCGATTAAGCTGATGGAAAACTATGAATATTTTATGGAGCTTTTTGGATGCTTACTCTGCAGCTGCGATCCTTAGAGGTTGCTCAGTTTGACCTTCACAGTTTTGCAGCTTCTTTCTAAAGTTTTGGATGATTTCCTTGTTATAAAAGATTGGCACTTGAATTTTTTGCTGCATGGATTTAATCTCCAGCTTGTTTGGTTGGAAGAGGCATGTAACCACAAGCTGCACGCTTTACAATGAGATAACTACATACTATAGAATATGATATCACATAGCAAAACACATAAATCAGCATTTACTCGCATTTTTTCAGTTATATATTACACAGTGAAAATACTGCATCCATTGAACAGCTTTAATGGCTTCAAAGAAGAGGCTTCTAATGAAAGCATGCTCCTCTCGGATAATAAAACACATTCAAGGTCCACTGCTGTTGGCTATTATCATGCAAATGACTATTACACTTCAGGAAAACATGCAGACATGTATGTTGTGTATGCATACACACATACACAAGCAAATATACAGCACAAAAAATGCTTTGTCTAATGGCTGGTGTTGTAAAGGAGCAGTTACATACGCAGCTGTCCTTTTTGTTCTCCGATGTGCAGCAGGCTCAGACGTCTGACTATGTAACCACGTGCATCTTGGCACTAAGCCACATTCTTCATCACAGAGGAAGAGGAACTGAATTATTCGGCGTCTGCAGATTCATGTTACTGTAGCTGCTGAGTGTCGGACTGAAAGTGAAACGATTAGATGTGCAAAAGCCACATTTGTGTGCAACAAGTGGGAGAAAAAAAAAAGTTGAATAAATATTTATTGAAAATTAAAAACACACTCATGGCTTAATATAATATTATTGTATTGTTTTGTTGTATTATTATTGTATTGTATTGTATTGTTTCAGAGTGCGGTTATTAAACTAGACATTATCTTGCCATCAGTGAGGTTCTTTACTTTACTTACCATCTCCAAGTTTTTCACATAACAGCAACTCTAGGACTGTAAAAGTGAATCTTCAGTTTCACGCAGAAATAAGAGAAATGTATCTGTCTGCCTTTCAGTTCCACATCCGTCCTGTTCGTCTCTTTTTTGAGCCGATCCCAATTTCATCAATAGCAGTTAAAAGTATGAGCATCATGGGGGCACGATAAGCCCCAGATGCCCAACTGACATTAATTTAAGTGGGTGGATTCACAGGCGTCTGTTAACTTGATTCTCAGCGCAGAAATATATTTGCTCCTCACATCAGTGGGCTACACTTGCATTTAGTTATTTAAGTTGTAATTGAGTGTGATGGGTTTAAAAAGTTAGTGGTTACTAATCATCTCGTTAATGTTACGCTGCAGCCCTCTCCTGCCCAGCACCAACTGTTCCAGAGAACTCCATCATGACGGGAAACAACTTCACCTATGGAAGCAAGGTGACTTTCAGGTATCATCTTCACCCTCTCCAATACCTCGGGTGTCATGTGACATGTGAAAGATTTTTGTTAACATGTGAGTCCGACTCTGTTTTGTCTCTACCTAAGCTGTAAGACGGGCTTCCAGCCTCAGGTCCCCTATGAGTTCCAATGTCTCTCTAGTCTGAGGTGGACCGGGACGCCACCTACCTGCCATCCAGTGACCTGCGGGGATCCGCCGACTGTGGAAAATGCAGACTACACACTAAACACCAACACGTACCTGTCCACTGTCACATACACCTGCAATGAGGGATACAGGTATGGATAAATTACCATTAGTACTATTAGAATTTCACTGAATAAATGTAACTTTTATTATACTTTATATAGCTTTCATTTGTTGTACAACCCCAATTCCTAAACAGGGATGCTGTTTAAGATGTAAATAAAAACTAAAAAAGAATACTTTCAGCATTGATGCTTCCTTCCTAGATGTGCAACATAAGGTATTAATGGACTCCAGTAGCATCTGAGATGCAGGCTTTTAAACTGAGTGCTGGTAATAAGCTGGAATGTTCCTCCACTCTTTAGTCCGGATAACGCAGCGTCCATGTTTTCCAAAATCATTTTAAATTTTCATTCTTCTGATGACCGAACAGTTTTCCACTTTCAGTTTACGTGTGGCTGCTTCTTTGCTTTAACTTGCATTTGTTGATGGCACAGTAAGCTGCACAGTCAGTGATTTCTTGACCATTTCTGAGAAACTCTGCCTCTCTAAGATGCTCGTAATTCCCAGTCATGTTACTGGCCTGTGGTTGATTAATCTAAATAATTGCAAAATGAGATTTATGAGATTATCTATTGTGCATTCTGCCTTTAGTTACATTTTTTCGGAATTGGGTGTGTATACCAGGTGACTGTAAATGATGTAGAGAGGAGTCTAAACTGAGTTGTATGTCAATACAAAGACCACAGGGCTCCATGGAAGTAATTTGTGAGGCGACAGGGGAGTGGAGCAGGCCTTTCCCCCGCTGTGTGAGAGTCCTGTGCAGCGAGCCCCCGCTACTGGAAAACGCTGTGACTGTGGGAGAGAACTTTGAGCTGGGAAACAAGGTGCACTATGTCTGCAAAGAAGGGTAAATGTGGTTGAAATCTACTCAGTCAATTTGTTTTTAAAATGTGTTAAATACTTCACACCTGTTTATTCCTCTGCATGATCTTTACTGTCTGTGGCATGGTGGCTTTTAAGCACAGCTAAAACAAAAAAGATTCCCTGATCCAGATTTGATCCATTGGAGCAATCCGGTTCAGGATAGACAAACCAAACCAAGCATTTTGCAGTTTCTTTGACATACCTTTGCATGCTTTTTCTAAATTATGATGATTTGGGGTTTTTTTGCTCATTGCTTTTGCTCTCCTTCCTGTGCAGATACACTCTGATTGGCCCAGAGACCAGAGAATGTCTATCAACTGGCCAATGGAGTGAAAGCACGGCTCAGTGCGTCCCCCGCTCCTGCGGCCCCCCGCCTGCCATCGACCACGCTGAACCCTATGAGACTCACAAGCTTTTCGGAGACACCGCTAACTACTACTGCACTGACGGATACACAGCCGGCAACAACTCCAAGATGGTTTGTAATGCTCAGGGCGTGTGGGTGCCACCCGATGGCATGGAGGCGCCTCGCTGCATTGCAAACTTCTGCCTCCGCCCACCTGAACTACCACATGCGATTTTAGATTCGGTCAACAAACCAAAATACGCCAGCAACACCGAAGTGAGTTATAAATGTGAAGAGGGCTTCATGCTCAACACTACAGCCACACTCAGATGCCTGATGGGAGGAGAGTGGGAGCCCTCGCCCTATGATATTGGCTGTGTGCCGGTGAGGTGCTCCAAGCCTGAGAGCATTGATCAGGGCTATGTGATTGGGACAAATTACAGTTTTGGAGCCGTGGTGGCATACAGCTGCTTCAAAGGCTTCTTGATTCGAGGGGAGAAGAGAAGGACCTGCAAGGGAAATGGAGAGTGGGGAGGAGCTCTGCCTACCTGTGTACCTGTGTCCTGCTCGCAACCCCCATCCCTCAAGAACGGATACCCCCAGGTTAGCCATGAAAACTGAATGCACTTAAAGAGTCCTCTTATAAACATAAAAACAAAGCACATGATATGTCCCATTTTTGTTCCACTGTAGGTCAAAGGTCGGCTCATTTACAACAGCAAGGTGACGTACGCCTGTAACGCAGGCTACAGACTGATTGGACGACCGGAGCGAGTTTGCCAAGCCAACCGTCAGTGGTCCAACCAAGACCCCCCAACCTGTGTCCTTCTAACCTGTGACCCTCCTCCTAACATCGTCCATGGGCACTACAAAGGCTCTGACTTCCAGGTGGGCCGTAAAGTGGTGTATGTCTGCGATGAGGGTTACGAGCTGGTCGGGGATGCTACCTGGACCTGTTTGAAGTTTGGAAGGTGGGATAAGACGAGGCCTCCGCGTTGCTCGCCCGTCCAGTGTCCAGAGCCACCACTGGAGGAGAACCACCTGGTTCTAAGAGGCCTGGACTCTGAATCAGGAACAGTGGAGTTATCCTGTGAGGATGGCTACATCCTCGAGGGGGCTCGGTTCCTCCGCTGCACTCCGTCACAGGAGTGGAATGACACCTTTCCGGTGTGTAAGCAGGTGTTTTGTGGTCCGCCGCCTGCGGTGCCGTTTGGTGGCCCTTCCAGGTCTTCTCACCTGTTCCCATTCAGCTCTGTGGTGACGTACGAGTGCATAGATGGCTTTACTTTAAGAAAAGAAGGCTCTGCGTCCTGTCTAGCCAACGGGCAGTGGAGCAGTCCTTACCCAGAATGCATCCCGGTTGAATGTCCTCAGCCTGTAGAGATTTCAGATGGTATTGTTGATGTCCAGGGACTGATGTACCTCAGCAAAGCACTGTATAGTTGTAAGACTGGATATAACTTAGTAGGTAACTCCACCATCCTCTGTGGAGAGAAGGGACTCTGGATTGGTGGGGTGCCTTCTTGCCGCCCAATTGAATGCTCAGTTCCTAAACAGATAACCAATGGAAAAGTTGTCTACACAAAACTTCAGTTTGATCACTGTGCGACCTACTCCTGCAACCGTGGTTACCGCCTCCAAGGCACAAAGACTGTTAGGTGCCTGGCCAGTGGGGAGTGGGACATCGAGACACCAGCTTGTGTGCAGATATCCTGCACACCACCTCAGCCAGTTGAAAACGGCTTTGTGGAAGGCCAGGACCACAGTTATGGTGTGACTATTTTCTACAGCTGTTTTCCTGGCTTCCAACTCGTGGGTCAGGACCATCTAACCTGTGAGGAGTTCGGCTGGTCGAGCTCTGTTCCTGTCTGCGTGCCCTCGGACTGCGGGCTGCCTCCTCACATTGACTTTGGGGAGTATGTTAGAGTGACAGAGCTGGGAGGGAGATTTACTTCTAAAGACACTGGAAGACTGGACTTGAACTTTCTTCATGGGACACTGATTGAGTACCGTTGCCACCATGGCTATGACCTCACAAGCCAGGTCAGGCTGGTGTGCCAGGAGGACGGGGGCTGGAGTGGGACAGCCCCATCGTGTGTGCCAGCGGAGTGCCAAATACCGCCTAGTCCAGATCACGGCTGGATGAATGTGACTCATGGCTCCCTCGGGACTACGCTCACATATACGTGTGATGAAGGATATGAGCTGAAGGGGGAGTCTGTGAGGCAGTGTGTGTCAGGTCGAGTGTGGACCACTGATGCCCCAGTTTGTCAACCTGTTTCCTGTGGTGATCCAGGGGCTGTGGATAATGGCACAACACAGGGAGGTGATTTTGTTCATCCTGAGGTATTACACTTTCAGTGTAATCCTGGGTTTGTCCTGAAGGGCAGCAGTACTATTGCCTGCCAGGCAGATGGAAAGTGGACCGGGCTGAAGCCACAGTGTGAGCCCGTGTCCTGTGGTCCTCCTAAAATCCCCGGTGATATTACATTTAAAGGCACAGAGTTCACCTATAATAACAAAATAGAACTGAGCTGTCAGCCTGGGTTCATCTTAAATGGAAGGTCTCCAAGCATCTGCCAGGCTGACGGTACCTGGAGCCACAAGGCTGCTGCCTGTGTACCAGCCCGCTGCGAGAAGCCCTCCCCAATACTGAATGGTCGCATGTTGGGGTCAGAGTTTGGCTACAGCAGCAAGATAAAGTATGAATGTGATGAAGGATACACGCTTAACGGAGATTCTACACGTGTCTGTCAGTCAGATGGACTTTGGGACAAACCGGCACCCCGTTGTGACATCATTAGTTGCGATCCTCCTGAGGACATCAGTCACGGCTACGTGAACGGCTCCAGCTTCAACTACGACGACATTGTGGAGTACGTGTGCTTCGATGGCTACGAGGTCGTTGGCGATCCCATCCTGCGGTGCTCCGCTCAGGGCCTCTGGGTGGGCCCTGTGCCTCAGTGCCAGCCCTGCATTTGCACCCTTCCTGTGGTTAAGTTCGGAGTGGTTCTCGGCCACGATCGAGCCTGCGGAGACCGAGTGCACTTCCAGTGTGACGACGGCTACAAGCTGCTGGGTCCCTCTCAAGCTGTGTGCGAAAAAGGAGGAGTGTGGAGCCCTGGGGTGCCTGTGTGTAGCCGGGGAAGGTGCACCGCCGCCCCGCCTACAGTTCCTAATGCTGTCTTGCAGGGTGGCAGTGCCAGCTTCCCAGATACGGCTATATACAGGTGTCGGCCTGGCTACCAGCTAAAGGGGTATGCTTACCTCAACTGTGGAAGAGACGGCAGATGGGGGGAACCCAGGATACGATGCGAGCCTGTGAGCTGTGGAAAACCGCCAGAGGTCGCCAACGCTCGGGTCGTGGGAGATATCTTCAGCTTCCCCAACCAGATCACATATAGGTGAATACTGTCATTATTGGAGTGGCTTGTCTTAAATGAGTTGGCTGGCTCACATAGTGTTTAATGTAAATACTGTGTATGGAACAGTGCTTATCCTGGATCAGGTGAAACTAAACTAACCATTTATCTCCTCGATCTGAAAAACACATTTTCATACACAAATAGTGAGTAACAGAGCATCCAGCACTGCACTCTGCATCTGATTCATCAAAGGACACATTTATAACTGAAGTGCACTTAAAAGATGCATTTCTAATCATTAAAATCATCATTAAATTCATGTTTTATTATCATGCACTAAGATGATGTTGTAGTTGCATTGAACCAGTATGTTTTTCTGATAAGTTGCTCTTAAAATTTAGTGACAAACATGCATGTTCACTCAGGAGAGCATCAAAACTTTTCTCAGTTTTCTTCATTGTTTTGTTTTGATGTGAGTCACGAAAAAGTTGCCATCACAGAAATATGTGGATTTTTAGCTGTAATGCTCTTACGTATCAATTCTCTCAACATTTTATGCCTCAGCCCTGAAAGGCTGATGGGGTACTACCATCACTGTGGTGTGAACACGTTAACTGGAGAACAAGTCGACGTAGGATTTTGAAATCACTATCTACTAGGAGGCTAAGGTTTAGCACTGGCTGCCACCAATATTTGTATTTTTACATTGAATCTTAGAGAAACTGGCTTCATGCTCACAGTAAACAGGATGTGTGTTACTTTCCATTTCTGTGAATGGATTAAAATCCAAGACAGAAAGAGTGTACTCTGTGTATCATCATGTGCGTCTGCAGGTGTGATGATGGATACGAATTAGCCACGCAGACAGCTTCCCTGTCCTGCCAGAGCGACGCCACCTGGTCAAAACACAACGTTCGGTGCCGCCCCACCCCCTGCCTGCTACCCACCAACTTCTCCATCCCCCATCTGGTAATCACCGGGAAGGAGCTCACGCCTGTCGGGGGCACCGTCACCCTCTCATGCCCTACTGGCTTCTACCTGCAGGGGTCAGCGCTAGCAGAGTGTCAGGTAAGAAAGATGTTGGTTAAAGATTTGCCTTTCAGCTTCTTAATGTGAATTTGACTTCCCTGTTAAGTTATAATTAACCACAGAAATCCATTATATGAATGCCAGGAACATAAAGTGAAATGACCAAAGGTTTACAGAAGTGAGAATGAATGCGTGTAACGTTGATAACGCAGCGGTTTCCTGTTCTGCTTTTAAACTGTGTGATAAGGTCGGTGGAAGCTGGTCTCCAAGTATCTCATCGGTTTCCTGTGAGATGGTGATGTGTGAGAAGCCTGCTCCTCTTCTTCACGGTATCGTAGAGGGGGACAGCTACAACTATGGAGACTTTGTCATGTACTCCTGTCTGCCTGGCTTTGACATGAAGGTAAAACTCATCCAGTCAAGTTTTGCTTTTTTTCGTCTGGCATCTCTTTATGTGGAAAAACAAATGTAGTTGGTCCTAAACTACATAACAAATGACCACTCAGCTCCTGTGTTCCTCTTGCTTTCCCACACTCTGCCTTTAAACAGCATGCACCCACTGCACTAATGGCTAACAATGAGATTACAGAAAGTCATGTGACTTCTCTTCAGCAATCAATAGGTGTGCACAGTAACTGAGCCAATAGAAAGAGCTGAGTCACTGTCTTCTTTATAAACTGATACTCTGCACTGCCCAGTTTGGACACTCGATACAATGACGGCCTTTTTTAATGCACACGAAGAGTAGAAGCCGCTGACTGGCTTGATAACGCTCACACAATAACATTACTTCATTCTACAGTGGAAAAAGTCAATATTATGGATGTACGCATTTCTGTGTGTACACCATCAAATATCCTTCTCCCCTTTTTGTCACAGGGAGACTCCATCCACATCTGCCAGGGAGACCGAACGTGGAGCGGCACGCAGCCAGTGTGTGTTGGTGGGTTTGTGCACAGAGGCAGACAAGGAGGCACCATGCTTGTGATAATATCGGATATTTAATCTTAATGTTCAATCAGTGATCTTTTTTCCCTCTACTAAACTTTGGAACATCCATAAAGTTTATTGACACAAAGATATCCCACACAAACAGATATCCAAGCGTAGCCCTCACTAGCTTCTGATGGACATGCAGTGATGTTGTTTTGACAGCAGGCCAGAAACCACTCAGTTCATATAAGAGTTTCAAGGTTTACACTTAGCAGGTTTTCAAGGGGTAAAGAGTTCATGTTTTGCAATGTGCTACAGCAGATACATATACTGTACTTTAACACTACCGCACCTTTGACCCTTTTCTTCACAGCGTCCTCATTGCAATCATGTGGGGCTCCTCCCACAGTACAAAATGCACAACCGGCGGGTGAGCCCAGCCCGGACAATGTCACCTATGTGTGTGATCCTGGGCTGCAGCTGGTCGGCCCAGAGACGCTCACCTGTCTGGACAATGGCACGTGGAGCCTGCCGGTGCCTACGTGTGAAGGTATGGAGGGCAGACAGTGAGCAAAAGAAGTGAAAGGACGTCTGTGCATCAAACACGTCTGACATCACATCCCTGTGGTCTTTCTGTCTTGTCAGTGGTCAGAGGCTGCATCAGCCCCAAACAGATGCTGCACGGTAAAGTGCAGGAACTCAGCCTGAACACTGGGCATGCTCTGAAGTTCCAGTGTGACAACGGCTACAACCTGGTGGGAGATCCTCTGGTGGTGTGCATAGGGGGCAACGCCTGGAGCTCCGCTTTCCCCGCCTGCCAACGTGAGGACACGTTTTTCGAAAGAACCTTTACTGGCTTGCTTTCTGACTTCCTGCCACGTGGCAGCCTGTGGTATCATTCGCTTTCTAACACAGAGGCCTTTCAGAATTCTTTGCAACATCACTGAGTTTCTTCATCTGTTTCACAATACAGCCTGTGACAAGAAGTCACCCATTCAGCTCCTTGTAATCTGGCTGCAGTTTGTTGGAATGTGCTGATTTTGAAGTCTTATGTCATGACTGACACTTCCACATACATGTCTCTCAGACTTATTCATTATCTCTGTTGGCACAAAAAAAGAAAACAAACAAAACATGGTGTATGAAAATAGTAATAGTGAAAAATAGAAGAAATTAGATGACAGTGACTTGAGCTTTTGATTTCGTTTACAAATGTGGAAAAGAGAAGTGCAGCAGCCACTGACCACTCATAGATGGCTGGTGTACGTACAGATTATTGTGCAATACACATGACATAATGCCAGTGCTGCATTTTGTCAGTTTGTTAAGCTGCAACAGATGATGTGACAGGATTGCTCCATGGTCTCAAAATAACCAGACTTTTGTGCAGTGACGTTATATAGATATGTAGATGTGGTGGATTTTATTGATGTATTGGGGGGGGGTGTAAAGAAGTGTAGCATTCACAACACAGTTTTGTAGCATTTGTGGGCCCTAGTGTTACATTGCTATGCTAGTATTGTGTAGTAGAACGATTTAAATGCCTCAGTTTAATCTGCATCTATCATTCTGTCACAGTGTCGCAGTCTTTACTAGTACATGTTATTTCTGTGCTACACCGTGACTGTAAACGACTAAGGACTTATACTGTTGTATTGCTGATACACGAACTACATCAGCTGGCATCACAAATTTTAAAAGCATATCCATCATTTCTGTCTCTCGCAGCCAAGTCTTGCCCGGCTCCTCCGGGCTGGAACAGCAGCGGGGACAGAGTCCAGCAGGAGTTTCGTGTTGGACAGTCGGTCCGCGTTACCTGCCCCAAAGGTCAGCAGGTGAAAGGCAGCGGCACCATCACCTGCAGGTCAGACCAGACCTGGAGCCCCATCAGCTCTGTGTGTGAACGTAGGTATTGTTATTTTTAAAGAGAAGATGAATCTCTTCTGTTTACTCAAGTCTCCTCAGTTGTTGTAGCAGCTTTTTAATCTGTAAGGAATCACGTGCTTGTGAGGTGGCATTGAATAAATGTGACAAAGCAGAAAAACGTGATTTCATTTGAACGACTCTTTTCAAAGTGAATAAATATGCGAAGTATGTCACGTTTGTTAGCAGGAAACTAAATGATTAAGTTCGTAAATTATTTCATTAAAGAGGAAGTTTACTGCTTGTAATTTTCATGTTACTGTCACTGTGTGTTACCTCTGAACTACACAGGTTTAGTTCCTTTGTACCATTAATGTAAACCTTTCTGTTATATCATAGTAAAGCTACTAAGTTTAGTTTTTTTCAGTGAGATCATGTGATTTACTCACATTTCTACAAGTACTGCAGCGATTAAATGATGTCACTATACTCGCTTGTCGAAACACTGTGATTTTAACACTGCACATCTTCGCATGCTCCCCTTGTCTTGTTGTGCTTCTCTACACTTGCATGTCTCAGGTGAAGCGCTGTCTCTCTGTTGTCTCACTGAGCTTTTATCAAAACAAATGAGGCTGCTTCAAACACTGCGTCGGCTCCTGTGTGCTGAACTAATTACGGGCACCTCTGCGGCTTCTATGGCAACCTTTGTCAGATTGTCCTTTGATCATTCTCATGTGCAGTTGTCCTGAATATGCAGCACAGCAGTGCTCATGTTGCTGTGGCTCGTTGTATGTGTTTGCATGCTGTTTTGGGGGGTTTGTCTCCTACGTGCATGTTTATCCGAGTCCATTTTTGTCCTCAGGGGGATTATCAGTAAGGGGCTTTTACCAAATCAAACCAACACTGAACTGTTTGACACATTTGGATGTGTTGCATGAAAATCACTGTCTCCGGGGCTACTGGGGGGGTGCAGGAAACACACTGGGTTTAATTTAATAAGCACAGATTTCTCTCTGCGGTGCACACTTTGTACTCACATATGGGGATGGACAGAAATGTTACAGCGCAATAAATTTTACAGTCTGGGTTCACTTTACAGTCAGATTGGTGCAAACGTGTCGTTAAAGAGGCAAAGCAGCAGTGTTTGTAGACGGGGGTAGCAGTGAATAACTCGTGGGTCGTTCCATAGGGGTGTCCTGTGGCCCCCCACTCCATGTGGCCAACGGGGTGGTGCGGGGGGCGGTGTTCCAGTTCGGGGACGTGGCTGTGTACTCGTGTTATGGCGGTTACACCATGGAAGGCATTGGAAGGAGCAGGTGTCTGGAGAACGGCACCTGGACGCCGCCTCCCACATGCAGAGGTAGAGCGAACGTGAAACGGAGACTCCCTGCTTCAGCTGACTTATCCTGTAACTCTTACTGCCATGCAGCTTCTCAGCTTTTGAATTCTTCCCTTACCTACTGCTGCTTACGAAACAGAGATTTTAATCTGTGAAGGTCATTAACACGTATGTGCTTGCACTCTGGTTGCATGGGTACAGTCTATGGAAGCGGCAGAAGCAGGTTTGTGGGGGTGTTTTTTGTCTTCACCAAAGGCTCTGCTCTGACAGCTCGCCCTGAAGTTTATGTGCAAATACTTTCAGAAGCCTGGATCCAGGAAGAAAAACCTCACCCTTAAACAAGAAAAACACCTTTGTATGACGGGGTTTCCTTTAAATAATTAAATTATTTCAAGGGAAATCGGGCATGTAGAACATCTGTAGATTAAGCTTTGGCGTAACATCTTCAGGAGTTTAAGAAACAGTTCAGTTTACAGTTTTATTCTGAGTAAACATGAATCACACACACACAGTTGTGGTATGATGGGAGTGTCAGCTGAACAGGATCCAGGAATTTAGACATTGGGAAATTCCTTTTCTCAGTCGGCACAAGCAGAACAAAGATATGACCTGCAGGCAGTTTTATGACTGCGCTGCATTTGAATGAGAAACAAATACTTCACCACACTATCACATTCACACGATAGTTACCAATCTGTCATCACTGTCTGCAACTGAATTACGATGTTACGCTCTTTAATAAACGTCACTCTGAAAAAAATTTGTTTAGTGCTGTACATAAAATAAAGAAAAGGGTTATTAAAATCAATAAAAAAAAGGTCACATTTGAAAGAAAAAACATGAAAACAATCATATCAGCCTGAAATCAGGTTCCTGTTGATCAAGTACAGATACTAAAGCAGACAGTCAAACTGATTGAGCTCCACCCTGAATCCCTGTGTGAAACTCAAATGACCGTTCAGATGTTTTGCATATAAAATATGAAAACAAAGGCTGGATCCAGGCTTAGCTTCCCTGAACAGCTGCTGAGTTTGTGCTCTTTCCTGCCTCCCTGCACACACTGTTGCTGTCCTGATGTGTTTGCACTTCATTTGTTTGTGTGCGTGAGGTTAAATGGCCATTTTTGTTGAGTGTCTTCTTCACTGTATAGCTGCACGTCTGGCTTTGTGAGATATGCTCACAGAATAGTAACTCTGTGTTACAGGAACCATTTCTCTGACCTTAATTTGATATCTTTGTCCGTGTGTCTGTGTGTCCTCTCCCTAAGCGGTGTGCTGGCTACAGTGTCAGAACGGAGGTGTGTGTCAGCGGCCCAACACTTGCTCCTGCCCCGAGGGTTGGATGGGTCGCCTCTGTGAGGAGCGTAAGTATTTAATAATCGTAAACATGTTTAATTCTCCCTTTTCACGCCCTGATCGTGATCCTCAGTGTTTTATGGTCAAACAAAGGCTAACTTTTTGCAGACACTGGAGCACAGAGAAGTGTCTGTTTGTAGCTGAAAAATGACTTCTCTCTGGTTTAACAAGACAGTCCAGATGTTTCTCTCATTTTATGTGATACCAGTACTTAATCAGAAGACATAAGACAGAAATTGTGGTGCAAGAAAAAACATATGTATGACAGTCTTACACAAGAAATTCTTGCATGCAGCTCACAGCTGTCGGCCAACTTCCTGTAAAAATCACCCAAACCTAACCCTGCTACATAACATAATCTGGCTGTGGACTGATTTTCAAAATGTCCCACGGTGGAAAAGATTGAAAAACAGAGAGAATGGTATTTGTCGCATGTTCACCTAAACTACAAGTTATATATATATATATTTATAAGAGCAATGAGTCACCAAAAACCAAAACAATCGTTGTGAAACAGTCACACTGGAATTAATCAGAAGGCTTTTAAACATACTGATTAATAAAGATGAAATGGCTTTAATGGCTAAGCTGTTATTTGATGGATTGCCATGAAGGTTTTTTCTGACATTAATTTTCTCCTGATGATCAGTTTCAAGTCATTTGGAAATCCTATCTGCATACCATCAGTGTTTAGCCCAACCCAACTGTTGGGCAAGAGGAGCTTTGGAGCACCCTTAACCTTTCATCTAGCAACATCATCAAGACATTTTGATTTTATTATTTAAGAACAGATACCTGGAAAACTACCTGACCGACCATCAGCCTCAGCTCCACTGTGTTAGTGCTAGTTAGCAAATGCTACCATGCTAACATGCTAAACTCTTACAGGGCTAGATAAAGTATGCAAGCCAGAACATTAAGTTCATTTCTTGTAGTATAAGTGATGCTGCAGTTTTTGACCTCTTCATCTAGTTTTTTGTCCACTTTATATATATGATGTCAACACGCTGAAGCTCCACGCTGACCGCATGTTTGAGATGGTTTCAAAGAGATAGGTTCATGGTGATCTTAAATACCTGCCTCCTAACGCTCTCCTCTCCTTTTCATAATAGCTATCTGCATCCTGCCGTGCCTGAATGGAGGGCGCTGCGTAGCCCCTTACCAGTGCGAGTGTCCCACCGGGTGGTCGGGCACGCGCTGCCACACCGGTGAGTTCATGTGTCAGTGAAGCGTTCAGTGCTTACGATGTACGCAAGTAAATCTCAGCAGGGTTCCCATTACAGCAGGATCATCATCATCCTAGCAACACTTAGCCCAGAGGATTTCTGCCTCCTGTAGTTGTCTATTTATTGTTAATAAGTAACCTGCTTATATATAAGCTATTATTAATTTGGTGATCTGTCTGCTGTAAGTATTTGTGGTGGAAAATTTTATACCTGGTAACAAACTAGCATAATTATGGGCTGTGTGTTTGTTTTGTTACTGCTTTGCACACTTATAGGCCATTCTCCTATAATCTCACTGGAAAACCTCCAGGGTGACATTTATTGTCACGTGCTAGCTCAGTTTAGTGTCATATATACGGTCGTCCTTAACGTGCATATCTGCAGTCGTAGCAACTCAGAATGAAGGGAACACCATCAGACACCAAAATTTAGCAAGAGCCGTACAAGGAAACTAACGAAGCATTGCCATGATTACGAAGGCTTTATAACAAACGTCCTACAGTTGGATATACGTCAGTTTATGACCTCCACCAAGGAAGTTGTGGTTTTCGTAGTGCTTGCGTGAGTGAGTCTGTGTGTAAACGCGGTAGCTCAAAAAGTTTGAGTGAATTCTGATAAAAAGTAGGGGTGTAGAGTGGGGTCATGTTAGTAATCCATTAAAATCGGGCTGACATCCATCGAGCTCTTCAACATCAACTTATTGATTTATTGGCCAAAAAATCACAAAAAGCCTCAAAACTTAGGAACTTGTTGTATTGCCAACATATATAAAGTGGCTTGTAAAGATTTAAACATATTATACCCCATTTGACCTCTGACCTTTCCTTCAACGTCAACTGATTGATCTGAAGGTCAAAGTGACAATAATGCTATATAATAAATATCACATTACTTTATTGTGACTGTGTTACGTACATCATACATACATGTACAATGTTCCTGAGTAACACAAGCTTGAACACTGAAACGAGTCCTGCACATGCACTGTTAGACAAACATCTTTATCTTTCAATTTTATTTCTTTATTGCTCAGAGTGAGCTGTCACAGCAGTGTTAATGTTTATAGTGCGAGCTGACTTCATGGTTATAAAAGATACATTTCCTCCAACAATTATCTGTTGGGTTTCCTCATCAGACACCGTACTGACGATTTCTGTCTCTTGTCTTTCTGCGTGACCACAGCTGTGTGTACGTCAGCTTGCCAGAACGGAGGCAGATGCATCAGGCCGAACAGGTGTAGCTGCCCTTCAGGTTGGATCGGACACAACTGCTCCAGGTGGTTAGACACACACACCCACACACTCGTGACATATTAGACATTATCAAACTTCCAGACAGGATAAAAGACCAAAAAAAGAGAAAATATCCGGTGAGCAGCAGTTCTCTGAGTGAAAATGCCTTGTTGATGTCTGGGTACAAAGTCCAGACTGCTTTGAGGTGATAGGAAGCAACAGTCGTTCAAATAACCACTCATTACAACCAAAGTACACAGAGGAGCATCTCTGATAGCACAGCACATCGAAGGTTGAAGCAGACGGGCTACAGCAGCACTTCAGGCTATTTTCTTGGCACACTTTGAGCCGCTGAGTACCAGCTGCTTTAAACACAGCCTGGCTGAGTATTGTTGCTGACCATGTCCACCTGTGTATGACCACAGTGTACCCATCCTCTGATGGATGTTTGCAGCAGGATAACGCACCACATCACAAAGCTCAGATCATCTCAAACTGCTTTCTTGAAAACAACGAGTTCACTGTAGTCAAATCACCTTTACCGTCTCCAGTCCAGTGAATGGATGAGCAGCTGACAAATCTTCAGCAACTGTGTGATGCTCTCATGTCAATATGGACCAAAATTTCTGAGGAATATTTCCAGCACCATGCTCATTTTGCACTCTAATAAGTGTGTTTCCTGTGCTAAAGGTTTACAGTCGTGCTAGAAGCTCTGCACAGATGATAGGAATGGCTTTGTCGCCATCAAGCAGTAGAACTGACCTGATTTCAGCCTGACGGTGGTGCTAGAGCAAAAGTCTGAGGACCACTAAGATATTGTTATTCATCCTCTGAGGGGCGAGAATAAAACATCCTTTTTTACAGCAGGCCGGTTGGACCCAGGAACTTCAGACAACCTCAGTTATTTAGTTCATAACTTTGCATGTCTGATCATAAGACAAGTGAAAAAGCTACTTGCATGTAAAATGACATCTTTGGCAACTTAAACCCACTTGGTTACATTTCAACATGTACTTGGTATTTGAAATCTTTCAAGTTGGAGGATGTGTGTTCAAACCTTTCAAACTGTGGTTGATCAGAAAGTGAAACCAACAGGTGACCAAATAGGAGAAGTCTTGAGGCTTCTCACAAATCATCCACTAACAGGAGCCAGTCAGCTCTTAACAGCTGAGTGACTGCTACTGCTGGCAGAATATTACAAGCCGATCTCCTTTTTAGAAACAAAAAAGTGTCCTTAAACTTGCAAAAGTTACATTTGATTTGTGCGCAACGGGATAGCTTAGTTTTTCCTATGATTCACTGACTTCTGAATTAGATTCCCCAGAATATCAGCCATGGATAGTCTGCTGTAACCTCCTGGAAGTCCACCAGAGCTCCAGTGACTCATTTACAGTCAGAGTTTAGCATGTGACTAAACGACTGCTTAACAGAAAGCACAAAGAAAGAGCTAGAAGTGTGGAAATGTGGATGTTGTTCTAATCCATGAGGGTAAACCTGCAATGCTTCATAGTATGGATTTCTGGCCGTAAGTTTCAGTTTTTCCTGCTGATAGATCATCGATGGCCACTGATACTGTACAAAAGCAGTGAGGTAACAGATAAATGACAGAAAAGTTCCTGTTTTCCCACAAACTTTGTGTCCAATCAACGAGCTCCATACTTTTTACATTAATTTCTTCCGATTTAAGCCCAGCCATGCTGCCATGCTCTCAGTTAATACAGCAGCATTATTGTATCCTGTGGAAACTGCACTTTAATATATGTTGGGATATCTCAGGGATAAAATGTGTAGTTAAACTTATTTTCACTGATGGGAAAATTTCACTGGTAAGGCCCACTTAAGATCAAAGTGGGCTGTATGTGGCCAGTTGTATCTGTTGGTTGGTGCCAATAAACTGTTATATGAATGGATGGTGTAGTGCAACACAAAGATTTACTGCGAGCCCAAAGCATAATGCTCCCATTAAAAATTCATATAATTAATTTATCCCCACTGAGTGCATCCAGACCTTTGTTCACAGAGTTACGATGCGTTTCCACAGCTAATGACAGTTTCTTCCTTTTGCAGGAAGAGGAAGCCAGGACCTTATCATTTCTAAAGTTTCGGCTCTGTGTGAATCACGTTATGAAGGGAATCCTTGTATAGTCAACCAACACTCGTAAACGATTCACTCATCTCTCCGCAAAGCAAGAACGATTTTGTAAGATAAAGCTGTATTTTTTCATATAGAGACTCAACAGTATTAAACATATGCTGCTATATACTTGTACGATGTGTACAAACTATTGCTGTGATGGTCCATTGTATATGTGTAAACTATTCTCACATTTTTATTAAAGCATAAAATACCATCAAAGCCTGTTGAGTTAATTGCAGTTCATTTATTAAAACCACCTTGTCGAGCACATTGACATACAAAGGAGTATTTCATCCTGTTGTTAACACAGACACACTAAACTATTATGGGATATGTGGATATTTTATTGCCTGTTTGGGATAGACTTCATAGATATGAGGAATGTACAGAGGGTAACAGCTTCTACTGTGAGGCATTTTTCCTCCTCCTTTTACAACATGGGTGTGTCAACTGGACTTCTTATCTCAGCTCTACTACTTTTTCCTTTAGCGTGTTTACGTTGGCACCAGAGAACTCGTGTACCTGAAAGAAGAGGGTTAAAAAAATAAATAAAAAAAAAAAATCATTAAACATTCACATTTTTCCATTTACTGAGCAATCTTAGAATTCATTGGCAAAAAGAGGAAGACCATCAAGTAATATTAAACAATCTCCAGCCAGCTGATTTAGCAACTAGCTTTTAGCAGATTTAAATGTAAGCGTTTGTACTAACAGTTCCAAAAACAAAGAGGAGAGAGTGATTTCAGCACAAATTAAAGCGGTTTTTCTGAGCTGGTCTGTGAATTAGCCAAAAAGAAACACTTAAAAACACTCCGACTTACCTTCTGGTTATTCTTGTAAAAGTGGAAGGTGGGCATGCAGCTGATTCCACAAGATGAGCTCACATCCTGAAAGACAAAGCAAAAACATCAGATGAACCGACTGTCATAAATATTAATGTCTCCCCACATGTGGGCAGTTCAGGCCAAAACATGAAAACAAATTCATTACAGAGTGCCCGAGACTCAGCCTGCCTGCATCGGACCTCTGCTTTGCCCGTTTCACCTCTGGAAAAAAAATTACTCTTCATTTGACTTTTACAGACTTAATCTGTACAAAAACAAGCAGCCATTGATGGACGGTCACCCGAGTACGCTTGGATTTGTTCCAGCAGGCAGTGACTCGTTTTACGGACCTAGAAACCTATGCTGGTTAATGATCTGGCAACATGAAAACAAAGTCACACGCAGGTGACAACATTTCTCAAGAGCCAAAGTATTTACAGCTTCACTGAAATTTAAATTGAATCCATTTCAATTACTTCCGTTTTAAAAAGGTCATCAGTACTTCTAAGCCCCGTTTCCATTCGACTCTGATCAATTGGCGTTCGTGGCACTACCTAAAGTGCGTTGTCATCATCATAGCAACGCATCAGAGCATCCCACGACATAATTAATATGCGACATGAACGCTACAAAAAAGGCAGCCATCGAAGCAAGAATATACCTGCTGCTCGGTCTGTTGCTTTTCGTCAGACTCGGGGATCACAGCGTTATTTTTGTAGCCATTTCCCTTGTTGCCGGGTTTCAAAAATAGTGGTTTTAATTTTCGTGAATGAGACGCTCTCATGACTCACCAGCCAATACTACTGACCAGCCAATCGGTGACATGCAGTGTGACGACGTCATGCTAGGATCGCTTGGAACCCTGAGCGAGAAGGTACTAAAAAAGCGACCTTGTGAAAACCGTGGTGAACCGTGCAGAGTAGGTACTAATGGAAAAGGGGCTCCAGTGTATCTGCTGACTTTCCAAACATTTTAGAGGTCAGATTAATTAACAATGAGAAGTTTATTGAAGATTGACAGTTATTTCCATCTCCATATTTTTATTGTTGGAGAACCAGACTAGCTTAGCATGATTTTTTTTCTTTAAGCTTTGTTGTAGCGCCTCAGATCGCCCAACTGTCTCAAACTAATTTAGCTCTGTTCAAGTCAGCTTTCTTCTGATTTGCAAACAGAAGGTTTCATTGGAAAGTAAATGGTGCTTGCTTTGGATACCCGCTTTAACATTACAGAGCCAGGAGTAGAAAAATAAAACTGGGACCTCATTTAAAACTAGCCAAAAAAAAATAAAATAATGTTTTCCAGCTTAACAGGTCCGACGTGGCATCAAAGGCTCATGTTTACAGCTTCACAGATCAGACACTACATGGAGTCTGGCCAGAGGCTGGAACACCCTGCATGTGTAAACGCAGGCCTCGAGTCAGCATGCGTGTCAGAGGGTTACCGCATGTGGCTGCAATACACCACCCTACCAGAAGCTGCAATCCCTCCATAACAGCGCAGTTACTGTTTATAACAATTATCAAGCAAAGGTTGCTGTGGTTACAAAAACCTGTGCACCGTGGTTTGTTGTTACATGAGCCAGCTGTGGTTCCTGGTGAAGGGATTGTGTATATGGCTCACAATGACTCACACCAGGTCAAAACTACAAACCTGTACAAACAAGGTGCTTCATAACTCTCCCACTAAGATTATGTCACCACAGATTCCTGGCATAGGCTCAAATATGTCTTGGGTTTGATGTGAAAGTGGAAAAGTTCATTAAATTATTATTTAAAAAAAAAAAAAAACAACAAAGAGTCCAACTCAGGCTTACCTCTGCCTCATCGACGTCCACCTTCAGGAAAATCACGTTCTTGTTATCGTCATCAGCCGCCATTTGCTGCAATACAGGAAATCAGTGAGTTGACCAAAATGCATGTACAGAATGTAACTGGTGCAGGTTAAATAGAGAAATTTCTAACAATCCAAGTCTTCTGTTTCCACTTAATTGCCATGGAGTCTTCCAAGTGAAATACATTTTCCTGCTTCGCACAAATACAAGTGTTTAAGAAGCAACCAAGGGTTTGCATTTGTGTTCACACCACTTACAGCAAACAGTGGGGCAATCTGTTTGCAGGGGCCGCACCATGTGGCTGTGAAGTCCACCACCACCAGCTTGTCTCCAGCTTCCTTCAGGATGCTCTGGAACTCTTCCTAGAGAAGAAAGAAGAAACAAAAACCAGACATGCTTTTAAACATGTCACAAGTATAATTTACCAGACTACGACAGCTAAAAAGCTACATTTCAGATGTTAAAAAATAAATAAAAATGCAGTTTTGTGTAAGCGTTGCTGTCCGCTTCCCTCGTGAACACTGCCTGATGCCGTTTTAACACACGGGATCCAGATTTCAGCACAACACTTTCAGTTTGGTAAGTTTAGACTTCAGTATGCTGAAACATGACCACATTACTTGAGGGTTTAAACCAGAAGCAAATGATACACATCAGGTTTTTTTTGGCCTTTTGTTTAGTGCCTTTGCGTGCAAGACTGATCATTACAGAAATGAATTTCCTGTTATTCCATACACTTGAATATATTTTATGCCGCGGCAAATGAAACCCTGACGACTGTATAAAATACAAAGGTAGAGTGTTAAATAAAAAGTGGGGATTCTCGTCTCTCATGCTTCACTTTCCAACTCTTTATCAACCAGCATAGCAGTGCTGTTTTCCGAGGCTTCCTCACATTTCTCTGTAAGCTTCAGAGTTTATTTATGGCGTTTTCACCATAAAAAAACAAAACAAAACAAAAAATAAAAAAATAAAAACCCATGATGCATTCGTGATTTGAAGCCATAAAAACACTTGTCCTGATACTTTACAACTCGCTCTCCGTTCACTTCCGAAGCAATCATGGCACCAACAGCGGCTATAAACACTAAAGTGCAATGTCCTGGCTGAGAGAAAAGCAAACAGCCGTCCACACCTACCCATCCTGCAGCACCCAGGGAACACGCGTGGCCTGCTGTCCAGCACTTTGATAGCTCCGAGCTGTTACGTGTGCTAGCAGCCCTTAGCATCTTATCCCCGGACTATCTACCCATCAATGCGGCGTAGTTCACGCTAGAGCAGCGTGGTTTAAGTCAGAATCGACTCAGGTGGCCGACAGTTTAGTTTACTTTCCCCTAGTTTTGCTAGCGCTGAGTGCGCGTCTCGCTACAAGATGGAAGGGTGCGGCAGACTCATAGTGAAGGTTAGCTGCATCCATTTAGTTATTCTAGCGATCAGAGGAGCAACTATACACGCTTACTCTAGATGTGTCACACACACAGAGTGGTTTAATCCAAAACGATGCTTAACTTTGTAAGATAACGCCACAAAATTCCACAAGATGGGCTCAGCTAACATGGAGAATGAATCACGAGAGGGAAACATGCGCGCGGCTCCGGCAAAAACAGCACGGAGCGTGAAAAGACAGTAAAAACAGCATTTCAAAAAGGGAAAGAAAGTGCAGAAAGCAGCGTAAACAAACTTACCAGGTTTTTCACTTCGCGAACCATACTAACGTCCGATGAACAAGCCTCAGAGAACACAACTAGCTACCAAGTTTCCGAATGCCCTATTTTAAGCAGACACGCCGCGCTTTTAATGACAGGCGCGTACAGTTAGCCGTCAAAAGGCCGGTCAAACGGAAGTCACTGTACAGTGATTTACAAAATAAGAGCCAATCAAGGTTTCGGTCAAGGTTTGAGCGACTAAAGCGTTGGCTTTGCCGTGTCTGTAAAACGCCTTAAAATATCATTTAATTCGTCACAGAATTTATCTTAATATATAGTTTGTTTTTGTGTCGTATCGAGTATTCAAACCGCTTTCCCCCCAATGAATACGTTTATTTTGAAAGGAACGGTTTTACCTAAAAGGGTGTGAGACCATTCGACATTTATCTTCTTTACGTGTCACAAATGTTGTTTCTTCATTTTTTCTAAAAGATGAATCAGACCGTATACACAACAAAAACGTCGTGTTTACAGTTTTGTATGTTTGTATTTAGACTATTATTGATAGGCTACTTCTAAAAAAAAGTTTTAAATTTAATATAGGATTTTTTTATTATATGTGATTTATACAAGCATTATTAGATTTATTTATAGAGCTTGGTAACTGTTATATGTTTAAATATTTGTAGTACTTGAATTTTGCGGATTCACTGTAATAACGAAGGTTGACCAAAGAAAGTCAGGATGACTTGACAAATTCCAGCTTTACCGTAAGTGAGTGAGTATGCGTAGCTCAAATTCACTGCCGGGAGGTAACGCCCCGTACATGATCTTTCGTCATTACGTCACAACAATAGAGTTGGGGGGGGGGGGGGGGTTTCCCTGGATGTATCGAGCTGACCTATGAGTGTTATTTATATATGTGCGTGCAGAAAGGCAGAGCAAAAGCACGTTGGCTTTACAACTACATTTACATTTCTATTTTTTCCCCTCAATCCAGGCACCAAATGTTAAGTAGCAACAGTGAGTCTTATGCACTTTGGTATGGAAATATAAACATTTGCATTCCTCGGTGATTTCCCATTAAACTCTTTCCAGATGACCTCACAGGTGAGGAGCTTTCAGCTCCACAAAGTAACTTCTTGCGAGACTTCTCATAACTTACCATTTACTTGAGACACGCACACACTAACCGTCTGAATAAATACATTAACCTGTAATGATGATAATATCAGGATGTGAGGCAAATAACATGGTTTATTTTGCATCAAAATTTCTCTATATTCAGAAAATATTTGGTGGTGCTAACAGTTTGTGTATTAATTTAATGTGTTTTATCACATCTGTATAATTTCTGTGACTGGTGTATGGTACTGTAAAGTACTGCTTCTCTTCAGAGTGCCATTACTCCTGGTACTATAAATGACTATAACAGATTTACAGCAGCATGTGTAACCATGGAGCTCACCCTCAACACAACCTTATGAAATTCTAATGGCCATCTAAAAATACAGCCTGTTTCCTGATCAAACAGGAGTAATTGCAGTCTAAAACATGAGCACATGGAATGATGAATGAATGCAGCAGCTACAGAGCTCCACGTCTTACCCTGGGATTTGCTTACGTGACAGAATAAGAATCCTGTGCACAGAGCCATCAACTCTTTCTCTCTTCATCAGTGAAACTGCCCTCTGCGACGCACTTTCTCCTGGACGATGAGGATGGCAGCACTGTGCAAATCACCAAAACCTAACAAGTTAAACAACCACTGCTGGTGTTTCAGGGTGCATTTATCATTTGTTGTTATCAGTCTCAGTCAATCGCTATAAAACAGACTAAACCACAGTGGCTTATTGTGAATATAACAATTTATTACTAAATCTGTCATTCATATGCAAGGTTGTTTAAAATTATATCAGTTATTAGTAATGCTGGCTCTCTTGCATTGAACTCTTGTTTCTCCTCAGACTGCGACGACGGCCTTGCCCATGTTTTCTCCCCGCATCATCCCCATAAAAGCAGCCGGCATGTTTTCAAAGCCTTTTGTGACGTGCTCCCGACACTGCAGTTTGCCCTGTGCACACACATTAAACGGATCAGAAATAAGTGTATGTTTACTTAAAGGAAATCATCCAGCATCATAAAAACTAAATAACTAACCTCTTTCACCCATGCCAAGAGTCTCCTAAGGGTTTCAGGGTGCTTGTGCTGCCACCTGGTTATCAAGAAGCCCTCCATCTTCAGTTCCTTGATGATCATAATGACATAGGGGTACAGCCCTAAAAGAAAGATAGTTCAAAATAAAAATATGACTTTAACATAAACTCCAAGGAAACAACAATTTATGTCTTTGACTGTCTTGTGGCGCCACAGCTATTAGGGATCTTCAGCAGTGCAGCAGCTCCCTCTAGTGGAAAAAGGCATTAATACCTGAGACATTGCTGTGAGTGTGTTGACTGAATTTCACTAATATGGAAAGGTTGTTAAAACTTGAAGGATTTCCTCTTGCAGTACTACTTTAAATGTATATTCCTTGTGCTGTGGTGCAGATCCTGTCTGAAGGTAAAGTCAGAAAACCTTCAAGAGTTTTGAAAATAAAAAGTAAATTAGGGCAGTAACACACCTGTCTGGGGTTCACTGTCATTGTAGGTGGAGATACTTCCACACACAGCTATTCTTCCAAAGTTCTTCATCTGCTGCAAGACAATGAATGAAGAAGGGCCTCCCACCTAAAAAAAAATCAAAGATCGAGAGAAGAGCTCAGCAGTGATTAAATATTACATGCAAGCTTGAAACTGCACCACCACTGCTCACGTTCTCAAAGAAACAATCGTATCCTTCAGGTGAAGCCTTCCTCAGAGCCTCCTCCAGGGAACCCACAGTTTTGTAGTTGAAGGCCTCATCAAATCCCAGCTCTTTGAGAAAAACCACTTTGGCATCAGAGCCTGCCGAGCCCACCACGTTACAGCCCTTGATCTTGGCGATCTGTCCCACCACGGAGCCCACCGCTCCAGCTGCAGCGTTCACCAGCAGGGTCTCACCTTTCTGGAGTCCCAACACTTCTTCTATCCCATAAACAGCCGTCACTCTGCAGAGAAACAGAAACAGTAAATCCAGCTGTTTTGTTTCATTTTGGACTTAAAACTCTTTGGGCTTCATATAAACTCTAATTACTTTTTTTTTTTTTTAAAGGTAATTAATTAGTGCATGTATAATGACTTCAGCTCACAAGCAAGAGAAAACACCTGGAAATTCCTACTTTTTCTTAAAAGGCTATTTCTGCTTATTACTAACTCTGTTGTCTATTAGCACTTTTAGCTGTGAACTAAGAGCAAATGAACTTTAAAATGCTAAATTCATATGATCCATGCAGGTGACTTAAATCTGTCTTACCCGGGCATCCCGATGGCACCCAGAGCCAGAGACAGGGACACATCTTTAGGCCACTCAGGCAGGATGGGAGTGAGGCCGGTCCCATCACTGAGCGTGTGGGTTCTCCACCCACTGTTACTCACAACGTGGCTTCCCACAGGAAATCCTGGATGTTTACTCTGGATCACTCTAAAGGAAAGAAAATAAAAGCATCTGTCAACCAAGTGATTGGTCAGCTGTGGTCACCTCCGTCTGAGCTAAACCATCTGAGATTCACTGACACTAGAGTATAGACAGTATGACTCTATACACATAGTGTTTATACTGTCTGGGTGTAAGAAACAGTTTATACCCAAAAGACAGTAACAGGAACATTTTTTAATATCTATAGATCTTTTATTATAAGATATCTGTCAAGTCTGTCTATCATAGCCTCTAAAAAGAGATGTAAATTCCAGGTCTGAAAATAAAGCCAGTGCCTTAATGTTGTATTCTTTTTCCTGGCCAATAGAGGGCAGCCTTGTTTTTGGAAATAGCCGGCCCACAGCAGTGATTCCCAAAATGTGGACCAAGCACCCCTGGTGGACTGTGAAGGTACTGCAGTCGGACTTATTGCGTTTGTCTTGAAGTTCGTCCCAGTGGCAGGTACATTGAGTACAAAGCAATAATTTGGCAAGTGTTGCTAAAGAAGGTCATCAGGTTAAAGTGCAATTTACTCAACAGCCACACTAAAATGAATCTGAGCACTTATCTAAATTCACCTTAGGTTCAATCATCAAAAACTGTAAGCAAATATTATTGAAGATGGATGGCAGCCTCGGTAATGTGCTCTGTTGTAGTTCCTTTGTTTTCGTTAGTCCACTGTTTTTGACTGACTGCTTTAATCAGTGTAGAACTGCAAATCAGTTCACCCACATCAATTTTCCAGCATTTTGCTCAGAGTTTTTCTGAACTCTTTACCCGATCTATGCTTCTCCACTGAATCTATGTAGAGCCTTACAACATAGCCTCTACATAGCTTTGGTAATAAACAGCAGATGATCGCTGTTTCATTTTTCAGTACACATCAGAATCACATCACAACAGATAAAAGGAGTTTCCGACCGTTAGTGTGTGGGTGATCGTGGCAAGAGTTGGCAGTTCGCCTTGTAATCGGAAGGTTGCTGGTTTGAGCCCCGGCTTGGACAGTCTCAGTCGTTGTGTCCTTGGGCAAGACACTTCACCCGTTGCCTACTGGTGGTGGTCAGAGGGCCCGGTGGCGCCAGTGTCCGGCAGCCTCGCCTCTGTCAGTGCGCCCCAGGGTGGCTGTGGCTACAATGTAGCTTGCCATCACCAATGTGTGGATGACTGAATGTAGTGTAAAGCGCTTTGGGGTCCTTAGGGACTAAGCGCTATACAAATACAGGCCATTTTACCATTTGTGTTTCGTACTTGGCTACTTGACTTCCAATCATCACATCTCCCTCCTTCATGCTGATTTTGCTGAACAACCTGTTGAGACCAGCAATGTGTTATAGAGGATATGTTTTAGCTTTTGAGAACAACAAAGTATTTTTATCAGAAGTCTTAATTATAATGAAAATAACTGAAATAAGTTGTTCTGTTCTCTTCCCACCTCATGTATGGGTCAACACTGAGAAACACCGCTTCCAGTAGCACCTCTGCAAACAGAAGCGCACACATTTAAAGCGCTACGTGTGTAATTTTTAAGAAACACTAAAGAGCATGCATTCCTGCTCAAGCCATAAGTAAAGAGAAGAAACAAACTCGCCTTACCTCCATCTTTGGGCTCAGGGAGTTCCTCCACCTTCAACCCAAAGTTGCTTTTCTTTGGGAAGCCATCAAAATACTTAGTCATTACCCATGACTTAGCTTTGACCATGATTCTTCTCTTTATGGCAGCTGCAAAAAAGATTTTCCTTTAGTGTTATCAAACTCAAAGGACAGAAATGCTGTGTCATCCAGAACTGTGCAAATACAAGTTTAATGAAAAAGCTAAAGAATAACTATTTTTATTACACATTTACTCGGTGTAATACTGTGTATGTGGTACTACCTTTATTTATCCAGACTTCACGTCAGCATTGTTGCGGCTCAACCAACCAATGGCCGCGGCAGGCTAAACATGAGGACACAGATGACACGCAACAATAAACACATAAAATACACTTCTGTACCATTTGCTCCTTTTATTCCACATGCAACTGTCCAATATACAAATCAGTGCCTGGGATTAACTATTAAACAAATGCACAGATTGCACAAACAAATAACTGCAACTCACCAATAACTGCACTAACTACTATGTCAAATTACAACTTGGTCTATGGTATCAATTAGTGCACAAATATACAAAAACCATTAAGTTCCAGTTAAAATACATCAAAATCATTCAAGCTGCGGCCAACAGAAAGTTTTGCCTCATGCTCACCCTACCTTTCTGCTCATCAACATCAGGTGGCGTGAACAGGTGAGTGCAACCACATTTATCATCTACCACACCCATGAGACACGCCCCACACCCGTGCACCAATACAGTGAGTCCATTTAAACCAACCCACTTAGTCAAACAGGAACAACTCATATGGCTCCTACAAGCATATTATCCACCATTGATGGTTTACAGTCTGCCAAAAACTTTCTCTGGTGCCCTGAAAACCTCACCTTTGTCTCCCTTTCTTTAAGTTGCATTAACAACAATAACGAGAGAAAAAAACACAGAAGAAGAGTTGATGTCTTCTACTACTTTTTTCCAAACACTTTAGGCAAAGAAAAGAGAGACCACCTAAATTAGATGTAATTATCACATACTTATTAAAAGCTAGCTTCCAATATATTAAGTTTCTAATAAGGCCAATGACCAGGTAAAGCATGTGGCAGTGTTTCTATTTAACACAAGCTACCTTGTTATTTCTTTAGAAGGACAAGCTAATAACTTTATTTTCAAATATAAAGCCAAACTAGATTTTACCATTTACCAGGCCACTAATCTGTTTTACGGCGTTTCACTTTCACAATAAAACTCGTATCTAAGCACAATTTTTAACAAATGAAATATTGGTTAAATCTAAAAGCAGTTTGCTTATGTTAAGATTTGACGTTAACAGCTGCACATTCAGGAAGAGTTTAGGCTCTTATCTAATGGCTGCAAATCTCACTTTTCCATTATAAACGAACAACAATACATTTCACTGAGAGATTTTTATATAAGGTTTTTAACGCTGTAGGGTTAATTTTTAAGTAACATGAGCTGAGAGGCAGCATGTAAACAGGGTATTAGTGATATGAACGCTAGGCTAACACTGGCCAGCTAGGAAGTTTATAAACTGAGTAAGAGTAAATATTTACTCACCAAATCAGTGTAGAATCAAACAATCTCTTGAGCTGAAGCTTCTCCTGCTGCATCCAGGTTTGCTCAGCATAGCCCATAAAAAAGTAGCTGCCATGAACATGTGGACTGATCTGTGTAGTGATGCGCGAATCATGAACGAATCGTTCAATACTCGAGAATCACTTTACTGACTCATGAATCATGATTCACAAGCCCAACTGACTCATCCATGTTGCTCAGAGGCGGAGCCAGACATTTGAAACACCCGGGGCTTAGCCCTAAAGGGTGGTATGCATGTGGGATTTTTTTCTTTTCTTTTTTTTTTTTGGGGGGGGGGGTAGAAATGACTGAGATCAATAGGGTCTGTTTTGAGTTTTGTTCAAAAAAGAATGACTTCATATAGGAAAAAATATATCAATATATCACACCTTAAGCTAGGTTTTTAATTAAGCAGCAAGGCAGAACAAAGTCAGGGCTGTATCAAGACACGAGGACTAAACCCCAATTCAATCAGACCCAGAACTGATCCGGTATTAAAACAGGACTACAACAGTTCAAAATCAGGACTACTGAGGACTTAACCAAGACAGAATCAGAAACAGAACTAGATGATAGTAGCACTAAAAATCATCATAGACCTGCACTATACTTATTTTTTAATTCTACCAAAGTACACTATTTAGACTGAGAAAAGTTTATATAATTATTTAGCCTTGTTGTGCAAACAAGCCTGCATAACTTAATAAATATAGAATTTGAAAAATAACAAACCTAAAAAGAAACACTAGGTACGAGATACATGAGGACCTATGATACGGTGATACTTTTGGTAAACAACCATTTGACTAACATGTGTGTCTCACCTGCTCTTGTTCATCTCTGCTCCTCTCTCTCCCTCTGACAATCAAGCCAAACACCAACATCATCAAATATACAGTTGAAACCAGATATTTATGTACTCTTCAGATAAAAACACTTTTTTAATTGTAACATCAAATCAGACAAAATGTTTATTTTTTTAGATTGATAAATATAAAAAACATAGTTGTTAACCCTGGATGTCCCTTAAAAATGCATCCCTTTAGAGCCCTGGGGACCAAAAATGGTCCCGCCCCAAAAGTGCAATAAAAAGATTATATATTCATATTTTTTTCCACTTTAAATTGGTCAGTCTTTTAAAACTACTTCTCCCTGAAATATTCATATAAAGTTTTAATTATATTTTCGTTGTTTTAACCCTTTAAATCCCAGTTTTATTACATGAGCGCCCTGTTTTTTTTAGCCCCAAAAAACAAAAAACTAAATATTTTCCAAAAAAAACATTTGAAGTAATATTTGTTTGTTATTATAATTAGGCCTTTAGATGGACTAAAGATTGGCACCAACAGTCATTTCGATCGCCTTTTTTTTTTTTTTTCAGGACCAGAAAATGGTCTCCAGGCGGCAAATGCTCCTCCTCTAGGCCGAAATAAGTGCATGTTGCCGGGGTAAGTCGCGACGATCACCGGGGCACGATCACCGGGGACTGCTTTTTCCAGCCCACACGTCCGATACCACGTGACAACAAATACGTCATTTCCTGTTGACTAAAAAAAAAATGCACCCTCTCATGGTCCTAGGGACCAAAAAATGGTCCCGCCCGATCAGTGGGCGAAGCCGCTGCTGCACGCCGGAAATGAGGCTTCATTTCCCGCAGGTCTGTCCAAGCAGCCCGCTGTTTTCCAGCAGGGATCAAATGTGGAGCAAGGGCGCCACCCGGTGGACAAATAAAAAAATTACAACTCTAAGGCTCATAGACCAAAACGAAACGGAAACATAAGTAATCACCAAGACATTAACGGTAATAATTCTGCAGTGAAAAATAGCGTTTATAATGGAAGTCAATGGGCCAAAAATGGTCCCTAGGGCTCTAAGAGGATGTGTATTGTTAGCTTAGCCACTGAAGCTAATTTAAGGAAGTCAGACTTGAATTTTGAAATGAAATTATGCCAAACTTTTTTTTAGAGAATTTGGCTATATTCTATTCAACACAGTGCAAATGGCTTGTAACTGAAAAACTAAAGGGACCAAAAATGGTCCCAGGGCCAAAGAAGGGTTTAACTTTAAGAGTAAAGAGAGAAATTATCTGTATTTCTTAATTGCAAATGGCACCAAATTGTATTCAAAATTGAGCCACACTTATGGAGCTCCACAGTTCTTTTCCTGGTGTTTTGGTTGACATCTCTTGATTTTCCCATGTCACAGAAACAGGCTCTGTGTTTTGCCTTATATGCATCCACAGCTGTGCCACCAATTTACTCACATGGACTCTACTAACCTATCAGAAGCTTCTTCAGCTCAGAATGGAATCGTCTGGAGTTTCTTATTAATTAACAATAAACTTAGTGTATATGTGCTCCTAAATTTGATGAAAGTGATTAAAGTAGACAGCTCCCTCTTTTTATTCTGACATTTAACTAATTCAAAAGATATTTCAACATTTATTTATCTAAAACAAAAGTTTACTCTAAATTGATGTTTAACAGTAAAAAAAAGTTTTTATGTTTTCTCCATAAAGTGTATGTAAATATCTGGTTTAAACTGTGAATATACTGCTGTGTATTGAAATTCCTCTTGTTTTGCATAGATATACTGAACAACATCCGAAGCATAATATATAAAATAACATCTACCTGAGTTTTTTCTTTGAAAGAAGCTCCTTATGTCCTTGTGTTCATCAGTACACAACTGAAACCGATTTAGAGAGTTTGTTTAGCTGTGGAGGGTAACAACTGAAAATATGAAATGTAAGCTAAGACTCTAAAAAATCAGCATTGCTGTTCGGCTTTTTATTTATCCATTTGTTGATTCACTCGAAGAGCAAGTAACGCAACCAAGTGATCAGTTTGATATCAATCTTTTGTGATACACCGTCATATTTACATTATTAGTTCAGTACGAATGATTTGCTTTGGTACCTGGTCAAACTTAAGCTCTCCTCTGTCTGCAGCAAACTCGCAGGCAGCAGCTTCTCCGCCCTCGCTCACATGGGTGCTGTGCTCAGTCGTAAAAGTGCAAGACCGGTCTCGAGACATCCAACTCTACTGGCTTCATGGACAGATAGAGCTGGGTGTCATCTGCATAGCAGTGAAAATGTATGCTATGTCTTCTAATGATGCTGCCTAAGGGAAGCATGTATAATGTAAACAGAATTTTAGAAATGTTTTTGCTCTTTTTTGCTCTATAAAATAGTTTTGTTTTGTTTTTTTAGAATCATTCATCTTAGCAGTAGGATTTACATGAAAAGAGAAACAAATTAAATTTGAGTGAAAATGTACATTTTTTGCACTCTCTGGTCGACTGACTCAGTGAATCAAATGACTCAAAAAATCGATTCACTTTGGTGAGTGACTCATTAAAACTCGAATCAGTAAAAAGAATCAAATTTACCATCACTAGATCTGTGTGCGGAAGGAGGAAAGCAGTGACATGGCATTTTCAAACCATATAATTTTATCATTCCGCTGAATGGATCCTGCCCTCTGTCCGTTTCTCTACAGAGTAAATGTACTTAGTTACATTCTACCACTAAAAAGCAAAATTTTCAGCTTACTTAGTTTTTCTTATTCAAGCAAACTCAAATAAACTGAGTTGAGTCAGTTAATTAAATAAATATTTATTACACATGTAATTAATTAATTACACATTAATTAACTGACAAAGTCAAATGGACTAATCATGCATGCAACTGTGTCACTATATATCAGCATTAACAGGACCTCAGTTTGGTATTTCAGAAAGTTGCTGATCTCAGACCTGCACAGCTTCTATTTTCAACACTGAATACACTCAGCTGCATGAGGACATGATGTTTTTTTTGTTTGTTTGGGGTTTTTTTGGGGGGGGGGGGGTTGATACAATTAAATAATACCTGATGGAGGTCAAAGGTTGAAGGTCACTTGTATATTGAACTAAAAACTTCTGATCTGGAATTCTTTCATAGTGTTTTTTGTTAATAGTGTGTTATTTATCAGTAATCCAGAGTCATCCATACCAGAGTAACCAGAGAGGATACTATCTATTTAAATATATAACTTCCTACAGGACTGAATATATCTTTATGTAAAAGTCCGGAGCCTCTGAGGATTATCTAAGTACTTCTACCATGACACAAACCAAAGGCCTCCATCACAGTGTTCATGAAATGCTGAGATTAACCATCTTCTGGGGCAGGTCTACAGTGGAGTGCTGAAGATTTCCCTGTGAGGGAGCTGGTGGTGATGAACAGGAGTTTCTCCTTGATCCCTGCAACGAGCTTTAGTCTTCCTGATGTTTCTGAAATGAAGCCTCTCTCATGGGTCAACAGAACTTCTGGCACAGGACAGCTGTGATGAAATAAAAGGACCTCTGGACCCAGGAAACCAGCCTGGTCCTGATGGTCTTCCTCACTAGTTTCCCCCCAGGGTGGATGTAGCTGTCTATACATTTTTTTGAGGAATTCTACACATGTTATTGCTTTTGCGAAGAAGGTCATACGGTTATAAAATATCAGAAAATATATCCTCTGTGCATTTTTTTTCTTTTACATGTTCTATTTGTTATATACTTTGGAGTTAATTATTTATTTAGTATTTGGGCAGACATGTCCTCTGTTTGATTGTTATTGAGAAGGAGATCTTGCTAGATTTGTGGTTCTTTGTCTGTTTTAAAATACAATTGTTTAATTATTCTCTCGGCACGCATATACGAACCCCTCCAAAGCACCTCCAAAATTCAGTTTGACACACAAGCTTGTGGCCTCTAAGAGGACTTCTTTTAATTCTGCTGATGCTTCTAAGCTATTAAAAATGAATTATTAGTTTTTGTAGATGTATTCAATGTAGTACGTTGAACCAAGAGGGGAAAAATGTGGTTTAATGTCAAAAGAGTTGGTCTGAGCTGCTTCCTGGTGGATTTCTCCATGAGAAAATATGAAATATGTCACTTTATCTGCAATCGATACATAGATCGATAGATAGATAGTCTGAAGCCACAAGGATCAGGGTAAAAGAAAAAACTTTATTGTCCTCAGACTTCCAGACAATACAAAGCACTTGGTCAGTTATGTTGTAGTAAATCCACACTGTTCACCACAACAGAGCAAAAGCCTTGATCACCACTTTCCTCCTTGTAAAGACATATTTGAAAACTACACATTAAAATGTTTCAGACCAGAAACAGTTCAGACATAGTTTTACTGATCTGTTATGAAGTAATGCTGTTTAGATTAGAAATCACATTTCTTTGAATGACTAAACTATGAGATTAAATCCCAGCGTTGCTTTAATCTTTGATATGACTGTGATTACAAAACTAATCAAGAAGTTGAAATATTAATGTGAAATTATTGTGTTCTATGATTATTGATTAATCCTTCATTAATTGATAGATTGTGTAATAATGGCAGTTATTAGTAATGCTGGCTCTCTTGCATTGAACTCTTCAGACTGCGACGACGGCCTTGCCGGTGTTTTCTCCCTGCAGCATCCCCATAAAAGCAGCCGGCATGTTTTCAAAGCCTTTTGTGACGTGCTCCCGACACTGCAGTTTGCCCTGTGGACGCACAATACACAGATCACAAATACAATACATCACAACAGAAACACAGGTAACTGATGTTTATATCTTTTTCTCTTTGATAAAGGACTAAATAGCTGACCTCTTTCACCCACGCCAACAGTCTCTTGAGGGTCTCATGGTTCTTGTGCTGCCACCTGCTGTATATGAAGCCCTCCATCTTCAGCTGTTTCAGGATCACAGTGAAATAGGAGTACGGCCCTAAAATACAGATCATTCAAGAGAAAAATGAAACAATGAAACTACAGTTCATATCTAAAATAACTGTCTGTGTGCCTCCACAGCTCTTATGGGTCTTCAGCAGGACAACATCTCCCTCTAGTAGAAAATGGGAAGAAACCAGGGCCATCCCATAATATCACTGTCTCCGCCTTTGCTGAGTGCTACTTAGATACAGTTAAAGCTATAATGAAGCCCTACAGTTTAGTAGGCCTAATTAAAGAGTTTAACACCAAAATCTATAAAAACCTGCTGTAGTCGGTGGATCAAAGGGACATGAACAAGTCACATTATCTCTGAGGATCTTTAGCTCAAAACCCCCCGAAAGTTGATTCTGTTCATCTTGACAAAGTGTTTTCAGTGGGAGAAATGTTTCATCGCTCATCCAAGTGACTTCTTCAGTCTCAGCTGACCGCAGGTTTCTCCAACCTCGCACAATGACTGAAACCAGCCCACTGAATGAACAATGGGCTGTGAGGTCAGTTCCTTGGTCATTAATATGCAAATTGTCATGACCATTGAGCAACAACCACTGATCATAGCTCATTGATCAAAGCCCACTGATCAATGGCCATGAGTACCATTCACAGAGAGTTGGGGAATGTCTGCAATCACAGATGGTGACAGATGTATCCTTAGGCCCCCTCCTTGATTCAGAGATGGTCTTTCCCTTTTCACGTAAACGGCCTCCTTGACTCCGCGCTCAAACCAGCGTTCCTCCCTGTCCAGGATGTTACATCCTCATCATTGAAAGAGTGTCCACTGGCCTGTAGGTGCAAATAGACTGCAGCGTCCTGGCCTGATGAGGTGGCTCTTCTCTGTTGTGCCATCCGTTGTTTGGGTTCCCCGATGTATAAATCCTGGCAATCCTCCTGGCACTTGACAGCGTACACTATGTTACTCTGTTTGTGTCGGGGGACCTGATCCTGGGGGTGGACCAATTTTTGGCGCATCGTGTTTTGGGGTTTAAAAGCCACAGATACGCGATTTATAGAAAAATGCATCTCAACGGCTCCGATACTCCTGACACATAAGGCAGGGTTCCCTATGCCCGGGCTGGTCTGTGAGTCGTTTGGTACTGGGCCGCAAGAGTTGAGGCTTGGGTGTGAAATTTATGTTTTTCAAATCTTCTTTTTGGTACTGGTTTTATTTTTTTGTATTTATCTGCGACACCTTAAAGGCCGCTCTGTGAAAATATTATCTTTAAAGTAGGTTGCTTAACCTTAAACTGGTTGTGTAGCCAGATTTACACTTTTATAAAGATGAATTTCCAGGAAATATCTAGTATAGATGTATAAGTCAGTCTCAGTATTATTTTTATTATTTCCTATGAAATAGTCTGTATTGAGCTCATGTCTTTGACAAGGAAAAGTAAATTAGGGCAGTAACACACCTGTCTGGGGTTCACTGTCATTGTAGGTGGAGATACTTCCACACACAGCTATTCTTCCACAGTTCTTCATCTGCTGCAGGACAATGAATGAAGAAGGGCCTCCCACCTAAAAATCAAAGATCGAGAGAAGAGCTCAGCAGTGATTAAATATTACATGCAAGCTTGAAACTGCACCACCACTGCTCACGTTCTCAAAGAAGCAGTCGTATCCTTCAGGTGAAGCCTTCCTCAGAGCCTCCTCCAGGGAACCCACAGTTTTGTAGTTGAAGGCCTCATCAAATCCCAGCTCTTTGAGCCCACCACCTTACAGCCCTTGATCTTGGCGATCTGTCCCACCACGGAGCCCACCGCTCCAGCTGCAGCGTTCACCAGCAGGGTCTCACCCTCCTTTAGACCCAACACGTCTTCTATCCCATAAACAGCCGTCAGCCTGCAGAGAGACAGAAACAGTGAATCCTGCTGTTTTTCCTCAATTTTGAGCTTCATATAAAATCTAATTACGTTCATCAAAGGGTCATTAGTAAGTGCATAGATGGTGACTTCAGCTCACCAGCAAGCCAAAACATTTGACTTACCCACTTACTTTCTTAAAAGAAGACTTTTTTCTGCCCATGATTCACTCTATTGTCTATTAGCATCAGTTTACACCTTAGAAATGCCATTCATCGTCATGATAATCATCAACCATGTCAGTTTCTTCCAAATTAATCATCCTAACCAGCATTTGTTAAGAAGGTTTATTGGACTCTTTTATGCAATGCTGATCACATATGAGAGTAAAACTCAGTGACTTCTTGAAACCTCCTTAAGCTGCTGTAAACAAAGTCTTACATCACTGACATGAATCCAATATGTCCTGTCTCAATGTGCATTTAAGATTCAGCTGATAAAACTTCACATCGATCTACCTGCTGGAAGAGTCAGAACATCCTGCCATGATTTATCGTCCAATAGAAAGTGACTTTGATCCATACAAGTTACTTAAATCTGTCTTACCCGGGCATCCCGATGGCACCCAGAGCCAGAGACAGGGACACATCTTTAGGCCACTCAGGCAGGATGGGAGTGAGGCCGGTCCCATCACTGAGCGTGTGGGTTCTCCACCCGCTGTTACTCACAACGTGGCTTCCCACAGGAAACGCTGGATTTTTACTCTGGATCACTCTAAAGGAAAACATTATTAGTAGTAGTCGTTGTCGTATTATACGAACAGGTAAACACTTACTTGGCCACTTGTTCTCCAATCATCACACCTCCTTCCTTCATGTGGATTTTGCTGAGCAGCCTGTCAACAGTGTTTTACAACAGATTCATATCAGCAGTGTTACTATGTAAAATATATTTTAAAATCCTCTATATTCTCTGCTCACCTCATGTACGGGTCAACACTGAGAAACACTGCTTCCAGAAGCACCTCTGCAAACAAAACTAAACTCATTTAAAGTGCTCGATGCTAAAAGCTTGACATAAAAAAAAGAGCATGAACTCCTTAAGCAAATAGAAATAATAAAGCTATCTTGCCTCCATCTTTGGGCTCAGGGAGCTACTCCACCTTCATCCTTCACCCAAAGTCGCTTTTCTTTGGGAAGCCGTCAAAGTGCTGAGTCATTACCCATGACTTAGCTTTCACCATGATTCTTCTTTTTTACCGCAGCTGTAAAGAAATATTGTTATTAAACTCATAGTAACAGACATTAAAATGCTGAGTATCCAGGTTAGAAATTCAAAAATCCTTTTCCTGCACACACACACATTTACACACAAGTGCTTTGAGAGTAAAAATATTACTGTATAAGTACTTCTCCATTCACCATTCAGTCTTTACAACTGCATCAGTGAACTGACACCTTGTGTCTCAATGTGATCACCTTTGTGATATTTGTGGAAAAGATTCATGTCTATAAGTCTGTTTTAAATGCTTTACATTTTATTACTTTTATAAAGAACTTAAACTGTGTAACAAACAGCAACAGCAATATGTGTAATTGTGCTCATAGTTCAGTCTGATTGTTTTGGAAACACTGAAAACGTTTCCGTACAAAGAGCCTGAAGATATGGAAAGACTCCAAGGCTTGTGGCCTCTAAGAGGACTGCTTTGAATCCTAATTTCAGAGACTCAGTAAACTTTTTTTAATTTAAGGTATTCAAATGCAGCATGTTGAATGATGGATTTATGCTTAACATGTGGTCTGACCTCCATCCAGCTGAATTATATTATTAACAAATAATTAAAAGTGAAACAACAAAACTTGAAAAATGTCACTTTATGTGCAATGAATGAGTAAAGTGGGAATAAGTCCATTCACCATTTACATAAAACAAGTTCAGATGTTACGACCACATCAGTGAACTGACACTTTACAGCGAATAAAAGCGAACGCCGTGGTGGAGCATCAACTATTTCATGGTCAGAGTGAGATAACATCGACCCCCTGCTGATGTTTGCTGCTCAGCCTCAGAGTTACCTCCGCCAGTAAAATCACGCTTAATGCAGTTCAGAAACAAACAGCTCTCTCTCCTCTGTGTGACTTACCGCTCGCCTTTCTTCACAGAGAAATGCTGGAAGCTGTGGAGCGAGAGTGGGTAGAAGTGAGCAGAGGCAGCTCTGCAGACGCTTAAGAGGAGAAAGGAGTGGGAGACGTGCTTTTAATGTTCAATCTTATTGGCCGAACGTTTAGCACACCATCTGAGGTGTGACAGAGGGCACGCTACCAATAAGGTTAAAGACCAAAATCCAGCTTTCTTTGTTGCTTTACAGATGTTTTTCCCCAAAATTTAAAAACAATATCACTTTAAACCTCTGAGTTCCTCACAGTCTCAGTGTGAGGAACTCAGAGGTTTAAAGTGTAAACCATCATTTCTACATATAGATGCAAACTAATAAGTTCAGGTGAGACATTTGTAGATTGATCATAATACTTGTATCTTTTCTATCTTTATATACATTTTTTTCCTCTGCAGGAAAACAACATAAAATAAGCATTCGTCAACCGAGTGTTGTGATTTCAGGTTGCGTGTTCACTTCAATACTTCACTAGTACTGCAGGCTAAACTCACATACATGTTTCTGCGTCTTGGTCATCAAATATTCCTCTCCCTTTTTGTCACAGAGAGACTCCACTCACACCTGCCAGGGAGACCGAACAGCCAGTGTGTGTTGTTAAGTTTGTGCACAGACAAGGAGACAGACGTGTTTGAGATAATGTTGGATATTTAACCATAATGCTCTTTCAGCAATTTCTTTTTCACTGAGTCTACTGACACAACGATATCTGGCCAAAAACAACTGCCTGTTGTCATAAATATGGATTAAAATAACACTTAAAGGTCAAAATCTGAGGAGCGATTAAAAAGAGAACTTGTAAATAATGTGCAAAGTGAAATCACAGTATTTTTTTGCTTTAATTGCTGATTTATAGGTAATATGACTTTACTGTGCATGTACTATCCCAGGACATGGTACATGTACTCAAAAATGCCACTAGGTGGCGTATAGCACTCAGGAGGAATGTAAACCCCTCTTCAGTTCAGCTGTAAACAAACTCAGGTTCCTTTTACTTTAATAGTCATTTGCAAGGTTTAGGACCACACCCCTTTCTCACACCCACCAGGTCGGGGTGTGTCGGAAATATTTTTAATAACACGGTTACTTCATTGTCCTGCGGGGCTCCTCCCTAAGTGCAAACTGAGCAAGCAACAGGTGCCTAACCTGCACGTTTGCATGTCACGTCTGTGCCATTGTGCAGCTGCTTGGCCCATAGTCGCTCAAAGGAGGCGTGTGCATCAAACACATCTTATGTCACATCCCTGTGGTTTTTCTGCTTTGTCAGTGGTCAGTGGCCGCATCAGTAAGGTGCTTGAACTCAACGTGAACACCAGGCATCCTCTGATGTTTCAGTGTGACGACAGCTACACCCTGGTGGGAGCTCCACTTTCCCCACCTGCCAACATGAGGAAAATAAACTCTTGTGCAGCAGCTTGTCTACATTCTCAAAAATCCCTTTTACAACAGGAAGACAAACACACCCTCAAAACTCTTTGCATCATTATTGAGTTCCTTAATCAGTTTCACAACACTTGCCGTGACAAGAAGTCACCCACTCAGCTGCTCTTAACCTGCAGTCTGAGTTTGGTGAAATGTGCTGGTTTTTGAGTTGTATCAGGAGTGACCTGCATCTTAGAGCCGAGAAGCATTACCACATACGGTACAGATAAGGATATGTTTTAATGCTATATCTCTGAAACATATCAGTGATGCAAACCAGAGCTGCAAGTAACTTGTACTGTAAGTCACTGAATAGTTAAATGATGTCAAAAGGATTGATTGTTCTCCATCTTCTGATTCTGGTTTCAAGTAGCAATAATCTATATTAACTTGCTGTTCAAAATCCAAGTTACACAAGGACAAGAAAAATGAAACACACAGGCCTTTTAAACCCCAAAATTTGGGGTATAAAAACCAGCACAGAGCAGTGGAAGAAAGATCTCGCTATACTTACTTACTAAGATTTTGGGTGAATTGATACCTGTGTGTTTCAGGTAGTCAACGTAAAAGGAAGTTCCACTAACTCTTATTTTTCTCTGTATCATGAACTGTGTGAATACTTTCTGTAGACTGGATCCAGGAACAACCTCACCATTAAACAAGAAAAACAACTTCCAATGATTCAGCAGTTTCACATACCTGAGTAACAGCCTGAGGTGCACTTATCTCATTGTTTTGTTAACTAGGCAAAAATACTCCAAACGATATTATTTTAAGACATTTTGTTAAAATATTTGTTATATGTTAAAACATCTGGTATTTAAAAAATCAGCTATGCAAGACTTTAGTAGTTTTATTCAGGGTTTAAGAACCTGATTCTTTACTCTTTATTCTGACTCCCACCAGTTTTATGCGAGTCATTCTAAAAATAGTTTACTGCTATACATAAAATAAAGAAAAGGGTTAAAAGGGTTAAAAATCAATAGAAAGGTCACATTTGAAAGAAAAACATGAAGACAATTATATCAGCCTGAAATCAGGTTCCTGTTGATCACATTTATTTTATAATAAGATGAGATGTTGCATTTATCAGACTAACACAGAGGACTTCAGAGCTGCTCTTTAAATTATTACCAAATGGACAAATACGTGTTTATCTGTCTGTCTGGTGCATGTTGGACTCATTCTTATCTGTACACAAGTACAGATACTTATGCAGAAGTCAAAACATGGATTGGGCTCCACACTGAGTCCCTGTGTGCAGTCTGAAACTCAAATGACCGTTCAGATGTTTTACATATGAGATATTAAAATCTTAGGCTGGATCCAGGCAAAGTTTCCCTGAACAGAGGTTGTGTTTGTGCTCTTTCCTGCCTCCCTGCACACACTGTTGCTGTCCTGATGTGTTTGTGCTGACTTTGTTTGTGTGTGTGAGGTTAAATGGCCCAAAGCTGCTGCAGACCTTGTTCTCAAGACTCATGTTTTCCTATTTCACTGCATTTCTGTTGAGTATCTTCATCACTGTATAGCTGCACGTCTGATTGTGTAAGACACACTTAGAGTAGAGACTATCTGTGTGTTACACAAAGCATTTCTCAAATCTTAATTTGATATTTATTGTGTGTGTGCAGGTGTGTCTGTGTGTGTCCTCTTCTTCACTTGTGTTCAAACAAAGGCTCACTGACACAAAACAAAAGCCGGTTTTAACCACTGGTTTCATTGGCATTGTACCAGTACCTAATCAAAAACCGGTTCATGCATTTGAAAAAAGACATAAATGCTGGTGTTCGAAAGCGCAGTAACAACAACCTGTTGGTGTAAAGTGGGAATAAGTGAGTTCGGTGGCTGTAGGAGGGTCTAACACAAGAACTTCTCACTTGCAGTTCTCAGATGTCGCCCAACTTCCTATGCAAATTGCCCAAACCTTTGCTGCAAAATGCTACGTGGCATCCGGTTGTTTGCTGGTTTTCACACTGCTCCATGGTGCGCTGGTGAAAAAGACTGAAAGATAAATTTAATGAGTAAGAGTAAGGCTGATCAGCTGGATTGTCATGAAGTTCTGTGCAGATGTTTTCCACAGTAACTGCTCTGGAAATGTTTTCATTGGTGGTGGCCGTTATTCAGCCAATCCCAGCTGCTGTGCTCCCTCGACAGGTCACCAATCTATGACAGGGCTGTGGAAATCATGTATGCAGTATAATCATCAGTCTCAGCTCCAGTCCATTTAGGGTTGATTCGCATGCTAACATGCATGTATACAAATGCACATGCAAAATGAGGTGCTATGTTTAAAGAAATTATTGTAAAAATTCAGTCAAAGCATTTGACATGAGATGAAAAGAGATTGTGACGCTTGAAGTTTGTGTACAATCGTTTTGGTTGCAGTTTTTAAACAGAACTTAAATGTGTTTTTCAGCTCTGAGGACTTTTTGTGAAATGAAGCTGTACTTGTACAACGCGTCAAAGCTGCTGCTGTGATGGCCCATTGCACATGTGTAAACTACTCTCCCATTTTTATTGATGCATAAAATACCATCAAGTCTCTTGATTTGATGTAATCCATTTATTGTATGTACTTTGTTGAACACAAAACATACAAAGCAGTTTGGGATCAAAGTCAAACTTTCAGAAAAACAAAGTTAAAAGTTATCAGCATCATATTTTGTTAAGACAGGAAAGCTATGTCAATATTAAAGGATATGTAGATATATTATTGCCTGTGAAAGATAGACTTCATGCTCATGAATCATGTACAGATCGTAATGTGAGGCATTTTTGTTTTTTGCAACATGGCCGTGTGTTGACTGGACTTCTTATCTCAGCTCTTCTACTTTTTTAAGTAGTGTAGCTTCATCAGCTCCGGAGAACTCGTGGAGCTGAAAGACAAGGATAGAGGGTTAAAAATGTCATAAAAAGCCCCAAAACAAAACATAATTTTCCATTTATCTTAGATAAAATGTAAAATAGGAGACAATAAGCTTCACACAACCTAAACCCTTATTTATGAGAGATATTTAACTCAATTTGTTTAATCCTGAGACCACTGAGTGAAGGTCTGGCTTCGATCACAGGCGCCTCCTCAAGCTGGTGTTTAATGTCGCGAGCTCGCCTCTATTTGTCAGAAAGGTTCATTGCTTTGTTGTCGTTAGAAAATATTAAGTGACTCATGTATGACGTGCCTTTAGAGCATTACTGTGCAAGATTAGGAAGGAATCCTTCAAGCAACATAAGATTTGAGGCCTTTCTCCGGCAGGTGAATGCCAAACACTATATTAAAGATCACTTCTATGTGTCACTTGAAAACAATTTTGAGCACGAGGCTCAATGTGTCCAAAAATCTATTACACGCCAAACATCTGCACCAAGCTGACAGGTACACGTAGCATTTTGACTTACCTTTTGGCCATTCTTGTAAAACTGGAACGTGGGCATGGATCTGATTCCACAGGATGAGGACACATCCTGAAAGAGAAGCAAATACATCAGATGAGCTCACTGGGTCATCAAGATCTCTCTTGACTACAGATGGTTATGACCAACTGTAGCTGTAGATGTGGCGAGAGGCCAATTAAGAAGAAGCCATTAAGCATAGCGTGACTAAGACGGGCTTCTTCAGCTACCCAAGATCATACTCTCCAACACTTCAGTGTTGCCTCTTTCCCACAGCACAGAAATGAATCTTTATGCAATTTATTTGATTCTTCCTGCACTCTCATTTGTCGTGTGATGTTCCATAAAATGCTGCAAAAACCACAAACAACTGCTTCTGCAGGCTCATCAGGAAGTAAGTCAAACTCAGACTTACATGGGCAGCATCCACGTCCACCTTCAGGAAAATCACGTTGGCATTTTCAGGCGCCGCAGCCATTTTCTGCAGGAGAGAAGATCAGTGAGTCAACATGCAAACTTGTGCAGTTCATCTGCTGCCACGTCACACTTATGAAGGATCAAAAGGGGAAACATCTAAAATAAAAGTCTGAATTTGTTCTCTTGTGCCATAAAAGTTGTGGGTTGTTTTTCATCTTAATAGTAATTTCTTAATGTGTCAAATCTAACTTATAGTTGAAAAAAAATTCACAACGTAACTTATTGAAGAAATGCCATCTTTAGCATTGCTGAGGTTATTGGAGCAAAGGGGTCAAAATGATGCTAAGAGTGGGGACAGTCGACTCTGGGACTAGAGCATCAGTACCATAGTGACTCCTCTGGCTCATGAGCCATCCCAATATACAGGTTATTGTAATGTGTGAGGGACAGAAATAAAGAGATTCTCATCAATTGTGGAAGCACAGATCGACATGCAGATGCAAGAGTTCGGAGTCGTTTTAGTTTTGACAGCATGTACCTCATACACTGGGGCAATCCTTTGGCAGGGGCCACACCAAGTGGCTGTGAAGTCCACCACCACCAGCTTGTTTCCAGCTTCCTTCAGGATGTTATTGAACTCTACCTGGAGAGAAATCAAAAACCAACAACATAGTTTGAAATAGATTTGAATCTTATAATTAACCTGACAACAAAAAATGGAGGTCAGTGTTTCACATTAAAATACAGATTGTTACAGCGTTGTTGTCCACTTTTCACTGATCGCTGCCTGCGGCTGTATTTACGCACAGAGGATTTCAGCCCAACGCTTCCTCCAGAAAGATTTCGCTTTCAGTTTGCCTAACTTGAGCTTTAGTATGACACGTCTACACTGCTCGTTAAGATTTACACCAAACCTAACGGGATATACCAGAGGTTCCCCATGCTCAAAAAAGCCTTTAGAGACTGCATGTAAGTGTTTGCTTAAAATTTACGCAGATCAGTACGAGCTCATTTTACCCCCAAAAGTAGTTTTCTGCGTCTTCATGGTGCATTTTTTTTCTCTTCGTCACAGAAATTGATGTTGATGCTGATCTTCTTGAGGTTTCTCCACTGTTCCTCAAGTCTAAATGTTTCCACGCTCAGTTTCCCCTTTCACAAAATGAAAATTTCAGATGTGGTGGTCGTTTGAGGCTATGAACTCATTTGAAATGACGTTTATTTCCACACAAATGCAATACAATCAACCCATAACTACAATTAGCTTTGGAAAGCTTGTTTAAGGTGCGTTTCTCTAAAAATCTACGTACATACCCAAAACTGTTTTTACGCTTGTGGCACAGCTGCTCCGCTATAAAACCATAGTGCGAAAAACATCCATTAATGTGTTACAAACGGACAGAGGCACAAAAAGAAGAGCAAACAAGACACACTTACCAGATTCTTCACTTGACGAACCATGATTACTGTTGACGAATGTTTCCAAGACACAACAACAAACCTCCAAGTTTGGAAATGACCTGCGGTCAGCACACGCCCCAGGCTTTTAAACACTCTGCGTAAAGTTAGCCATCAGCAGTCGAAGCGGAAGTCTCTGCATTTGGTTTACACAATAAAAAAATTTAATGAGCTGAACCGTAAATACATTGATTTTTTTTTATACCGCCTTTCTACTCAGCCGAGAACTCCAAGCGCTTTCTGCAGGTCATTCAGCCAGTTTCACACACACACACACTCATACACTCTTATGAGACCAGGACTCATAGAAACGAGGTGTAGGAACACAGACTCTCCTGGAGTCATCCACTGACAGAGACCGTCAGCAGCCTGTGTAACCATGGAGCTGACCCTCACCACAGCTTTCTGATAAAAGGCTGAAACTCGTAGAAAATGTTAACAGTGTTTGCGCTCTTATATCTGGAGCACTTCAACCCCCTCGACCAGGCAGGTCCTTAAAAGCAGCAGATATAATTATTTTATTCACATCAGATTCATGTCTAAAATAACTGTGCACCTCCGCAGCGCGTAGAGATCTCCAGCAGTGCAACATCTCCCTCTAGTGGAAAATATGTTAATACACAAGAAGCTGTTGTTCACGGTACTGGTGAGACACTCACACATTTAAATCATTGAATTTCGGGGTTCCAATCACTTTCATGGCCACAGGGGTATAAAATCGAGCATATAAGCTTGCAGACTGCTTCTACAAACATTTGTGAAGGAATGAGTCGCTCTCAGGAGCTCAGTGATAGGATGTCACCTGTGCAACAAGTTCAGCAGTGAAATTTCCTCTGTTGCTGTAGAAATAGCCTACAGGTTGTGTAGAAGTTCATGGAAAAACAGCTCCATCGAGCTGATGACTTTAGGGGCTCAATCACTAGTTTCAGGTTCCACTCAAGGGTTCAACATCCCCACCTGGGATTTGACAGACGGGGACTTGCATAATCATTTGCAACTGCCAGCAGCATTAGCTTTATTTTATTTGTGATCAGTTGCTGATTCTGAGGTTTCATCCCTTTTGTGGGTTTAAACAGCCACATTCTACAGATGGTAAACCAACCATCATGGCTGCTTGCTCACCAATGGCAAGTATAAATCTAGCGTAAAGACAAAGTTTGGCAAGTGTTACTAAAGAAGGTCATCAGGTGAAATTCATAACTCCAAGAAGCATGTCCTGTTACTGAACAGCCATACTGAAAAAAATCTGAGCGCTTATCTGAATTAACTTTACGTTCAATCATCAACAACTGTGAGACCAGAATATGAAGATGCATGATGGGATGGCAGCCTCTTCCTTTGTTTTTGTTAGTCCACTGGGTTTTTTGGCTGATTACATAAAGCAGAGGAGAACTGCTCAAAATCAGAGCGTTCACCCACAAGTTTTCCAGCATTTTCCAGCTAGTTTTTCTGAACTCTGATTTATGCTTCTCTGGTGAATCTATGTAGAGCCTTAACATGTACCCTATGCGAGTGGCCACTGCTGTCCACATCCATCTCTCTCACCTAACAGCACTGCCATCCTTGCTCACAGCTTGGTTACATCCTTCTTCACAAGTCCATACAGGAACTTCAGTTGGTCCAGAGCTCTGCTGCTCCCATCATCACCAGAACTTCTTCAATTTGTTAATCACACCTGTCTTTTAGCAGCTTCGTTGTTTTCCAGTTAATTCAAGCTCCATAGTACCTTTCTGTACTGCTGTATGTCATTCATACTCCCAGGTCTTCTTCTTCTCACAGTCTCACCGACCCTTCCCCATTTTGGCTGCCATGAGGTCTAACGCCTTCAGCTGCTCTACTCTTCGCTTCTGGATTCTCCCCCACAAGTGAAATATTGTTGATTTCTTTTTGACTCGATAGGTCTTTTTTTTTTTTTTTTTTAATTCTTATTGTTTTTTTAGGCTCCCTGAAAAGTACAGGAAAACCCCATCCAGGCTATGGCTACCAGATCCAAACTGCATAGAAACTTTGTTTTTCCTGATATTTGCTGAACTGTTTGAGATGTTGAGCCAAGGAAAGTCTTACTCTGTTTATTCTTGCTCACTGCGGCTTTATTGACATCTGTAGAATGAGGATGAGAAGGAAACTGGTAGTGAAAAATGTGCACACTCAAAGACTCTCTGTGTTATCAGCGTGAAGGCACTTCAGGTTTCAGCACATGAAAGGTGATCTCACTTCACTCGAGTATTTGGCAGGGCCTGATTTGGCTAATGATCAGCTCGAGGCTTTATAACAGTAATAGCAAAGTCATCATAATTTAAATCAGCATGACAGAGTTCTTCTTTCATACCTCTACGCCGTTTTGTTTTTTACTGTAAAATGAAGCAAATGCTTTCTAATTAACAGCAGATGAAAACCATGCCATGTTTCAGTACACAACAGACTCACATGACAACAAATAAAAGGCGTTTGTGTGTGTTGGTGTGTTGTTGACTTGACTTCCAATCATCAAATCTATTTCCTTCATGTAGATTTGACTGAACGGCCTGTTGAGACCAGCAGTATGTTATAGATGATTGTTAATATGTTTCAATGTAGTTTTATCAGGAGTGTTAATTATTATGAAAATAATTCAGTATAAGTTTTCTCTTCTCAACTCATGTATGGGTCGACACTGAATACTGCTTCCAGCAGCACGTCTGCAAAAATAAAAACATTTGAAGTGCTTTGGGTTTCGTTTTCGACAAAAACTGAAGAGAGTGCATTCCTATTAAAGCCTTAATTAAAGAGAAAATACAAACTCATCTTACCTCCATCTTTGGGCTCAGGGAGCTCCTCCACCTTCAGCCCAAAGTTGCTTTTCTTTGAGAAGTTGTCAAAGTGCTGAGTCATGACCCACGACTTTCCTTGAGTCATGATGATTTGTTTTTATGACAGCTGTAAATAAATGTTGCCTTTCACTGTTATCAACCTCATAGTAACAGATATGAAAGTGGTGAGTCATCCAATGCTGTGCAAAAAAACTGAAGCTAAATATTTATTAAATGTTTATTTGTGGTGTTCATGAACACATGATCCTGATGTCACCTGTTAAATTATAGCTATATACTTTTACTCTGATTCTACAGGTTCCCTTTAGGTTGCAGGTTCAATATAAGAACAGTAATTCAAAAGTAAAGCTGATATAACTAAAATGTTCACAAATCAAGAGATCCATATCAAAATTGCCACAGATGTGTGTTTGATAAAGCTTAATTAAGATTTACATGTAAATTCACTCTAATTATTTTCTAAAGCATTGGTGTCTTGTTTTACTTGGTATAGTTTTACATTTTATTTGTAATTTTTTATGTTCTTTATAAATTTTTAATCACTATTTTGTCATTATTATGTAATAATGTCACAGTCGGTGTCACTCACGGGGATCATTTTGTGTGGTAGAAATGTCATATGGCACATTCAGCGCCCCCTTTGAGCCTGATAAGGCAAAGAAAGCCTGGCTGTGCTGCACTTCCTTAGTAATACACTTATCTGGGCTATGTGTGCATTCATGTGTTATATCAAACAGTACATTTGATTAGCAGCACATGGCTGCTGCTTACTCTTATTATTCCTACGGAAGCAGAAAGGATGTACTTAGTCTTTTATTATAGTTGTTGTTAATTAAATAATGAAATGGCTTGATATGTGTTGTTGCTTATTCAAGTCTGTATGTAAGTAATGACCTTATAACAATCTAATGATTTTTTATTATGTGCTAATGCATGAAACCTGAACAAGGGTGTATTTTCTTTATATGATGACAGTATAAAAAATGGATTTACTACTCCTGGAAGTCATGCAAAGCTTCATTAGGACACCATCATCTCTTTGCAGGCATTACGAGATGCAAAATAAGGCCACGCTAACATGGGTTTCACATATTCAACATGGGTAACAAAACAAATTTACATTTAGAAAACTTTTATCTACAGATATTAAAACTTTACATGAAATATCTTGAGGTTTGATTACAAGCTTGCCTTTTTCTAACTGAAGTATTTAATCTCAAAAATCAAAGATAGACATTTTTCAAAGTTCAACGTGTTATTATCCAAAGTAAATCAACAAATGTTTCGCCTTTCTTACCCGGCTGGGTAACAAACTGTACAGCATATTAAAGCACATGTCTTTATCTTTGTTGGCCAGGTGCTGTTAGATAGTGTACAATATTTTCAGCCAATCATATCCAGCAATAAAAGCTTGTGTCCCGCCCTTTCTCCTCATAACTGTTCACATTCCTGCCTCTCCTCACTTCCACCCACTCCACAGCTTCCAGCATTTCTCTGTGAAGAAAGGCGAGCGGTAAGTCACACAGAGGAGAGAGAGCTGTTTGTTTCTGAACTGCATCAAGTGTGATTTTACTGGAGGAGGTAACTCTGAGGCTGAGCAGCAAACATCAGCAGGGGGTCGGTGTTATCCCTTTAAAGCCTTTGCATAAAGTGTTATCTTGCTACTGACCATAAAATATGAGATACTCCACTACAGTGGTAGTTGTGTATGAACAGTTAGATTGTATTTGTCACGGGCGAGGTCGCCTCGAAAGAGAAAGGACTCAAATGCTTGGCGCAGAACAGCACATAGAAAGTTTCAGTGACAACGTTTATTTTCTCAGCAAGTGCACACAGTCAGAAAACTGAAACGTGAGTTTAACAAGTACTAGAAGCAACACCTAAACCTAAGGGGTTTATGCAGCCTGAGCTAAGTAAACAATCTGGTCGCTCGTCAGTGAAACTGCTGTTCCGAGGATTGGGCTGAAGGGAGAGTCAAACTGGTTGGCTGGGTCCGGGGAAAGGGTCAGAGTCACTGAAATTAGAGTACAGACATTCAGGTATGGTTCGGGCAAGCTGTTTGTTCTGAATTTTCCTTTGCACTGCTTACTTGCTGTGGGTGGTCAGTAGTGGCGTGGAGGGGTGAGTGGTCTGGGTGAGTGGTCCGAAATCTGAAATCCCTGGCGTCGAGGCAGGGAGGCAGGCAGGTGCATGGGGCGAGAAACCCGTGAGACTGTCAGGAGGTCCAGATGGGTGTTCTACAGAGGAGATTCGTGTCTGGCAACTTGGTGCATGGCTATGAAAGAGAGATACAGAATGAGACAAGATAGTTTGCAAGTCGTGTACAAAATCACAGCGGTGGCCTGCACTAACTAGGGTTAGCCGACAATCCAGCCTTATGAGTCCTTGGCTTAGTTACCCACAGGTGCGAGCAATAAGCAGAACACAGTGGCTCCTCCCAGGGGTGGAGATGCCGGCTCGGAGGGAGAAACACTGGCACCCACCCAGACCATGACAGTATTGTGTTTCAATGTGTTTAGAGGTTCACTGATATTCTCATAAAGTCTGAAAAACAGAATCACTGAACTTGATTCTATGTGAATACTTGTATGTAAGCCAGTACTTTTATAGTAATAGTTTTACTCTGATCACTCAAATGACTTGTGTGTAAATATGTAAATGTGTGTGTGTTTGAGCACGATGAGGATTTCTGCATTTCGTTGGAATTGTTCTTTTAATCACAGCTTGGAAACTGAGCCTAAGGGCAGCCTACGCTGTCATTGTTACACTTTATAGTTAACCGATGATGTCATGAAAAATTAAAATGATTTGTGTTGTTTGATGCTCACCACAGCTAAACGTCACAGAGTGAACGTCACACTTCAGGTTTTATTCAGCTCTATTTTGCACAGCGCTGGATGACTCAGCACTTTCATGTCTGTTGATAACAGTGACGGGCAATATTTCTTTACAGCGGCCATAAAAAAGAAGAATCATGGTGAAAGCTAAGTCATGGGTAATGACTCAGCACTTTGACGGCTTCCCAAAGAAAAGTGACTTTGGGCTGAAGGTGGAGGAGCTCCCTGAGCCCAAAGATGGAGGTACGTCTTTCTTCTTTCTCTCTACAGGAGAGCACCTTCTTCAGTTTTTGTCAAACATTAAGCATCGAGCACTTTAAATGAGTTTAGTTTTGTTTGCAGAGGTGCTGTTGGAAGCTGTGTTTCTCAGTGTCGACCCGTACATGAGGTGATCAGAGAGCAGCGTCACTCATTACTGAACTACTTTAATGCTCCTGATATAAATGCATATTGTAACACACCGCTGGTCTCAACAGGTCGTTCAGCAAAACCCACATGAAGGAGGGAGATGTGATGATCGGAGGTCAGGTGGCCAAGTAAGAAACACAAACACACCTGCACACAGAAAACTTGCATGATGTGCTGACACAGAACGCAGTCCGTATATCTTTGATTCCCACTGCTATGCTCGGGGAGCAGATTAAATTGAAAGGTGGGGATTAATATAAAAAAGCACAAAGATCACACTCAGCAAACAAGATCAAGAGGGTTTAACCACAGTGATGTAAAAGGAAGAATGATAAATGGACTGGTCTTTATATAGCGCTTTTCTACTCTATCTGAGCACTCTATGCGCTTTACACAACTTATACATTCAGACCCATTCACACAAGAACTCTTTTTCTAAGTGCTTCCTATCTAACTTTCACACTCTGATGAAACATGAGTTTAGTATCTCGCTCAAGGATATTTGACATGCAGACTGGAGCAGACTGGGATCAAACCACCAACCTTCCAGTTAGTAGGTGACCTGCTCTACCACCCAAGCTACAGCCACCCTTTAATCACAAGGAGAAGGCTGTGGAAGCTGAATCTAAATAAATCAAAGCACCAGCGAATATTCTGGGTGAATAGCAGTAAGTTGTTCACTGTCAGTAAGATTGTTATTCAGGCCAGGATTCATTTTACAAACTGAGACATCAAAAAGACACACCTTTAAGTAAACTCTGTTTTTACTTCTACATACATTATTCATCACACTGACGCTCATGTATCTTCAAGACTTCGTTACCAAAAAAAACTTGAAACAAAGACAGCACAGTTGAACAGTTTAATTTCAGCCAGCTGTGTTAGTAAAATGAGTTATCCCAGTGACAGCACAGACTATTTTGTTTTAATATTGTGTTGTTGTTTTCCTGTTTACTAGAAGGTTTTAAATTTTCTGTACTTTTAGGTGACAGGAGACATGTGGCCTGGTCAAAACACAGAGAGCTGCACTCTAAAAGATCTTTAAACATAGTAAACATACCTTGTGTGCCACAGACTGCTCCCAAACACGAGGGGACAAGTAATACCTCTAAAACACTTAAGTTGGCTTTATTAAACATTAGATCTCTAGCTGGGAAAACATTTTTAATTAATGATTTAATCACTGAGCACAGCCTTGATTTTATGTTTTTAACTGAAACTTGGTTGGACCAAAGTAACAGTGGAGCTGTTCTCATCGAGACGACCCCTCCTAACTACAGTTTTATCAGTGAGGTCAGGGCGAGCAGGAGAGGAGGAGGGGTTGCTGTCTTATTTAATGAATCATTTCAATGTAAGCAGCTATCTCCTGGAAGTTTTCAGTCTTTTGAATATGTGGCTTTACAGCTGAAGGCCCCATCCAAAGTTGTGTTTCTTAATGTTTACAGGCCTCCCAAACACTGCACAGACTTTTTTAATGACCTCAGTGAACTGCTGTCTGTGATCTGTGTTGATTTTGACTGTGTAATTATTGCTGGGGATTTTAACATTCATGTGGACAACCCTCAGGACAAAGGGACTAAAGACCTGAGTAACACTCTGGGCAACTTTGGGCTGACTCAGCATGTAACAGAGGCCACACATAATAGAGGACACACTCTTGACCTACTGATCTCCAAAGGCCTGAGCATTTCAAAGGTTACTGTGTCTGATGTGGGCCTGTCTGATCATTACTGTGTTTTCTTTGAAAGTAAAATCTCAGCCCACACAAATATATCAACAACAGTGATCACAAAACGGTGTATAACTGAACACAGTAGTGCAATTTTTAACCAGGTCTTCCCATTAACACCTGACCTGCCCAGAGGGTCAGTCAATGAGCTCGTCAATAGCTTCAATGCTAACATGTTAAATGTAATGGACACTATTGCTCCCATTAAGGTGAAGGTTATCTCTGGAAGGAAAAAGTCTCCATGGAGAAACTCCACACTGGTGAAAAATGAAAAAAGAGAGTGTAGGAAAGCTGAGCGCAGATGGAGAAAAACAAACCTCCAGGTTCATTATGACATTTATAAAGAGAAACTTCACAATTATAATTTACAACTGAGGAATGCAAGGAGGTCCTACTTCTCTGACATCATCACTAAAAACAGCCATAATGCTCGGGTCTTATTTTCTACAGTTGACAGGCTAACAAACCCCCCTGTGTCAGTGGCAGCTGAACTTCATTCGACCATGGCCTGCAATGACTTTGCCAAATTCTTCACTGAAAAAATCCAAAAAATTAGACAAGCAATTGGTACATCAACAGCAGATCCAGGATATGTACTGTGTCCACCAAAAAACTGTTTAAACACCATGAAACAGTTTCAACCTATTAACAGCAAAGACCTGGAGGACATCTTAGGTCAACTGAACTCCTCCTCCTGCTGTTTAGATGTCCTGCCAACAAGTTTTTTCAAAAAGGTCTCAAAGACTTTAGAGTCAGACCTGTTACAGATCGTCAACTTTTCTTTATTATCAGGTGTGTTTCCAGAATCACTGAAAACTGCTGTAATCAAACCTATACTGAAAAAGGACAATCTTGACAAGACACAAATGAACAACTACAGGCCGATCTCAAATCTCCCATTTTTAAGTAAGATCATTGAAAAAGCAGTTTCTCAACAGCTCAGTTACTTCTTAAAACAGAATAATTGCTACGATGCCTTCCAGTCAGGTTTTAGACAGAACCACAGAACTGAAACCGCTCTGACCAAAGTGTTTAATGACATATGTCTGAATACAGACAGTGGAAAAATGTCAGTCCTAGTTTTACTGGATCTCAGTGCAGCATTTGATACAGTTGACCACAACATATTACTCAAACGACTGGAGAACTGGACAGGTCTTTCAGGAACTGTACTAAACTGGTTCAAAACATACGTAGAAAACAGGAAATACTTTGTATCAATAGGTAACTTCACATCTGAGCAGACAAGTATCACATGTGGAGTTCCCCAAGGTTCCATCTTGGGACCCCTTCTGTTTAACATCTACATGCTCCCACTGGCACAGATTATAAACAACAACAAAATAAACTATCACAGCTATGCAGATGACACACAAATATATATCACAATGTCACCAGGAGACCGAGGCCCTGTACAGGCTCTTGGTAAATGCATTGAGGAAATCAATGACTGGTTGTGCCACAATTTTCTCCAGCTAAACAAAAACAAAACTGAGGTAATAGTCTTTGGCGCCAAAGAAAAACGATTACAGGTCACCAGAGAACTTCAATCTATACATCTAAAAACCACAAACCAGGCGAGAAATTTGGGTGTAGTGATGGATGCAGACCTAAACTTAGAAAAACACATTAAGACAATAACAAAGTCAGCTTACTATCACCTCAAGAATATATCAAGGATAAAAGATCTGATGTCTCAACAGGACCTGGAAAAACTAGTCCATGCATTCATCTTTAGTAGGCTTGATTACTGTAACAGCATCTTTACAGGTCTACCTAAAAAATCAGTCAGACAACTACAGCTCATTCAGAACTCTGCTGCTCGAGTCCTCACTAAGACCAAAAAAGTGGACCACATCAGTCCAGCTCTGAGGTCCTTACACTGGCTGCCTGTCCGTCAGAGGATAGACTTTAAAGTTCTGATGCTGGTCTATAAAGCTCTGAATGGTTTAGGACCAAAATACATCAATGACCTCCTGACCCAGTATGAACCATCCAGATCCCTCAGGTCATCTGGATCCGGTCTTTTATCAGTTCCCAGAGTCAGAACCAGACACGGAGAAGCTGCATTCAGCTTTTATGCTCCTTATATCTGGAACAAACTCCCAGAAAGCCTCAGATCAGCTGAAACACTCAGTTTATTTAAATCCAGGTTGAAGACTCACCTGTTCTCAGCTGCATTTGAATAAAGCACCAAATCCACACTTTAAGCTTAAATTTCAAAACTTACATTTAACTACTGATTTTATCTACTGTTCTGATTTTATCTGTTTTGATTTTATATACTGTTGTTTGTTTGTTTGTTTGTTTGTTAATTAGTTAGTTAGTTTATTTGCTTGTTTTATTCAATTTTAAATCATGCTTTTTATTTGTTCTTGTTTCTAATGTCTCTGTAAAGCACTTTGAATCACCTTGTTGTTGAATTGTGCTATACAAATAAACTTGCCTTGCCTTGCCTTGCCTTAGAGTGATCCAGAGTAAAAATCCAGCGTTTCCTGTGGGAAGCCACGTTGTGAGTAACAGTGGGTGGAGAACCCACACGCTCAGTGATGGGACCGGCCTCACTCCCATCCTGCCTGAGTGGCCTAAAGATGTGTCCCTGTCTCTGGCTCTGGGTGCCATCGGGATGCCCGGGTAAGACAGATTTAAGTAACCTGCATAGATCATAGTCACTTTCTATTGGACGATAAATCGTGGCAGGATGTTCTGACTCTTCCAGCAGGTAGATCGATGTGAAGTTTTATCAGCTGAATCTTAAATGTAAACTAAACCATCTGAGACATTCATCTTAGTGTAAGACTTTATTTATAGGTGTTTGTAAGGTGTTTAAGAGGTCAGCTAAACGTGCTAATAGACAACAAGTGGCTAACTCCAGATGTTTTGCTGATGAGCTGAAGCAGAGTTTGTAAGCAGTGATCTTTGTGTATATAATTAATCTGGCAATCAAAGAGGCAACAGCTGGATTCACTGTTTCTGTCTCTCTGCAGGCTGACGGCTGTTTATGGGATAGAAGACGTGTTGGGTCTAAAGGAGGGTGAGACCCTGCTGGTGAACGCTGCAGCTGGAGCGGTGGGCTCCGTGGTGGGACAGATCGCCAAGATCAAGGGCTGTAAGGTGGTGGGCTCGGCAGGCTCTGATGCCAAAGTGGCTTACCTCAAAGAGCTGGGATTTGATGAGGTCTTCAACTACAAAACTGTGGGTTCCCTGGAGGAGGCTCTGAGGAAGGCTTCACCTGAAGGATACGACTGCTTCTTTGAAAACGTGAGCAGTGGTGGTGCAGTTTCAAGCTTGCATTTAATATTTAATCATTGCTCTACTCTTCTCTTGTATTCACACTGCATTCCTCACAGCACATTACAATGCATTAAGTGACACTGCTGCTTTGTTTTAGGTGGGAGGCCCTTCATCAGATGTCGTCCTGCAGCAGATGAAGAACTTCGGAAGAATAGCTGTGTGTGGAAGTATCTCCACCTACAATGACAGCCAACCCCAGACAGGTTTGTTACTGCTATAACTCCTGAAAGTTTTGTGCCTGCTATGGAACAACCAGGGTTGGTGCACAGACAGAAAAATAATAATACTTTGCATTATTGCAAATACCAATCAGATTTAATTAATAAACTTACAGACGGATTCACAGGAGATAACTGATTCAAGGTTAAGAAACTTACTTTAAACCCCATGAGGCACCAGTCTGGTATAAACACAGTCTTCTAAGGATTTACAGACGAATCCTAAGATTACAGCTTACAGCTCTTTTCCACAAATGCACCATTCTTGATGGCCCTGGCTTCCGTAGCGATTTTTCCACTAAAACAGCTATTTTTAAAATCTGCAATGAAATTTTGATGCATAGTGTTGGAGGTTATTATTATTCCGTTTTTTGATGCTGCACCTGACACCTCTGTCTTTCATACTGTACCATACCATCGTCATCATGCTTGACAGGCTGATATATTGGGTGGATGTATCTGGATCTGCTTCAGAGTGGTTCTTGTCACGTCTTTCTAAAAGATGTATTTTTGTGGCTTCTTTGAAGTTCATGTCCTCTTCCACCTCTCGGGTCTATGTGTGACATACGACCTTTATTGTTTATATCATCTCTGCTCCCTCTTTAACACGTTTTCAACACTTTTAGGGTGTTATGCTATGCAGATGACAGTCAGCTGTATATCTTCTCTAAGCTCCAAGATATTTCTGAGTTACAGATATAGAAAAAGTTCTTGGATGGTAGACAATTTCCTCCAATGTAATGAAAAGAAAACAGAAGTCCTTGTTTGTGTCCTTGATAGATTTATGCCTGAGGTAATGGAAGCTCTTGGTCCCCTTCAGGAACCTTGTTACAATTTGTTACTCAGCCTTTACTTTGGATGCTCATGTTAAATTTAACTCTTGAATGAATAAATAATGGATGAGGGCGTGCTGTCTGTGCATCGTTTAGGGTTCAAACTAAAAAAGCCGAAGCTTTTGCAACAGTTTCTCCCAGACTGTGGTTTAAATGGCATTTTTATGATATAGCATATTGTTATAATTTTCTTAAAGGTGTTTTATATGAAGTTTTACTCACACTTTGTGAGTCAGGTCTCTCCATCAGCTGCTCAGGTGGGGTCAGTGTACTTGGAACGACAGATGTCCAACAGCAATGTCCACACATCACTGATGTCCTTGGAAGTTTTCTCTCTGCCCCCCTCTCAGACATTTTTAAAGTCACTCATGGTAATGTCCAAGAATCAGATTGCATTTTTGGCTGTCCTTCCTCTGTGTCCATGCTAGTTCTGACCCACGATGCAACGGTTCTGCCTTCAGCTAAATTCTGGTCATGTGACCATTACACTGTACCTCAAACAAACTTTACAGAAAGGTGTATAGCTCATTTACACAGCCTTTAAAAAATTATAATTATATTTATTATATATAATTATAAAATATTATATAACAATATTTTATAATCACATATTTTAGACAATTTAAAAAAAAATCTCATTAAAATAATTTTAATCAATTTCAGCAAATAAATTAAATACACACAAATCTATGACAGAAACATATAAAATAAACCCCTTTTTAAACTGTCTCTGGCACACTTACAGTTCCCAGTCAACATTTAGCTTGATTCTTACTGGACAACTGGGATGTTCAAAGCTTTCATTACCAAACTGTATGAATTCGTTTGAATTACAGGTGTAAAGGTATGTAGATGGCATTAGACTGAAGTGGAACAGTGACCTTTCTGGAGCGGGCCTGGAACCCAAAGGCCCACAAATATCACTGTGAAGAACACAAAATGCATATAATACACCACCAACAACTTCTTCTGTATTCATGTATTTTTTCCACTAGAGGGAGAAGCTGCACTGCTAAAGATCCACAAGTGCTGTGGAGGCACACAGATGGTTATTGTAGACATGAACTGCAGTTTCTGTGAGTGAAAGATGGGTTAAATTTTTCTCTTGAACGACCTGTGTTTTAGGTCCGTATCCCTACTTCACCATGATCTTTAAGGAGCTGAAGATGGAGGGATTCTTGCAAAGTAGGTGGGAGCACAAGCACCCTGAGACCCTCAAGAGACTGTTAGCGTGGGTGAAAGAGGTTAGTGTGAGCCTTTCCTTTAAGTAAAGATGTAAACATCAGTTACCTGTGTTTCTGTTGTGATGTATTGTATTTGTGATCTGTGTATTGTGCATCCACAGGGCAAACTGCAGTGTCGGGAACACGTCACAAAAGGCTTTGATAACATGCCGGCTGCTTTTATGGGGATGCTGCAGGGAGAAAACATGGGCAAGGCCGTCGTCGCAGTCTGAAGAGTTCAATGCAAGAGAGCCAGTTACTAATAACTGCCATTATTACACAATCTATGAATTAATGAAGCAATAAACATAGAACAAAATAATTTCACATTAACATTTCAGCTCTTTGAGTAGTTTTGTAATCACAGAGTTTTGCCTGTGATTGATAGTTGTGTCTTTTGTCATGTTGACAAATTGACATCTGGCAACATCAGCATCAGTTTGCTTAAGTTGTACGTTTTGGTGACTTACTTAACAACACGACCACCAATGAATAAAAGAAGAGATGATAATTCCAGACTCAGGGTTCTTATCCTGTCATTACAGCGAGTATCTGTGTGTGCAGCGCAGATCTGTTCTGCTGTATTAATGCCCTGCACTGAAAAAATGGGAATTGGGAGGCTTTTGAATTTGCACAAATGAATTTAGTTAATGCTACACAAGCCTTTTATGTTTCTCTTATTTACATGATTAAATAAAGTACTATTTACTTGATTATAAACAATACTGAGACTGCTCATTTTTCTTGCATTGATTTAAAGTGACTAAATTAGAATACTAAAACCATTGTAATTGTGTTTGACCACAACCGGAAATGATGCAATATATTCAAAGACAACAACTAAATATGATTGGATAATAAGACCTAGAGACTTATCCAATAAGACAACAACATAATTTAAGGAGAGCGCAATTGACCGCCAGATTCTGGAAGACTGTTCAGCCACATGCAACCTTTGGCACTAAGTCAGGCATACCGAGAAGGTAAGTAATTTAAATACATTTGTTTTAGTTGGGTACGTTTTCACAGAATTGTTGTAGTGCATGCTATATAAATAGTAGTCTGTAATGCATCTACATGTTGTTTTTACAGTGCTAGCTAAAGTTGTTATTAGCTTTGTGGCTAAAGCTGAAAAATAGTAACAAATTGCACATACCCGGTAGTCGGGGGAGAAAGCAGCTGTTGTCGGTCAGATATGGCATTTATGCATGTGACAGAGAGCACTGACGTTTTTTGATGGCTTAGCAAGTTAAAACGTCACTGAGAGAGCGCAATAGTGTTTGTGTTACTCATGCTAGTTATGGCTACAGTGGCTAATTAGTCTAGCTGTAACCGTCAGAGTTTAAGAAGCTGGGAGCACAGTGCCATACCTTAATTCTTGCTGAGGACAAACACTCAAGTTATAATAAGGATCCTGCCACCTTTGACGTGGGTTTAAGAACCTGTGCCCATAAATCATTTTTCCATTTAGTCATTATTTTAGGTGAAGTGTCACTTACTTGACTATTCTATTGGTCAGGCCCAAATAATACAGCAGAAATCTACAAGGAGATACGTTTGTTCAACAGAGTATGTCTTATTAAGTGATGTATTGTGAATTTTCCAGCATTGTCCTAACAAAAATTAGGACCCTTTCCCCCGCTTTTTTTCTACTTTGTGTAGAACATATGTGAGCTGCTTCTCAAAACATTATGTATAAATGGTACTTTAAAGAAACCATTGATGCTCTTCTGGACTGGAATACTTTTTTTCAATTAAAATTAATGTTTTTTGTGATGGTGGAATTTTTACCTTTATGATTACAGAAGTCAAAACATCAGATGATGATAGCTTACCATCTAAGCTCCCCATCTCTTGGCAAGTCTGAATTAGAGGTCTCAGCTGTATCTGCCTTTCTAGTGGATTTGCTTAAAGAGGAGATAAATTATTATTATTAAGTACATATTCCCTGACATTCTAGAGGTCAGCCTTGCACAGTGTGTGACATTAAAGGGCATAACGTATAGAAATGGAATGGCACTGGCCCAAAGGGAAGCAGGTGGATTGCCAGAATACTGAAAAACCATATCTGCATTGTACCACAGCATATTCTACATTGTCAGAGAGCTTGGTGGCTGGTACAGAGAGCACCACAGAGCTTTTGAGCTCAGCCCAGTATCCACAAGAATATTCACTCTGTGAACTCCTTGATACTTATCCATTGGTTGGCTATGAGATTGGATCAGTCCACATTGTGACTTTAAAAAGGCATATAGAAATAAAAGGTGTTCATATAAGTGTAATAGGTTCAGTCGCATGTATTTCATTAAATAAATTCTTCTTTTTTATGTCTGATCTTTATAACTTTGAGTATTGGGTATGGATAGCTTTATGAAAACTAAACTGAAAGGATTCTTTCTGAATGTCTGATATGTAATTCTTTTTTGCCTACAGAGTTCCATGGTCCTAAAGACTGTTTTGGCTGACGGAACCTGTCGAAGGCTCACTCTCTAATGGAGCGCCTGAATCAAGTGAGGATCTCATTGTTGAAGTCAAGAGACAGTGTTGTCTTCAGGGCAGTTTCAGACTTCAGTTTATGGATTTCTTGTTTGGGAATGAGTTTCTTAACCTTACCTCAGTTTCAGAAGTAGCAGACAAAGGGACTCTTAAAGCTATTGAAATGCCAAAGCCCACCACATGGACATAAAAAAGAGTAACAGAGTTGGTGAAACTCAAGATGGAAAAGACTTTTTCATACAGAAGACATGAACTTTATTCTTTCATGAGGTATTTATAAGTTTCTCATTGTTCACAGCCATTGACATGTCGAAGAGGTCAACACGTGAGGAGCGGTTCGAAATTGTGTTGATATCTGGTGAACACAGTAACCGGGTCATTGCAGCAGATTTCAATGCAAGACATCCTACGAGACCACCCATCTCCCATGCTACAGTTAACAAACTGTTTGCTAAGTTTTGTGAAACTGGTTCAGTGTTGGATTTGCCAAAATGTGGACACAAGAAAACTGTCACTAATGAGGAAACATCAGTGGCTGTCCTAGCTTCATTCAGCAAGAGCCCACAGCGTAGCACTTACCGCATGTCACTGGAGAGTGGCATTAGTCGAACATCCCTTCGGCGGATATTAGCTACTCACAAATGGCACCCTTACAAACTAAGGGCACAGGGCTGTGGCTCCCCACACTCCCTAGCAGATCATTACATGGAGAAACTTTTGGAATGCAAGCATGCTGATCCACACAGGTATGCACACAGGTGTACACATGGGTATTCACAGACGCGGACTACAGCTTTCTTGGCTGCTGCCTCAAAGCACACTGTGCGCTGTCTATCTTGCGTGCTGCACAATATCGTTTATTATTTAGTAACTATTGATATCTATGACTAGCTAGTTTATTGTGATGGTGCTTTTTTTTTCTATTATTATGTTGCTCTTTGTTGTTTGCTGTCTCCTCTGTTTTTTTTCTCTCCATACAGGTGACCCAGGAGTTTTTGGGTTTTTTTGGTTTTTTTTGTTTGTTTGTTTTTTTTTTTCTCTTCCCCCCCTTCTCACCGTCTCTTCGCCCCTTTGGTTTTCTTTCTTTCTCTCCCCCTCTTTCTTTCATTCTTTCCCCCTGTCCTATCCCACAGTTATGTCTGTCCCGTTTGCAACTGAAAATAAAATAAATTCATAATTATAATAAAGGTCAATCAAATGGACCAATATGGCAAGGCCATGATGATCCACTTGGTAAAATAAATCCGCTTGGCATCTTTCTTGGCCTCAAGACAACAATTCTGATGGCTATAGATCCAAACGGGACAAAAAAACAAAAAACAAAAAACAAACTAAGGGCAAACTACACTGATTAGCAGCGGCATAGGCACACTTAAAATTTCTTCTGAAATTTTCGCTTTCTAGTATTTATTTAATATTTCTTTATGTTATAAAAATGACTTTGAATCCTGATAAAAATGCAAAATCATGGGTTAAAAATGAAAACAAGAGAACTAAGAATGTATTAATATTTGTTGACAGAAAAACAGAAACTGTATATGTGCAACCAAAGTGCCATTTTAATTCAGATGAAAAAAAAGGGATTTATTCATTCATTGTCCATTCAGGATCTTAAAAATGTGATAATAATAATGAAATAATACAAATAATGTAATAATAAGAATGATGTAATAATAATTAATGTAAATCTAAATAATATTGTCCTTCAGAGAAATAGTTTGTAGTCCTGAAGATGGAGAAGTTTACTCCTGCAGAGCGACTGGGACTGTCTGTGGTCATGATGGTTGAACCTCCAACGACTTTCCCAGCTTAGCCTCAGAGTGCTGCTGCTACTGTAGCAGCCGCTCTTCTCCTACTCGTCAGGACTTGCATTGTCACATCTGGGGATCCCAGGCCCTGCTGGAGAGGAGAGCCTAGTCTGGATGCTGACCTGCTGCCTGTAATTATTAGCCTTTTTCAGGCTCTTCTCCACAGGACGCCTGTCTTTTTCAGGCTCTTCTCCACAGGACGCCTGTCTTTTTCAGGGACAATCTTCATCCACAAATTCATAAAGTCCTTGTGAAGGGTCAGTTTCTCGATGATTGTTCGCCCATGGTACCTGTGGAAGATTACAGTTGTCATTAATCTTCATTAATTGTGTAAACTCACAGAAAATAAAACATTGATGCACTTCAAACCCATTTAAAAGTACCCACCTGGCTTCAGGTGCAGCATCCCCTGCCATTCTAGAGGCAGCAATTAGAAACCTTTCAGTGAAGCTTCCTGTTTTCAGGATGACGGCTGCTCCAAGTTTGTCAGCCAGCTGGTGCAGGTGTTGAGCCGTGCTATTCCTCACTGCAACACAGCGATGGCTGAGCAAGGACAATATTAGACACACAACTCAGTGAACATGATCTCTCTTTCATGTCTTCTAATAAAATCACTACAGCTTCTTCTCTCCTCTTACGTCAGTCCTGTGTTAAACAGAGCGCTCAGAATCCGTCCATGGCTGCAATTTTCCACCATGGCATCAAGCGCCAGATTGACCTCCTGATGAAGCAAGTTGTTGTTGGTCTGTGCAAGCTTCAGCAATAGAGCTCGGCCTGTTGTTTCAACTTCTGGGTCCATTGTTTTCTGGAGCTGAATGTAGAGCTCATCGATGGTATGTATGGCCTCACAGGCTATTGCTGAGCGTTGGTTTTTCACCTAAAATGTGAGTGAAAATCATCAGTTGAGGCTGTAGTATGCACTTGAAGGGAAACTAGCTGCATGAAACACATATAAGAAACATAAAGTGTGCAATACCTCCTCAATGAGGACCAGACACACTTCATGCAGTTTAGTCTTCAGGATGTCCGAGTGGTGCTTTGCCAGAGACTGAATAGTTTGCAACCCCTGTCTTTTCTTAATCCTGTATTTACACAACACAACATTGAACACGACTTCAGGAACACCACAAATAACACAGCGACATTATGCAGCACTGTTTCTGTGCAGTATTTAATGTCTCCTTACTACGTTTCTTACCAGTCGTCTGAAGACAGCAGACTAAAGCTGTGGGACAGGCTCTCTACAGGTGTAGCTAGAGGTGGGAGTTTGACCCTGCTCTCTCTTGGATTATTCTGACTGCACTGACTGTCTGCTTTCTTGTCTGATAATCAACGAGGTTAGTAAAAAGAAACTGTAATTTCTTCTAATTTGAAGCATTGTACATGATGCAGTGATTAATTGTTCATTAAAATCTTTTTAAAAAATCTCTTAATTTAAAGTTTGATTATTCAGCATCTTCTACAGTTACTGAGGAAAACCACTTACCGTCTATAGGGACGACTTTTGCATGGCGCAGCAGCGTCCCAGGCCGAGGTCCTCGTTTTTGCGGTATGGGAACTGTTGGAGGTTTTGGAGTCAAAGGCTTTACTGCAGTAAATGTTTTGGTTGGTACTGTGTATCCAGGTGAGGTTACAATCCCATCCTGGAAATGCTGCAGTTTTTCCAAAATAGGCCCAAATTTGTCTTTTGCTGTTAAGACTCTTATTCCACGAATGACCTTCGTGTCTGTTTAGACAAAAAATAACTAAATAACTACAAATTTACATCTTACAAAAACAACAATAAACATTTTTCTTCCTGATTTTTTTTCTTCAAAAAAGCATATAAAATGAATGGACAGCAAGAATATGTGTAATTTAGCATTAAAATAGATAATCTACAGTGTCAAATTTTAAAATCTAAACTAACTGATTAACAGCAGGTGTAACCACTAAAGATAAGCATCACCTTTGAACCGACCTGCTCCTGAATGTTGAGCAGAGAAAACAGGCAATTGCGATGGACAAGCTGCTCGAGGAGGTGGAGGAACTGGAGTGAGTGGTGTCATCTCAACAGGACTAACAATGAAAGGAATGGCCCTCAGTTCACTTGGTGTGTGTGTGTCTGCAGAGCTGAGGCTACTCAGACTTCTTTCAGGGTCCTCCTGATTCCAAAAGGGGTCATCCAAACAGTTCCAGCTTCCCTGGACTATCTCTGGAGAGCCTGCGCATTGCTCAGGTAAAGGTGGGAGTTGCACAGCATAATCTCTGGGTCTCTGTGCGATATGCAATGTGTCTGCCTGTTGAAAGAACACATTTGTCTTACTGCTCTGAGCTTTGTGAAAGTCCAGGATCCTGGACTCTGTGGTGAAGCGCTGACAGTTGCTCTGTCTACAGTGACTTACACAAAAATTACACTGTGCAAAGCAGCAAAATATAACACATCTCTCAGAAACATTTACATTTGATCAGCAGACAAGTCAAGAATGAGTATGTTTAGTTACTTACATCTCCACCTGTGCGTTTTCTCTGAATCAAATCTTGAAAGCCATGGAAAAAGTTACCTGATGTATTTTCAGACATGCCTGAGATAAAAAGTGAACAAATAGTTTAGAAACAAAAAGTTTGTGAGTGCTGCTCAGTGTTTGAGTGACAAGTTCTAACTCAGCTGCTCAGTAAAACAGTTATGATGATGTCATATGGAACTCACAGAGCATTTTTTGAAAATATTCATATATATACACTATTTTGTGTTTTTACAAAAATATCAGACATGTCTAAATCAAAGGCAGCTTATGATCTCTAATTATGATCTTTAATCAACAAATTTAAATAGATGTCCTAATCACAGCTTCTAAAACTAGACAACACTATACTGATAAATTTATATAAAACAGCAAAAAGGAGATAAAAGCACTGTCATAAATAGAGAAATAAGTACAGTAAATAAATAAATACAGTTTTTAAAAAATACAGAAAAAAACGTGTCATTTGCTACAACAACAACAACGACAACAAAATAGCAGCTTGGACAAAGGTGTTTCTTCAAGCTTCGCCTCCATTTAGGGGCTGCAAACCTCTGTCCCAAAGGAAGAAGCTGAAATCCTCCAATAAGGGGTGGGAGTCCTTTAAAGTAGAGTAACTCATCCTCTACAACTGCCTAGTATTCAAGGACTCTATGTTAAAAGGCTAGGTGGCCTTGCGCAGGTACCTTTTATGCTTTTTGCTATTTTACACACAAAATCTATGCCATTGCTATAAAATGCTGTTGCTGAATCTTAATTCAGTCAAGTTGTGATTTTAAACTTTGTGCCCGAGGAACATTAAAAAGCGTTAATGTTAACGTAACAGGTTAATGTATGCGTGTAATAAAGAAAAAGAAAAAGAAAATACCAACGAGAGAAAGAAAATGATGAAAGCAAAGAAAATAAAAGTGTGGAAGTGTGAGTGAGAAATTGTCTCCGACTGGGGGAAGCAGTGACGCTACAGGTCACCTTCTTCCCCTGCTGGACACAAAAAGAAAACATAATTTGGTGTGTGGTGGATGAAAATAATTAATAACAACATGAAGAAGGTTTTTGTGTTTGCGGTTAAAAAACAAATAAAATTTCACCTTTGGGGTTTAAAGTCAGTAGAGTTCATAACGAAATAAGCAGAGATGTGTTGCTTTAGGAGTGATGAAAACATATGCAGTCACAGTAACTAATGAAAGTCTCTCAGTCTGTCGTTTACAGGTGGGGAACGGAACTGGATCAATTCTCCACGGGCAGCAGTCGGAAGAAAATTATAGGCTGAAATCATTAGAAACAAAATAGAAACACCCAGCCAGAATTTTTGGCTGAATTGTTTTGCAGCTTCCCGTCCTCATCCTGAACAAGCAAGCTCCAAGGAAGCTGATCTCTCCCTGAAGACACCGAGTGCAGTTTCAGAAGCACGAGCATGAACATCAACAGTGGACAGGAGTCCAAGAGACAATATCAGAGTTCTGAGCAGAGAGGTCCAGCAGCGCTGTGGGCAAACGGCATCAGAAAGAGAAGAACCACCATCTAGATTGGATGGATGGAGATGCGTTTCCAGCCAGCTGCAACCTCACTGTGTGTGAAGGACTTTTGAGAAGACTGTCTGAGTTTGACATTTGCCATGTTTGGAGTGAGATGGCAATGAAAGAGACAGTGGGACAAAGAGAGACACGGGACAAAGCTGAAGAAAACTGACTGCCATTGGACTGAAAAGTGGGAGAGAAAGGAGCAGAAGAGGGCTGAGGCTGCTGTTTTAGTGTGGGCAATCAAATTAGGTTAAGGAATCCGGGGAGACAAACGACTGCCTGGAAGTGGAGGATTGACACAGTGTCCAGACCACCACAAAAGGTAGAGGAAGACAAGCACTGAGGTATGCAAGTGTACTGTTAGAAAAATGGAAAGTGACACCACACATGCAGCTAATATGCACCAGAGATAACATAAAATTATACATAAAGTGTTACACATTAAAAGAGGGCATTTGTAGGAGGGGTTAACAATACTCAGCGTGGTTGCCGATGGTAACCTGCAAGCATTTAGGGTTTAGCTGTGCCTGACTATGACAGAGTTTTTCATTTAGATGTTTCTGAAACAAACTTTGGAGTGAACGGAGTTTTGTTTCAGAAAAAAGGGGGAAGGTACATGAAAGGATACATAAAAACAGAAAATGTATTAACCCGACTAACACACACACACACACACACACACACACACACACACACACACACACGTAATGAAGTAATGCAATTCATTAGGATTGGCTCATTAGGATCAAACACAATTTTAAGTAGGCAATACTGTTACCATCATCCTGTCTGGTTTAGTGAGTGGGTTGAGAACTGATACATAGACGACGGAATTAGTATTATTTTGGGGAACATGATAGCAGGGTGAACAGAATCCTGCAGCCAGAGTTTAAATGAGTGAAACTAGCAGATTTTTGTTTTGTTTTGTTTTGGGTTTCTGAAGTATGGGGAAGGTTTTACCATGGCACCAAGTTTTAGAGTTGGTATTTTTATTTTTTTATTTTTATTTTTTTCACTTATAAGAGAAATAATATTCGGTGACAAGTCCTAAGGCTTATTTTTTATTTAATTTTGTTTTAAAGCTTTATTTTTGATTTTTGATTTTATTTTGATAAAATAAATTTTGGCAGTAAGAGTGATTTAATGATTGGAGAAATCCTGAACATGATACTTGTCTGTTGTGATGAATACTTTCTCACTCTCATGATCTATAGTTGGTTGTGAATAAGATGTTTGATTTAACAGATTTGTTTTCCAGGATACAGGTTGCAGGTGGAGCAAATGAGCTTAACATGTAACTGCTGACTAACGTTTTTACACAGGGTTACAGGTTGGCGGAAGATTGTTTTAGGGAGAAGGTGTAACGTTCTTGTTCAGGTCTCAGTGGGGAGTTGACACATGGCAGAAGCTAGGTGCAAGAGGAGGGTCATTTTAATTTGTAGGTGTCGTGAGGTGCCATGACGAGACGTGAGTGAGGAAGGGCGCCTACAGGATGGAAGCGGAGGCCAGGATAGAGGCTTGAGGAGGATCAGTGATCATCTTGAGGAACAGCAGAAATGGTACAGGCGGCTGTGCTACTGAGCTTCCAGAAGACTGAGAGGAGTCTTCTTACAGCAACGTTTTAAATAAAATGAGAGATTCATCATGGACATTGAGGAAGACAACTAAGGTGTACGACGTGCTCTGCCTTAAATCTTCAGCAGCGTTGGAACATGAGAATCTGAGGGATGAAGGGAGTGTGCCAAGCTCCAGAAGTGACGGCTCGTACCACAACAGCGGTCCAGTTGAAGGGGACAGGCGAGACTTAGTTCCATTGGTCTCAATGTGCAGTAGCAGATGAGAGCTTGGTGGAGACGAGCTCATCTCTAAATAACACGGGAGGCAAAACAGAGGCAGAATAACCCTCTGACCCATGCAACGACTAACCAGTAGTCTACCTGGGAAGTTGAAGAAAGAAGAGAAGGATCGCAGAGCATCATTTCACTCAAAGAGGAGGTGGCTGAGTGGCCCGAGGAGTGAGACATTAAGAGGAATGTTGGCCTCTTCGAGGCCAAAGAGGAGGAGTGTCGGGATGAAATATTATTTTATATTCATAATCTATGTTACTATGCATAATCCTTATTATTACTGTTGCATCATTTATGATTTATCATTGTTATCATTTCATTGACACATTTATTGAAACTGGTGAGGTTATATTGAAGTCTGTATTTCAGGGGTTAGCATAAGCACATAATAATCTTTCATTGCAGGTGCAACTGTAATCATGTTATACACATATTGCATAATTAAAGGGCTGAAGCTTGGTTAAGTTAATTAATGGTTTGAAGCTACGGGCATCAATGGAGCAAAGTTCAAGCTGGAAGGATTGCTTATCTATATATATACAATTTAACAAATGTTTTCTATGATTGTTTAAGAAAGGAAATAAAGGCCGTGTGCCCTGTGCTGTGGAGTTTGCCCGGTAACAGATGAGGTAGAGGGAGGTCATGTACTTAAATTAACGACACAGACATAGCCTGTCTGGGTAAACTGATTGCAAGTGTTGTTTAAGTCTAACAAGTAGAATAAATAGATGTATCTGGAGGAACTGAAAGAGGAACTGTTCTGTTTTAGTGACGCGAGCTACTGGTCATCATAAGTATAAATATCACAACCACCTATTGTAAGGGGGGAGATGGAGCCTGATGTTTTGCAGTGCCTATCTTCACCACATATATGTGTTTTAATAAAATAATTTGTGTTGACCCACTATGGACTTTCAGTCGTATGTCTCTTCCTCAAAATTCGAACCGCGACACTCTATATACTCTAAGTACCAATACATTTGCGCTTTAGCGCATTAAAAACTCTTATTGTGTAAAATAAATACAGAGACTTCCGCTTTAACCGGGACTACTGACGGGTAACTTTAGTGTTTAAACGCGTGGGGCGTCTGCTGGCACTTTGTTCTGTCCGAGGCACGTTCATCAGCTGGTATCATGGTTCACGAAGTGAAAGATCTGGTAAGTTTGTCTTTTTTGTTGTTTTCTGTGCCTCTCTCCCTTATATGGTGAGAGGCGCATTCCTAATAAGTGAATGGATGTTTTTACGCTCCACTGTTTTGTGTCGGAGCAGCCGCGCGCAGGTGTGCCAAAACGTGATCGTCTACCAAAAAGGGATTATCCGCATTTAAACTGCTGTAAATGACTTGTTGGCCTGCAAAATATGAAATATATGTCAAAGATATCCATGAATAATATAAATTCATCTTGAGCTACAAACAACCTTCCAGTCACGCGTTAGAAGCCGCAATCGTCTCTGGTGAAGTGGCACCCTTTATTTATCTAGTTAAAAGTTCTCACTGATATTAAAATGTCTTTTTAAAGAAAGATCTGGACAAGAGGGCAGCAGAAATCGCAGCAAATATAACAATAGTTATATAAAGAAGGTTTTAATTGGCCAAAAGGAAATATACACGAAAAACTGATTTTACATATAGCACTTTAATAACCTGTTCACTAAAGTCTATTCATCAATATAAGTCAATACGTTACACATAAACCCTCGCCCCATCGAAACATTAGAAATCACCTTTTGGGAGACAATCAGTTCTTCACACAACACCTGTGCTCCACACGCGGCCATAAGTGTACACGTTGTTTAGGTAAATTTCCAGGAAAGGCAGGCAGTCTTCCCGAACCCTGTTGTAACTGATTGTATTGCATTTGTACGGAAATAAACTTTACAAAGGTCAGCGGATCACAGCATCACCAGATCAGTGACTCTTACATGCAGCCATCAAAGGCCATCCTGAGCAGGGAATCCCTCGGTTAGCAGGGCTGGACTAGTAAACTGGCATCCCGCCCTACAAAGCACCGGCAACTGCCCATCCATTAATTTTCATCACTAACACTGGATTGCACAATCAAAACTCCTAATGCAATCGGGACTTTCCCAGCCTTCCCTGCGCGCTCACGCAGCTTGCAGAACAGAATTTAGCGTGGAAGAAGTGGTTGATACAAGTGGACAAACAAAACTTATAGGATGGAGCTGAAAAGCTGAGAGAGAGAAAGAAATTGGAAATAGATGCAGCAAAACGTGTCAAGTGAACCAACATGTGAACTGTCGTGGCTGCAGCTGCACCGTCAACAGTAGCACCAGCAACAAGTATGAACAAGCCCTCAGTCAGAAGAGGCTGCTGCTGTTAGCTCTGTTGCAGTTCATTTGAGCATGTTTCAGTCTCTACCATTTACCCATCCAAAAAATCATGTCTTTTCTATTTCTCTCTGTAGGATGAGTTCCAGAAAATTCTGAATGAAGCTGGAGACAAGCTGGTGGTGGTGGACTTCACAGCCGAGTGGTGTGGCCCCTGCCAAATGATGGCCCCAATTTTTTGTGTATGTGATGTTAAATTTAAAATCACGTTATTTATTTATTTATTTTTTTAGCTTATTGCCTCATGAGCTTTTGCATGTCCAAAATTCATGAGAATCTCAAGTTTCATTCTGTCCCTCACACATTACAATAACTTTAGTCAGAGTAACCTATAGTACTGATGCTCTAGCCCCCCATTTGACATTATGCAGAGCTTCATTGTGATCCCCATGCAACTGCAGCAATGTGACAATTAAATAAGAGAACCTATTCACAAGGATGAAAACTCTTGTGATGTCGCAGAAGATGTAGTGTGCGTGCTCTCGTGTCGACTCAGTGATCTTCCCTCCTGCAGGAGATGTCACAGGAGCCTGTCAACGCAAACGTGATTTTCCTGAAGGTGGACGCGACTGATGGCAGGGTAAGCCCGTGTTTGACTTGGAAGCCAGGAGAAGCAGTAGGATTACTTCATCTGCTGCTGAACCCACTTTAGCTTCCCTTGTGTGGATTTATTTTATTTCTGTTTTCATGTCATTGCATGAAAATAAAAGTCATAGGTTTCTAGCTTAGTTAAACATTTATTTTTCTCTTGGAAGAACTCCTAGCTGACTCATGTGACCATCTGTCAGCAACTGCTTTGGTGCGGATTAAACAACACAGACTGTAATGCAACAAGCTTTCACTCTGCACAACTGGCAACACTGAAGTCTGAAGGAGAGACTGTCTGATGTAGACAGGCTCTTGGGTAACCTATAATTAATATGCATAAAAGCTGCAGAAGCCTGTGTTTTTCACAATATTTTTAATGTATTTATTTGCACATGTTTTGGCCTCTCGCCACATCTACAGCTGCCCAAGGTGGTCTGAAGCGGCCGTAGTCAGTGGCGATCAGTGTTGATGACCCGGTCAGCTCATCTGATATCGTTGCGTTGTCTTTCAGGATGTGAAGTCATTCTATAATGTCACCCGCATGCCTGCATTTCACTTTTACAAGAATAACCAGAAGGTAAGGTAAAGTGCCCTATGTAGCTGGATGGAGATGTTTAGCATGTAGTAAATTTGAGCCTGGAAACAATGAGCCTTGTGCAATGACTATTATAATCTCAGTATTATTTTCAACTGGCACATATAAGATCAATGTTGCCCTAAGGATTCCCTCTTAATCTTGCACAGAAAACCTCTAAAGGCAGATCATACATGAATCATTTAATATTTTCTAATGGCTTAAACGGCAAAGCAAATATCCTTTCCAACCAATGGAGGCAAGCTTGAAGCCATACCTCCATTCAGATTCAAGACTCAAGATTCAAGAGCTTTATTGTCAATACAGTAGTATACACAGTACACAGTGTACTGAAATGCTGTTTCACCCTAGGCTCCCCATGGTGCATTTATAAATATATAAAGGATATATGGTCTCAGGATTAAAGAAACTGAGTTAAATCACATTTAAGTCAAGGTTTGGGTTGTTAGTGATAAGCCGATTGTGTCCTATTTTACAATTCATTGAGGATAAATGGAAAATTATGTCATTTTTTACATGCCATTTTTAACTCAATGTCCTCCTCTTTCAGGTGTATGAGTTCACCGGTGCTGATGAAGCTCAACTACATCAAAAAGTGAGAGAGCTCAGATGAGATGTCCCACCAAAAACAAAATCTGCCTCACATATCTTTGATATTACTGTGTTACTCATGACAATGAAGTCTATCCCACACAGTCAATAATACATCCACATATCTTGTAACAGACCAAACAACTGTTATCTCATGTTAGACGAATGTGTTTTATTTTATTATATTTCTTTCTTGTTTGTCTGTACAAATACGTGTGTGTGTGTGTGTGTGTATATCTACACATATATTCGTATTCGTAAATGAAAATACATGTAGACGAGTATATATTGGGTTTTTTTGTTTGTTTTATTATGTCTGAAATAAATAAAGATACAAATACAAATACAAATGTCCCTGTCTTAACTGGCTGCAATATGAAACCGCTCAATACTTTTAATTCCGTTTTTAATGACAGTTTGGCTGTGATCCTGAATTACTTTGTATGTTTTGTGTTCAAAAAGTTTAATAAATGAATTATGAATGGATTGGTATTTTGTACTTTGATAAAAATGTCAGAATAGTACAAGTATGTAGCAGCATATGTTGGAGCTGGCAGTTAACAGCAGACACTATATCGCTGGTGAACGTGATGTGTTGGTTCATTAGCGCATTTTGAAAACCAGCCAACAACTGCATGATGTAGCAAAGGTTTGGGCAATTTGCAGGAAATTGGCTCACGTCTGTGGACTGCTTGCGAGAAGTTCTTGTGTTAGACCCTCCTACAGCCACTGAACTCACTTGTTCCCACTTTACACCAACAGGTTGTTGTTACTGTGCTTTTTGAGCACCAGCATTTGTGTCTTTCTTCAAATGCATGAACTGGATCTTAATTAGGTACTGGTATAATGCCAAACCAGTGGTTAAAACCGGCTTTTCAGGCTGCTGTTCTACTGTGTGTCAGTGAGCCTTTGTTTGAGCACAAGTGAGGAAGAGGACACACACACACACACACAATAAATATCAAATTAAGATTTGAGAAATGCTTTGTGTAACACACAGATAGTCTCTACTCTAAGTGTGTCTTACACAACCAGACGTGCAGCTATACAGTGATGAAGATACTCAATAGAAATTCAGTGAAATAGGAAAACATGAGTCTTGAGAACGAGGTCTGCAGCAGCTTTGGGCCATTTAACCTCACACACACAAACAAAGTCAGCACAAACACATCAGGACAACAACAGTGTGTGCAGGGAGGCAGGAAAGAGCACAAACACAACCACTGTTCAGGGAAACTTTGCCTGGATCCAGCCTAAGATTTTAATATCTCATTTAAAACATCTGAACGGTCATTTGAGTTTCAGACTGCACACAGGGACTCAGTGTGGAGCCCAATCCATGTTTTGACTTCTGCTTAAGTATCTGTACTTGTGTACAGATAAGAACGAGTCCAACATGCACCAGACAGACAGATAAACATGTATTTGTCCATTTGGTAAGAGCAGCTCTGAAGTCCTCTGTGTTAGTCTGATAAATGCAACATCTCATCTTATTATAAAATAAATGTGATCAACAGGAACCTGATTTCAGGCTGATATAATTGTCTTCATGTTTTTCTTTCAAATGTGACCTTTCTATTGAACTGGTGGGAGTCAGAATAAAGAGTCAAGAATCAGGTTCTTGAACCCTGAATAAAACTACTAAAGTCTTGCATGGCTGATTTTTTAAATACCAAATGTTTTAACATATAACAAGTATTTTTAACAAAATGTCTTAAAACAATGCCACTTGAGTATTTTTGCCTAGTTATCCAAAACAATGAGATAAATGCACCTCAGGCTGTTACTCAGGTATGTGAAACTGCTGTGTCATTGGAAGTTGTTTTTCTTGTTTAAGGGTGAGGTTGTTCCTGGATCCAGTCTACAGAAAGTATTCACACAGTTCATGATACAGAGAAAAATAAGAGTTGGTGGAACTTCCTTTTACGTTGACTACCTGAAACACACAGGTAGCAAATCACCCAAAGACCCCATCCAAAATCTTAGTAACCTAACCTGCTTCCATACAGCTGTTTTCTGTGGACTGTCTTTCACTATAGCGAGTTCTTTCTTCTCCTGCATTGTGTTGGTTTTTATACATCACATTTCATTGTCTGTGTTTACCCTGAGGTTTAAAAGACCTGTGTGTTTCACTCTGTTGCCCTTGTGAAGCACTTGTGTAACATGGATCACATTACTTAAAACATATCCCAACTTATTTGTAGCATGTCTGGAAATGTTTCTCAGCTCTGAGCGGCAGGTCACTCCTGATGTATGACTCAAAAACCAGCACATTTCAACAAACTCAGATTAACCCAGATTAAGAGCAGCTGAGTGTGTGACTTCTTGTCACAGCACAGGGCTGACAGGACTTATAAACTTATAATGTACATAAAATACACAGTGACTTAAAAGAAATCAATAAATACACAAACACTTCACCTTCCTCAGACTGCATGAGTAACTGGAACCACTCACTGTCGTCCAGTCGTTCTCTAAAAGTGAACATTAACTTTCTTAAAAGTGCTTTAAAAGTCCAAACACCCACAGCTACAAACATCTGACTGGCACTACCCCCTCTAGCTATCCTGACCACACGGGGCCAGTATATAATAGTATGCAACAAACAAACATAAACAAAATCACTTTAACTGGAAGTGAACAAAAGCAGAATTAGTGTTAAACTGTATTTGCCTGCACATAGAGCTCACATCGTTGTCTGTATATGTCATCATCATCATTTATTTGGTCAGTAGTAAAGTAACCGAGGTATTTGCCCTTTCTGAAATAGAAAATGTGTTAAACCCCTGGACTAACGAAAAAATGCTCCAAGTGGGCGATGTGCTAATTTTCAGATGGCAGGTCTACATCTAGAATCAAAATGAGCACAAACACCAACAACCAACGTGAAGCATTAAGACGAAACATAGCAATGTCAAAAAGGATCCACACATTTGGGCCACAAAATACACTCAACAAAAATATAAACGCAACACCTTTGTTACTGCTCCCATTCCCCATGGGATGGACGTAGAGACCTAAAATTCATTCCAGATACACAATATAACCATCCCTCCCAAACAGTGGTCACAAATCAGTCCAAATGTGTGGTAGTGGGCACATCTGCCATATTGAGATAATCCATCCCACCTCACAGGTGTGCCACATCAGGATGCTGATCTGACATCATGAGTAGTGCACAGGTGTACCTCAGACTGCCCACAACAAAAGGCCACCCTGGAATGTGCAGTTTTTTGCGCTATTGGGGGTCTGGGGACCCAGAACCGGTCAGTATCTGGTGTGACCACCATTTGCCTCATGCAGTGCAACACATCGTCGCATGGAGTCTATCAGATTGTCAATTGTGGCCTGTGGAATGTTGGTCCACTCCACTTCAATGGCTGTGCGAGGTTGTTGGATATTCGTGGGAACTGGTACACGCTGTCGTATACGCCGGTCAAGAACATCCCGAACATGCTCAATGGGTGACATGTCCGGTGAGTATGCTGGCCATGCAAGAACTGGGACATTCTCAGCTGCCATCTGCCCTGAACAATGTGAACCATGATTCATCCGTGAAGCGCACACCTCTCCAACGTGCCAGACGCCATCGAATGTGAGCATTTGCCCACACAAGTCTGTTACGGCGACGAGCTGGAGTCAGGTCAAGACCCCGATGAGGACGACGGGCATGCAGTTGAGCGTCCCTGAGACGGTTTCTGACAGTTTGTGCAGAAATTGTTTGGTTGTGCAAACCAATTGTTCCAGCAGCTGTCTGGGTGGCTGGTCTCAGACGATCTTGGAGGTGAACCTGCTGGATGTGGAGGTCCTGGGCTGATGTGGTTACACGAGGTCTGCGGTTGTGAGGCCGGTTGGATGTGCTGCCATATTCTCTGAAACGCCTGTGGAGACGGCTTATGGTTGAGAAATGAACATTCAATGCACGGGCGACAGATCTGGTTGACATTCCTGCTGTCAGCATGCCAGTTGCACGCTCCCTCATTGCTTGTGGCATCTGTGGCATTTTGCTGTGAGACAAAACTGCACATTCCAGGGTGGCCTTTTGTTGTGGGCAGTCTGAGGTACACCTGTGCACTACTCATGATGTCAGATCAGCATCCTGATGTGGCACACCTGTGAGGTGGGATGGATTATCTCAATATGGCAGATGTGCCCACTACCACACATTTGGACTGATTTGTGACCACTGTTTGGGAGGGATGGTTATATTGTGTATCTGGAATGAATTTTAGGTCTCTACGTCCATCCCATGGGGAATGGGAGCAGTAACAAAGGTGTTGCGTTTATATTTTTGTTGAGTGTAGATGTAAATTGACTAAAATAAGACACAAATCAGACAAAAATAGATGCAGCATGATCACAAACACACACATGTTGGCTACATATTGATGCCAAATGACTAAAATCACACGTGCAACACTTTCTACATATTTGACAACAGAAGAAAAACACAAACAAAGTTGGAATGTATTTTTAATTTAGATTTTTTTTATTTCATGCCAAATTAGATATTTTAAATATCAAGCGCCAAATCACAAAGTCTCCTCCCTGTTTGTACTGTAAGGTCAAAACCCTACAGTACTACAGAGAACCCCCAACAATCAAATGATCCCCCTCTGAGCAAGCACTAGGTGACTGTGGGGAAGAAAAACTCCCTTTAAAAGGAAGAAACTTCCAACGGAACCGGGCTCAGAAGGGGCGGCCATCCGCTGCGACCGGTTGGGGGGGATGGAAATCAAAAACGAGACGAGATGGCGTGAACTACAGTTGTTAAAATTTGGATTAGATGCTAAAATTCTGCTTCAAGATGTTAAAAGAAGCAGGGCAGCGGGGGAAGCCAGGATGTCATTTTAATCATCTCTGGCTTTAGTGAACCACCTAAAGGGTTTTCGCAGAGCTTTTCCCACCGCTGAAAAAAACCTGGAAATTTTGGACTTTTTGGGAGGACTGGGGATGACTCCGAGGCGGATTTTTAGATGTTTTATCAGAGCCTCATCAAAAGACGCATCATTTGCCATCGCAGCCTTTAACACATTGTCTGGGGAGCCAAACTCCTTGATGAGGCATTTGGCTATTTTCTTGATTAACTTTTTCCTGTTATTTGTCAGACTTGTGGTGGACTCTGTGCTGATGAGTTCAGGCCGCATCAGGTCATTCACACGGTTGATGACCACGTGTAGTTCTTTTGTAGTAGATGTGGTCCTGGCAAAAAAGTTTTGAGTTTCACGTTTTGATTTTTTGATGAGTCTCATCATGAGGATAATGGTGAGGTCATTGCAAATTTTCTCAGCATCAGAAGATGACACTGATACGGAACGCACCTCTGACAGGTCAGAGGAATCCTTGAGAACGCCTGAAACGCTGGCAGAGCATTTTTCTGGGGTCATGCTCCCAGATTTTGGTGTCTGATCAGGTACCACAGAGCATTTTTCTGGGGTCATGCTCCCAGATTTTGGTGTCTGATCAGGTTCCACAGAGCATTTTTCTGGGGTCATGCTCCCAGAATTTGGTGTTACAGGTAATGGAACAGATTCTCTTCCACTGCCATCTGAATCTGTGCTTTCCTTTGTTGGGGTCCTTGTTCTTTTAATAATGTTCTGGATGTCTTCCACAGTGACAGAGACCTTGTCCTCAATCATTTGATCTACGTCTTCGTTCTCCACCCAGAGTAAAAGTTTTTGTAAAAACTTTTCTACTGCGTCTTCTATGAGGACATAGAGGACTTCAGCAGAAAAGGGACGCTTAGAGCCATGTGCTGGCTGTGGAGTCCTGGAGATGACGGTGTTTGAGAGGGATCTACCCATTAGAGGTTTGGGGATTTGATATAGTCGATCCGTCATAAGTAGATCAAACACTTTTGCCGTTAACTTCACAGTAAAATCTCTGGTTGCCTCACTGTGTCTAATGTTTCCCACTGTTTTGTGGACGAGGAAGAGTTTTTCTTTCTTTGTTAATTTCTCAAATAACTCATTAACGTCTGATCTAATGTTGTCAAAGTCGACTGGAGAAGAACGTATGTAACGAAGCAGTGTGTTTCGTGAAGGGGCTCGATGAGCCTCTGTACTGTGGGACCCTGGGAGGCTGAAAGCCACACTTTCATCTGAGGGCACTGTTTCATACTTGTGGAACCTGCAAATGTTTTTTAGACAAACAACAAATTTCCTGTTTGCCTTTATTACTTTTCTCAGCTCTTTTTCCATTTTTTCAAATTGTTTTTTCGCAAACATGGAAAAGCGGTGTTTGCGTGCTTTGAGCCGGGAGTGAGAGGTGGATGGCAAACATCTGGAGAAGAAGTCTCTCAGCTTGTTGATAATTAATCCTGCATGAAAGGCAGGTTTGGGCAAGCTACACCTCTTACAGAGCTCTTCGCTGCTTGAACCCGTGTTCCCAAGTATCTCATTTACGATGTCAGCTGCAACCACTTCTGCTGGGGTTGGAGCTCGGATACCTTGCCTTTCTGCAGCTGGTTTTATTTCTTCTTGTTCTCTTAGAGCTGATTCGCCCGGGAGCTCAATTTCTTCCTCGTCCTTATCGGTCATCTCTCCATCTGAGCTCCTTGATGACTGGAATATTTCTAACATTTTGAGTTATTTTCCAGTGTTAGAAAATCAGCACTGCTCAGTGTTAGCCATTGTTAATCTTCAAAACTGACTAGGTTACTTTTAAACATATAACACTGTCAAAAGTGTTAATTTAACACTCAACAGTGTTGTATTTAACACTCAGAGGAGTGGACCCATATAGACACTCTCTAGTGTTAATTTAACACTGGAGATTTTGCTGTGTAATATCTTTATGTAAAAGCCTGGAGCCTTTGGGGAGTATCCGAATATTTATAACATTACACAAACCAAAGGTCTCCATCACAGTGTTCATGAAATGCTGGGTTTATCCATCTTCTGGGGCCGGCCTACAGAGGAGTGCTGAAGATTTCCCTGTGAGGGAGCTGCTGGTGAAGATCATGAGTCCTGCTTGATCAATGCAATGAGCTTCAGTGTTCCTGGTGTTTCTTAAATGAAGCCTCTTTCAGTGGGTCAACAGAACTTCTGGCACAGGACAGCTGTGATGAAAGAAAGGCAAGAAGTTTCTCCAAACCTCTGGAGCCAGGAAATCCAGCTTGGTCCTGTTGGTCTCCCTCACTAGTTTCTCTCCAGGGTTAATGTAGCTGTTGATATAATATGGACTCTATTATTAAATGAACAGAACAAATTAGACTACACTACTGAAACGTTCTGCTGCTGTTTTTAAAGTTTTCATGTTACCAGGCTGTAGAGATTTAAACAGTTTTAAATCCATTACACTCACAGTCTTCTGTTAAAATCTGAAAGGACAGCATTATATTTTTGATATTAACAGTAACTCTGGTCTTCTGCAGAGTGTGCAGATGATCTCATCGCTGTCTAAAAATGGATAAAACATAAGAAGTGCCGAATCCTTCAATAACACAGACTATTAGAGTAGCAGGTGTGTAGCATCGCTAACTAGCTAGCAACAAGCCTCCAACACAGTGCGTATGCTAGCGGCTAATCTAACTAACAAATTAACAACAGAGTGATTTTAGATGTTTTAGAACTATAAGATGATAAGCTGTGTGTCTATTTTTTATAACAGTGACATGGTTGTATTTACCTTAATTAAACGAGTCGTCAGTCGCGGTAAACCAGCAAAAGAATTCGAGCAGCCGCCGGGCTAAGTAAAAGTGTAGAGCGCAGTGTTACCAACTTAGCGACTTTGTCGCTATATTTAGCGAGTTTTCAGACCCCTTAGCGACTTTTTTTCTAAAAAAAGTTGCTAAAAAAAGACGTGAAAGCGCGTATTGCTTTTACTCTCAACAAGCAGCAGGTGCTGCAACGCAGTCAGTTCTTCTTTTACTCTTATGCTGTTTTGTGGATCACAAGGTTTAAAACTACTTATAAACACACACACACAAAGTAACTCCACCAGAGTGCCTATTTCGGGTCACTTTTGCCGGTCCAAGCCCGGGTAAAGGAGCAGGGTTGGAATTGTGACATTAAAAAAAAACAATAATTGCTAAAAGAAATTTAATTTGTAGTTCTAAATAAACTCTAAATGCATTTAGGACGTTTTTTACTCACTTTATGTCTCTTCCACGATGTTATTTCTCTCTCCAACAACATAGGTTACAATTAGATTAGCATGACCAATTATGCAAATTAGGCGATGACGTCATTTAGCGACTTCTAGCGACTTTTAGGACAACCAATAGTGATTTTCCTTACTGAGGAGTTGGCAACACTGGTAGAGGGGCGTGTTTGCGGTCACGTCCAGCGGGTGTGTGGGTGGGAGCATTACACAGTCGCTCCACCTCAAGTCACTACTGCGCAGACTCTGGCTCCAAATTTGCAAGATGGCAGCCTCCACAAGCGGGATATTTTGGCTTCATTTTTGCACAATGGGAGGAGGCGGTGCCGCATCGTCCATCTTTTCTACAGTCAATGGTTTTGATTGAGAGCTAGAGAGGAGAAGTCTATCTTATGGCCAACCACTGACTGTATCTTGGTCATATTACCCAGCAAAACCCAGTATGCAGGTTCATCTGTAACAGTCCTTGTATAACTATATCAGGCTTAGTCAATAGCGGTTGGTCTTCAGGGTTTCTACTCCACTGCCGTTATTTCATACGGGTCCACATTTCCAATGCACGGTATTTTTTGCAAGTACCATCTCTTTGCATTTGAATCTGTGTCTATAACGTCCTTTGTCTTTTTAGCTGCTTTTAAGTATGGTTTGTAGCAATCTTCCTTCCAACACGGAGGGGGGGTTGCATTCGCTGAAATGGTGCCGCACTCCCACAATGCATTGCGGCGTGACATCACCTACAAAGTCCTATACCGATACTCTGAACAAAAACATAATGTTTCATTGTATTTCATAATACAATACATAATAGAATTATATATTGTAATTGTAATAATAGAGCTTCATAATGATTACAGGACATCAGACTACTTGTTCTTCTTGCTTAATGATGCAGAATAACCATATAGAAATAAAAAACCTGAAGTTTTGCGCTATTTGAACACGTTGCCTGCCTGCAGCATTAAAGGACTCCGCAAGAGACGTCTGTTTTGCTCTAGCAGCACCTGTCCCTCTCCTCCTCTTCAGTTTGCTTCAACATAAGCTCGTCATATTCTGTGATATGATTTACTCTGTGTTTGACGAGGTAAGTGGTGTTGCCACAACACCTCACTGTGATGCCACATGCATCGCAAACCACATCTTGACTGTTTGTGGAGGTAAAATACGTCCACACATGACTCCGTTTAGGCTCAGTCACTGTTGTGAGTGCGCACGCCAGGGGCTGCGACACATTTATACAGCTGTATTTCACATATGACTATGAAAGGCGTAAGAGGAAGTAGTTCCTTCCCATTTAGACGATCCGAATGATATAGTTTCTTTTCACTGTGTTCCTGTTAATGAAAAACTACAAATTTACCCCAAAGTACTATAATATCGATATTTTAATATGAGAATAGATTCTAGAACCACACTGTTCACCACAGCAAAGTGAAAGTCTTACAGTTATCACCATTTTCTCCTTCTTAAGGAAATTTTCAAGTCTAGAGATTAAAAGTTTCACTCTTCCAATTGTGGATGGTTTGTTTCAGATGTAGCTTTAATGATTTATTACAAAGTAATGCTGTTTAGATTAGAAATCACATTTCTAAATCCCAGAGTTGCTTTAATCTTTGATATCATTGTGATTATAAAAGTAATCAGGAATTTGAAATGTTAATGTGGAATTATTGTTTTCCATAGTTATTGATTAATCCTTCATTAATTCATAGATTGTGTAATAATGGCAGTTATTAGTAATGCTGGCTCTCTTGCATTGAACTCTTCAGACTGCGACGACGGCCTTGCCGATGTTTTCTCCCTGCAGCATCCCCATAAAAGCAGCCGGCATGTTATCAAAGCCTTTTGTGACGTGCTCCCGACACTGCAGTTTGCCCTGTGGACGCACAATACACAGATCACAAATACAATACATCAAAACAGAAACACAGGTAACTGATGTTTATATCTTTATTTAAAAGAAAGGCTCACACTAACCTCTTTCACCCATGCTAACAGTCTCTTGAGGGTCTCAGGGTGCTTGTGCTCCCACCTACTTTGCAAGAATCCCTCCATCTTCAGCTCCTTAAAGATCATGGTGAAGTAGGGATACGGACCTAAAACACAGGTCGTTCAAGAGAAAAATTTAACCCATCTTTCACTCACAGAAACTACAGTTCATGTCTACAATAACCATCTGTGTGCCTCCACAGCACTTGTGGATCTTTAGCAGTGCAGCTTCTCCCTCCAGTGGAAAAAACACATTAACTCAGAAGAACTTGTTGCAGGTGTATTAAATGCATTTTGTGTTCTTCACAGTGCTGTGTGTGGGCCTTTGGGGTCCAGGCCCCCTCCAGAAAGGTCACTGTTCCCCTTCAGTCTAATACCATCTACATACCTTTATACCTGTAATTCAAATGAATTCCTAAAGTTTGGTCATGAAAGCTCTGAACACCCCAGTTGGCAACAAGAATGAGATCATTCATCAGCGTGCACAGAGCCGACTCACAAATTATCAGTAAAACTTGATCTATACAGCATGTTGTGATATTTTTATTCAAAAGTGCTTCACAACAAAAATGCTGAACATAAAAACCAGAGTCTGGGATACACTGTTTTCAGCCTTGAACAATGTACAGACAGCACGCCCTGATCACATGACCTCAGGGAGTAGCTGGTTATGTGTGTGTCATCCCGGGCCGGGGTGGTTTGTTTTAGGTTTGCCTTTTTTCACATGAGATGTAGGCTTTTGTCATTTTTAATCTTTTAATTATATTCTTAAGTGTGATTTTTAGTTCTTATAGCTTATCGCATGCTTTTATTGTGAAACCTGTTTTTAATCTGTTTCCGGGAGTCACCTTACACCAGGGGTAGGCAACTCCAGGCCTCGAGGGCCGGTGTCCTGCAGGTTTTAGATATCATCCTGTGTCAACCCACCTGAATCAAATGATTAGTTCATTACCAGCCTGTGGAGAACTTCAAGACATGTTGAGGAGGTCATTTAGCCATTTAAATCAGATGTGTTGGATCAAGGACACATCTAAAACCTGCAGGACACCGGCACTCGAGCCCTGGAGTTGCCTACCCCTGCCTTACACTTATCACTAATCATCCTTATGTGCGAGAGTTCATGTCCTGGAAGGACTCCGCCCTTGACCAATCAGGGTGAGCTTTTCGGTCACCAAAAACCAATAAGAGGGTTTTGAGAGTGTTAGACAGATGTGGTGGTCTGCCTGGTGGTCGTGTCTGTGCACTAACCCTGGTTGTTCCCTAGCAGGAACAAAACTCTCAGGAGTTTTTAAAATAAAAAGTAAGTTAGGGCAGTAACAAACCTGTCTGGGGTTGGCTGTCATTGTAGGTGGAGATACTTCCACACACAGCTATTCTTCCAAAGTTCTTCATCTGCTGCAGGACGACATCTGACGAAGGGCCTCCCACCTAAAACCAAGCAGCAGTGTCACTTACATACATCATAACATGTTGTAAGGAATGCAGTGTGAATGCAAGAGAAGAGTAGAGCAATGATTAAATATTAAATGCAAGCTTGAAACTGCACCACCACTGCTCACGTTCTCAAAGAAACAATCGTATCCTTCAGGTGAAGCCTTCCTCAGAGCCTCCTCCAGGGAACCCACAGTTTTGTAGTTGAAGACCTCATCAAATCCCAGCTCTTTGAGAAAAACCACTTTGGCATCAGAGCCCGTCGAGCCCACCACCTTACAGCCCTTGATCTTGGCGATCTGTCCCACCACGGAGCCCACCGCTCCAGCTGCAGCGTTCACCAGCAGGGTCTCACCCTTCTGGAGTCCCAACACTTCTTCTATCCCATAAACAGCCGTCAGCCTGCAGAGAGACAGAAACAGTAAATCCAGCTGTTGCCTCTTTGATTGCCATATTAATTATATCCACAAAGATCACTGCTTACAAACACTGCTTCAGCTCATTAGCAAAACATCTGGAGTTAGCCACTTACATATATTCTTAAAATAAAACTATTTTCTGCTCATTACTTACTTTGGTGTCTATTACCATGTTTAGCTGACCTCTTAAACACCTTACAAACACTTAAAAAGAATGTCTTACATCACTAAGATGAATTTCTCAAATGCTTTTAGTTTACATTTAAGATTCAGCTGATAAAACTTCACATCGATCTATCTGCTGGAAAAGTCAGAACATCCTGCCACGATTTAACATCCAATAGAAAGTGACTATGATCCATGCAGGTTACTTAAATCTGTCTTACCCGGGCATCCCGATGGCACCCAGAGCCAGAGACAGGGACACATCTTTAGGCCACTCGGACAGGATGGGAGTGAGGCCGGTCCCATCACTGAGCGTGTGGGTTCTCCACCCGCTGTCACTCACAACGTGGCTTCCCACAGGAAACGCTGGATTTTTACTCTGGATCACTCTAAAGGAAAACAGTAACATAATATTAAAAAAAAACAAAAAAGCTTTCACCTGTTTTCACTTCAGTCTGTCCTGTCACTGGGATAATTCAGTTTGCAAACAGTCAGAACACAAAATTAATCTGTGCAAATATTAATTTTGGTGGTGGGCGTCTTTGTTTCAAGTTTGTCTTTGTAACAAAGTCTTGAAGTTACCTGGTCATGAGCGTGATTTTGTGCTTTTTCACATTAATCCCGACATTTCAATCAATTTAATCTGCTCCCCAAGCAAGCATAGCAGTAGGAATCTGTGTTTCTTTTATTATCTGCATTTTTGAATCCCTGGCATAGAAAAATGATATACACTAAATGTTAAAGCAACAAAGTAAAGGTACAGTTGTCTTCTCAGATTCTTCTATGATTTCAGCTGTTAATCAGGCCAGAAAGTTTCAGTGTTTCTTTTCATGTTCAGCTTGAGACTTCACAGGAACTTTACTTATCAGAGGGTTTATGTCGCTGTGTGTATCTTTTACACAATCTCTGGTGTTTAGATTTGACTTTAAACTCCAATAAAGACTGGTTATTAACAGCAGATACAGACTGTGTCAGTAAACGTACACATCACAGCACATCATGCAAGTTTTCTGTGTGCAGGTGTGTTTGTGTTTCTTACTTGGCCACCTGACCTCCGATCATCACATCTCCCTCCTTCATGTGGGTTTTGCTGAAGGGCCTGTTGGGACCAGGGGTGTGTTACAATATGCATTTATATCAGGAGCATTAAAGTAGTTCAGTAATGAGTGACGCTGCTCTCTGATCACCTCATGTACGGGTCGACACTGAGAAACACAGCTTCCAACAGCACCTCTGCAAACAAAACTAAACTCATTTAAAGTGCTCGATGCTTAATGTTTGACAAAAACTGAAGAAGGTGCTCTCCTGTAGAGAGAAAGAAGAAAGACATACCTCCATCTTTGGGCTCAGGGAGCTCCTCCACCTTCAGCCCAAAGTCACTTTTCTTTGGGAAGCCGTCAAAGTGCTGAGTCATTACCCATGACTTAGCTTTCACCATGATTCTTCTTTTTTATGGCCGCTGTAAAGAAATATTGCCCGTCACTGTTATCAACAGACATGAAAGTGCTGAGTCATCCAGCGCTGTGCAAAATAGAGCTGAATAAAACCTGAAGTGTGACGTTCACTCTGTGACGTTTAGCTGTGGTGAGCATCAAACAACACAAATCATTTTCTAGTTTAGAGTTGATGAGTGACCTAGCTGTGGTTATAAGAACAATTCAAATGAAATGCAGACATCTTTATCACACAAACACAAACATTCACACACAAGTTCTTTGAGTGCTGGGAGTAGAAAGAGAGTGGTGTCCATTCACATACAAGTATGCACACTTAAAAACAGGAAGGATCTTTCTTTCCCAAGAAACGAAGAAAAAAGGAGAAGTCTAAAGTTTAATGCGTTTGAGTTTCAGACTTTAGAACCACAGTGAACGTATACTTTCTTTGTGTTTTAATTAAACAATGGTGAAACAATACAATGGGCCATTAAACTGTTGTATCAAATATTTTATGGTCGGTAGCGAGATAATGGCTTAGGCAAAGGCTTAAAAGTGATAACTAATCCCTGCGTCTGTTTGCTACTTCTCTTCAGCGTCACCTGATCCAGAAAAATAGTATTTAATGCATTTCACTAACAGCTCTCTACCTTCTATAGCTGGAACTCACCAGTCGCCTCTCTTCTCACAGAAATAGTAGAAGATGTGGGGTCCGTGTGGGTGGAAGTGGGCAGAGACAGGTTTGTGAAAGCTTAAAAGAAGACATGGCAGGAGACGTTCTTTTATTCCTAAATCTGATTGGCTAAAAGTATTGTGTGTCATGAATCGCTGTGTGGCAGGCAAGCAGGAGTGGTGGACCCAAAATGCAGAACTCAGACACAGAAGTGAAACTTAAGGCGCAGATTTATTGCTGGGAAAAACCTCGTACAAACTAAACTCACCAAAAGAAAACCAAAAGTCAGAACAGAGGAACCAAGGACTGAAACACTGGAAAGAAACACTAAACTGGAGCAGGAGACCAAACACTAGGAACATAGAAGCAGAACACACAGCTAGTTGAGGGTACGACACGACACTGACACAGAGAAACACAGGGCTTAAATACACAGACGGCAGAAATCAAGGGATGAGAGACAGGAGGGGAACACACCTGGGAGAAATCACAGCTGACGAGACAGGGGAAACGTAAACTGAGCACACTCACATATGACACAAACCTTCACAATAAAACAGGAAACTCAGACACATGGAACCAGACAAGACATTGAACTAACCAGACAGATTCACAAACAGATGGGGTGACACCATAGACAGAGACAGACTCAAAGGCAGACCAAATATAACACACCGAACTCAAACAATAATAATCATCATCATCATAAACTAGAAAATGATAACTAAAAGCGCTGGGTCACCGACCCAGGACCATGACATTGTGCACACCTTCTGAGCTGTGAGAGAGGGTACCCTGCCAATAAGGTTCAAGATATTTACTTTAACTTTTACATACTGTTCGGGTTAAATTTGAGCCATCTTTGAAATTTGACAGCAGTAAAAAATAGTTACATTTTTTTTATTCTGAAATTTTATGACCTTTCCTAAAGTACCAAAAGACACAAAAACACATTTTTCCTAGACATTCAGTGTGCTCTAGAATCAAATTTGACCTGTAACTATTTATGTATCTATTCAGGTCAAACACATGGAGCTACCCACTGTGGCGACTCCTTGTTAATAAGGAAGCAGATAAAAGCAGCTTTAAATCCTTTACTTAAAAACAAAACAAAACTCTGTTCTTGCCAAGTTTTGAAGTCTGTAAATCTAAATCTTCTAGTTCTAAACCACATTTTGTTGTTTTCAACAACAACAACAAAAAAAGAAATATATATCAGAGGTTTGACTTTTAATGCTCAGGGGTCCGTTCTTCGTACCTCGCTAAGTAAGTTAGCTGGATTTGATTGTTGACGATTTCGCGTGATCTTGGATCGTTCGGTTCCCCGAAGCTCATCCGCGACTTGCTGTCATAGCAACAGAGCTGCTCGGGAGCAGGTTTACTTTATGTAAACAGGATTAGATCGCGGCCACTCAGGTATGTCCGCTTCATTTATACGAAAGCAACAGCGATATTTTACCACTGTTTCACCATAAATAAATGTTATCAATGTAACTAAAGATAATGCAGCACTTGACCCTTTTATTGATTCCATACAGATACATACAGGTCATTTCCTAAAAAAAGAGAAATGTACCATTAATCATTCTATTTCATGTATTTGATTATTCCAGATGTAATTCATATTTTAGAGTACCGTAGTAATAGTAAATTACTTCGTGTAATCAAGATGAGAGACCACGGCTATAAAAGCGAAGGTGGATTTGGGAAGTCTGTCGCAGCCATGTCCTGTCCGTATACGCGAGCCACCCATTGCGGAAGGTGCAAGATTGATAAGGAGAGTCCTCAGAATTCAGCGTATATTGCGGGATAGACAGGATCCTTTAGCTCAGCGCGACAGTGTGCTCATAGAGAGATATCGATTTTCCCGTGAGGGTATTATTCACTTAACCAACTTGTTGACGAGGGGGTGCAGGACCACCACCTGTCTTTTTTTGCTCTGCCCTTTTCTTGGTTGCTGTTATGAACAAACAAACAGATTATTTCAGGGTCTCTTTCCAAGAGACGAAAAGCAGTATAAGTGATAAATATTACCATTCTGTAGAATATTCTTATATTTCACTTTTACTTGTTCCCATGTTCTAGTGGGTCCTGTTGTGGCTCTAATGTGAAAGAGGATATAATATAATATAATATAATATAATATAATATAATATAATATAATATAATATAGTGTAATATAATAAATTTACCCTACCGCCTACTGGTGTTGGCCAGAGGGGCCGATGGCGCGATATGGCAGCCTGACTTCAGTCAGTCTGCCCCAGGGCAGCTGTGGCTACAACCGTAGCTGCCTCCACTGTGAGAGTGAATGAAGAGTGGCATTGTAAAGCGCTTTGGGTGCCTTGAAAAGCGCTATATCAATCCAATCCATTATTATTATTATTATTAAATTACTTAGGAGTTTAATTTGTCAGCAACTTTCTGCCAGCCCTCTCTCCTTGCTTTTGCAGCCTTTGCAGTGTTCCCTTGCGTTCTGATTAAACTCTGAAACTCCTGAAATCCCTCACTCAAGAGTTCTTGCTCTGCTGCCGAAAAATACCGAGCGCGCTCCTTCGACATTTTCGCCGACCAATCAAAGGGTTGCCGATCAATGTTTCTACTATCGATGCGTAGCCCCTGCTAAGCCACCCAGTGATCTCACATTACTTCATCCAGCTATACTAATCGTCAACAACAGGTGTGTTCGGAGAACCGGAATAGCGAGCTCAAAGTTAGCGCGATGATTTGATCTTGGATGTTTCATTTGATCTTGGATGTAGTAAGCGAAGTACGAAGAACGGACCCCAGGGTTACAAAGCAGTGTTTCGTGAAAAAACAAAAACCCTGAGATTAAGGAAACTATGGCTTTTTGTTTTTTCCTGACAAAGATATCTCGCTTAAACCCTGTGCCAGTTACCAAGGTAACACAATCTGTGATCTTAACCTGCTCTCTGGCAGGTTTTCTTCAACAAACTCTCCCCTCCGCCTTCAGTCAATTTCAGTTTATACTGCTAATATCAGAGCACATACCAGAGCGCATTAATATGCAAAAGCTTTTGCTGAAATCCCAGATGGAAACATAAAAATGAACAAACTAAGTTTCTCCAGCTTTCTGGATGGCAAGCCAGCCATCAGTTTGGCAGCCAGTTTCACTGCACTGGGTGAAGACTAACTTTAAAGAGAAGTGTTGGTTACATGCTCTCAATAGATTTAAAAGTAGAATGGGAGGCAGAGCCTTCAGCTTTCAGGCCCCTCTTCTGTGGAAGCAGCTCCCAGTTTGGATTCAGGAGACAGACACCCTCTCTACCATCAAGATTAGACTTAAAACTTTCTTTTTTGATAAAACATACAGTTAGTCCTGGATCAGCTGACCCCGACTCCTCTGTTAGTTACGCTGCAATTCGTCAAGGCCGCTGGGGGATTTTGTCAGGACCCAGCATTTTGTGTTTATTTTTGTATTTGTGATTTCTTATATTATATTGAAAGGATGTTAAGTTCTAGTATTATTATTAGTTTGACTCAATAAGACTCAAAAAGAAGTTTATTGTCATTTCGTATGGTGTTACCCAGCCTGAAATGAAATACTGTTTCTCACCAGCCTCTACGGTGCAATAAACAATACAGTGCAATAAATAATGCAGTTTAAAAAGAATACGTTTAAAAAGAGCAGTAAAAGGCAGTAATGAATTGCAACAATAGTTATGGATAAATAACATAAAATCTAAATTCTAAAACAAACTCAAGTCACATTCATTCGGGTGGAGAGCAGCAGTCCTTTCACGGAAGGGGATGATTAAATTAGGTCGTGTGTGTATCTGGGGAGTGTATTGTATGTGCGTACGTGTGTGTGCGTGTGTAGGTAGGGAGCATTACAGTCCGTTTGTGGACCTCACAGTGTAGCTGTGTGAATGGCTGTGTGGGTGGGATGGGGGGCAGAGTCCGTTTATCATTCTCACGGCTTGTGCAATCCAGCATCCTGGTGGTTCTGCAGCTGATGGAGAACAGGCCATGCGAGGGGTGGTGGGGGTCTCTGATGATGGAGATAGCTCTGCATATGCAGCGCTGTTTGTAGATCTCCTCCAGAGATGAGAGAGGGGCACCAACAATCCTCATGGCAGTCTTAACCATCCTATTAAGTTGACGCTTCTCGTAGGACTTTCCCAGTCTTTGAGTTTAGTTTTCGCACTACTTGCTTTCGCTTTTTTTTTTTTTTTTTTTTTTTTTTTGGTATTCTTGTCGAATAAAAGGGTTTAAACCAAAACCAGCCTATAATAAACAGCTCACTTTGTTTAAACCCTTTTTTCATCTCCCTCTGTGTCAGCGCTTGGGTCCTTTTCTTCACTCTACACGCAGTCAGCGACAGATTCCCATGATGGAATGAGTGTTTCTTCTTCATGTATTTTTTTTTAAATACACCTTTGCATTTCATCATTATTTATTATTAATCTCTGGCTCTCTTCACAGGGTGTCTTGTCCAGTCTTCCTCTCATCACCCCTAAATGGCAGGGACAGATGGTTGCTCCATCCTGTACCTGGTTTTGCCAGCGGTTCCTTCCTGTTAAGAGGAAGTTTTCCTTCCCACTGTCACCCAAGTGCTCGCTCGTCTGATTAAGGGTTTCTCTGTATTATTGTAGTCTTTATGTAACGCAAAGTTAGATAAGGGCTAGTTTTATTGCAATTGGTGAGTTTACTGACTGACGCGCAGAAGAAATAGTTCTGTATGGAGCCTAGATGGTGTGAATGACGAGACCAGAGAATGCAAATTATATTTTTGAAAACCCCAAAATATATTGAATAAATGGGGGGAAAGGGGAAATGGAACAAAATAATAAATACAAAACACAAAATAAATGTACCACAATTAATTAATAAATTAATGTGATTCTCTGTGCAAGAGTCCTTTCGGTCCTTTTTTTGAAGTTTCTTTTCAAGTTCAATTTTAAGGAACTCCTCCTTAGGGTCCAGCTTCATGTAATGGGCAAAATAGGTCCGTAATCAAAAGACTGCAAACTGGGTGAAAAGAGGGGAAAAGAATGGTCCTACCGGCTCGCCATTTCAATATGAAAATGATCGATTCAGTGTGGGGGAAAAAAAACCCTGACCTGGGCCCTGTTTCAGGAAGCCGGTTTGGAAAACTCAGAGTGAAAAACGACACTCACGGTTGAGTAACCCCGAACTGTCCAACTCGGAATATTCGGTTTCAGAAAGGCTGATAACAATTAGTTCAGTCAACGCGGAGTTGCTTTAACCCCAAGTGAAGCGCGCGGACGAGGATACATAAAGCCCTGATAAGCGGAGCACAGATTAAGCGAGTCACCATGGAGACGGAGGGAAAGAAGGCGCGGTCAATGTATTTCACAGCGCTTGAGGCCGAAATTCTGATGGCAGCATATGCCGATAACATGCAAATTCCGCGGAAAAAAGTAACACAGCCACAGCTGCAAAAGCATGCATGGCAAAACATAGCCGACAGAGTCAATGCGTGAGTGTTAATTTAAACATTGATCGAGGGATTTCCACCCATTTAACACGTTATTTTATCATATGTTATTTTATTTGTTATTTTATACATTTTATTTTGTGATGTGATGTGAGCGCAGGTGCAACCCAACAGGCCCCAAACGTTCCTGGCAGCAAGTAAAAATGAAATATAAAAATATAGTCCAAACAGGTAAGGTGTAATTGTATTATGAGCCATAGTGCTTGGTCTGTTTGTCCCATGTAAATCAATTGCAGTTAGAGGCTACATTAATTTTCTTTCTGTAAGCACTTATTGAAATTATCTGAGCACATTACAAGTACATATTTGCTTACTCTGTATGCTCAAATGTGACCCGTTATAGCCAACAGAAAAAAGCGGAGGCCCGAAAAACAGGTGGGGGTCCTCCACCACCACCACTCACAGAGGCTGAGCAGTTGGCCCTCAGCCAAAACAGTGGGCGCCCTGTGGCCGAAGGCATCTCTGCGGGGACATCCTCTGAGGCAATAACCCCGCAAGACACAAGTGCCTACATAAGGGGTAAATTCAAAATAATACATGATGTGCATACATCCTTTCTTCACAGTCACCTTTGCAGTGCTACTCATTCATTTGATAAACTCTTTACCATAATGGATTATTTTGTAGTGAAGTTATTTTCCGACTGATTTTGCCTTGCCTCAGTCTTGGTTGTCTTTGAGAGCATAATGACAATGAAGTGTAAGGTGATTGGTATATTTGTTAATTGCCATTTGGTCCCTTGTAAGTTATAAGTGACCTGTATAAACCTCATATTCTATCAGTTGATGGTGATGGTGTACTGCATCTGGTGCAGCCTCCTGTTGAGCCAGACCAACATGCAGTTGTGAGTAATACTCCACAGATTATATGAGTTTACAGTAGAACAGCAATGTTGTCTATTTCTTTACTACAGGAAAATAATGAAGAAACATTGACAGCTGTTACAGAGGAGGAAGCAACAGAGACACTTTATGAGGTTTACATCTTTTAATACTTTGTGTACAGGAAATACAGGCGACCAATAAAGCCAGTTGAACAAAAAATCTGTTTATTCTTCTTTCAACATGTTGAGGTGATGGGTCAAAAGAAATGATTGTGACATATGGTGTCTCTGACTGCGCTTCCATCTTGTATGTCTGTGGGAGGGTCAGGATGTTCATGGTTTGGATCACTGCTGATGTTTGGTTCAGAAGGACAGTGTTCTCCTCTAATTGTGGCAATGTTGTGAAGAATCACACATGCCACAATAATGTCACATGCCCTTTCTGGGGTGACCCTGAGTCTTTGCAGGCACTGGAACCGGGCCTTAAGCATTCCGATAGTCATTTCAATTCTGGCTCTTGTCCTGCAATTAGCCAGATTATATCGCTGCTGTGGGCCCGGTTCAGGGTCAGGGTAAGGGGTAAGCAAATAGGGTAAACATGGATACCCCCTATCACCAAGCAAGTAGCCAGTGAACTCTCCTAAGACAGAAGGATACACTTCAGTTCAAATGTCCCTGAAGCAATTGGTCTTTATATATTTTAAAGTATTCTCAACTCACCATGTCCAAATTTTGTGCTCAGTGTACATTCACGGAATATTTGTGAGTCATGGACAGAGCCTGGCCACTTGGCTTCCACATTTGTGATAATGTTGGCAGCATCACATATGATCTTCACAGTGCAGAGAACACAAATTAGCATCCATTACTATAATGAAATAATTTGTTAGTTTGACATGCTACAGGGAACTATGTACCTGTACATTAATGCTGTGGAAAGACTTCCTGTTCACATAGTCTCCTTCATTTACTGAAGGAGCAATGATTGGAATGTGAGTGCCATCTGTACAGCCAATCACGCCTGGGAACCCTGAAAATAAATGTGCAATTTAAGTAGTAGTTCAAGTATCACCACATCATACATTAAGTTTTGGTCATCCTGATACCTGCAATTTTGTGGCATCCCTCTTTGATAAATCTTGTGGGTCTGTGACCGGGGAACACCACAGACGAGTACAGGAGACGTTTCAGTGCAACTGTAACATTCCTGACTGCCCGACAGACGGTAGCCTTGGAAACGTGCTCAGCGTCACCAATATTATACAGAAGGCTCCCGTTTGCAAGAAACCGAAGTGCAATACAAATAATATGCAATGAACTGAGAGCATGTCCGCGATGTGTCACATGCGTAATATATGGCCTGAGGATGTTATCCAAATAAATTATAGATTGTGCTGAGAAACGGTAACGTTCGCACAGAAAATCATCAGGAAATGATAAAATGTCCAAACGCGCTCTGATCACTCTCTCCCGGCGGAGAGCTCTGCAGAGAATTTGGGCTTCACGATCTACTGGCTCTTCAAGGAAGGGGCACGCCATGTCCGACACTTCCTACTGTCAGGTTTCCGACAAAGGGGCGGAGACAGTCAGGGTTAGTTGTAGTAAACCTGCTAGGGGGCAGGTTAGCTTCACGGAGTGTGTCGTCATAGTGACTCACTCAGGCTGCAGCTGAACTCGCTTTGTGAAACCGAAAACCCAGAGTTTTCGTTAACTCAGGGTATACTTACTCAGTTTTTCCACTAAACCGGCTTCCTGAAACAGGGCCCTGTAGGCCAGAAAAATGCCCATTAGCACATCAAGTTCAACAAATCATTTTTTCTGTAATTCTGTGCAACAATGTGAATCATCATCATATTTCACAAAGGTACAATGGTTAAATTATTAATCATTTTGGCTACGTAGCATAATATATACATTCCAGTAGCGTTCACTACAAACAAATACAAAAACGACAATAAAGAAACAGACAGCATCGCCGAATTCAAGGCAACACATAACAATAATCAGTCAATTGCACTTTGTTTCAAAGAAAGCCCATTTAAGTGCTTAAATAAATAAAAGTGTTCAAAAACAGCAGTTTTCGAACCGGAGTTCTGCTCGCGGTGGGAACGCACCAAATGTAGTTTTAATCGCGGAAACGATCGACTCGTTACTGACAACTAAAACGTTGTTTTTGGTAGATGTTAAGGACACTCACTGCTGAGGTGATAAGATTTTATAGACGAACTGAGGGGAGAAACGCTTTTTTTACAATGCCGTTAGCTTACAGCCAAGGGAGGCGACGAACCCGGAAGTATCCCTCCACAGCCGGTTTTCATCCTTGCCGCGACTTGGAAGGAGCAAATCAGGAGAGGGACCTCAAATCAGCTGACGTGGGTCATGTGACAGTGCGTAGTTGATATCGGTTATATTTACCTTAAAATATAAAGCATCTTGGGGTAACTGTTGTTGTGAAGAGTCTGATATAAATACCACTGAATAAAAGTAGGATGGGATCTGGCACTTTCATGTTGAAATGTGCAATAGATGTTTTAAAGCTTGAAATTTGAACCTCAACATATTTTCTGCTGCAAATCACCAAAATCAAGCTTTAAAGTTATTAAATAATTTTGAATTTTATGGGGAATAAGTTCCTAAGATAATCAGCCAAAATTTATTGAGATGCAAGTGATTTCTGGGGACACTGTAAATTAAATATTTTGCTGTACTTTGTTGATGGTCCTGACTCAGCCTCCTGCAGAGCCTTGCCCAGCTCAGAAGATGAGTTTGTGATTAAAATCTGAGTTGTAATTTGATTACTTCAATACAGATGGAAAGAAATCATTCAAACAACTATACTTTAGTGTACTTACTAACTTTTGTGCTTGCCTGTGCAGAGATGAGCTGCACACATACTGCAAAATCATATTTCAACAAGTAACGCTTTAGTGGAAAACAAGCTGGGATCTAAGTTGCTCTTGCCTTTGATATGGGAGTCCCAAGAAGCAGAACCTGCAAACATCAGATTCATACTGTATAGCAAGCCACAGAATTGTTGTTTCACAAGGAAAAAACCAAACAAAGAAAAACAAACAAAACAACAACTTTATACACAGAAAGGTCCAGTAAACACAAAGTATGCGGTTAATCATTCTGCAGTAAATAATGTGTACACGTAGCAGCCAGACATCTGCACTGATCGTAACAGAATGATGTCCTTTGACCAATTTCCTTTTTTCTTGAGTAAAATTTCATTCAGGTTTCAGTCGCTGAATGGTGAAGATGGTGGTGCTACACAAAACGTCTAAATGTAAACTACAATCACAATTTCAATGTAATATTTCAGATTTAACTAACAATTCGTTATGAACAACTGATTTCTGACTAGAAATCACATTTCTTTGAATGACTAAAGTGTACAAGAGTCGCTCGACTGCTGTTTCGATGAGTACCAATACACTAAAAAAACAAAACAAAACAAGAAAAACAAGCGAAATGTTAATGTGAAATGATTCTGTTATGGTGATTGCTCGATTCTTCATTAATTCATAGATTGTGTAATAATGGCAGTTATTAGTAACGCTGGCTCTCTTGCATTGAACTCTTCAGACTGCGACGACGGCCTTGCCGATGTTTTCTCCCCGCATCATTCCCATAAAAGCAGCCGGCATGTTTTCAAAGCCTTTTGTGACGTGCTCCCGACACTGCAATTTGCCCTGTGGACGCACAATACACACATCACAAATACAATACATCACAACAGAAACATGGGGAACTGATGTTTACATCTTTACTTAAAGGAAAGGCTCCCACTAACCTCTTTCACCCATGCTAACAGTCTCTTGAGGGTCTCAGGGTGCTTGTGCTGCCTGCTGCTTTGCATAAATCCCTCCATCTTCAGCTCCTTTATGATCATAGTGAAGTAGGGATACGGACCTAAAACACAGGTCATTAAAGAGAGAAAAATATAAAACATATTTCACAGCAAGGAAACTACAATCCATATCTAAAATAACTCTGTGTGCCTCCACAGCTTTTAAAGCACACTTCAGTAGTGCAATGTCTCCCTCTAGTGGAAAACAACAATAATACATGAGAAATTTTAATGGGTGTATTAACTGCATTTCTGATTATAAGAAGGAATTAAGCTAATTGATGAAAGCATTAGGATCTATTTGTTTTTAGAAAACATGACATCATTAACTGTCTCATAAAAAAAATAAAAAATACCACAATGACGGAGTTTTTACAACTCTCTAAAAAATGATGCCTGCTATCCTCACCTGTCTGCGGTGTACTGTCATTGTAGGTGGAGATACTTCCACACACAGCTATTCTTCCACAGTTCTTCATCTGCTCCAGGGCAACAGTTGCAAAAGAACCTCCCACCTAAAAACAACAAAAAAACAAACAAACAAAAACAAATTAAAGCTGCAAGCAGCGTTATGAGGGCCCTCGCACCCTGTCGCGTCGAGCCACGCCCAACACCTACACCCAGCATTTTCGATCTGATGTGACATTGATCGAAGTCAATGATGATTATCATTGTCCCATTAGGTGGCGCTCTAACCATTACTGACAAATCGCATATCAAACATTTCCGAACTTGACTTTCGACTCATGCCCGCGAAGTTTGGGAGACTGGACATTTTACGTTTAGGGAAACGGGGTGGTCATGGCGGCACGTGGAGTTTCAATCACTTGCCAAAAAGCGGTAATCTGCTGTCACTCAAAAACACAAAGCTTTGCAATTTAACATCACAAATGCTCACATTTTCAAACAAGCAGTCGTATCCTTCAGGTGAAGCCTTCCTCAGAGCCTCCTCCAGGGAACCCACAGTTTTGTAGTTGAAGGCCTCATCAAATCCCAGCTCTTTGAGAAAAACCACTTTGGCATCAGAGCCTGTCGAGCCCACCACCTTACAGCCCTTGATCTTGGCGATCTGTCCCACCACGGAGCCCACCGCTCCAGCTGCAGCGTTCACCAGCAGGGTCTCACCCTCCTTTAGACCCAACACGTCTTCTATCCCATAAACAGCCGTCAGTCTGCAGAGAGACGGAAACAGTAAATCCAGCTGTTGCCTCTTTGATTTCCATATTAATTATACCCACAAAAATAACTGCTTAGAAACTCTGCTTCAGCTCATCAACAGGAGAAAACATCTGGGGTTTGTCCTCTTACTGTCTTAAAAGAAGACTATTTTATGTAAATATTTCTCTATAAAATCACTCACGTCTTACTGTTACTTGTTTTTTTGATTTTAATGCTTTTATTTGGTTGCAATTTTCAACCTAATAACTGCTGGAAAAGTCAGAACATCCTGCCATGATTTAACATCCAATAGAAAATGACTTTGCAGGTTACTTAAATCTGTCTTACCCGGGCATCCCGATGGCACCCAGAGCCAGAGACAGGGACACATCTTTAGGCCACTCAGGCAGGATGGGAGTGAGGCCGGTCCCATCACTGAGCATGTGGGTTCTCCACCCACTGTCACTCACAACGTGGCTTCCCACAGGAAACGCTGGATTTTTACTCTGGATCACTCTAAAGGAAAACAACAACATAATAATCACATTAAAAAGCTTCTCATTGAGATGATAATTTGATAATGCTAGTTGCTGAAAACGCAAAATTAAACTGTAGAATACAGTTAAAGATTATAAGTCTAGAGGTTTATCAGGTATTTGTTACTCAAATACCAGACTGAGCACTGATAAGCACCTGTACAATCGGTATGTGTATTTCTGCAATATTAGTTCATGTTATCACATGTTAGCCTTTCCTCTGTGTGACATTGCTTTGTGTGGAAAACTGACTGCCGAAGCAGATGTGTTCTCAGTGCTACAAACTCAATGTCTCAACATCTGGTTTTACTCTCGAGTCAGTGAGGAATGACACAAAGTCTTTGGTCATTAGCAGCAGATGAAGGCCGCGTTCTTTTTCAGTAAACATCAGGCATGCACATCACCGAGGATAAAAGCTTTCCCCGTGTGCTGGACTGTTTGTGTTTCTTACTTGGCCACCTGAGTTCCAATCATCATATCTCCTTCCTTCATGGTAACTCTGCTGAACGGCCTGATGAAACAAGCAGTGTGTTACAATATAGTCGAATAAATTTTGAAATACATTTTCATCTGTATAAAAATGAGCTAAACGTAGCATTGCTATGAAAATGATTCAGTGTATGTGGTTCTGCTCTCTACTCACCTCATGTACGGGTCGACACTGAGAAACACAGCTTCCAGAAGCACCTCTGAAAACATAGGTACACACATTTATTTGACAAAATAAATATGTGTGTTGTTTGTGTGTGTGTGTGTGGGGGGGGGGGGGTCTTTTCTGTCCTATCAGAGAGAAAAAAAACAACAACAAAGTCCTACCTCCATCTTTGGGCTCAGGGAGCTCCTCCACCTTCAGCTCAAAGTCACTGTTTTTTGGGAAGCCGTCAAAGTGCTTAGTCATTACCCAGAACTTGGCTTGAACCATGATGCTTCTCTTGTATGGCAGCAGATATAGCTTTTAACTGCTTCTGTAAACATAAGAAGACATGAAAATCATCACCAGCCTTTTCACCACTCACAGGAAGTTCCTAAGTTTCTAAGATAATCAGCCAAAATCCATTGAGATGTGAGCGATTTTAGTGACACTGTGTAAATTAAATATTTCGCTGTACTTTGTTGATGGTCCTGACTCCCAGCCTGCTGCAGAGCCTTGCCCAGCTCAGAAGATGGGTTTGTGATTAAAATTTGAGTTGTAATTTATGTATTTTTTTGAATTTTCCTAATGTAAATTCATTAGGAATGCTTAGCATGCTCAAAAATACACACATGTACAATCATACGACTTATAAATGAACTCTTTTGTCTCATACAAAGAAACTAGTGATATGACGGCCGCGAACAAAACGGCTATTAGAGCCGGCTCTTTGAAGTGAATGACGAGAGCCATGGTTTTTTTCCCCCCTATCCTTTCTCTCACTTTTTTCGCTTCACGTCGCACGTGAGCCTTGTGTTTGGGCTGAGCAGAGGGGGGAGTTACACTCGAGGTAGCACAGGAACAGAGCAGGAGGGAGAGAGAGAGAAAGCCAGGGGCAACAACATCATCACATTAGAAAAGTATAGTAAAGAAAATGAGTTCCCCTCCTGGAAGCAACGTGAGGGATCTCATATATCTGATGTTACCAAACGAAGACGTCAGGCTTGGATAGCAGCGGCGAGACGAGCTGATATCGAGTTCTCTGCCATCATTTTTTGTTGGTGTCACATTTTCATTCTTGTAAGTTTTGCGGCGTTACGTCAACTCCAAAGCCCTATTAGACAGTTTTTGCAGAAGTCTGTGACCCCCAGCAAGACAGAACTCAATACTGAATATTTATCATTATTCAGCATGAAAAGTCTGATAGGAGTTTTCTGTCTTATAAAACTTTCTGAATCCTTTATCATCAGTTGTGGATGATAAAGGATTCAGAAAGTTTATTCATGCACTGAATCCTATGTATGCAATTCCAAGCAGGAAAACACTCTTCCAAAAAAAATCATCCCAGAGAACGTGCATCTTTGGGTTTTTTTTGTTTGTTTGTTTTTTTTGCATATTTTAATTTATATTTTATTGTGTTGTGGTTTGCAGTGTTTTGTGTTGTTTCCCTTTAAATTTGTTTAAAAGGAAAAAGCTTAAAATTTAAATAGTTAAAAGTTAAATTGTAAATAGTTGTTTTTTGTATTTTATAATTTATTTTTTACATTTTATGTGGAGTGAATAAATAAAAGCATATTTATATAATAAACATATATATAAAAAAAACATGTTTTTTTATATTAGTAATTCATTTTGTGTATAATTTTATATTGTTGTTGATAATAAATTAATTAAGCAACAAAATAACCTGAAGATCAGGTTGGGAGCCGAAGGAGGGTCTTTTTAGTGAGTCAAGCCGAAGGAGTCGGTTCTCTAAAAAGAGCCGGATTTCCCATCACTAAAAGAAACGGTTAAAGACTGATGTCAGCAGCTGGATCTCCAGTTTCGGGGGATGGGGGGAGGGTGGCGAGGACGAAGAGCTTGTATCTCCAAATCTGATTGGCTAAAAGTTTTGCTCCGCCTCTGACGCTAGTCATGCGTTGCAACGCGCGCTCTGTATGGATGTTTTGCCGCGAAAAAGCACGACTTGTTTATCTTTTTGGCGCCAAACGACTCGCTGACAGCCAATCCTTCTTCAGTGAAAATTGTATATTACTGTACTTCAGACATAGTTTGTCACATGAAAAAAAACCCAAAAAACAGCTTTTTAAAAAAAAAATCCACAGACAGGTTTTCAGTAAAAACACAAAGCATGTGGCTCTGATGATTTTTAAATATTTTATTTCACTTGGTATAAATGATCATTATTACTATTATTACGACTGTTATAGCTAAATTATTTAAAAAAAAATTCTAACAAAAGAATTTCTTAAGTATGGGAGAAAGTGTCTTTTATTATCTCATAACACCTGTTTCTTCTGACTATAAACTATCTGATACTGTCACTATCGGATTATAATTTCCCAGATATTGTTATGGGAGCAGTAATTCATTAGGAATGCACAATTTCTTAGCATGCTCAAAAACACACATGTACAGTCATACGCACACACAAAACAATGCAGGAAGCGTATCCTGCGGTTTTCAGTCTTCATAGACTTAGAAATGAACTCTTGTCTCATACATGTACTTCGTAAAACCCACTCCAGCGTCCATGTTCTTTGGCAAATAATACTGACGCAGACTAACACATTAAAAGTGAGTTGCAACTCCCTCCTGTAGCTGCACTCCTAAGTTCGCCTCTTCTACTGAAACAGTACAGCTGAGTAAATCCTATTATTCCACAAATAACGATATAAACTGGAGCCTTGCCTTACCGATGAAGTGTGTAGTGATGTGTCCTGTGTGTCGAAGCTTCGATACCTGTGTCGTGTAATCTCGGGGAAGTTTTTGTGAAGCGCGTGTCGAAGCTCGCTTTGATTACGTATGCAGTGACATTCGAGGCCTCGCGGGCAGTCCGTACCACGTGACTGATTCAGGAACTGGCTCGCCGGTTCGCGCCAGATTCGAAATAAAATGGGCAGCAAAACACAGCTGATTCCTACGGAAGCGTAGAGCTGCCACCCAGGCAAAAGAAAAATACAAGTGTATCACGTTATAACGTGAAAAGTTTATTGTTCAAACAAGATACTTTTCCTGTTTGTACAATATACTATCATGTTTGTACAATATACTTTTCACGTTTGAACAACATAATATCACGTTATTACAATATACATAATCATCACGTTCGTACAATATAGGATCACGTTCATACAATATATTGTATGAACGTGATCCTATATTGTACGATTCCCCATCACACTGTTGTGTAATTGGATTACGTACGTGCTACATAGTTACTTGAGCATTTCTTCTTCGATGGAACCAGCAAAGAAGAGATTTTTTTTAAATCTCATCTCTTCTAATAAAGTATGCATACAGTAATAAATATCACAAATGATAAGTACCATAATATAAATAAACAACACTACAGATCCTATAATCTGATTTCTATCTTTTAGTTTTTTTAAAAAGTGAAGCGCCACACACTAGTTTGTGTCATTATCCAGATGTACATAAGCATGATTACACAGTTACACAATCATACCAAAACTCTGTCCTGATAGTTTCAACTTTCTCTTTTGTATCAGACATACTGAGACGATATTCGGGATAAATAACCATGAAAACAATTTATTTATTCAGTTTAGAGGTTTACACATCACATCATTATAATCAAAGAGCCTGTTTCACATATATATAATATAGAGGGGGGGTGTTCGCTCAGGGCACCAAACAGGCTAGGACCGCCACTGAAAGAGCAGATAGGTTGGCTAAAGCAGCTGTTAAAAAAGTTGATATAGATGTACAGATACCACTGTCAGAATCTGAAGGGAAAAGTATAGTTTGGACAGAAAGTAAGAACTTCTGGCAAATGAGATAATGAAACAAAAGGGAGACATTTATATAGGGTACAAAACACAATAGAAGTTAAGAGGAGTAGTGGATTAAATAGACAGGAGGAGGTTATTATAAGTAGAATACGAACAGGTCATTGCTTTCTAAATGGTACTCTTTTTAGGATAGGGAAACATCCGACAGGGTTGTGTGATTGGTGTAATGCTATGGAGACGGTTGAACATGTGCTTATTAGTTGTAGGAAGTATGTAAGTCACAGGAGGGTGATGAGGGTTGAAATGAGTGGTGGAAGGGAACTTAGTGGTAGTTCCGGAATTAAATATCAAGTTTGGGAAGAGAACATCAAACTTTTTGAGTGTGTATGCAGTAGAGCTGTATGCCATATTGATGGCCTTAGAATGGGTAATAATATGCACTGATTCATTGTCAGCTGAGTTAATTATAGAAAATGGGAATACAAGTAGTAATCAGACCATTCTGTATGAAGTTATGTTTGCTCACCATAGAGTGTGTGAGCAGGGCAAAAGTGTAGTAATAACACACCAACTCATATAGGCATTGTGGGGGATGAAAGAGCAGATAGAATGGCTAAGGAAGCTGTTAAAAGAGTAGACATTGAGGTACAGAAACCATCATCTAAATCTGAGGGAAAGTGTATTGTTTGGAGTGAAAGTAAGAAGTTATGGAAAATGGCATGGGATAAGGAAACTAAAGGGAGACGATTGTATAGGGTACAAAATACAGTAGAAGTTAAAAGAAATACAGGAATGAATAGGCGGGAGGAGATTGTCATGTGTAGAATAAGAACAGGGCATTGTTTCCTGAATGGCACTCTTTTTAGGATGGGGAAGCGTTTAACGGGGCTGTGTAATTGGTGTGGTGTCATGGAAACAATAGAGCATATATTTCTTATCTGCAGAAGGTATGATAACCACAGGGGAATGATGAGGATAGAATTGGGAATTAGGGGGGAACTCAGGTTTGAAAAGGTGGTTGACTGGCTAGGATGTCATGAACGGAAAGGAGTGGTTCTTCGGTTTCTGAGAAGAATGGGGTTGTTTAAGAGGATTTAAAGAGCTAAGTGCAGTCTAAGTAACACCAGAGGGTGGCAGTAATGTAACTTCGATGGCTGCAAGCTGCCGTTAAACTGGAAGAAGAAGAGGAGTTGGCAACTGCTCGGTTTGGATGTTTGGCGCGAACCTATAAATGGCGAGAAGAAGACGCTAAAGACCGGAGGTTTCTTCTTTTAAAATTAAAATTGTGAGTATTTTGTTGGCAGTTTACTGTCTGGTTTGACTCAAAATGTTCAGATAACAAGCGAAATACAGCAGCCCTTTACAGGCGTACTTACGAGTGTAGCCATTCTCTAACCATCGACTAGCTAGTTAATGCACAACGGCTGGTATGCTTAGGTAGCTCGGTAGCTAGCTGTGACAGTTGTATTATCATAGCCGTCAGTGCTATCGGTGTTTTGTCTTAAGCTCATGCTTTCATTTGTTAGCTTTTAGTATTAGGTACAGGATCAGTTATATATTTTTGTAATATTGTGGATTCCTAGTCAATTCTGTGTACAAATATTTTGTATTTGTATACAAAATATTTTGTGTACAGAATTTCTTAAGTAATTGTTAAGTCCAAATTGTTTTTATGATGTCGTGGAGGTTTTTGTCATATGAATTTAGAGGTGTTGTGGGGAGCAGGTCAAAGTGACCCTGTTAAGAAGAAGAGTCAGTAGATGCCATACAATACATGTGTAAGAGAGGCAGGTATAACAGTGAAGCTGGAAGGAGCAGAGATGGTGAAGCTAACTGAACGAAGAAGAAGAAATGGCTCTGATGATGTTTTACAGGGAATGTTAAGAAATGCCATGATGAAATACTGAAGCTCTGGGGAAATCATTTCAGGGTTACGATTATGTGCATTTTGATTAGTTGTTTTTTTTTTTTTTTTGGGGGGGGGTGTCAATAATGAACTGTGTTTTCAGTTTATGTTTATGTGTTATGCAGTGTTTTGAACTGATAATGTAGCTGACCAGAAAAAAATGCACATTAACCCAAGAATATCCTTAGTCTGCAAAAGTCAGAATTATGCTTTGCTGTATATTTTCCTTGCCTCATGTGCCTTCATCTAATCTTCTTTGATCTCCATTGTGTTGCTGCATGACTGACTAGCACAGTGTTGTGGGAAACAGGTTAAACATGTTAGACGGTGGACAGTTTGTGGAGGCCCTAGGCCGCCTGGGTTATCCTGGTTCATCATCACTGAAGGCCTCAGAGTTCGACTGGCTCTTTGACTGTGCTCCGGAGAACCTTCACTTCTTGCGGTTTGTCTGTCGGACTCTCAACCAGAGCAACGTCCTCACCCCAGAGGAGGCACGTGCCTTTCAGGAGCTACAAAATTCCGGCAAACCAATTTTAGATGAAACCGCCTTGAGTGAAGTTCTTAAAACCATTGGAAATTCACATGGGAGCAGTGGTAAGATCTTGGGGTCATCCTCTTCATCATCTATGTTTGCGGCAGAGGAGACTTTCCCTATAGAGGACTTGGAGGCAGAGCTCCAGGCCCTGCGTAAAGAGAAAGAATTGAAGCAGCGACGTTATAACAAGCTGCAGGTTGTCGCCACTTCCCGTGCAGATGTTGACCTGCGACTCACTGCAGAGCTGGAGAGCACTTCATGTAAGCTCAACGAGGCCAACTCTTCTATTGGAGCTGAGAATGCTGACACCAACACACTGTTACAAACCCTAACAGATGAGGTCAGCAATCTTGCATCATATTTTCCAGTTCAGCCAGAAGCCAAACCAAAGGGAAAAGACCCTCCTGTTTCCCAGAAGCCCACTTTTCTCCTCTCTCTGCTTCCCTTGGATCCATACCTGCATCAGGAGGAGCTCAACACTAAAGCACTTGCTGCCTTCACACAGAAACATTTTTTCCAGGGCATATCAGCCATTGTTGAGAGTTCCTGTTCTGAGCGTTTCCAGGTCCTTGACCTCAGTTCTTGTGATGATGGAAAAGAGGAGGAGACTGGGCACGAGGGAGAGGAGCGGCTGGTCGATCGCAGGAGGACTGAGATGGCCAGACTTCAGTGGTCTCATATTGTTGCTCAGCACCAACTGATGCAGGCTATGGCTGAGGAGAAGAGCGTCAGGGCTGGACTAGACTGGCTGTCAGACAAGTCTTCTCATACTAAGGTAAAGTAAACATGTTGTGACTGTTTGTCTTATTAATGCTTTGTCTTCCTCTATAAAGTGCTTTCTTACATCTGTCTTTATGCTACCAGAGCATTTCCACCTCCTCCTCATTACATGTGCGTGAGGTTGTGTCCAGAAAGGAGCTGCAGGCTGTGGAAGCGGAGCTTGAAGCTCTGCTTCATGGACCAGTACCTGCTGCCCTGAGGGAGTCAGCCAGACTGCTTAATTTACCAGTAGTGAGGGGAGACCTGGCTCTGCAAGTGGCCAGGCAGGACTACTACACCTCCAGACAGAATCAGGTTAGCAGCATTTCCACTGATTATTACATTACGAGATTTTAATGTGAGATAATTCGTTCTCAGCCTGTCTCTCAGACAGGTAAGAGGTCAGGCCCAGATGTTGAAAAGCAATTATGGTGAAACTGAAAACTCATATAAACCATTAATGATATTCTTGATATCAGATCCTTGAAAACACAACATTTTTAAAAGACCATAGCCTTTAAAAATGCCCTGAACAAAACAGCTGAAACTTTAAGTTCACTTCAAAAAAAAGGCAATGGTTGTAAGCTAGCATATTCGTAAGCATCATGTAAGTGCCATGTATTTGGTCCTTTGTCTGTCAACAGACACCTGTATTGTGGAAATTGTGTAAGATTTAAGAAAGTTGTGGAGCCACCGTTCCTTGTCATTACATGTCCTTTTAGGAATTGGAATCCATCAAACTAAATCAAGTGTAACACTGTCCACCCAGGTACGAGACTACTTGCTCCGTCAGAAAGCCTGTTTTGACTTGCTCCTACTGGCTCAGGAGATGGAGTTAAGAATGTGGAAGACGTGTCAGAAGCACCTGTGTGATGTTAAAGGCAAGCTGAAAAAGGAAGGTGAAGAAGTGTCTCTCCGGATCAAGTCTCTGGCACATCCTGACCTGATAATTAACCCTAAACCCAACCCTATCATCAGCTCTAAAGATGCAGCTTTCAGCAGGTGAGAAGATTTGAACTCTATCTACTATAGGCTTTTGTTTTAGAGCTGGAATTATAGACAGAAAAAGCACGAGCCAAACACATAAATAATCATTTAAGTTCAGCCAGCTGTCGTAGTATGTTAATTTACTTTATTCTAAAATAGTTTTTATTAACAAGTTACAGTTTTACCACATGCACATTTGACTAGCTGCCCTTTCAAAAACTGGACAAACATGATTAAATGTACTTGTCGACATCAGTTCAACCTTCGTGTGTGTGTGTGTGTGTGTGTGTGTGTGTGTACAAATGTAGATCTCCAGCCTTACAGTTTTTATTTTCAAACTCTGCTAGAGTAGCTTTGCATTTTTAATGGTTCAAAATATCCTTTTATCTTTCACTGAATCTTGGTGCTGCCCCTCAGTTCATCTACTTTTAGCTCTTCCTTTGAGCCTTTTGATTAGGTCCCAACAGAAGGTTTGAGTATCAAACCTGAAACTCCATATATTTATTTATGTGTGCTTCACCCTAGCAGCTGTTAGGTGGCATTTTTCTTGTTTGCAGACAGTCAGTCAGGAGGACAGACTCACCTCAGCACTCTGCTTTTGGCTTATGACCCTTTGGATCCTTGTATAAATGCAGGCTGTATCACTTTGGAATAACTTTGTGTTATTTTCACCCTTTTTTACCCAGACTCCTTCAGATGCTTGACTATGATTCAGCCCACAGTCGATCAGAGCCTTTTCGAACATATGAAGCGTTGGACCAAGCTGCTAGTAATCTAGCAAACAACCTCCATTTGATCAAAGATGCTCTGGCTGGCGCTGGCCGTGAGCAGTGTTTCACAGCAGCTTGTCTTTATGGCGACTGTGAGTCGCTCCACAGGGCCTTGTACACTGAATTCCAGCAGCTGGTTTTGGGCCCGCAGGTACGTCTAACTGACCAGGAGCTCCTTTGCCCCAGTGCACAGGTGGGTGTGTTTCCTTTCACTTTATAGTTTGAATAGTTAACGAAGGTGACAGAGTTCACTCAGCCCTTCATGTGAGTCAGATGATTTTTAGACCTAATACTTGACACAATTGGTGAATAACCTGGTAGCACGTTGTGTTTTCTGAATTTCTTGTTAAATTTACATGTTAAATTGTAAAGAAATACAGTGGAACCCCGACTTACGAAATTAATTAGTTCCCGACTCGTAAGTCGAAGCACCCATTGCGCGTTTTGAGTGAGGCGATGCTGAACAATAGGCTATAGGCTAATTGCTAACTAGAACAACAATATGTCGTTCAAGTGGAACAGCGAAGCGCAAGTACGGAAGCCAAGGGGTTGTCACATGCTTCGGAGGGCATTGTGGGCATTGTAGGCTCAGCCAATCAGAGCCAGCGGATTTCGTTACTCGGGTATTTTGCCGTAACACGGGCAGAAATATTGCCGTCCAGTGCCTTCGTAACTTGAATTTTTGTAAATCGGGGTTCCACTCTACATTTGTTTGTTGGGCACAGAAGCACTGTGTAATAAATTGTTCACAAGAGGATCAGCTTTACTGCATGGCATGGGATTTAATATCAATGACTATTAGCTATTCATCTCTACTACATTTCAGCAGTTATAAGTTCAGCCTTCATACAAAGTGGTCTTAAAAAAATCTGTTTTAAAATGTGAATGTGCACTTTTTAATGCTGCCATAGCATTAACGATATAGGCTCTGTGACAGTGATTCTCTTAATATTTTTAATAAACCAACTAATGTAAATTTACATAAATCTTTGCTTATTGTCCCACAACTGTAGTAAGCTGCATAGATGGGTTCATATGGTATTGTGTTTCTGGCCCTGCAGCGAGGCTTATAATGTAATTCAGTATTATTATCATTATTGTTATTATAAAACAAATGATTATTTAATTAATAATACTCCAGCTACAATTACTTATGTATCTGTTATTTGTGTGGTCTGTGCTTATATCTTTGTTTCTCATTCACCCTCCATAATTTTTTATTTTATTTTTTCTCCAGGAGCTCACAGCGAAGCTCATGGAAGCAGAGTCTCAGCTGCAGAGTTTACATCAACTAATGCAAGAAATTCTGGGAGAAATTAAAACCAAGCGTTCTCAGCTGGAGCGTAATGCCCTCCTCAGGCGGGAGAGGGAATTGTACATCTACTTTCACTTGGATGCCCGACTGCTGCAGAAAATAGTTGAAGATCTGGAAAGGAAAATGTCTGCAAAGAGAGGGCAGCAGTAAAACTTCAGAGATTATTTACAGGCGGCTCAGGCACTCTCCATGCTTGAGCTGAAAAAACAAAAATGATCTTTGCTGATAATCTAGTTTCATCTTTTTGTGTTGGAGATGGAGCTGTTTATATGGGATTCATTTGAATGTGTTTAAGTCATGTAAACATTCATAAGTGAAAAGCATCCATGATTGTGTTGTTCAGTCTTGATGTTCAAAAATTCTTGTTTTTTTTCTTCGTCTCCAGTCATCAGTTAAATAAAGTGAAATACTATATTTCTGAAGTTTTGATTTTTATTATAAATGCCTTGTGATTGCTTCTCATTATTGTCAGTATACTTGGTGAAAGTTCCTGGAAAATGTTTTCTTTTTGTTTGTTTTCTGTTAAAAAAAATTTTTTAAACGCCAGTTTAAAGCTTGCCTGTTTATCACTGAAGAAGCTCTCTTCTTTGTCCTATTCAGGCATTTCATAGCTGAAGAATCAAAGCTCTGTGGGCCCAGTGGGAGAGCTAAGTTGTTCTGTTGGGGATGAGATGGAGTGGTCCAACAACAGATTGTACACAGGACCCCTGTCACGGGCAGCCCAGAAGGTCTTGGCTGCTCTGCGGGCCCAAAGTCTGCGTGGAGCCAGATGCAACCAAAACTACTCCAGCAATCGCAGACAAAGTCAGGCAGGTTAGAAGCACAGACAAGTTGAGCTTGTTGCAGTATGCCAGTGGTTCTCAAACTACAGACAGCATTGGGTCGCATGGATTAAGAGGGGAATAATATGTTCTAAACACACTGCAATAGGATTTATGAGGGGCGATCGTGGCTCAAGAGTTGGGAGTTCGCCTTGTAATCGGAAGGTTGCCGGTTCGAGCCCCCGCTTGGACAGTCTCGGTCGTTGTGTCCTCCGGTGGCGCCAGTGTCCGGCAGCCTCGCCTCTGTCAGTGCGCCCCAGGGTGGCTGTGGCTACGGCGTAGCTTGTCATCACCAGTGTGTGAATGGGTGGATGACTGGTTGTGTAAAGCGCTTTGGGGTCCTTAGGGACTAGTAAAGCGCTATACAAATACAGGCCATTTACCATTTATCCGAGGGAGAAAAATCAGCTGAAGCTTTTGTGCTGACATTCATTTCAAGTTGGGGTTGCTTTTTATTGCTGCGGAATGACAAAATCTGGAGGTGAAGGCATAGCAGGAAAAGGTTGGGAACCACTTCATTAAAAATAATAAGAGGAGAAAAAATATAGAATTTATGTATGAATTTGAAACACAAGAAAACTCAAAGAGACTGAAGTTTTGTAAAATACAACTTCTAGGAGGGCTGTTGCAAACTATTATTATAGATATCAGTGTTTTATAAGTTGCTGCTAAGTGCAGATGTGAAAAAGAATAAAGTAGGTCCCATCTCATTTAACATTTTACTGCTCAGTTTGCCTTGCATGCAAGTTATATAATGCTGTCTGTATTTAGTTCTGTGTTCTTTTGATGTGCTTGTGGTAGTGGAGATGTATAATTGCAGCCAGAGGGAGTCTTGGGCAGACAGCAGCTGGAGTCAGGAGGAGAGATGCACATATCAGTAAGTCAGATTAATGTTCAGATATCAGCTTTATCAACACCTCAACAAAATATTAAGCTGATCCTAATGATTATTACTCATCGTTATTGTGGAATACTGTGCGAAAGTCATGAGCCGCCCCTTATAAGTGGTCCTGAGCAATAGTTCTCCAAAGTTTTTCTTTGGCTGCTTTTTCACTCATTATCAGGGCAATACTTTTACTTAACTATTTTCAGAGGAATGTCTTTTAACCTCCTAGAACCTGGCGTCCACATATGTGGACATCACATTTTGGGTTATTTAGACCAAAGTACTCAATTTTGCTCTACAAGGGCCTGATATCCACTCACGAGGACATTATACTGCTACTGTTCTATTGAAATTTTAAACGAATATCCTCATATGTGGCTCTCATTTTTCTTAGAAACAAATTAGTAAAAAAAAAATCTGATAATTCTTTTATCAGACTGGGTCTCCCGATGAATGAGACCCAGTCTCATTCATCGGGTCCCAATCAGCCCAAATATCAAAGAGAAATTAAAAATGCATGCTGTGGAAGAGTTCGGGTCTTAGGATGTTAAGGCACTGACTCATTCAAGCAATATACGTCACCAAACGAACAGATGAAGCAGTGTTGTTTCTACACATAACAGACCACTTAGCAACTTAGAAAATCCATTTCCATAGACCTTAATGGATCAATGAATCCAAATGTGAAATTTTTGGTTAAATTCGTCAATATTTGTGGAGAACAACAGGAGATACAGCAGTGATTGTCTACAACCATCTGTAAGACATGATGGAGTAAAACATGATGCAGCCCTTATGGTTTGAGACTGCATTTCGGCAAGTGGTTTCGGCAATCTTATGAAAATTCGTGGAACTATGAACACAGAATAGTACCATCAGATATTGATCCACCATGTAATACCACCTGGGAAGCATCTGATTGCCAGCAGCTTCATTTTTTCAGCACGACAGTGATCTCAAACACATAAACGCTATCAGTCAGGGATTTGCCTCCCCATACACCAAACATTGACATTATTAAAGCAGTGTGGGATCATCTAAAAGCAGCCAAAAAGAGCTTTGAGTGTGCTTCAAGAAGCATGGTGATCTACTCAAGGCTACTGAAAGAAAAGACAAAAGCTTGAGAGTTAAGGATTTGATGATGAATAAAGGTGGTCATACCAAATATTGATTTTCTAAGCTCATTAGAACTATGCTGTTACCTCATATACTGTGTTGCCATGGCTGTTTGCACATAATTCAATAAATCTCTGTATTTATTTCCCATTTCTCTGGCAAAATCTAAAGAAATGATGGGTGATACAAGACTTTGACCCAGTACCCAGTACTCTGTTTAATTCAAGATAAAAGAAATTGGTTTTCCATGTTGTGGTCCAGGCCCCAGGTGTCTTCCCTTTCCACCGCTCACTATAATTCCTCCAGTGAGAGGCAGAGCTCTCAGACCTTGGCCATCTATCAGTACTCACAGACACCAGACAGCTCCCTGTCATCTCAGGCTTCCTGTTCTGCCTCCTCCTACTGGGATTTCTCTCTCCAAATGCAGACTGAAGCCTATTATCAGTACTCACAGACATATTCCCACAGAAAGTGCTCTGAACCCCCTGCTTACAAGTCCAGCCAGTCTCTGTCATTTTCTCAGCATGAGGTTCCTGAGACGCCAGCAACTTTCTGTCATGGAGACAGATATACCCTGTCCTTCCAAATACCAGAGAGGCTCTCTGAACATGAAACTACACCACGGAAAAAGTAAGAGACAAAGCAAATAAACATGCAGTTTTATTGCAGAGACTACTTATGTTTAAAGGAATCCCAAAATATATTAACACTGCTTTAGGAATTGCACTTTGATATATTAAAACTATGCAAATTCGGGTGATATTAAGAGAGACATACGTTTAGCATGTATTGACACTGTTCTGGTGCTGATGCTTGGCAGGATGGATTTTAAAAAATTGTTTGCTTATTTTCTTTTCACTTGTAGCTCAACAAAAGAAATCAGACCACCTTTCATCTTGAATATATTTCCAGACGATGAAGCTCCTGACATCATGCTTCCAACAACAGAACAATCTAATTGTCATAAAGAGGAGCCTGCTGCAGTTTGTCATCCAGTATCGTCGTGCCTTAAAATATATGAAAGGAGAGAAAGCAGGACATCAGGTGCACAGACAGAAAAGGTTGGTAAAGACAGCTGGCATATTGCCACAAAACTACAAGACACCAGAGCTCCAGGAAGTCGATTAAAATGGAAGCAGCCTCTATCTGACCCCACTGAAGCAGCCAGTGGTGGAGCAGGAGACAGAGTTGTGCTATACCAGCAGTTAGAATCTGAAACAATCAACACTGGAAGGGCACATCTACTCCCTAGTGTCTTTATTACAAGACAGGAGAACTGTTGTGATGCACATTTGCCCAAGTTGATGAGAAATATAGTTGGGAAGGAAGATGAGGTGCTGATAGCAGATACAGAACATATCACTGAGCTGGGAACCAGACAGATTTCAAACATATGCCGTGAAATTCAAAACGCAGTAAATGAAGCTGCAAGGAAAGAGAGAGAAAATCGAGATGTGAGTGCACTTCATGCAAAAGGATCTGCCTATGAAATGGAGCGAGTTGTGCCTGTGAGAACCATTGAAGACACCACAGTTAAAAGCCATTTGAACTCATTAGACATCGGAGACGATTTTGTTGACAGTGGCACTAAAAGAGAAACACGTGGGGAGAATGAAGAAAATGGTTTAGAATATATAGTCAGTGCCTCTGAAGTCAATACTGAACACTCCCTTGATACTGAGAATAAAGCAACAACAGTTGAACATGAAAATCCACAAAAGATCTCCATATCTTTAGGAAGTGGACTCCAGGATGTGAGCCACTGCTACACTGAAAAGCCTCAGAACAAGGGTCAGATTGGGACCAACACAGCAGAGAACGACCACACTCAGGAGCAGCCTGAGGCCAGGAGCGTCAGCCTCCAGGACAACAGTGCTGAAAACATAGAAAAGACAGAGGTGATGGAGGCCAAAATGGAAGCTACATTTCAGAATAAAACAATGGCAAACGCTAATCATCAGATGGCGCAGGGACAGTGTGAGACACATGATGGAAAACTTGCAGAGTTTCTCGGAATGGACACTGAAGAGGGAAAAGGGGGAGAAGACAGAGAGGCAGAGGAAGTGGCAGCTGTGGACAGTGATGTTGACAATAAATCTGCAGGTAAGTGTGTTGCTAGTGATGTTTCTGTAATATGATTATCCTGACATTGAATGGGGTTTACTTATATTGGGTTTACCACCGATTTTTACCTTCATAATGGCTAATTTGAATAGGTTAATTCAAGGTTTACGATTGTTATGCTCAAAAGAGTGGCAATCACAAGATTAGTCCAGTCAGGAACAGTATAGTCAAAAGAAGAGAGATATTTCCATTTGGGTTAATATTTGTTGTACTAAATGGAGGCAGGAGGAGCAGCAACGTAAACAGAGCACAGGAGCTGGTGTGGAGATGGCTTGTAAAGTGACTTGTAGATACACAGTAACTATACAGACTCAAACGACTGGAGAACTGGACAGGTCTTTCAGGAACTGTACTAAACTGGTTCAAAACATACGTAGAAAACAGGAAATACTTTGTATCAATAGGTAACTTCACATCTGAGCAGACAAGTATCACATGTGGAGTTCCCCAAGGTTCCATCTTGGGACCCCTTCTGTTTAACATCTACATGCTCCCACTGGCACAGATTATAAACAACAACAAAATAAACTATCACAGCTATGCAGATGACACACAAATATATATCACAATGTCACCAGGAGACCGAGGCCCTGTACAGGCTCTTGGTAAATGCATTGAGGAAATCAATGACTGGTTGTGCCACAATTTTCTCCAGCTAAACAAAAAAAAAACTGAGGTAATAGTCTTTGGCGCCAAAGAAAAACGATTACAGGTCACCAGAGAACTTCAATCTATACATCTAAAAACCACAAACCAGGCGAGAAATTTGGGTGTAGTGATGGATGCAGACCTAAACTTAGAAAAACACATTAAGACAATAACAAAGTCAGCTTACTATCACCTCAAGAATATATCAAGGATAAAAGATCTGATGTCTCAACAGGACCTGGAAAAACTAGTCCATGCATTCATCTTTAGTAGGCTTGATTACTGTAACAGCATCTTTACAGGTCTACCTAAAAAATCAGTCAGACAACTACAGCTCATTCAGAACTCTGCTGCTCGAGTCCTCACTAAGACCAAAAAAGTGGACCACATCAGTCCAGCTCTGAGGTCTTTACACTGGCTGCCTGTCCGTCAGAGGATAGACTTTAAAGTTCTGATGCTGGCCTATAAAGCTCTGAATGGTTTAGGACCAAAATACATCAGTGACCTCCTGACCCAGTATGAACCATCCAGATCCCTCAGGTCATCTGGATCCGGTCTTTTATCAGTTCCCAGAGTCAGAACCAGACACGGAGAAGCTGCATTCAGCTTTTATGCTCCTTATATCTGGAACAAACTCCCAGAAAGCCTCAGATCAGCTGAAACACTCAGTTTATTTAAATCCAGGTTGAAGACTCACCTGTTCTCAGCTGCATTTGAATAAAGCACCAAATCCACACTTTAAGCTTAAATTTCAAAACTTACATTTAACTACTGATTTTATCTACTGTTCTGATTTTATCTGTTTTGATTTTATATACTGTTGTTTGTTTGTTTGTTTGTTAATTAGTTAGTTAGTTTATTTGCTTGTTTTATTCAATTTTAAATCATGCTTTTTATTTGTTCTTGTTTTTAATGTCTCTGTAAAGCACTTTGAATCACCTTGTTGTTGAATTGTGCTATACAAATAAACTTGCCTTGCCTTGCCTTGCCTAAAGCAGCTTAAATAGCATGTCCTATTTGTTACAATCGGAAGTATAACAGAGGATTAGGTGATGTCTCAGGTGGAGTTTTGGCTAGCCTGAAATAAAACTATGCTTGATTTTTATAATCACTATCAGTGACACTGTCATATCTGTTGAATATGTTTGTTTCCCCTAAAACTCACCCCAGAGAGTGTGCGTTTAGATTTTGAAGGGCCCTGAAGAGACTATAAAGTATACGTTTGTATAACATCACACAAACAATATTTGACATGTAATTAAAACGAAAGAAGTTCATTTCTCAGTTCTATAGAGTGTCTGCCGTATGATTTAACCTGGAAAAAATGAGATTAAAATAAAACTTGGGCTGTTTTAGCTATGGTTGGATTAGAAAAAGCAACTCTAGGGGGTGCTAAAGCTCGTAAAGTTGTGTCAGACATCAGTTCCAGTGGCTCTCAGCCATTTTTCTTTCTTTGATTTGGCACTGATGACATGGCAGGGCTGAAGAGACTCAGCACTGATGGGAGACTTTGTGCCTGCTCACATTACAGCTGCATGAAGGTGCTTGAGTCTCAGCTGCAGAGACAATGCCGAGTCAAGACCCATTGTACACACGTACACACGTACACACACACACACACACACACACACACACACACACACACACACACACAGGCACAAACACTCTCGAACAAATTGGAAGTTGTGTCGTAGCAAAACGTCAGCTTGATCTTAGCTAAGATTTATAGTGTTGCCTGACCTTGTCCTATCACACACTGCTGAGGTGCCACACACACTGTGTAAGCATCCATACATGCTGCCTCAAACATGCTTACATAACAGAACTGGTTTATTGATTGAGGACTGACTTGAAAAGTGATGAACAGATGAAAAATGCTCTAACATCCTCTCCTAGGGAACTCAGAGGGAGAAAGGGCTGCTATGCCAACATTGTCCCAGGAGTGTGGGGCTAATTGGTCGTGGATTAGAGCTGCCCGTCTCAGTAGCAGCCAGCAGCAGCATGACAATGCAAAAGTAAGTTTCATAAGAGAAATGTTGCAAAATTCCAAAAACTGCTTTACATTGCAACCCTAAGTAATGCTCATAGGGCATAAATGCTGAGCTTAATTTATGCCTACTTAGCTCACATAATCAGTAAGATGGGAAGAGGACATGAAGTGTTTTGCCCATAACAAATCCGCTTTGACACTTCAGTTGGGTAGAAAGTGTACTTGCTAAGCTTTGTTGTCACTTGCAGTCTTTTACTTGTCCTTTTTCTTATACGTTTAACTGATGTGTCTTTATTTCCCCGTTTCTTCCGCTTATCTCTGCCTCTGCTTTTTTCACTGAAAAACTAAAAAGTCCTAAAATTTAAATACGTGCTTTCAGGTTAGACCAAGGCTGCTGTGTCTCTCATTTACATAGATATAAATGTAGCTAGTGTGAAATAAGAGTTTTGTCAGCAGCACTGCAGCACACAACAAGTAATGGGTCTCCACTGAGTCATAAAGACCCGACAGAGTCGTAGTCCATGATACATATTAGCTGAAAAAGGAGAGCAAACTGCAGAGAGAAAGTGCTATAAAGGGAGTAAGGGAGGTGGTTGGATGGATGCATGGAATGTGGAAGAGCTAATGAGAAGGATGCAGCAGGAGAAGGAGAGAAAAAGAGGGCAGGACTTTACTGTATTGCTACAATCAGCAGCAGACACAGCAGTCCATTCTCCCTCTCTCTTTTCACTCTCTCCATATGCATCAGTACTGGGCTATGGGCCACGGTCTGCCTGGGTTTTCTATCTATATCCTGTAGCACAGCACCCATGAGGGGGGTTCATGACTTTGTCAGCAGGAAAACGGGTTGTGTTTACAGGGAAATGAATGAAGTCTCTCCTCAGGGAGCTGAATCACAGGAATTCCTACCTCCCGGGTCGACAGCCAACAACCTGCAGAATTATGCACATAAATACAGTCACATATCATCTCTGAAAATCCTCAGAAATACCCATCTCTCTATCGCTTGTCAAGACTTCAAAGAACATTTGCACACCTGGTGCTTTTGGATAAAAAGAAAGGAGTTAAAGATATGAATAATATACATTTTTTAAAGATGCCATTAAAGTTACAGGGAGGGGAGATTGTACTTGTGGTAGATGGGACTTGGGGATCATAACAGTTTTGATGTTATGATCATTTGTACTGATATATTGAGTTCAGCGTATTCACATTGTATTTTTTTGCATTGAACTTTATAGATGTAGTTTTCAGGAATAGTTCTCGAGGCTTCTTGAAGGACATTCAAACCTCAGCATCTTTGGATGTTCTGGATGTTGGATGTTCTCAAGATGATCCCACACTGCTTCAGTAACGTTGAGGTCCAGGCTCTGGGGAAGCCAATGACTGAGTGTGTTCCGTAAATGTCAAAGTTGGGTTTGTCACTCCATAAGACCTTAGATTTTCACTATTTTCAGTCCAGTTCTTGTATACTTTGACAGACCACAAACTCTTCTCCCTGTTTTTGTTCTTTAAGAACAGCTTTTTGGCAGTTGCTCTTCCACTGAGGCCATTTCTGATGCGGCTTCAGTGACCAGTAGATGGATCAGCTGAAGGATCTCTCAGCTTCTGTGGCAGGTCTTTGCATGTCAGTATATGCCAAGTTTCCCAGCTTTTTATTATCTTGTTGGTGAAAAAAATACTATTTTTAAAAGCATTTTTCATCAGTTCCAGTGAAAAAATTGAACAAATACCTCTTTGTGACAGGCTGCAAATATCAAAAAGAGCCTAAAGATGCAGTTTCATTCTAATTTGTCCATCATGTGTAGACAAAGCTGACTCTTTATGCTTAAATTAATGATACTTGGCTTAATACACAAATAAAGAAACGTGGTCAGTTACAAGGACTAGGCTGAAAATATATGAAAAAGCAGCCAAAGAAAAACTTTGGGAGACCTTCAGAAAGCCTGGAGAACTATTGCTCAAGACCTCTTTAAAAAGTTACAAGAAAGTCTGGCTCCTTGGAAGGAAAATATAAAGAAATGAAGAGTGACACAAGTTTTGCACGGCACTATTTAAATATAGACGATAAATACTGTATATTTATTATATGTATGCTGCATGCAATTCAGCTCTGGTACATTAAACCCTTTTTAATGTAACTATTTATAGTCAAACAATCATCGTCATTCAGCCAAAGAAGCAAAGTAGAGCTGCTATTATTGTGTGTCTGTGTGTGTGTCTGCTTTTTTGACCCTGTCCCAGCTTCAGGCAGGTTTGTCAGACAGTATCGCGGCTGTGTTTCTGTCTGGGACACAGTGCTCAGGGCTGACTTTCACATCCTTCTTTCTTTGGCTTCTCTCCTCTTACCCGTTTACTTTTCAGGCCTTCTTTTTTATGCTCTCTCTCACAAACTGTGTGATCCTGCTACGTCAAAGCGCGAATGGGAATAATTAAATTACGTTTCTATTCTAAGTGCTAAAACAAATCATGTCCAACTAGAAGTTTTTATTTCATTCACTTCAGTCCTCTAAGTAGTGAAGTATTGATGTTCTGTGTAACAAAACCTGCAGGGACAGCGGGAGTCTATTTCAAGTGCCTGCTTCTTTTTTTCTGTGTCCTTTGTCGCTCTCTGCACATTATTCACCTTTTTTGTTGCTTAGACCACTAATGGAAGCACCAGAGGGAGTAGCTCGAGCTTGGTACTGGCCCCAACAATCACTGTTGCGCCTGGACAAATCCTCTTCTCAGTGCAGGAATTGACTTCAGCTGTTGTAGCACCGAAGAAAGAAAATCGAAAACTAAAAAATTCTCCAAGTCATCCTTGCATGAAACTTTCCTTCCCCCTAAAGAGGAAACGTGAAGCATGTCAGCACGAAAACACTGACCCTCCTGCCAAAATCAGCCTAAGCAGACGCCCTCCAAAATGGGAGCCTCCTCGATCCTCACAAGAGAAACCAAGGGAAGGAAGAGTTAGGGAGTCAAAGAGTGCCAGAGAACCACAGGGGAAAGCAAGTCCTTCACATGAAACAAGAGCAGCGTCTGGGGCGTGTACACATCTAGATGCCTCAAACCCAACTCAGCAAAACAGGCAGAATAAAATGGAAAAACTATCAAGGGAATTACCAGGGAAGGCTTCCATTCACCCCCCACTTTCCAAACCATGCAAACCCAAGCAAGCTTCATGTGAAACCAACCCCACCACAAGTGGGCCCAAAGGTTTCCAAAAACTAGTTAGGAACAGTGAGCCGCTGACCCAATCCAAAGCTGGCTGTCTGGCTGCAAGCTTGACATGTGACCCTAGAGTAAAGTACTCTGGAAAACTTAAACCAGATGAGAAGGTGCAGATGCTTGAGATCGCTGGGCAGGCTAAGGTGTTGGTGCTAACAATGGTGTACCAAGATGGAAGCACTCAGTTAGACGCAGAACAGGTAAGGACGCAAAATGTTTATGATCTACGCAGTCATTAGTATGAAATAACATAAATACGTTAAGATAAATTAGGATTTGTGAACTTGAGACACATTATTTCATTGCGGGTAACTTTTATTATCTTATAGATCAGGTCCTTAATGCTGATTGGCTAAAGTCTTCAAGCTCACTTCTGCATTCTCATGCACCAAACCTCAGATTGCTGAAGGTTGCATTAATTAAGAAAACCAAAACTGCATCAGTCAGCTAACGTTTACATCTTTAGCGGCTCAGAAAACTGGCTGAAGCTTGCCCTGTGCCTTTCATCACTGTGTAAACTGTATACTCTTGTTGTTTGCTTCATCATTAACTTGCAGCCCCTGTGCTCTTGTAATTCTGCTTTTTGTTCCCTGATATAGAAGCTCACTCCACCAGCGTGTGGCCTCCTCATACTAATGAAGAACGAACTGGACTGTAGCACGCCGGAGGGTGCGCTCGGCCCAAACGACACTCTGGTCTACTTAAAACTAGAACACACACCTGCATGGGCCCAACAACAAGTCCATCAGAGCCAGCAGCTCTTTACTAGGTCTGTGCTTCTATATATGTGTGTCTAATCGAGATCCACATTCGCAAGTGTTTGATACTAAAGCAGGAGTACTTAAAGGTGTGTGTGTCCCACAGAGATATGCTGCTACAGGTGCTATCGAGATGTCAACTGGTGGTGTGCTATAAATCCAAGGATTTGCTACGTACAGTTCTGCAGTTTTACAGACGAGACCTCAGCTGGAAACAAGGCATGACACAAAAATAAAAACAGTTTCCCTAAAGACCTTCACGCATGTACACCTGCTTCTAGCTGTTTATGCACAACACTGCTTTGCAAATTCATTGTCAACATCCACATTTATCAAAGACTTAAGTAATGCCCCTATCTGTTTCTTTATTCCACGTAGTCTAGTGTCAGTAAACCATCCAAGCCACAAACAGCTGGTAGAAAATTAGAGCTTTATTCAACAAACATAGTAAAAACACATTATGGAAGCAAGGCAGCGTGGCGCTGTTGGAAAATGTTTCCATTAAAGAGCAGGAGTCATGAAAAACATACACTGGACACTTAGATGCTTGCACACGACTCCTACAGCAAACATATTTGGTCATATACAATGTGAACACATCCCATATTTTATTGGTGTGACTTTATACAGTATTCATATGCCAGTCCCTGATCAGTGTGGAGGAAACCAAATGCTGCTCATTATCATGATGAGCTTTTCTCCCTATGCAGTGGCAGGCTGTCATATCCAGGACCCACAGGTGTCAGGGTGGCTGCTGGATCCCACAGACCCGTCCTCCTGCTATCAGGAGCTTCTCCATAAATACTGCAAAAGACCCCACACATTACCCGCCCTGGGTGCCCAGAAAGTAAGCTTAAGTCTAAATTGGCATTTGTTACACTTGACTGCTAAGTAATGTTTCTATAGGACAAATTCTTAGAGCTGGAAGTCTTGTAAGCAGCGTTTTTGGGACTACAGCATCTAATTATTGAAAAATTTAAGGTCCACTGGAGTGCTGCAAACCTGCTTGGATCTGGACTGAAGAAAATCCACACGCCCTATATTTATGAAGAAAGTTTGAATAGTAGAAAATAAAAACAAGGACTTTAAAACAGATCTGTGTACAACTTTTATGAAACATGAAATGAGAAACATGAACAAGCTAAAATGAGCCTGAGAGAAACTCCTTTGGACATATTCAACAAAAGCAGTTTTCTGGTAAGCTCTCTGCTCAGTGAAGAAGATATGAAGGGGGCTGAGTTATATTATGGGGCTGTTTTACTGGATGGGGTGCATTAACTCATTAAAGGTGTTATACAGTGATGCTATTGCAATCCTGGCTCCTTTTACAGTATAATAACCCACCACGTACATCTTAAACTGTAACATCAGTTTGTTCTGAGGCTGCTCGCTGTGTGTGCTGATCAATCTGAAGAGAAGAATCTGACTGTAGTACAGCACCTGTGTGTGTGTAACATAGAATAGGTCAATTCAGGACTCTGTGCGGACGTCCACGTGTCTGTCAGTTTTTTGTAACTCCATCTCGCAAGCAGACAAATCATGTTGAAAAGGGACATTAAGAATGAGTACGACGAGGGCACCTGCAAACAATTATAATCCTGTTCCTATCAAACTGAACAAAACTGCAGACTTCTGGCTATGGATTGTGGAAGGCTGATTAAGAGCCACAAAAGTGTGCGATTGCAGTGATTGCCTCAAGACGTTTGTGCCACGAAATGTCAGGTCTCGATATTTTTGCCCATTTCATTTTCACGTGAAAATTAAAAGGTCTGTTTTGTTAAATGTCGAATAGAAAAGAAGGTGATGCTAGTTATACTTTGACACCAAAGGATTTCAGCAGACAGTTGATGTTTTCATGTTTTTGGTGTTGTTTTTTTAACTGAAAAGATACTAATTTTAACTATAGAAGAAACCATGACTCACGAAGTACTTCTACACAACAAACCTGAATCATGTTCCTCCTCCCTTTTCTTTTTTCTCTCTTTGTTTGTGTCTCTCTCAGGTTTCTCAGATTATCTCAGGTCTCTGTTGGCTCTACAGGCTTAATATGAAGCTATGCTCTGAGCTACATGTAGGTAAATGCTCACATACAAACATGCACACACACACACACACCAACAGATTACCTAACTGATAATTTGTGTGTCCAGAGCCAAGGGCTGTGGCAGCTCTACTCAGATATGGAGCTGAACATGATCCCTGTTCTGGCAGGTGAGCACTGCTTTACTTTTTTCCCTCCAGACACTCAGAATTGTTTTAAAATACAACGAAATCTTCTCACAGATTCTTCACCCCACACCCTGTGAGATTTATTGTGAAAAATATCCCTGAATAAACAGAGTAAAAGCATGTAATACTGGATGACAATTAATTTTTTTATTGGGCTCTTCCAGTTTTCTATATCCACAATAAAAATCTGTCAGCTGTTGAAAGATTTGCTGTTAATGAATCAATAAATTCTTTTTCTTGTTTCAGCCATGGAGAGCCACCGCATCCATGTTGATAAGGAGGCACTAAAGAGAACTTCAGACTTGCTGGGGGTAAGATGGCAAAAAAACTCTGTGGTAAACTGAATGGTTTGACTGGTAGATCTTAAACTTTCACAGTCAGAGTTATTAATAAATAAGAAAAAGATTTCTAGAAGAAAAATAACTACTGCCAGGAGTTATTGGCCTTTGCAGTAAATGTTAATCCCCAACCAGAATACACTGATGAATCAAGATCAGTGCAAATATTTGTAAAAAGTGTGTGTTTGCATGCTGTGTTTTAAACAATTCAACCATTATTTCTGTGAGTTTGTGAAATAAGTTACAGACTAATGCAAAACTGGACATCCAACAAAACCCATTGGGCCAATGCATTAGTTAACATTCATGATATATACTGTAGATATTCTGGTTTCTTTCTTATGTTTAAAGGCTGTTGTGTGATCATACCAAATACGATACTGTATGAAAGGCTTGAAAGTCACCCCTTATATCTTTATGTTTTGCTTCCAAGGAGCCAGCCTGTCCGCTCATTTTTAAAGTGCTGTTGAGCAATAATACTGCAGGCTTTCTGAAGGTCTTTCAATTTTTTTAAAGTAGCTTTTTCACTCATTTTCAGTCAGTTTTGTTTTCTTTAACCTGTTAAATCGTTCAAGCACAAAAGGACACCTAACTCAAGGGATGAACTAGTGTTGTGCCCATACAGAAAAGATAATTTAGCAAAGACCCAGTTTTAAATGTTTTCTTTAGGCATTTTGCTGATCTTCAAAGAGCTATTAGCTGAAAATTTGGAATATCTCAGCATGGTGTGCAGCGCCTCAAAAGACGTGTCAGGCCTAAAATGCTATCTACTTCAGACGAACAGTATGTGAAAGTTATGTTGTTAAGAAATAGGAAAAATCCAACAAAAACCTGACATAGGAACCTCGGGTCCTTCAGTTGATCCATCTACTGGAAGGGAACTCATAAGAAAAGGCTGAGGTATGTCAAATTACACAAGAGCTGAAAATCAATGGTAATCTAAATTGTCATTTTTTGGTTCATTTTATCCTCCATATTTATGAAAGAAGTCAGGAGTGAGGTACAAAAGTGAGCGTCTACAGACATCAGTGTGAACATTAAATAAATCTCTGCAACTTTTTCCTATTTTCCTAACAAAATATAAATAAATAAGTTCAAGACTTTCACACAGTATTTTAATACAGGCCAAGCTTAGTGTCTGGTTGACTGGGTCAGCTTGGATTTGTCCTGAGTCACTCTGAGTTGATTGTATTTTAGTCTGGCTGCTAAAGCATAGAGCTGTTGATTGATGCTGTATCAGCAGCGATGACAGTAGCAGGATATGAGAAACAGGACAGACCTCAGGGAAAAAAAAGAAAAAACAAACAAAAAACATAAGACAAACAGAAAAATGGTATCTCGTTTCCTTCTTCTGAGCAGATTTCATGAAGTGTGGGGTGGATGTCCTCTGGGGGCCTGTCCTGTTTACACAAAGAGTAAAAAACAGTTCTGGAGATGAAATTTGAGAACTGTCACGGATGCACAAAGATGTAGATGCAGATGGCATGGACAAACACACGCACAAAGAATACACAACATAGTCAGTTTAGTTTCAACTCACAAGTCTTGCAAACAGCAGCAGGGTTGTTGTTGTTGTGGAGGCAGTCTTGATAGCTCTCTGTGTTACTATAAATAGGACGGATAGTCTGTCTCTTTCCTTTAAGAGGCTGTGCTGCAGGAAGAACGCCTCTGCAGAGACACGCACACACACGCGCTGAGGCACTCAAGTTTTTGAGGCTGTGGCAGAGTTGTGTGTAAATACATTTGTGTGCCTTTTTGTGAAATGTCTGCGTGTGCTGTCATGTGTGTCCAGACTCTGTTGTGCTGGATGTTGTTTTTATCTGAGCTGTCAAGTTCACCTGTTGAAAGACCAACCAGAAAATCCCTCCTGTCTATCAGGCTTCATCTTTCAAAACATACTCACCTGCTCTTTTGTCTCAAATTGTGTTTGAGAACAGCTCAAGAGATCGCAGTGAAAAAACTGTATACACTGTCCACGGTCCTGAAGTTGTAACCATTTAAATTTAAGTGTAATAAAACTTCAATCCAAGGCCGGAGTATTATCAGGATGCTCTCCTTACAAATACTGACAGTACCAAGATCCAGTTTTTGCCGTTGCAGCGTGTTTGTAAATCTGACCTTAAGACAGCTATGCATGAACAAATGTCTGCAAACCTCAATGAACTGAAGCAACACTGTAAAGAAGAGTGGGACAAAATTCCTCCACGATGATGTGACAAAACTGATGAAGCAATACAGAAAGTGATTACTGTAAGTTATTGCTGTTAAAGGTGGTTCTACAAACTACTGAATCATGGCATTCATTTAGTTTTTCACAGGACTGTGTGAAGGTCAGCAGTTCTTTTGTGCCTGACATTGTCCTTTATTTTCAGAAGGGCCTCGTCTGACGGCACATTCCTCTCAGCAAAGGGACTGATTTGTCTCCAGATTGATATAAAACGAAAGTATGCCATTTCACAGTTAGGTTTAATATCCATTTTCCCAATATTTTCTTTTTAACAATTCTTTTTATATAAAACAACAATTTTTTTTTCTTTTTTAACACAATTGTAGCATTTCTTTAAAAAAAAATCTCCCAAAAAACCAAAATCAAAATTAATCTGTGCGCTGATTATTGTTCTTCTCCACTCTACATATGTTTAAAAAGTCCCTTAAGCTTTCTTCCACCTTGATTTAGATGCCATCTATTTCTTCATTTCCATCAAAAAAGTCCACGTCTTGATCCACATGGTGTGAAGTGCAATAAAATATTGCCCTACAGAGCCCTGTGCCTTCTGTATGTGTGCCTTTGTGTGTCAAGCAAAGTACTAAGGGGCTCCCATCCAATATTGATGAGGCAGTCTGGTGCCTGCTCTGGGCAAGAGAAAAGTGCATATTTTGGACTTTAGGTACATGTCTGACAGCTCACCCCAATTTTTCTCCTTTCATTTTCTTTCTGTCCCTTCGTGTTAGTCTCTCGCCACACTGCTGTCCTTGATTTTGTGCCACAGTTGTTCCACTTCCCCCTACCTTTTTGTCAAGTCATGTCTCTGAACTCTCCTTCTTGTTCCAAATGCAATTTTGTGTTAAACATGTTCTCACCAGTTCATGAATAACCAGTGTTACTTCTCACATTTTCCCCCATGTACCCACACCAGTGTTTACTTCCCAGTTCAACTTTCTTTCAACTCTTCCAATTACCCATTTTTTTGTCCCATATTCCCAAATCCGTCACTCTGCTGCTCTTTCAGACTGTTGTCTCTCATTTCATCAACACATTTACCCCGATACACTCCGCCTCGTTTCCTCTCGTCTCCGTTTCTCTAACCTCATTCCCTGGTTTGTCTGTCAAGTGCTTTGTTCAGACTTGCAGTGAGCTGTGATGAGGGTGTCGTCCCCTTCATTAAAAAAACAGCTCAAAATCTTCACATTTAGCTTAAATATTGTATAAGAATGAATTTCACGCCTTTATGTCCTCATTTAAAACTTTCACGTTTATTTTTTATCACAATCGCGTTCTTCTCGGGATTCATCCTCTTTGCATCTTCAAGTTATTTAATAGTGCTTCTATCTTTCAGTCCTCTCTTCTGTCTCTCCATTTTTTCTATGCCAAGTCACTTGTTTGCCCCATTTCTGTAGCGTAGTTTCTGTTTTTCCCCCTCCTCTCTTTTTTGTGCCATTTGTTTTCCATCATTTCCTCTTTCTATGTTTCTTATGTTGCCCTGGCTTTCCTGCGGCAAGGGTTTTTTCTAAAACAGGGGTGGGGAAATCCAGGCCTCAAGGGCCAGGGTCCTGCAGGTTTTAGGCATCACATGTGTTTCCCATGGGACGGAAAGGTGTAGGAAGAAGGTCACCTAGTAAGATACAGAGTGTAATAAATGACTTCCTGTTTCACATATACAGTCATGTCAAAAAGAAACTAAGTAACCCTCTAAGATTTAGTCATTTGTAAAACCATCTTTAGCAGCAATAACTTGAAGTAACCACTCATTATGTCAGCACGGGGCCATCACAGCACTTTGATTCTTTTCTTTTTCAGCCATTCTGTTGTAGTTTTGCTGCTGTGCTTGAGATCATTCTCCTGTTATCTGTCACACATATAGCCTCACGTTTGACTCTAGAATATTTGGTATACAGAGGAGTTCATGGTGAACTCAGTGACTGCCCCTCCACCACCGTGCATGACAGTTGGTTTTCACCAAGCGTGGTGTTCAAACATCTCCGCTTTGTTTTTGTCTATCCAAAGTATGTTGTTCTAGAGGTCTGTGAACTTTGCTGACCTGATCCGTGCTGCCACGTTCTGCTGTGATTTTGTCTGTCTTTCCAACTCTGTCAGACTAAACTGAAGCAACTGGAGCAGGAAGCACACCGAGCAGCTGGACAAATATTTCTGTTGACCAGCAACACTCAGCTACGAACAGTACGTACCTTCATGTGTACATCTGGATACTGTGTGCAGTATATGGCTTTTCTGTGTCTGTGTGTGTGTATACCGTGCATATGCAAACGTTTGTATTCTTCTACGCTTTGCGTCTGCTTCATGTTTTGTGGATGTTGTGGATTTACAATGTTTGTAGATTCTGTTTGAGAAGCTGCGTCTTCATGAGCGCTGCGAAAACAAGAAGCTTCCCAAGACCATCGGCAAACAGCAGCAGTCAACATCCGAAGCTGCAGTATGACACACACGTGTATAGACACAGACAGATATTTCAGTTTGACCCTCAGTTCTCTGTGAATCCAAAAATGTCTTTAGATTAGAGACAAAGATTTATTTTTTTCATGTTTAGATGTTTCCCCTCAAACTTCAGTGCACAGTCACTGTTCTTAGTCACGTCTCTATCTCTGTACAAATATACATGAGCTGCTGCTTGGACAGATTTTATGTCCACCTTTGTACTAGCAGTCAATCACAGCTGACGACCGAATCGCGGAATAGTTTCATCGGCTAAAGCGTCGTAAGCAGCGAGCCTCCTGATTATTAGCCCGACTTTTGTTGCATGTCAGTCTTTGGTTCATTTTACCCACATTTTCTGCCTATTTGAGCTTTTGCTATCTTTTAAATAGTTTTATATGTAACAGCCCTCTTATAAAATTCATCTGTTCCCAGCTTTTAGGGCTTTAATACGTGTACCTCCTTCTTGTATGACTTTAGAATTAAAAAGAAGGTGATATATACATTATGTCATTAAAAGCTCCTTAGTTATATATAGTAGCCCTAATCTGGCCTCCTGGTGGTAGTGTGCTAACTTAATGGTGAAAATGATGTAACCCTCCCAGGAGAGAAAGTCTAATGGATTGAATGTAGACTGTTAAGGAGCAGAAGATTGACAAGCACTCAGGTCTGACCAACTTGGTATGTGGCAAAACCACTTAACTCTAAAATTTGTATATCAAATCATGAAAACAAGAAATTGCGCTCTTAAATCAAAGGACCTAACTCTTGAATACCCACCAAGAAAACTGTACTATAATACAGTGCGTGCCCAAACATATTCATAGCAGTGAATAGAGAAAAACATCTGAAATTACCACCAATAAAGATCAATGTGGACAATTTTATAGTAATTATTATTATTTGTTAATCACAATTATTTGTTAATTTTAGTGAAAAAACATTTATATTGCACTTTGATGTAAATATAACACTGCATTCCTGCTATTGTATTCATGTTTGCATCAAAATAAAATTGTTCCTTCTTGTTCACATACAATCATCTTTTTGAAGAAAAATCGAAATTTAAGCAATGTCATGATTTTACACTTTTCATACCCAGAGAACAGACAGCTGTCTTGTAAAGATTTATTTACAAGTGTGATAAAAGCAGCGATAGACTGTGGAAGAATGGACTACTGATTTAGAGAGTTGCAGCAACTGAAAAGGTTTGAAAAGGCTGAGGCATTACTGGAGAGTGCAGAGAGGCTGAGCTCGGGAGCAGGTCGGAGGCCCGGGGTGAGCAGCTGGGTATCAGTGGAGAGTGGGCAGACAGGCTAGTCACAGATAAGACTGAGAAATCCACTGGCAGTATTTGGGTGTGTGGGTGACAGAAGCTTCGGTCAAGGGAACACTGGCTGACTTTCCAAAAACAGGCAACATGCTTCAGGCAGGGAAACTGGGAGAAAAACAAAGACACAGGGTTAGAGGCAGGAACAGAGAAACAAACACTAGACTGAGTGAGCCAAGATACCACAATTGTGGACATAATGAACTGGCACATAACAACAGCCAGACCCTGTCCTTAAAAAACACAGCCACAATAAAGGGATTTACAAGAGGTGTGGAAGCAAGCTCGTGTAGGGCAGCACAGACCAGCTGAAGTCTGCATCTGAAATAACAAAGCACAGAGGAACCTGCCCCAACCCTAACAAAACTTAGCACAAAATAATATGACTACTTATACACTGTACTGCATTCCTGTTAATTAAAACCGCTTTACAGAAAATTTTGTTCATGTGCATGTCCTAGAAGCAAAATATAAAGACTTTCAATCGATTTTCTTTTGTACCTGACACGAAAGGCACAAAAATGCAGCTTTTCAGTCTTTGTCTCCTTTCTTTTTGTTGCAGTTGTTGCAGCTTCAGGACCTGCACCCTCTGCCAAAAATAATCCTGGACTACAGGCAGGTCTGGCATGTTCATTATTATTATGAATCATCATTATTATGAAAAATGAATGAATGGGAAATTCACTTCTTGAGCAGGAGCCCCTAAAAAACTAGGCGGTCACTGTTGAGCTCTGTAGAAATCAGTTTAATTTTTGTCAGTCAGAAAGGATTATCCAGGTTATGTTCATTGGCCAAAATCACAAATCATTATATGATCATTATATAATGATTATACAGTTCCACTACCAGATGAGACAAGTGGGACTTCTCTAACCAATGGGTGTGTTGTTTTGACCTTATCTGTCTTTTATACTATGATGTTTTCTTCCCAAGTTATTAAATCTGTTCTTTTTAAGATGATCATTGTTTAGCTTTACCTTTTGGGGGTTACATAAGGTATAGAGATAAAGTGTTTTATTGTAACAAATAATTGCATTGTTGTTCACAGGTTCGCAAAATCAAATCTACTTTTATTGATGGGATTTTGTCGTGCATGATGAGCAAGGTGAGTCAACTCTGTTTATACACTATTTTGCTAAAAGTATTCAGTCACATCCAAATCATTGAATTCAGGTGTTCCAATCACGTCCGTGGCCACAGGTGTATACAGTCAAGCACCCAGGCGTGCAGACTGCTTCTGCAAACATTTGTGAAACAATGTTTGTTCCTAGGAGCTCAGTGAATTCCTAAGTGATATGATGCCACCTGTGCAACTCCAGGCCTGAAATTTCCTAGCTACTAAATATTCTACAGTCAGCTGTTAGTGGTATTATAACAAAGTGGAAGTCATTGGGAATGACAGCAACTCCGTCACAAAGCATTAGGCCACATAAAATCACAGGGCCAGGGATCAGCCCTGTGCTGAGGCACATTTTGCTCAGACGTGACCAACGTTCTGCAGAGTCTTACAGACCTCTAAGCTTCATATGGCCTTCAGATTAGCTCAAAAACAGTGCACAGAGAGCTTCATGGAACGGATTTCCATGGCTGAGCAGCTGCATCCAGGCCTTATTTCACCAATGTCTTCCTGCAAGAACAGTCAAAAATTCCCGTAAGCACTCCTAAACCTTGTGGAAAGCCTTCCCAGAAGAGTTGAAGCTGCTATATCTGCAACAGGCAAAACCTTATGGGTTAGGAATGGGAAGTGACTCAATTTTATATGTGTATGAAGGCAGACGAGCAAATATTTTTGGCAGTACATCCCAAAAAAGTTGCTTGTTTTCAACGGGTCAAAGCGTTTTTAGTGGGAGAAGCATTTCATGACTCATCCAAGTTACTTTTTGGAATTTCCTTAGATGGATGATTGAACATGCATCTTTTTGCAATACAAACTTTCTACAAAATGTATAAAAGGTAAATGTACTCAGTCCACTGGCACTCTTTTTTCTTGATGTGGATTTTTTTAGACTTTTTTGTGAGACTGAAACAACAAAAACTCGAGAGTGAAACCAAAGGTTTAGAAGTTGCTGCAGGCTAGAAGGACTCCTGCAGCTCCCACAGCTTTTGTTTTCATTTGCTTACAGTTTGCTGCTGCGTCAGTGCACTAGAACAGTAATTTATGCTGCTGGACAAACCCGTGTTTTTCCTCTTCACCTTTTAAATTCAGCTGCCGGTGTGAATGTCACCATCTCTCTGAGGCTGTGACAAGATGTGGTTTCACAGCTCCTGAAACAGAGTCATCACAAGTGTGGATGAGCTCTGCTGTGCTGACTTATTAGTGAAATAGTGAAACATGTTGTCTGAGTTGGACTCTCGAAGCTGTTGGTCTGTTTTATTGCCACTGCTGTATTCATTTGGCAGAAGAGAGATGTATCTCTGTGCCTGACTGTCCCTCCACATGGGCCTCTTTCAAGCCTCGTGCATGGGAGCAGCAGCTTGTGTTTGTCAATCTGTGCTTACTCAACCGTGCAAATGAGTCTGCCTGGTGTTCTCCAAAGCTTTTTGGCTTCGGATCATCGTGATTCATTTGGCGGCATTTTGGAAAAAAGCTGGCAACAACAAATGTATACAAATTTCTACTCAGTCATAACTTGAGTATTTGTGGTTTTATAAAATAGATTTTTGTAAAGTGTAAAATGTCACAACTACGTGGACCCTGTGGCTGACACCACAACATCGAATGACGTTTTATTCGCACTTACAATAAAAAAGAAAGATTTAGGAAAACCAGAAAACACCACATCCGAAAAGAAGGCAAGAGTCAGAATGGAGCCACAGTTGAAAGACTCAGATGCCAGAGTTGGATTAGACGTAGATATAAGGAGTAAAGAAATGAGGGAAGTAAAAAAGCCACATGAGGAACTAACCTTGAGAGTGAATGTGAATAAATTCTGACAGACAAACAATGAGGCACAAGCAGTGGAGATCACTAAAAGTGAATGGGGGAAAACTAAGAATACTACAGAAGCCATACAGACAGACAGACCATGAAATAGTAGCAAAGGTCTGCTGCGTGGGACCTTAGCTACTATATGCTGTAATTATCTTGTCGTCTAATTTATTAGGTTAATAGGTTTGACAGTGTGCAGATGTTTGGGTTACATAACTACACTGCAGTCTTGAGCACTATAGTGTTGTTTTTGTTGGTGCTGTTGATGTTTTGTCCTGCTTATTGCAGCAACATAACTGGCACCCTACTCTGCAAGCAGCTTGTTCAGATTGGGCATGGCACTGTTGAAGGCGTGTGGGTCCAAACACGGGATCAGAGTGATCAGGGCAATCAAGACCGCAGCTGTTGTTTTCAGGCTGTTTTTGGCTATATGGAAACATTAGTGATAACATAGCTGACTGAAATGTTCATGTGATAATGTGTTAAATTTACAGGTTCTCCCTGTTTTTAATTCATATTTGACTCCCTTTGTCTCTTCATGTCAGAGCTACATTTCCTCTACGTGGCACCAGACCAGTGTTGTGACTGGGAGAATCTCTGCAAAACACCCAGTAAGTCAAACTTGCCTTGCATTCCTACCCATCTCTCCCAGCCTTCATTGCACTGGAATTAGTTGATACATCTTGGACTGTTAAAACACTGCAACAGGATTAAGCATCCTTGGAGGAGCTATCCATGGTTCTGAATTGGGAAAGTTTCTTTCTAAGAGTTCAAGGCACATGCATAGAATACCTAAAAGACCACATCAATGTGCATTAATAGAAACAGAAACGCTGGATTATATCTATGAGAAATTAAAATTTGGCATTTTAATGACTTACAGCGCAAAATATTTTTACATTTTTATGGAGTGAGGAAAGCCTTTTTCAGAGCTTTTTGCTTAAAGTATTTAAACAGAAATAATATTTGAAAAATCTCACGAAAGATTTGTACACACACACAAATCTTCTGCTCGTGGATTTCTAAGATCCTAACAATCTTCTCCTTTTTGTGTTCTTTATAACTAAGCTTTCATTGGCTATTTCTTTCTGGCTTTCTCCCTTGTCAGAGAAACTCCTTAAGGAAGCTGACTGCATAGTAATTACATGCTCAGTCGTGAATGCTGAGTTCTCATAGAAACAGATGTTTTGGGATTGTTGTGTAACAGCAAGCTGGAGGTTTCTATGAGCAGAGTTTTTTATGAGGTGTAGCTGAGAGACAGCAGCTCAATGTTTAAAACATGAGTGTGAATAAAGGGGCGGGTGTTGGACGCCTGGCTGATAGGGAGCATGTTGAGTTAGAATGGCTTTACAGAGTCAGAGAAATAGTCCTGCTGAAATATTCATACATCCTGGAGCAAAGAGCAGGTGAGGCACAAAGAGGAAGACTTCATTCTAAGAAGACATTCGTTTTTTTGACGGAGTTGATAATTATCATTTTCTTACTGTTATCCTCTATGGTATGAAAATTAGTTAGAAGCTATATATACCTCCCCTTTTTATCAGGCAGTCGTTGGCTTCAGTTGTCTTTGCAATATAATATTCTTGGTAGAGATATTAGAAATGTGGTCTGTGTAACTAGTAAATCAAATATGAGGCCTAGGGGCCAGAACCAATGCGTGAAATGGGCAAATTCTGTCCACTGAATGACTTTGCAAAGTGTGAAAACTGCAGCGAGTTCGTTAATTATTCAGATTTTTCATAAAATGCACTGGCATTCATTCTGTGGTGATGTCAGAGCTAATGAAAGTTAAAAGTGCTGGATCTGGATTTGTTGTTTGAATCAAAAAAATGTTAAATACTTTATGCCGAGTGTGTGAAGTGTAATGACAGTAGACTCAATCAAGTAGAAAACAGATATAAATTGTTGATTTTCCGAATGTAAGCAGTAACATCTCAATAAAGAAACTGGTGTTGTTGATGTTTTTAAACTGACTTAAATTATTATGCAGTGGTTTTCCTGGCCTAATTCACTTGTCCTGTCAGTCCACAGAGCATTTTGCCCAGCCTCTTTCTTATTGCTGAATCATGAACTCTGACCTTTACTGAGACACGTGAAGCCTCTGGTTTTTTAATGTTGTTCTGGGTTCTTTTGTGGCCTCCCGGATGAGTCATCGATGTGCTCTTAGAGTTATTTCTGGAGGCCGGACACCCCTGGGAAACTTCACCACTGTTCCAAGTTTTCTCCATGTGTGTTCACTGGAGTCTCAAAGCCTTTGAAATGGTTTTGTAACCCTTTCCATACTGATAGATGTCAGTGACTTTGTTTCTCAAGTGTTTCTCTAGATCATGGTGTGATGTGTTGCTTTTTGAGCTCTTTTAGCCTGCTTCACTTTGTCAGACTGCTTCTCTTTAAGTGATTTCTCGATTCAGCAGGTCTGCCAGTATTCAGGCCTGAGTGTGTTTAGTGAAAGTGAACCCATCTTTCCAAAAAAAAAAAAAAGTGGTTAATCACAGTTAATTCACGATTTAACAAGAGGCACAAATTAGTTTTTCACACCGTACCAGGTGGGTTTGGATAACTTTTCTCTCTTAATCAATGCAATCACCATTTAAAAACAGCATTTTTTTATTTTTCAAGTTGTCTTTGTGTAATATTAACATTTTTTGATGATCTAAAACATGTAAGTGTGATAAATATGCAAAACACCAGGAATTCAGGAAGAGAGCAAACACCTTTTCACACCACTGTTTTGTTCAGTTTCAAAGCCTGTGGTAACCTCGCTAAAAAAAAACTAAAGCCTAGCGTTTTAGGCAATTATCCAATTACAATGTAATTGGTACAAAAGTAAAGGGATACCCAGTCCTTTGTAAGATTGCACACAGATGGTGCTGAGGTCATAGATTAATGAAGAAAAAACTCAGAAAATTATAGTTGTCGCCCAGTACTCTTTGATACAGTTTTTTTTATTGAATTGATTCTTTATATTTGTAAGTACAGGTACATTAAGGTGGCATTTTGAAATAACACACACACTATCAGTATTAACAGTGAAGGTAAACACCCTCTGTTTAATAGTTTGAGCCAAATGCACTCAGTGCTTTTTCTGTAATTGTAAAGCTTTATTTCTGTAAGCCTGAGAAGTTGGGCTGGGCCATATCATACCGTTCACGGTAATACCGGTATAATGTTGGGCAACGATAAGAAAATGAAATATCGCGATAGAATATGGGTAAAATGCGCATGCGCAGTGCTTTTGTTTTCATACGCACGTGGCGGAAAAAGCATGGCGGCGACGAAGAATGAGAAGGGCGAACGAGGATCATTGAATGAAACGGATGAACCAGAGCTGGTTTGGCTTTCGTCCGTCAGATACACAACAAAGCACTATTTTTGGTAGAGCATGCTAGTGGGCTGTTGTTATTACCGTGTCTTTTGGAAAATACGGCACACTTTAAATCAACCCTTTGATTTCTCTGAAAATCGACAGTTCCCCCTTACCTTATAATCCCGTGTGCTTTATGTATGAATTCTGGTTGTGTTTACTGACCTCGAAACGATTGTATGTACACGGCGCTCGAAAATCTGTCAAATGTTTTAGTACGATTTTGCTAAGCTACGAACCCGCACCACTTGATGGATTGTCGGAGTGTTACGGCCATCGTAGGCAGGAGCCTCGCGGAGTTATACGTACTGTGCTTCAACATAAAATTACCGTATTGTGTGTATAACCTCTTTTTAAGTTTTGTGGATATTATACATGGTTATGCTGAGGACATGTTGGCCAATTCCCACTGGAAATGCCTTTTGGTTAAACTGTCAGCAAGGAATTTGCATTTACACTGTTACATTTTTATGTAGCTTTAATGCACATAAAAAACAGCTGCTTGTTTAAGTGAAAATACATTGATGGGGTTCTTTTGCACTAATAAAGTTGTGGAGTTGTAAAGTACTTTGTCTAGTGTCAATTATATCGTCAGTTATATCGTTATCGCAAATTTTCAAATGTATATCGTGATAAATATTTTTGGTCATATCGCCCTGCTCTACTGAGAAGCTGTGCTGATGGCTTTCTTTGATTAATTTAGCAGCATTTCTATGTACTGTTGAAAAGCATTTGAAAAGTCACATCATCAGTTTCAGTGGTTCATTATAAAAGCCAATTTGAAGGCTGCATATGATCGAATTGTGGGAGCGAAAATAAACTTGACGCTATGACAATGAAATAATAAATATAAATAAAAATACCTGTAATAAATAATATTATAAAACAGACAACTGCAAAAAAGTACTTCGACTTCTGTCTCGGTATGGGGAGGTCGATAGCTCATTTCAACAATACTCAGCTGTCAGGCTCCGCTGGTTCTTCTCCTGTTAGATCCTCTCCAAGCCTCAAAGACACTGAACTTTTCTAATCTCACCGGGCAAATTGTGAGCGATGTGAGCTACACATTGAATTGATTGTGCTGCTACTAAATGATATATGTGACTGTGGGCGGCTGTGGTTTATCACTGCTCTGTTCCTGCTGTTACTCAGATGTGGGATTTGGTTGAGCATCTTATTAAGCGTGTGAATGCTTGTGGTTTGTGCTGTGCGCCAGTGTGGTCTTTAGTGATTTTATTGTACTGTGATAGTAATTTGTTCCCAACAATAAATAATACAAGGCAATATGGATGTGCCCATGTTATGTGGAAGTTTAATGACCAAATGATTAAAGTACATGCCATGTATATTTACTCTTGTTTTCCTATTTCTATTGCTACAGAAATAGAGGTCATAGTGGCCTTTGCTTCATGTTGTCCTAGGTTTTTTTTTGCCATGTTTGCTTCCAAACTCTTATTGCCACAGCCAGTACATGCTAAAAATGCCCAAGGAATTGTTATGCCATGCTTTTCCCTCAGAATACTAGAAGGTTACATCTGAAGCGTGAATTGTTTTAGTATATGTTTTAATGTTTATTAATGTTACAAAAAAGATAGTGTGCTCGCCTGTTTTTTTTCTATAACCATCATCCTGAATCCAACACTGTGGCTCTAAAAGCCTGACAGACACTAGCGATACTCATCTAACAGTCATGGATGGTGGACGGTGGGCACTTCCTCCTAGAGTGCAAAATTATCCACAACATCATAAAATAATTCACTTTGACCACTAAAGGGTGTAAAAGATGGATACAGCCAACATGGAAGTGCTGGTATTCCTCTCTGATCAGTACCAGGGGGCAATACCTGTGGTTACAAACAAATGTTCTCTCTTGTAGAAGAGTATGAGAACATGGCCCTCTGCCCCGACCTCTGTAAACGCTTTTGTGATGACTTCATGGGTCATTCTAAATGTCAGAAATTTCACAGTTTGCAGTTTTGATATACCAGTGGTACTTTTTTTTAAGCGAAAACACAGTTTCCACTGGAGCACACATTAGTAAAGCTGTTCCTAAGCTACAGTGATAAAAAGACTCAGCTCAAGGCTTCAGAAACTCATGGTGAAGTAACAATGGCTACCGCCATCTTTTATACTGTTTATGGTTTGACCCAATCACAGAAGCTTATAGCAAGATATACGCCAATCTTTGAGTAATACAATAACAGCGCAGTTCAAATAGGAAATATCAGTATATTATGGTAATTTTGCACGTATTTTTTCAGCGACTCCCTTTAGGTGTCGTCACAGCATATCATCTGCCTCCATCTTACTCCATCCCTAGCATCCCCCTCTACATGTCCTCCTACATCCATGAATCCACTCTGTGGTTTTCTTGTTGCCTGGAAGCTCCATCTTCAACATCCTTTGCCCAATATATCAACTATCCCTCCTCTGCACATGTCCAAACCATCTCCGCCCTGCTTCTCTTTGTCTCCAAACTGTTCAGCCTGAGCCGTCCCTCTTTCTTTCGATGGTAGACCCCAGGTATTTAAGCTCATCCATCTTCAGTACCTTTACTCCTTGCGTCTTCACCTTTCCAATCGTCTCCTTCTCATTCATACATGTATTCTGTCTCATTTCTTGCTGATTTCCTCTTCTCTCCAGAGTATACCTCCACCTCTCCAGAATTGCTCTCACCTGCTCCCAGTGCCTGTGTACACGTCACGCTGATGGTTGAGATCAACTATCTTATACTAGTTCCTCTAGCAATGCAGATCTAAATAGTCTGGGTAACCCTATTTGATGTTACACATACAAATAGGTGCAGATATGAGTTGATATAAAATATCTTTTTCATCTTTCTTAAAATGTCAGGTAGTCTGTAGCAGAGCATGGTGATAAATTGTGCTGCTAGGTTTGAAATAAGAATCTTTCTCCATCAGAGAGCAAGAAGGAAGAAACTTCAACCCTCCAGAGTCAAACTTATTCTGGCATAATTTAAGTCAGCTCATTATTATTCTCATCATACTGGAGAGCAGAATGTGCTGGGCGTTAATTGAAGACTCGCTCAGTGATCATTAACACGTCACATCCCACTGCTTTTAGTGGAAAAAGGTTCAGCTTGTAGTTGGTGTTTAAGGTAGAAAAAGACGTTGCTCTGCCACTCTCCGCTCTGCACACACATACACGCACATATTCAAATGAGGAGCGTTGCAGAGGGGGTTTCGCTTTCATCTGTTGTGGGTTCAATCACAGTGAAGACTGTCTGCAGTAACAAAGGGGCGCCTGAATGAAAGCAGGACAGCTATGAAACTGGTGCTGAGTTTAAAGCGCAGCGAGAAGTGAGTCTTGCTGGAGAGACAAGTTGGCTCGTCTGTTTTTATCTGCTGAAAGCAAAAATATGTTTGAGCCTCAGTGCTTCTCCCGTGTCTGTGCCATGTCTTTCCTTCTCTCATTTTTTATGACTCTCCTGGTCCCCTTCTTCCTGCTCCCTTGTTGTTTAAGTATGTTTTCTTTGTCATTTATAGTCTCCAAGTGGCTCTTCTATCCACGTCTTTCTCTTTCTTGTTCTTGCTTTGCTTCTGTCTAACGCTCTTTCCCGCATGTACTCGTCCCCTTATATTAATAATTTTTAACATGGTGAAACCAAAGAAGACAAATCCCACCGCCTCCATCCCCTCCCTTACCCTTGGTCTTGCTGGTTTCAGCTCTAAGAGAGGAAACCATAGTTCTGATTGAATCTACTCTGCACTGTATCAGCTATCCTTTTGTGTCCCCTCTTCTTTTTCAAAGCCTTTTATGGGTTTTTAAAATTTATACACTCGTGGCACCCACAAATGCATCAAACATGCTCACTTACTCATGCAGATCCAGGGCAAAAGAAAGATGTAAACACTCTGTTCTGCTTCCATTTTCTATTTTTTTTCCTGTTGTTTGCTCAGAGGCTTCAAAGTAACGGTTTCTTAAATTTTAAAGTTAACATTACTTTTTTTTCGCCCCCTAACAGATTGTGCACATTTACCTCCTCATATCATAACCTAATCAATCCAGTGTCTCGGGTACAATTATATGATGCAGTCTATCTCAGTTGAGATTGATGATTCATTAGAAAAGAGCTGCATTATTGATGTTGTGTATTTGGTGTTAAGACTGTGCAGCCGTGTCTGTTCCCATAGTGCCAACTAAGTTTCCTCCAGTTTAACCTTTGTTTAAGACCGCTCTGCATTCAGTCGTTAAGTGTTTTGCACAGGCAGCTCTCTCAAGGCTGAACCAGCACTTCACTGAAGTGTGCGTGATGTTCTTTGCTGACACCAGAGTGGTTGGAAACACAAAGCCAAACATGCAGGGATACGTTTTTTTTGCATATACTACTACACACCTCTATTATTTGATTTAACTTGAAATTACAGCAGGCAGTATTGCAACCCATCCTCTTCTTTGTCTTTGTCTCTGTCTGTGCATTTAGTTAACCAACAAAAAGAGGTACCAGCAAATCATCAAACTTTGACTCCATAAAAGACTGACGGTGCATTTCCGTCACCGCACCGGGCAGGCAGACGGTATAAACACCCAAGTTTGTGAAAGCAATAACTGGGACAACGTGATGTAGGATTACGATCATGATATAGTAGGTGTATCTACCAACAATCTTGGACGAGTTTGAGTCTCAGTGACCTCGATCTCGGAGGTCAAGTTTTCTGAAAATCTTGTGAATGTGATAACTGAAGGAAGTCACCTAAAATGTTCTAATCGACATCATACGTACGTGTGTGTGCTCAAATTTTATGGAGCTTGTCAATCATCAGGGGAACTGCCAACAGTGCTCTCATCTCAGGCTGTCAGGCACTGCCATTCTGTCTGATGCCACTGATGTCTCCGAATAATGTACTAAGTAACCTTTGCCATCAGTGCCTTCACACAACAACCAGAGGCAGGATAAATCAGCAGTCTGTCAGCCTGGGGACTCCTTTCACTTTCTGGTTAGGCGCGCTGCATTTTGAACTTTTTTAGCTCATTTATTTTGTCTTCATCGTGGTTTGGTTTGGTTCAGATAAAGGTTGTGAACTAGGTGAAAATACACCAGTGTTTTCTGTTGTAGACTTGATTCTGGTTTATTTAATATTCTGAGTTTAATTGTTACAGTTTTGATCTATGTTTGTATTCCCAGGTTTGTTATCTAGCCTTAGGCTTTCTGTCCTCATTCCCGCTCCTCCTGTGTCTAGCATCCTGCAGCAGTAGCTCTCTTTGAAGTCGGTCTTGTCTCCATGTTAATTTGTCTGTTTCCCGCTCATGTTTCTGTGTGGCCTGTCCTGTCTGGTAAGTCCTGTCTCTCGCTCTCTCACCTTTGTTCTGTCTTCTGTAATCCTACTTACGGTTTATTAGCAAGAATGACCAGCTCTCACTAGGCCAGTATCAGAGAATCTAGGATTGGCAGAAGCCCAAGGTATAAGCATAAATAATCTGTGTGTGTCTCGCTCCCTCTGTTCCCTGTATTTAGTCAGTCTTCCTCTAAATGTGTTGTACTGTTTTACTTTGATAGTCTCCTGTGTTCAGCAGGTTCTGTTTTGGTTCCCTGTCTCGTTACTTAGACTATGTTCAGCTGTGTTCCCACCTGTGGTCTGTTCCCTTTTTGTCTTGTGTATTTAATGTCTGCGTGATCTCCCTCAATGTTTGTGTTCTGCCAGTCTGTCTGTTAAGTTTAGTTTCTAGTATTTTCCGATTTTTAGTTTCTTGAGTTTAGATTTCATCTCAGTGAGTCTTGCATTTTGGCTCCATTCCTGCCTGCCTCACACAGCCATTAAGACACCTCATCGTTGATCCTACATTTTGAAAAACAGCACTGTAAAAATGACTGAGACATCAAGGAAAAAAGAAAATTTGGAGATTCCAGCAATGCCAGTAAACGCCTGGAAATTAGAACAGACTGGGAGAGTAGCATGGCTTCACATGATTTTACTTGTAAACTTGCAGTCTAAGAGAAATAAACTTTATTTACCCCTCTGTCCATCACCTCAGTATCCAGTGGATGGGTCTTATTTTTAGGAGTTTGCTTTTCTCCTCATGTTGAGCAGATGGATTCTGGTGAATGTGTATTTGTTGCAGTGTCACTGTGTCTCAGCATGTTTGTGCTCGCACGTAGCAGGCATGTGTGCGCACAAACACGCCTGCGTATTTTAATGTGTGCGCGTGTTCTGCAGTGATTCATGACATCGCCACTGTGTGATTAAATTGCCCCACACGAGCGTGATTCAGTCGTCCCCATCTGTTTAACAAGGCACCGCTCCTCTGAGACTCGCACTCTGGCTCGCTGTGGGCCAGATTTACGTGCATGGAAGTGCAGGGCAAAATTTTTAGTGAACCCCTCATTCAATTTGCACCCACAATCTGTGTGTAGTTAGTGCCAGGCCACTCATAGAAGTCGAAATCACTTCATTTTGAGCTGATCACTTAAAAATCACATGCTTGTAAATTACTGCATTAACCCGATACAAAGGAATATATGGTATAACATACACAGAGCTGTAATTCCAGCTCAAGAGGTCTTTATGAACCTATTTTATTTAAAGATAAAATAAAGTGGGAAATTACAGAAGCCAGAATTAGGTGTTACGGTCCAATTAACCAATAAGAAGACACTTTAAAGGATTTCTCATACATGATTCGGATCAGTTTTTTTGTGTGAATACTGAATTTACTCTGGTATGAACCAGTTCTACTCCTAAAAGTGTGGCCTGAATGTCTAGATTCAATAAATCACTTGGATTGATTCTTGGCCATTCTTTACTGTCGCCCAGCATAATTTGCAGATGATATTTTTTTGCTCAACATCCATCTGCTTAATCACAAACCAGCTCCATATGACCGACGTCGCACCGGTCTTCTTTATGAGCACCTCCTCCTCCTCCCCACCTGGAAGCTCCATGCTTGCAGCTGCTGCCATGCAAACAGGCACAGCTTGATGACATCATCAACATGGCTATCGTGGTAGGACGGTATAGTCAAAATCTCTCGTTGGTTTGTTTACTTTTAGAGGTTTAACTAAGCGATCATTATTATATTTATTATAGTTTAATAACACAGTTCAGCTGTGCTGACAGATGCTTTAGCTACCAGTGTCATTGTGTGGTCCCTTCAGGGATCCATGCAGACTCCAGTGAAGGACCAATAGGGGCCACTTTCAGCTTCATACGCATTTACCCATTCCAGCTTAAGACATGAGGAGGAAGTGAAGAATACCAAGTCTGGGTTGTAATGTTGAATAAAAAATGATGTTGTGCACAGTGCCAGTGGTGGGAAGACAACTCAAAAATACAAACATCTGTATGATTAAGTGGCTCAATCATAGTCAATGAGCCCAGGAGGGAAAACACAGCAAAGCGTGTTGGTCTGTTTGGGAGTTGATAGTACAGATTTATTTCCTACAAGTGTGTATATGCGTGTGTGAGACCAACAAACCAGAATATTTCATGTGTGTGTTGTAGGTGTGCAGCAGTAGTATGTGTCAGTTCTGTATAATTCACACACAGTGATGTGATGAGGAAAGGAACCGACACAGCCACTTTTTAACACAGCCCTTCCTGTGCCAACGCTAATGTGTCTCCGCTGTGTTTGTGTGTCTGTGCATTTAAATGTACATACATGAGCTTGTTGTTGTATACCTGTTGTGGCTGTGCTGCTGCACGCCTGTGCTTCAGCTGTGAATTATAAACAATCTGAAGGCAGAATACATCAGAAGGAAGGTGCGAGAGCGCGCCCTCTCAGTCTGACTCCTACAGCGTCTGCTAATGAACTGCATCTCCATCCCTCGTGACACAGTAAGGGCGATAATGACTTAGACCACATGCAGAGCAGGTGTGTGTCTGTATTCACATTCTAAGTTATATTTAAGTAGCCAGATGCAGTGAAAGCTTTTCTCCATTAGGTGATGCCATCAGCGGGAGTTGCTCTCCCATCAAGTCAAATACAAAGCAACATTTCTTCATCCTGTCGTAAAATGTTTAATCAATTTCTTTGGCACACATGAATGTACTTAGGTAATTGCAGCATCTGTGTTTAATAACAGGTGCATTGTTATTTATACGTTATGATTATGTTACGTGTTTCAAGCGTAACTTTGCATAAACCATGTAAGTGTGTGTGTGTATTGATGGATGATATGTACTGACCAGAGCTGGGGAAGGTGACTGTCTATAAATACGTTTGAGGATCTCTGCCAAACTGTACAGTCAGCAGTGAGCAGACGAAGCTGACCTGGACTCTTTTATATTTTACAATTTCTCATTCATGCGCTCTCTTCAGCTGCAGTGACGCATGTACTATAGCCTTCCTGCACCTCGGCTCTGAAATTCTTTGATTCTCTCTGTCTCTGTTCGTCTTTTTCTCTTTTATCTATCTTTTATCTCCTGATCTCCGCCCCGCTCTTTTTCCTGCCTTTTCTATCTCTTTGATTTTCTGTTTTTCTATCACCTCTTTAACAGGCTCAGGTTTAACTTGCTCTTCAAGACCATCCAGTCGATTTGATTGTAAAAAAAAAAAAGCAGCATTTCTAACCACTGATATACCACAACTTTATCCTTTCAACAGCAGCTGAAAGTTAGGGGACCTAGCTGCTATCGGATATTTATATAGCGATCCTCCAGCTTCAAACGGTATCACCCTTCAAGGACCTGCAGTTCAAAAAAGCGCCCCTCGACAGCCAAACCCATCTGTTCTCTGATTGGATTGTTACATTTGTGATTGACATGACATTGGCCAATCAAATGAAAGGAAGAAAAATAGGGTCAAAATCCGTACTTGTAACTTGCAGGGTTTTTTTTTCTAAGTCCACACACAAATCTTTTTTACACATACAAATCTTTTTTACAAGTACAAAATATTTATGACCACATTTTGAGCCCATAGCACCGGGCAGGCAGACGGTATAAACACCCAAGTTTGTGAAAGCAATAACTGGGACAACGTGATGTAGGATTATGATAATGATAAAGTAGGTGTATCTACCAACAATCTTGGACGAGTTTGAGTCTCAGTGACCTCGATCTCGGAGGTCAAGTTTTCTGAAAATCTTGTGAATGTGATAACTGAAGGAAGTCACCTAAAATGTTCTAATCGACATCATACGTACGTGTGTGTGCTCAAATTTTATGGAGCTTGTCAATCATCAGGGGAACTGCCAACAGTGCTCTCATCTCAGGCTGTCAGGCACTGCCATTCTGTCTGATGCCACTGATGTCTCCGAATAATGTACTAAGTAACCTTTGCCATCAGTGCCTTCACACAACAACCAGAGGCAGGATAAATCAGCAGTCTGTCAGCCTGGGGACTCCTTTCACTTTCTGGTTAGGCGCGCTGCATTTTGAACTTTTTTAGCTCATTTATTTTGTCTTCATCGTGGTTTGGTTTGGTTCAGATAAAGGTTGTGAACTAGGTGAAAATACACCAGTGTTTTCTGTTGTAGACTTGATTCTGGTTTATTTAATATTCTGAGTTTAATTGTTACAGTTTTGATCTATGTTTGTATTCCCAGGTTTGTTATCTAGCCTTAGGCTTTCTGTCCTCATTCCCGCTCCTCCTGTGTCTAGCATCCTGCAGCAGTAGCTCTCTTTGAAGTCGGTCTTGTCTCCATGTTAATTTGTCTGTTTCCCGCTCATGTTTCTGTGTGGCCTGTCCTGTCTGGTAAGTCCTGTCTCTCGCTCTCTCACCTTTGTTCTGTCTTCTGTAATCCTACTTACGGTTTATTAGCAAGAATGACCAGCTCTCACTAGGCCAGTATCAGAGAATCTAGGATTGGCAGAAGCCCAAGGTATAAGCATAAATAATCTGTGTGTGTCTCGCTCCCTCTGTTCCCTGTATTTAGTCAGTCTTCCTCTAAATGTGTTGTACTGTTTTACTTTGATAGTCTCCTGTGTTCAGCAGGTTCTGTTTTGGTTCCCTGTCTCGTTACTTAGACTATGTTCAGCTGTGTTCCCACCTGTGGTCTGTTCCCTTTTTGTCTTGTGTATTTAATGTCTGCGTGATCTCCCTCAATGTTTGTGTTCTGCCAGTCTGTCTGTTAAGTTTAGTTTCTAGTATTTTCCGATTTTTAGTTTCTTGAGTTTAGATTTCATCTCAGTGAGTCTTGCATTTTGGCTCCATTCCTGCCTGCCTCACACAGCCATTAAGACACCTCATCGTTGATCCTACATTTTGAAAAACAGCACTGTAAAAATGACTGAGACATCAAGGAAAAAAGAAAATTTGGAGATTCCAGCAACGCCAGTAAACGCCTGGAAATTAGAACAGACTGGGAGAGTAGCATGGCTTCACATGATTTTACTTGTAAACTTGCAGTCTAAGAGAAATAAACTTTATTTACCCCTCTGTCCATCACCTCAGTATCCAGTGGATGGGTCTTATTTTTAGGAGTTTGCTTTTCTCCTCATGTTGAGCAGATGGATTCTGGTGAATGTGTATTTATTGCAGTGTCACTGTGTCTCAGCATGTTTGTGCTCGCACGTAGCAGGCATGTGTGCGCACAAACACGCCTGCGTATTTTAATGTGTGCGCGTGTTCTGCAGTGATTCATGACATCCCCACTGTGTGATTAAATTGCCCCACACGAGCGTGATTCAGTCGTCCCCATCTGTTTAACAAGGCACCGCTCCTCTGAGACTCGCACTCTGGCTCGCTGTGGGCCAGATTTACGTGCATGGAAGTGCAGGGCAAAATTTTTAGTGAACCCCTCATTCAATTTGCACCCACAATCTGTGTGTAGTTAGTGCCAGGCCACTCATAGAAGTCGAAATCACTTCATTTTGAGCTGATCACTTAAAAATCACATGCTTGTTATGTAGTAAATTACTGCATTAACCTGATACAAAGGAATATATGGTATAACATACACAGAGCTGTAATTCCAGCTCAAGAGGTCTTTATGAACCTATTTTATTTAAAGATAAAATAAAGTGGGAAATTACAGAAGCCAGAATTAGGTGTTACGGTCCAATTAACCAATAAGAAGACACTTTAAAGGATTTCTCATACATGATTCGGATCAGTTTTTTTGTGTGAATACTGAATTTACTCTGGTATGAACCAGTTCTACTCCTAAAAGTGTGGCCTGAATGTCTAGATTCAATAAATCACTTGGATTGATTCTTGGCCATTCTTTACTGTCGCCCAGCATAATTTGCAGATGATATTTTTTTGCTCAACATCCATCTGCTTAATCACAAACCAGCTCCATATGACCGACGTCGCACCGGTCTTCTTTATGAGCACCTCCTCCTCCTCCCCACCTGGAAGCTCCATGCTTGCAGCTGCTGCCATGCAAACAGGCACAGCTTGATGACATCATCAACATGGCTATCGTGGTAGGACGGTATAGTCAAAATCTCTCGTTGGTTTGTTTACTTTTAGAGGTTTAACTAAGCGATCATTATTATATTTATTATAGTTTAATAACACAGTTCAGCTGTGCTGACAGATGCTTTAGCTACCAGTGTCATTGTGTGGTCCCTTCAGGGATCCATGCAGACTCCAGTGAAGGACCAATAGGGGCCACTTTCAGCTTCATACGCATTTACCCATTCCAGCTTAAGACATGAGGAGGAAGTGAAGAATACCAAGTCTGGGTTGTAATGTTGAATAAAAAATGATGTTGTGCACAGTGCCAGTGGTGGGAAGACAACTCAAAAATACAAACATCTGTATGATTAAGTGGCTCAATCATAGTCAATGAGCCCAGGAGGGAAAACACAGCAAAGCGTGTTGGTCTGTTTGGGAGTTAATAGTACAGATTTATTTCCTACAAGTGTGTATATGCGTGTGTGAGACCAACAAACCAGAATATTTCATGTGTGTGTTGTAGGTGTGCAGCAGTAGTATGTGTCAGTTCTGTATAATTCACACACAGTGATGTGATGAGGAAAGGAACCGACACAGCCACTTTTTAACACAGCCCTTCCTGTGCCAACGCTAATGTGTCTCCGCTGTGTTTGTGTGTCTGTGCATTTAAATGTACATACATGAGCTTGTTGTTGTATACCTGTTGTGGCTGTGCTGCTGCACGCCTGTGCTTCAGCTGTGAATTATAAACAATCTGAAGGCAGAATACATCAGAAGGAAGGTGCGAGAGCGCGCCCTCTCAGTCTGACTCCTACAGCGTCTGCTAATGAACTGCATCTCCATCCCTCGTGACACAGTAAGGGCGATAATGACTTAGACCACATGCAGAGCAGGTGTGTGTCTGTATTCACATTCTAAGTTATATTTAAGTAGCCAGATGCAGTGAAAGCTTTTCTCCATTAGGTGATGCCATCAGCGGGAGTTGCTCTCCCATCAAGTCAAATACAAAGCAACATTTCTTCATCCTGTCGTAAAATGTTTAATCAATTTCTTTGGCACACATGAATGTACTTAGGTAATTGCAGCATCTGTGTTTAATAACAGGTGCATTGTTATTTATACGTTATGATTATGTTACGTGTTTCAAGCGTAACTGTGCATAAACCATGTAAGTGTGTGTGTGTATTGATGGATGATATGTACTGACCAGAGCTGGGGAAGGTGACTGTCTATAAATACGTTTGAGGATCTCTGCCAAACTGTACAGTCAGCAGTGAGCAGACGAAGCTGACCTGGACTCTTTTATATTTTACAATTTCTCATTCATGCGCTCTCTTCAGCTGCAGTGACGCATGTACTATAGCCTTCCTGCACCTCGGCTCTGAAATTCTTTGATTCTCTCTGTCTCTGTTCGTCTTTTTCTCTTTTATCTATCTTTTATCTCCTGATCTCCGCCCCGCTCTTTTTCCTGCCTTTTCTATCTCTTTGATTTTCTCTTTTGTCTTTGCTTTCTTCTGTTTTTCTATCACCTCTTTAACAGGCTCAGGTTTAACTTGCTCTTCAAGACCATCCAGTCGATTTGATTGTAAAAAAAAAAAAGCAGCATTTCTTTTGACAAAATGACAACAGCGAGAAAAGCTGTTATCGATAAATGTGACACAACAGGTGCGAATTATCAAGGATGGCTGTGGCTCAGGAGATAGAGCCAGTCATCCACCAGTCAGAAGGGCGGCGTTTTGATCTTTAACTCCTCTACTGTGGTTGTTAAAGTGTCCTTGGGCAAGATTTTGAACCCTAGATTATCCCCGAAGCATCCATTGGAGCATTTGTGTGTGTTTGATGTTAGAAAAGCTCTTCAAAGCATAGAATAAAGTGACAGAATAAAGCAGAAAAGCAGCCTTTACATTTACATTCATATGGAAATCTTCTCTGTCTGTTTGCTGTCTTTATGAGGTGTTGCACTAACAGAAAAATGAAGAAAAACTCTAAGTGCACCTTAGAAAAAAACTAGCATCTCCACTAGTTTCTGTAATTTTTATTGTGTGTGTGTTTGTGTGTTTGTGTGTGTGTTGATTTATGCTGCCATCACGGTACTATGCAATAGTGTCTGATGGGAAAGCTGAGCAGTCATACCTGACACACTGCATGTCACATCAGGACAATGTACCCACATAGCAGACACATGTTTCTAATTACTTGCACCTTTTCCCATTCACTCCAACACGAATACACACTCCAGGTCACGTATCTCGTAGCGTTTGTGTGTGTGTGTGTGTGTGTGTGTGCGTCACTGGTGTCAGCCCAGCTTCTAATGTATTCTTTCCACTGCCCACTCTCTGGCACTGCAGTCCTCCCCCCATCTCTCTCCTTACCTCTACTAAATAATTAATTAGTGGCATGAGCAGGCAGCAGTTTCTTTTTCTCTGTGTTTAACATTCGCACACGCTCATTACAGGGTCAAATCGAACACTGACTCTGACCATGACCGGAAACATGCGTTTGCTTCAGTTAGTGTGTGTTTTACTTTGCGTGCCTCCTTCTCCATCTTGTGTGTGAATGTTTTTGTGTGCTTCTGTGCAATGAGTCCTGCTCGTCCTTGATAATAACCTTTAACATCCAAGCACCCTACTTGTACACACACACACACACACACACACACACACACACACACACACACACACACACACAGACCCTGTGCTGTTTGTGCAGGTATATTTCAAAGGGTGAGTACAGTGGGATTAACAGGGATTAAAAAGGAAGTGCTGAGTCTGAACCTGCTTTTCTACTCCCTCCATTAAACTATATGTATGCATTCTGGGGAAATCATCCTGTCCTGTTTCATCCTTCTTCAGGCTAAAAAAACCCTCCTCTATCTGTGTAATTTTGCGTGTATGTGTGTGTGTGTATTGACAGTGTCTTATGTTACTCAGTGGGCGGATGCAGGGTGGGCTAAGAGCCCAGTGATAATCAGGCTCTTCCTCTTTTAAAATGTGTCTCTGAAAACTTCTGTAGTGTTGGCAGGTGAGTCAAGTTGGCGTTCAGCTTTTTTGTTATCTTAGCCAAACAAAGCAGCCAGCAGTATATAAATGCTGCGCAGGATTTCTGCAAGTCATTGAATTATAGGAATAAAAATGAGGTGGTGTGATGTGGTGCAGAGAAAGACAAGGACACTCAAGGACTCGCCTGCATTCACTGGAATATCAGGCTCCTGGTGCAGCTTTCCATCCTGCCCAACCATAAAGTTACAAATTTATATTTTAGTTATTTACAACAAGTTGCTTAATTTTTTGTGGTTTGTTGGTGCAGGTTAGGCGTCCTGGAAGCAAATCTAGGTTTAACCCTCTGAGGTCAAAGTCATCATATGTGCAAACCCCTAATCCTACTCCACAATCTAGGAGAGCAGCACCAAGTATTGCTAGCAAATGCAGTATTAAAGTAAAGCAAAAACCTAAAGTCCAAATGTATATTGAGATGATCTAAAATATAACATGTAAGTATGATTCAGATTTTGGTTATGTATTGTTTTACATGGTTTAATGCTATAATTTTCACATCATAAAATCTCTAAAAAGCTTGTGTTTCATTTACAAAATGATGTGTAGTTAGCATAAGCATGGCTATTTTGTTGGCTTCAATCTTGTTTTATGGCACAGAACTCACATTAATCAAACTGTTAATAAAATCCACATAACTGCAATGTTGGGATTAAAACTGCTATGTTGTTTGAAGTTCACGTTTTTGATACAAGTCAGCGAGCCTGTGATTTGTACGTGCTGTCCCGTCTATTGAGACCAGAAGGTTAAACACTACATTAACCAGACAGCAGGACATGCAGCACATGAATATTATGCAAATGTTTTTAGAAATGTCATCAAATGTAACTTCCAGACATCACTTTGCTTGTTACTGGTTTATTTAATAAATTACAACATCTCAGGCCATCTGACCTTCATCAGGTTAATTGCTCAACTTTTCTCCACTGTAGCATCAAAAAAATGTCAACATTTAGTTGGAGGGCTAATGAAAACACTCAGCCAGTCACATTAACATCATTGTGAGTGTGACATTAATCCTTACATCCATATAACTTTACACTCTCCAAATTCAGAACACATATCAGGCTTAGTCTTTAACAACACGGTGTCAACTGGATGCAAAAGTAACACTTGTTTGAGAAGCCAAACAGAGAAGCTACATGTAACCCTAACCCTATAAAGACATCTGCAACCATGAATTTCCTGAAGTACAGCATCCGTTAAAGGTGTGGGTATATTGGAAGTCTGAGAAACCAAATCTGAGAAACCAAGCCTAGGCTATACATTTTTTTTACAACAAGCATTTGTCACAGAAAAAAAGTCCCAAGGACCCAAATACACAGCAAAAATTTAGAGTAAAACTAAAAGCAAGAATTATTCATACTGATGCCCACAGTTCAGAAAAAGTAACTGTAGATGAACAAAAAGCTGTAAAATTCAAAACACATAGAGGTAATAAACATGGAAAGTCATAACAGATGACGCAAATGATAGCGAGATTAAGACAAAGAATAAGGCAGGACTGTTTATACACTGAAGACAAATAGAAGAGTCTAAATTAGGGGCAAGCAAGACACAGGTGAAGCTAATCAAGACAACCAACCAGGAAGTAAAACCAAGAACAAGAAACAACCTACAAGATTACACATACTACATGCAGACAAAGACGACTCATGGCAAACATGGCAGAAAACTGGAACACTAAAGCATAAAAACAACAATTAAATCAAAGCCAAAATCAAACCATTACCAGTTGGAAAGTATAACTGGCAAAATATAACCTAACAAAATATGCTCCCAGTTAGCTTTGTGGAAAATGTAGGATCCAATTTCATAGTAGCTCAATCTAAACTTGAAACTAAAAGTCTGGGAATCTTTTTGGAAGTCTGCTACTTTGATTTGGACTCTTTTTACTCTTCCTTTAAACACTTTGAAAGGAGGATTTCTGACATACTCCATAAAAACACATAACATCAAAAGTACTGCAGACTAAAGACACTACTTGTCTACCTTGTGTCTTCTTTGTAGCTTTAATAAGCATGCTCCAAGTGTCTGTAGATGTACTGTGCACTCTGACCTTTCCTTCATAGGTATAGTTAGATCATCTTATTCAGGGTTCTTCAGAGAATAACTTAGAGGAACAGGGAGACCCGGAATAATGAGACACTGTTACAGGTCTAGAGTTAACTCCATCTGACTTACACAATATGTCTTCTCCTAAACTAGAACTTCCAGGCCCTGCCAAGGCAGCCACTTCAAATCACCAGGAAGCAGTACATCCAAGGTATGACACACACACACACACACACACACACACACACACACACACACACACACACACACACACACACACACTTATTATAATAGAGAGAGAGAGCAAAAAACCCTCCCACACACCTCAGAGAGTGACAATGATGCATTGGAAGTGCAGTGCAAGTGTATGTTAGAGAGTGAGGAGGACCTCCTTTGGAGCATGCAGAATAAGCTGGAACAAGTTAAAAAAAAAACCCCCAAAGGACAATAAAGCGGCAGCAGCAAAGGCCTTCTTACCAAACTGTGTCAAATGTGTTTCCTACATGTTTGTGTACTACCCCCCTGCTGTAGCCTCTTCTTGTTTTGCTTGTTAGTTCAGGACTGCAGCTGTAGCACACTTCTGATTTCAGCCTGTGGATAATTAAAAATGCAGTTTGTTGCATTTAATTATAATAATAATCAGTTTTATGGACGTACAGCTCAGAAGTTTACATCCATTCATCGTGGGCATGAATGTCGCGGTAAATTGGGGTTTTTAATGATTTCTTTGAACTGCTCTTTTCCAGGGTGGAACGATAGTACCAGATACAACTTAAATGACTTTTAAAAAGAGTTGGGTGCACAAGTTTAAATTTATTTTGGATTTTCAGATAGCCGCATAGGGTGAAAAGAATATATACAAGCTCAAATTTATGCATACATTCTACACGGACACCTCATTAAATATCCTCTCCACGCCCACCAGACACTTTAGGTAGCCATCAAGAAGCTTCTGGCTTGATTCTGATTGGATATTTTTCACATCTCACATAAAACTTTTCTCCAGAAGGTGTTTGGGTTGTAGCTGTAGCTTGAAGGTATACCTTTGACCCTGTGGGAATTAGAGAAAATCTAAATAAATTCAAACTTGTGCACCAAGTCATTAAAGTTGTATGCTGTGCAATCATTCCACCCTGGGAAAAGAGCACTTCCAAGAAGTCATTAAAAACCCAAACGTAACATGACATTCATGCCAATGATGGGTGTTTGTGTAATTCTGCACATAGTACCAAGATCCTCAAATGAACATACCAGAATGTGAAATATTTTTCCTTCTTAGAGCGCATTTTCATTAAAACATCTCTGGATGCATTATTAAGGTTGCATTTATTACTAAAATACAAACTTGGGTTTGTATAGTGTATCATACACAGAAAACCAGTCTATCTCCGTTCTGCATGTGGTGTTGCTTTCATGATCCATATGAACACAAGCATCCACTTGGCAGTTTTAGACCTGATTATTTATATTATATGACACCGCTGCTGTCAGGCACAGCCATTGGTGCTGCACTCAGCTTTATTGCTTTATCTCTGTCCTCTCAGTGCCTTTTTTATTTCTTCCTGTGTGAGTGATTCATAGGTGCTAACATCAGCACCTCTGCTCCCCTCTCACTCAGGCTCCCAAAGGTCCTTGTCATCAAATCCTCTTCAGCCTCTGCTACATCCCTCGTATCATCCGCGCTCTTCCTCCATCACTATCCCTGCTTCCCTCCCTCTGTCATTCTCCTATCAGTTATCACTTTGTGACTTGAGGTGCGAGGTGGAGACACTAATCACAAAGGATAGCAGTGCATCAGTTTGTGTTTATGATATTTGTGTGTGTGTGTGTGTGTGCAGCTTTAGTGGGATTTTAATCACGCTGACGTGGGCCGTGATGGTTCACACAGTGTGATGGCTGTTATTGTGGTCATTTCTCCCTTACAAAGGTCAGCACTTCAGTTCAGCACAGGGCTGTGATAGCCTGGTCCTGATTGGGTTCCTCTTAAAGGTGTATTGCAGCAGCGTAACTTAACCCTTTATGAAGTCGGATACAAGTGTTTTTCTTGCTCCTTTAAATCCCCTGCTTACATTTCCTCTGAGTGTCTCTTTCTGTATACTCCACAAACTCTTCATTCAGTTTTGTTCATGGTTTTAAATGTGCCGAGAAAGATATCCCTACATTACACACTGAGATTCTACACATATATATAGTGGGTCAAATGAATTTGAATTCAATTAGCCATGGCATTTCTAACAAGAAGGGGAAGTGATAAAGCGGGCAAAGACATTTCCATTAAGCTCAGCATCTGTGTGGTTTACAGTATATTGATCATTATTTATTAAATGCCTGACATTTTGATTGCACAAAGAGTGCATAACCTTCATTAACACTCAGTGGATCAATGGTCCAGTAATGTTATAGTCACAATGGGGAAAACAGTGACTAAGACCACAAAACAGCTAAGATTGTGGCTTATCTTGCCTTTGAAATGGTCGCTTCAAAGACGGGAACCTGGTTTGCGGACGCTCATAGTCAGTTGCCATCTTCAAAGCAACTTTGGTGCATGAAGGTGACGATAAAACAGCAGCTAGACGGAGTCAGTCTGCCAGCAGTTTGGTATTAACTGGGGTCAAGTTGGCAATTACATTCAGTCTGTTTGTAATAAATCGTGAGTTTTATTTTTATTCCAGTGTGACTGAGCCATAAAAGACCTGTGAAGCAAACCAGATGGCATTCACTGAGTAGTTTTTTATTTAAAGCCAGTATTATCGCATTAAAAATATTAATAAACGACATCACAACACAGATAAGAGTAAGTTAAGAACAAGCTGTCTGTATACAGTATGCATTTAAACTTTCCTGCACTCTGATAGCAGCCACCCTGTCTCTTTTAAACAGCAATACCTAAAAAATGTTCTATGTCACATCTATGTTATATTTACATTTTTATAAATTAAGCTAGCAGTATATGAGGTCATTAAAAAGTAATTAAATTAGCTGTTTATGGGGAAATAAGAATAAACAGGGAGCAGTAAAAGTGGGATCCAGAAGAGATTTTATTTCACTTTAATTTAATTTAATAAGGGTAATTTTATACCTCCATAACAATGAACTAGCAAGCTAAATTAGTGTTGATATCCTATCATAAATGAATAAATTGCATTAAGTTGGAAAAACAATAATTAGTCATTTGAAATGTGTATTATAATTTTTTTCTTGTTAATTGGACAAGAAGTTTTGTTCACCTTCAACTTTTAATGCAAAAACCTGTTTTGAATCCAGCCTTGAGGACAAGTGACAAGAGGCTGTAACCTGTGTATAGTTATACATTTGTAGTTTGGAGTATCTCTTGCTTTACAGTAAATGATGATTTACAGAGTTATTCCTCAGCGCCTGTGTTTGGTTCTCAAAGGAAAAGAAGACGAGGTGGTGACTGTGCATCCTCGGGCCATGTTCATTCCTCAGGAGGGCTGCACGTTTCTTGCTGCAGGTGAGGAAATAGGAAGTATCAAAACATAACCTTTTTGGCTCCTCGCTTGTTCCCACAGCAGGTAGCACCACACGTTTGATTTAGAAAAGTTCTATACCAAATGCCCTTTGTGCCATAACCCCAAATTGGATTTGTGTCTCTGGCTGGAATTGAACCAGCAGCCTTTTTACTTGCCAGTGGATGTGTACACGACTACACCATGGAACGACTTGTAATTCAACCTAATTAAGTGCATGTGAAATGATATTATAGAGTCATTTGGTATCTTTATCTTCCTGTGTTTGTTTTTGATTCCAGAGATCTGTTTATTTTGGGATTCATACAGCGTATCGGATCTCTTTAAATGCACTTTGTCAGTGCAGAATAACCCAATGTTGCTTTGGACACAAAGGTATCTCCTGTACTTGTACTTAGAGTACATGAGCAGTTTAATCACTGCTCATGTTTTGACACATCATTTATTCTCGAGTCGACAGAAATTACCTGCTCAGGCATGTCTTTGCATTTACTGTCGAGCCAGACAGTAACTACGTCTAAGAGAGTGGAAGAATTGCTGCACCGTAGTAGTGCCAGCATTAGTTCTGCTTTTGTAGCCTAGCCTAGTGGGAAGAGTATGAACATCTGTTTTGACAGCAGCCCAGATTAAAATGAGATATGTGAGTAAAACAAGACTAATTAAAGCCTTTTCAGTAACACTTAGTAAAAAGAAAGGTCTCAGTAATAAATGTCAGTTGTAATAAGACTATTGTAGGTACTTACAAGATAATTGTCATACAATAGCAGCATGTATTATGTGTTAATTATGCTCGATAAGGTGTTAATTATAGCATCATAAGCCCTTGTTAGACAAAATCACTTGTTTAATTCTGTTTTATTTAAATAGCACCAAACAACAACAGTTGTCTCAAGCTACTTTATACTGTCAGGTAAAGATCCTTCAATAATACAGAGAAACCCACAACAATTCAACAACCCTTTATGAGCAGACAGTAAGCGACAGTGGGAAGGAAAAACCTCCAACAGAAACAGACTTAGAGAGGGGCAGCCATCTGCTGTGACCGGTTAGGAGTGAGGGGAGGAAGACAGGACAAAAGAGCCACAGATGAATAATAATTCATCTTTAAATGCAGAGTGTATAAACATATGCTGAGTGAAGAATAAACACTCAGTGCATCATGGGAATCCATGGGACTAGTTTTTCAGCGTCACTCTGAGATAGGATATTTCTAAATTTAGAGATATTGTGCAAATGGAAGAAAGCAGCTCTTCATATTTGTTTAATATGTGCACTGAACGACATATCCTGGTCAAAAATCACTCCAAGGCTCCTCACGGTGTGGCTGGAGACCAAGGTAAAGCTATCCAAAGTAAGCATCTGATTAGATACTGTATTTCTTGGAATTTCAGGGCAGAGTACAATAACCTCAGGTTTTTCTGAATTTAGATTCAGGAATTACCTGGCAAAAGTTCATAGACATTTTAAGAATGCAAATTAAAGGCTACTTTATTAGAATTGTTATATGCTTTATTTATGTATTTATTGGTATTCAGCTCTGTGCTTATTGACCTAAGTGTTTTTTTGTAGCTACTGCAGCTAAAGAGAGAGTCCTTCCTAGTTAAATATTTTATTATACATTAATTATACATGTTTCTTATCAGCAGGTATATAATTGCCTATCAACTAATGCATGTTGCAAAGATCTGACTCTAAAGCATTACACAAGTTTCACTGATCTTCTTTTATTTTCTGACAAACATTTGCAGCATCAGTGTTCTGACTTCAGGTCCCGTACTTCAGCTGAAGTTTCTAACTGTGAGCCCAAACAGCCCTCTTTTGCTGACATGACCTCGACTGGCATCAGAAGGTCACTCCTGGGTGCAATGGTGATGTAGCTGTGCAGGCAGATAGGGCAGAGTCGGGACACTGTCAGTCTGGGAGAGCTTTGTGGCAAGCCGGGGTGTCTGCTGGTCCTGACAGTGTGGCACACTTACATAACCAGGCAGATAAAACAGGGTTAGCATGAGGACAGCAGCAGAGTAAGAGTGAGGATCCCACACATACACAAAGAGCAGGGAGGCTCTAACACGCTCGCGCCAGCAAGCCAACACATGCCCACACCAAAACATGGACTTAGAGGCAAGATTGCCATGGAAACAACCCCTCCGAGGGAGGCCTCGCAGAGCCCCGCCACTTGCATGTCCTCTGATGTCCTTTCCAAACTGGAACTGGTACAGTGTGTGTATCCGTGTGTGTGTTTACACAGGAAAGCAACCGCTGTTCCTTTCCTGTGTCCTTATAAAAAGTTCAATGAGACGCATCAGAAGGTATCTGAATATTAATTTCTAGTCTGTAAAAGCAGTGTGTGTCTATTGATTCCTACCCCCCCCCCCCATTTCACCTAAGATAAACAAACTGTTCTTCGTACTACATTTTGAACATCCTCCCTTTCCCAAAGCAACCTGTGTGCATCTGATGTGTCATTGTTTATTTTTACATTTCTGAACTCGTTTGTTTTCTGTTGGGAGATGTCTGCTGGTGTGTGGGAGCTGCAGAGTGAGGAAGAAAGGGAGCTAGCCAAGATGAGAACAAGGCAAGCTTCCGACCCTCATCAAGCCTTCTTAAAGGCCTGCAATTAGATTGGTTTTATTTTCATTTCTTTAGCTTTCTAAGTTGATAAAAGCAATACTTTTGGCCATCCTGCAAGCGTTTCATCAGAGATTTTAATTTAGAAAAAGCCTCATTCAAATATGTTATGAAGCTTTTCAAATGGTTTGACTATCAAACAGGCAGATGAATGACAAAGTTGAAGGTAAATTAAAATGTTAATAGCAGCTGCATAATGTGCTCTTTTACAGTATCAGCAGACATTTTAGAGATCAAAGGCTGACTTTGTTCACATCTGTGTGCGGGCATGACTCATAATCTGCTAACTTAATTATAATTTAAGTTAAGTTTTTAGAGAAACAAATTCACCTTGACCTCCAAACATGGCTCATGTAGCATATTTATTAGTTCCCTGGCTTTAATTTGGCTTTAAGTCTCTGAAGCCTGTTTTTTTAAGTACAAGTGGTAAAAATTATGAAGTTTTTCATTGGTGGAACCACTGAAATTGTTTACATTTACTCCATGGTATCTTTTGAGCTTCAAAGTCAGCAGCTCAGTTTAAAAAAATCATTTATTTCTTTATCACAAACTGAAGCTGAACAGTATTAGAAGAGGACAGAGCAAAGCTGATCAGAATAAAGAAACAATGAAAGAAATAAAGTGCTGAACAGATTACAGGGAGATTACCTCTATTGATCCTGATACTGTTTTCTTTCCTGAATAAACCCTGGCTGCATTTGCACAAAAAATGTACAAAGAATATATATTTAAAAATATCAGCAGCTTTCTCTTTCTAGAATTTATTCTCAATCATGAAAAACTAATGGCACTACTACTCAGTTTCTTTTAATATGCTGTCCATATTAATGTTTAAGTCGTGTCAAGTTGTCACTAGCATGAGCTTCTTGCACTACTGGTGGGTGCAGTGCTGTAGAAACAAAACAGGGTTGAGTTAAAGAGAAGCGTTTTGTCTGTCAGGGTTATTTCTGTGTGGATCGATTCAAGGTTTCCTGACTGCAGGCCTTGGAGAACATATATAGACCACACACAGGCTAAGTCAGGATCACAGATTCACGTGTTTCATACTCTAGCTGCATATATTTCTATAATATCAGCCCAGAAACTTTCTCTTCTCCTTTCTGTTTCTCTTTATACACACACACACACACACACACACACACACACACACACACACACACACACACAAGGATCCTGGTCAGCAATATGTTTCTTAGGCTGCCAGCCATGCTTGGAGGAAGTGTGATCGAGCTCATGAAACATTAATGAGATGATATCTTTAGAAACTCCCTCGCTCATCTCAGCAGAACCAAGACTCTGTCTCTTTTCCTCCATCTTTCACCTCACTATCACCCCTCCACCCTGCTTTCTTTTCTTCATTCAACCCCCTGGAGTCTCTGCCTTTATCCATCCCTTTTAAAATTTCCTTTGCAATTTATACTCGGAGCTTGGCTAAATGGAAATCAGTGTTTGTTTGAACCCACATTGTGAGCCGAACAGTCGAGGGAGGCTATTACAAATTCCTTCCCTTCTTTGTAGGACTGAATGATTTGACCTGAAATCAGCATTACATAAACTGTCAGACTTAGCACAATAATGACAAATTTAATGCTGCTTATTTTTAATGCACTAGGATATAAAATATTCATCCTCAGAACACCATCCACATATACACCAACAGAAACCTACCGCAGCTGGTATTTTTATCCTGAGTGAATATTTTCCTCTGCCTGTTTCCAGTTTCTTTTCCCCACATTTGGTTGACTTTAATTTGATTTTGGAGCAGGGAAGCAAAGGAAAGGGATCTGTCTGGTTGGAATACCAGTAAATGTAATGTACTGCAGTGGCTTTGTCAGAGTGAATAGAAATGTGTGTTTGGGTTTCCTTGTGTGTGAGTATGTGTGACTACATCTTAAGAGGTGTTTCAATTTAGATCTACCAAACTGACAAGAGAGCAGCTGCCCTAACATGCTGATCTGTGTGTTTGTGTTTGCATCTGTGCGCATGTTGTGTACTCTTTGTGTTTGTCCGTAGTTTCAGCCTCTGGTTATCTTTCTGCTTATGAAAAGGCCTTTTCCGAAATGGGTCAGGTGTCAGAGGCCTTTTTAGTTCAGGTATTTTATTTGTTTATTTATTTGTTTATTTATTCATGTATTTGATCTGCAGTTGTACTCCCATGAAACTGTTTTCCTCTTTTGCAGTTACTCACTCCTCTCCTATCTCTATTTTATTTGCCACTTTTTTATTTTGGTTTTTTGACTAATATTAGTCTTTAAAAATATGCGTTTCACCTATTTTGGATTGCAAGTAAGAATCAGATTTATTTAAAATACTGTTTTAGCTTTTTTAAGGTTGAAGAAAACATATTTCTCTGGGTGCAGCTTATGGTCTTATAACAGAGCTGTGAGCCTGAGGTGGCCACGTTAATCCCTCCCTATGACATCATACAGAGCTACAAGTAAAATAAACAGTTTAAAACGAAGCATTTAGAGTAGACTGATGCCATCAGTGACTTATTTAAAACTTTGGCTGTGACCACGGTAGGTCGATATTAGCTTGTTCTTTAGTTCGTGAGTTCTCTTGGGAGATCAATGAGTTTAAACAGCATGAAAGTCATTCACAGTACATGGCCTTATCATTTTGGTGACACGTTCACCAAATGCCTAAATGTAATTACCATTAGATGAACTAAAATACTTTATAGTCAGTGTGACATTTAAATGTGCGCTGCCCATAGTCACATCAGGTTTTAATAACAGCATTTATGTAGAAAGTTGCGTGTCCTTTCCCTAATAGCCCACATTTACGTGGCAGAGTTTGTTCACTCTGAGGCGGATGCAGTGAAATGGATCCAAATCACGTCAATTACGCTATGACATGGAAAATAAAATCAAAGTGCCTTGTGAAATCAAATTGATGTATTCACAGGAAACCCTGTTGTTAGGGGCATTATGGAGAATTAGGGAGCAAGATACAATAGTGTAATTGCAGCATGCTTCATTACATTGTCACGTAAGAAAGTCAGCTCCCGTTGGGAGCTTTTTGACACCTGCGTACAGTAAAGTTTTAAAGTACTCGGCTGAAAAAGCTCAGGGCTGTGCTATTAAGTGGAAACTTATGCACTAAGTCACAGTGGTTTTCCAGATCAGAACAATAAAGCAGATGTTTGTAAGGAAAGTAGCTTATTCCCAGGCCGGTAATGGCAGGAATAATGGGAGAAAGATTACTTTCATCCAAAGTGCCAACACAAAATCTCTCTAGGTGCTCTTTGTGATGTTCCAGCTGGTTTTCAGCACTCACTGAATCTGGCTAAAATTAGATCGTCGGGGTCAGTAAATGTGCTGAGCGCCTCTGGATCAATTCTTTTGATTTACATGAGTAGACACTGAAAACTTTGATTGTAAATCTGGCTGCCTTGTCTGTGTTGTCTCCATAGCCTGTATATAAATGATGGATATGAGACTGTGATATGCACCTTTGGTTTGGGAAGTCTTGCTTTAAAGCCATGATTTGAACATTGTTAACCATCTTTTTGTTTTGTTATATTTTAAACCCACATGTTCTTAGTGAGGAATGGCTCTGACTGGGGGATCAGAGCCAGGTTATGTTTTATAACCTAACTTTTAAACTAGCAATTGAGGTCATAAACTCCCCAGCAAAGTGTTTACTGAAGTCAAATGTCAAGTAAGTAGCGAACTCGGACTACTGCTGTTTTATGTACTCTCTGTGGTTATGTGAGATTCATTTCAGGGAACACTTGATTATCAGAGGATAACACAATTAAAGTTAAACTTCAGGAATATCAGTCAGTCCAGTTAGTTAGAAACCATTGTGAATCTATTTCACCTGTTTTGGTGCAAATGAAAGTGACAAATCCTGCAGTGGAGAGGCAACAAGACAACACAACAACAGGCCCAGTATGTGCTTCTTTGTGCAAGGATGAACAGAATAAGGGCATGATGTCCTTTAGTAGGATCTGTGCTCACAGCCCAGAATCGTGCATCATGATTGGCTGGAACACCAGAACTGGGAGATCTGCCTCTGGTGCTTCAGTCTCAGAAGAGAGCAGGTCCACACTGAGCATGTGTGACAGACATGAAAGACTATACAGATGCCATGGTGAATGTTATGCTATTAGCACCATTATCATGTGGGTCAGTGATTGTATGGAAAGGCATATTTTGGGGGGATAGCACAGGCCTCCACATGCTAATCAACAGTAGCTTGACTTCTGTTAGATACCAGGATGAAATGCCCTGGGTTCCTCCTGGTCCAACTGGATCCAACTGGGAACCTCTATGGCACCACCCGTGGACTGTGGAGTGGCTGCTTTAACTGTGTCTTTAATCACCTTTAATCTTAGCAGTTTGACATATACATTTTGGTTTGGTGATCGAACACTGGCATCAACAGCTGGTAGAAACACGTGGCTCACAAAGACGCAGATATGTTCTACACACAGTTTTATTTTAGCTCTTATTTCTTCCTGGAAGCTCTCGCTCTTTAGACCTTGGTGTCTGTATTGATTGCTCCACTCAGGAGGGCAGGTTGGGGAACAGAAAGTAGTAGTTTTCGCACCAGTAACACTTTCCTCTGATAGAAATGTCTCAGATTAATTGTAAACAGTAAAAGGGAGTAACTTCATGTGGAGGTGGTAGGATGTTGTTACCTTCAAAAGGAAACACACTTGCTGTTTTAACCAACTGCTGGCTCTAGCTGTATATCGACTATCCAGACATGAAAGTGGTATTGATCTTCAAAACTGCCAGTGAGTGAAAAAGCCCTTTGCCCAAAATGTCAAACACTTTTTAAAATATTCACAATCTAAAGCTTTTCCTTTTGCTTTCTGTGGAGTTGTTGTGATTAGATGATGACCAAATAAGGCATGTGTTTGTGGCCTGGGATTACTCATGTTGTGGGGACACAAAGTAAATCTCCTTTCACAGACTCAACTCGTGTTTTGGGACAGAGAATTAAACCTTAAATCTGAGAAGTTTCGTTAGAGGTTGCGGTCAGAGATAAACATGGCTGTGTCTGTGTGTTTGTATGTGTGTGTCAGACTTTTGTCAGGTGGAGCTGCGTCTGTTGGCTCACCTGTCCTCTGACCCTGAGCTGCTTCGCATTTTTACCAACCCGCAGGCCGACGTCTTTACCATGCTGGCCTCTCAGTGGTGGGTCTCCATCAGTCACACACACACACACACACACACACACACACACACACACACACACACACACACACTCAGGTTCTCCCTTGATCGACTTGCCAAGGTGAGTTTTGGTCCTATACAGGGTTTCTCCTTCCCTCTCTGCCTCCCAATCTCCCTTGTTTCACTTCACATCCTAATAGTCTGGTTGCCATGACTACCATGCCAACGGCCTTTTTCTGTCTCTCTTCACTGGGCAGGACACCCGGGGCTGGTCATCCTGCTGATTACATTGTTGGGCTTTTGAAGTTTGTGTGTGTGTGAGTGTGTATTCTTACCCCTCTCTGTGAGTGTGTGTCTGTGTTGGTGCAGGTCTGTGCTGTCTCTTTGATGATGTGCATATGGTGTGTGTCATACCTACACTCCTGTCATCCATCTCAGACAGGTGTGTGTCAGAGGGCGCCGGTTAAACAGATTACCATATTAACAGCTCCACTGAGGCTTTGCAGTGTGTCTCTTTCATTATCTCTCTTTCACCTTTAAACAAATTAACTGGAGTCACCGCAGCACCGCTGGGATTACGCCACCTCGGTGTCTTTCTCTTATAGACCTCTTCCTCTTTCTATCGCATCATTAGTCTTCTGCTCATCCAGTTGTCCCTCAGCTTTTGCTGTGGTGTGTATGTATGTCTCTTGCCCCTGTTGTTGTTATGCTCTTTTCTTTTCTGTCACTCATTTTTACTTATATTTGGTCAACTTTCACCCTCGCCTCAGCCATCATTCAGCTAAAGCACAGTAATGTTCCTCTGCTTTCTCTGATTAGAGATAGCTGTTACCGGACTTTTATTTTTTGTTTTTGTCATATTACAAAATGAATTGATTGAATATCATGTGGACTTCTTCTTTAAGAGGACAACTTGCTGCTCTGCTTGTTATTTAGCCTTGCAACGAATTAAAGGCACTTATTTTTGCAGTTTTTTTTTTTTACTCAGTGCATTGATGCCACTCCAGCAGGGGGCAATGAAAATCCAGAATAGCTTTTTCTTCAGCCAGATGTCATTGGAGGATAATGCTCACTTTTGGACCTCATAGGTTGCCCCCATTTACCCCCACATGTCATTTAACAGATACATATCTGTGCATGTGTGTGTGTGCCACAGAGAGAAAACAGCAGAGAGGTATTTTAGTGTACTGTACTGTCATCATATCTAAGAAGTCACATGTCATTATGCAAGGCTGGCACTGAAGCTCACCAGACTTGTAGTGTGGGTATGTGTGGGGCACTCCCGCAACACTGATCAGCTGTGGCAGCTCCCTGTCAGCCCCTCCAGAAATGCCACTTTGCAGACGTGTCATCCCACCCAGCCTGATCCCCAGTACTACGGCTGTCTGGAAGTCACATTACATAACTGTCTGTCTTCCCCTCTCCTGCAGCCTCTGTTCTTTTCTGTATTTATGCGGCTTTAACGTCTACATCTCACACTGCGCTTCTCTTTCTTGCTCTTATAATCTGTTGCCTGATGGGCTTTTTCTCGCTTTTATCTTTGCCCTTACTCTTTCTGTCTTTTTACTTTCTCTGCCGAGTGTCACTTTGGCCATTTCTTTAAAATTGCTGCCAATAACACCTCAATCAGCTTGAACAATATTTAATCTCTGATTGGTGACAGAAATCTTACCCCACATCCCTCGTTAGTCGTAGCCATCTTTTCATTTGTAAATGTTTAATACTTGTCAGCCAAAGACTTCATTTTCTTACTTGTCTTTAAAACAAAAAGTCTTATTTTATTGTAACATCAGTTTTTCTTTAAAAGCAAGTATCACTTCGGTGTTTTCAGTCGACTTTAAATCATAACTCTTCACTTCCACAGCAGTGAAAATGGATAAAATATTAGTGAAATTTCTGTCACTAATGGAATAATGCATCTCTCGCTCTCTCTGAATCTGTCTCTCAGGAAGGGGTTGAGTGAGAAAGAGGTGACATCTGAGGACAGAGAGCATGCCAAACGCGTTGTGTACTCTGTTGTTTATGGAGCAGGTGAGTACAAACACACCTCACAGAAAAGTGGTTTTGTCAATGAATAGGACAAATGATGAGTATGTTTCCAAATGAAAGCATAACAGGTTTAAGTGTCGTTGGTTTTGAAATGCAAGCAGTTCATAGTTTAAAGAGGGTAAATGAATCAGCATTATAGATAATTTAGAGTGCTGTGCAGCACTTAAGTGAAAGAAAAACAGCAAGAAGAGTCTGCAGTTTTATTCTGTGTGGATCAACTTTGTTTTTTGAAGCCAGCTTTAAGCGGCACATGGAGGAACTGCAGTTTTTGTTATTTCTACGTTGTCTTTGTTTTCCACCTCTGAAGGTTGCTCCTTGGTGTTTACTCAGAAATGTCCAGCGATTTCTGCTGGGACATACTGTAGCTGTTTTCCTGTTCCTTTTATGTACTGAATCACAGTCCTGAATCAAGGGATGGGCGATGGAGGGAAAGATTAATATAAAAATAGACAGAAGAGAGCTGAAAGGAAGATAAATACATAAAACAGCCATGTGGCCCTTAAAGAGACTTGTTTGTGTGACTTGTGACCCATTTATGGTTCACACACAGGTGCATTTTCTTATGAACATGGACACACGTGACCACAGATCAGTGTCACAGGAGCTTGCTTGTTTGATTCTGGTGTCTGAAATATCTGCTGTTTGTATGCTTGTCATCAGGATTACACATAAACGTCTGAGCCATGAGTGTCATGAAGCTGTTGGAGAGGTGGAGCATGGACAAAGAAAGAATTGATTCTGTTTTGTTGTAGATCCAGATGACTTGGTAGAGAATATGCTCCACTGGCGTCCTGGCTCAGCATGTGTCTCTATCTGTGGATCAAGAATATTATAGATTTAACTGAAGCTACATAACCAAAAGTAGGACATGAAAGTAGGCGGCAGGTCCTGATGGAATACATGGAAAGGTTCTCAGAGCATGTGCTGACGAACTGACCGGAGTCTTCACTAAAATCTTCAACCTTTCCTTGTCATCAAACACCGTCCCGCCCTGCCTCAAAACCTCCACCATCATCCCCATCGCCAAGAAGACAGCTGTGGCCAGCCCAAATGACTACAGGCCTGTTGCACTTACGCCTGTAGTGATGAAGTGCTTTGAGAGACTGGTCTGTCAGCACATCAGGGCCGGTCTGCCTCCCACTCTGGACCCCCACCAATTTGCCTACAGGACAAATCGTTCCACCGAGGACGCTATCACCATAGCGCTCCACACTGCGCTGAGTCACCTGGAGCACCGAGGAAGCTATGTGAGAATGCTCTTTCTGGACTTCAGCTCAGCATTCAATCATATCATCCCGGAGATCCTGGTCCAGAAACTGTCTCACCTGGGACTCTCCACCCCCATCTGCCTCTGGATCAAGGACTTCCTGACAAATAGACCACAGTCTGTCAGACTCGGCCCCCACCGGTCCAGCACCATCACACTCAGCACCGGGTCTCCACAAGGATGTGTTTTGAGTCCCCTCCTGTTTACGCTCTACACATCCGACTGCTCCCCTACCCATCTCTCAAACACCATCATAAAGTTCGCGGATGACACCACAGTGGTTGGACTCATCTCAAGGGGGGATGAGTCGGACTACAGAGATGAGGTCAACAGACTGACTGAGTGGTGTTCAGTTAACAACCTCCAACTGAACACCACGAAAACTAAAGAACTTATCTTGGACTTCAGGAAGGGCAGAGCAGACCCGGCCCCACTTTACATTCACGGGAGCTGTGTGGAGAGGGTACACTCCATGAGGTTTCTGGGCGTGCAGATATCTGATGACCTCTCCTGGACTGCAAATACTACAGCGGTGGTTAAAAAGGCCCAGCAGCGTCTCCACTTTCTGAGAGTGCTCAGGAGGAACAACCTGGAGGAGAGGCTGCTGGTGACATTTTACAGAGCCACCATAGAGAGCATCCTAACGTACGGCATAACAACATGGTATGCAGGGTGCTCAGCTGCAGACAGGAAAGTACTGCAGAGGGTCATCAACACAGCCCAGAAGATCACTGGCTGCTCTCTGCCCAGCCTGGAGGTCACTGCAAACTCTCGGTACCTCAGCAGAGCTGGCAATATCATCAAGGACCACTCTCACCCCAGCAACCAACTGTTTGAACTATTACCGTCAGGCCGACGGTACAGGTCACATAAAACCAGGACAAACAGATTCAGGGATAGCTTCTTTCCCAGAGCTATCACCGTAGTAAATAAGCACAAAAACAATTGAACCTATTCCATACCGTCACTGTCATTATATTAATGCTGCTATCCTGTATATATTGTACATACTATTGTTTGAGTACTTACGATTGTTTTTTTTGTACTTTTTATATTTTACATTTATATTTATTATTGAAACTTGCACCAAGGGAGTGGCACTCCAATTTCGTTGTACTCTGTACAATGACAATAAAGGCTATTCTATTCTATTCTATTCTATTCTATTCTATTCTACAAAATATAATTGACTTTAGGACAAAGCAAAAAAAAAGAAATAATATTACTTTCAACATTGAGTAAAATAAAGTTAAACTATTTAATCTTGTTGTCACCATAACCACCTCGAGGTTGCGTTGGTCTGCAAGCCACTTTGCAACCCACCCCAGCCCCTCCCATCATTCTTTTTAGTTAAAGTCTGTCATTAATGTTGCGTGCGCTGTTCTGTACAGTGGTCTTGCTGCTGCTCTGTCTGTCTCCAGTATTCTGTGTTTGCACATGGAAAGATGATCATGTCTCACCAAACATGAAGTATGTAGTTGGAAATAACAATCTTATTCTGACTATACTGGACCTAACCGAACTACTGCTCCTATGGATTTGTTAGACAATATCACGACAATGATCTGAAACACAGAATCTGCATTTAAGATTCATGCTTTGGACTTAATATGCTTCATTAAAAAACACTCTCAATCTGATGGTTTATTGTTCTGTGGCATTTCAGTCTGAGCTGGACTCACAGCTCAAACACAGTCACTCTCAGACACGCGATACTAAATGAATCATTTTTTGTAAACTCAATAAACCCTTAACAATAACAACAATGAGAGGCACATATCAAAGCTACTCATGTGAGACATGCGTGCGGGGCAAAACATGCACGGACAAATCGCACAGGAAAAGGTTAAAGAAAAAATGCAGAGTCAGTATTAAGTGTTTGAAAGAGGGCAACAACGTGAGAGCGGGTAGTCAGATGAACAAAATATACAGTAAAGGGGAAAATGTGGCGATTTGTGCAGAGGGTAATGTAGGGGAAATGCACTGGCAAAGAGCAGGCGGGGCCGAGAGGGAAACAAGAAGAGGAATGTAAGGAGCCGCTGATCCACGCAGACAGACGGCTCTTCATGGAGGGATGTGTTGCTATGGTTACAGAATACTAAAAGAATCCTGCTCAACAAGACAATAATCGGGTCAGGGAGGAGGGGCACAGCCGTACACATACATACATAGAGTGGGGCCACAAATAAGAAGGCCACGCAATGATGCTGACAGACAAAAGGTAGGATAGACTATAGACTGTACATAAAAGATGCCAATATGGAAGCAACTTAAACCTGCATTCTTTATAATGGCCAGCAGGGGGCTTTCTAAATTAATATCTATCCAACATCCGCCTGCTAAAAACCAGGGAACCAGGGATATTTCTGAAAATACTTCCTTAAAAAACTGTTTACCTGCAATACAGGCATACCAACTCATATACATTTTAATATTGATATGAGTGCATGATGTATGTATTTGTATGTTTTATAGTATTTATGTCAATAGAAAAAAACCTAAATATATATATTCTTTCCTGCATAAATGTGCCAGTCAATGCAAATACAGACTTAATATTGAGTAAAAGTCTATTTGATTGTATTTAATTTTATTGAATTTAAAGTATCTAAATTGTGTAATTGACCAGATCCTTGTATCACACTGCTACCCAGTAAACATTCTCTCCCTGATGTGCTTTAAGTCAAAATTACTGCCTTTTATATGTTTTTGGGGTGTATTAAACCACTTTTTCAAATTTATTTCAAGGAATCCAGATTTTAAGAAATATTTCTCATTTCAATAGTCAAGCTGCAATCACAGTTGATGTTTGTCTGTGAAGGTCAGACATCCTACACATCCAACACAATAGGGCTGTGTGTTTTCTGTTACATGATTGTTGTGATTTTGAGTCCCTGCTTTAATCACTGTCACCATCACTGAAAAACACACATAGTAACTGTGTTGCCCATTAGCAAACCCTCTACACTCCTCTGCTCGGGCCCTGCTCTTGTGCTCATGCTACAGGCTGCACACCTTTAACACCTCCTGAGCAAACACATCCACACTAGGTTTTTGTGTTCTAGTCTTCATCTCGACACACAAATACTCACCTCTAAGTCTCCCAGTGATCTTTTATCTTGTCCTTTTCATCCTCCCACTCCTCAGTTTGCTCTACTTTTTTTCCTTTGCCTTTCTCCTGCCCTCTGGTCCAGTCTGTCCTCTGTTCACTTAGCTCCTCTCAACTTCTCGGCCTCAGGCCTCACCTATCTGTCGCCACCATCTTTGGTCAGGAATTCTAATAATTATAATTATCTCCACTGAGGTGAATGTGATCAGCACCACCTGTTAAACTCTCCTTGCAGAGAATACATCTTCCAAGTAATTTGCATGTGAGAGGAAATCCAAGGAAAGTGAATAATGTCACAAAGCTAATCGCTGCATGTACCAGACATTACTCAGATTATACATGCATGTATTTTACATCATGCCCAATTCAAAACATTTGAGAAATGCACACTGCATCATACACCCTAACACACCCGAGTCTCCTGACATCGTAGACTAAACACATCCTCTCAAATATCCCATCTCTCCACTGGCATGTCAGCGCCACTGCTGCCCTGCATTGCTGCCTGCCTGCATGCTCCGGGGGGGATATTTTATTCATCACTCGCCAGTTTGTGGGCAGTGATGAGCTCGCAGCCTAGACGCCTAGACGCCAAACTGTAACTTCTGCTCTCCTGCTGCTGTAATAAATCAATAATTTCATAGTTTTCTGACTGAACTGTTTGTTTCCTCCTCCCTGATACGTCTTATCACATGTAGGTCGCGAGCGTCTGTCGGGTATCTTGGGGGTTAGCAGTGAGCAGGCCAGCCAATTCCAAGATCGCTTCCTCCAGACCTACAGAGACGTCCAGGGCTTCATCCAGAGAACCATCCAGCAGAGCCACAAACAAGGTCTGTGTCCATTCACAGTCGTGTTGTATCTAATAAGAAGCTTGCCTCAAGGTTAACGAATATGTATTCCTGAAAGGAAAGAAGCTACTTCACAGAACTCAGTAGAAATATATCAAGAGTTAAAGAAAAAATTAAAAGTGTTTGCTGGTTTGTTTGCGTTTGTGTGTGTCAGTCTGATTAGGCCTGCACTTTTGACATGCATAGCAGACTTTAGGTTTCTTAAGCATCCACACCCTCTGTGGATTTGTGTGTGTTTGGCTGGAGATGAAGAGATGTGCTGGATGGGCTGGAGATGTGCTTGCATTGGCAGGAAGAAGACGAACTGCCCTGGGTCAATACTTGAAGGGGACGGGGTGGATAAGAGGGGAGGGGCTGGAGGGTCTGATGGTTAGGACGAGACCCTTTATTTATATTCTAACCAAACTGCCAGCGCAGCACACTTGAGACTTGAACACAAAATAGTGTAAAGTCTGCACTTTAACCCTGATTGCGCATAGTGCACGAGCCAAGCGTGAACAGGGGGCGGGATGCTTCAGAACAGACCCTCTGACACTCACTGACTGCTGTTTGAGCTAATCTCACCCTCCAGCCAAGGATCTAATCCCTTCTTAACTTTATCTTATGTGTGCTATAATGACTTTCCTCTCGCTAAGAAAAACACTAGCTAATTACAGAGTAAACCAGATAAATTAGCCGACATCAGTGAGAAACATTCAGCTGTGTCACTATGTCAGCTTCAGATTCTTTGTCAGGCTGTGGCCGCGCAGAAAAACAGCATTTATCTGGTCTAATAAATGTTGAAAAATAACCTCATTTTGTAGCAGACATCAAAAATTAGGTCAGACCAGTGGATGTGTTTCACGCCAGCTGCAGCGGCGCACACCTTTTTTTTTTTTCCACAAACACCAACACGCCGTTACACACAGACAGGTGCTCCATCACCCTCAGCACTGGTGACACAGCCCACTACCTGCTCATCACTTCCCCTTTCTTCTGCAATACGGGCGCCGATCGAAGCACCGTAATGGACTCATTCTTTCAGACTGCCGTGCAGAGATCGCAGTGGAAGCCTCCTCGTTCTCAGGGCCAGAGCGATGATGTGCCAAACAGGGGCTTTAATTCAGCCCATCACCATGGTGATGCTCCCATCAGGGACGGCTCTAGAAGTTATTCGCCCCACACTCTTTGTCTGTGTGTCCCTCTCTCATCCTGTCCATCAGTCTGTCTCTTTCGTTCCTTTCTCTCTTCAACCTCGCGTTTTTGATCCACGCTACAGTCTTTATGTTTCATCTTTCCCTTTTCTTCCCCTCCCTTATACCACAGCAGCAGGTTAGCTGATCGATAAAACAGCCTTCTTGAATCAATGCTAGCAGCGGCAGCATACTGTATTACACCAGAGTCCCTGGCTGTTTTAGCTGCTGTGCTGTGACTCAGGGAGCAGGGATTAATATGTGCTGTAGCCTCTCGCCTGCTCTGCACAGCTGATCTGACACTACAATGTTTTGCTCAGAAGGATGTTGACTGAGCAGAGATGAGATGAACAGAGCCACCTCATCTGCTGTCATATTTGCTGAAAAAGGGCAATACGAAGGTGAGGTCAGCATCACGGTGTCGGCGTAATTGCAGAGGGGCAAGAAAAGGAGGAGCTGTGTGGAAGTAAATGAGGGCATCAGCCAAGAAGGAACAAGGCAGAGATGAAGAAAAACCAGGGTTGTTTTGATTGTTTATGCCAAACCACAAAAATGATTCAGTCACAGCTGCATTTCTCATAATGGTTGACACTCTGTTTGACACTCTTTGCCACCACTGTGGGTAAGCCTCTGCTGTTGTTCCTCACATCATGCACTTTTTATTGAAATTCTTCAGATTCAGGGAATCACAGAGATCACAAAAAACAGTGAAGCTTTCTTAAGGCTACACTGACATAGGGAGGACTAGCTATGCAAGGATATGAAAACACTCTCATGAAGACGTCCTGTTGCGATGTCCTATTGTTCATGCACAGGTGCGTGCAGTTCTCCTGCAGACTTTTGCAGACAGTAGAACTGTGAAATACTTGTCATAAATAAAATAAAAGGAGGCTGTCGTTTCACTGCTCATTTCACATTTCATGCTCTGCACATGTAGTCTCAAATGGCTGCAACTCTCAGCTGTGCACACAGCTTTTGTTCAGTAACTACGTAACTCACAGATAAGTTTAATCCTGAAATACTACTTCACCAATATTTTGAGATTTTCAGTTTATGGTGGATGTATTTCACTGTCGCTAGATGGTTGCAACATGATAATAATATCTGATATAGATTAAAACCTACAGGGGTCTGAAATGACTGAGAAAGATTTGTGCTGTGGTGATAAAATAATTAATCCCTGAAAACCTTTCAGGGATTAATTATTTTACATGATCAAACCTTAAGATTAAGCTGAAAACATTTCAGTACATTAGGCAACATCACCACAATCAGTACCAATAAAATCTTTTCTGTTGTCAGTAAATATTACAATATTTTACATACCTAAACTGAAATAAAAATCAGATTCATATTCAGAGTCGTTTTATATATGAGTAAAGCTGTTATAGGCTGTGTTTTTATACCAACAGTTGATCACATAACAGTTTGACTGGTCACATGGAGTAATCGAGCCTACAGAGGTTTTCCCACTCTGTCTTACATAATTTATAACTTACTTTTGTGTAGCTGTCTTTGTCGTGGTCCCAGAGTTTTAACCTTTCAATGTCTTGAATTTTGTTTAGAATCAAATGTTCTGTGTCTTTTTTCACCGTGAGCTAGGGCTGTGCGATATGACCAAACTCTCATATCCCGATATAAGAATTCTATCGGCCGATAACGATATAAATCACAAAAACGTAACATTTTCTGTAAATTCTGTGAATCTGGGCAGCTCGACTTGCGGGAAGTGTTTCCAGCTACGCGTCATGTACCTGGAGTCGAGTGTTTTAACCGATGCATGAAACTCTACATTTTAGACATAAGTTGTAAAGGCCGCCGTTTTCTTTGTGAGTATTCATTACGCAGCCTGCTGCGGGGGAAAGCCTGTTCTAATGTTTGAGTCTAAGGTTTATTTTTTAGCACCTGGCGGCTCTTTTTTTACTTCTCATCCGTAAATAATCTGCTCTTTCACGTGATTCAGTTTATTTTGAAAAGTCTCAACAGGATCTTGAGCTTTATTGTGAAAGGTTTATGTGGAACATAAACAAGCGGACACGCGATGCTGTTACTGTTGTTGCTAACCACAACGCATAAAAACAGGCGCTTGTCCGTCTGTAGTGTGGTTATATTAAATATAAGAGAAAGAGAGAACTTTAAGAAATTAATATAGCCACTACAGTGACCATCAAAACGATGAAAAAATATTGCCGTAAACAGTTTATTTTGTGACACCACGAAACAAACGATAGCGTAAAATGAGACGTTTTTATATCATCATCCGATATATATCGTTATATCGAACAGCCCTACCGTGAGCCTGTGTTCTCCGTTTTTTCTTGATTGCTTTAGGTTTTGAGTTTTATTTTCTTGTTACAGTCGAGTTCTTGTCATGAATCGCTGTGCGGCAGGCAGGAGTTGGACCCAAAATGCAGGACTCACAGACTCGGGGGAGTGAACTCAAAACACAGCTTTATTTGCTGGCAGGGAAAAAACATACAAACTAAACTAAACTAAACTAAACTAAACTGGGAACAACAAACTAAAACTCACAAGGAGACACAGGGAGATCCACACAGCATGAGGGACAACGTGACACTGACTCAGAGAAACACAGGGTTTAAATACACTGGGGAGTAACGAGGGGAATGAGACACAGAAGGAGGGCACAGCTGGGAGAAATCAGGACTGACGAGACAAGCAAAGCAGGACACATTTACATAAGACACGGACCTTCAAAGTAAAACAGGAAGTATCACACAGAGACGCAAACTTGACACAGTGGAGACAGCAACTAAGAAACACAGAGACATAAACCATAAGGCAGAGGACTCTAAGAACAGGGGGGACACAGAGGGGAACTCAAACATGCAGACACAGACTTACACAGAACAGAGGGGACAGAGAAACATGAAGGGCAAGGGATCGAAACTAGAAACCATAGAATAAATCACACAAGTACAATATTACAAACATCACAAGGAACTAAAAACGCTGAGTCAGGAGACCCAGGACCGTGACAGTTCTAGATGGTGTTAATGGAGTTTGTTATTTGTTTAGTTTCCACAGGGCTCCTTTTGTTTGCTGTCTTGTGTCTCAGTCAGTAGTCTCACTGTTTTACTTCTTCTGTGTAGTTATTTAGATTTGGTTAAGCTGTTACTCGTTACCCTCCTGTGTTCAATCCTCAAGCAGTGTGTGTATAAATAATCCTGTCATTCCTTTGGTGGCTGTTATATCATCATGTGTCTGATTTTCTTTGTAGTTTGTTTTGTTACTTGCGTTTTCATGGACTTAGTGTTACTTTTGGATTATGAGTTTTGCCTTTTTATTGATGTATTTGGAACGTCAAAACTAAACTACTCCTCAAGTTAACTTTAAACATTATCTACCCTAACAGCTTTCACGTGCAGACACCCTTGCTCAGCAATTACCAGGTAAACATAATTGAAGGCTCATCCATCAGTAGATCCATTTTCTTCTGCTTATCAGGGTCGGAGTGGAGCTGGAGCCTGTCCCAGCTGAAGGCAAGAGTCCGGGTACAAAAATAAAATCTATCAGCTAGAAAAAAATGCTTCTTTAGGTGTTGGTAATGACCAATAACTGGCTAAGCTAAAACAGTAAATATTGGACTTCAGTTGATCTGTTACCCAGAAATGTATCTCAAGCAGTTTTTTACTCATGATGGGTCTTTAGGGGGGTGATTACCTTCTTAAGCACAATCAATCTGCAAAGATTGTAATAACTGAATGATTGTAACCCGATTTGAGAAAAAAAAATAAAACTAGGTACACTCCTGGTCATGCTTTGTCTCTTGGTAAAAGCTCTTAGGGGAGGTCCACATACTCCTCTGTGCAGGAAAAAAACAACAAATTAAAACGCCATGTTGCATTGTAAATGTTGGGTTTGTTAAAGAGCAGCTGTTTGCTGGCAACAAAAGGCAACAATTAAAGTAACAAATTAAAAAAAAAAACACTGTAAGTGTTGTTCATTAACCCTTAACTAGTCTGCTTGATTAGGACTGCGTGGGTTTGTGTTTGAATGGCAGAAACTCACCAGCTGTCAAACAGTTTTAGTTTAAGCATTGTTATGGTGCATGGAAGCGCAGCCTTTGTTGACTATAATGTTGATGCTGAATGGGCTCTTATAACTCATTTTTTATGTCTTTGTTATAAATATTAATTTGATTAGGAGGATGGTGATGAATTATGAAATAACACAGCATATATTTACCAGATGTTAATTATACTACAGCGTGGTTACCCAGCCGTGGATTTCTGTGATGTTGCCGTAACACTTCCAAAAGGCTGACCACAAAAACAGGCTGAACTTGAAAAACACTGGCCTGTGTCACTCTCAGTGGAAAAACACAGCCTGTTGGGAGTGAAAACAAACACATTCCAGTATGATTCACCACCATACCTGGGGATAAAGGTCACATGCATGTGTCACGGGTCAGTTCACAATGAGCAGAGTGTTAATGTTTGTTGCTATCTGTAGAGCACTTGTTTCCAGCGCATTTATGCTTGTGTGCGGGATTGTGTGTGTGCGTTCAGGGAAGAGGGTCATTCAGGTTTCATGTCCTAGCTGGATTAGCTCATAGTAAGGGATATCAGAGGGATTTGGCTGTACAGCCTGCTCCATTGTCCAGTTAGTGGAATGTTCTGGCCCACTGTGTGTAAGTGTGGCTGCTTGTGTGTGTGTTGCATACCTGCATATGATAATGTGTATTATGTACGTATCACATCAGTGCACATTCTTGCTGCCCTTTGTGTGTTCGTGTCACTTTTCTAGGAATGTGTGTGTTTCTCTTTTCTTTACGGTGCGACTCGTTTGGATGTCGGTGTTTTTGTGCGGATGGCCGTTTGCGTGTGTCTTTGTAAGCCTGCTGTTACCATAATCACCTGTAATGCTCTATCAACAAATGGCTTTTCACACAAAATCACTGGTGTTTTTTGTTTTGTTTTGTTTTCTTTGTTTTTTTATATTTTGCTGGGGTTTTATTGCCTTAAGGCATCATAAACCTGCAGAGATTTTACACAGGTGCTCAACATTGGTAACTTGTTTTACACAAGCTTGTAAGTTGAGTTGAATATGCGTATAATGAAATTTGCTATATAAATAAAATTCTCATTGTCTAACTGTAGATATTTAAAGCCTAAAATATGTTTTAATATAACTAATAAATGGTAGATGGCAGAGATTGGTGTAGCCACACTAATGGAAATTGTTTTTTATGGATGTTTGTTTTTTAAATTCGATGCTTTGATGTTAGGATTTGTTTGTAACTATTTCATAGTAAGTTTTGACAGTTAAAATTGTCAGGTATTTCCATAATCTAAATATTTTTGTGTGTGGTGTTTGATCATCTAAGCTTTGTGGCATGGTTTGTTATCCTATTGGAAGCAGCCATCAGAAGATGGTGCACTGTGGGCATAAAGGGATGGACATGGTCAGCAACAATATTCAGGTAGGTTGTGGTATTTAAATCATGATCAGTTGGTACTAAGGGGCCCAAAGATATGCCAAGAAAATATCCCAACAGGCTGAAGTGGTAATTTAAGCCTGGGTGGATCAATGCTTTCATGTTGTTTATGCTAAATTCTGATCCCACCGTCTGAATGTTGGAGCATGTTGTCCAGTTTTGGTGAGCTGGTGTGAATTGTAGCCTGTTTTAACAGGACAGGAGGGGTAACCGGTGTGGTCTTCTGCTGCTGTGGCAGTTATATGTGTTCAGACAGGATCTTCTGGATACCTGACCTGTAAAGAGTGTTTATTAGAGTTTCTCTTACCTTCCTATCACCTCAAAGCACACTGGCCATTTTCTGTTTTTCAGACCATTCTCTGTCAACACCAGAGATGGTTGTGTGGGTAAAATAAGTCAATCAGCAGTTTCTGAAATACTCAGACGAGCGTATCTGGTATCAACGATCATGCCACATTCAAAGTCATGAATGTTTGCATGCCTAAACAAAATTATTTGCTGCCATGTGATTGGCTGATTGGATATTTAAGGGAGTAAGCTGTTGTTTAATAAAGTGGTCAGTGAATTTATAATAATGGTGTTAAAATGACATTATCATACTGTAATACTAAAATAAAACACTATGTTTTAAAGTTTAGGGTTTTTTGTTTCTAGTTTTGAAACAAAGATCATTTTCTCAATAAATCTAATTTTCTTTGTACAGTTTGTTTTTTTAACACTTAATTACTGACCATAACTAACCATAATTAACCATAATTACTGACCTTAGATTATTTTAGACTAGAGTATTTCTCATAAATGGATGAAACGGTGCAGGTTTGATCATGATCACAAACCGGCCCCAGACTGTAAGACTCGGCCCTCATCTCTCCTCCACTCGCACACTGAGCACCGGCTCCCCACAGGGCTGTGCGCTGAGCCCCCTCCTGTATTCTCTCTACACCCACGAATGCAGTTCGACCCACAACAACACTCTCATCATCAAGTTTGCTGATGACACCACGGTAGTCGGACTCATCTCGAAGGGAGACGAAGCAGACTACAGAGAGGAAGTCCTGAAGCTGGCAGCCTGGTGTTCAGAAAACAACCTGGCACTGAACACTAAGAAAACCAAAGAGCTCATTGTTGACTTCAGGAGACACAGCACTGACTTGGCCCCCCTTTACATCAACGGGGAGTGTGTGGAGAGGGTCCACACCTTCCGGTTCCTTGGTGTCCTCATCTCTGCTGACATCTCCTGGACAGACAACATCTCAGCGGTCGTCAAGAAGGCCCAACAACCTGCTGCTGACCTTCTACCGCTCGTCCATTGAGAGCCTGCTAACCTACTGCATCACGGTATGGTACGGCAGCTGCACCAAGGCGGATAGAGTGAGGCTTCAGAGTGTGGTCAAGACAGCACAAAAGATCATCGGCTGCCCTCTCCCCTCCCTGATGGGCATGTATTCCTCCCACTGCCTCAGCAGAGCAGCAAACACATGCACCAATAACACAGCCCTCCCCCAATTTTTTTTCTTCGCACTTCCTCTATGGACCACCACTGTGCAATACCAATTCTATGTGCAGTAACTCAACTGTATATACACAACACTATTTATTACATATTACTTTTTTTTTTTAAAAGAACGGCTTGTATATTTGTGTATATATATATGTATATGTGTGTATATACAGTGGGGCAAAAAAGTATTTAGTCAGCCACCGATTGTGCAAGTTCCCCCACCTAAAATGATGACAGAGGTCAGTAATTTGCACCAGAGGTACACTTCAACTGTGAGAGACAGAATGTGAAAAAAAAAATCCATGAATCCACATGGTAGGATTTGTAAAGAATTTATTCGTAAATCAGGGTGGAAAATAAGTATTTGGTCACCTCAAACAAGGAAAATCTCTGGCTCTCACAGACCTGTAACGTCTTCTGTAAGAAGCTTTTCTGTCCCCCACTCGTTACCTGTATGAATGGCACCTGTTTGAACTCATCTTCTGTATAAAAGACACCTGTCCACAGCCTCAAACAGTCAGACTCCAAACTCCGCCATGGCCAAGACCAAAGAGCTTTCGAAGGACACCAGGAAAAGTATTGTAGACCTGCACCAGACTGGGAAGAGTGAATCTACAATAGGCAAGCAGCTGGGTGTGAAAAAATCAACTGTGGGAGCAATCATCAGAAAATGGAAGACATACAAGACCACTGATAATCTCCCTCCATCTGGGGCTCCACGCAAGATCTCATCCCGTGGGGTCAAAATGATCATGAGAACGGTGAGCAAAGATCCCAGAACCACACGGGGGGACCTGGTGAATGACCTGCAGAGAGCTGGGACCAAAGTAACAAAGGTCACCATCAGTAACACACTACAACGGCAGGGAATCAAATCCCGCAGTGCCAGACGTGTTCCGCTGCTGAAGCCAGTGCATGTCCAGGCCCGTCTGAAGTTTGCCAGAGAGCACATGGATGATACAGCAGAGGATTGGGAGAATGTCATGTGGTCAGATGAAACCAAAGTAGAACTTTTTGGTATAAACCCAACTCGTCGTGTTTGGAGGACAAAGAATACTGAGTTGCATCCCAAGAACACCATACCTACTGTGAAGCATGGGGGTGGAAACATCATGCTATGGGGCTGTTTTTCTGCCAAGGGGACAGGACGACTGATCCGTGTTAAGGACAGAATGAATGGGGCCATGTATCGTGAGATTTTGAGCCAAAACCTCCTTCCATCAGTGAGAACTTTGAAGATGAAACGAGGCTGGGTCTTCCAACATGACAATGATCCAAAACACACCGCCCGGGCAACAAAGGAGTGGCTCCGTAAGAAGCATTTGAAAGTCCTGGAGTGGCCTAGCCAGTCTCCAGACCTCAACCCCATAGAAAATCTGTGGCGGGAGTTGAAAGTCCGTGTTGCTCGGCGACAGCCCCAAAACATCACTGCTCTCGAGAAGATCTGCATGGAGGAATGGGCCAAAATACCAGCTACTGTGTGTGCAAACCTGGTAAAGACCTATAGTAAACGTTTGACCTCTGTTATTGCCAACAAAGGTTATGTTACAAAGTATTGAGTTGTATTTTTGTTATTGACCAAATACTTATTTTCCACCCTGATTTACGAATAAATTCTTTACAAATCCTACCATGTGGATTCATGGATTTTTTTTTTCACATTCTGTCTCTCACAGTTGAAGTGTACCTCTGGTGCAAATTACTGACCTCTGTCATCATTTTAGGTGGGGGAACTTGCACAATCGGTGGCTGACTAAATACTTTTTTGCCCCACTGTATGTGTGTGTGTGTGTGTGTGTGTGTGTGTGTGTATATATATATATATATATATATATATATATATATATATTAGGGGTGCAACGATACACAAAATTCACGGTTCGGTTCGGTTCGATACTTTGGTGTCACGGTTCGATATTTTTTCGATACAAAAAATGTTCATGCCTTTTTAATTTGTCATTTATTAAAATTATAAATATATATTTTAACTCAAAAGTACAGTTTTTAAATTTAACCCTAACCCTTGTGCGCGTTTTTTATTTTGACAGCGAATGCGCACCTGCGGACCACTTATGTGCAGCCCTGGTTATTTAGCTCGTCATATTGCAGCCACAGAAATTCTTTTGTCCATGAAACCATAAAGCTGCACTTTCTTTTTGCCTTATAGTCTCATTTGTCATAACTTCTCCGTTTTGTGGTAAGCTTTTCTTTGGCTGTCACTTCTTCACCCCGACCTGTCTTATTTGGCTCAGCAGAACTAAAATATATATACTGCTACTTTTACACACGGACTCACATAAGCTCAGCGATTCTCTGCGCGATCAACCTCTCACATATTTAAGCTTGCTGCGGGAGATTTCACTTGTCATGTTTGCATAGTAAGCTAACGATTAATAAGACGATGTCAGAGGAATTGGTGCACAAATTATCATCACTCACAGATCAGTGCTATCATTGCAAAGTGAAAGCAAAAAAACAAGCGCAAATTCAAACGCGACTTCAATATGTCACATATTGACAGTGGCTCACCGATGCCAATGACATAATTACCCAGCTACATTTCTGAAGGAATGCAAAAGCATTGACATATATTTTTCCTACAATAGCCCGACGGGCAGGGCAGAGAGATTTTTGTAGCCCGACTGGAAAGATCGCTAGCTCCGGGACGTCGGGCTAGCGATTTTGCAAGCCCTGTATCTGATTGAGGAATCACTCATCTTTGGAAAAGAGAGTTTATTACAGAGAAATGTCTCTTTCCAAAATAAAAGCTATACTGTCCGCTTCTTCTGGGCTATATTCTCAGCAGCATAAGGAGAATCCTGTGCTAACAGCTGTCTAAATGACTCGGCTAAAGTTAGTAGCATGCTTGTTGTTTTTGTCTTTGCACTAGGATGATGTCGGCGTAAATGTGCAGTCATATTCGTTGTGTTCCCACTAGTGCTTTCAGGTTAATCTCGTTGAAATGACCTTAACGCCACAACACGGCAAATCTCCGTTAACGAGCTACCGCCGATCGCCCCGTGCATGGGGCTAGACGGCCAACACGTTAACGAGCTAACTGCGCTAACACACTAGTTCACACCAATGTAATTAAGCATTGCATGGCACATCCAACATACTGTTTTACTTTAGTCCATGACTCGCTTACCTTCAGGGTCATACGTCACATGAAAACCAAAATAATTCCAAACGCCAGATCTGAATGAGGGTGGGGGAGGTCCATCTTGCAAGTAGAGCTTAACTTCTGTCTTGCTAGCTTGCCCTGCGCTCTTCCTTCTGACTATGCTGTCTGTGTTGAGCGCTCAGTGGATCTGCGCTCGACAGTGCAGCCTAGGCGGAGTAGTCGAACACAGATTCACTGAGCGCTCAACACAGACAGCATCGTCAGAAGGAAAGTTGATAAAATAAATTACAAATGTTGTATTGTTCGATACATATGCGTACTGAACCGAAAGCACTGTATCGAACGGTTCAATATCGATACGAATATCGTTGCACCCCTAATATATAAATATATATGTGTGTGTATGTCTTTTTCCCTATGTTAATACTGTCCATATGTATATAGCACTACAGAACTGTACCCCCCCCAGCATGTTTACACTGAGTAGGAGATGCTCTGTATCTCATTGTACAACTGTATAGTGACAATAGAGGCATTCTATTCTATGTAAATTTATAGCTGTATAAACGTGGTTGTAAATGAATCTTTCAGTATAGTTGTTAAAACAGCTTTTGTTACTGGGGGGGGTTTGAAGACTCAAAGGGTTTTTTAGCTTTGAATGATAATCTGCTTCTTGACAGGTCATCGAGTGTACAGCACGCTTTAAAACCACCATTTTTGGCATTTTTCTTCGTCTGCAGGTCTGCTTGCATCCATCTGTTTGTAGATCTTGGGCTGTAAAAAGCCTTCTGTTTCTCCAGCGGGAGCTGCTCAGATTTTGATCATTTGCCTAAAGTGATGCCTCTTAAGTCAGTATTAGTTGGAGCTGATGGCTGTAAGTTTGAAAATGTGGGAGATAAAAATTGTGTGTGGAATTAGAAAGAAGGGAATTTATCAGTTCAGACTGCTCCTCATCTCTGCAGCTCTCTCTTTGAGGCTCAAAGCTTTAGGTTGTGTTGTTAGCCGCTGCTAGCATAACACATCTGCAGCTTCAACACAGCTGACACAGTTGACTTGTGAACTATGAAGTCTCTGTGATTTTACAAGGAATAAAATAAACATGAAATAAACAAAAAATATAGTTTGTTTTGGCTGCATTAACCGTTGTCAGTACAACGCTGCTACACAAAGGGAATGTTACATTTATGATTTCACACTGTGGATACCAAGTAAAGGCAACCCCAGGCCAAGGTAGCTATGTCTGTTTTTTCCTCTGTCATTTGAATGATTATACTGAGGTAACATTTTTCTAGTGTGTAAAAAACCCCCAAAAAAATAACCACCTGTAGCAACAATAACTTGAATTCATCTTTTTCTCTGTGACTTGATGGTCTCTCACATCATTCATCACCCTCCACCACCGTGCTGACAGCCGGTGGTGTTTGTGCTCATATGCTGAGCTTTTCTCCAGATGTGGTCTTTGCATCATTGTGTGTTCATGTCATTGTTCCAGGCGTCTTGTGCTGTGTTCATTTTAGAGAGAAGCTTTTTGTAGCTACACCTAAACTGAACATCCACCCTTTCAAATTGGGACCTCACCAACACATCGTCAAAACCCATTTGAAAATTAATTTTTACTATTTGGCATTTAAACCTGTGTTTTGTAGTTGATGTTTTTTTTTTTTTTACTTGGTATTATGATGTTTTATCCTCAGACAAAAACAACTGAATTTATCCACAAGGAGCAAATACAATTCTTATTCATATTAATCTTTTATCTGTACAGCACTTTGATCAACGCTTATTGTTTTTAAATGACCCTATGAATAAATACATTTACTTCACATGACTCCTGGCAGCTGGCACCATGCTTGTTTGTTTTTCTGTCATTAGATTTTTAACTTGGTGACTGAGGCCTGTAGAGTTTTGCATCTAGCTCTTGGGAGTTTTCAGTCTCTCTGAGCACTCCATGCTCTGACCTTGGGGTGAATTTGTCCATTAGAGGTGGGAATCACCATACATCCCACGATACGATATTATTGCAATTTTTAAAAATTTGAAAGTAAATTAAAACAAAATATAATTTTACATTAAATAAAAAAGTTTTAAACTTAATTAAAATAAAACATGTCTTAAATTAAAATAAGCAAACTGTCATGTTTATTGCTGCAATAAAAAAAGTTAAACACATTTGGACAGTGTCAGGATTCTTGCTCAGAAAAGGATCAACATGCTCTGAAGTCAGAGCATGTTCCAGTCCACAAAAACTTTTTTTGTAACAAAATATCGATTTCTGCTGTCCCTGTATCGATACATTATTAGCAAACAAAATATCACGATACTACACAGTATCAATTTTTCCCCCCAACCCTAATGTCCATTGTGTTAACACACACCTCCAGATCATCAGATCTTTGGTATTAAAAAAAATACTATATCTTCCAAGGAAACCAGAGCAAGTAATGTACTATTCTTAGAAAAATCATTATTAATTATTCCATTTAAATATTCATTTTTTCAATTCTTTTAGGTTATGTGCTGTCCATTATGGGTCGCAGACGGAACCTCCCCAATATCAACTCCCCAGACTGGGCCATCCGCATGCAAGCTGAGAGGCAAGCTGTCAACTTTGTGGTCCAGGGTAGGAAGACTGATAGCACTCTTTGTGTATGCTTTTCTCAGCTTCTCTTTATATTTCACATGTGAAGTAGGCTTTCAAACTGCTTCTCTGACCTGGAGGGTTTGCCTCTTGTTTGTTGTGTATGTGTTTTTATTTGTATGTACAGGTTCTGCTGCGGATCTCTGTAAGATGGCCATGATCAGAATCTTTAACCTGGTCTCCTCCTCCAGCTCGCTGTCTGCCAGGTACCACCTCTAAACATGGCACTGCTCACCAAAGATGCACAGACTACCAAAATCTCCTCTCTCCTTTGACGAGACAAAATACGCAAATGCGTGTTGGCTCTCCATACCGGACTAAATCTACACAATCAGAACTTGCTCATGTTCCATATTTATGCAGGAGATCTGACAGAGCTTGTCTTACCAAAACACACAAACGACTTGCTGTGGTTTACCAGCCAGCTACATTTGTAGAGATGAGGCATGATCCTGGATTAATGCTGGTAATGATGCCAAACAATCAGCTGGAGTAAACAAAGTTGAAGCAAAAGCCAATATATAACAAAATTACAGAGCAGTGTGCGAAGTAAACGGAGGAGTCTGCTGAAACAGTCAGATGCCTCATTCTTTATTTTTAGTAGCTTTAATAGCAACAGTGGTGTTTACTCTATGCGTGTGTGTGTGTGTGTGTGTGTGTGTGTGTGTGTGTGTGTGTGTGTAGGCTTATAGCTCAGCTCCATGATGAGCTTCTGTATGAAGTGGAGGACTCCCAGGTGCAACAGTTTGCAGGTAAAAAAAAATCATTTTATCAGCTATTGACAATTTTAAAAAAAGGTCCAGGTCAAATTTTACTTAAATAAAGGTTAGTCCAATAGCTTCAGCACACTTTTATTTCTTTAAGCAAAACTGTTTCTTAAATTAGTTTCACTTTATATGTTTCAGCCAATTGTCTGTGCCTCAGTCTCCGGGGCCGTCTCTCTGCATTAATGTATTGTACACAGGAGCCATGTCACAGTGGGGACAGTATATAACACACTGAAAATACCTGAAATGTGTAAAGTTGGTGTTTTAAACAGTGTAGTGTTTAGATCACTCTGAGATTTGAATAAAGATTTTTTTAAGTGAATTAAAATCTTGTTTCCTAAGCTTTAACATATAATTGCTATGCACCATTATTTTTTATTGTTCAAAAATAAATACAGATTTTGTTTGTGCAGCTCTGGTAAGAAGTAGCATGGAGTCGCTACAGCACATTGATCATCTGGGAGTCCATCTGAAAGTGAGTAAAAGAAGTGTAATTGAAATCAGATGGCAGTATGGTCTTGTCACATGTCAAGTGGAGTGCAGGATTGATGGGAAACTGTAGATTTTCTTGCTAGTGGACTGTGGCTTAAAGCAGTCAGTAAGCAGGTTACTGCAAACAGACTGAACTAACACACTGGGTCCTACTATTCTGAATCAAATCACTTTTTGAAAGCCCAAACAGAATAAACATGTTCCACAATAAACAAGCTCAAATTTACAAAAATGTCAGATGCTTTTCCCTTTAGTGAAAAAGTCTGACGTGAATAAATTACTGATATATTAGAAGATAAAAATTTGGCCGTTCTTTTTAAACCTTATGAAGGTTTGAGATGTAGGACACGGGTTGCCATGTTTTGATAAAAAGGAGCAGATTGTTGTTTGTTTGCTGTTGTTTTGTGGTGTTTGGTGCATGTTAAAGAAAAATGTATTTAAAAAAAAAAAAAAGAGCCAACGCCCTTCCTTTTCATCTGTGTGATTCCCAGGTGCCCCTGAAGGTGGCAGTCTCCAGTGGCAAGTCTTGGGGGTCCATGTCTGAGCTTGACGTCCCTCCAATGTTCCCCTCTCTTTGAGCGCGTCGCCTCCCTCCCTTCACCTCCTCGACGGCGACGCCTCTCTGTTGAATCTGCTTCTTCTCCCCCTCGATGAGCTCCTTTCTTCCCCTCATAGTCTCCTCTTCATCTGTACCCCTTCACTTGTCCTGTATCCTCATCACTATGGAAACCAGCCAGCTGAAGCTCCCACTTACTTTTTCTCCATCCGTATCCGGGGGCAACGGCAGGAGCCTCAGACTGGATCGCACCAGTTTGGTGTTTTTTTTTCTTGCTCTCTCTCCATCCTCCAGAAAAAGATTCCTTGTCCTCTTCCTCTCCTCCTCCTCTCCTCCTCCTCATCTCCTCCTCCGTTTTCTCACTATTTTCTTAGATGTTTTTCTGGTCGTTGCCAAGGTGAACACTTCATGTTCAAGAGAGGGCGTGATATTTATCGGTTCATAAAATTGTTTCAGGTTTAAAAAAAAAAAAAGAAGTAGTTAACCTCTTTATCTCTGTGGTGTTTTATAGAAAAGACTTCCTTGTATTTATTGTTCTTTTGCCTTTTGTGTGTGTGTGTTTAATAAACCTCACATGTTCTTGTAAATATTCCCGGTCCCACCGTTTATCTCCCATTTTCATGCATTTATTTCTGAAGCTAATTTGCATGCTACATTTTAGCAAGCTCTTCGTGGATTCGTGTTTATCGAGTCCTTTGAGGGATAAATCATACTTGGAAAAAGCATTAAAACAGAAATGAGCTGCATTTAAAACATTTTGCTGTTTTAATGCAACGAAGCTTCGATGTGTTCAGAGACACTTGTGTGTAATAAACTTCACCTCGTGTTGGCTGCATTCATGACTCAGAGCAGATGATCTAATTTTTCTCTGCTCTTCGCTCTCTGCAGATCATCTTTTATCTGCTCACTTGGCTCCAGCCCACTCGCCCCTTTTGTCTTGTTTTTTTGCCTCTCTCTCTCACACACGCACACATTCCACAAATGCTCGTATGGACACGTACATGCACGCACGTCCACCGACACCCACACTTTCCATCCGTGCAGCCGAAATGAATGCGCTCGCGCACATTCAGCGGCTTCCAGGCACACTGACCGACTTTCTTTATCTGTGGCAGCCACAGCTAGACACTTTTTATAGTGTCCTGCAATTAAGACCCTTCGAGCCTGCAAAATGTGTCTGGCAGAACCATACGCCTTGTGACAAGATCAACAAAGCCTAACCCCCCCATTATGCATTTGAAATGTCACATCACGTTGGCTGCTAATTGTAGGAGTTGTCGGGACAAAGGTGCATGTGGAACATCCAGCAGATCCAACATGAGTAGTGTCTTGTCATGCACTTAAATTCCTGTAGTTTCCCTTGTTTTTTGTTTTTATTCCAGAGGAATCAACCTTCCCTTTTCCGCTCCATTAGAGAAGTGTTTCTCACCAGGTCAGTCTGAGTAGTTCAGAGCCAGACCAAGGGACAGTGTTATGGAAATCTGCCCCTCTATTCTCTCATTGTTCTGTGGTTAAAGGGTGAAAGCCCCCCCTCCTCCTCCTCCTCCACCTCTTTGCGAGGGAAACGAAAGCCTGGTATGTGCAAATTCAAGAGGACACTCGCGCTTTTGGAGTTGTTCGAAGTACGAGGGAGGTAAAACAAACACTTCTTTGTTTTTCCAGAGTGTGTTTTATTTAGCAGTGTCAGTTGCACAGCAGACTGTGCTGGTATCCCACTTTTGCTCCACTCTGACTTGGGCTTTGACCTTTGATTTGATAGGTTAAAATGGTCGGGCATTAAATTAAAATGAAAAACGTAATTAGACTTCTTGAACGTTAATCTCTTTTCCAGGATGTAATTGAGGTTATTGAGTGTGGTCATTTAAGTGATAACTTCACCTCAGCGACCTGTGCCGTTAACAGGAGCCGATCCCGAATCCCTCTCAAGACTCCAGATGAGCTTCTCCCTCGCTGCCAGGAGGTGTGTAAGTAGAACCTGCAGTATATCCCCCACCCACCCACAGCTGACATTTATGTCACTTCAGTTCAAATATTGCTGTCTCATTTCTCTCCTCCCCTCTGCTCTCTTTGGGGGGAAAAAACAACTCCAGCACCGTGTAAAATGCATCATCATTTTAATCGATACAATATATGTACATCCATGTTTCAGTCATCATAATGCAAGAAATCCCATCTTTACATCTATACAGTGTTCCAATTGTATTCAGTATAAAAGAAAGGGTTAATAATCACAATATTAAGAGTAATCCCCATGTGGTGATGCAGAAGTCTTCCAAACGAATGGCAGAAAGGGAACTGAAAGCTAATAGATCTCAATAAATGCCACTGCAGTCTCACAGAGGTCACATGGTGTTACTGTCTTGCTCTCTCTCTCTCTCTCTGTCTATCTCATGCTCCATCTTCTCAAACTCCCTGGGAATAAATAAATATGCAAAAATCACCACACCATGCTTGGTCTAATAATGTACATTAGAATCATGTTGCAAGATTGGATTTTAACCCTCCTTCCTTCATACATGTGAACCTTCTGGGCCCCTGGTGCTGTGTACTGGCTGTTCTACTTGAAAAGGGGCCTCTTTTTCATCCCCTTCAGGTCCCTCGGGTACAAAGTTCCCTCAGATGCTGTTTAACCTCCACCCCCCTACTTCAAGTCCATCCATCTCATCCATCTACGCTCCTTCCATTTCTTTATCATGGCGGGCTTGTTGACCTGCCTGCCTCCCCACAGTGTGGCTGCATATCAGTCCCCCTGCTGTGCTTTGTGTGGTCAGTTTCCTGGCAACAGACAACAGCAATGACAAGGCTCCAGGGCAGAGAAAGCCCTCTTTGCATTACAGCAGCTTACTATAGCTAGATAGCTCCAGAGCCCCTGATGTTCATGGTCATGGCTGGTGTGTGTGCGTGCTACAAGCTAAAAGAGCTGCAGTGTTCGGGCTCGCAGTACGACAACGCCAGAGAGTTCAAGCAGACAGGAAGTCCACAATGGCGGCGCTTCTGAAAGTGGCTGCTGCTGTTTCTGTGTGACTCTTGTGAGGTAGCACAGATTAAGACACCTGCACTACTGCAGAATCAATTCTCTTATTTTAAAAATATATTTTTATATATTTTTAAATCCACAAGCATGGTTACAAAAAGGAGTAAAAATGACCCCCAGATGCTATATACAGTAAAATATACTTTACAGCTTTACAGGTAATAAATCGTAGATTAAAAAACAAAAAAGAAGCCTTTGAAAATCACTGGTAAGATACGCAGTTGAGAGCAGTGATTTCGGCGGCTGCAGCACGGTTTTAATTGATTAGCTTCGGTCGTGCTGACAGACTGTAGGAAGTGAAGTCGCAGTGCATGTTTAAATGGTGCGAGTTAATCAGAAAGTCCTTATGGTTGAATAAAAGCTCTGTTAAGAGATTTACAGAAGCAAGCATTTACAGAGTGGGACTACACAATCTTTTTTTTTTTTTGGTCCTGTCTGCTTGAACTCTTTTTTTAGCATCCATTAGCCCCTTTGTGTCATTTCCCTTTGACTTCTGTACAAATATGTAGCGGTACCCCTTTTAAAAAGCAGATCTTTGACACCCCCTATGTAAAGACACATAAAAAAAAAATAACCCCAAACATTTTACAATCAAACACCCCCTCAGGCTTCAGCATAAATGAGCGGTAATGTTACAATACTAATTGTTACAGTGTCGGGCATGTAAATATCAATGCAGCATTTCATGTTTCTTGATAAAATCCTTGCCATTGTTCTGTTCTTTTGCCTCCTTGCGTTTATTGCTTGCTTAGATGGCACATGGGCAGAAGTTTTCCAGATAATAACGAGTAAATTACAGGGCTGTGCTGAACAAAATGGAGCCGTGTGAGGAATTAAAAATGCAGCAGTTTCTGTCACCTTTGGCAAATTTCCACCTCCTAAAATAGCCTTGGGTTGTAGCATGAACTATTACATTGTATCCTGTATATATATATCTTTATGATACATACAGTTGATGATACAGGAGAAACTTTATCCATGTTCTTTATAGGAAATGGTAAAAAAAATCAAACTACCTTGTACTGTATTAGCAAAACAAGACACAGTTGTGCTACAAGTGCTTCATGTGTTCTTGGCACCCGTGGCCTCAGTCCAGAGTGAGTCCTTCAGCGCTCTCCACAGTGGAGCAAAGTCCTCACCAGAGGTAGAGAGAGAGAGAGGGAGTCCATGCTGTGGAGCTCTGTTGCCTCCTCCACCCTCCTCCACAGCTCCCCCACCCCACCCGCCGTCAATTGCCAACGTGGCACATTCCTCCCTCGCCCCTCGCCCTCCTCGTCAGGTGGAACAGTCCAGGCGACATCCATTTTCCGAGACTAAAATAAAAAAAAAAACTCCATCGGGATCGGTTAAAACCAGCAAGGATGATAGGCTGCAGTAAATAATACATAAGCAGCAGGAAGAGATGGCGGCTATTTACAATCGCACGAAAAGTCTAACGTCTAATGTTGAGAGGTTGAGTCATCTAACAAAAGACCCAATTTTCTGTTTTTTGTTATTTTACACTTTTTCTCGTTCAAAAAGCAACCAGACCAAAAAAAAAATACATAAAATGTCGGTAGTTTACATTCATGCCTTTGAATGTTCGCCCACAAAGCGGCTGAGCACGGACACGCAGCATCAGAGTAACGCAACACACCCACAGGATCTGTACATTTGTGCAGTTTTCAGGTCTATGCTCCTTTACTAGCAGATAAACTGAATGAATATTGTGACATAATCGTGACACTGGAACAGTTTTTGTACCTAGCGTGAAGTTGAAGCGGCCACTTGAGTTAAAATAAATAAATACATAAATGCTGAAGATGTGCCTCTGTTTTATCCATCAGAGAAGAGCATCAGGTGATCTTTTTGTTATTATTTTAAAGCCCTCTGAACTAAAAGAGCCTTCTCCAGCAGGAGAGGCGTCCATGCAGCATACCTTCTCAGGAAGGAAAGCTCACGCTCAAACAAATCACAGGAAAAACAAACAGAAACCAGCGGTGAGATTGGTTTTTGGATTGTACATCAGCAAAATACGTCATAGGAACGGTGCGTAACTAAATATACACTCTGATAGACGCTGCATACCGTCTACATTCTAACATTAAGTATGCTCTACCAGTTTTACACGGAGGTCAGGCTTCACAGGGTGTAGCATTCACATTAAGTAGAAAACAGACATTACTCAGACTAGAAATAAATGCATTTTAGTCAGTGCACTTTGCCTTTTACAATTCAAAGTCACCCTTCAACTACCTCAAGTCATGCAGTCCACAGCGTTTTTAAACTCCAGTGTTTGATTCCAGTGCATAAGGCCTTGGCAAAGGCATTTTGAATACCGTCCCTTTTTGTTCAGAATATGTATGAATGTGGATAATAGTTCCTCCCATAATACACGAAGGAGCTTTATAAAATTTCATCAGGCAGAAAACTGAGATTGGCAGCAGCAGAAATGGCTCAGAATCGACAGACTTCACATTCCTCCACAAGATCTAGACAGGATTTTTTTTTTATTTCGTTTTTTAACAGTCCACCTCAGGAAGGCTCAACCTCAAGCAAGTCTGATAAAGACCGGGCTGAGCCATGCAGGGAGGACCTGAATACACTGGCAGGGATAACCACTGTGTTTTCTGTCCCACTGACTGTGATATCTGATTGTACATGAGGTGAAATAAATGTTATAGTCTGATCCATAGCTTTTAGTGTTCATGCTGTAGTTTGGCTCTAACTTCTGTGTTCGGTACTCTGTGAAGTTCCCGAGAAGCTGTTGCTCCAGAAACATCACAATAAAATAAAGTGTGGCTCCCTTTTGACTCTCCAGCAACAACCAAGTTCAAAGCAGATGCATCAAGGTGGTGTGAGGCATCCTCCACGTGTCGGCCCAGTGAAAACATCTGAAAGAACTGTTTGATGCTTTCAGTGCCTTCGTGCCTCGTTTTTTTACTCTATAGTGCTTCAGTGGGATTTCTTGAATTGGCGCTATTTTAAAGATAAAAGCGTACCAGCGGCTGAGCCTCCTTTACAAGAGCGTTGTTTCTCGTGGCTCAAATTTAAGGAAGAGTTAAGGAGAAGAAGCCTTAGTGTCATCGGACCCAGCGTCCAGGGTCTTGCCTTCATTATGGGGATAATATACAAATATCCTTATATATAATCTATAATATTGTGGGGAGTGTAATTCAGAATTAGATGCAGAAGAAAACGAGTGCATGTTTCATTTTAGGCATTGAGCACAATTAAAATCTAATCATCTAACTTGTGTTTCCTTTAGTGTCAACTTAGCAGGGACTTTTTTCCCCCTTTTGCATCATCAACTTTCAAATGCTCAATGAAAATCTAGCAAATCTTACCAAAGAAGAACACACTTCGAGTCACATTCCTTCAATCCTGCTCCAATTTATGAAAGGATATACTGCTAATCGACCCCCAGCTGGTGACCGATTAATCTGATTACTTTCCAATTCTGCAAGGCTTTTAGATTCGGATACAGTGGTGAAGGTTTACAAGCACTGGCTTGTGGCTGGTATTAATTTCACGCCCTTGTCATGACAATTAAGAACGTAAACCATTACTTTAAAAGAAACAAGAGAAAATAAAATACGTCCATTTTTCCATTGTAATTCATGTGTTAGGAGTTTCTCTCCTAAAAGTTATATTTGCATTCAAAGACACATTTCATGCAAATGGTACAACTTTTTTCTTTTTTTTTTCCGAAGAAAGAAACACATATTTGTTTTCTATATGTTTATATCAAAGAAGAAGCTTATTTTCTTTTTTTTTTATATATATATGTAGTATATATATATCAATTCACTTTTTTCTACACTTTTCTAGGGCAGGCACCGTACACACACCGGGTACAGAGGCATGCCACACTTGCATTGCTTTTGCATTCTACAGTTGGTTGGCTGGCAGGCATAATGTCATCCAGGCAGTGCTGCATTTGGTGAGTGTCTGCACCAACTCTGAACACACACACACACACAGGCATTTTCTCCCTCACTCTCTGAGTCTTTTGCGTCACACCCATACAACCATACATCATGTGCAACTTAGCTCCAGCCAGTCCAGGCAGCGCCACACTGCCTAGATGACATCAGATCAGCGGGCGGGGGTCTACGGCTGATGCGACAAGCTTCAAATGGAGTAGTAAAAGCAGTGCAGCAAGGCTCCTGTGGCACATGCAGAGAGGGGCCAGGAATGGCTGGAAACTTGAGCAGGATAGGTCAAAGGTCAGCGGAGGGTTCAAATGGAGGGTGCATGGTCTAGCCCAGGGTTGCAGACAGATTCATGAATGGGAGGTAGGAGGGGAAGGAAAGCAAGGCAAGAAGGGCCAGTGCTAAGATTGTGACAATTACATCTGTATTTTTTTCCCTTTTTATATATTATGTGCTTTTTTTTGTTATGTTTTGCTTTAGGTTGGACTTTTTACAAATGGTTTAATAACATAACTGAGGCTCAGAGTATGGATGGCTGAATCTACTGGTGGTCGTACGCTCGGAGGATGGAGATGGAGAGAGGTGTTATGGGACAAACTCTGACGTTCGCTACATGAGTTTTTCAGTTTTTCAGCTGTATACACAATATAAGTACATGGAGGAAAGGGAAACACTAGTGCCAATAGATCAGATAAAATAATCAACTGCTGTTTGTGCTCAGTCATGTACTGTAGGTTTGTGAGTATTGCTTGTAGTCTTACTCAAGTTGCTCCCCAATAACCTGGATTAAGCAGGCGGAGTGTAGACTGCAGCGACTTTGTAATTGTTGTAGTTTTGACAGTAAAATTTGCATATTTAAATGAAGTTTGTTTCCTCTTCAAAGTTATAAAATTACTAATCATCAGTTAAACACTGAACTGTATCCAAAGTGTTAGAATTGACCTTGATTCAATCAGTAAACTATTTTAAAAGTACACAAAGAAAGTACTAATGTTTAGTTTCATAATACTTGATTCAGTGAGAAAGGTTCATCGCACACAGCTGAGACTCGGTCTGCTGTCAGACCAGAGCCTCGTCAAACGTACACACACATACACACGGTCACATATTCACAACACACACATAACAAGCTCTGACGTGCAGCTATATCTCATCTCGGGATCTGTCAGTGTGACACACTGCAGCGAGAAAGCGCCACCCTCCTGTCACCGCAACCAGTCAGAGACCCTCCCCACAGCTCCAGTGAGAAAAGGAGGTGATTCATCGATCCGGGAAAGAACATAGAAAAGGGGGGGTTGTTATCCAATCGGACCATCAGTGAGGAGAGTAAAGAGGAAGGTGTGTGTGAGGAAGATGCGCTGTGTTTATTCATGATGCAGGATGCACACAGCACATGTTCCAGTAACCATCCTTGCCATCTCTTCTCTCTCACTGTCGGGGTCAGTAACACACTCTCGCTGTGCTTCAATATGGTGCCTTGGAGAGGTGGCTAAAAGCCGGATCACTCGGTTTGTGTGTCTGTTCACACACCAAATCATTTTTATGAAGGAGAGTGTGTGCTAAAAACTCCCTTAACCCTTTTTTGAGGAGTCTATGTACTCCCCCCGGTCCACGCATTGCTCTATCCACCCACCCCACATAGAAAACTGCACTCTTGAGCAACTAAACATGATTTTGCTGTGGGGAGGGAAGGTTTGAGGAGAGCAGAGAAACGTAAATGAAAGGTAATGTTGATCAAAATCACATTTTCTTGATGCCAAAGGGGCTGGGGAGGGTGCTGAGATGGGGGTGCCAGTTAGATGTCTTCTGGAAAAAGCCAATTTTTCTCTCCCGCAGGTGAGAGGAAGGATTAAAGATACAAAAAATAAAAGATTATTAATAATAGAAACAAACTCTTCTTTAAAATGTCAAAGTATAATACAAAAATCAACAAAAAAAAGCATAATAGTAGTAAAAACGTTAGTGACTTAAGGGTGAAATAGTAGAAGTGTTAAGTCATACTCAAAGTTATCCCTAATGACACAAAATAAATAAAAGCTGTCAGAGGAGAGGACGTGGTCAGGGCTCTCAGGTGAAGGAGGGTCGTTGCTCTCTCTCTCTCTGTCCCTCTCTTTCTCCATCTCCAACTCTCCAGCTCTCTCTCTCCCTGTCACCTCTCACTCCTCACGAAGCTGCAGGCGATAGCGGGTATGGCGGATCTGGAAGAAGAGCCTCTCCAGCGGCGAGCGGCTCATCCCGGGTAGCCGGTAGTCTTCGCTCTGGCCCGTTCTGCGGAAACCCAGCGACTCGTACAGCTTGTGGGCGGCCAGCTTCACGGCCGTCGTGCCGAGGACCACGCCGGCGTAGTTGTTGCGCATTGCGTACTCCAGGACGCGACGACCCAGCGCCTTTGCGATGCCTTTGCCGCGGTAGCGAGAGTCCACCGACATCCGCCGCAGCTCAACCGTGTTCTCGTCCTCGTGGCCCTGCGCCGCCACGATGCCCACCACACGACCATCGAGCACTGCCACCCAGAAACAGGAACCTAACAGGAGGAAACAGGAAACAAAATCCAGTCTTACTGCGAAAGCAAGAATTATATTAGACATGATTTAGCAGCCTGTTAGCCAAGCTTCGTGTAAACACTGCAAACAGCCAACTGGGATCTCTCCAATGTTAGTGGAGCTGAACCTGCTGAGAGCAGGTGTTTGGTTTTTCTTTATTGTCTACGTTTCTTAATTTTGAGGGTTTTACTGTCTTTGTGCTAAGCCTGTCAGCCTCTCATCCTATTAAGCTCATAGCTCCATATTTTTATTCTTTCCTCTGTTAGAATAGTTGTACATTTCAAAATAATCCATTCTAGGATAGGCTATCTGCCCCTGTTTGGACCATCTTTCTTCTGATTGGCCACCCATATCAAACAGGAGGTTTGAATAGCAAGCGACCATATTTACTCTCTCTAGGTTGCTAAGAGCAGAAAACAGACTGTCTGAAACCGAGTATTTAGCTGCACATACACTGACCTCATTATTTAACATCACTGTATCCATGTATGAGAGGAAATAATTAACTTTGACATGAAGGTGAAGAACAGAGCCTGTGATGGTGATCTTTTTGTGTTTTTGGATAAAGGTGTCTCACAGTCAGCTGCTCCGGTACACTGCCATGACTTTGATCATATGTCAGACCTCTGAAATATCTCTTGCATGGAACACAAAACAAGCAGTATAACTGTCTTAAACTATTAAACAGGACATGAAAACTATAACTGGTTGCAAAATAGTTGGATGAGGCAGGAACTGATCTCAAGATGAACGTCGCCTTGCATGGCTGTTGTAATGACTTAAGGGCTCTGGGTAGAAAAACCAATGAATGGAAAATAGAAAAAAGGGGATGCAGGGAGCAGCTGAATGAGCAGGTCTGACTGGAGCTTAATAACGTTATCCACTCAGTGAGGACTGCTGATTAAAAGTGCAGGCATGACAGAGCAGTCACTTAAAGCTGACAGCATACTGGAGCAGAGACTCTGATGTCAGATAGCAATTAAAGATGAGTTTTTGGGCCAAAACACTGTCATGTTACAGATGCTTATACACTATCAGGGACTTGCTGCATCTCAGGATTAATCAGACTGATGACAGACAGACAAAGACACTCAACACACGTCCAGGCAGACAAATGAGGTTTGACCGACATAGAAAAATGTCAGCAGACAATGCTCCTCCACCACAGAACCACTAAGAGCCTGAATATCAGCCCGTTTTACCATCAATCTTTATTCCTGCTGCAGTTTGTAAACGGTTCGCTTTGATACAGAGCAATTGTTCCTTTTCCCCTCTGAAACTTTTCAGTGATAATACTTCAGGTTCAGAGGCCAGAAGGATGTGAATCATCCTGAGTGTAATTTAACATTCGTTTAAATGTTTCTGAGGTAGAAACTTGTGCTATTCATGATGTTTTAATGACACTTTTAGGAGCCTGGAAGCTTTGTGACTTTTAAACCCAACATGACAATGCATGTGCCCTTGCAGTAATCTTTCAAAGAAAAAGACTTTCTAAACCTTCTGCTGTGTTGCATACCAGTGGTCAGATAACTAACATCAGCAGCACTTATTCCATGTGCTGGCAGTGTTTCTGTGGTTTTGTACTAAAATGCCATCTGTTTGTGACAGACAAAGTAAATCTGACTGTTCTGTGACCGGCAGAGGCCGACCTGCGGACAGCAGAAATCTGCCTCCATCTGTTCACGAGCTCTGAATCCTAACTCTCTCTCTTTGTCCTTACTCTCACTTTTTATGCCGTTACACACAACATCTCCCTCTTCTCTGTTTGCTGCTCCCTCACACAGACACGCACACTAAACAGGCGGTGAAATTGACATCATGCATCAGTCCCACGTGTTCGCGAGGATTTGATGGCCCTGCAGGCTTGTGTTAAGCTGATCCAGAGGCTTCTGTTAGCGAGTCAAACAACTGTGGCAACGGGCAGCCCCCAAGTGATCCCCACTCTCCTAGTGCTGACATTATAAGCTGGAAGCCCCTCGAGTTTCCCCAAGTGTGGAGATGTTGCAGCCAAATTGGATTTAATTATCGGATATAGAAACAATGATTTGAACACTTTGCAGACTAGAAGCGATAGATCAGAGATTTTGTCTGCCTCTCTGGAAATGTGGGTCAGATGACTGTGCAGTTTGCTGATATCACAGAATATCACAGGCTATGTTGCCAAAAGTATTTGCTGAACTTGCGTGACATCTCATCCTTAATCTATAGAGTTTAATATGATGTTGGCCCATCCTTTACAGCTATAACAGTTTCAGTGCTTCTGGGAAGTCTTTCCACAAGGGTTAGGAGTGTTTATGGGAATTTTTAACCATTCTTCTATAAGCACATCTGTGAGGTCAAACAATGATTTTGGATGAGAACACGTGGCTCACAGTCTCTGTGATTCATCTCAAAGGTACAGTGTTGGGTTGAAGTCAGGACTCTGCCGGCCAGTCAAGTTCTTCCACACCACTCGCTCATCCATGTGTTTCTGGGCCTTGCTTCATGCACTGATGTGCAGCTATCTTTTACCAGGAATGGGGCATTCCCAAACTGTTCCTACTGGCATCCTGTCACAGTACCACCACTGAGCTCCTGAGAGTGAGCCATACTTTCAGAAATGTTTGTAGTAGCAGTCTGCATAGGTGCTTGATTTCATGCACTTGAGCCATGGAGGTGATTGAAACACCTGAAATCAGTGATTTGGATGTGTGAGTGAAAACCTTTGGCGATATAGTTTAATCTCTGGTTAATGAAAGTCCTATAACCCTAAAAAAAACAGTCACAGCATTATTTTCTCACGGCCACTTGGATCTGCATAACAGAGTTTTGGTGGATGATGGTTTAAGGGGCTCGTTTGTGCAGCTCACATGCAGAGTTTAAGTGATTTAGTATTAAGTACCATTAGTGTTGGATTCATCAGCTACTTTTTAAGGAAGCTTGGAGCTGATTAGTAAACTGTTAGCTCGGTGCTATTTGTCATCTAAGCTCACTTGTTTACAGAAACTAATCTTTTTAGTAAGTCGGTCACATTTGGACGCTACATGGTGAGGATGTGCGTGGATTTCTTCCTGTTTTAGGCTATTGAAGGAAAACGTAGCTCATTAGCAGGGCACATAACAGCTCCATTCACTGCTTTCTAAAGGTTGTGTGTGTGTTATTCCTCTCAGCCATGCTCACAGCCATGATTGGTAATATCTTCCTGTCTATTAGCTTGTTTCTCACTTTGATCCAGACAATCAACAGTAATTTGAATGATTTCAGTCAGAGGATAAACCAAAATGACTCTTGAGATCTTTGTAGTTTTCCTCTAGTGAGATCAGAAAGCTCCTGGTTTGAACCCTGACTGTATGCAGTTGGTTCTTTCTGGATACTCAAGACATATATGTCACAGGCTCTGTTTCCAAAGGAAACTGAGATCCTGCAACATGCTGCAAATTCTTTGATTTTCTATCACTTGGTTGTGATGAGCACAGGGAAATCTGCAGTCTTTGGCTCCAAACTGGACACTTCTGAAGCGGTGGCGGGGAGGAGGTCACTGATGAGACTGTTAGCAATGGTGTCACCCTCTAACACAATACATGTGTCTGGCAGAGAGGCCAGATCTGTCAGATATTATTGTTATCATTAATAATTTTATCATTTTATCATCTTTGCAGCATTTGTTAACAAATGGATTCCTTAAATCTGGAGTAAATAAAGTTTTTCTCATGTTATTATGGGTTAATCTGTGATTCTGAAGTGGCCGTGGATGTGCGATAGATCAAGTGTATTGCAAAAAGCGCTCTGTGTGTGGTTACATGCGGCTCGTAGTCCGAGGTCCTTCGAATGGTCATTAAGACTAGAAAAAAATGTAAATCCATCCAGTCCATGTGATCTGAAGTAAAGTGTCTCACAAACAACTGGAGAGATTGTCGTTAAAGTTTAAGTGAAAACAAATGCACGCGACAAACTGCTGAACAACAGCTGGAAATTTAATCAGGGTTGATTACAGTTTGGAGGAAATTCAGTCCAGATGTGTTGATTTAATGACTCAAATGTCTGACATATGTTTGTTTGCAGCTGGTTTAATTAGAACATGTTATTCAAAGACCAAACAGCTGAGAGGGTGCACTGTACACCCGTCCCTTTGACCTCGTCCTCATTGCAGTTTTGCTATGATATGCTGAGGGAAGCCATAGTGAAGCACTCTTTGCTGTATTAAGCTGATCAGAGGCTTTGTCTTTACTCGTCAGTACGCGCTCATGTCCTGATAAGTTATCAACTTTTTGTCCTCACCTGACACCCTCACAAGTTTAAAATGTTTTTTGAGTTTTTACGGTACTTTGGGAGTCTCGCACAGTTAAACTCACATTGGAAATGATTGAACACAGCAGCAGAATAAATTTAAAGTTTGGCATCTGGGCACTGAAATGTTGGAGGTGATGGAGGAGCTTAAAGAACAATCAGTGAACTGGGGCAGCAGAGGCACTGACCTGTCAGAGGGGAAGATGGGAAATTTTAGCCTGTTTGGTGTGGCTCATTAACTCACCGGGTGTCGTTTGGCATCTGTGACCTGAATCTGCAGGCTACGGCATAACTCAGAGGGCCTCTACTATAAATTGGTCATTTTATCCCGCAGTGTTACTTTTGTTTACCCCAAACTGTGATCTTTTCGTAAATCTAACCAAGTTTTTCTAACCAAGAAGAAAAATAGAGGTGAACCCATGGGGTCCCGCCTGAGAAACCTGCAGCTCGTAACTCCTAAGGTGGACTTTGTGGGTCCAAAAGCTGGACCGTTATCTCTACGCAACCAGTCTTAGCTGGTGTATTAAAGGACAGCTTGTTCGTAAAAGGAAGATCCGATCCTACCTGAAAAACTGGTACAAGATGAGAACATGTTGGAAACTTAGCAGTTTAAACAGACAATTTGGGAAACGTGTCCTGATGACCTGAGGAGTGTGGCGTGTACGTATGCACAAAGCAGTGCAGCCTGGTTTGACTGCCCGCCTTGGAGGCTGTGTTTTTTTAGTGCTTGTTAGCAAATCTAAGCATGCATAGTAATTACACTAAGATGGAAACACACTCCTGTGTGTGGGCAGGGTAGTAGAGCCTCTCAGAGCTTCTAGCATGGCTTTACTTCACACCCATGGTGGCTTTCTTTTAAGACAGGATGATGGCGAGCTCTCTGAGTCAAAGACTTTCCCTGTCTTAGAGTTTGGAAGGGTCATCATAAAAATATTTGAGGGCAATAGTTAACTAAAGCTGTAAATATCTGTCTTCTACACGCTTCCACTTTTCTGCTAAATATGATAAATAACAATTAATTTAGTCTTTCAAGGTATCACGAGTTAGAAAGAGGGAGTGAGTGAAGGAGGAACTCGCTTTGAGAAAAGCGTTAAGCTCTCTGATGCTCCCGCAGCTGTTTAAGAGTGGAGCGGTACTACAGTGTACCGCCTATGTTTTGGTGTGTGAGCGAGTGTGTGTAACTGGAAGGTTGTATGAATGAGGTTACTCAGTCAGAAAAAGGAGTTAGTCAAAGAGAGCAAAGAGGAACAAAAAAAGAAGAAGTCATTCAGCTGTCCTGTGTGAAAGACGCAGAGGAGGAGGAGGAAGGCGAGCATCTGAGTTAACAGTAAATGCGATGAGACTGAAAGGATCCATTATTGCTGCTAGGGCATACAAACGCAAAGGAGGGGGTCTGCCATTATTACAGGGGGAGTGGGGTGGGGGTGGGGGTCACGGAGAATACAGATGATGTCAAGATAAGAAATAGATTGAGCAGAGAGTGAAGGGTGAGAAAGGGAGCAAGAGCTCTGAGTTGTGGAAATCTTTCTCTCACAAGTAAGAATCTGATTACTGTATTCTTAATGCGGCGGATCTAATTTCTCTCAGTAGCTCAGTAGATATTAATAATCCTCCATGCATGCGCGTGGGAGTGTTAGATACTGGCTGATGCTGTGATATGAACCCTCCATTAAATTTTAAAAATTACACACATACCTACAAACTACATGAGCACATAGACAGGAATGGGCTTTATTGTGTGCAAGAAGATTGTCCTGGAGGCCTAATATGGTAAGGGCTCCGTCTAGACGCTGCCTCGCTCTGCTGGAGCTCACTCCTCTGTGAAGCGAACACCGTATTAACGCTTTTTGGGCGAAAGATCGGCGGCGGCTTGGATTTGGGCGTGTTTGCTAATTGTTTAGGCTTCTAGTGACCAAAGTATTTCTTTCTATTTCCCTGCAGAAGGCGTCTCATTGCTGCAGGGAACATTAAAGTCAATTTAAGCAACAGTGATTTATGGCTTTGGATTGAAAGTGTCGTATCGCTGCACGATTAATCCGGCCCCCCCAAACATTACATTTCGCGCTTCTGTGGGGAATGAGATCTCCCTGTGGTATTCATCAGGTGCCTATCAGACTGTGTTATACGATTATTTTTCTTCCCGACAGTTCTGGTCACATTTTGTCACTTGTAGTGCTAAAAAAACACACATATGTTGCGCTTTGTTCCACTGGGCACATTAGCATAAGTGGTCCACATATGGTTAACCCGTTATAGCCCGAATCATGAAATAAACGCCAGAAACTACATTTTTTTGAAAATGACAAATTAAAAAATATTAATTAAACATTAATTTGCACATATGAGTTTCAATTTGTAGCATTTTGCATTATGTTTATATGGTTGGGGGGGGGGGAGACCTGGGGGGTTCCAAGTTATTTTGTATATATAAAAATCCCTTAATACTGTTTTATTTTCACTTTAAAGCAAAAAGACTTAAGGCGGAGTCTCTGTAATGCACTCACACACAGATACACTGTACTCCTCAGGTCAGAGTGCATGCTGGGAGTATGGATTAACCTGTCACGCACAACCCCACACGTCAGCAGTATCTTCCTTGGCCACGGGCGACGAATGCTGAGAAGAGATGACTGTCACACAAAGGACACGGTTTCCAGATGTGCGCGTGAGCACTCATCAATGCAAAGCAGACTGATGCGCCTACGTGTGTGTTGTCACGCTTCATGAGCACACACACAGAGGAACTCATTACGCACGCCCGACTGTTCGTCTTGCCGCCTGCCTGTCCGCCAGCACGTCTCCATGTTGTTTGTACGCAAGCGTGCGAGTACGCTTCCTTTTTCTTGCACACTTGTGCTTTAATGTGTACGTGGCATCCATCAGCGTACAGCTGCTGCTCCGACTGCCCTCTCTCGATCTCTCTCTGGTTTGATTCTCGGGGTCAAAGGTCACCCGTGTGGGCTTCACGACCGAATGCAAAATGTTAATCTAACCCAGAGGTGGGCGATTAATCTTCCTGTCCGAGGGGCCACGTGAGAATCTGGGACTGTTGAGCTCAATAAGCTGAACTCAGTTCTGCTCAATATAATAATTTTTTATCTCTTTTTAACGTTACTGGAGCTCAAACCTATTACATCTACATTTATTGTTCCTTTAGAAATCGCGACCCTTAAACTGCAGACTCAGTCTTAATCTTCATGCACGTAGTCTCTCGTCTATTGATAACAGGCTCCTCTGTAATGAGCGAGTCAAGACAGCGAGAAAATACACAATGCGAAAACTAATGAAGCCGCTGACACGCCATCTAGTCTCTCTGACGAGCACCTTTGTTCGCCATTGATTTAAGCAGAATGTAAGACAAAAGCCGGAGGTAGCGAGACTGCAATCTATTATTAATGATGGGATCGACTTCCTCAAAACACTGAACCGACAAGTGGCAGATGCTCACGTGTTTTCAGCGTGCAGGAAAAATTAAAAGACAAGCGTGTATTCTCCAGGTGGTATGCGTCCAGCAGAGCCTTTAAAGGAATCGTGCTTATGATGGTACTTAAAACTAAAACATGTCCTAGTATTTAATCAGATATATATTATATTTTTTAAGTAATGTGTTATTTATGTGGGCACAAACCCTCAAACTGGTAACGGAAGGTGTAAGTTTAAGGACATCTAGCTCCAACATTAAAAGTACCAGCAAGGCTTTGAGGTGGTTTCTAAGATGTGCTGAAAATATTTTGAACCTGGGACAAAATATGTGGATAAAAGCAGTCTGAGCCCCACTCAGCTGATTATGAAATCAGAGCAGCACCAGCTCTGAGGGCAAAGAGTTTTCATGTCTGCTTCTTCTGGAGCGCAGAAATAACAGCGTGCCACCTGCACCACTGAAGGCCAAAGAGGCGTTTGCGTATTTTCAACAAGTCAAATATGGACTTTTCTAAGCGACGCTTCCCCGGTGTTGACTCGAGACATGAAAAAGCATTCACTTGTGGCAGAGATAAAATGGCATACAAGGTTGATTTAGCTTTTTTTCTGCTGTGGAAATTGTATTAATTTTTCTTTGTTTAAGTGGAGAAAAGTCTAGTTTTTAAGTTGTGAAGCAAACCTGGACGTGTGCAGTCTGAGAACAGCAGTCACACAGTGATGTAAAGGAATCAACATGATCCGATTCACTCTGTGCTCCTCTCTTTTTTCACTTTCATTTCCCACTCCCAGCAGAGTACTGCCAAGCCTTGTTATACTTGAGGCCGCTTCCTTTGAAAAAGGGAGTTCTTCCTCCCCACTGTTGCCAAGTCCATCCTCATAGAGGACTGTAGTGTTGTTGAGGTTTTCTCCCTAATATTAGGTCTCAGTCAAACAAACTTAGGGACTGATAAACTGTTTACTGTAGCCAGTAAAGAGTGTTTTTCATTTCCCTTCATGACCAAAGACATTACTTTGTGTCTGCCAGAATTCTAGATAGCCCAGCTGTTCCACCACACCTGCTCCCCTTCAGCACAGATGAAGTATATAGGAAAGGAAAAGGAGGCGTGATACAGGTGTGAGGGTGAAAAAAAAATCCCAGAAAGATTAAGGAATAGTAGAGGGAAGCATCCAAAGAAGCTCATTAAACTAAGATATCCCAGCTGATGTGCATGAAATATCCCATAGAGGTTCCTTTGTGTGTTGCAGTTTCATTTTGGGCCACAACTGGACATGACAATCACAACATGGGCTGGACGCTTCGGTTTAAAATAAAATACATGTCGCTCATACTCTTCTCAAGTGCGATACCAGTCAACAAAAACACTCCTGTTGTGGATGCAGACTGTGCAGACTACAGTAACAACCAGCTGAGCCCAAATTTATTGGGAATTTTAAAGTGATAAGGAAGCTAAACTGAAATTTGTAAAGAGCTGTGTTTGGCGCAGAGGCCATGATTGTGACTCATCTGGTCTATCTGCTGGCCAGCAAGCCCTAGATTTATCTTCCCTCCCCACACGCATAAAGTAAATGCTATACTTTACAACACCCCTCCCTCAGATGCCCCGTTGTCTCACCTCTTTCCCTCACACACTCTCTCTTATACTCTTTCTCCCTCATTCTGTCGTTCAGTCCTAAAATAAGGACAAGTACCAGCAGAGGAAGCTGCGCCCTCACCTGCAACCGAATGAGCTCAAACCTCCCCCATCCCTCTTCCACACACATGCATAAATGTATAGACACACACATACAGGGCTACAATGAGATGAGCAGGTATTTTAATGTCCGCTGCCTCGATGAGACCCTGCAGTGATCATGACGCCTCATTAAACAGCCGCTATTAATGAGCGGGTATCTCGCCTCACCAGGGAGCTTGGTTCAGTGTCTGCTCACACCCTCATTTCATTACACTTGCTTTTTAGGCTGTAAGTGGCTTTAGGATGACCTAAAGTGACACATCAAGTAACGACTAAAGAGGGGATAAATGATCCGACTGCTGCCGGGACTTTTTTAATTACTCCAAAAAGAAGTCTTTTAGCATGCTTTGACTGCTTTGGAGATCTTTGGGTTTGAGCAGTAGAAAGGCTTAATAATGGCAGCTGTAAATTGCACATTAGTGCACAAATAATAACTGTAACGAGCAATCAGTCACAAAGCTGGGTTTTGGTATCTCTTGGTGTCTCTCCAACATGTAGCAAATAATAGTCTCAGCACTAAACTTCATTATATTATAGCCCAGCTGGGTTGTTTTTACAAGTTACCAAAAGTTTTAGCTGCTACTTTTTGTTAAGAAACAAAAAAGATTTTAAACTTTCCAAAATGAAATGACTAGATGTGGTCAAAAAGAAATTTTGTCGAAAAATAAATAAAGTCAGCTTTTATTTCGCCTGTATCTGTTAAATAGTTTCTGTAGCTGGTTAGTCTTTTGTATCTGCGCTCATGCTATACGTTTCTTCCTGCTAAAAGGGAGTTTTTGCTCCCCGCTGTCACCAAGAGCTTGCCCATGTGGGACTGCCAAATTGTTGTTTTTTTTCTCTCTAATATTACAGTGCTGAACATTGGCGGGGGGGGGTCATGATCTCTGTCTAAATAAATAAATAAATGTGGGTAAATTCCCAGATGATTAAACATGCAACTATTTTGCTGGTAATACCTGAAATGAGTAAAGAAAATCAACAGCCTATTTATGCAGATAATTCATAATTTTATTGGGGGGGGGGGTTATATTGGTTGGGTGTGATTATTGAGGGGGGGTCATAACCCCCCTAACCCCCCTGGAAATTACGCCCCTGACCTTGGGGCAGCTGTTTTTCCTGATTGGTGCTATATAAATGAAACTGAATAGAGGAAACGGATTAAAATTTACATTACTTCACAGGGTTTGTTGAGTACTTTTAAATGCTGTTTTTATTTAAGCTTATAAACATTATTGTGTGTTTGAGTGCAAATCAGATAATTTTTGAAATAATCAATCAATCAATTTAATTTCAATTAAGTGGCATTTTTGTACCAGATCTGTCCAGGGTGTACCCCGGCTCTCACCCTATAACAGCTGGGTAAGATAGCCCACCACAACCCTGAATCGGATGGATGGATTGAAATAAGCCTCCAGTCTTTATTTGAGACACACGTACATATTTATCCTCTCAACCATTGTTAGCTCAATTTACTTCACAACCTGTCTGCCTGCTCTCTCACACACACACACACACACACACACACACACACACACACACACACAGCATTACAGGTCTAATGAAAGCAGTGACAGCTGGCCTTAAGAGGCTGCAGAGTGAGTGATCACAGGAAGTGAGAGTATGAATTAGTGTAGTTGTGCCATGTGGAGAGGGATATGTGTCTTCAGTCAGGAATCGCTTTTCTTTTATTACTCTGTGGACTTGGCTTATTGGAGTTTATTCCTTTTATATTTTATTTCAGTGTCACGAAGAACTCCGTGTCTTCCTGTGTTTGGCTCTATCTTTCTTCTAAAGCAGCACATCTCATACATCCCCATCATTCAAGGTGAAAAAGAAAACAAGCATTGTGAAATTCAATGCTGAGTTTCAAACTATTTGACCTCCCACATTCAGCAAACCGTCTCTCAAAACACAGAGAAGCCTCGAGCACCAGACACACACTCAACATTGTATCACTTCCTATTTGAAGTCCTCGAAGACACACACACATTATTGAACACAAAAGTCCTTATCTCATCTGTTGCAAACTCTTAAACGCTCCCTGTCAGACCCACCCACACAGACACAGCTAACTCGTTAGCTACTTGGCTCACGTAGAGAGCTACAGTCCACAGAGTTGGTGTTTGCATGGTTGTCAAGTAAACCTCAGAGATGAACTCGTGTTATTTATCTTGTGATTTATTCTTTTGCTGTTATCTGCTGCTAACAAGCTAAAATATGGCATGATCATGTTCTTTTTTGTTTTTAGACACTTTGATTATCTTATTGAAACTTTCCTTATAGGACCCAGTAGGTTGATTTGACAGTTTATTGTCCAAGTCCTTCTGAAATTCAGGGACGATAGCAATATAGGTGTTCAATAAGAAATATAGTATAATAATAACAACAACTAACCTGTTTGTTTTGTTTTTTTCATTATTCTCATTTTGTACCAGGGAAAAAAATTAATTATCTTTTTTTTTTAACTTAAATGTCTGGGGGGGGTTTTCATCCCTTAATCACTGTTTTTAAATATTAAAGCAGCAGCAAATGAAATGCAACAGATAAATATCATCCAAGTGCCATCAGAAAATGTCGTTATGTGCTTATAGTGTCGTAGCTGTCAACAAACCAACACCATGTTTGGCCAACGTTGCATTAAAGAGGGCTAATTACTGTTATACATACAGTGGGCTGTGTGCATGCTCATGTTTACTCTTAAACTCTCTTAAAGTAGCTTTGCATTATTCACAGTTTAATATAATCCTTATTTATCTTATACTTAACCTTGGTGCAGTCCCTCAGTGCACCCTCCCCCTTTAAGCCAACTTTTTTTTCATTGGCTGCCCCTCACAAACAGGTTTGAACAGCAAGTCGGTGGGCTTTTGTGCTCACAGCCAGAACTGACCCTGAGATGACCATATTAGGAATATCCCCTCTCTATGATGTCATAAGAAACCAAAGAGTGCAAATAATCAAAACTATGCAGGCTTCCTTAAATTAATACACATCCAGTTTTCATTAAGCAGTAAAGTGTGTGTTTGTATTAGAGCCCGTTCCTCTTAGAAAGAAGCTGACTTATATGATCTGTTTTCAGGGCCTTTAAGTTCAACAAGTTCCCCGTTATTGGCCAAATGTTTCCTCCTCTATATAACCACGCACCCCTACGTGCCATGCCATTCTGTACACACTTTAAACAAAGCACCACAGTGACGTCAGCGGTGCCTCTCCATCAGGACCGCGTGCTGGTACCCAGGTGTTCATCCCCGTGGGCCCATTCAGAGTGCACGGATATAATCATTAGCATTGTCCAAGAGCAGTGGTGCCTGACCCCATCTAAACCATCACAGCCCTGCAGCAATAATGGGAATGCTAAATTGCATTTGTGTATGCACTGGATTACCAAGCCAAAGGGCACAATGTCAGAGAGAAGCAGACAATGGTGGGGGGGCAATTGATGAACACCTGCTTTTTATATTTGCCACGTGGTCTGGGTTAACAGGGAATAAATGTGTCGAAGAAGTTAACAAGGCAGGGGAATGTCTGAAAAAAAGTGTGTCACACGTGTACGTGGCTGTCCGTCGGTGCTGCCCGGAGTTAAACTCCCGAGGAGAATGAATAGTCAGAGATGACACCAGAGGTGGATTGATTTTTCCAGTTAGAAGCTTTAGTGGAGGAAATGAGCCTTGCCGACACCGAGTGTACTGCAGAAAGTGTATCAGCAGTCTCCTCTGCACGATCAATAGCCCTGTGATGCCACCCCCACCCGCCCCACCCTTTACTCCCCGCCCCCTACCTCAGTGTCCAAGCAGAGCCCAGAGAGGAAGCAGAGTGGGGGAAGGAGTGGAGACAGAGATATGGGAGGAGGGGTGGGAAAGCAGGGAGACGACCTGCATATTTGATGATTTGCCTCTGCATCGCCTGAAGACTCTTAGACACAGCTGTGTTTAAAAACAGCGTTTTTGGTTTTTTGTCTTGTTAAAAGTTACAGGCCCAAACTTTTCAGTGCGCCAATGCATTTTTTTCACCCACTAACTGCGTGCTGGTGATGGTGGAGCACTGGGAACTGACAAAACCACACACATTGTGTGTGTGTGTGTGTGTGTGTGTGTGTGTGTGTGTGTGTGTGTGTGTGTGTGTGTGTGTGTGTGTGAAAACAGTGATGTGTTCCCTGCCTCTTACCTGTGGGTTTCATGTAATATGCATCTATGTCAGCCATGTCCGTGTGCAGAGCACAGTCCAGATAGTTCTGGATAACTTTCCTGCTGTAGTAGTAGCGCGCACCCATGAGAATGAGGGGTGCACAACAGGTCAGCGTGAGGGATTTGGTCATGTAAAAGCACATTACTATGGAGAAATGGAAGAAAAATAAACAAAACCTGTCAGAAGAGAAAATCACATGTTTGATTTTTGCCGGACCCGTACACACACACATACACAACAAGACATCTGTAAGCATTAATATCAGGAACAGCTGAATCAAATATTTGGATAATTTTTCACACAAACCCGCGTTCATCAGACATTTTCTGGGAGACAAAAGTTAACAGAACGACAGAGTTTGTTCTGCCTGAGGAGAGCGTATTAGTGCTGGATTCATCCAACCAGTGCAGTCCATGTTGGGAGTTATTAGTAAGATGTAACGCTGGGGGGCGCAAAGGGAGACAGAAGCAAGCAGGATGGATGCTGCGCGTAGCATGTTGCGTGCCATGCAGTAACCTAGTTGCTACTTTGTTCGCTCATTTGCACTCCAGGTGGAGCGAAACAGAAAGCGCTAAAATGCGCGGGGTAGTAAGCTTCCGCTCAGACGAGGTTTTCAGTATTCAGGATCAAATTTGGTTGGAAGGATCGAGACAAATATCCAAACAACAAAAAGAGGGGGGTATGTGAAGCAGATTTCATGCGATTTTTTATTCTTTAATGTGCGTAACCGTACATGTTGTGACGCAAGACGCGTTTACCTAAACCGGCAACATCAACAAAAAGCCAAACGAGATGTGGCGCATTGACTGCTGTGTAGGGGCGGAGGTGGTGGTGGTGACGAGGCGGCGACTGGGGGGGAGTGCGTGCGTGCGTGTTCATGTGTGTTTGTGTGTATTTGGCGGCGCGGCGGGGGAGTGCTTTTTGGGTACGTGCGCGCACCCTCTGGGCCAATCCTCAAATTCATTCAGTCATTCATTGAAGCACCGGCATGTCATCACATCGGTTAAACACATGCACCATGCCGCCTGCCATGCCTTTTGTTGGCGTGTAGGAGCAGCGTGGCCGGTGTGGCACAGTATGAGGCGGCTGCTGCTGCTGCTACTGCTGCAGCAACAACCTTTTTCTCAACTTAACTGCACATCGCCCACAGAGCCACGACAACAAAGAAGCATCAGATTTCTGCATGATTTTGAAGGCAAGTTCCTCAAAGGAATCGCTTCAGGGCGCAGACCTAATAAAAACGCGCAACAGCGACATTTACCTGCGCACATGAATCCATGTTAGAGGTTACATTTGAAGTTTTTGAGATGCGTATGACCAGAAAAAAAAGTTGGTCTGAAACACACATAAGCTGCACGGCACACGGAAGTGTGAGGGTACTTACTTGTCAGAAGAACGTATAAAAACTGGGTCTTGGGCTGCTGCCAGAGCCCCCTAAAAGCTGTGTTGGGTATCCTCTCCATAATACCCTCGTAAAAGATGCGGCGTACCTCCTTTTGATCCCCGCGCTCAAACTCGCGGATAAAAACCACGTCTTTCCTCACATCCTTGGCCTCGGCGGGGTTCAGAGGCGTGCTGGACGGAGGAGAGCTCCACAGGATCGACTCTTTTTTGGTCCCATGTATAGCATCGTGTTCATCCGCAACAATTTTAGTCTCGCAAACCATTTTGGGAGACGAACAATGCATGCAACTGGCCGCAAGAAGAAGAAGGAAAAAAAAGTGCAGTTCGGAGAGAGGGAGGGGGAAAAGAGTGGGTAGTAATGATAGTGGGGGAAAAATGGATGATTCGTGAGATTTTCTTAAAAAACAGCGAAACGATGGAGGGGGGGTAAGACGAAAGGGGGATGTTCTGCTGCAACCCTGAGCGTTTCCGAAGACCAAGACTTGCCGGTGTAAATCGAGCGGTATTTATAAGCGAGCAGGGCGGGTAGATTCGGGTTCACGGGGTTGGGGTGGTCCTCCGGCTGCACAGATTGGTAGAGGCAGTGCGCTGTTAGATGCTGATGGACGAGGGAGGAGGGAGGCTCGCTCATTCCCTCCGCATCTGAGCAGGCTTATGTATGTGTGCCAGAGAAGTGTGTATTTTGAGAAAGTGGGCCCGCGACGAGGAGGGGAGGGGGTGCGATGGCGAGATTGCGTAGAGAGGCTGCTTCTGAGCAGTTCTGTCTTCGTGCTGTCTTACAATGAGGAGGATCCCCGATTTTGTGATATACAGTGGCTGCGAGAGATGCAGCACAAAGGCGCAAGGTAAAGCGGGGGCGATGCGTAAAACAGGAGGAAATCCTAGCAGAGGGGAGAGTGCAGATCAGAGGGAGAGATGGAGGAAATAAAACTCCTGTGGGATTTATGAAGTTAAAGGGTGACTGTAGCCGCTTAAAGTAATAAATCTGTGGCAAAAAATGAAAGACTCTTAAGCTGGCGTCACCGTTGCTGTTGCGCAGATAGGAGGCTGCTGTGATAATAAAGGGATGGGGAAATGCCCTGATGTGATACGGAAGCATCAATATCCTCAGAGATTCAACAATAAAGTGTGAAATCAGCTGCCGGTCAGCCTAACGCCCGGCGGCGGCTCTCAGTGGGCTGTGTGCAGCCTCCTCTGCCGGTTGACTGACAGCTCTGCTGCACTGCAGTGATTCCTCCACAGCTTCCCTCCGCTTTGTCGCCCAGCTCCTGTCATACATCACCCCCAACATGGACATCGTGTCTCGGCTTACTGCGCATTTGTAACCTGCCATTAACCGATTTGCCGCCGAGTCGTCGCGCATCAACATCGGCGGCAGTGCCGGCTTTACGCGCGTCCGTGGCAGCTGTGATGAGGATGATGATGGTGATGCTTGGTCTGCTCCTTTGTTGTCCCCCCCACAGCACTCCCTGTGTGTGACTGCGATGGTTATTGTGCAGAATCAGCAAAAAGTTTTATTTAGGCGGTTTCTGAACAATGATTAGACTAAAAAGTGTCACCACCTATTAGAGGAGGCAAAAAACCCACTGAGAACATATGATGATGTCATACACTCTAAAAGTATAACATCCATTCCTTATATTAGTATAAACATTACTGGGCATCACCAAACTATTTCCTGGTGTCCTGCCGAGCCTTTCTCGCGCTATCATCAGTAAAAGTTGAAGCTCAGCGGACGTGGAAGATTTATTTTGGCTCTCAGCTCGCAGCTCTTTGTAGAGCCACAGTCGCATACTCAAAGCAAACTAGTTTGAACTGGATCGTCAGCGGCAACCTGCTATTGATAAAGCTGCATCCACCCCCACTCCCTCCTCTTTAAGGTGTCCCTCCTCCTCCTCTGCTGCTCTCTGGGTGGGAGGAGGAGGAGGAGGAGGAGGAGGAGGACAGGTGGATATCCTGCAGAGTCACAAAGTCTGCTCGGTCCGGACGTTTGCTCTGCAAACATGCGAGAGATGATTTTTCTTTGCACCAGCATCTCCTCTGCAGCGGCTCTCACTGTGCGGGTGGAGGATGCTCTGGGCATGCGCAGTGCTTCTCTTTTTTTTCCGCTTTTTTCCGGTAGTGCTGCCTTCAGGTGCTGTAGGCAAAGGTAGAAGTTGTAAACACAACATATGCGACACCGTCAAAGTTAAAGAACATAATAAAGATCCGTGTTTATGATCTTTATAAATCTTCTGTTTCATTTCATCCGCTCACTTTGAAGACCCACTGCAATGCAGTTTGTCTGGTTTACTGCCTGCTTTCTATTTTTTGTTTAAATATCTTCACATTAAAAATCAAGAAACACAAAAGTGCAGCAGTAAATGCTGTGTTTTGCATGCACATTAATAACTGCACTGTGCAGTCAGACCTGTAATGAGAGCAGCAGGTGTGTGCTCTGAGGGGGCTCTAATAATGCTCTCAAGACAAAGTTTTAATTGAATGTCCAAAGAAGACTTAAAGGAAATTCATCATTTCAAATAGTCTTTCCACGAGGTCAGAAGTTTAACTGAGACATCGAGCATTGATCAATGAGGTGCAGGTTACAAAGTCTTCTTTTATGAAACATTTCCAAAATGCTACAAAAAAAACAAAAATCATCCATGCATTCTTTTCTGCTTATCCCTTCAGGGTCGCGGGGGTGGGCGGAGCCTATCCCAAAAAATTTCATCCATCCATCCATCCATCCGCTTCCGCTTATCCATTTCAGGGTCGCGGGGGTGGGCGGAGCCTATCCCAAAAAATTTCAGTAGTTACAAAATTAAAACAAAATTAGCACACGATAAAATGTTCAGTTTAATCTTAAACGTGCCAGTTAGAGAGGTATGAACCCTTCTGGTTGCATTACGTGGTCCCCAGATGATGAACCCTGCAGTTTTAGTGACCTCATCACATCTCCTGTGCCATCCAACCAAAATATCAAATTTGACGACCATGCTAACAGCAGAATGGATGTTCACAGGCAATAATCCAGTAATCGAAGTAGGAATTCATATCAAAATTGAAGTTTTTAAATTGATTTTTCTGTGTGATAATTAGCACTGCTGCGTCAGAGCAGCAAGGTTCCTGGTTCTGCCTGGTATGTTCACCATGAGCTTGTGTAGGTTCTCTCTGGGTACTCCAACTTCCTGGAGATGCAAAAGCAGACGTGTTTGGACAGATGGAGTTGAACTGAAAGCAAGAAGTTTATTTAGGCTGAAGGGGGATGATCCAGTGAAGGCAAAATATCACGTGACCAGGACGTGTAGGAGTGAATAGTTGTGCACCTGTCAGTGTTAACTCTGTGATAGACTGGCAACCTATCCTGGACGTACCCGCCTCTTGCCCTATGAAAGCTGGGATAACCTCCAGCACCCTGTGACTCTGAGTAGAATAGTCATAATAAAATAGATGGATGGTGGGAATGTGAAACCTTAAACGGTTAAACTTGTTTTTAGAATCCTTGTAAAGAAATTTATCCTAAATTTATAAACCACAATTTGTGACTTTCTGCTGATGTTCTCTGAACATTTTTAGATCTAATTTTATCCAGTTGCGTTACTGTTTATATTCCCCTGTAGTGTGTGAGTGATCTGTGGGTGGGGTGTGGGTGGTGTCTATGGGCAGTCACACTGCTGTTTGTTGAACTGTCAACATAACAGATCCAGACACACAATAAAAATAGCAGCTAACAATTGTTCTTCTCAGTAAAGTTTTCACAATTATCTCACTCGGAATTAACGATTTGCACCAAGCTTCACTCTAATACAGTTTTTCAGCCCTGCATTATTTGTCATGCACAGTTGCAGCTACTGCAGATTGTATTTTCCCTGGAGTCAGCTTCACAGATGAAGGCATCACGTATGTATCCGTCCTTGTAAGTGCATGGAGGTGTCTGAAGCGCTTATCCTTAATATTTAGTCTCCTTCCTTGTGCTTAGTGTTCATGTAAAATATATGAATACATTTGTCTCTGGAAAACTACACTGAACAAAAATATAAATGCAACACCTTTGTTACTGCTCCCATTCCCCATGGGATGGACGTAGAGACCTAAAATTCATTCCAGATACACAATATAACCATCCCTCCCAAACAGTGGTCACAAATCAGTCCAAATGTGTGGTAGTGGGCACATCTGCTATATTGAGATAATCCATCCCACCTCACAGGTGTGCCACATCAGGATTCTGATCTGACATCATGAGTAGTGCACAGGTGTACCTCAGACTGCCCACAACAAAAGGCCACCCTGGAATGTGCAGTTTTGTCTCACAGCAAAATGCCACAGATGCCACAAGCAATGAGGGAGCGTGCAATTGGCATGCTGACAGCAGGAATGTCAACCAGATCTGTCGCCCGTGCATTGAATGTTCATTTCTCAACCATAAGCCGTCTCCACAGGCGTTTCCGAGAATATGGCAGCACATCCAACCGGCCTCACAACCGCAGACCTCGTGTAACCACACCAGCCCAGGACCTCCACATCCAGCAGGTTCACCTCCAAGATCGTCTGAGACCAGCCACCCAGACAGCTGCTGGAACAATTGGTTTGCACAACCAAACAATTTCTGCACAAACTGTCAGAAACCGTCTCAGGGACGCTCAACTGCATGCCCGTCGTCCTCATCGGGGTCTTGACCTGACTCCAGCTCGTCTCCGTAACAGACTTGTGTGGGCAAATGCTCACATTCGATGGCGTCTGGCACGTTGGAGAGGTGTGCGCTTCACGGATGAATCATGGTTCACATTGTTCAGGGCAGATGGCAGCTGAGAATGTCCCAGTTCTTGCATGGCCAGCATACTCACCGGACATGTCACCCATTGAGCATGTTCGGGATGTTCTTGACCGGCGTATACGACAGCGTGTACCAGTTCCCACGAATATCCAACAACCTCGCACAGCCATTGAAGTGGAGTGGACCAACATTCCACAGGCCACAATTGACAATCTGATAGACTCCATGCGACGATGTGTTGCACTGCATGAGGCAAATGGTGGTCACACCAGATACTGACCGGTTCTGGGTCCCCAGACCCCCAATAGCGCAAAAAACTGCACATTCCAGGGTGGCCTTTTGTTGTGGGCAGTCTGAGGTACACCTGTGCACTACTCATGATGTCAGATCAGCATCCTGATGTGGCACACCTGTGAGGTGGGATGGATTATCTCAATATAGCAGATGTGCCCACTACCACACATTTGGACATGATTTGTGACCACTGTTTGGGAGGGATGGTTATATTGTGTATCTGGAATGAATTTTAGGTCTCTACGTCCATCCCATGGGGAATGGGAGCAAAAACAAAAGTGTTGCGTTTATATTTTTGTTCAGTGTAGATTGTGCATTCACCTGAGCACTAACAGTGTATTTGAATGGTTCAAATACTGAATACTGGAGGTTTAGTTAATATCTCTGTTCTGTTCAGGCCCCTAACATCCTCCTCTGCCACACCAACCCTCTATGTCCTCCTCCACTGCATCCATGAATCTCCTCTGAGGTCTTCCTCATTTCCACCTTCAACACCCTTTGTTCAGTACATCCACCACCCCTCTCTCAGCCTTCCCATTCAACCCGTGCCAACCCTCTGAGACACTCATTTCTCTCTCTCCAAACAAGTTTAACATCTTCAACTAAACCAGCCTTCCTTTCACTCTTGCTGTGATTTTTCTGCCATAAATCACCCCTGAAGCTTGACTCCCAACCTGCACTTCTCTCTTTGCGGCCCATTGCTGTGCATGGTTGACTCCAGTTGTTTAGACTTTGAATGTTTTCATAGCAGATCATATTTTTGAGCCATCGACCTCTAGGTTACGGGTGCAGCACACTTCCACTGCAAAACTCTGCTACACCCACTTTTACCAGCACACTAAAAGTCCCGTTTTTTTCAACCAGGAGGAAAAACAAAGCCGTCCTCAGGGAGGTTAAAAATGCAGCTTTAGCCATTTTTTATTGTTAACATCACTTACTTATTCTAATAAGGTGATCCAGAAAATTGAGATTGCCAGACTTTTAGTCTAAGCATGTAAATGTTAGTAAAGTCAACAACAAAAGTCCTCAAAAGCTGAGAAAATTCAAAAATGTATTGAATTGTGTTGCAGAAATTTTAAGTTTTCTCTACATTTCCATCATTATTTAAAGCTTCACCTTCAGGTCAACACAAATGTCACTTTTAAAATACATTTCTGTCTTTTGCGGCTGGTGCGCTGTGCAACACAAAACAGCAACATGCTGACTGTGACCTTCAAATGCCATCGCACAATTCAGCGTTTTCATCAAAGGAACAGCATGGCTTTGCTTCAGGAACAGAGGCAACCTATGGATTAGAATTCATCTGAGGTCGAGCGCCACAGAGAGCTGAAAGCCCGAAACGTGTCGAACGATGTCTCTGCACAGCGATGTGGCTTTGAGCTCACAGCATCTGCTCTCTTCCTTAAGCTGTTTGTGCCACGAGTGAGTCTGGGTGGACTTTCAGTGGTGCAGGTAAATCTATCAGACACTGCTGCTACAAAGTGCTGCGGCTTAGATGTAAAGTGAATTCAACTTTAATGCTCGTGTTAAAGGCTTTTCTGTCAACGTTTAACGCTTCGTACGGACTCTCAGAAGTCAAACGTAGCTCGGTGTTCACTTGTAAACTATTTCCCAATCCCATATTTTATATCACTCTTATAAATAATAATAATTAGCATTCTTCTACCTTAAAGAAAAACTAACCCATCCACTTAATCAGGATATTAAACTTTGGATTAAACTATTAGACTAAATTGCTTCTGACTGGCTGAAAGTCCCACATATTGTTCCAATAATCTCGAATGTGACCTCTGAGTCTGTGCTTCCTTGCAGCTGAGGAAACCCCCTCCTCCTCCAAAGGTCGCACCATGCCGCTGCTCCTGCCGTGACCTCTGACTCCCCTTTCTTTTGGCTACTGGGTCAGACTGGCGGCACTCTTCTCACAAGTTTAAGGCTGAAGCACATTTCCCACAGAGGCCGCATCGACCATGAAACTGATAGACTTGTATGTTAAACTCTGAAATGTGAGTTTGTCAGTTTCATAAAGCCGTGCGTACACAGGCTGCTCTTTCACAGATCTTTTTAAAATTGTGTTTATGAGCCTGATTTGCTTCAAATGGATGTGAATGGACGCCTCGAGTTATTAGAGAAATTAAGACATCATGAGAGGTAAAGTGAAACTCGGCACACGCGGGGGTGAAAGAGACGCTTTTTAATGACCTTAAAATGTGCTGCTGAATGTGAGACGTAATGAAGATGGAGTGTTTATGGTTAGGTGCACACCCACGCATTTTTCACCTGCATGGTGTACCCAGGAAGGAAATCCTATAAATGTCAGAGACATTAACAGGATATAGGAAAGCCCTGATTCCAAGAATATTTCCTTATTAGTGAACCAAACAGTGCTTTAAACTAACTAAATACATTTACTCAAGTACTCTACTTAAGTACAAATTTGAGTTCTTTTCTTCTTCTAACCCATTTTCACTCCTGCTCCACACACAGTGTTTCACTTACCATTTAAATAACGTCGAGATTTCTGCACGAAAAGGTTAAAAATGTGACCTGGAGCGCTTCAGATAAAGTTTCCCAGTACTTTACTGGTCAAACTGGTAATAATCTACAGACAAAATCATCAAAAAACCAGCCACGGACACTTTTCTGCACTGATTATCTTACAACATGTGGCACTAAATGAGGGAACCTCGCTGCCACACACTCGGTTTGGTTTAGTCTTGTGTTCCGTTTTGATTAATTCATGCTTTTGTTTGAGGTTAGTGATGGCCCGCTTGAAGCTGACGCTCCGGAGCGTGTGTCGAAAAAAACAACACACTGGTTCAGAAGCACTGTGTCGAGGCTTGCTTCGTTTGGCAAAAGTCACGTGACCAGTGACGTCCGAAGCTTCATTACGCACGTAACTGCTTCGGTACCTGATTCAAACAGATATAAGGAAGTGAATCATCCACGGGATTCGTGGAGTGTGTTGATGGTGACAGATAGCGACGAGGTGATCATTCCACTGACAGATATGGAGCCAGCGAGGAAGAGAGGATGTTCTGGCGTGTGGGAATATTTTGAGTTGATTTTGCTCAATTCATTTTATCTGCCGAAGTGAAAAACTTGAAATGTCCAAAATCATGTTTTCATAATGTAAATATCATTACAGCATATGACTTTAGGAACACTTCCATGTGAATTAAAGCTGATGAAGACTACAACAATGTATTTGACACTATACGTACATGACATTGCTACAGTTTAGAAAATCATTTTGTTTATTGTTTTTAGGTGATAGTCTGCAGGACCCAGGAATACCTGCATATCTACCAGCTTGCAGTGTAGTTCCTGCACTCCACAGCCTCTTCTGTTCCATGCAAGTGGATTTTCTCCAGGGCAGGAGAAACTATTTCTAAGAAAAGAAACAGACTCAGCCAGCGCACAGTAACACTAATCCTCTTTTTAAATGTAAATAACAAAAGGGCTACCTGACATAGATCATGTTTTTACTTTGCAAGTTCTTGATTAGGGGTGGGTTTTGATTATCGCCTTTCTGATTACAATCCATGCTAAATTGAATAAAGTGATATTGATTCATTAAAATCCCGTGTCGATTTGTAAATTAACGTTATTATGCCTGAAACGCCAGCATCTCAGGTTAAACCTCACAACATGTCGTCAAACACCATGCAGCTAAAACAGTAACTGGGAGCAGGTTTACGGATTCTGCATACAAACGTGAACACAGAGCGCGGACCCGACGCGTCAGAGTCAGATTTTGATGTGTCGGCGGGTCCGCGCTGTGTTTGCCTCTTTTTTTTTCGCTGGCTTCTGCAGCTGCAGGTTTCATAACTCTCTGTTTACATCTCTAATTAAGTCTCACATGTGTCAGCTTTCTTTTAATAGATACGAAATTATGGATATATACTGTTAAATGATCAGACTTGTAATATTTCTGACTGAGGCAAAACTTTCCAGATTCCAATCAAATTGAATCGGATCCTGTATCGAATCAAAATGATTCTACAAATCAGTGACGATGCAGCCCTACTCAGCTTCCTAAGCATTTTCCCTTTCCAGTTCACAACCAATCCCACCCCTAGGTCAAAAATATGTATAGGACAATTGGCCTCATCTAATATTTTGTATGAACCTGTCCAGCTGTCCAGTGATTAAACGACAAGTAGATGGAGGCAGGACTTCACAGCAGGGGCATACTCCATAATGTGCTGTGCATTATCATATGTATATTATATATATTGCTCACTTATTGTATTTACCAACATCAAGGAGTTATGAGCAAAGAAAGGCCACACCATAGTGCATGTTTAAATAGGGAAAGTTTATTGATCAAAATGTATTACGCAGATACGCATTACATTTTTTTCAGCCCCCCAATCGAGAAAACAAAACCAATTACATGTTCAGAGCAACGGAACGGTGGCCCAATATCAGAGAGAACTCCACTCTTGAGTGAGCAGCGATGATTGAGCAGTCCGTTTTATTTTGCAGATTCAAGCTGCTCTTCAAAATTTTCACCACCAGATGTCACCGGAGAGGACTGTGTTGAAAAGCTTCGAGTAATGAACCGTTTTTCAATACAAGCTTCAGTGCTTCGGAAAGCTTCATTTGGCCATCACTATTTGAGGTGTATGTGAGATATTAACCACGCCCACGTGGGTGTGGAGAGTCTCCTCTTGGTCCGGCTGCCAGCTATTTGGAGTTGATTATTGGAGCGAGATAATTGGTGTGGGCTTGGAGGAAGACCAAGAAAGGAACTTTGAAGCGTTACTTGAGGAGTTTGTCCTACAGTTCTGTCAGAGAGGCTGTAGAAGCAGGGCTCAGTGAGCTTTGTTGAGCTTGAGCTGGAATGAATTTGGCTTTCTTATATATTTTTTATCTGCTTTGCTTATGCAGAACCAGTAATCTGGTTGGGAGACTTTTAGTTGAAAGTCATCTGAAGGAGCCACGTTTTCACCGATTCTTTTCTTTACAGAATGCTAGTGCAACATAAAGTCTGTGCTGAGGGGAAGATGATTTATCTGTGGAAGCTGTTAACCGTTCTCTTTGACAAATCTTACAGAGATCGCTCTGAAAAGGAGAAAATATCCAGTGAGCAGCAGTTCTGCCTTGTTGTTGTTAGAGGAGAATAAACAGACTGTTTCAGCTGATAAGAAGTCAGTAGTAACTCGACCACATTTTACAGCACACATATGCAGAAGAGCGTCTCTGAATGCAAATGACCTCCACAGACACTAGATCTCAGTCACGTCAACATGAACCAAACTCTCTGAGCAATGTTTCCAGCACCTTGTTGAATTTGTGCCATGAAGAATTAAAGCAGCTCAGCAGGGGAAAATGATCCCACCTGGTACTAGCAAGGTGTACCTAATAAAATTACCAGTGAAAGCAGTTTAACCTGATCTGGCTTGCAGTTTTAGTAACGTGGGTTTTAGGGGAAGGATGAATTTTTAACAAGCAAAATGATGGAAAGTTTTAATCAAGGAAGCATCCAATTAAACCGACTTTGAGGATGTTGAAGGGAGACGTGTGTCCAGGACGATTTCTCCTTAAATTCAGAGGAAATAATTCAGATTTATGCTCCCGGGACCAAGTGTCGATATTATCCACCCTGCAGAGCAAATTATCTATCCGTGCCGTACAGTATGTGCTTACAATATTGATGGAGGACAAGTTCAGTGCTCTAAACTTAGAGTGTAAAAAGGTCTGTGTGTTTCAGGCATCTGTGCGTGTGCTGGGCTCTGTGAGTGAGCTCTTACCAGAGGCCTGTCTCCCTCTTGTGGTCGCGGGTCAAAGGCTGGAGCTATGAAGTTCTTTAGGGACAAACAAGGCATTAGATCGTGTAGGAAACACAACGTTTCATTGCCAAGATGTCCTGAGAAAATCTCACACAGCTGCTCTGAATAATGACACTTTTAATTCGACCACACAGCTCAGTAAAAATTAATTCAAATAACAAAAGGCCACATAAGATGTAGTCGACTCTACTGAACCTGAAAGTTGGGAAATTCTTTTATTACAGCAATCCAAAAACACGAAACACATTAAATAAAACACATAGAAAAAATAAAATTAAAAAAATTGAACTGAAAATAAAATAAGGAGACTCAGCGAGTGAAAGCAAGTAAAAGAAAACACATGAACAACAAAAAACGTTGTTAAAAGCTGGATGTAGGAAAAAGTAACTTGTGTTTTATGTTTCTTTGTTACATGTCTTGCTGTAAAGTGAAGGCCGGCCTCACGCTTCTGTAACATTTCAGTTTCAGTCTTCAGAACAGATGCAAAAAAACTGGTCTCACTGCTTTGTGTTTTTAATACATCACTAGCGGCAAAAGTGGCTTTAGAAACAGTGAACGCTGCAGTAGCACTTGTGCTTTTCATTAGTCAGCAGAAGACTGTGGGCTGCATCTCATCACACGTTGTTAACTTGGTGCTAGCAAGCAGAAAAGGAGTTAAATTACTAAACACAAACAGCAGCTGTTGAAAGGCACTGAGGGATGAGTGTATTAAGTTCAGTTGTACTGTACGGTCAGGGCAAAGGCTCTGGCAGTGCCACACGTTTTGTTGTTTACACACTTTGCTGATTCCTTTTTTATTTAGTTTACGTTTCTATGTTATTGTAAAAAAAAAAAAAATCATTAGTTTCAAAGACTTATGAACAAAGATGGAGCAGCCAGGCAGAAGGAGAAGAACTCAGAGAAGATTCATGGATGCAGTGAAGGAGGACATGTAGAGGGTTGGTGTGGCAGAGGAGGAAGCTGATAGGGATGAGGACTGAAAACATCTTCAAACACTGGTTTCTTCCAGTGTTTCAGGAGCAACTTAGCAACAGTCTGGCCATTTTCAAGCATGATGGAGCGCCGTGTCACGATGCACAGACAGTAACTAAGAGGCCTGGACAGTAAATGGTAAGTATTTATATAGCGCTTTTCTAGTCCCTAAGGACCCCAAAGCGCTTTACATATGCAGTCATCCACCGATTCACACACGCATTCACACACTGGTGATGGCAAGCTACATTGTAGCCACAGCCACCCTGGGGCGCACTGACAGAGGCGAGGCTGCCGGACACTGGCGCCACCGGGCCCTCTGACCATCACCAGTAGGCAACGGGTGAAGTGTCTTGCCCAAGGACACAATGACCGAGACTGTCCAAGCCGGGGCTCGAACCGTCAACCTTCCGATTACAAGGCGAACTCCCAACTCTTGAGCCACGATCGCCCCTGGACAGTATCAAATTAATATTTTGGATTCATGGACAAAAAAACTTACTTGAAGGACTGATAAGGCAAGAATGGATCACCGTCAGTCACATCCCCCACCCCCCATCCTAAAAGAAAAGTATGGTGTAAAATGTCATATGTAAGAATGTGTCTGCTTGTCATGCATTTAGTTTATAACAAGCACATCTTCCTTTATGATAAATGATAATAATAAATAAACCTTTAACTTTATATATTTCAGTTGCATTTTACTCAAAATTACTGCTTCAAGCTAAATAAAGGTGAAGAATTTTTTGGGGGGGTTAGAAGGATTTGATCTTTGTGCCAATAAAAGTCTTTAAAACTTGTGAAATGTTTAAACTGTTCTTTGCTTTATAAAAATGTAGAAAACCCTCTGAATAAAAAAATGAAAGGCCAAATTTGCGACACTCCCAAAGCTTTGTTGCCATGACTGTAGAGTTTAGTGTGACACAGTAAACTGTAAAAACGCTGTGTTTTCATCAGAGAGCTGTTGCTATGATCATTATTAAAGTAATTCTTAGTGCACCCGAGAGGCTCTAAAAATCTCTAACACCTTCCAGGAATATAATTCAGACCGAAACAGCATCACTGAGTTTTCCCTCTGGAGGTGGATTAACACCTTGGTGAGCGTGTCAGCAGAAAGTGAGCAGTGCATGCTTCACACTGACACGGTTTATCTCTGAGCTGGATTTCGATCAGATCTGAGGGCGTACCTACTCTAACTCATTAAATGTAGACGAGCCGTGTAAAAGGAATTCGGCATGTTTTCACTTCAGGTTCTGAGCATCTGTTTGGTTTTTTGTTAACACTTGCACATTAAAACTGTACAGATTACGACAGCTGTATTACAGATTCTGTGGTAAGAAAAGATTCAGGAGTTTAATGAATTCTACAGAATAATAACAAAGATGGTGGGAATCTGTAGTAACCCGTACCAATCATACAGATATAGAACAAAACAACATGGAAGGTCCTAGTTCCTATTTATTTCTATATATTTAGTGGGAACATGGAATCTCATGCTGCATCTTTTGCTTTTAGAAATAAATGTCTTCCTGCCCTGTGACAGATAGAACTCCACAGCATCTTATTAACGTGGAAGTCGAAGTCTGAGCTGCTTTAATTTTTCCATCATTTTCGTGTCATCATCAGGTTGATGCTGAGTGCTCCTGTAGTCCTGATGCTCTGTGTAGATCAAACAGACAGTAACAGTGGACTGAAAGTGTAAAGCAGTTTCTCTACAACCTTCTACAAAGCTACATATCTGCACTTGACCCTCCGCGCTGTGTTAAAGCGCTTGGAGCATATTGTGTCACGTAACTTGCAAAACATGAGAAAACATTTCACTGGATGGGACATTTCCCTGTTGTAAGAAGACATCTATTATCCAAATATACTTAGCAGAACAAAGAGTAAATATTTGTTAACAATATTTGTTTCGGATTATTTGCCTCGCCCCCGGGTCTCAGTGAAAGCAGAAGAGCCGTTGAAAAAGAAGAGTCGGGAAACTTCTCATAGAAAAAAGATATTTCCTGCCACATAAAGATCAGGCGTGGATTGACTCTTCATTCTGTGCATAAATAACATTCAAAGCGTTCAACAGTCTGTCATCTTATCAAGAGTCTACAGATGTGATCAAGGTCCTGACTGTAGTCATCAAAACTAATCGTGTTTAATCTGAAACATTTCACACAGATGTCTGGAGAGATTTCAGTCAGTTTATCCGTTTATAACAGTGATCTTCTTGGGTCAAACCTGTGGGCCTTTCTGTGTGCAGTTTGCATGTTTTCCATGTGCTTTCAGCTGACTCCTAAACCTGCTTCTCTTTGATCGATGGGCTACATGTCCATGTTGTACCGCACCTATCTCCCAGTGTCTTCTGGGATAAGGTCCTGGCCCCACATAGGCATGGGACATCTTTAGCCCTCCTCCCTATTACACACATTTAGAAAATGTCCCACATTTTGTTTGACTCTCTTATCTGCAGGACAGACTTGACTGAAGTCCATCTTTTATTCACTAGATGTAAAAGAAAACCTGTCATCATGAATGACGTGTCACAAAGTCACAAGACTTGGAATACGATGAAAACACAAATAAATCTCTGGGAAAAAAAACGAAATACAGAATTTGTAACACATGTTTGTCCCACATAAGCATTCACTCTGTCCCACATTTAGCGTGTTGGGATCTTGTTGCTTTAACCCACACTGTCTGTTCTGATAGAGACAAAGTGATCTTGACATTTCTTTATTTTTTGCTGCTTGAATGATGAAGATTCTGGGTTTGAATCTGCTCCTCTCCGCGCACCTCTGCGTCCTATCAGAGTCTGAAAACGTACACGTATCATAGATAGACTCACCTCAGTGAACTGGATAGATGTCATTAGTCAAAGGTCAAGGTAACGAGTGCCAGAGCAAAGGTTCTTACAGGCTAAAAATAAACAACATATAAATTAAATATGTTCTATCAGGACCCAGTAAAAAAACCATTCAAACATATTTAGCAAAAAAAAGAAATGTAAATATTTATTTTTCCTCTCGTGTATTTGCCTTGCCCTCTGGGCTCAGCAAAGGTAAGCTGAAAGTTGGAACACCTGCAACACATCACAACATGAACAGCAACAAAAAACAGTATTATTCAGGACTTTTTCTTTAAAGTTTAGTGAGATTTATCAACACAACCAGTCTGAGGAGGCATTAATGTAAGATGTTTATGTCTACGTACTGTACTCTTGCCTTAATAAATATGCCTCCTTTACATGATGAATCAAAGTTATCATAAAGGTTATCACACCCACAAAAAAACTCAAACTAAATTAAATGGAGAAAACAAAAACACGTGAATCTAAAGCTCTGCTGCAGAGGGCTTCAGCCCACTTTCACCTCTGAGTGTCCATCTGATCAGTGTTTGAAGTTTATTGATGATGTTACTGTGTTTCTCTGCACTGCATGTGAGCACGAGGTGCAGCAGATATCTCGGAGCACTCCTTGTGACCAAAAGAGGCGTAGAAACTTTTCATTGGACGAGCTTTTCTCTAAAGTAACAGGACAAACAAATGCACGCCTCAGAAGAGTATATAACTGAAGTCAGACAGTCAGAAAACATCTAACACCTTAACTTCTGCTTCTACACAGCGACTGACACAGAGTAAAGGTGAGTGTAGTTCCTTCATTTCTCCCACTAAATCAGGTGTTAAATATTTAAAGAGCATTTGGGTGCATTTTTGTAAAGTGTTGAAGTTTCTGGGTTTTGTTTTTAGAAAATGAAGGTCCAAGACTTGTTCATGGGTTTTGCTCTTGTTGCTCTGACCAGTGCAGCACCGATAGAGGACAAAGCTGTATATGATGAAGGTAAGGGATTGTTTAAAGCAGAAATTTACTAAGGTGCAGGTCTAAACTTAGAGCTGTTTGAGTGCCTGTCATTTACTAACAGATGTCATCACTCCCACACCTTCTGATTCAGCAGAGTACAACCCTGAAGACTTCGACATAGATCCTACACAATATGAGAAACTCTTACAGAATGTGCAGAGTTACGGCAAAGTTCTGGGCATATCCTTTGACTACGGTGAGCTCCTGGGGACAGAGTTGGAGAATGAAACATTCCTGGCTGCAGGACTCGGGGTTGATGTGTCTGTTGGTGGACTCCTTGGAGATGAGGCGGCCCTGGGTGAAGGCTTTGGAGATGTGAAGTCTCTGGCCACAACCTTTGGATATGCAGAACTCCTAGACACTGAGTTGGGAAGTGACACACTTCTAGTTGCAGGACTTGGGCTTGAGATGTCTGGTGGTGCCCTGGGTGAAGATTTTGGAGATGATGACATACTTCTGGCAGCAGCTCTTGGGGATGAGCCCCTCGGCGCAACCTACGGATATGAAGAGCTCCTGGGCTCAGAGTCTGGAAATGAGACACTTCTGGCTGCCGGACTCAGGGTTGAGATGTCTGTTGGTGCACTCCTTGGAGATGAGGCGGCCCTGGCCAACGGGGAACTCCTGAATGTCAGTGAAGAAGATGAGAAACTCATGGAAATCGCTTTGGAAAACCTCAGTCTTGAAGATGTGCTGAAAGCAGCAGGTTCTGACGGTGAAATCAGACCTGATGCTGAATGAGCTGAGAGAAATGAATCCCTCGCTGCACACTGCCTGTATGTCTCAGTATACTTCTCACACTCTTCAAACTTTTTGTTTCCATCATAAAGGGAAAAGATCATAAAGCAAAATAACATTTAATCTCAAGAGAACGTAATCTGCAGTTCACCAAGTGAAGAATGTGATGCTCTGTCATGTTTTTGTAGCTTACATGTTAACATGTATGTTTATCTGCTCTTTCTCTGCAGCTCTCCAGGCTCGTGGCTTCATCGTGGTCATGATCCATATAAGGCAAATGAAGTGCATTAACTGAGGCACTGTCTCAAACATAAGGGACAGTAAAAATGTTTTGAAATGAAATAAAAATATTGGTCTCAGTTTCAAGATTAATGTTCTCTTTGTTTTTATTCTTTGTGTGTCTGTGTGTGTATATGAATCTTATTATAATACATCTCAAAAGCCTGCAGAGATTTTGCGAGCAATGTATTTTCTGTTGCTTAACTAAATTTTCATTTAATTTTCATTTATAAATTACGTGAATTTGATCAGCAGAATCAGTTTTTTACATTCCCATAACAGCATAAACATGCAGGTAAAATGTTCTTCATTCTGCATTTAGAGCTTTCGAGTAACTATTGCCTGAACCACGCAGTGAGCAAAGAACTGTTGGGTGACTTTACTTAAATAAAGTATTCAAATAAGAATAAATGTAAATATTGTAAGGCAAGAAATTACTGGGCAAAGATTTTATGCGTAGATTAATTTTTAGATTTTGTTCTATTTAGCTTTAATGTAATTTACAGACTTCAGATGCCAACAAGTTCATCTGACATGGTTTGTTTTCAATGACATGGTCTTCTTTTTTTCTTTTTTTTAATCAAGTTAATATGTTCAGGTTTAGTGAAAAAGGATATTAGTCACTGAATGAATTATTTTCCAAAAGGTAAATTATGTAATTCATTGTTTTTAACAAATTTGATTGTTTAGTTTTGATTGATTGTTTGATTGAAGCTGGGAAATGTTGAAAGAAGAACTGGACTTGTTTGTGTGTCACATGATATCTTCTAACTGGTGGACAAAGTGGCTTTCGCCAACAAAGCTGACAAACGGAAGCAGGATTTGGAGGATTTCGCAAAGAAAATGTTTTGGAAGATGTGTACTGTGGCATTTGCACAATCTAACATCTCAGTGTTGGTGTTGTTCATACATTATCAGAATAACATTGGTCCAGAATCAGTGACCCAACTGTCCAATGATGTTCATTTATTCAGTTAGCATTAGCCAAGAAGTTAGCTAATGTTATTGTAAGCTATAACTAGCAAACCAACATAAGTAACTTAAATTTGGCAAACAGCAAACCGAACCTGGCAATATAGTCATTATAATGTATAAATTAATAAAAAACAAAACCAATAGCTAACAAAGCTATGACACCACAGTGGGCACAGTGAGGCTTGATACAGATATCGGTGCAAATTAGTGCAATGAAAAGTTAGTTGTACTAGCTTTTCACTACTTTCTAAAAGTTTTTAAAGTCTTCTTTGTTTATATTGACTTTTGAAAACATTTTATGTTTAATAATATAGTGAAAATCTCATCACCAACACCGGATCCCTCGCAAACAAAACGGAGGAGCTACAATCAGAGATTTACTACATTCCCCATTTCGTGGTACATGTACAGTGACAATAAAGGGCTATTCTATTCTTCTATTCTTCTCTAAAATTGAGCCTTTCCCTCATTGTTAGTATTTCCAGGTTTATAGAGTCATAAAATAACACAATATCCCCTCTGTAGAAACTTTTCACTCTAAGATGTCAAATCATTTAAACAAGAATTTTGAGCTTGATGTTTTTAGGTTTTTAATTTGCCATCTTTTTGAGCTCTAGTCTGAATAAATATGACAAATTAGTACAACTTTCTGAGATTTGGCTTCAAAAATAATGATCTAAGTAATCATCTGGGAGAGCATCATTGTCTGTCTTTCACCTGTAGTATCATTAAGCAGAGCTGCACTTTGCTTCTTTCTTTGTCACATACATTACCTGCCTGCCTATCTATCCTCAGTGACTTTATAAAACACATAGTACATGACTGAATTATAAACCTCCATGCTTCACATTCATCCTGCCTACTGGTATGCTAAATTCTGGTATGCTAAATAAGTCCCACGGTCACGCAAGGTGAGGAAACTTTTGTGGCAAAGTCAAAGCAATGCCCAAGTATAAAAGAGGGATAAAAGCCAGAGAAAATCCAGAGGATTTTGCTTGCTTGCCCCCCGTCAAAGAATTTCAAACAGCTGGTTCAATGATTCAGGCAGCTTTTCCCGGAGCAGATAAAAGAGAGCTCTGTGGAGAGAACAAGCCAGCGAGTGAGTAAGAGCGAGAGAGGAAGAAAGTGGAGGCTGCTTGACAACAAGAAGTGAGAGTGATTCAGCGTAAACTCAGCATCCCTGCATGCCTGAAGCTCAATCACTCAAACCAGTAAAAGCCTGACGGGGTGAAGCTGCCTCAGCAGGATGTTTCAGTTGCCTGTGATTGTGTGTGCTGTGGTGCAGTATGAGAGGATTTGCCTCCATTGTGCCCTGCGGTACGCCGTGATGCCTCAGGCCTGCGACTCCTGCCAGGTGACTGCGGGCACTCCGTGAGCCAACGTAGCTCCTCGGTTTTCCTCTTTCTGTATCTTTTTACAGATTTCAGCCCATCTCATTTATAGATGAGGGGACTACAAAGTGCTGCATCACTGCGACACAGCTGGCAGTCCTTCTTTACTTAGGGCTCCTCCTGCTGGTAGAGATGTGGCACCTACAACAGTAATCCCTGTTGCAAATAAATAGAAAAAAATGTTAGTAATGTAGGAGGAGATGAAGTCAGCTAAAAAAGCACGACCTTTGGCATCTTTGAGAGCCGCATATCAGGTCATTCCATATTTAATCTTTTATCGATCTTCTACTGAGGAAAAGATCGTTTGACAAAGTCTAGACAACATCTAATACGTTTTACAGGGATATGTGTGATCCCCAAGCTCAAGTCCTCTAGCAGAGGCCTGGGTTCTGCACAGTATCATAGATGTTCCTAAAACTGCACTCCTCTTGACGGAGACCTCTGATGTTGTGCTGGGTCTGCTGGAGTTACAGCTCCTTTAATGCTCCTTTGACCACTGGAACCACTTTGGACTTTAACTTCCACATCTGCTCCAGTTCTCAGAAAGCTGATTCTGTTCATCTGGATGAAGCGTTTTCAGTAATAGAAATTTTTCGTCACGCAGCCAAATAAAATACTGAGATGAAGGCCCAAAGACTGAAATGACACAACATTTCAACTTCGTCCAGATGAACAAAATAACCTTTCTGGAGCAGCTTTACCTGGATGATTGAGAATGCTTCAAGATATCTGCCTCTGGTACGTCTCTGTTTTCTCATGCTCCTTTTTCCTGATCTTGCTGTCCGCTGGGATTGCCACAACTATCACAACTGCTTCTGCTCCTTGTCAACCACCATTATGTCTGGTTGGTTGGCCAACAGCTACTTGTCTGTCTGGAGGCTGAAGTACCTGAGGACCTTAGCCGTGTTGATCTCAGCCAGGTACATATGGGGCACAGATGTTCCTGTACTCTATCCTAGCCACTTGGTTATGTCATCCAATGAACACTGCTGCTACTATATGCCCGACTGTCTCTATGGTGTCTTTGCACAGTCTGTAACTTGGATCGGCTGTGATAGCTGTGTGCTGGCCTCTGTGGATCTGGAGCCCTCTTGGGGCTTGTTTATGTACTGTCATGGACTAGCCACTGGTAGGGTTTCTTTAGTCTGTCACTTGTACATCACATGGCAAGGCTTGATCTTGCACAATACTTCTTCATCCTTACCACCATCCCTGTCTGCTATCAGCTGCCTGAAGCACTCTTGCAGAAGCTCATCTCAGGGACACGCTTCCCGATGTATTCATGCTGGTTGTTTCATCCTGGATCATGGCACTGGCACTCCACTTTTTTGTTGCTCACAGAGCTGCAGGGTCCTGGATTTGGATGAAAGCCTCCATGCATGGAAAGGAATTTTCACATCTGGATATCTCCTCCTTTGGTTAGCTTATCATGACATCTGTGTAGCTGATGACTGCTGGACATGTGGGCTGATGGCTTGGGACCTAAAGGCACATTTTAGTGTCTTTTTTATCTTTGGTGATTTTGGGGGATTCTTCCTCTGTGTTGAACTCTGTCATTTGCTTTCCCATTCCAACCAAACAGCATTCTAGCTCCCCATTGGGCCATTTGATGGAGAACACAGAGGTGGTTCTCTACAACCACTGTGTTGGTTGATTTTCACACCATCTCTCTCTTTGGATGGCCAATGTTAAGCAAAGGGGACAACAAAAGGTGGTATATGTCAAAGAAACAGGACCCAAGGTTTCCCAGCAGAACATTGTCCAAACACCCCAGAAGAGCTGCATCACAGTTTGGTCAAATTCTTACACTTGCACATGTTCCCTCCTAACACCTCAACTTTGAGGAAAAAATGTCACCAATGGGTGCTATGATGACGAGATGATGAATGTTATTAGCTGTCAGCAGTCATACTGTTAATGCCTGACTGGTGAGCTGCATGACCAAGAAGCAATGAAAATAACTGAATGGACTGTAATTCATTAGAATACAAGCAGTAAAGGTCATTCATTGTTTTTATTTAAAGGTGCAACAATAAGACAGTGAATGGGGCTCATTGTGACATAAATACGCTGTTTATTAACAAGCAACAGTAAGACAGTTACTATTTCTACTTCCATGTTCCCTGCTGCAGGTCTGTTCACCCCTCCCTCCCCTGCTTATGACTCCTCCGTTCCACATACCCGTCTACATGTACATAATCTATACATACAATCGATATTAACAACAATAAAAGTGCTGAAAATTCATGCTACAGTGCTGTGCTAAATCAAGACCTACGAGTCCCCTTTTGCAAAGAGGTAAAAATTCATTTCTTTACAAACATTTCATTTGTAAACCTCCCAAACAATTCCTTTGAATCAGTCAATTACTGTCAGATTCCTAATAATAATTTAACTAACCGAAATCTAATGTTGAGCCGTTGAATGAACTCTGTGTGATGCTACAGTTCAATGTGTGTAAACCTTAACCTCGTACAAGACATTCAACAAGTTTACAGATACGTACCACATCCTATCCACATTATACAGTCGAAAAAGTCCAAAAATGTTTACGCTTTATAGGAGACACATGAGAGCGGCTGTCAGTGAAAACAATCTAAGTTCACAGGTGTCTGATACACCATTTCAGCGGTATAAAAGTCATCCCAGATAAGGCAGAACGAAAGCATGCCTCGTGACTTTAAATCAGAGCTTCACTGAACAGTGACATGAGAGAAAACAAAATAAAGTGCCTATTGTGTGAATATGCAAAGATGAGAGCTGCTGTACATGAGCAGAGGTTCTGGACAGAGTTGTTTTTGAAGTGTGTCGAGGTGCTGTTAGAGCGGGACGTGTCCTCAGGAGCTCAGCGCAGCGAGTTGGTGGGCATACAGTCACACAGAGCCCTCCTCTCCGTCCTCAGCACCAGCGTCTCTGTCTGCAGCAGGAAACAAACAAACAAAAAAACCACAACATTTTACTACATTAAATATCAGGTTTCTGACCTGTTGTCTTCATCAGCTGCAAAATGTTCTAAAAAAATCAAATATTAAAACGTTTCATTTAAAGCATTTGATATGTTTCTATGTTCTATTGTGAATAATTGCACAGTATCCCAGTTTACTTCGATTAGGGTTTGTATTTCCCTGTGATATTTTGATACAATTATAATTTTACAGTTTAAGTTTTAACCATAGATGCTGCCACGGGATTTTTATTACATGACAGCTTTTTCAAACCTCGCAGATTTAAACAAATATAAGCCACAACATCACGACTGCAAATAAAACATAAACATCAACATAAAAGAAAACTGAATAAAGAGGTTTAACCGAATTACAAAGAATTTCTAAGGTTTACAAAGTGCTTACTGTCCATGTCTTGCACATCGGTTTTTATTCTGCTAGTCTGTAACTCTGCAGTTCAGTAGCTTATTGGAGGCTGGAAGGAACAATAGCTTCAGGCAGTTTGTTTTGCACTTTGGCCCTCCTGAGTCTTCTTCCTGATGGCAGAGGTTTGCCTTGAGAGGAAAGATGTGCAGTGTGCTTTGTTGCTTGTTCTGTAACAGCATGCTCACACGGGCTCTGTAAGGCCCGTACTCGTATTCCCATGACCTTCATGGCTGTTTTATCCAAGCCTGCTGTTAAGTTGCCAAACCATTGCAATTCCATATTTAATAAGGACGCTCTCTAGCATCAGCAAGCTCTGAATCACTGCTGCAAGCTTGCACACAGATTATTGATGTGTATCTGCCAACAGCTAAATATTTATATGAGGACGGCTGACAGTTATTGAGTGGATTCTGATGAGCACTGGTTCATGATCAATAACTATTTTCTCTGATTTAGTGATGCTTGGAATCAGACGATTAGTTTCACACCATTTTGATGAAGTTGTTCAATCTCATCATGGTACACAGAAGAATCCACGAGTGTCAAACATAATCAGCCCGGCATGGACTCCAATCCGAGGAGGAGAGCATACATTTTGGAATTTTAAATTATATTTTAATAGGTTTTGCAGCTTCTCCTGATACTACACCAAAGTAATTAAGTAATATAAATATTTTTTAAAAAAACAAATTGCAATAAACTCTACACATTTCTGTTTTCTACAATGTGTCTACAATAAAAAACAACATGCTATTTTCAGTGAAGTAACAGAAACTTTCTGTTTTCTTTCAAACCTCACTCTGTGAGGTATCTCACTCGGTTTTCAGAGAACTGGGGTTACATTAGTAACCGAACATTTTTCTTTAATCTTACATTTATATCTTACAGTTTAAATCATGCTGACACACTTCTTTCATTACTACAGCAGCATTTCTTTATCATGTAGAAAAAACTAAGAAATACTGTTGAACTTGCCCGTCGTTATACTTTTGATGTTTCATGGTCAGGAATAATGTGTCAACGTGTAGACAGATGATCCCTGTGAGCTAACAGTTCATGTTTCAGGCTGCCCTAAACTTTCATCTTCGTCAACATTTTTAGTCTTGGCTCTGTATGAAATCAAAAAGGGATTACTCCTGATGTGGTCCTCTCAGGCACAGAGCAGCCCCGCCCACCTGCTGTTTAAACGTTTTGTTTGCGATGGGCAGCCAATCAGATACAGAGCTACTCTAGTTCTAAGAACACAGCTGAAAACATCATAATGGATGCTGCTTAATCCACAGTCATATTAATATTAGTCATATTAGGATATGTTCTCCTACAGCAACTTGTGCACAGTGTAAAGTGTCATGCCACTTTCTCTCGCTCCGTTTCCTCCAGCCTCTCTGTGCGCCTGTGTTTGACTACAGGAGTGGAGTGAGGTGCGTGGGATGTCGGGTCACCAGCTGCCGCTCAGCACTTCCTGCCATAAATAAATCGTACCAGCTCCAGCACGCTGCCTGATCGTAGACTGTTCACTAGGTTGAGCACAGTTCTGCACATCTTACACCTCCTCTCTGTCTCCAGCCTCTACCTTCCTCCTCCTTCCACTCAGCTTTAGACTCTCCTCCTAGACCTTTCCCTTCATTTCCATTTGGACCAATCCATTTACCCCCCCCCCCCCTTCCTGGCAACTGGCCATGCTGTTTGGGTCACAGTGGCTGGATCTAACTTATCTCCTTGTCTGTCAGAGTAATCGAGGGGTGCAGCGATTGTTTTCAGTCGCATTAACCTTCATTTCTTGGGTCCACACAATTAAATTATATAAACAGAGAATAAAAGTCATATCAGCTGATCCAAAAGCAGGTATGTGTGCCCTGAAATGAAATCAGTACTACAGTTCACACGTAAGCTCGGTGTGCTTGGAGTTAAAGTGTAAAATGTACAAATTCCAAAAATATTTCACAACAATCCAAACTATAGCGACAAAAAAAAAAAATCCCTATTCTTTGCAGCACAGGAATTTATAGGCACAGGTATTATGACTGCTCTTTGGCACAGTGATGGGAGTGTGTGGGTGTCTGAGGTCATTTGGAAAATGAAGCACAGCAATCTCTAAAAGCTGCGCTCCACAATTTTCATATCTAAAAACCAGGAAATAAATGAAAAAGGACTAACCCTGCGCTAAAATGCAGATGTAGACATTAACATATACTAAAACGTACCACATAATGTCACATTTACTATATAACAATATGGGAACTGATAGAAGCAGTTGCCACCCCACCACAAAGGCTCATGAAGATCAGTTATTTTATGAAATACATCAGCTGGTGCATGAATCTCTGCAGTAGTCTCTAGAATGAAAAGGAAATTAGAGAGGACTTACCCTGGCATCTAGGTTGAAAGCGGTCTTCTTTAGATCTTGCAGCGCCCTCTGCATAAACTCAAAGGCATGACAGTCCACACACGGGCGACCTGGAAACAGCAGAAATGAGTTCAGAAACAAAGGCAGCGGCGTGAGATACCAAGTTAGTACAGAGCCAGTATCACCGATACTTCTAAATGCAAATGATGTAGGTGGGAGTAGCATGCCGTGATTTATGAGGTGAATGTATCACTGATAATGATAATGTGAATGCAATTCAATGACCTCTAAATGACTGTGAATCTTGCTTTTTTCACTTTTTCATTAACACAACAGAACACACACTCATGGTTTTTCACATTTTGAGCCTGGATTTTTTTTGTATGTGTGCATGACTGGAAAGCATCAAATTAGACTCCAATTTAATGCTGATTTGGTGTGTTCTTGTGGCTGCAGACGTAAACTATAAAGTGTATTGAGTAGAAGTAGAGAATCAGTGACCTGACCCAGAGTCATCATTTACAAAAAGGAACCATAAATCTTATTAATGAGATTAGTCTGTAGCAGAAAGCGACTGACTGCTGTGCTTTGTCATCTTTGAATTGATCATTTATTTGAAGAAACAAATATTTTAAACAAATATACAGAATTTAGCTTTGTGGAAGTGTTCATCTAGATTTTTTTTCTCATCTAGCTTTTAATTTACAAACAACATAATCAAGCTTTTCTACCTGAGCATCCATGAAGACACACTTATGTATATTTTCCTTCTAACCTGCTCGGTATGTGTGCCTTTAAGCAGCAGTGGAGGCCCAGTTTCATGATCCAAGCGTACATTAATTAAGATGACCTACAATTCCCTCAACAGCACCCCTGTGAGACCTGCAGTCATTAGACTGTGGAAAGATCACCGTGGCGGACACATACTCGTCTAAAACATCTCAAAACTTGTACTCAACAGGCGGAGGGAAAAATTAATCTAATTTTTAAATCCACCTACTTTCGGCAGGGATGACAGTCCCCGTCTCATGATCCGCATCAGCTGCCCCGACACAGACGAGCTGCAGCGCCAGCAGCAGCACCACTGCCTGCACATACCCGCTGGAAGCCATGGCGACGGTGCGATCACTTACTCACCTCTGATCTGGAGAGTACAATTAGGCAAAATGTATAAATTAAAGGGCAGAAAATGTCCTACACGGCCGTCAGCCAATCAAATGAGGGGGAAAATGATGGGCTTTGTTCAGATAATGCTCCAGTTTCCAACCAGTAAATGTTTGTATGTGTTTAAAAGCTCAGCCCGCACAGAGTAATTACCGCTTATCTGACCACCTGCACGGTAACCTACCGTCAATCGGCCGATGATGGTTTGCAGATCGCCAGATGAGCGCAAGATGCCCACCGAGTACTGTTGTATGGAGATTAAATTAGTGCGCATGCGTGTTGGTTGGCTGAAATTTTCTCCAGGGGCCTCGAAAACGAGACTTCCGGTGACAGCACTTAAAAAAATAAAAGCCTTGATGGGCAGTTTACCCGTAGAGTTTATTGATGGGTAGGTCATGCATTCATTAACAGGATAACAGACAGAGAGCTCGAGAGAGCAATATTTACTTAAAAACTCAATGTAAAAAGCAGTATAGTTATTATTATTAAAGATACCTCATTTGATTACCTACATTTTAGAGATCAATACTGCATTTTGTTCCGTAAATTGAGTGCAGTATATACATACATGCACAGTTTCAGCTATAATTCCAATATTTAAAATTGTGTATTTCCATTGACCTATTTTTACATTAATATAAATCAAATACAACTACATTTTTATGATTTTCTTTTTAAAATAGGGTGCGCGATTTACAGCCACGTTGAACAAAAGCACTAAACTGAAACAGTTAGTCTGTTACTGCAGCACACTGAATCTTCATGTTTTTGACATTTACATGTTTATAGTCTGGCATTAAATGAGGCGACTATACAGTGTAAAGATATAGATACATATCCAATTAATATCCCATGTAATAAGTAAGAGCAAATAATAATTGACTATATACTTGTAAACAGCACAAATTAGTGAAGCAAGCTCATTTAAGATGTCTTTGTGGATCTAGCGAAAGTGTATATAAGGATGCCAGGAATAGCAGAGAAGTATGTGAGGGTGGTGCGAGACATGAATGATAACAGAGTGGTGGGTGTGCAGTAGGAGTGACGGATGAGTTCAAGGTGGGAGTGGGATTACATGAGGGATGGACTCTGAGCCCCTTCTTGTTTGCAGTGGTGACAACTGGGCTGACAGATGAGTTCAGGCTGGAGTCTCTGTGGACTATGATGTTTGCAGATAACACTGTGATCCATGGAGAGAGTGTGGAGCAGGTGGAAGTACGCACAGGAGAGAAGAGGAATGAAATCAAGTAAAAGCAAGGCACAATACATGTGTGTGTGGAGAGGTGAACATTTACAGATATTGAAGGTGGATGAGTTTAAATACTTGGAGTCAACCACCTAAAGCAAAAGACAAGTGCACGAGAGGGGTGAAGAAGAGAATGCAGGCGTGGTGAATTGGGTGGAGACAAGTGTCAGGATAGCAGCAAGAGTGAATGAGAAAGTTTACAAGACGGTTGTGAGACCTGCTGCGATGTATGAACAGTGGCACTGACAAAAAGATGGACTCATGATGAAATGAATCCATCAAAGGGATGGCTCAGGTTCAGCACTTTGGATCTTTAGAGAAACAAGGTTGAGATGGTTTATACATGTGCAGAGGAGGGATAGTGGATATATTAGACAAAGGATGTTGAAGAGGAAAGCCCCAGAGAAGATTCATGGATGTAGTGAGGGAGGGCTGGTGTGACGGGAAGATGTCAGGGATACGGTGGCAGGTGAACTGCTGTGGCGACTCCTAAAGGTCGCAGCCTGAAGAAAACACATTTTAAGATAAGAGGACATAATAATAATATACTTTATTCATCCTAGAGGTGGGAAAGTTTAGCACAGCAAACATATGACATCGATTAAATGGGTTGGATGTGCTGTGGTTTAACATAACAGGCTGCTTAAATGCAGTAAAAGCAGCATAGCAAATATCGGGGACCAGTGAGAAGTGTGGCTGCCAGTAGTGTAGTAAACTGTGACAGGGCAGGGTTGAAATAACCTGTTACTATGACAATACAGATGTTTCTCTGCTCGGCAGATGTGTAGCACTGTATTACATGAGGTAACAAAGACTTCCCGCATCTGCCCTTGTTTACACCTTCCTTCTTAAAACTTTATTAACCACACACTGTGTACAGTTCCACACTTAAAGGTGGATTTCACCCGGTCTCCTCACGGCTCTGCGTTCACAATTGCCCCCCACCCCGGGTTATGGGCGGGGTCCTGACTGCTGTTTTCTTAGGTAGCCTGTTAAAATGCCCGAACTCAAAACACTTCTTTTTCCAAGATGGCGTCGATGAAGGACAGCGACACCGGCCTGTGGCTTCACAACAAACTAGGATCCACGGACGAGCTCTGGACGCCTCCGAGCATCGCTTCGCTCCTCACCGTGTCGGTTATCGACAACATACGGCTATGTTTTTCGAGCTTGTCGCCGCCGGTGAAGCTGAAACTCCTGCTCGGGATGCTGCACCTTCCGCGGAGGACCGTTGACGAGGTGGGTTAGCTCGGTGTTAGCCTGGAAGGTACGATAAGTTGTTACCTCGGATACACGGCTGAGAAACGAGCCGATAATTGCGCTAGATTTTAAAAAGCACTGAGGTCCCTGTGACGGTTTAGTGGCATATTTAAAAGCCTAACAATATTAATAAACCTTTCCAGCTAACATTATGCTACCATATTTATCCGAAGGCTAACTGAAGAAGCGGCAAACTCGTTATTTCCTCGACATGCTCCCCATTTTTTCTTTTTTTAAACCCCGGCTTCAATGCACGAAACACTTTTACCCTCTAACGACAGGATGCTCCCGAGCTGACTTTACCCCTGCGCACATTTGTCTTTCCAGCGGTTGTTTACCGGCTACAGCGAGCAACGCTAGCCTAGCGGTGCTCGCACGGACATTGTGGTGGGATGGGCGGCTGAGAGCTGGCGTTAGGCTGGAGGGCGGTACTAGCTCCCGGACCCACTGATCACCTGTTCCCCCCGCAGGAAACGATACACAGCCGTCATTTGTGTGGCTTATATAGCCAGACTGTTCAATAACAAATGCAAAATTATTAAGCTAATTATTAATGGGGTTTCTTAAAACAAGCATTCAAGTGTGTTGTTTAAGTGAAATTGGCGGCTAAGCTCAGGAGTAATTTCCCGTATGCAAACCACGGAAGCTCTTGGCTGTTTTAATGCAAATATTTATTTTAATTAAGTGGTTTTGAAGGAGAGCAGCAAGTGTGAAAGGGAAGGTTTACTAGATGGTAGCGAGTCTTGCTATGATGAATGTTTTGGAACAGTGGCTCTGACAAAAACAGACAAGACCGAGCTGAAAATGTTAATATTTAGATAGAAATGAAAAGAAATCAATTGAGTTCAAGGCTGAGATGGTTTGGACATGTGCAGAGGAGGGAGAGTGGATCTATTGGAGAAAGGATGTTGAAAATGGAGCTGCCAGACAGGAGGAAAAAGAAAACGCCTCAGAAGAGATTCATGGATGTAGTGAAGGAGGACATGTAGTAGGTGTGGAGGGAGAAAAGGCGATGCTTCATAGACACAGGGCCACCAAATATTAATATTTTGTAGTTAAATGCCTTCAGCTCTTTTTAACCACCATCCTGAGATAACGTTAGCTGAGCAAACTTGCATTAAATTGGTTCAACTGTTTGAGAGCAAGCTAATGGCTCAGTCACAGGAGTAAAAGTAGTAGAGCTACCTCCTTATAGCTTAAAAAGAATTGATGTCTGCCTGGTGATTGCATGCAACAGATTATAACTTGTGGTTGCTCACAGCTTGAGGATCTTGCACTTATGACCACTTTTGATCACAAGGAAATTGCACAAGTCCCCTGATAGGAGGCCACCTTTCTGCAGACAGTCACAATCGTGCTTGGACTGACTCCAGTCACTCTTAGAGACACTGATCAAGGCTTGCAAATAAGTGCTGTCTAGCTTATAACAGACAGATTGCCAACATGCTGCCATCAGTCTGAATGACTCTTCGTCAATGAGCGCAATGCTACTGGCTGCCAGCTATTTGTGGGATACAACTGATAATGAAAGTTTAAATTTGAGGAAAAATTGCTAAATCACAATATATTTTGACGCAATATTCACCATATTGAAAAATGATAAAAAATTATGATATTGCATCGTGGGGTGTCTGGTGATGCAGAGGGTTGGTGTGACAGAAGAGGATGTTAAGGCTAGGGTACATGACAATATAGCTCATGCTGCAAACAATATCTCTGTGGCATTGTCTGCTATGGCCATAAAAGGGGAGAAACTCATGGCGTGGTCCTCATGCCCCCCTGACCTCAACCCTATTGAGAACCTTAGAGCATACTCAAGGAAAAGATCTATGAACTCAAGTTCAATGGATGCAAGAACTGCGAAGGTTCTATGAAAGAAGGGATCCCATGTTAACATGTAACTTGGTTTGTTAAGATGTTTTTGATTGAAACGGCTTTTGATTTCAGTAATGCTGCATATTGAGCAAATGACCAATTTTCAGTTCTTTACAACCAATAAAAGATTTTGAACCTGCATAATCATTTGGAACGGTGCATTTTGAGTTTACTTTTGCAAAAACATAGTTATCATTGTGAGGTTGCTCTAATGTGTGATGACTTGAATAATACTGACTGTCATTTGCATCGACTATGGAGGAAAGTCAGTGACAAATATCATTTGCAAAGTATTTTGGAACAGGGTTGATTTTGGCAACACTGAACCTATAAGTGCAGGGAGGTGGACAGACTCTAGCCTTAACTCTGTCACGTGGATATTAACATGACTGCATTTAATGGTTGGTTGAAGCTGGCGTCCTCCTCGTGTTGCATGTTGGATGGCTTCCCTTTGATAAACATCACTGCACAAAATCAGGTTTCTTTGTATCCAGTTGTTAAAGTCTTGAAATCGCAGTTATGTGAATGTTTATTCATGCTGGATTTTCCAGAGATGGAGGAGGTGTGAATTTAAAAGATGGAAAAATGGAAAATACTCGGGGATAATAACTAGTATTCAGAATACTTTTATATTATTTCAGTCACACTCTGAGGGTTTGATTAATCTGGACTTTTTTGTCTGTACAGGAGTGATTATTTATCTTACAATTTGTAAAGTGTCGGGGTGGTGTGTGTCAGGTGTGAGCTTTTTTTAAAGGAAAAGTGTGTGTCTGAAAAGTTAAAGTGATTACACACACTCATATTCAAGCTGTCCGGGAGGATATGATGCAAGTTGTTTCTTCATGTAAGCAACCGGTGTTTTCTGAACCATGAGTGCAGACCAAAAATAGATTCACAGACTCGGTTGTGTGCTGTTAACCTGTGGAACTAATGCTAAAGTAACTACAGTGTCTGTAGGTTTCACTAACACCACCTTTCTTGCCAGATGAAGGAGGCCCTGTCGGAGATAATCCAGCTGGCTACGGTGGACTCAGAGCCCTGGGTGCTGATGGTTGCAGACATCCTCAAGTCCTTCCCAGAGACCGGCTCTCTGAATCTGGACTTGGAGGAGCAGAATCCAAATGTGCAGGATATTCTCGGAGAGCTCAGGGAGAAAGGTAGTTTTATATTCATTTGCATCATTTCCAGGTGAGCGCTGATGTCTTACACATTTAAATAAATGCAAATGCATAGCTACAGTGTCTTTGCTTTAACTATATTCAGATGACTTGCGGAGCCATTCTGAGCCATGAAAACTACCCAGGTGGTTTCTGGTGTAGACGGATCTCATGTAGTACAGTGGTTTCCCCTCATGTTGTTTTATCTGTAAACTGGAAGGCAAGATGACCACAAGCAAGACTCAAAAGGTTTAAAGTGGAAGCACTTCTGCTGTTTTTTCCTGTCGCTGTATTTAGATTAGTGTTGATTGCAGAAACATAACTCCACGCTTTTATTTAAATTGTCATGTTTTGATATTTTACTTAAATATTTACTTCTATTTCATTTAAATTTAGTTCCTTAATTTTATATTAATTTTAAGTTTTTACTACTTGAGCTCTATTTAACTTATGCGAGCTGTCTTATATGTTGAATTCAATTTTTTTCAGCAGTAACAAAGGGATAAAGTATCTGTTAATGAAAAACACTCGTCAGCTCAGTGAGCAGAGTCGTGTTTTATATTGCTGACCAGCCACAGACAGAGGAGCACAGTGGTCAGTGCTGCAGTTAACATCCCCACCTTTCTCTTCCTCCTCAGTGAGCGAGTGCGAGGCGTCGGCCATGCTTCCTCTGGAGTGCCAGTACCTGAATAAAAGTGCATTGACTACTCTGGTGGGACCCCTCACACCTCCCGTCAAACATTTCCAGCTGAAGAGGAAGCCCAAGAGTGCAACCCTGAGAGCAGAGCTGCTGCAGAAATGTAAGTTCATTTAATAATGGCCAATACACACCACGTCCCACAGCTATGGGGGGGAGAGACCGTGGGGTGGGGTAAAAGATGTGCATTTGTGTTCGTTTTACTGTGCCTGCCAGATTGTGAGTGTCTGGTGTTCTTCAAAAATTGATTGTCCAACTTAACACGTTTTAAACCAATTTGTTTTATAGCTACAGAGACAGCCCAGCAGCTGAAGAAGACAGCCGGAGTGCCTTTTCATGCCAAAGGGAGAGGATTGGTCAAAAAGATTGACACCACAAGTAAGTAAAAAAAAAAAAAAAAAAAAAGTCCTACTAAAAAAAGATTTAAATTATTTCACTCCATCCACGTTTGCATTACAGCTCCTCTCAAGGGGATTCCCAAAGCCCCATTCCGCAGCCCCACCACCCCCAGTATGTTCAGCCCTCCCAGTAACCGCACACCTATTGCTCCCGCACGGACGCCCCTGCGTAAGGAGCGGGGGGTCAAGGTAAGTCGTACCCAGTGTATCGTTTTTCTTACGGCTTTCATTCTTTCATCCTTGTTCTTCGCTTTCATTGAGCTCCTGCAGGATTGGAGTGACAGAGGGGTTTTTTTCTCCTATTGTTCAGCTGTTAGATATTTCAGAGCTGGATATGGTTGGAGCTGGAAGAGAAGCTAAGAGGAGGCGAAAGACTTTGGGTAAGTAAATTTACAGCCTTAGTTAGATTTTCTTGAGCAATAAAGTGTGACACTGTCGGTGCTTAACCTGTGCTTCTTTTTATGATATAGAAACCGAGGCTGGAGAGAAAGCAGCCAAAGAAGAAGCTGTGGTGGAAAACACCACACCCGACTACGCTGCTGGCCTCGTCTCCGCACAGGTATTTAACCCAACGTATATCTACTGTTCTCTGTCACACCAGCCCCCGTTTGCCTCTCTGCCATCGTAGGTTCACTCCTTTGTGTTGTTTCTCAGAAACTGGGGTCGCTGAACGAGAATCCTCTGCCGTCAACCAGCTACCTACCAGCCACACCCAGCATGGTTCCCTCCTCGTCTTACATTCCCAGCTCCGAGGCACAGCCAGGTTAGCCGCCTACCTCCCAGGGCTCAGCGCTTTCTCACTCAAACATATAAAGTAAAATTCCCTGCTCATGCGTTTCCTTCATGTCCTCCTCCTCCAAAGCCAATGCTGGTGGTTCGGGACGGGACACGCTGCAGGCGGCCCGTCAGCCAGAGGAGTCGGCGACAGCGACCACAGGTGCCAACGCCACCTTACCGGGCCAGTACAAGCAGAGACCGCCTATGTACAACGCGGGAACCACAGCAAACCCTGCAACTCCCACATCCCCCAGCACACCGGTATCCACCCCCGCCAGCAATGGACCACCAGCAGCTGCGACAGCCAGCCAGCCAGAGACCCCCACTCAGCCTCCCAGCACACCTCAGACCCCCACCCCGACAGCAGCCCCTACGCCACCACAGCCACAGCCCAAAAAGAACCTCTCACTTACGGTAAATAAACACCATTTCAAGACTTTCAAAGTCAGAGGATATTAAAACGTCAGCTAAATTATCTGTCCCCACTGTTTCCGACCGTCAGAGAGACCAGATGTACGCCGCCCAGGAGATGTTCAAGACCGCCAACAAGGTCACGAGGCCGGAGAAGGCCCTCATCCTGGGCTTCATGGCTGGATCCAGAGGTATGAGAGTTTTTAGCTGCTTGATGCAAATATAAAAAACAACAGCTTTTTCATAAATGCATATTACTTCCTCACAGAGCCTGTATCCAAAAGTACAGATTATTTATCTAGTTTACCATTTTACCAGTTTTATTTCCTGTCAGACCCGTTTTCATTCACTTCACCCTTTTTTTCCCCTTTTTTGCAAATTAGCTTTAACACAATGTGACTTTGGTCACTAGCAGATTGCTGCAGATGCATGTTTGGATGGAAGATGGAAACTTGTCTGCAAACTCTCAAAGTGCAGTAAAACTTGGAGATTGTGCACCTTTTTAAATAAAAGTTAAACCTGTTGTAGCAGTGAGGCACATCTTCTACTATGAATGTGTTTGAACAGTCTCAATTTCCAGTTTGCATTGAATTCACCCAGCACCTGCCAGCAACATTTTTCCCAACAAATGAAGGTCAATAAGGTCACTGACTGGTCTCAAGGCCTGTGTAAATCTGAATTCCCTGTAGTCATTCAGAGTTTCCCCACATTTGCTGCAGGATTTTACAGAATATGTTTCAGTTTAAATGCAGTTTTAACTACAGTAGATGTCCCTCATAATTTCTCAGCATTTATGCACATCTGACAAGGCAAAAACTTAACCAGCCTACCACTCTAACTCCACCCTTCCCTACCCCCCATCCATTCCCTGCAGAGAACCCATGCCCGGAGCAGGGGGACATCATCCAGATCAAGCTGAGCGAGCACACAGAGGTTTTGCCCAAAGCTGACGGCACTGGCAGCACCACCATGCTGGTAGACACAGTCTTCGAAATGAACTACTCCACAGGACAGTGGACCCGCCTCAAGAAATACAAACCCATCACCAACACCTCCTGAGGCGATGCGCTCGCTCAGGAATCCCCACTTCAGACGTGTTTACGCACAGTTACAAAGTATTTGCATACACATTTGGGCCAAATCGAGCACGGGGAGGGTGAAAGATTGTCAAGGAGAGAAAGGTTCTCCCTTTTGCTGCACCTCCAAAATGTGGGACTCTTTGAAGACTTGTTTTTTTGGGGGGTTGTTTCCCTTACCATTTTATTGTTTTTATGTCACTTCCGATTTCTGAATGATGCTGTTGACAGGAGAGAGATACGAGTTATTCTCACGGCAGGCACCTTTGAACATTTGTACTGAGGTACAAGCATGTCACGTGTTTAGAAAGACGAGCCGTCTGTATTTTTCTGTGCAAATGTGACGTTTGCAGCTTATTCTTCTACATTTCAGAACCAAACCATGTTTTGTGATGACACAGAAATTAACGAAGACGGTCATTGTAAAGATGAGATGAAATAAAGAAAAATAACTAGTTCTTAATGCTGTCCACCTCTGTTTTGGAGCCTTCTGGTAGATGTTTAATAATTTTTCATCCTTTTATTCCAAAAGAAGGGAAGAAAATAAAATGACAGACTCCAGCAGGTGTCTCTTTCTTACTCACTTTGACCAGTGGGGGTTTATGTGTTTAACTTATATTACACCTTTAAACACATGCTTATTAAGATATCTCCAATGAGACGGTGTGTGTCTCCAGTGTGGTTTTGTTTCAACATTTAATCTGCGTCCTTCCTGTGTCTGACTTCCTGCCCTGCTCATGAGTACCTTGATGTGGCTTCAGTCAACAATAGTTAATTTACCAACACAGGGCAGAGATCTGCATTTGAAACAAGTATAGTTGTCTTTGTGTGTGGCATGAGCATTTCTCAAAGTCTTAGCACAGCATGAATTAGGCAGCATGTGTCCTTCCACCTGAAAACTCAGATCATAACCTGGACCTAAAAACACCTGCCAACCAGTCCAAGCTTAAACTGCTTCAGAATAGTGTGAATGCACTTTTTTTTTTTTTAAATATGTGAGCACAGGTCACCACATAGGGATCAATATCCCATAAGTGATCTAATACACCAAGAGAAAAATGTTTCTGTAAATCTTGTTGCAGTGAAATGAAAATATGAAATCCGTTCACTTTCATTGTTTTTAATTAACCAACTTAATTGTTTACTGATTGTGATTCATGTCTTGAACTTGACAGAGATACTGTATTAAATCCTGTTTTATGGGATTGTCTATGTCAGTCATGTTGTTTAGTTAATTGCTGATCATTGTGCTCTGAATACAGTTATCCAGGTGGACGAGCTATTTAAAAAAAAAAAAAAATTCAGCTGAAGTGTTGCCCATTGGTCCTTACACATTTGGCCTTCTGGCCTGTGTGTTGCGCATAACAATCACCTTGAATTCTTCATTGGAATAAGTCAAACAGGGTTTTTAAAAGAAAAACAGCTGTAATATGAAACAATACTTTTTTTATTAATTAAAATGAGTTGCAACATAAAGCATGCGCCTCAGTCACTGCACTGATCTGCAACATTCATGTCATCATTAAATTAAGGCCGTTTTCCTCTACAGATGTCAGATAAGTATTCCTTCATAATCTCTATTCCACTGGTGCCTGCCATTCTGTTATTGGACCATCTAATGTCATCTCTGAAGCACTTTGGTTAACACTTTATTTCCAGTGTTTAATGCATGATCATGTCTAGCCCATACCTGATTGTCAGCTCTGTCCGTTTGCCTCTGTAGTTACGGCACAAATCATTATTTAATGTATTCAGGAGACTTCTGCTCAGGTTCACGCTGAGTGTTTGCAGAGGTCCAATCAGTTAGAGCGACAGTAACAACCTGGGTGGCTGCGAGTGTGAACATAAACAATCAAAAATGACCTTTTGAAAGTCAAAACAGTAACAATGAGTCTGCACGTACATGAGTGAAGCAGGTGGAAAAACCAGGGAAGTCTAACAGTGCGAGGCTTGTCTACACAAACACCCTGTCCTATGTCATACAGTGAATGCTCAGAGAGAGCTGATAGCCTTTCAGTTTGTTAAAGCTCAGGTTCATGGCAGTCTGTGAAAAGAGTAGATGACAAAATCATGACTGAATTCTTATTAGTGCAAAATCTTTCCTACTAAAACATTCAAAGCAACGACTCTAGCTCTCTCTGTGTACTACATCAGGCAGTACCGCTACCTCAGCCAAACCACACCTGCTCTGCAGGCTTGGTGATGACTGCTACTGTGTGAGCGTGTGCTTTTAGTTTGCTCCGGGGTCCTTCCAGCCTCCGAACGTCTTCTCCAGGTGGAGGGCCACAGCGAGGGTCAGGTGGTCCTGCAGCTTCCCTGCAACGACCTGCACGCCCAGAGGCAGACCCTCCTCACCCACACCCAGAGGGCACTGAGTCACTGGCAACCCCAGCATGTTAATTATACCTGTGTATGGAGGGGGGGGGAAAAAAAAAAAAGAAAAATGTCTTAATACGTGGAATAAATCTTTTTAACAGCAATAATCCAGAAATAGCAACTTCGAAAATGACTGTCAGACATAAGATAAATCACAGACAGTTTCCAGGATGTAAAAAGGTTTTGAAGTCTCCCACAGTTTTTTTTCAACTGAGCTTTAACCTCCTAAGACCCGAACTCTTCCACGACATGCATTTTTAATTTCTCTTTGATATTTGGTCATATTGGGGCCCGATGAATGTAAAAACAAAGAATTACCAGATTTTTTTTTTTCAACCTTAGTTTTGTTTTTAAGAAAAATGAGAGCCACATGAGGAAATTCGTTTACAACTTTGATAGAACAGTAGCAGTATAATGTCCTCGTAAGTGGATATCAGGCCCATGTAGAGCAAAATTGAGTATTTTAGTCTAAATAACCCAAAATGTGATGTCGACATATGTGGACGCCAGGTCCTAGGAGGTTAAAGGTTATTTTGCAAAGTGATGTGACTGAAAAGCACAAAGGATAACCTGCACACAGACTGCAAGAGTCCAGGTGCAAAAAACAAAACAAAACTGACCACCAAAGAGCTTTGTGTATTCCTCACTAGTACTGGTTTGGATCCTCTTGTGCCTTCAGACCTGCTTTAATTCTTCATGGCACAGATTCAACAAACATCACACAGCTGCTGCACATCCATGATGCGAGTCTCCCGTTCCAAAAAAATGCAAAGTTGCTCTACTGGTGAGTAGAGGCCATGTGAGTACAGGGAACTCACTGTTACGGTCAAAAAACAAGTCTGAGAAGATCTGTGCTTTGTGACATGGTGCACTGTGGTCATAAAGGGACATGATCAGCAACAATACTCAGGCAGGCTGTGGGGTTTAAAATCAGCTGATACTGAGGGCCCCAAAGTTATTCAAATTACTGCCAACCCATCAATTTGAAGCAGCATTCTGCTTTGAGAGTGAAACATTTTCTCCCATTTTCAGACCTTTCTTTGTAAATGATTGTGTGGGAAAGTCCCAGCAGATCAGCGGTTTCTGGATTTTAATGTCTGTGATATTAATCGTGATGTTGCTGTGCAGATGTTGGCTGTTAAAATAAGATCAGGTGAGAAGTGGAACGCCACTGACCGGTGTATGAGAAGTCGAAGGGTCTTAGGAGCGGGTGGTGGTGTTTGGGGGCCACTTTGGGGTGAGAGGGGTAAAGGAAAACACCGTCAGCACCCAACAGCTCATCCACCTCCTTCTGCAGCTTCTCCTTCATCTGGATGATGGAGGACGGTGTTTTGGACATGCGAGTCATCTCAATCAGGCCCACAGCTGAAGACGTCGGTTCACAGAAACTTTAAATGCTATTTATTCATTTATTGCTTAATCATTTTTATATATAACAGTGTTTTGTTTTTAAATTGAGAGCTACTATTGAACACTTTGGAAGTCTGTATTGCAGCCTTTACCGATAGCAGCGAGGGTGTGGTCTGATCTTCCTATCATCCACTTCAGCAGCTCCCACAGAGGCCAAGCTGGTCGTCCTGGTTCTCCCATCAACTCAGCAAACGTCTGAGGAGGCTGGGAGAAAACAAAACAAAAACAATTCAGTTCTTTTAAAGGTCATAGAAAGGACACAGACTGTATTACTTCTCCATGTTCTTTATTGCTTCCTCTCAAACATGGTTGCTATTTTCTGCTGACAGACTGTCCAAGTTGTCATCATTATCGTGCCAGTAACCTGCACCTGTGTGGCATCACTACACCAGGCTCAGGTTTAAAGTTAGTAATGATTTATTAGTCATTGAGCACCTGAAAACAGCAGAAGCCCACAGGCCACAAAAATGTTCCCGTCATGAAACCACTTCAGTCAAATATCACAAAAATGGATGTCAGGGGTAGAGAGTAGAGTAGAGTGGCTGTGTCACTAATCTTTTTTGAGTGACAGCTCTAAAATCTTTTTGGGATCCCTGCACTGCAGTGATGCCACTCTACTGCCCACTTTGTAAAGACGAGTACACTGGTCCCTCGTTTATTGCGGGAGTTACGTTCTAAAAATAACCCCCGATAGGTAAAATCCGCGAAGTAGCCAACTTTATTTTTTACAATTATTATAAATGTTTTAAGTCTGTAAAACCCCTCACTACACACTTTATACACTTTTCTCAGACAGGCATGAACATTTTCACACTTTTCTCTCTTGTTTAAACACTAAGTTCAAACCTTCTAGAAAAATAAGTCCAGTATTATAGAATGAAACCAAACACACCTGTAGTTGCCTTTGACGGTGCAAAACGTTTTGTCGCCAGTGTTGTGTTTGTTGGGGAGAAAACTTACAAACATACAGTGCAGCACTTCAGAGTCACACTGCTAGCGATCGAAGATTTATGTAAATTTGACAAGCTGAACGCATTCTGCACTGTACAGGAGACACGACATGAGATTGACTGACAATGGTCAACAGCCAATCAGGACACAGAACAATACGCAGTAAAACAAACAAACAAACAAACAAACAACAACAGCGAAGCCACAAAAGGTGAACCGTGTTATAGCGAGGGACCACTGTATAACCCAACAGGTGGGTGTGAAATGATTCACGGGTCAAGGAAAGAAGAAAAATAGTACAGCCACATAAATTTTGGGTTTTGGTTGCGAAGTTCACCTCACTGGTTCTTATGGGATTCAAAATACAGACAAGATACAAATCTGATCTGAGAAAAAGTGCAGAAACAACAAAGACTGGAAACCAGTGTTTCAATACTTAACTCCTATACTGGGCATTTTGATTTAGCTCTCTTTAACTTGGTACATTTAGATGCCTGAATGATATAGATTTGGTTTAAAGAATACCTAGTTTACCCATATTTTTGTTCTTGGACTCTACCACAACCCTTTTATGCTACAGTACTTGGAGACCAGAGCAAAACAAAAATTACTGCAACCATGTCCACTGAAGTTGCAGTGTTGCCTTTGAAAGTGTTGCTTCAAAGACTGGGACTGGGTTTGTGATCACTCATCAGCTGGTGTCTTCAATTCAATCTGTGTAGCAATATGTCAACTAACTGATAAATCAGAAGGAATTGCAAATCTGTTCCTCTCTAAATACAAACAAGTACCTCCATTGATATTTGATGTAGTTGATACAGGACGGTGATTTAACTTCAATACAGCAACCTTGCTTTTATATAAGAATAAAACTAGAATACAACCAACTGAGTTGAGTCTCATATTACAAAGAGACGGATTAAAGACGAGGCTCAACCTCTGGATGATCAGATGATCGCTGCAACTACATGCAATCAATCACTGAATGCTCTTATACTGTGCCTGAGAAGACCACATAAGGACATCCCCTTACATCACACAGAGCCAATAGTAGGAAAAGAATAAACTCCATGGCCATGTTCAGTATGAGCATCCAGCACTGTGACAGTATAAGACATAAAATAAGGAAAAGCATAGTAAGTTCACTTTAAATCAAACTGGTGATCTGCATTAAAGTAGAAAGTAGCAGTAAACTGACTGTGACTAACTCACAGCCTGGTAACAGAAACGTTTCAGATTAGCTGAAGAGAACTGCGTGGATGTAACTATGTGGGCACATAAATCTCTTCCCAAGCACATAACTCTGAGTTAGAAACAAAAACTGATCACATTGTAAAGCTTTACATTTTAATGAGGAGACTTGGTTTAATGCGAGGCGTCTGCAGGAAATCTAGATGCGGGTATTGTCCTCTGAAGTGGCAGAAACATTACTGTGTGTGTGTGTGTGTGTGTGTCGTGCACAGGCAGCTAAACAGATTAGGCGACCATTTCTGGGCAGCAGACTACAATAGGTGCTGTGACTAAGACTCAGCCTGCTTTCTCTCTTAGTGAGACGTGCCTTATTAGCTGGAAAGTCCTGGCAACAGCAAGAAACCAATGCCTGTTTCTCTCCCTTGTCTTCATCATTCACCCGCTGACTCTTTGTCTGCTGTAAAGTTAATGTTCTGGACCTACTTTGCCCTCCTTGTCAGGAAGGACCATGTAGGTGTCCCAGATCTGAAAGCTGTAGCGGAGCTCAGGGAAATGCACTTCTTGGACTTTCACTCCGAGGTCCGCCTCCAGGCGCTCGGCTACCTGTGGAAGACCACACGAGGATTTAAAGTGTAAAACAATTCCTCCTAAGTGTGTAGGAGTTCTGCAATAGACAGGGAAAAAAACCAAAAAAACAACGCACCTTTCTCTGAATGTCTACGAGCTCTTTGCTGACGGGGGTTATGAGAGGAGAGCCGCCGTCATGAGGGATGGTGAAGAACCGCAGCTTCTTTAAGTCGACCTTTGTGTTTAAGGACAACCTGTGAGCACAAGTGGAAACAATCAACAGCACTGCTGAACTACTGTAGCTAACAAACACAGTTGGGGTTTGGTTGTGTTGAGTCAGAATCTTCTGTGACAGAAATCTATACAATTCCTTGTAATTTTGGACCATTTGATAAACAAATGTGTCCATTATGCTGATGTAAATGAAACCTCGAGATCAAGTGCTGACGTTATTACAGCCCTGGTAAAACCCTGTTCGCAGGCTACCCAAAATACCTCTCTGTAGTTAAATGCCTGTATTAAGTCTCTGTGAAGGTTCTTAGTCATCCAGGTCATCGTAGTCTAAGGAGCTTGCAAAGAAAAGCGTCTGGACTTCTTTAAGTTGCTTGAAGACGTTTCACCTCTCATCCGAGAAGCTTCTTCAGTTCTAAGGTCAAATGATGGAGAGTCCCAGATTTAAACCCAGTGGGAGTTTCCCCCCACAGAGGGACAAAAGGACCCCTGATGATCCTCTAATCACCTGACCCAAGGTGTGAAAACGGGTGTGGGTCCCAATCAGCCAGAGTTTTGGGTTCCTGAGGTCAGATGGCCCAGGATGTGAGTGGGCGTTAAGGCGTCTGGGAAGGGATCTCAAAAACTGGATTATAGATGGCAGAGAGTTGGTGTCGTAAACCCCCGCCTCTGTTCAAAGATGGTCGCTCACAGTGGACATAGATGGCTTCTTTCACTCCTCTTTCAAACCATCTGTCCTCTCTGTCCAAAATGTGAACATTGGCATCCTCCAAAGAGTGTCCTTTATCCTTAAGATGCAGATGGACAGCTGAGTCTTGTCCTGTGGAGGTGGCTCTTCTGTGTTGTGCCATGCGCTTGTGAAGTGGCTGTTTGGTCTCTCCAATGTAGAGGTCTGGGCATTCCTCGCTGCACTGTACAGCATACACCACATTGTTAAGTCTGTGTTTTGGAGTTTTGTCTTTCGGGTGAACCAGTTTCTGTCTGAGCGTGTTGCTGGGTCTGAAGTACACCAGGATGTCATGCTTGGAGAAAACTCTCCTGAGTTTTTCTGATACACCGGCTACATAGGGGATGACAATGTTGTTGCGTCTGTCCTTCTTATCCTCCCTCGCTGGTGTCTGGTCTTCTTTTCTGTGCCTCTTTGCTGACTTTAAGAACGCCCATTTAGGATAGCCGCACATTTTGAGTGCTTCCTTTACATGTGTGTGTTCCTTCTTTTTTTCCTTCAGGCTTAGAGGGAACATGTTCTGCCCGGTGGTGTAGGGTCCTAATTACTCCAAGTTTGTGTTCCAGAGGGTGATGGGAGTCAAAGAGGAGGTACTGAGCTGTGTGTGTGGGCTTCCGGTAAACTTCGATGTTGAGGTTGCCGTTCTCTTCAATGTGCACAGCGCAGTCCAGGAAAGGCAAACAGTTGTCCTTTGTGTCTTCCCTGGTGAACTTGATGTTTTTATCCACAGCGTTAATGTGCGCAGTGAAGGATTCCACTTCTTGTGTCTTGATTTTGACCCAGGTGTCGTCCACATATCTGTACCAGTGGCTGGGTACTCTTCCTTTGAAAGAGCCAAGAGCCTTCCTTTCCACTTCCTCCATGTAAAGGTTGGCTACAATAGGTGACACGGGGGAGCCCATGGCACAGCCATGTTTTTGTCTGTAAAAGCCTTCGTTGTATTTGAAATATGTAGTGGTGAGGCAGAGGTCTAACAGTGTGCAGATCTGATCGGGTGTGAAGTTGGTCCTGTCCTCCAAGGAGCTGTCTTCTTGTAGTCGTTTTCTGACAGTCTCCACGGCCTCCGTGGTGGGTATGCAAGTGAAGAGAGAGACTACATCAAAGGACACCATGGTTTCATCTGGATCCAGGGTAAGTTTCTGGACCTTGTCGGTGAAGTCAGTGGAGTTCTTGATGTGGTGTGGGGTGCTCCCCACGAGAGGAGCAAGGATGGTAGCAAGGTGTTTAGCAATGTTGTAAGTGGCTGAGTTTATGCTACTGACTATGGGTCTGAGTGGGACAGCTTCCTTGTGGATTTTAGGAAGTCCGTAAATGCAGGGTATGGCATCCCCTGGGTAAAGGCGGTCAATGATTTTGTCCTTTTCAAAGTCTTGAAGGCAAGCTATAACTTTCTTTTTGTAGCTGCTTGTGGGGTCTCGCTTTAAGGCTTCGTAGGTATTGTTGTCACTGAGGAGAGTAGTGATCTTTGTATGGTAATCTGTAGTGTTTAGGACCACGGTGCATCTTCCCTTATCAGCTGGTAAAACAGTGATGTTGTGGTCTTTGCTCAGGAAAGCGACGGCCTTCTTTTCCTGTATTGTGAGGTTGGATGGAGGGACTTTGGCACTGGAGAGCGTGGCTGAGACTTTCATCCTGATTTGCTCTGCTTCTGTCTGTGATAATTTATTAATCCGTATGGCTGTTTCTGTGGCTGTGATGAGGTCCACTATGGGCAACTGTTGCGGAGAAATGGCAAAATTGAGTCCTTTGGCTAATACCCTCTTTTCAGGTTCAGTGAGATGAAAAGTTCTTCACCCATTTCTCCTGACTGTCCTCAGGTGTGTTTTCTTCTCCGAGTTGTGTAGGTTCAGAATGAGGAGTGTTTTAGAAAGCAAGGTGTGAAATTTCCTGCGTTGTCTTTCTTTTCCTTTAGAGTGTTGGGCCTGCTGAGCCTTGTCCACAAACTTGTAAACCTCTAAGATTGGAGAGCGTAGAAGGGACTCTCCACCATTTGACCTTAGAACTGAAGAAGATTCTTGGATGAGAGGTGAAACGTCTTCAAGCAACTTAAAGAAGTCCAGACGCTTTTCTTTGCAAGCTCCTTTGACCTGTATTATGTCTGGCATCTCCTGCGTTTGGCTGCACAAAAACAAAGAAAACCTCAATATTCTTTAAATTAAATCAAAATTATTCATAGTTACTGAGTTGTTTTATTTTAGGTTGTTTTCACAACAGGTGAGCCAAACTCAGAATTTTTAATAGCGAAAAGAAAATAATAAAAATCATAACAGTGACATCAAGTTGCTTTATATTGTAGGGTAAAAAGTAAAGGGGTTGGTTCTTATGTAGCAGGTTTCTAGTGGAGCACTCAAAGCGCTTTATACAAGATGCATTATTCACTCATTCACACGTAATCATACAAGCACTTTTTTAAAGTGCTGTCTATTTCTAACATTCACACTCCAATGGACGCATCGATGAGCAACTTGGGGTTCAGTATCTTGCCCAAGAATACTTTGCATGCACACTAGAACAGCCAGGGATCAAACCACCACCGTTCCACTTAGTGGATGACCTGCCTCATCTCCTGAGCTGCAGCCACTCCCTAAGCCTTAAATATTGGAAAGATACAAGAATAAGGAATTGAATATATTAGAAAGAAACCCTGACAATCACAAAACCCCATATGAGGAAGCAATTTGAGGCAGTGGGAAGGAAAATCTCCCTTTTAACAAGATATGGTTGGGGGGTGATGGGGACGAAGAAGACAAAAGACATGATGTAGTTAGTTTATCATCGTGGCCAAAATATTACATTTAAGCCAACATCCAAAATCCTCTTATGTGCGAGCAATCGTCAGTCACATAAAATGTAAGAAGTTTAGGAGAGTATAAAATGTTACTGCGTGTGGATCATTATCACATCCATGAAGCACTAAAAAAAAAATAAAAAATTAGCACTGAGATAGCTGGATGCATTTTATTGTGCAGATTAGGGATATGAAACATCTGCTATCAATTTATCAATGTGGGTGTGTCCAGTTAGCCATAATTTGATCACACGCACACACACTTTGCTTTAGAAGGTCTCCAGCCTCTTCTAAGTAAGCCCCAGTTCTTACCTTGGCACCATAAGAACTGTATTTGTGCATGAACACAGATTGCACACTGTGTCACTTATACATGTAGATAAACTAATACAAATAAATAAAAGAATTAACACATTAGCCCCGAATTACACTCAGATGAAGCAACAGCAGCAGGGCCTTACATGTCAACTCTGGGTCCGGCCATGATCTTGAGCATAGGCAGAAGGTCTTCAGCGTAGCGACACATGGGACCAGAGCTGAGGTACTCCTCCTGCCTGCCAGAGGAAGGAGGGTACTGATTCTCACAGGACACGACACCTAAAGGAAAAAGTATTTTTTCCTCTATTAGTCAGCCTTACAAACAATCTGTAAGCAAAACGCTGTCATACATGAAGATTTCAATCTGGTGCAGTGGGTAGCAGCTGCTCCTTCAAAGTTTCTGTCCACCTGATGAATGTAAAACCCAAGGCTTTGTTTCAGTCACAGCTTGTTTGCGAAGAGGGCCCAGATAACAACTAGCGTAGAAAGCTTTAATGCACATTTTAACAGCGCTGAACAGAAATCTCCTGAGACAAACCTGCCTGTTTAGCTCCTAAATGCTCCACTGTGTCCTCAGCTGGGCTTTAACTGCCACTGTGCTATGCGAGCAGTTAGCTGTAAAGTTGTGGGCAAAGCTGAAAAAGAAGCAGAGGGGAGCTGCAGGCACACATGATAATCCTCTGGAGGTTCATGTCTATGAGTGATCCCTGTCACATGTTTTTCCTCATTAACTGCTACTAACCCCCCCCCCCAAAAAAAACAAAACAAAAACAGAGCTACAACATTAGCTTATGTGGGGTTATCAGACTCACAGCCAGTGTCTTTTACCTGGAGTAGTTTTATGGCCAAATATTCCATTGAAGAAACAGGGCATACGAATGCTGCCGCCGATGTCTGAGCCCACACCGATGACTGAACCTGCCGCTCCCAGTATGCTGCCCTCTCCCCCTGAGCCCAGAGGAACAGGCGATAAACAGTGAGAGAGCAGAGATAAGTCAGTGGAAGTGGACTTTATCTGGACCATTATTGTCAATAAAAGTCCTCACAGAGTCAACAAAGTACGTTTACCTGCAGATACGAACATTTTTGTTTTTGAGGAAAAAAATGGCAACATAAAATGTATTTGTTCATTAAATGTATGAAATAAGCAGCGTTACTATTATAAAAATAAAGCAACTCGACTAACGATGGTTTGGTTGCAGATTTTACGCTTAAAATTGCCTTAAAAAAATAAAAAATAAAAAAAAAGCAGCACAGAGGTTTAGTGTAGTCTTCACACACAAAGACAGAAAGAGACATCACAAGGTTTTTAGATTTTGTACAGCTCTGCATACAAGACATCATTGAACATTTTCCACATAAAATAGCATTCAACCAGACCTGAAAGCAGGGAAAGGTAAAAATAAATAAAAGCACCACAGCCAGAGCCTCAGTAATATGATTAAAACCAGGACGACTCCTGGCAACAAAAACAGACGCAAAAAAAAAATTTAAAAAAATTCAACTTTGTCTCAACACCGGCTGCTAACCTGAGCTTCCTCCCGGTATCCTCTCCAGGTCATACGGGTTGTTGGTGATGCCATAGATGTGGTTGTGCGATTCATACCACATGCAGAGCTCGCTTGTGTTGGTGACACCCAGCGGGATGGCACCCGCTCTCTTCAGCAGGGCCACAGGTGGAGCGTCGACTGTGGCCACGATCCCTCGCCTGGAGACCAGGCCTGTAGTGAAGGGCATGCCTGCAGAAGGGAGACGTGTCACATGTGCAGAGTGGATTTGCAGTGACTAACTAGAACTAAAGACTAACAGCTCTGCTTTTCCCTCAGCATCATTTTTAACTGACGGAAAACGTTTCTGACTTCTAGTTTTCTCCTTCAGTGAACAGCAAGTCAAAAACCAGAACTGAAGTTTGAAAACTAACTACCACAGTAAAACCTTCTAAGAGGATTTACAGCGCTTAAATGCATACTTGCATACATACAGTCCAAAGTGCATGTGTGGACTGAGACATGTTAACAGTATCAAATACTGAGTAAAACTGAGGTCACCTGATGCAGGTAACCACAGTAAAGTGTCAAGTTTCACGCAGCTGACGGGAGATTAAATTTCTGGAAGTTACCCTGGAGGGCATAAGACTCTTTCACAGAAAGTGGGACTCCTAATAAAGGCAGCCGGTCCTCCAGCACTTCCTCTCCTCCAGTCTCCTCCTCAATCAGCTTATCGACCTGAGCCGCCTCCTGGAGGGCAGCAGCAAACCTGGACAGACAGAAATGCAGTTTACGTTACTGACAAATTTAGAGGGAAAAGATTTTGACCTGATGCTAGTAAAATGTCAAATTACAGCAGTGCAAACTGTGCATTGTATTGTCACTATAATTACATGTTTTCATTTGCTGAGAAAACTTCAGCACTTAAATCTTTTTTATATTTTCCTCACACTACCTTTGCACATTTACCCACAGCAAACGTGATGTGACAGAACAGACACACATCAGGCACTGCTAAGGTTAAACACCATGTTTTTATCCCAATAGTCTGATGGCATTCTTCAAGGCTGATATATTGATACATCTTCATTTTTAGTTTCATTTCTGAGTTAAAGAAAAAAAAAGCCTCACATCATCATACCCTGTGCTGGGCCAGGAAAATGTTTCTGTCTTCCTGTCAACAAAATAATCAATAACTGCAGCTCAAGAGCACACTATCAGACATCAGGGAAATAGAGATGATCGTTTCTTGCCTGTCTTTCACAACAGCATTCACAAAAGGGTTAACTTCCTGGATCCTGTCAATGTAAGCCTGCACCACCTCTACGCTGGACACCTGCAGGGACATAACATTTAGACCACGTAAGGACATGTTATGGTTCATTGCAGAAAGAATGTCACAGAACAGGAAAACAAGTCAAACTGAGGGTGAAACTTGAATATGATTTGTCCTAAAGAAAAAAAAAATTAAAAAAGGAAATAAGGTTTTGACTTCAGTGTCTTTAGGGTGGATTATAAAAGCTGCTTCAGCTTCTCTACAGCTGCAAGCCGCTTTGCAACCCACAGTTCCTCCTTTCAAGTTGTTTCTGCTACGTCTCCTGTCACTGATGCCTGCTGCTCTCCCAGGATCACAGACGCAATTTAAAAAAAAAAAAAAGAAAAAAAAAAAAGAAGGAGGAAAGCTACAGTGATGTGTCATTGAAGTCTGTAGCTGAGCACTTAATATCAACATGTTTTTTATGAGTGAGCAGTGGATGTGCCAGTGACACTCCACACTTATTGGCTAACAATTTTGATTGACAAGCTGTTAGCATTACCAGGGTAATCCTTTCCTACTCTTACAATAACCATAAACTAAAAAATGGATTTTATGTTTTGTTTTACTGAAACTAGGGCTGCTCAAATAATCGAATTTTAATCACGATTACGATCTGGGCTTTCAACGATCATTAAAAATGACTGAGCCGATTATTAGCCCCTCCCTCATGCTTTACTCTCGCGCTGCTCCATGGGGCAAATCCAGCGCACCTCTCTGCAATTCGAACACGCGTCACAACAATTAAGAGCAGCGGTCCCCAACCCCTGGGCCTTGGACCGGTACCGGTCCGTGAGTCGTTTGGTACCGGGCCGCGAGAGTTGAGGCTCAGGTGTGAAATGTATGGTTTTCAGGGTTTTTAAATCGGTTTTCAGCGTTATTTTGTTATCGTTTTGATTGTTAACTCGGTTTTCCTGGGTCTTTTCACGTGTGTTATGAATAAATCATCTTTTTTTTCGGTACCGGTACTAGTTTTTTTTTTTTTTGTTGCATTTATCCGCGACACCTTAAAGGCCGGTCCGTGAAAATATTGTCGGGCATAAACCGGTCCGTGGCGCAAAAAAGGTTGGGGACCGCTGATTAAGAGGACCCGAGGGAAGCTCGGAAAGCTAAGCAGAAGTTATTTGGAGAGGAGAGTGACTGCCGTTGGTTGAAAAGAGAGGTAAAAAAAACTTCAGTGGTGTTGCACACTATTTTATATTATTTTTTAAAGTCATTGTTAACCCTTTAAAGCCGGTCAGAGCAGCACGCTCCGTTTTGCGTAACTATTGTTAAATCCCTGTAGAACCTGAACCGTGTAAGCTAGCGCAATAATTTTTTTTGCATATGAAACCGGAGGAGTTGTACTTACATCTGATGCCATCAGCTTGTCCTCGGTCACGGTTTCCTTCCACATAAAGCTTTGCAAAAATTGCATAAAAAGCGCTTGCAGCAACAAAAACATAATATTCCAGAAACACGCTTTGCCGATCTGATCAGCTGTTTGTAACACTTCCCACAATGAAACAGACATCAGCGCGAACTATCGCATGTCCACCATTTCCTGCCCGAAACCGGAAGTGACGTCATTTTCGCGGAAAATGTAGTTTTTTTACTTGAGGCCTTAAAAGCCTATACTGGTGTTTTTATAAGTCATGTTTACTTTTCTGAATAGTTTCTGGGATGCTTAGAACTCGAATTGCACTGCTGGAAATAGTTTATTTTGATGCACCTGCTGTTTTCTTTGCAAATTTGCATCATAGGATTGTTTTTTCGTTTTTCCTGCAGTATATAAAAATTGGTGTATCTCAAAAATAAAACTATGAAGACACTCAAAATAAATTTCCTGTTGTTGTAAACTATTTTTTGCAACTTTTTTGTATTTAAAGTTTTGAGGGATAAACCTCTTAAATTTCTCTAAGTAGAAATATATGTAAAAAAAACAAAAATGATTTTCAATTTTTTTGTAGTTTATTGCACTTTTTTGTAATTAATGTAGTTACTATGGACTTAATGCATACATATTATTAAAATGGGCTATAACAGTTGTATAGCAACTTGAAATGCTCCCACAAATGGCACTACAACATGTAAAAAAAATAATATAAGCTCTGGCGGACTTTGTTCTATAGTAGGTCTTAAAGGGTTAAATAAATATCGTCAAATAATCGAGATCTCAATTTCAGTGAAAATAATCGTGATTATCATTTTTGCCATAATCGAGCAGCCCTAACTGAAACTAGTAACTGAGACCAAAGGAAATTATCAGGAAATAAGGAGTTTACAGAAGTGACCTCTGTAAACGTTGTCAGGCCAGAAGTTTTCTGTAATCAGTGGAATCGCCCTCTGCTGGTCATTAGGAAGAATGCAGGTTTAAGGCATTAGCTTCATTTTTCCTGGCCAAAAGTTACATCCATCTTTTATACAGGTTATGTCCAAAACAGGGCCCTACCACCAAACATCAAGCCTTCTGTTTGATATAGTTATCCAGAGTGAATTAGATTACAATAAGATACTGTAATCTAAAAACAAAGGGGCCCTGTACAGGAAAGGTCATTCAGTAACAGCCTGTTTTTTCCCCCACCCCTCAGTAGACTTGGTGATTTCAGTGTCAGCTTTTATGCTACTGTGCGGTGGAGCAGCTGATGCAAATAGACTCAATGAGCTCATCGGGGATGATGATTCAGTCCTGGATACAGAGGAAAGCACTTAGTACTGTGGATGATGCCTCTCATCCCCTGCACACCACACTGGAGTCATACTAAAAGTATATATGTGCGCGAAAGGTGCGCGTTTCTCAAGGTGTGACCAATGAAACTGTCATTGTAAAGAGGTTTAAAGACACGTTTAATTCCCGATATCTTAATATAAGACAAAAAAGTGCAAATAACCATACATCTCAGTTTTTCTACATTATAAAGAAATGGTGCTGTAGTAAGCAGTCTTTGGGCTCAAATTATAAGAGATTACTTCTAGTAAAGTTCTAGTAGGTCATTGCCCAGACCATCGTTTAATTATAACACTGAAGATTTTTTTATTTTTTTATTTACTCAGAACAATTATGTGAAAAAACATCTTTTGTTAAATGTTTTATATTACTTAATTACTTTGGTATAATGTCACAGAAGCTGTTATCTGTTAAAAATACAAAATGCATGCCCCTCCCATTCCAGAGCCATGCAGTGCATGGCCAGATTGGAGTCTTTGCCTGACCAATTCTGGCCCCAGATCCTTATGTTTGACACCCCAGCTCTAAGGTGGATACAAGTTTAAAATTAAAAATGAACAGTCTTATTTGGGTTTTTTTGTTTGTTTGTTTTATAAATCATTGAAAACTCTCTCTCCTCTCAGGGCCCGCAGCTCACAGCAGCTTCACGGCCCAAATGGGTGTCCCGCGCCCACACTTTGGGAACCCCTGCTTCCTGCACTATTGTAGTTTTCTTTTCTTTCTTTTTTTAATGTTATCACTGAGCAGTCTTTCCTAAAGATGTTACTTTCTTTTATCTCATCCCATCTCGGAATGTCTGTCCAAAAGCTGTTAAAACATTTGTGAGTAACTCATTAATCAGCATTTACCGCTCCAGCGCCACATGAAAGCAGCACCTGCACATGCGCCATGTGTGCGTTCCAATAAAACCTAGCAACAAGTACACGATTTGTTCACCTCCAAGTTCCACACATCTGTCTGGAGCAAAGCACAGCCCGACAAAAGGCTGCTCCCATTCTGGCTGTACAGGCAGCACAGGTGTGTTGTTATTCCACAGGTGTTACTGTCTTACTGTGGGCGTGGAGACTTGGGAGCAGAAAGCAAGCGTTGGGAAACCGTCCCTGAGGAGCGGACCAAGGTGCTTCAGCTCCAGTGATTGTAAATAGAAATAAGAATGGAAATAGAAGCTAAAGAGGGGATGTAAGAAACATGACAACCCATGACCTCCAGATTTAACACCGGCTTATGTGAGTCTAAATCAAACTGACATGAAGATGGTTAAATCTACTCGCTTGGAGCAAGTGTTAAACAAACACACACCCCTCTCCTCCTCCAGCCGGGAGGTCTGACCGGGTACACACCTGTTTTCGCCGGATCTTCTTGGCGAGCTGCGTCGCCGACATAAGCAGCAGCGGGTTTCTGACGGGCGGGAGCTTCTTCCCGGACAGAGCAGGTCTCCGAGGGGAGAAGAAGCGAAAAACGATGACGAGGACCTCCGTGACCGCCTTCAACAGCCATACCTGAGCTCTTTCCAGCCGGCTCAGAGCCATGTTTCAAGCGCGTGAGAGGACGGAAGATCACCGGCTGGTCGACCGCAGTCAGAACACTTCCTAGCTTACAGCAGCCGATCTTTTTATATACATCCGCGAGACAAGTTAGCGACAGTTAGGTCGCCACCGGAAATGAAGCGGTTGCTTTCAAAACAAAATCATGACCTCATTTTAAAGGGCCAAAATACTCCAGTACTAAAGTCAGTTTTTGGAATTTACTCAGATTTCCATCTTATGCTGCTTAATACAATATTCCACTACTTTCCAAACAGTAAAGAGAAAAATGCATAATATTTCCTTCTGCTTCAGTTAGTGCTTAGTAGTTACTTTCCTGCTTGATCAAATAAGTAGTTTATGTACCTCAAGTACGACTATTCATTGGAGAGTTTTATTAGTCATTCACACTTATTTGGTGATACTTTTTGAAAACAAAACATTCATTTTTAATATATTGTTATAAAACAATATTACAAGTGTTTTCATTTTTTTAAATTCTGCACAGTGCATGTTGTTATTGACTTTTCATCACTTGTACACTGTTATTTCAGTAGAACTGTGATGTAATTATTTAACTGATAGCTTTTTACTACTGACAGTTGTCTGCATATCAGTTTTTACTTCTATTAATATTTTTTTTTAATTACCTTTTTTGTTAAACCATAATGGCGTTATTAACTAACTAGGTTAACCAAATTTTCCAGGAGCTTTTAACTGTATCTCATCATCTGCATCAGCAAACAGCATTATTTTTACTGAGTGCATTACTATGCAAAAAATGCATGAAGTGTGATAGGGTCAGAGTACTTTGAAGCAGTTGTGCGGCGGAGACGTTTTATTTTGAAAATTACTACCGGAACATAAAACAATATATTGTGGTTTACCTGTCAGTGACCTATGCCACCATTCAGGGTAATTAAAGGTAACGTTTAACTATGAGTGTAATGTAAATGTGGTTGCGTAAATTACTTGGTTGTGGCTGTTAAACTAGTGCCTGCAAAACATAGATAGCCTTCTATTTGATGTTTGCTGCCCAGTATCACTTGTTTATATGAGTTATAAGAAAATAACTTGGATTTTGTGAACAAAGTTTCTGATAAAGTATAGATACAGTATGACATCTATACTTAACAAGATGAAAATACAGTATACCAAGTACACTGCATCTTGAACTGTTCTCCATTAGTATTTAGTATCAGTACTGGAAAAGTATCAAATTTCAGGCCAATAAGATGTTTGAGTTAGTATCCAGTATGATTTGAAGGTGGGGCATCCTTTTCTGTTTGTCCTTGTAATCATATTTAAAATGACATAAACTGTAAATCTAAAACACACGTGAGTGTAAAAAGACGTAGAGGCAGGTTTATGAAGTTATTTTAAATTTTGCATGCTCAGAAATCCAGTTTTTGTTTTTGTTGCCTCACGACAATGTTTGGCGATAAGAGCTACTTTTGAGGGTAACTTTGATAACAGTGTGTTTGTATGTAATGATATGTTATTTCATGTATTTGTGCATATTACGTGTGCCAAAGTCAGGGATTAAAAGTGAGACAGTGGGATATTTTTTTGCAGTATTTCAGCATTTAGTTAGAAACCGAACCAGCATTAAGGGAGTGACGTTGTTTTTAAGTAGCAGGTAATTTCAAATGCAGCGTTTCTATCAGTTCAGCAAACATCAGCAAACACATAAACAGTTTGTGTGCAGTTTGTCTCACAGTGTGTTGCTAACTAAAGGTCCGGTTGCTGTATTTAACAGGGAGAGAAAAGCAAGAGAGCCAACTTCACTCGGAGATGGAGAAAGATAAGAAAGACAGGACAGGACAGGAGAGGACAACGGGAGGTTAGATTTAAAAGTAAGGAGTGCTCATTTAAAACTTACATGTAAGTCTTCGTGTTTTAAATCAGATATTGGGTCTGTTCAGGCGACATTATGTTTTCTCATATTGTGAAAAATGCTGCAGAACAAACCAAGGTGTTATTTAAAGGCTGCATGAAAACCATCTGCAGGTTAGTGCAGGATAAACAGGTTAGTTTGCTGCACAGTGATGGATTTAAAGTAAAGAACAGTGTGTGACTGGTACACAGTGGCTGTTAGGTTAGGTTACATCAAGTGTAGCAGAGCTCCATATGAATTTTAGCCGATTATGCTGAGATTCATTCACCAAATTCCACTTTCATATCAACTTTATACCTTCTAGAAAAAAAGGCGTAAACCGTACAGCGTCAGTGTAGAGGAGGGTGAGGTGTAGAGGATGGAAATCATCCAGGACTACTCCTGAAACATCTGCTGACATCTGGTTGAATTAACTTGTGTAAATCCACAAAGTGCAGCAGGTCAGCTGATCACAGCCTGTACACTAAGAACATCTACTGGAGCTCTCAATGGAAATTATTGTGAGTTATGATTCTTTTCCCCACATTACAACTAATTTTAAGGTTCCCCCACCACCCAAGAAACAACAACAACAACAAAAATGAAGTTAAGCAACCATCAGTCAGCAGCAGAGGGCAGCATTGTTAAACATAACGAAACCTCTTGGCTTAGCAATTGAACATGCAGAGCGCATACCAGCAAGAAAAAAAAATCCTTCTGCAATGCAGGTCAGTGGGTTAGTGGAGAATCCACAGAGTCTGTTTGAGTTTGTGTCTCACTGCACCACCGAAACTGATAAAGAGCCTCGTGTGAAGCTTTGTTTGGATTCAGCTCCACACAGACGTCTTTTATTTTGCTTTATTTCCCTGTTTTGTATTCAAAATAATCAAAATACAGGATAAAATGAATGATGATATGCTTCATTTCAAATGTCTGTAATCTGACTTCACCGCCTCCTTCTACATTACTTCAGACAAACCACTCTGATTATGTTTCATACATGCAGGCTGAAATTTTTTTCTAAAAATCTGGTAGATTTATTGAACAAATTCATATGTTTAGAGATTTAACAGGGCCACGCCTGACAGGGACTAAAAAGAGAGAGCATATTTCTCCTGTGTTGGCTTCCCTTCACCGGCTCCCTGTTAAATCCAGAATTAAAATTAATATCCTGCTCCTCACAGACAAGGTCTTGAATAATTAGGCTTAAAACTTTAGTTTTTGATAAAGCATATAGTTAGGGTTATATCAGGTAACTCGTGGAGGCTTTCCCTGATGCACTTCCTAGTCACTCACTTTTTCTCACTCTCTATGTACTTTTACACACCTCTGTCTCTTTTGTCCTGTCTCCCTCCCCTCACCACCAACCAGTGGCAATATAATCTTCTTCCTGAGCCTGGTTTTGCTGGAGGTTTCTTCCTATTAAAAATGAGTTTTTCCTTCCCACTGTTGCCAAGTGCATCCTCAAAGGGGGTTGTCTGATTGTTGGGGGTTTCTCAGTATTATTGTAGGGCCTACCTTACAATATAAAGCTCCTTGAGGCGACTGTCATTGTGATTTGGCACACAAATGCCACATTAATGCATAAAAACCAGTTTGTACTTTTACTGATGCGTCCATATTGATAACCTTTTTATTTAAGTTTTTTTTTTTACATTTTTTTGTAATTTGACATTAATGACATATGTGGAATGAACAACAAACCCCCCTAAATGCACAGCCATGCATCCATCTGCTTATCCGTTTAGGGTCGTGGGAGGCTGGAGTCTGTCCCAGCTGTCACAGGGCGAAGCAGGGTACACCCTGGATAGATTGCCAGTCTTTCACAGATTAACATGCACATATATGATTACATTTTTTAAATATTTTAATTCACAGTGATCCTAGCACTGAATAGATGACCTTTGCAACATACATCATATTTCTATTTAAAGATAAACCATAACAGCACCAAATCTTTATGTTAGTTTGTGTGTTTTTTATGTGAATTAAAAGCCTGATATGTGCATCTGCAGTGTGAGGAGGTGTGCAGGTACCATTACGGTGAAAAACATCATATTAGGGTTTGACCCTGTGCATAAAAGGAGCATGTAATCAATCATGTCCACACAATAGGTGCACCACCCTGCTGAGCTATTTATTGATCCTCTTCCACCAGGACAGACCTCCATGGTCATTTGTAAGGAGTTGAGTTCACTATAACTTCTGTTTGCCTAATTTGCATGCTTTAAAACTCTGGAGCTTTTTTGCGTGCAGACTTTGACCTACAGCCAGTTAACCCACATTATAGCTGAGACCCAGTGTGTCGCCTTCAGCGAATAAACAACACTTTCTTTCGGCAGGATGACGTGACGGTCACAGAATAAAGGCATAAATGTTCCTTGACGGGTACACCCAGTCTAAAAAAAACAAAACATAAACGTATCACAATACCAACCGAGTGGAGAAAAACAGACAACCTGATCACCTGTAAGGCGACACCTGAGGCCCAGACACAACTGCTGGGCATGTAGAGACAAGAAGGGAAAACCAGGGGAAACACACAACTGACGGCGCTAATGTCTCTGTGTAAAGCTGCAGGAAAAATGTGGCCCGCAAAGCAATTATAGTGTGTATAATTTTCCGGTTGCAGGGAGTGTAGCTTGCGGTCTTCTGTGTTTTAGGAAAAACCTTAAAGGCTTTGTTAGTGCACGCCTTCGGGGTAAAATGATATGGGGTCAGTGAACAACACAAGGAAGCCTTTGGGCGCTTTTCCATCTTCTTTCCTGTGTCTGCCGACATGAGATATCCACCAAATGCACTCTAGCTGCGGCTCATTACTGTGTCTCTCACAGTTTACACACAATGGAAACAACTCAAGCAGCGTCACCTATTACAGCATCCAACCGACAGACGCCAGCTGATAATGTTAAAGCCTCTGCTTCCGGATAAATCAGACAAAGCATCGCCCAGACGTTTAATTTTTCTAATGAGATCACAGACGTCAAATCCAGTCATCCTTCACCGGACAGTAATTTACTTTTCAGTTTGTTTTGAAAGGAGCACTTTGCTCTCATCCACTTTCCAGCACCTCCACTCAGCCCTAGAGACCAATGCAAGCTGATCTGGCTGTCCCTCGGGGTGCCAGAGCAGAGTGTCTGCAACTGTTGTGCCTCTAATGGACAATTTTCATTATTAAAATGACAAGTATTTAAAAGGTTCCCCCACATTCCTCTGCGCAGGGTCGGAAAATCTTCTGGAGATAAAGAGTCACCAATATTAGGGAAAAAAGAAAGATACAAAAATTATTTTCAATTGCATTAAAAATGCAGTGTGTGAAAATGGACAAGTCAAAGTGGTTGACACAGGAAAAAAACACAAACAAAAAAAGAAAAAGGACATTCCACCTCCCCCCCCCCCCCCCCCCCCCCACACACACACACACACACACACACTGCAATTCAATTCCAGCAGCAGATTAGAATCAAGCACAACAACATTTCCACATTTCTGCATCAACAAGTTCATAAATGCACACTCCACTGATAATGCAATGCACAGTTTACGCTTCATTCAGGGCTTTTACAAAGGTACAGATGCACATCCTGCACATATAAAACATATTCACCCAACAGAGAATCTATATCACCTTTAAAACATTCTGTAAATAAAAGAATCAGTGAAGACGTGGTGGTTGCACAGGATTTGAAACTGAAACTTTCAAAGTAACCTTTTCCTGACTGTGTTGTGTGTTCAGCATCGGTTACCACAGTGATTTAGCCAGGTAGAAAGAGAGTCACTTCTGTGACACAGAAAACTGTCTTTAAGTTCAACCTAACCTGCTAACCCATTAATTTTGCTTCCTAGTACACCCCTCTGGTTAAATAGGCTCAGCCCTACACTGAAAACAAATCCATAGACAATACAGAACGAGGTACTATTTTAAAGTGAATTCACAATAAGTAACCTGCCTTTGTTTATTAAGCCATGGTGTTTTTCTACAGGTCCTGCATTTATAAGGAATTAATTTTGGAGTAGATAGTAAATAGAAGAGTGTATTATTTACTGTATATTTTTACATGCATGTGCCATGCGGTGTTTCTTAATGCAGCTCCCCTCACCAGCTGCAGCATCTCTGTTCTCTTATCTAGCTTCACGTTTTCTTCCACAGTAGGAGGAGGGATGGGGGGAGCTGAAGTGGAATGGGCCCAGGGGGAAGGTCCCATTGTGGCAGCCCCTACCTTACCCCCTAACCCCCTCTCACCTCACTGGTCCTCCTTTGGGGACCAGCATGCAAGCACATGAAACAGCTGGTGTGCTCCAAAAAGCAATTATAAAGCCCCGGGCCCCCTGCCTGGCTGACCGGGGCAGGGGATAGTGTGGTCATTAGCACCCCCGGACGAGTTTTAACGAGAGGCCACCACAAGGACGGTTGGAGGGGAGACCCAGCAGGTTCACATCACTTATATCAGGTGGAAATTGGAATTTCAGATGAAGGAGAGGTGTGTGTTTGATCTTTTATTTACACGTTTTTTGAGGGGTAAAACAGGTAGTCCATACAGTTTTTTTTTCTTCAGTTAAAGCATAAATGGCTAAAATAAACAAATAAATAAATGAATATCAAGCCAAGTTTCTCTATGCTGTGGGGATGTTATTCAGTTGGTGAAGCTAATGAAAAGCCTGTGTATCTGAATTAGTCCTTGTTCCTGTTGTGCTCTCTGTGGATTGATTTGTCCCCTGAAGGGAACTGGAAGCTCAGGTGTTGACTGTGCTATTGATTCGCCTCCTACCAAGTGTTGTTAAAACTCTTCAGTGGGGGAGCAGAATGAAAAACCACATGAACCAGCCTCATTAAAATACATGTTTTGGCCCCTTCAGGTGACTGCAGGAAAAATTGAGTGAGAATGATTTTTCAGCCTAACGCTACATGTAACATTTATATAACGATCTAGTAAGATCTAGTGGCTCAGATAACTGTGGTCTGTAGACTGTGCCTCAGACATTTACATACTGATTTGGTTCTTTGATCGAGGTTATTGACAGCAGTCGCCTATCCATTCATCAGGAAGGACACAGTCCACAGATCACTGATTATTTAAATGTCATGCTAGCTCAAAGATGATTAACAGGCTCCAGAGGTCTGGTAAACTTAGAGCAGATCTGCAGACCTTATCAATCCATTTCATCAGGCACACAGAGTATAGCCACTGTGATATCACTCACAGGTTAGTGAAGTCCTGTAGTAAAGCTGTAAGCTTAGCATTTTTGCAGTTAGCCTCCTGGTGTGTTGAAATCAAATATGATGGAAAGACTGGTTCTGCTTTTTAGTGCTTTATGCATTTATATACTTACTCCTCAATGCCCAAGTGCGTTTTTATCTAGCATTCACATACAGCAGATATCTATAGACTGTAATGTTCATGCGGTTTACATGAACAAGTAAAGCATCTCTGGCACTACCTGCTGTGGTCATTCCTTGTGAATAAGGAAGTAGATGAAAGTAGCTTTTTATGGACTGTGCTTCTTTAAATAAGACTTGAAACTAATGACTGAGACATAAATCCATCATTAAAGTGTTTACTGATGTCACAGAGCAATAGAGCAGGGGGGTCTTCTTCTCATAGAGCCCTCCAGCCAGATGTATTGCCCCCTGCTGGCCATTACAACAAACAGAAACCTCTGCGTTTACTTCACAATTTAGACCTGGAGGATACATCACTGTTTGCTCTGCACCAAATTGCAGTGCAGTCTGCACCATAGCTGCTGAAACATTTCACCAAAAAACAAAAATGTGAACCTCAGTGGCCCTAAAAGTCGCCATCTTCTTCTCCTTATTCTTCTTCCTCTTTGGGCTGCTATCTGTAGGTTCACCACAGAACCTACAGATAGCAGATTAGGGTGTGTCTCTGTCACACCAACCCTCTGCATGTCATCCTTCTCTATATCCATTAAGCTCCTCTGTAGTCTTCCTCAAAGCATGCCTTCTTCTTCTTCTTTGTGTCGGGTGCCGTGCCTGAAGCAGCCCTTCTCATTCTGGGCTTGTCAAAACATGCAAATGGAAAGTTAGACATTTTAATCCCAGAAAAAAAAACATCTGATTGCATAGAAAGTGATAGTTTTATTTTGGTGGAGAACTGCTCAGCAGCGTGATTTGATTGTTGTTTGCTCTTCTCACATGAAATTTATCTGAAGTCCGTGTCAGGACAACAAAAACTAATCAGAGGTTAAAATGGGACACATCAGTCGCTCACGTCACTGGGGAAGGCTCAAGTCTAGTACAACTCAGGGAGGTCAGCGGGGGTCAGAATAATCCCCCATCTCTCTCTCTCACACACACACATGCATGAATGCTTACACATAATCCCCACAGCATGCTCAGTGAAGCCCAGCCTGGACTCACAGCAAATCAACAGTTGTTGTGATGAATAAGTGATCAGCAGGACTGAATAATAAATGACATGTTTTATTATAATGTGACTTCAGTGTTTTATTTTTTATTTCCCCTGCTTTCAGGATAGAGCTCATAAGGAAGAGAGCCACTAGCCTCCAGCTGTATGTGATAACGATGTGTCGCCACCCGAAGTATGTGGCTGTGAGGTGTGAGATGGCTCCACGCCATATGATGGGCTTTTTTTTAATGCCTCTCTGGCATCCAGAACCTTCAGGTGCCCCCAGGCAGGATTCACAGTTGCCTGTAATGAACATCAAAATAATTTCATGACTGAATCTCATCTTAAAACAGGGACATTTATTTATTCAGCTATTTGTTTTACTTTACATCACCGGGGTTGATTTGGTTTGTACTCAGTTTGACTAAAGTTGTTTGTTTTATTGTATTTAATATTCTGTGCTGATATGAATTAACCTACTCTGTAGGTGAAAAACATGTTTGCAGCTGCATAAACGCACAGAACATTCAATGAGCCATTAAAGGGCTTTTTTTCTATGCACGTGAGCCTCATTATGACGCTACCCTGAGTATTTAAACCAGTGTAAAAAAGTTTTAGGACACATTAAACCATAAATGTCTTAACATAAGAGAAAAAACTGTAATTTCAACACCACGTCTCAAGATTTCTATGTAAAGATGTGTAAAATTATAGAAAATGACAGAGAAAATCCTCCTAGCTCATTATGCACCCTGTCTTGTATTTATAAGACATACATGTTTTGTTGATTCACAGAATTTTTTATTTATGTTTATCTGTTACTTAATTCCTTTTTGGTTCAGCGTGAATAGCTATGTGGGAGCAATCAGCAGAAAAGGCTTAAAACCGATGAAAATACAGTTAAATGTCCAAAAATAAAAGCCAATCACATTTTCCAGCCTTTTAGTGGACCTGATTGGAGTCTTTGCTGGGCCAACTGTAGCCCCAGAACCTAATGTTTGACACCCCTGCATTATATCGTGTTTATTGCCACTGAAATGTCTTGCTGATCTGTTAGAAAGGAATCATAATAAAGATCGTGTCTAATATACAGCTCAGGGTTTCCGCACAAACGGACTCCTCATCTTCTCCAGACACTAAGCGCATGCACGCAGCAGCACGACCTGGGGCACTTCAGGCGCCCCCACAGGTGCATTTTTGCGGTGATCACGTGTGTGCCCGCCCCGCTCAGCAGCCTCCAATAAAGCACGGCAAAAGTCACCGCTCCTCTCCCTTCTAGCAGCCAACACCGCAACGAGGGAGGCACAGATCGGCAGCGGTGACGTGAAACGAAACAAGCACCGAGTCCGTACCCGCGGCTCCAGGAGGCTTAATTGGTAAACTAAAGCTCTCGGTAACCGGACGCCGCTGGTGGTGCTGGCTCGGAGCTCGGCAGAGGACACCGGGCCGTCCGGCGCATGTCGAGGTTGTGTTTTTCAGAGAAGGCCAGGTAAGTCAGACCCTCCTCCTGCTTTGCGGTGAAGCACGTCTCCGCTCTGTTTCAGTGCAGCTTCTTTTTATGCGTCAGCGTATTTCTGTTTGAACCATGAGTCTGATGACCATGTGTGCGTGCGTGCGTGCGCTCGTGTCAAACTCAGCTCACCTTTAGCATCCATAATTTAGAATCCGCAGTGAGCAATGCTCCGGGTTTTTGCGGAGCATCAGCACCGGAGGCACACACGCGCTGTCTGAGGATTGCTGAGAAACGACCCCCCCCCCCCCTCCTACCCTTTCGGCGTGACCGTGGGACCATTAGAGCTGTAAATGCCGGCTGAATCAGCTGTAAAAAGCGACTGTGTGTGTGCAAAGTGCAAGCAGCGGCAGCCAGGGCTGATATGTCTGCGTTCTGCGATGTTATCAGAGAGCAGGACATGGCAGACTACCCCAGGAATGAGAAAAAGAAAAGATATTTAGACTCCATCGTGGAAATCCATTCTACAGACTTCACGAGTGCACATCATGTTTCAAACTGGTGTCAAGCCAGCCTCCAATTCGAGACTTGCAGTCAAGCCAGCCTCCAGTTTGTTTTACGTTCCCTGTGTATTCAAAGTATTACGGGAATGGATGTGGAAACCGGATTTCAAAATAAAAGCCAACTTCGAGTGAATTAACAGATATGTTAAGAACATAATAACATATAATTTAGGCTTCTTTTTTTTTTTACAAACTCTAATGTTAGATCTATATGACACATATCTGACTTGCTCCTGGAACAATTTCAAAATGCTCTAAAATGGAAATTTCCTGTTTCCACAGGGTAATTCCACCTTAGATCAACAGTATACAGCCCCACAGTGATACCATATCAATATCAAGTCATTCTGATTATGTCTTCCAAAATAAATGCCCTTTCAAATTGAGCATATACGGCCTACTTTTTTGACGATTTCAAAATGTTCTTAAACAGAATTTTGCTGTTTCCACAGGATAATTTCACTTTAGTTCAACAGTATACAACCTCACGATGTTACCATATTAATATCAAGTCATTCTGATTATGCCTTCCAAAATAAAAGACTTTTCAAATTGCCAAGATACGACCTACTCTTTTAAAGATTTCAAAATGCTCTAAAAGTGAAAATTGCTGTTTCCACAGGATAATTTCACTTTAGGTCAACAGTATACAACCTGACGATGTTACCACATCAATATCAAGTCATTCTGATTTTGCTTTCAAAAATAAAAGCATTTTCAAAATGCCCATATCTGACTTGATCCTGGAACAATTTCAAAATGCTCTAAAATGGAAATTTCGTGTTTCCACAGGATAATTCCACTCCAGATCAACAGTATACAGCCCCACAGTGATACCATATTAATATCAAGTCACTCTGATTTTGCCTTCCAAAATAAAAGTATTTTCAAATTGCCCGTAGACGACCTACTCGTTTAACGATTTCAAAATGCTCTTAAATTGAAAGATGCTGTTTCCACAGGATAATTCCACTTTAGATCAACAGTATCCAACCCGACAGTTAAACCATGTAAATTTCATGTTGGTCTGATTTCGCCTTTCAAATTAATGGCCCGTCGAATTTGTCCATATGTGATATACTCTTTCAATTATTTCAGAATGTTTTAAAAATGAAAATTGCTGTTTCAACACATATTGGGTTTTCATTTTGAAAAGCAAAATCAGACTCAATTGATTATGACAGAATTGAATCATAAAGATGATGTAAAAGGAAGCCGAAATTGCCACTAGGTTGTAATTGATAGTACATTTATATTTTAAGTCTGTGGAAAGATGTCATGGTTGGTTTGCAAGCTGTTTTGTAATTTCTTTATTTAGAATGATTTAAAGTGAAATTATTCTGTGGAAACAGAAAATTTCCTTTTTAGAGCATTCCGAAATCACTGAAAGTTAGGTAAGTTATTGGCATTTTCAACAGGCCATTATTTTGGAAGGCAAAATCAGAATGACTTGAAATTGAAGTAGTACCATGGTGTGGATGTACACTTTTGATCTAACATGGATTCATCCTGTGGAAAGAGCAAGTTTCATTTTTAGAGCGTTCTGAATTCTTTAAAAGAGTAGGTCGTATATCGGCAATTTGAAAAGTCTTTTATTTTGGAAGGCAACATCAGACTGATTTGATATTGATATGGTATCACTGTGGGGTTGGATACTATTGATCTAAAGTGGAATTATGCTGTGGAAACAGCAATTTTCCATCTTAGAGCATTTTGAATTCGCTCCAAGAGTAAGTCATATATGGGCAAATTGAAAAAGTTTTTATTTTGAAAAGCAAAATCAGACTGACTTGAAATTGACATGGTAACATCGTGAGGTTGTATACTGTTGATCTAAAGTGGAATTACCCTGTGGAAACTGAAATCTTCCTTTTTAGAGCATTCTGAAATCACTGAAAGTTAGGTAAATTATGGGCATTTTCAACAGGCCATTATTTTGGAAGGCATAATCAGAATTACTTGAAATTGATATGGTAACATCGTGAGGTTGTATACTGTTGATCTAAAGTGGAATTACCCTGTGGAAACAGGAAATTTCCATTTTAGAGCATTTTGAAATCACTGAAAGTTAGGTCAATTATGGACAATTTAAAAAGGCTTTTATTTTGGAAGGCATAATCAGAATGACTTGATATTGATATGGTATCACTGTGGGGCTGTATACTGTTGATCTAAGGTGGAATTACCCTGTGGAAACAGGAATTTTCCTTTTTAGAGCATTTTGAAATCACTGAAAGTTAGGTCAATTATGGACAATTTGAAAAGGCTTTTATTTTTGAGAGCAAAATCAGAATGACTTGATATTGATATGGTATCACTGTGGGGCTGTATACTGTTGATCTAAGGTGGAATTACCCTGTGGAAACAGGAATGTGCCATTTTAGAGCATTTTGAAATTGTTCCAGGAGCAAGTCAGATATGGGCAGTTTGAAAATGCTTTTATTTTTTAAAGCAATATCAGAATGACTTGATATTGATATGGTATCACTGTGGGGCTGTATACTGTTGATCTAAGGTGGAATTACCCTGTGGAAACAAGAATTTTTCATTTTAGAGCATTTTGAATCGTTAGAAGATTAAGTCAATTATGGACAATTTCAAAGGGCCATTACTATGAAAGGCAAAATCAGACTGACTTGATATTGATATGGTATCACTGTAAAAAGACTGTGGTTGGAAAGTGTTGATATAAAGTTCAAATAGTATTTGGAAATACGACTTTTGCTTTTAAGAGCATTATTAAGTCATTGAAAGAGTAGTTCAAAAATGAAGATTCACAGGGCTTTTACTTTGAAATCCAAAATAAGATGGCCTTGATAGTGACAGGGCACAATTAGGGTACAAGGCTGTGTCATATAGATCTAACATTAGAGTTTGTAAAAAAAAAAAAAAAAGCCTAAATTATATGTTATTATGTTCTTAACATATCTGTTAATTCACTCGAAGTTGGCTTTTATTTTGAAATCCGGTTTCCACATCCATTCCCGTAATACTTTGAATACACAGGGAACAGAAAACAAACTGGAGGCTGGCTTGACTGCAAGTCTCGAATTGGAGGCTGGCTTGACACAAGTTATTTACATGGGTAATGTAAGAGTCGCAGTTAAACCCAGCCACGCTTTTCCAAAATCGTCTTGTTTTATTTTTGTGACATATACGATGATTCGTCACAGCTGTAATTAAAGTATTGTCCCCCTCAGCACAAGCAGCAGGAGTTTTATTTACAGACTGATCGCATCAGACGCGCACACTTTATGATTTATTGAATTAACGCCCCTGTGCACGCTCCGCTCTCCCTCTTTAGTTTCAATAGGCTGGAGCTCGAGTGAGGCAGGTCTGCGCGCACTGGAAGCCTGGGATTCAATTGGTGGAAGTAGAAAGTGGAGCCCCGTCCTCCTTTCTTTTTCTTTTTTTCCTTTGCTGCAGGAGGAGCAGACTTGGAGGAAATTGAGAGAGACGCCGCTCAGCAGCAGCAGCAGCAGCCTGCGCAGTTTAGGGAGAGAGCACGGCATGAGGGACTTCACCCCCAAACTGCGCACCGACTCTGCAGGATGCACCCCTGCAGCTGTGTAGCTGCTTGAGGACGCACTGAGACGAGCTCGTTCCGGACGTGTGCAAGAATCTGAGGGACTGGGCTTGACTGGTTTCAGACCGCAGCTGCAACATTTGGTTTATCGTTCCTGCTCTCCTGAGAGCCGTGCGCTGTGGCCTTCTAGCGGACATGGGAAATGTAAACAGTAGTCGGGCTGGATTTTAAACTACGCACACGTCCCAAGTCCGCCTCCTCCTCCCGGGCCGTCCGAGACGGAGATGGAGACGGAAAGGATCGTGCATGAGCAGGAGGGAGAGGCTGAGCCGCCCATGCACCACGTCCATGGAACCAACCGGATTAGACCGTCCTCATACCGGGCCCTGCGCAGCGCCGTGTCTACCCTGGCCCGCCTGGATGACTTCAGCCGCGAGAAGATCGGCGCAGGGTTCTTCTCTGAGGTGTTCAAGGTGAGAAAACGGGGTCTAAACGGGGGGACGGGACAAGTTTTCACTTAACTTCCACGAGCTGATTTTGAGTCTCGTTTGTGACAAGCTCGAAGTTTAACGTGCACATCCTGCTCTGAGTGGAGCCTCTAAACTTTCAGTATTTTAAGACTGCAAATAGATGTACTTCCTGACGCCCCAGAATGAGTTGTTGACTTCCTGTCAAGTTTCTTGATGGTGCTGAATAACTGCTGAGGAAGCTGATGATGCATTTTTCTTTTTCTTTTTTTTTGATGGATGGCATCATGGTGTCCACACCTGTTTGCAGTGACCCATTAGTTGGTGAAAGATGGACGCAGTGTTTTGTTTTTGCCTCCCAACCCCGTGTGTAAGGGGATATGGTCAGTGCAGGTAGATCATGTACACCTGTAAGGTGACCCTACTCCTGACTCTGCTTGCACCAGTGGCCTTCATCCCCTTTTGTCACGCTGCCTTTTCAGTTGTGTCGAGCCTAATTCTGAGGTACGCCTCGTTAATGATGGCTCTGAGTTGCCAGGGTGTGATGGCGTGAAAGAGATCACTCCAGGAGGAGCTGGCTGCGAAGAACCTTAATGCAGCGTAGCAGGTATAGCTTTAATCTCTCGAGTCTGTTTCATCACGGTTGTCTAGCTGCACCAGGAGCTCCCGGCAAGGTGTTTTAGCAGGTGTTTGTCTTTGTCTGAGGAGATTTTGTCAGCATAATGGTGTCACAACTGTCCACAGCTCAGTTATGAAATGTTACAGGTGTGTAGTTGAATTGGCAGGTGGGTGTGGCGCGACCTAAGACTTTATTAGGCTTGATTCAAAGATTATGAGGATTAGGGGGTTTAATCTAGAGCATACTGGGGCTTTATGGGAGCACTTGTTGTCACTGTTGATAAAGCTGATGTTTTTTTGCTGCAGATTAATGAGCTAATGGTTGCAGCTCTGTATTTATTCGCTGAGCAGCAGTGCAGGTGACTGCAGCAGCATTTGGTATAAATGAACAGTTCAAGCTTCGTTTTTTTTTTTTTTTTTGTTTTGTTTTTTTAAGAATCTAATAGGATCAAAGTTGGAACAATAATTTAAGTAGGTTTCGTTGTTTAATGAAGGCAAAACGGCCTCATTTCTAATCATTAAGTTGACTACCTGCTCTCTTAAGCGTTCTGATGAAAGGTGTTTGCCGTTTAGTCTGTTTCTTCTTTCATACAGACTTGGAATTAACCGAAGTACTGCTAAAACCTAAACCCCCAAAATTCTCAGGCAGCGCAGTTGTCAAGTTAAACGATCCAGCTGTAGTATTTTATAATGGTGTTTTTTCACACCCTACATCACACTCGCATGTGATTCGACAGGCTTTTGCAATAAATCTGCGTCTTTAAATTGAATTTACTGTGCAAAAAATAATTGTTAGACACTATTCACTCTATAGGTGATGAAGGCATTCCTCTGGGGTTATAGCTTCTGTATATTTTTTTAATAAACTGTTCAAGTTTTATTTAATTTGGTTTTATGTTGGTAGAAGGAAATGAACTCTGGGTTAGTGCGTTGGACTTTGTTTAACCTTTTAAGTGGTCGTACAAATGTCGGTGTCAGTGAGGTTGCTGGTGGAAATAATTTGGGTGCAGCTCTTATCGTGTGCTCTGCTCGTATACGATCGCCACACTTCTAGCAGCAATGCTTCATAGGCTGTATGTACCAGCCTGGACTTAATGACTCTAATCTAAAGCTTTAGAGTATTCATAGTTGCATTTAAGTTGCAGGTGTGGATTTCCTCCATATCACTCCTGTCACAAGTGTCTGTGTGTGGCTGGTCAGGCTTTCTGTGTGTATGTATAGAAATAGAAACACTTGTATGTTAACCTGCCCTACAGTAAATCACTGCCTGGCTGAAGAATTTCTTAATTATCAGTTGATGTGTTTGACTTCAAAAATCTAAAATATTAGAAAGGGACAATGTGATTTAATTTGGTAAATAGTTTATCAAAGGATTGCGAGCTCTGCTGTTCAATACTGACGTCAGTGCCTATAAAATAAACACTCCTTAAAGGTAAATCTGTCTACAGTAATGACTAGTTCTTGTTAAGAGATTATTTTGAGCTCCTTCATTTTGACTTGCCAAACACCCAGATGAGGTAATGTGTCTGATCTTTGGATCTGTGGTAACTCACAGGTTAACAGCTGGCTGTAAACGGCTCCAGTTGTTTTCAGTGTGATGATCTTGTCTTTAAAAGCATTAGTGGGACTGTAGAGGATGAATTTGGTCCTCCTGCAGATTGTTGCACAACTAAACTCGTGATATGAAATCACATGGAGTGGGTGCATAAGATGCTGAGTACAGTAATTATTTCCATCATCGATCATACTGTTGAACAGGCGTTTGTCAGAAATGGTGGCACATGCTTATTGTGGCAAATCATGAAAATGAAAGGGGTAAAAAACACAAAATGATCAGTTTCATGTAAGGCAAAGAAAAGCAGCAAAGGTTTTCATGTCAAAACGGGACATTATTTCAAATATTTCTAAAAAGTTGGTCTCTACTTCTAACATTTTAAAGGTTAAAAAATTAATTGGCTGGGCTGTGGAGTCTAATGCCGTTTTCACACAGGCTTTGGAGGCCTGGACTTATCTACACGCGTAACCCAGTTGGCGTGCACGAGCGATCACAAATGACTCAGGCATCAGGTGCCCTTTATCACGTCCGTTCCTTGGTACAAAGTTTAAGGAAAAGTGATGACTGTGCAGCATCTACGCCGTCTCCTGTGCGCTCTGCTCGGGCCAGCGGATTTCCAGAAGGGGGAAGTCCTGATGATCATTTGTGCATTCATTTGTGAAATAAGAATGTTGTTTTCACAAGAAGTTGACTCATTATACAAAACACGATTAAGTAAAAATATCTAATTCTTGCTTTTGAGTGCTTCAGTTTAAAAGAAGTCCGGCTCAGGTCGACCTTCACTAAACGAGGCTTTTTGTGTTCGGACTTCACTCTTTGTGCTGTTCTCGTTCTCAAGGAAAATGTTCTTGAGGCCACTCGGCTTCTTGAAGCCACTCCCTCAGCTTTGCCCTTTGAATGGCCAATGAGCATGCAAATGTCACTGTGCTCACTGCAGGCTTGTTAAGTTGCCAATTGAGTCTGGATGAGTGTGCTCTTTGATAGTGCTATATAAATGCAAAATTGTTACCACAGCTATCAGTCATATTTATAAAGTGTGCTGACCGAATAGTCGCTCCTGTGTCCGGGTTTAGCCCGGAGGAAGAAGGCCCAACTGTTCTGCAGAAAAATCCCCCTACCTGATGTTTTGTTTATGAAACTTTACTAAACTGAAAGTGTGTATGGGCCACACTTTGAAATGGATGCTCCTGCACTTACAAAGGCCTCCTGGCCTCCTGCCATGTGTGTGCTGCTGTTGTGCTTCAGATCAATGGTGACTCGCAGCAGCACAAACGGGCAGCCATTCACATCTCCAGAGTGAAATTGTGCAATCTGGGAGGGGTCGGGGGGGAATAGAGGGCAGGGCGATTTAAAAAAAAAAAAAAAAAAAAGAAGAAAAAAAGGAGTGCACGTGTTAAGACAAATCCTCCAGGTGCTGTAATTTGTCTTTTTAATATTGTTCAAAGCAAAGTTCTGGACGTGTCTGTCTGTAAGTGCCAGCTTTTGCACTTGTGCAATACTCCTAATTCATCAGCCTGATAACCCAGAGGCTCGAAAGCAATAAAGCGCCCATTCACAATTAAACTGCATCATAAGCCAAAGGTTCAGTTAACTGTAGGATGTGGTTATTTATTCTGTCCCTTTCTCAGGGCTGCAGGGAGTTGAGCAAACAAATTGGATCAATTTCTAATTGGATTATTGTTTTACTTCATATTACTGCGTCACGCTCCGGCTGTTTCTCTCCTGATAATAGATGGCATGTTTGTGAACGCAGAGAACGTTAGACGTCCAAGAACAAGCACACGTAGAAGATTTGGTTCTCATTTGGACTTTCTCCATCATTTACATGAGACATGGAAATCTCAGCGTCCACAGAAAATCCCACTCTGCAAAGGCAACTTTGGTGTATCATTTGATGTTTTGTCTGTTCAGACAGGACATGAAATTGTTATATCTCGTGTGTGTGTGTGTGTGTGTGTGTGTGTGTGTGTGTCCAGTCCATCACAAACCTCAAGTGCTTGAGGAGTCTGAGGCTGGTGATATTACGTCACATTCGTGGCACAACCGAATTCACAGATCACTGACTGTATATGAAAGTTTCCATGTGGGTTCCACACATCGAATTCAGCTCACTGTGGCTCTGGAAGTTGTTGCACACAGGAAGTGACGAGGAACCGGATCCCGGGCTGAAGACGTCACGTGACTGCAGTCACACCTGAGCTGCAGCACACCTCGCTCTTAATGTGTGAGGGCTCTATCACGTCTTGTTCTTTCAGTTATAAATGTAAAACATGAACTGATAGTTGGCTGGGTAAAGGTAACATTTGCCACCTAGATATGGGAATTAAGCTGGTTCCAGATCCTTCAATTCATTGGACTTGTATACCTCAAAGCTTATCAGAGTATCTATTATCAGTGCTGGTATGTGTGTGGGGTTTTTGTGTTTGTTTGTTTTTTTGTGCATAGCTAAACTGTGATGTCAGTCTCATGCCATTGCACACCTCCACATGCAGTTTTATTCTCTGCCGCTCTGCTCTGTTAATCAGTTGGTAGTTGATGCTGAAAACTTTTCTTTCCCACACAGAAATTCGATCACATAAAGTAGCTGGTGAATAATCGAACCTTTAAGTAGAATAGGCAGATGTGCTGCTGTCAAAGTTTTATCTGTACTCATCCATAGTTCTTCCTCCAGGTATAGCTAAAATGATTTAATCTCATTATTTTTGACCTGTCTATAAATACATGACTGCCTAATTTGTAAATTATATAAAGCAAAATTTAAGCTGCTAACAACTGCTGTGCATTTGCAAGCCTCTTTGCAACCCACCTCCCTTCTGGCTTCTCCTTTTCATGCTGTTTCTGATTTAATCAGTGTCCTGTTACTGATGCCTGCCCTGCTGTGCGTCCTGTCCCCAGTTTTCCAAGTATGTGTATCGAGTTCCCAGAACGGAGCCATACCAGCAATTATAAAATTACTGCAGATGGACCACTAGCAGTCTTATTTTTCACTTACTGTGCTCCTGACTGAGCTGAGCTTAATAAGGTCAGAGCCCAGATGTTATCTTTCAGTGTAGCAGTTGTAGTAGTTTCACCAGTGCGTTCCAGTCTTTCTGCTCATTACTACAAGCAGCCTGTTATCTTAGTGTTATATTTAACAAACATGCTGTACTTGATATAATTCCCCATTTCCTGATTGCTTTATTCTTTTGGTAATTGAGCTTCAGCATCACTGCCAGTTTTCTCACAAACACTGAATTTCCATGAAACTCCTCACTGTAAGAAAGCCAGTCTTCCTGGTAATTATCATACATGCTGTGATTAGCCCGACTGGAGGCTGTGTGTGCATTTGTTTTGGACTCTGCCTAAACCTGATGTAAGATAACAAGCTCATGGAGAGTAAGTGGATAAGAAGTGGGATTTAGGAGTGTTGTCCCTGTGATTGAAGTGTGTCGGTCAGCTGTATGTGACGAGTTGGTAAGATGAAGGAAATGGTTTGTCAAACGCTGCTGTGCTGCTGCTGTTTGAGTGTTTATCAAGTTTATATCTGCCATCAAGACCTGTTGCTAGGCAAAAATTCACTATCATCAGCTATATTTGGCTTCTAGCAATTAGACTGTTTCCTGCTTTCTTAAATGTAGGGATTTTTTTTCTTAAAAAAAAAATTGTAATAAGGGCTTTGATATTTGAACATTTTAAATCAGGTTTAACATAGAGCTAGATTATTTTCAGCCCACCCGCTATAGTTAACAAGCTGTCATTTATCCACTATTTGTAGACCTGAAATTAATTTTGTTTAGTTTGCGGGTTATATGTACATTATATTTAGCAAATAAACGTGCTAGCTAATAAAGTTTCTTCCTTAAATATTCCTTAATAGAGTATGCTTTGTAGGTAGGTTGTATTTTTATTCAATTTCAGGATTATTTTATTTAAGCCACTTAACATTGACCTGTGAATCATTTAGGTACATAAAGATGCCCAACTCGATAAATGAGCTTGTATCGTCTGCATATAACAAACAGCATGGTAAACAATGAGACTGAAGTTATGTCTTTTGGCACTTTGTTACTGGCAGCCTGTCACAAAAACACAGAACTTGTTCCAATTTCATTAGTTGAATCTAGTGTGTGTGTGTGTGTGTGTGTGTGTGTGTGTGTGTGTGTGTGTGTGTGTGTGTGTGTGTGTGTGTGTGAGAGAGAGAGAGATATAAAAAATTGAGGAAAACTGGGCAAGTAGAGGACAAAAGATGTGTCAGGACTGGGGAAAAAAAACATCTACAGTAGATTAACGATATCTGAAAGTCCTTAAAGTGGGAAAAATCCAGCACAGGACCTGACTGATGCATCTGGCCCTTCAGTCGACCCATGTACTGTTCACTGAAACCTCATCAGAAATGGTTGCAAGTCTTACAGTGGGGCAAAAAAGTATTTAGGCAGCCACCGATTGTGCAAGTTCCCCCACCTAAAATGATGACAGAGGTCAGTAATTTGCACCAGAGGTACACTTCAACTGTGAGAGACAGAATGTGAAAAAAATCCATGAATCCACATGGTAGGATTTGTAAAGAATTTATTCGTAAATCAGGGTGGAAAATAAGTATTTGGTCAATAACAAAAATACAACTCAATACTTTGTAACATAACCTTTGTTGGCAATAACAGAGGTCAAACGTTTACTATAGGTCTTTACCAGGTTTGCACACACAGTAGCTGGTATTTTGGCCCATTCCTCCATGCAGATCTTCTCGAGAGCAGTGATGTTTTGGGACTGTCGCCGAGCAACACGGACTTTCAACTCCCGCCACAGATTTTCTATGGGGTTGAGGTCTGGAGACTGGCTAGGCCACTCCAGGACTTTCAAATGCTTCTTACGGAGCCACTCCTTTGTTGCCCGGGCGGTGTGTTTTGGATCATTGTCATGTTGGAAGACCCAGCCTCGTTTCATCTTCAAAGTTTTCACTGATGGAAGGAGGTTTTGGCTCAAAATCTCACGATACATGGCCCCATTCATTCTGTCCTTAACACGGATCAGTCGTCCCGTCCCCTTGGCAGAAAAACAGCCCCATAGCATGATGTTTCCAGCCCCATGCTTCACAGTAGGTATGGTGTTCTTGGGATGCAACTCAGTATTCTTCGTCCTCCAAACACGACGAGTTGAGTTTATACCAAAAAGTTCTACTTTGGTTTCATCTGACCACATGACATTCTCCCAATCCTCTGCTGTATCATCCATGTGCTCTCTGGCAAACTTCAGACGGGCCTGGACATGCACTGGCTTCAGCAGCGGAACACGTCTGGCACTGCGGGATTTGATTCCCTGCCGTTGTAGTGTGTTACTGATGGTGACCTTTGTTACTTTGGTCCCAGCTCTCTGCAGGTCATTCACCAGGTCCCCCCGTGTGGTTCTGGGATCTTTGCTCACCGTTCTCATGATCATTTTGACCCCACGGGATGAGATCTTGCGTGGAGCCCCAGATCGAGGGAGATTATCAGTGGTCTTGTATGTCTTCCATTTTCTGATGATTGCTCCCACAGTTGATTTTTTTCACACCAAGCTGCTTGCCTATTGTAGATTCACTCTTCCCAGTCTGGTGCAGGTCTACAACACTTTTCCTGGTGTCCTTCGAAAGCTCTTTGGTCTTGGCCATGGCGGAGTTTGGAGTCTGACTGTTTGAGGCTGTGGACAGGTGTCTTTTATACAGATGATGAGTTCAAACAGGTGCCATTCATACAGGTAACGAGTGGGGGACAGAAAAGCTTCTTACAGAAGACGTTACAGGTCTGTGAGAGCCAGAGATTTTCCATGTTTGAGGTGACCAAATACTTATTTTCCACCCTGATTTACGAATAAATTCTTTACAAATCCTACCATGTGAATTCATGGATTTTTTTTTTTTTTTTTTTTTTTTTTTTTTTTTCACATTCTGTCTCTCACAGTTGAAGTGTACCTCTGGTGCAAATTACTGACCTCTGTCATCATTTTAAGTGGGGGAACTTGCACAATCGGTGGCTGACTAAATACTTTTTTGCCCCACTGTATATAGCGTCTTTCTGTGTGTGTGCTTGCAAATATGTCTCACTGTCCATGTAAAATGTAAAGAAGTGACGGTTTTCCAAAGAGTTTTGCACAGTACTGTACTCGTTTATGTTTGCATTTTCATAACATTTCTACTCTGCCTCTCACTCATTCGGTTTTTATTGGATTAGCTGAGCTTAACTTTCAGTGGATCCTCTAATTACTGAAGAAATACCCCCGATGTACCTGTTACTCAATGTTGGGATTTCTGTGATGGTGGCAGGAATGTTTTCCTCTTCTTTCTAACATTTTATAGATTTGGCAGTTGCTTTATGGATTTATTACCCAGGTCGATTTATATTAGAAAAAACGACTTTCTTGCAGAAAACAAAATCTTTTCTTCCATCGTATTGGTCTTACACTTCCTGAAATGGCATGGGGGAGAGGGAAATAAAACATTTTTGTAACCAGCAAATCTGGGAATCTCCCAGCGTCCTGCTGGATCATTGTCATGTTGATTACATCCTGACACGTCCTGTGTCAGGATGTAATCGGTTCTTAGTAAATCCCGGTGGCTGGAACGATTTCAGCTCTGGAAATCTAAAACGACAACAAAGGAGGAGGAAAAAAAACAGATCTCCTGTGTTGCATACACACAAACCACGATCCATCATCAGCTGTCTCCTGTGTGCCTGTGATCATTTTCAGTGTTTGGGATTAGGAGGCGGGCTGGGTGTATGTGCTTGTGTTACTGTTGGATGGTGGTGTTGGTATGGGAGAGCCAGTGCAGACTTGAAAATGATTGCTTTTAGTGTGGCACTTTTCCCTCATTATTCCCTTCCTCTGTCATTCCAGTCGGGGCCTGCTTTGCTGCAGCTCGCTGCACAAATATTTATCTTTGTTTATATTCTGCACGGCCACACAAACTCGAAAGTGCTGAGCGTGTGGTGTTTCACGTCTTCATTTAAACCGCTGTGTTTATTGAATGCAATTTTTCAACTTGACTGTGGATTAAAATAGGTAGTCGGGCAAGAGTTGCCCAACACTTATGTTTTCAGGTCCTTCCTGAAGGACTGTAGTCTTAGCTAAACCTCAAGGAGAGCAACTCCCCTGTAAGAAGGTAAACAAGTGGTTCAGTATTTGTGTCGCCAGTGACGGTGGCTCAGTTCACTGTTCCATTAAGGAGTCACCTCAAGAAAACAAGATGTACTCTCTCTCACTACTTGCAGTATTAAAGCCACACATGGTAATTTATTGGCTGTTTGTGTTTCATACATATATCTTCCTCCAAAATCTGCTACTTCCAAATCCAGCGGAAATATGTCCTCACTATATTTGATAAAAACATAAATTCCCCTAAAAATCTGAAATTAAGGACAAGTAATAGTCAGGTAATTACAAATAACACTTTCCAAAGTGTACCTGAATGAATTTCCACCTTGGACTTTGTTTCTTTTGGTCTTTTATTTTGAAATTCACTTAAAAATTAGGCCTCCGGATGATTTCCTTGCATTTAAGAAGGTTAACACGGCAAGGACCCAGGTCTGTCTTTCTTACTAGACTCCAGCACAGCTCCCAGGTAGATCCAGTCTTGGGGAGGCGGGGGTTGTTAGGTAATAATTTTTAAAAAGTTGGTGTTGTCATTTATGCGCATGGATTTGATGAGGTGTTACTTATATTGTATTTAATATGGACTCTAGAAGCTATCACTACAGCTGTATAACATCTTGTATGTCCATGTATCAGTGAAGGAAGTAATTTTTCTAGAAATAATCAGACACTCGATGACCTTAGTTAAAAAAAATAAATAAATAAATAAAATAAAATATCAGTCATGTCTCATGCATGTATTAATCCAGTCGATCCAGACCTGGTCCTCATGTTCCTCTGTCTGCTTTAGCAGCCTCTCTGGGGTCAGCGATGATGACAGTGTGTTGCTGCATGCGTGAACTTAAATGACCCCTCTTTGTTTTGGCCTGTGTGTGAGGAGGCGTGGCCGGCTCAGTGTTGTTGTTGTGCAACAGACAGTGATCGGTTTTGTGACAGCTCGTGGACTGCACGCCTCCTGGATCAGGTTGTGTTTCTGAACCTGACCTGACCGCGCAGAGTGGGACCTCCCTGCTCGTTCACTGATGGACCAGCGCTTGGCTGGGTGCCTCGTCTCGGTCGTTTCCACGCGTGCGTTCTTATTGAAACGCAGTCTGTAAGCTTCTTCACGCTATAACTGAGAGCAGTGCCTCAGGCAGCAGCTTAAGCCTTGAGTTGTTTTGCAGAAGTAATTTTATCCATCAAACACAAGTTTACTTCCCCCCCTCGGGACTTTGCTTGGTCTCTTCACACTTCAGCGTAAACCTCACGTGTCAGTTTGGTTGATGTGTTGCTTCCTTTGTTAAAAATGTCTTGAAATGCTGATTGTGAGATAAATGTTGCTTTCCTTTTGTTAAAATACTGTGTAGGAAGCACATTTAGTGATGATGATGATGATGATGATTATTACTTTTTTTGAAAGGGATGTTTTTCTTTCATATGCATCTACAAGCCAGTACTGTGAGGAGATTTGCCACATTTGTTTTGCTGTATACTACAAGAAACGCATTTTAGTCCAGTCTCCTTGTATTTCCACTTTCTGATGTGGTTTGAAGGCTGATTTACTTTTCATTAAAGTAGCCAGAGACGGGCTACTGCTGGTGGGAAGCTGAAGTAACCATGAAATCCTCAAGGCCTTTGGAGTTGACCCCATGTCTGGAGGCAAAGTCAGTGTGTGTGTGTGTGTGTGTGGTTACAGCCAGCCACACTCCACCCTCTGCAGCAGTGTGTGATCTGTTCAGCACAGATTTTCTAGTCGCCGCTACAAGGTGAAATCACACAAAACATAGCATTACATGAAATGAACATCAGCTTAAATGTTAGTGAAGCTTCTTTGATATTCAGGAAAAATTGTGTTTGCATATCATAAAATGTAATCTGCATTTTACACTTTACCAAAAACATTTATGTTTGTTTCATTTATGTTTATAGTCCAAAATCCTTAAGGTTCACTTGTTTGTGGTGAAACCGATTTGTTAAATAGGTGGTAGTAATAGTAGCAGTGACTGCATTTTTCAGTGTATTATATTCTTCGTGCCAACATAAACAAAATGATTTTTTATTTTTTTTTTTGGTTAATTTTCCCTCTTATCCACTTTGCCTCAAAGTCAGTTAGCAGCTCTAGCTAACATTAGAAATGGATTCATTAATATTAAAAAATATTAATCGCAAATGCCAAAACAACTGCCGTGTTTTGGCATTGAGACTCCTTACAGCAGTTCGCGGGCTGAGGGTACCTTGCGCTTGGATTAAACCCTGGCTGCAGCTTGCTGCATTAACCGTAAGAAGCCTGGCAGTACCGCAGCACTGCAGAAACGACCATCTGTCAGGTTAAACTACAGGTCTGGTCTCTCTGAGGCTGCAACAAATGTGTAGTTTTTCTCATAGTACGGTTTACATATGCTCTTTTCAAACCAGTCTTTCCTTCCAGTGCGTTGTCCATCTGCATCTCTGGCACGTCCTTCCCTCCCTCGCTGTGCATCAGTCTGCCTCATCGGGCTGCTGGCTAATGACAGACGCTGCTGCACGTTGGCTCTACTGAGCGAGACGGCAAAAAATGCCAGTGACCTTTCCTCTGCTGACAGCAGCACTTTACAAGGCTCTGTGTGTTTGAAGGCGAGCGTTAGGGTGTGGCTGGGCACATGCATGTGAGCAGAAGTCTTTTTTTGTGTGTGTATGTGTGTAATTGGTTCATATCATGGATAATCTCTCTATGTAGGCATGGACATTCCAGTGGCGAGTCCTTGGAGATGACCATCAAAGTGCTTGGAATGAAAAACACCACGCATACGCTGTTAGCCTTACAGAGTTCAGCTTTTCAGATGGCCAAAAAAACCAAACTGCACACGTAAGAAAGGTTTGCACTTGAGCTCCATGCTGAGTCAGGCTGACTCTGTGATGATGAGTGAGAGGTTGTTTGTTTGGGAGCTTAAACTGTCAGGACAAAATTTGACAGGTCGAACAGGGCTGCAGTTCCAACCACTGCTGTCTCAGCAGTTGGTGCATGTTTGCAATGTAACCTGCCTGTGCGAGTCAGTGTGTGTCTGTGTGTGGCTGCCCGTTAATCACAGGATTACACAGCAGAGTGTCAAAAAAAAAAAAAGATATCGTCTAAGTGTGTGAAGGCAGAGAAACCTAGACAAGTGTGATGTGAATCCACAGCCATGCAGGCTGCTTTCCAAGAGAAATTGGTGCTAATGTGTGCACAAAGAGGCTTTTTAAGTATAAAGTAACCTTTAATCAGCTTCAAGGCTCCATCTTCCAGCCCACATGAGTCTGCATCAGCCTCTAAGTGCAGCAGATGTATAAAGAGAAGTGGAGATTAGTCCTGCACTTCTACCCTCTACACTTGTGCTGCTCAGCCTTCCTTTTTATTCTGCAACAGGAAGTAAGCGACTGTTCACAAGTGCAGTTGTGTCCGTGTGCGAGTCTTACATGTGTGCACCTATGCATGCGTGCAGCGCTTGCAGTCTGGAGTCCTCGAGCGACCTTTTTAAGAAGAGACACTGCAGCCAGTCGATGAGAGTCGGCCTCAGAGAGTGTGTGTGTGTGTGTGTGTGTGTGGCATTACTCACTGCACTCTAGTCTGTACTCTAATAGGCTTTGTGGTTTTTCTATCATCAGTCAGATCCAGAGCTCAGCTAAGATCCAGGCCAGTGTCACTCTGACTTTAGTTCACGACTGCAGACTTTGACCCTCTCTCACGCTCTCTCACTCCTTCGCTTCACATTTATGTCACAAATGAAGATAAAAGGTTACCGGTTTAGCTTTTATTGTTAGCTAAAAGGATATTTGATGTATAGCCAAGCTTTAAGGTCACTGTTTTAGACTGTGCATGTAAATAAGACTCCACGAGACACTGAATTGCATCCTGCTAACCCTAACAAACAGACTGAGCGGGTTTAAAGGGGGTTTAGAGACCGCTTTAGAAACATTTAACACTGATTCAGTCTGTTTGGCATGTATATGTAAATTATACTTCCCGAAACCACATCATAGTGCTGTCAGTGTTAATCTCGTTAAAATGATGTTAACGCCATAACTGCATTAACGCAGCAAATCTCTGTTAACGAGTTACCGCGGATGGCCCCGTGCGTGGGGCTGGCCGGTGTTAGCACGGTTAGCTCGTTAACGCGTTGATGCTGTCCAATGCTTTCCAGAAAGTAAAAATGCTGTTGAATTTCTACCACTGAAAGGTGTTCATGTGTGATCACTTTAACCTTTCTTGGTGTTGTCAGCTATTGAAGGCTCGACTGATGTGATTTGACCGATAGAAAAGAGCAGATTTAAAGTTGGCGGCTAAAAACCTGAGCAAAAGAATGAAGCATGTATGTCTGCATGCGCCATGTAAACGCTTGTACCCTTATACTTAAATTTGTCTGGTTTTCTGACCCGTGTTGTCCAGAGTTATGTCAAAAAAGTTGTAAAAAGATATCAAATGAAGTCTTCTATTCTGTATTAAGACTTTTTATTAATATAGTGTTTCACAGGACAGGAGCGAGTGGATATTCTAGCAAATCCACCCCAAGTTCAGACGGACGTCTCAAATTCTGCAAGCTTCAGGTCACATGTTAAAATTCATGATGGTGCAGTTTTTAAAAAGATAAAGTATGGCCTGTTTGGAAGGATTTCTAGAAGGAAGCCTCTTTTCTCCATGGCAGCATTGTTTCAGTTTTCAAAGATGCATTTGAACAAAGCCGAAGACTTCTAGAGCAATGTGCTTTAGACAGACCAAAGTGGAGATGTTTGGCCGTAATGCACAGCTCCATGTTTGACATGTTTGCTGTAAACCAAATGTCAGCATGGTAGTGGAGGGATGATGATTTGGGCTTGTACAGCCACAGGACCTGGGGACCTTGCAGTCACTGAGTCGACCATGAATCCCTCTGAATACCAAAATGTTCTAGAGTCAAGTATGAGGTCAGCTGTCTGACACGTGGCAGAAACTGGGTCATGCACCAGCACAATGACCTGCAGACATGGCAGGAAATCTACAACAGAATGACTGAAAAAGAATTAAAGGGTTGTAACGGACCAAAGTCCAGACCTCAACCTGACTGAAATACTGTGGAAATTTTTTTTGAGAGCTGCACATGGTAAATGGCCTGTATTTGTATAGCGCTTTACTAGTCCCTAGGGACCCCAAAGCGCTTTACACATCCAGTCATCCACCCATTCACACACTGGTGATGGCAGCTACATTGCAGCCACAGCACCCTGTGGCGCACTGACAGAGGCACATGAATGAATGCCTGCAAACCTTAGCGAATTTTCCTTTCACACTTACTCGTACATGTAAAACACTTAAAGTGCTGGCCTTTCTCACCACGCACACGCACAGCAAACATTCCCAGAGTGTTTTGCTTTCATCTGCTGCTCGTACACATTTCTGTGGAAGTCCAACTACTTGCCAAGCAAATATGCACAAACATGCACCCGCCAGGAAGCATGTCGCATCGCCATAGTTACCATACCAGACGGCCTCATTGTCATGGCAGCAGGTTTGGTCAGACGAGCAGCCAAGAGGAGTGTGGAAGAAACTCGACCGACCCTCTAAATGCTTCGTGGCCGGTTTCCAGATATCATTCAGTCAGCACTTAGATTTTTATTGCTTCAGAGGGTGTTGATGGTGTGACTGATGCATGTGTGATAGATCCGTCATCACCAGCGCTGCGCCGCACGCCTACTCTCCTCAGCCATACATCTGTTAACTGTGAGGCGTCTTAAATATTTCTTTCATCCAAATGTGGAGCAGTCATGGATTCTTCCGGGGTGTGAGGCAGATTTTAAGTGTTTTTGCTTGTGATGACAAATTGTCTTTTCGGCTTTTCAGCTCTCGTTGCTTCAGTTGATCTAAATAAAGCGTTTGTGCTCCTTTCCCTTTCATCATCCAGGTGCAACACCGTGTGTCTGGTCAGGTGATGGCTCTGAAGATGAACATCCTGGCCAGTAACAGGGCCAACATGCTCAGGGAGGTCCAGCTCATGAATCGACTATCGCACCCTAACATACTCAGGTAACTGAAATGTTGGCTTTCCATCTCACTGTTAACATAAACTCAGTTTTTACCTTTTCATTTAAAAACATTTCTTTCCAGTGTTTGATTTTCATTGTGATGGCATGTCTCATCGTACACTGTTTAGAATAATCGGCCTTCAAACACTGGTGATAGATGTGGTTTGTGTGGTCCACAAGAAGAGCCCGCAGACTAGATTTTCAGTTGGTTCATTGTCAGTGATTGCACTGCTGTGTCTGTATCGTTCAGTTCTGTCCGGTGTTGAACTGTTTTGGTTTTGTTTGTTTTGGGGTTTTCTTGCACAATTGCACTTTGTGTAGTCCTGCGTTTGTTTGTCATGTGTAGCACCACATGGAGGAACGTTGTCTCGGTTCACCGTGTACTGTACCACTGCACATGCTTGAAATGACAATAAGGCCACTTGACTTGAAAATAACTTTTTAATGACCTTTTAATAAGAGTCTTTGGCACTTTTTGCCGTAGCCTGAAGTGTACATGGATGTAAAAGCGGGTGGGCTATAAAAGGTCCATAGACCACATTGGTGCGCCACACCTGATTTAAAAACATTTAAAACAAACAAAACAAACGGCAAAACAACTTGGTGCAATTGGCTGCACAGCAGACCATGTTATTGAACGATTGCAATAAAATGCTCCAGAAGCCACAAACTGTCTCGAGTTCCAGCTCAGTGATTCAGATTAGCAGATGCGACACTTGCCCGGCAGCTTCCTCTGTCGGGACATGCCTCTCAAAGCAGCCGTGCTTTGATAAAACCATTTTTTAAACTGTTGACACTGTTTAAATGGTTGTGTAATATACCCTGTGATAGAACCTGTCCCGGGTGTGTCCACCATACTAAAAAAAAATCCTTGAAATGTTTAAAAAGTTTAGACTTGACATTAATATATGTTCCTGTACTTTACCCACAGGTTTATAGGAGTGTGTGTCCATGAGGGGCAGCTCCATGCTCTCACAGAGGTAAGTCTCATTAATGTGCTACAGCACAGATGGCGATCTGGTTTTGATCTCCTCATTTTGCCCTTTGTAGTGGTAACAGGCGGCTGTGTGCATCTGCATGAAAGCAATGATGTGACCAGAAACTGATATTTATCTGCCTTTGTCCTCACTATAAACATTGTAGCAAACAAGATTCCCTTGTAGCAAGAAAAAAAGTCAAACTCATCAAATGGAGGGAAAATATCTGCAGCCTCAGTCTGTGGTTTTTAATTCAGTCTGTATGAGAAAGCCAGCCTAAATTAATGTTATACATTGGTTTTTGAGCTCACTTTACACTGAACGTGACATTTATTGTGCATTTTATATCTTTTACATTATTTATCTAAATGCTTTGAGGCATTTATGAAAAGTTTTGGCTCTTTTGATTTTGAAATCAAATTTAAATTGCACTCTGATCTCACCGTCTGAGTTTTAAATCTGGCCGTAAAGAGATGGTTTCTTCAGATCCTGTACTTCAAACTAGTATGGGTCGAGTTATTGGTCCCGGGGGGAGGAGAAAGAGAATCAGGCCTGCTGTAAGGCATCGGCTGGCTTTTTAATTTGCTAAATATACCCGTCTAATATCATCTTTGTTTACTGTTGTGTAAACTTTACATGTTGCAGTCAGTTATTTTTGAGAGGTTGTCTGACGCAGGCGTAGTGTCAACCTCATTAATTTAGTCAGTTAATTTGAAAATTGATCTTAAAAGACTCATAAATATTATTATTCAATTAACTGAGCCCTGCCCTCCAGTTTAAGTGTTTAGGCAGGTTGGATGAATGTGATTCTCAGGATTTTTCTTCTGAAATTGGTGATTTCATTTTCATTTCTCCACATAAACCCAGAACAGGCGGTACAAGCGTCTGTAACTGCGGTACACTTAATCCTGGCCAGACTGAGGTCACACGGTTCATAACAGGTCACCTGTTTCTTAGATGTTGCCATAGTAACTGAGCAGCTGGTCAGTAAAAAGCATAAAGGTCAGGAGAGAAGAGGCGTACCTGCTCTAACGTCAGGTAGTGTCTTTAGTGGGTCGTGTTGGTCAGAGGTTTTATAACTTTTTGTTTTTCTTAATTTTTTCTTTTATTTAAATGATTGATTGACCAAGAGGTTTTATCATCATTCACATTTTTAGAAATGGGGAAATTCTTGTCACCTTGTGGTTAAATTGTTTATCATGTAACCTCAGTGGCTTCCCGTACAAATGAGAGCTTCTGTTGCATATCAATTTACAGAATATCCTGGGGTTTTTTTTGAGTTTTTTTTTGTTTTTTTCCCCCAAAATTTGGCTGTCAGCTCAACTTCTCATAAATGAAAGTGACATTTTCAACCATTGAAATAACAATGCATACAAACAGATTTCCAGTCTTCACCCAGCAGATGACTTGATGAATATGAAAAGTCGTGGCCTAAATAAACTACTTTAATCTTCAGTGAGGTTTGCCTGGCACAGTTCAACGCAGGAAGATTAAGTGCTTGAAAACTTGAGATTTAATTCTGATCTGCTCTTAACTATAACAAAATGCACTAAAAAAGGATCCGTAGTTGTTGTTGCAGAAGACTTGATGTTTGAGTGCGTATGACAACATTTTAGTTCAGTTACATTGTATTAATATAGCACAACAGCAATGCTGGAGACTGTTTGGCCACATGAACACCTGCACCCTCACATACTTTGGACATGCAGTAAAATTCAAGTATTTTAGGACCATCTGTGTCAACCTCTAGAGAAGAAGGATGCTAGGCTATGAAATCGCTGTAGATGCCATGGCACTGTATCTTGAAGTAAACTGAGATGATGTTTAAACAAACATGAAGAAAAGGAAAGCGGATGCTGCCTTCTTGTAACGTGGATGGTTGTGGACACATGACAGTGTGCTCTAAGAATGCAGCGATGTTTGCAGTATCCAGACTGCTGTTGTCCTTGTTAAATAAAGTTGTTTTTGAAAATAAAATCATTTGACTGAAAGCAATGTCAGGTTAAAGATTAAAACCTACAGTAAGAAGAAACCCAGATGATAAGCATTAGCAAGCATTTGGTGTCTGTGTGGAGGAAGAGCTTCGTTTTTCCTTTTTCTTTTTTTAAATAGGAAAACACCTCTGGAAGCATTTTCCTTTAACAACACTGGAAGCAGCTTTTATCTCAACATTTTTAAGCAGAATTAGATGCATGCATAATCAGTATAATTAATATAACTAATTGTGTTTTTGTTTGGTCTCCTGATAATTCAGTACATCAATGGTGGCAACCTCGAGCAGCTGTTGGACAGCGACGTGTACCTGTCGTGGAGTGTGCGACTCAGCCTTGCTCTGGATATCGCCCGGGGACTGAAGTACCTGCACAGCAAGGGCATCTTCCACAGAGACCTGACCTCCAAGGTGATTACACACACGGTGCTCATGTACTGCTCGCACACATCACTGAGAATCAACACTCACTGAACCCACTCGCTCAGAAGGTTGTGACGCACATAGGCGTATGAATGCGCCACAATAGCACGAGGGCTACAGGTGAGCGCGCACACACGCACAGGGAGGCGCAGGAGTGTAAATACTTCGTGATTGGTAAACAGAAGGAAGGTGAAAAAGATGTGAGTACAGATTTAAAGGCGCTGCAGGTGCGTTACAAATCGTAAAATTACATCTGATGCTATCACAGAGGTCCAGTGTTGCACCTGGATCTGTGCCAAACAGCAGCCAAAACATCTGTGGGAGTCTTGGCAGGCGACCTTTACACACTTAGAGCCCCTACTCTCGTCTGTTTTTTTTCTCAAATTTTATTTTTATAGGTTGTTTTTGAGTATGCTACAGGAGCCTGTGTGTTTTATTGTATTTAAAATGCACATTAATAAACATTGTGTAAAAATGTACCAGATTTGGTGATTGCAGGCTTATCATCTGTGCTCCCGGCAGGTCGTAGACTTTTGTAAACTACTGCCAGTAACGTCATTATGCAACAGCTGATAATCCGCTGCATTCAACACTAGTGAGTGGGCATCACGTGTCGTGCGTCCAGAGTATTTCTAGGAGTGTAAAGGAAATAATTTGGGGGGGACGCTGCGATCTGATGCTCTGAATGTCTGAATTTTCTTAAAGTTTTCTTCTTCTTGCAAAAAACTAACCAAAAACATCTTTGCAGGCATGCAGAAAGCACCGCTCTCACATATTGTGGATGCACAGTTTGCTGCAGCAATAAAGTGATTCATGTGACCTTTGCCCCTCTGTTCAGAACTGCCTGGTGCGCTGGGAAGGTAGCGTGTGCTCGGCCGTGGTGGGAGACTTTGGCCTGGCAGAGAAAATACCAGATTACAGGTCAGTCCGTCGACACCTATCAGCTGTGTGATTAGATAAGTCGTGCTCAATAAATTCCACTCCTGCACTCGTCTCCGCTCTGTTTATATTCCATGCCATATCTTTCTCCGTGCACTCTCGAAATATTTCCCTCAACTTCTGCTTTTCTCCTGGAGACGTTCGGATGAGACACAGTCACGCACAGAGACTGTTGCTCACTCCCGATCAGTCAGGTTTTTCCAAAGTACACAGGCACACGCTGCCTCCGCTCTGTTTCATAGGTCCAGGGGAAGGCAGACGGGACGGCACTTGGCTCGCAGTGGTGTTTTCAGTGGGTTTTTTTTTTTGTGTGAGCTTTTATGACACACCACTAACGCACAGCTCTGTTGCTGGTGTCGCGTTATGACTCTTCCCCTTCGTTTTTGCAGCTGCATTTCTAGTGACATTTATGTGGTTTCTACAATTCATCACTGGCCTGTACAGGCTATAAATGACCAGCAATCCTCAGATGTGTCTTTATTTTAATTTCTGCAGCTATTTTTCCACTGACATCATGTCTGTTAAGTGGCGGATGATCAGATTCTTGGCATAAAAGGGCCCCGCTCTAAAGATTGAGGGGAAAAGACGTTAAAATGTTTACAGAAGAAAGTCGTTCAACAAAGTGTTAGTAGAGGGGACAAAACACAAATTCTTAGGTTCTCTTTTGAATTGTAGACTTGTTATGCAAACTGTTTTGTTTTTTTTTGTGTTTTTTTTAAATCTGACAGTGATCACATGTAAGTATATTCTCTCTGAATCTGTAAAATGGACCAGCATGAGGGTTGTTGCAAGATAGTTGGGAAATAGAGAAATTATTCAAGAAGCAGTGCAGCATCTTAATATTTTCTCTTGCAACGAAAGAAGTGGTGTGATGGAGACGGTCCTGATGTCTATGCCTGAAGTAAGGAGGTCTTGAAAACTTTGAAATGAAATTGTCCCACGGTTCATTAATTAAAATGCAGTTTTTACATAAATGGAAATGAATTTCCACTAGTTGTTACTTGGCTCTAGCTTCACTCACTTTTATTTGAAGAAAAACGGGCAGTCATGTAAAAGCCATTTGTCTGGAAATGGTTGCTTTGGAGGAAACTTGGGAATGTCACTGTGTGGGCAAAAGTACTGGGCCACACATCTTTGACTTCAGGTGCTTTGAGTACCGCTGCCACAGATGTATTGCATCAAGAACACAGACATGCAGTCTGCTTTTAGACATTTGTGAAAGGATGGATCATTCTGAAGAGCTCGATCAGTTGAGTGTGGTGCTGTAACGGGATGCCACCTTTGCAGCAAGCCAGTTTGTGAAATGTCCTTCCTTGTAGATATTCCACCATCAACTGTAAGTGGTGCTGTTAAAAAGTCGCTTCTAGGGCACCAGACTGGGACTTGGACTTGGGGACTTGGACTTGGGGACTTGGACTTGGGGACTTGGACTTGGGGACTTGGACTTGGGGACTTAGAACTTTTTATTGTCATTGTGCAGTTTCTTGCACAGCGAAATTGGGTACAACAAGGGGGGGGGATAAATAAAATAAAAAGCAATGTATATGTATACATATATGTGAGTCAGACTATATACACGGTGTATGTATAAGAAACACTGAAACAGACTGGGACCAGAATATTGCACATGAGCCAAAAATATTGCACAGAACATGGAAAGACTGAGATATTGCACATAGATGATCAACAGCAGTGTCAGGGTGGATGTGTTTGGGAAGTCTTTACACACTCTTAGTTTGCATTAAGAGTTCTGACAGCCCACGGGAAGAAGCTGTTCTTTAGTCTGTTGGTTTTGCACTTGATGGATCTGAGCGTTTTTCCAGAGGGCAGGATGTTGAAGAGGTGGTGGTTAGGATGGAGGTGGTCCTTTATAATTGCCCTGGCTCTGGAGAGACATCTTGAGCTGGCAATTAAGTCCAGGGAGGGGAGTGGAAAGCCGATCACCTTCTCTGCAGTTCTGATGACCCTCTGTAGTATCTTCTTGTCAGCTGTTGTGCAACCAGCGTACCACACAGGGATGGCGTGCACCAGCACACTCTCGATAGTGGCACGGTGGAAGGACACTAGTTCAGTCTGCGGCCTGTTACATCTCAAAACCCTCAAGAAATGGAGGCACTGCTGGGCTTTCTTTACTAGGGCTGATGTGTTTGTGGACCAAGATAGGTCCTCAGATATTTGGGTGCCGAGGAACGTAAAGGAGGAACCTCTCCACATAGTCACCTTTTATGGATAGGGGAGGGGGATCGGTTCTTGTTTTGCAGAAGTCCATGACCACTTCCTTTGTTTTCTTGGCGTTTAGGGTGAGGTTATTGTAGTTACACCATTCTGACAGTCGCTGGACCTCATCCCTGTAGGCGGTGTCATCATCGTTGGTGATGAGCCCCATCAGAGTGGTGTCGTCTGCAAATTTGATGATGTTGCAGGGGTGCGGTCACTGGTGTAGATGGTGTATAAGAGTGGACTCAGCACAGATCCCTGTGGTGAGCCAGTGCTGTGAGACAGGGTGGATGATCTCTGGTTGCCAACCTTGACTGATTGTGAACAGTCTGTGGGGAAGTTTTTGATCCATGCACATGTGGAGGGGGGGAGTCCAAGTTTACCAGCTTCTCTATAAGAATGTCTGGGATGATGGTATTGAAGGCCGAGCTGAAATCAAACTTGCCCTGGCATCAACATCAGCACAGAAACTGTGCTTCAGGAACTGTATTGCATGGGTTTCAAGGGCCAAGCAGCTCCTGTATGTTTAATGAGTAGGTTGACCACATGGAATACATAGTTTTCGACCTGGAACAGGGCCTTGGGGAGGTGTTTAAGAATGCCTTAACCCAGGCCTTGCTAGACTCCACCAGTTCCTATGTGTCCATCATCCTTTGAGCTTCCCACCTGCAGGAGGCGCTGTAGGGGATCTGTTGCTTTGTGGATTGGAAGGGGGTTGCAGGTGTAGGCAACCCCCTTCCAGTCTGATATCTGGCAGCTTAAAGCAAACAAACAAAACATAATCCTGTGGTTGCATGTGGTGTTCTTTCATGTGTCTAAATGAAAGCCCTTTCAATGTAAGCAAGCCTTTGTCCATTATAGTGTTGGGCTTTCCTTTTAGGAAGAATTGCATGAGGAGCTGCTCTTGTATTGGTGGCCTGAGGGTGCATGCAGCATGGCTTATGGGCAGGTGTTAAAATGCACGCTATGTTGTAATGAGTTCTCTCTTGCTGTGCATGAATTTTGGTGGCTGCTGATGATTAACGCTGTTAGATAAGAAAAGCAGTGACACCACGAGTGCAGCAGGTTGCTGCGTGTTGTTGAAACAAATAGCTGAACTAAATTTATCTGCACAACTATCTGATAAAGAGTGAGTCACTGCAGAGAACTAACAGGTTAATGTAGTATCCACGAGTATAACACATACTTGCTACAAATGACAGCACTTTACTTTCTGCATCAGAGTTTAGAAAGAGGAAATGCGGTACTTGACATCCATCAGTGTTATGAATTTTTTCACTTTTGGAAAATGCCAAAAAAGGAGTTTTAAGGAGACTAAATGTGTCAGACTAAAGAATTTGTTGTCTTTATGTACAGCATTTTTTTGCAGAAAGGTTTTGGCCATTGGTTGAACAATACGAGTCTGACTACTGTTTTAAAAGGGCTGTCGAGGCTGACCTCAAAGCAGTGCCATAGTCAGTGTGTCTCTGCCCACACATGCTGACAAACACTCTTGTCTCTTTAGTCCTCATCCTCCTCTGTCTCCAGCTATTAAGTTAAAAACACGACTCCTTCGTGTGTGTGTGTGTGTGTGTGTGTGTGTGTGTGTGTGTGTGTGTCCAGCCACTTCACAAGTGTGCGTCACTGTCAGGAGGGGTGACTTCGCTTGTCTCTCTTTCTGCAAAACCTGGCAAAATGTGTCAGATGAGCTGAAAAATAAGGCTGACATTTTTACAGATGCGAGTCTTCCATGTAACTGTCACTGTGGACTTACATACATGCATACTTCCACCTATCCAACATGACAGCTCTGTTTGTTCTAGACTTTGTTTCAATAGCAGCTGGTCAATTGTGGTTTGTTTTTTGTTTTTTTCCAAGGCTGTTTGCTCTTGATTCTATTCAAACACTGTTGCATCCTGCAGCAGGCCGCTAGCAGAAAATGGATGATGTTGGTGGGTGTGTTTTTTGAGTGTGTTTTTGACTGAAACTGCTGTGCTTGTGGCATGGGGAGGGGGAAAAAAAAGGAAAGGAAAGATGATGACAGGGGTTTAGCGCTCCAAATAAGGTCAAACTATTCCAGTCCTCCTCCTTTTGCTCTCCCGGCTTTGCTGGATCTCTGCTGTCCCTCATAACAAGTCATATCAGCAGAAGGGCGAGAGTAATCTGATCTGTTTATGCTGATGACTTTTCTGTTGTGGTGTTTTCCCTGTGCTGCCTTCTGCGGTCGCTCAGTTTGTCTCATTTCTTCCGGTCCACTTCTCCAAATGGTGTTTACACTAGGAGCTGTGACCGTCTCGACTCATCCTTTCTCCCTTCTGTATGGTTTTTTTTTTTTTTTTTTTCTTTTTGCTGTATCATAGCCCTCAGTAGCAGATGGAAATAGCACAGAGGAAGTATCTGCCAGCTCTGTGTGTGTGTGTGTGTGTGTGTGTGTGTGCAGGCATGTGTGCAAGCACGTTGTCCTTGCACATTCTTGTCTTCCTTCCTTTTTAATTCGGTCAAAAATTGCACAACAATATCTCCAGATAACTGAAAAACACTGTGGTTTCTTAGATACTGAGGAAGTGCACATAAACACACGTACGCTTGCACAGAGTAACGGCTCACCCCGCACGACCTCTTGATTCGCTTCTGTGTCACTGAATTGGCCTGTGAAGCCTGCTCTTGTTGCACCTTTTATCAATCTGTCATCTTCTTTGGTCTCCTGCACGTCACAGGCTTCTATATAGAAAGTCATCATCATGTATTGTTTTGCATGCGTCACTACTGGGTTTTTGAAAATGAACATCTGTGTCCTAAAGGCCCTGAAGGTGGCACCATGACAGCTTAAATATGTGAACTGGAACTAGATAAATACTCAAAAGCATTGACTACAAAAAACAGCTGCATAGTGTTCATGCCAAGCAGCCGATTGTTGCCTCTCCCCATTTTAAGCTGAAGAAAAGCCCTCCTAGGTCGATTTGATTTACAAAATGCTGCAAATTTAGACAAAGATCTTTTACTTCTGTTGAGAAAAACATTAAACTCTGACATCACATAAAAATAACTAAATAGACTCTCAAAGGGGAAAAAACAAGCCAAAGCATTACATCGGTTTGCTGTTCTGGTAATTGTTTTTTCTGAAGTGGTGAAATGGCCCAAAACGACTCACGATTACGAAACCTCAGGAGCTGCCTTTGAGTTTGTTTTATCTGACCAGTTAAAAATCAGATTAAATCGAAATGTCGATTGTTTGCGTTTTTATATTAAAGCGTTGGAGGGTATTTGCATCATGAAGAAATCACTTTTAACAAAGTCGAGCATAGAGTCCACGCACATTATCTTAACAAAGCTTAAAAGCAAATTTAACCTGATTCCATTAAACTTGTGCATTTAGAGGTTTTGCTTCTCTTTCCTGTTTTCCTGCAGTGAGGAAGAAGGCCAGGAGCCTCTGGCTGTGGTTGGCTCCCCCTACTGGATGGCTCCGGAGGTGCTCAGAGGAGAGGTGTATAATGAGAAGGTACTGACAGCTCACTTTCTTCACTTCACTTCAGCTGCATGTTGTTTCAGAAGTCCAAGGTCCACAGTGGGCGTGATGAGAGCTGCTCAAATAAACAGAGGAAACAGGCAGTGATGTACAGCAATCAATATTTAATAAAGTGGTTATGTGGTTATGTAATTGGTGCACTCGTTGGCCTGGGTTATGACTGTTTTCTGTGTAGCGTAGTGGGAATCCTGATTGGCTGTAAAATGAGCGTTCACTGTGTTTTGGACTCATTAGAAGCTCCAGTTTGGTATAAACTACATGCAGAATATGGTGCGTATGTACAAAAATAATAAATTGGCTATAAACTACATACTGTTGAAAGCTGAGAGAAATTACAGCAGGCTTGTTTTGTCAAGCAAGCTTAAACAATGAAAAAGTGACAGACTTTTATCTTGCTGTTTATCCGATCTGAATTTAAAGTACACAGATAATATTAGAAGCCATACGTAGTCTGCATGCGTGTCTTTCCACTTATTTGGTCTTATCTTCACCTGCTGTGTTATCTCTGGCTGATAGACTGTTCGTCCTCTCTCTGCAGGTGGACGTGTTTGCATACGGTATCATCTTGTGTGAGATCATTGCGAGGATACAGGCTGATCCCGACATCCTGCCACGCACTGAGGTACTGATGACGATGTTTTCATCGCCTATCCTGTTTCCTGACACGCTCGTCATCTCACTCACGCCTCAGTCACAATCTGGCCTCTTTATTAAGGAAGTGTGGGGAACGTTTCTAACAAAGCCATTATTGATTTAATGTTTGTCTCCGCTCGAGGACAGACCCTCAAGCCTGTCGCCATCTGAAGTGCTCCTCCAGAGCGCGATGGTTGTGCAAGCAGCACTGTTAAAATGGCTCCTAAGATTGAGCAACAGGCGAGAGAGATAATTAAAAATATTTGAAATGATAGCTGCTGTAGATCATTTTAAAATCCTCTGAATGTCATTGCGGGCAAACAGAAAGCTGACTGACTTATTGCTTGTAAATCGAACGCTTAAAGGGCTCAAAAGAAGTGACGTGCAGCGCTGCGCTACCTGTTGTTTAACTCTCGCCTCAGGGACAAAGTCACCAAACCTCTCATTTTATACCTATTTATTTGTTGTTCTTTATTTTCTTTTTTTTTAACTGATTTTAAGTTGTTGTCAAACTGGAACATCAGTAAAACTATTCAGAACAGTCAGTGTAGATGGTAAAAACCAAAAGAAAGGAGTATGTGAAAAACATTTAAAGATTTTTGCCTCTTCTTTTTTTTTTCTTCTCCTGTTTTTGCTTTGATTTTGTAGTTTTACACCAGCCTTTATTAACAGCATGATAACATAGCATTTAGCCTTAATATTAAATCATAGTACTGTGTGATGCAGACAGGGGGTTCCCATTTGGTCCACTGGATGGTTTTGTGGAAGATCAAACTACTCCAGATTTTGGGAAATCTTTAAGGAAGTGAGATAAAGGGTCTCGTTTACTCAGACTACTCAGCTTCTCCAAAAAGCTGTTGGCTCTGACCAATATTCCAGTTCATTAAATGGGCTTTCTGGTGGAACCTGCTTGAGATCAGAGTGGGCTGCATGTGGCCTATGAGCTAAAATGAGTTTTGACATGCCACAGACTGTATTAATCTACTTTAAGACCTTTTGAAGCTATTACAAGAGCACTGCTCCTCCTTGTGGCCATTTAGCAGTACAGCAATTGAAGATTCTGGTTGCAGTCGCTTGTCTCTGTGATAGAAAGAAGATGGAGTAAGGAGACTCTGTTTAAACAAAGTGCTCACATGTACTGAAACAGAACTTATTCGGTTTTGTGTTCTTTCAGGATTTTGGTCTGGATGTGGAGGCCTTTCGACATATGGTGGCAGACTGCCCATCTCACTTCCTGAATTTGGCTATCGCCTGCTGTAATGTAAGAAATACATTTTGTCTCATGTCATATGTGCTGTTAGCTCACTGCTGCTCGCTTTGTCATCTTGACTTGTGCATGATGTAACCTCAAGTGCAGTGCACTGACCAAAGGTTTGAGCTTCAGTACGAGAGATCAAATTGTTTTGCTGTTTGAAGGAAGAGTGTCCATTTTCATTTAGTTACAGTTGCCAAGAGCTTGTACACTTGATCCTGTCATCTTTAGATCTAACAGTAGTTATTGACTCTTGTAACTTGAGCTTAAATGCCAAAAATCCAGAGGAAATGTTTCAGATGCCTCCACATTTTAGTTTTTTTTATATTTATAATTGCTGCCTGTTTTATGACCCGTTTTAACTTTCCATCCTTTTCCTCTAATTTGACAGATGAACGCAAAGCTCCGTCCATCTTTCTCCCAAATCGTAGCAGAGCTGGAGAAGAAACAAGCTGAGAGAAAACAGAAGGTCGAACCAGCTGTCAAAGGTGAGCCATTCTGTAGAGGCTTCACTGAAGAGAACTCTGTCTCACTTCTGTAAACTAACACGATTGTTCTGCTTTCAGAAGCAACTTCTCCGCCTGTCAGCCCTGTGCGAAGGCGATCCCTGGGCCTGCTGTTAGACCAGCGTCTCTCCCGCAGCAAATCCGACATGCTCCATCCTTCAGAGACGCCGCCTACTGCTACCTTGGCTCCTCCTGCTCGGTTTAACCCCTTCTCCCAAAGGGAGGATCTCAAAGGCGGGAAGATAAAGCTGTTTGACACGCCCAGCAAGTCGGTCATCTCCCTGACCTTCACGCTGCCTCCTCCACCAGACTGCGATGACACCACTGCATCTGATGCGGATGCTGTCGACATGCCCAGGAGGCACAGGCGCTGCCACTCGCTGCCTTGCACACCTCCTCCACACCTCACGTCGGCACCAAACACCGTTCTCTCTGAGGAGTCTCCGTCTGAGACGGAAGTGAACGACGCAACTGAAGAGGACTGTCTTCTAGAAGACAAGGATGCTTACAGGGCGAGCGATTCAGGTCTCCCTCTGTCTCTCGAGGCGCTGTCAGTAAACATGTTTGACCATGAGAAGGAGGCGAAGCTGCAGCAGCAGCAGGAGGAAGGGAGGGAGGAGGAGCCAATGGACTGCACTAGTTCCCCAGACATGCAAGACAGCACTTCGTCTCCTTACTCCAAACTTTCCTCTCCTCTTTCCCATTTCTCATCTCCCTTACAACCATCCAGTCCTCCTTTCTCAAACGGCTGGGGGTCGGCCATCTCTAACGGGCCTCCGTGCCTGCCACCGCTCTCCAATTTGGTCAACAATAATGTGGTTGTGAGTCGACCACTGGGCTGGAGCACCGCCACCAACAGCACTCCCACAACCAACAACAACGGCTACCACTCCCCAACAGGAGACCCCGCGGGCTCTTCTCCCTTTGGCTCTGGCAGCGGACACTCTCTGGACCAGGAGGAGGTCATCTCCTCATGTCCTGGCTGCTGCCTGGCTGGCCTCCGGTTCCCCTCAGTGTGTCTGAGAGCTCCTCCACGGCGTAACCCTTACAAGAACTTGAACGGAGACCACGCGGCCTCTCACGGGCTGCTTTGTTCAGGACCCAAGGGCCTTCCGCCCTCCCCCACACCCACAACCACAACCACCAGCCTGGAGCCGGGACTCGCCTTGCCTGGGGTGCAAACATAAACCCTGATTCTTCAACACCAAATGCACATAGAGCAGACGTGCAAACTGCACCAAAAGGTCACATTCTGGGGAATTAAGCAGGTCCTCTTTAAAATTTGCACAGATTTTAACGCAGCAATACTCTGCTTATTTTCCAGACACACTTTTTTGGTGCACAGGTGACTCTTAAGTGTTTGGGTCGCTTTACAGAGAGACTCCAAAACCGGCTGATTTTCTCCAACAAAGCCGTGGGACGTAAAACCTTTCAGGCGACGCCCTCTGCTGGACTGAGGGTGGCACAGCCTGTGACGTCAGCCGTGCCTGTATAGATCTGATCGGCAGCGTCCAGAACTGATCAGCATGTAAACACTCCAGTCTGGGATCCACATCAGTTGGATGTTGAATATTTGCAGATGTATAGATTGATATGTCAGAGGATCCTGGAATGAGGAATGTTCAGCTTAGTATTATCGTTGTTGCAATGATGTTCGGTGCTGAATGAACAGGCAGTTTTGCTTTGTCTTTAATTATCAGGTGTATGATGCTCTGCTGAGGTGTGTTTGTGAATTGAATGCAGGTGTGTGTGATGGATTCAGAGTGTGTGTGATGTACACCATTCTTAAGACTATTTTTGTTGCTGTATGATCTCTGTTGGTCCTTCTGATTGCCTGGTTAAGCACTTCAGCTGTATTATTGTTAATAAGGAAACTGTTTATCATTATATTTGGGAATGAAGGTCTTTGACCTGCTTAAGAGATGTACAGATTCTTATTATTTAAACATGGCATTGAATAAAAAGACAGAATGCACTCATGTCTTTGATCTGCTGTGTCTACTTTGTTTTGGCTGCTTTAGATTCCTGGGGTGTTTCTTATAATCTTTTCATCTCTATTTCAGGATAAATTGTCAACAGTTATGACCAAAATCTACAACCCCCATCTGCTTCAAATGTATTTATTTACATTGGAGCAATCCTAAACAGTCGTGAAACCCATTATTTATTCTGATGAGCAAATACACAAATCTTTGTGTATTTCCAAAAATTCAGCCCTCTTATTCTCCACATTATGGAAGCTTGTTTTGAGGGGGGGGGGGTGTTTCAACATTTTGGGGGTTTTGAGTTTGCGCTCACCCCCCCCTCCCCCCAACAGAAAGTGGACTACAAACTGAAACCAGAAAGCTTCTGGTCTCGAAGTTTTATTGCAAAGACATTCTGCAAATTCATAAGCACATATTTTTGTAGTGATTAACCCTGTAGAGCCTCCATCCTCATGGATTAGTACTACTGGAAGTATCTTCCTGTTAAAGGAAAGTTCTTCCTTCCCACGGTCACCAAGTGCTTGCTTGTAGGGGTGTTGTCTAATTGTTGGGTTTTTCTCTCCAACATTGTAGGGTGTGTATGAAGTGTACTGCAGCAGCTGTTGTTTTTAATGAAGTAATAAACTGAATGAAAATGTGCAGTTTGGTTGACGTTGATCACAAAGAGGAAATCATACATTTAAATAAACATTTAGGTTATCCTTGATGTTGCAGTATAAACGCTGCAAACTGGAAAGTTTTGCCGCGTGTTGTGGCAGTTTGGCAAAGCACCTTTAATAACGGTAGAAAGGAAATTATTTATTTATTTATTTTAAAATGACTTTTTTTTTTTTTTTTTGTGACCTAAAGGTGTTTGTGGTTTGGTAGCCAAGCATAAAATTGACAACTGAAATGGGGTTAATGAGTACAGGAGCACCAAACGATCAGTAGAATGAACACTTCTTTCTTTACCTAATTTCCTCTGGGATTAATAAAGTATTCTGAATCTCATTACCATCCCAGTCTTGATTTTTATGGCCCTCCTCTTTAAGGAGATTAAAGCCTATCCTCTCCCTTACAAAATCACCAGCCTTCAATTAAATCCTTCTCTCTCTCCACCCCTTCCACCGTCCTGCTGTCCTCAGGCCCTCATTCTTGCCTGCAGCTTACTCCGTCTCAGTGCTTCTTTACAGGTGCATTTGTCTTGCTTTAAAGGGAGTCAGTCACCTCCAGGACTTTACACGCTCTATAAGCCCTTTCCTGATCCAGAGGTCACCAGGTTGTCATGGAAACACAAAGTATAACCTGGTTGATGGTGCTGCTGGGGTTGTACATCCTGTTCATCACAGGTAGGAACTGAAGTCAGCGTTGCTGTTAAAGCCCCCTGTTCAAACTGTGCTAAAAACCAGTTTGCATCAGGTCTTCTTCTCCCTCTGTGTGCGCTCGTGCTTTAAAGTGTTAACAAAATTGGCACAATCGGAGTCTGCTGACCAATGAAAACCTCTGTGTGTGTTATGTGTGTCTATTTTTGGTGTACGGGTTTCGTGCGAACTTCCCAGGGTCGAGCGAGTTAGTCTGTTACACTACAGTGGGATCACTGGACTTAGGTTGCCTCCTGCAGTGGGATTGTCCCCATGCCAGTCCTAATACCACCTACACTGTGCAGACAAAGACGCAGGGGTAAGTCTGTCTGAGTGTGTGTGTGTCAGAGAGGGAGACATATTCCTGTAACCTCACACACTGATTTTACTCCCACCAGTGCACAGACACTTTGCAGTTTATTGTGTCACGTTTAATTTTTTAATTTTTATTTATTTATTTATTTCTGCTGGTGTCTACAGCATTAGGTACGTTAAATTAGATGATCATGATTTTATTGTCTTCAGACACTTTTGGATTTGGCATTGGATCAGCTGTTAATATATAACTGCACAGTTACATTGTGCATACTGATTACAATAAGAATACTGAATAATGTGTATAACAAGAAATACAAATAATTTAGATTCTTGTGGAAAGGCAAACAAGTGTGTATCTATAGTACAGAGAAGTAATGAAAATAACTCATGAATTTCAAGATGAAAAGAGGATTGAAATGCAACAAATGCCCAATGTATCTATTTACCGGCCTCATGCTAACATCTAAGGTACTGTGAAACTTCTTGAGCCAGCCCTCATTTCTTCAGATTTTGCTAGGAGAATGGGAAATGCTAAATTATTGAAACATGCGCAAACATGCATGAAAATGGAGAATATGAGGCAAAAATAGAGACAATTCTAAGAGTCAGTATTTGGTATGACCACCTGGGATCACTGTGGTGCTGAAAAATGAAGCTGCTGCCAGTGTGAGATGATATTACATTGTGGATAAAAATTTTCTTTTCTGTATTCATAATTTCATCAATGTTGACAAAATTTCCAGCAGCACTGACTAAAATAGAGATACAGAAACCATGAAAGAGCCTCCACTGTGTTTTATACTATGTGTTTTGTGACAGGCTGCTAGTATCCCCTAAAGATAAATGTTTAAATTGGCTGTTTGCTAAGTTGTCTGTTAAGTGTAGACACAACACTTGGTTGTAGACAAAACCCCCGAGTACAAGGACTGGACTGAAAATGGATGAAAAAGCATCCAAGATCCTAAGAAAAAAACTTAAGAGACCTACAGGAAGCCTGCTGTTCAAGAGCACTTTAAAAATGACAGGATAGTCTGATTCAAAGAAAAAAGGGTTGGCTTAAGACATTCCAAAGTCTGCTTTGCAGCTAGCTCTGACGTTACATGTTTAAATGGTATGCATATATGGTAAATTATATCATATGTAACTTTAAAGTTAATTCTAAATGCAATACTTACTTGTTCTTTAATTTTGGTGTTACTATTGCAGGGACCCGTGGCAGGATGTGCCATGGTGCATCTGGATCTCGTCCCGAAGCTGTGACATCTCTCAGGTCTTCTCAAACTTTGAGCTCTACAACATGATTCGCCTTGGTGTTCACCTCAGTCCCAGCTCCACTGTGTGGCTCAAACCACGCAAGTTTGACTACAGTGACTTCAGTAAGTAACAGTCCATAATGTTTCTGTAATGAAGCTAAGTGAAAATGTGCCACAGACTGAGGAGACTCTGCAGGTTTACTTTTCAAATATCATGGGTGGTTTGAATTTGAAGCCTCTGTCTCTCCTCTGCAGACTTCAGTCCTCCTTCTGTTTCCGTCTCTTTGAAAGACGATCAGATGGTGGTGCAGGTGCACTTCCCCTGTGCTGCCAACAGGAGGTGCTCTCTGGAGAGGTGCTGTCCCATCTCTAAGTTGATTGATCCCTGGACCACAGTGACTGTGTATACTGAGCCGAGTGGTGCAGAATACCAGGTGTGGCTATGCTTTGTCTCCAGTTCTACTGATATTTAAGAACAAGGAAGTATTGTGTTCAAAAGGAACGTTAAAGCTAAATACACTTTAAATATGTAGTGTTAGCTTTAGGTTTTTCTTTGGCTGCTTTGCTACTGATTTTCAGCTCAGTTCTTGTACCTGACCATTTTCAAGGGAATGTTTGTTTGTTAAGCTACTTCAGATTGACCTATGAATCATTCAAGCAGCAGTACCAGTAGTGGTAGTAGTACCAGCTACACATTATACATGCTTGTTTCTTTCAGAGCCGCACAGTCTGGACTCAGGAGGTCGTGTCGTATGTGGAGTTCTCCGGTTTGCCTCTGGGTCAGAAATATTGTGCTGAGGCCAACTTCTCCTTCCCAACCTTTGCCATGGCGGCTTCACCGAAATCAGCCCCTCAGTGCGTTGAAACAGTCGCCAGTTCAGGTGAGGAGATGAGATACAGTTTACTTTAAAAACTAGAGGTTCCCAAATTAGCAGCTACCTGAACCATCTTCACGTTCGATAGCTTAAGAAATCACTGCTGCTTCTATAGTTTTGACACTGAGTACAGAAAACAGACCTGTCCATGGATCATTCACAACACATCCTACTTTCATTAGTTATGAGGTCCAAAATACTGCTTAGGTGCTATTAGGATACTAAGAACCTCCCATGAAACTGCAAGAAAGCCTCATAAAGACAGCTGTGCTTGGATCCTTAAACGATGTGAACCGCACTTTATAAGTCCAAGAGGTCAGCTGGATCTACTGCAGAAGCTTGGCTTGCCTCTTCCTACAGCTTTTCTGGTGATACAACTTGTAAATCTTGGGTCTGAAATGATTTAGTGTAGTTCTCTGCTTTTTTTGAGCAGAGACATGTTCAACCTGCATGCATTTCTTCCCTACAGGGCTGCTGCCAGCGCTGTGTATGGGAATCGGGCTGACTTCCCTTCTTCTTTTCCCAATTCTCATCATGTATCTACGAAAATCAAGACAAGCTACACCAGCTACTGAGAATCAGCCCAAGGCTCCGGTATGATTTATTGTGTTTCACTTTATTTCACCCTCTGTTTTTATAAAATACTTAAACACATGCAGTTTTTCAGAATAAAACATTTCTTCTTTCATTCCTTAAGTCGTCTGCTCAAGAGCCGATCCCTTTGGTTCCTCTGTCCCCGGGTATAGTTGACCCTTGTGAGATCCACTTGGAGTTTATTCCTGACCATGTTTCCACTGAGCCCTTTTCTGGCATTGTGTCCAATCAGAATCTAAATCACAAACAGGGAAGCATGCACTCCAGCAATCGTCTCAATTATGACACCAAATCGGATGAAGTGTACTGGGACAGCGGAGGGATGGAGCTAGATCGCGGCCTGGACTCTGGCATCAGCATCCCACTTGTTTCTCGCTCTTCTGAAGAGACATGTGAGCCCCATGGAGACTGAAAGGTTGAGAGCTTTCTCTTCGTGAATGTTGCTCTGTAAGGCTGGAGTTTGCCTCTTTCTCCCTCAGGGATGAAATAGGAGACTAAACTGCTCAAAGTATGGACTGGTCCATTTAAAATGTTTGGATGTGTTTCATCTATTATGGTCAAACACATTATGATTATCTGGAAGTTGACAACAAGTTGTCTTCATAGATTTTGGAAGCTAGACCTTTAAGCAAACATTGATGAGAAGGCCCTAAACACAGGATAAATTGAAGCCTTAAAAACTATAGTTTCAGAAAACCTTTTCTGCTGATGAAAACCAAGTGATAGGACTGAAACCTAGTGACTGACTGTTAAATAGATATCCAGGTTCAAAAATGAACTGTAACAGGAAACAATTGTCTTTTCCCCAGTTTGTAAGTACACATACATAAAATCTTTAGCTGAAGTCAAGAGCACCTGGTTAGATTTTTTTTGTCTACAAAAAATAAATAAATCTGCAGAACTGAGTTAACTACAATTACATTAAAAAAAGAACATTTTCACAGGACTGGATAGAGTCTTAAAAAATGAGTACACCCCATGATTTGGGTGTCCAGAGGAGTTCATGGTTCATGGTGTTTTTCTGTTTTAGTTTTTCTGTGAAGAACTTTGTGATTTTTGTCTTGAAAGGTGCTATACAAATAAAATTTTACTTTACTTACTTACTTACACAATGACTCCAAGGTGTCCAGGTCCTGTGCCTGCAAAACAAGTCTAAATCATCACCCGTGCATCACCGTGTGTCACAGTGGCTATGACGTGTTTGGTTTTCTCCAAATGTGGTGCTGTACTTCATGGCCACACATCTCCATTTAGGTCGCATCTGTCCAAAGAACATTGTTCCAGAACTTCTGTGGTTTGTTCAGAAGCAACTTTGCAACCTCAGCCGAGCTGCCTGGGTTTTTTTTTTTTTTTTTAGAGAGAAGAGACTTTATTCTGACAACCTCTCCAAACACATCAAAAAATGCTCTGTTTTTTTTCTAATTGTTCTGATATGAACCATTTAAGTGACTAACTGAGCCCTGTAGTGTCTGAGAAACAGCAAAAAACCCAAGCTATGTCTACCTTGAGGTGAATTTGCTGGGATGGAAACTCCTGGGAAGATTTAGCAATGCGTTAAAACACAAATCAGATAACTGCCAAAACGTCTGCTTGCATAGAGGCTGTCAGACTTGCTGATGAACAGGTAATCAAGTGCATTTGATTATCACCACCCTCTTCATTTCTGTCGAAGCAGTAAAAGATGTATTTAGTTTTTCATAGGATTACACCGAACCTGCAATCGCTTACTTTTTCACATGACTGCAGACGGCTCAGCACTGCAACTACAAAGACAACAGTTTGAACCATTAAGATCTGTTAGCTTAATATTTTAACCTTTATTCAACTACTTCTAGTACAAAATAGCAGTGATACGTTGTGTTCACCAGTGACCATTTTCCCCCCAGTTATCCGTTATCAGCAAATAATTTCAGTTGTGCTATTAGCTATTTCGATTGTTATCCATGCTGTTAGCTTGCAACTGAAATGCTAGCCATTGCAGTATTGTGTTTCTATTGTCTATCCATGATATTCAGTGGTATCATTAGCTTCTCAAATATCTCTAACTGTTAGCCATATTGCTTTTTAATGATCAATTTCTATCATTTGTTCACATTTTGGATGTGTATAGTTAAAAGTTATTACATGGGCTGACCTCCTGGGAAGATTGTAGCAACACATTAACGCACAGTTGTGCTATTAGCTATTTCAGCTGTTATCCTTTTTATCTTACAATTCACATGCAAGCCACTGTACTACTGTATTTTAACTGTTTATCCATTATATTCGATGCAATATCGTTTGAAATATGATAGCCAGACTGCTAATTACCGTTTTCTATCATTTTGACCAATATTTTTTAAAATAATTTATGCATATTGCTGTTACTTAGTTTTTTAATTCTGCTTCTTATTTTTTTTTGAGCGGGGCGCTGTCATGCTTGTTCAAGTCCACCCAGTTCTGTAAACCCCCAGCTGCTGTAGAAACAGGCTACATCCTAATTGGGAGTTACTGTGAGGCTTATAATGGGTCCTCAGCACCCAATACTTGTCTTCTATTTTGGTTCTAATTATCAGACTGGCTGCTGTGTTGGTTGTCCAATGAGTTTTCATGAGTTCACACCCCCCAAGGAGCGTCTTTGACGTGGATAATGGCTCCCTTAGGTTTGTTTGGGTGCCGTCTGTGCTTAACTCGGACCTCTGAACTTTCCTTCTCAGATTAGGCATCACATTGCAGAGGCAGCGATAAACAGAGGCCACCGGTTTACTGCTCACACTATGATTGTGTTTTGTTGTCCGCTATGAAGTAATAGAAATGTGGCTCCTAATCTGAAACCTACAAGCAGATTCCTGTCAGATATGAGTCAGTGTTTCAGGAAGAGGGTCAGAGAACTAGATGGTGAGTGAAAATTATCAGTCAAGCAAAAATTGTTTATCTGGGAGGTCCAAAAGAAGCCGTTTTGTGTGCGTGTGTAAACGTCAACTTACTCGGAGAGTGGTTCTTGTCCCCCCTGCTTTTTGTGCTGTATTCCACTCCAAACCATAGCTTCATAAACAAGAGCTAGGAAAACTTTAGACCCCCCACATACTGCCGGCAGCTCTGCCGATAACATAGTGTGTTATTTTTCTGTCATTCATTGCTGTAAAATGTTTCTGACTCACAGTTGCCCCATCAGAGCTTTGCTGCCTCTAACCCGTGACTCGCACCTCATCCTGCACGAAGACAAGAAACATCTTGACATCTCACTTTTTTTCCTTCTGTTTTGCTGGTGTTGCATTCTTTCCGCAACATTGGGAAGTCCTGCGGGTTTGGCCATCCAATATTGTTTGTTTCCCCATCTGACTTTTCCAGAGTCCACAGAGACCTGGGGGTTACCAAAGCTCCACATACAAGCCTTTGGTTTGGCTTTGTTAATAACTACAGCGCATTATCTGCCATTTGTATTATTCAAGAAGTTTTCTTGGACAGGGTATTTTTTATCAGCCTCCAGTCTGTGACAGCTCTCTGCTACCTGATAATGACATGGAGTTTACCTATAACGCTTGTTTACAAACTGATAAATTATCCTTGTAGCAAAAACTGTCGTAATCTTAAAGGTAATCACGTTTTCCTCGTAAGGCTTAGTTAATTGTGTTGAAAGTGATGGCTTTTTAATATCATCCCTAATACCTAATCTACATGTAGTTTAACACAACGGTACACAATAATGTTTAGAGCGCCTCTTGATCATTTCGCAGCAGTGAGGTTTTTATGTTTTTCTGGTTTGGATGTGTGCTGGCCCTTGAGAGACTCCTAATTTAAAAAGTCATTGCTTCATTGTATAAAGCAACAAGCAATGTGAAGAAAAAAAATAATATATTTGTGATTTCTAATCCTTGAATGCAGCTCAGCTACAAAAGAGTTTGATCAAAATAGGACTGGTACTAAAACACTGCTTACAGTGTAGCGAATCTCTTCATGAGCGAAATGAAGAGTAACTCCTACCTGGTATTGTGTGAAAAACAAATTGCCTCCTAAACCTAATAACTGGTTTTGCTGTCCTTCCCACTAAGAACTGCAATCAGGCATTTGTGATTACTGGCAGTGAGTCTCTCACATCACTATGGAGATACTTTAGCCACTCCTCTTTGCACAGCAGTAGTCACTTTCCCAGCATGAGCGACCTTTTGAAGGTCCTTTTAAAGGTCATGCCAACATATTTTAATTGGATTTAAGTCTGGACTTGGACTAGGCCACTCCAAAACCTTCATTTTGTTTGTTTAGCCATCTTGAATTGGAGTCCCTGCTGTGTTTCTGACCATTGTCCTCCTCTATAACCTGAGTGCTCTCGAGCTACAGGGCATGAAGTGATGATCCAATACTCTCCTTCAAGGTTGTTTGGTAGAGAGAAGAACTCATAGTTCCAACAATTACAGCAAAGCAGCCTCAGACCATCACACTACCATCACCATGTTTGACTGCTGGTATGAAATGCTGGCTTAGTTTACTTCTGCTCAAACAGGACTCCAACCCTTCAAAAAGTTAGGTCAGTAGTAGTTTTTTCCTTGAACTCTCCCATGGATGTCATTTTTGCCCAGTCTCTCTCATATTGTTGAATCATAAACTCAGAAATCAGTAAAAGGGGCGAATACGTCTTCTCTTTAATATAATAAAGATGCTGTTGGATGATTAACCATTGTGAAGTAACCCCTGTGGGTTAAAAGTTCAGCTAATACTGAACTAGATGAGGTTTGTTTTCAGTGAAGATTTCAATCATACTGGAGGGACAGAGGACCTGACCTTAGTTGAGGTGAGGTAGGTCCAGAATTTCCAGGAAGGCCTCTTTATTTATTCTCTGTCATCTGATCAGGATATTTGGTTTTGATAGATTTGTTTTATACCAAAGGGCATCTTCTTGAGCCAATGTGTAAATCTTCCAGGTCAAAAGAACGATTCTGTTTGTGGTCACCGTTCCTGGGTACAGAGCAATCGCATGGCGAATGAAAACTGCCAGTTTGTGGTTAAACCTGATGTATTTGGACTGTTTTTGAGAGCCATTCAACAGCTGCAGTCCAAAAGTTGCATAATGTCAGGAAAAACCAAAACAAACCAAAAACCCCCCCAGATGTGCTTACAGACTCAAAACATTGGTTCAGTTTAGTTTAAGTATTAAAGTGTACACATCACCTTGCTGATAAATGACACTAATATTCACCTTTAATTCTCATATTAACATTTAAGAGACCGAATTAATAGTTACAGATTTTAATAAGAGCTACCATAAAAGTTTATGGGCAGAAATCTGTGCCATCAGAAACTGAATTTGAATAAGTTCAATTTGAATTTGAATTGCTCAGATTGAATCTGAATTGTAACTTGAATAAATGCTTTTGAAAACTGAATTTGAATTAGTCTAATTTGAAATTGAATTTATGGTTTGAAAATGATCATCACTAATTGAAATTGAATTTTATATTTTGAAAATGAATTGATTTGCTTTGAAACTGCATTTTATCCTTTAAAAATTCAGCTCTCGAATAATTTCAGTTTCACTTCTCACCATTCAGTTTCAGTTCTACAATTCAATTTCAGTTCCAAAATTCAGTTTTTTGGAACTTACATCCGGTTCCGGTTCAAGCGCAGATTAATAGAACTACGTTTTACTAGCGGACCGAAAGTGTTACTGACGGGAATCTACAGCGTCTTGAGCTGAATTAAGACTTCAGAAGTCATTCGTCATGTCGATTGACCAGCGGATAAACTCTCAGGTTGGTAATAAATGTATTACATGTATAAGAACAAGCGTCATGTTAACAAATGATAGCCGTAAGGTAACTTTTATGCTTATTGTAGCTGTTAGCTAAAAGCGCTAATTTAGCGTAGTTTGCCCTGAATTCAGATTTGACAACAAATATGATCGACTGTTTCTAGTAGAATTCCAGAGTTGTCATCTTGGACCCTCTCAGAGTACCCCTCTGTATGCTTGCAGAGACCCCTACAGTAGGGAAACATGCAAAACGGTGTCCAAACCTTTGTGTTTTAGCTTTATTTATGTCTTATGCTGGGCAGACACTGTGCGATTTTTTTCAGTCGCGCGATTCAGCTTCTGCTCAAACTGTACGATTGACTCGCAGGGGTTAGAAGTTCGTAGGTCACGATGCAGGGTCTCACACTATACGGCCCGATGCTCTGATGCGACCCGAGTGCTCACACTGTGCGTCCATAAAATGAAGGTTATAAGAGAAATTCTGTTGCTCGCTCTCTCTCTCTGTCTTTCACTCACACAGACACACGGCTAGCGCCCCGCTAGCCGTTTTAGCTAGTGAGCAGTTTAGCCAGTTTAGCTCCACTAACCCACGGTCGTTACAATTGGTGTCAGAAGTGGGATTCATGAGTGTCTAGCAGACACTATGGAGCCGACCATAGGTGAATTAGAGCGTGTAATCCGAGACAACAGCTTGCTTCTGGAAAGCATGGCTGCCGAGACCCAGCGGAGAAGACCCGAGCTGGGGCGGCCAGAGGGCCACAGCGCGCCCCGGAACAGCCACCCCCTGCTCTCCCTGCGACGGGAGGGGATTCCTGGGGCCGCGCCACAGCTTCCTGGCAGGACGGCTGCTAAGCTACAGCACTACACTGGGGCGATGCAGCTGGAGCCGTATCTGGCCCAAGTCACGCTGGCTGCCACTCACAACGGGTGGGGTCAAGAAGAGACTGCCACCCACCTGGCGCTTGCACTGGAGGGCCCAGCGCTCCAGGTTCTGCTGGACCTGCCCCCAGAGGAGCAGCGCGACCTCCGGGCTTTGACCACGGCGCTCGGCAGACGGTTTGGACAGAGACCACCGGCTGAACAGAGCAGGGAGGAGCTGGCTTGCCGACGCCGACGCGAGGGAGAGAGCCTGGGGTCCTTTGCTGCGGACGTCCGACTCTATGCCCGACGGGGCTATCCGACATTCCCAGGAGCGGCACGAGAGGAGCTGGGTCTCCACGCCTTCCTGAGGGGCCTCACACCGGAGAGGCTGCGACAGCATGTCCGGCTGTCATCCCCCCGAGACCTGGAGGAGGCATTGAGGGAGGCTGAGCGGGCTGAGGAGGTGCTGCGGGGCGAGTCAGTGACCCGACGATCGGTCAGGATGGTCGAGCGAGAGATGAACGCGTCCCAGTCGGATGAGGAGGAGGCCAGACGAGCCCAATCAGAGGCAGTTCCACGTCGGAGGCGCCGGACGGACTGCTGTTACCGGTGCGGGGAACCTGGTCACCTCGCCCGGAACTGTCCCGCACCTAGTCCTCGGAGCCGAGTGACATCACCGACGGGAAACGGCCACGGGGTGGGACAGTGAGGGAACCCCCACCCCAATCGTTAAACCCTCTCCATGACACTCATCCCGTGGTGGGCCGCTGTGGGTCCACCCGTGGACTGTACCTGGACTGTATAGTTGATGGACGGTCTTGCCGGGCCCTGGTAGACACGGGGTCCACCATCTGCTTGCTGCGAAGGGGGGTGCTCCCGGAGACGGGTGGCTCATTGCCAAAAGACTGGACCCCTACTCACACAGTGTTGTACACTGTCACAGGAGAAAAGACTGTGATGCCGGGGAAAAAGACTCTGCAGGTGGTGGTGGGAACGAACAGTGTGAACCATGAGTTCTGGCTTGCCGACATAACAGACGAGTGCATTGTTGGACTGGACTTGCTGGCCCACTGGGGGGCACGGGTCGATGTACCGGGAGTTGCCATCCACCTTGGTGCTGAGACCGTGCAGCTTCAAGTGGGCCGCGGTAGCCAGGGACAGGCCCCCACCCCACCAGCACCCCCAAAGCCCTTACGCCCCGCAGCTCCATGCCACAGCCAGGGGCCGAGGGCGGCAGGGGTGCGGAAGAGGACCCAGGGGGTGGACGTAAGCAGGGCCAACATCCCGCAGCCAGAGTCGCCGCCTAGCTCGGCAGTCTCCCCGTCACCTGAGACTGTCGCGGCAGTAGAGGAGCTTGGGCGGCGAAGTGGGGTGCACCTCAGTGCGACACAGCAGCAGCAGTTGCAGAGCCTCTTGGCAGAGTTTATGGACACTTTTGCCGCCAGGGAAGTGGACTGCACAAGGACGGGCCTGGTGCAACACACTATAGACACTGGAGCAGCTGCTCCAATCCGGCTGCGGCCCCACCGCCTGCCCCTCGCCAAACGCCAAGCTGCCAAGGGACTGATAAAAGAGATGGCAGCTAATGGCGTCATTGAACCCTCGGATAGTCCATGGGCCGCACCTATGGTTATGGTGCGGAAGAAAACAGGGGGGTGGCGCCCTTGTGTGGACTACAGGCGTCTGAACGCGGTCACCCGCAAGGACTCTTACCCGTTACCTCGCATCGATGACGCACTGGATTACATCGCTGGGTCCAGTTGGTTCAGCTCGCTAGACCTCCGCAGTGGGTACTGGCAGGTGGAGCTCGCTGCCGAGGCGCGGCCCAAGACTGCATTCACCATAGGGCAAGGACTGTGGCAGTTTAAGGTGATGCCTTTTGGACTATGCAATGCACCAGCCACGTTCGAAAGGTTAATGGAAAGGGTCCTCAAAGACATTCCCCGTGCCCGCTGCGTGGTCTATTTGGATGACTTGCTGACTCATGCTAAGGACTTTGAACAGGCCGTGGCCAACCTACGAGAGGTTCTGACTGCCATCCGCGGGGCCGGACTAAAGCTGAACCCGGCCAAGTGCAACCTTCTTGCTCGCCAGGTGAAGTTCCTGGGACATGTGGTGAGCGAACAGGGGGTGGCTACTGACCCCGAGAAGGTGGTTGCTGTGGGGGACTGGCCTACCCCATCGAACGTCGCCGAGCTACGAAGCTTCCTGGGGCTGGCCTCCTATTACAGGAGGTTTGTAAAAGACTTTGCCACCGTCGCTAGCCCCTTGCATCAGTTGACAAACAAGGGTCAGCGGTTTGGTTGGACGGAGGGCTGTGCAACGGCTTTCGAGCAGCTGAAAACTGCCCTTGTGAGTGCCCTGGTCTTGGTGTATCCTGACCCCAGCCAGCCTTTCCTTTTGGACACTGACGCCAGCAACGTGGGGGTCGGAGCGGTGCTCTCCCAGAGGGGAGAGGCTGAGGAGCGAGTGGTGGCATACTACAGCTGCAGCCTCAGCCGGGCCGAGAGGAATTACTGTGTTACCCGGCGTGAGCTGTTGGCTGTGGTCCTGGCGGTTCGTCACTTCCGACCTTACCTCCTGGGCACTAAGTTCCTGCTCAGGACAGACCACGCCAGCCTAACCTGGATGCTGAACTTTCGCCAGCCAGAGGGTCAGGTGGCCCGGTGGCTGGAAATACTACAAGAGTACGACTTTGAGGCCCAGCACCGACCAGGGCGGCAACACGCCAACGCTGACGCCCTGTCCAGGCGCCCCTGTTCTGCGGATGAGTGCCGGTACTGCAGGCGCATGGAGGAGCTGGACCGGGGTCCGACATCGGCAGCAGCAGAACCTGAGGGTGTGGATGAAGGGCAGGAACCTTTCACCGCGGCGGAGCTACAGCAGCACCAGGTGAGCGATCCAGCGCTGGAGATGGTGAGGGACTGGATGGAGGCAGGGACACGGCCAGACTGGTCCGCCGTGTCTTCCCAAGGGCCCGAGACAAAGTCGCTGTACTCCCAGTGGAACAGCCTGGAGCTCCATGGCGGTGTAATCTACCGGCGGTGGCGAGCGCCAGACGGGGGAGGCGACATACTCCAGCTCCTGGTTCCCCGGGCCTTGCGGCCTGAGGTCCTCCGCTGGGTCCATGGGGCTGCAGGTACTGGCCATTTTGGGAATGGCAAGACGTTGCGACGGCTGAGACGGCGGTTCTACTGGCCGGGGTGTCGTCAGGACGTGGAGATCCACGTCCACTGCTGTGACGACTGCACGGCGCAGAAAGGTCCCAGCCAGCGCTCCCATGCCCCATTGCAGCAATACCTAGTTGGGGCGCCAATGGAGCGGATCGGAGTGGATATCCTGGGTCCATTCCCTGTGACTGATGCCGGCAACCGGTATGTCCTGGTCGCGATGGATTATTTCTCAAAGTGGCCAGAGGCGTACGCGGTGCCGGACCAGAGTGCGGTGACGACGGCGCGGACTCTGGTGGATGAGATGTTCACGCGGTTTGGTGTACCGGAGGAGCTCCATAGCGACCAAGGGAGGAACTTTGAGAGCCAGGTGCTGGGAGAAGTGTGTCGGAGGCTGGGGGTGAGAAAAACGAGGACCACCCCCCTCCATCCTCAGAGCGATGGTCTGGTTGAGCGGTTCAACCGCACGCTGGCCACCCAGCTGGCCATCCTGACCAGCCAACATCAGAGGGACTGGGACCAACACCTGCCCCTTGTTTTGTGGGCATATCGAACAGCAGTGCAGGAGTCAAGTCAGTGTACTCCTGCGGCGTTGATGTTCGGAAGGGAGCTCCGGACCCCGGTGGACTTGGTGTTCGGAGCGCCCCCTGAGCCGGAGATTGCTGGTGGACCAGAGATGGACTACTTCCGGCGGCTCAGGGAGCGGTTGCACACGGTGCATCAACTGGCAAGACGGACATTGGAGGGAGCCGGGGCCCGCCAGAAACGGGCGTATGATACCCGTGCGCACGGTCCTATGCTGGGGGCCGGAGATCGGGTCTGGGTGTTCTGCCCCCAGAGGAAGCGGGGGCTGACCCCCAAGCTCATGAGCCACTGGCAAGGCCCGGGCGAAATCCTGGAACAGCTGTCGGAGGTGGTCTTCAGAGTCCGGATGCCGGGGCGGGGAAGGCGGGTGGTGCTACACAAGGACCGGCTGGCGCCATACCATCCGCTTGCCCCCAACCCGCAGGCTGGTGTGCAGCCTGGGGACTCCTCGCCCCCTACGCCCGGCCCGGAGGGGGGCGCCATGGATTCCCAGTCGAGGCCGAAGCGTACTCGACGCCGGCCCGGACATTTGCTGGACTACATTGTGGACAGTTAAGGTTGTGGGGACACTAAACCTTTTTGGGAGGGGGCTGTGTAATGACCTGGCTGGGGTTGTTAGCCAGGTGCATTCTGGGTATTGCGTTGTCTCTGTGTTTTCTATCGTTCTGCTAGTTCATATGTGTTTGATTTGCATGTTGTGTTAGTGTTATGTTAATGTAAGCCACAGTGAAGTTGATGTGTGTTCTGTGGAGGGGGGTGAATTGGCATGGTTGGCTGACACCGCGACTCTATGTGGTGGGAGCGTGATAGGGGTTCGGTGTCAGCAGTGTTACGTTGTGTGAAAAAAGATGGCAAATAAATGACTGGTGTGAACCACTACTGCCTCCTGCTGGATCATTTGGGGATTATCAGTCTGCTGCTGAGACGCTCGGGGTCGTGCGGTGTATGAGGCACGAGCGCTCTCCATTCGCTGTGAAGTTTAGCGATAGCTGCTAGCGCCCCGCTAGCCGTTTTAGCTAGTGAGCAGTTTAGCCAGTTTAGCTCCACTAACCCACGGTCGTTACAATATGATATACAACTATCACTGAAACAGCAAACTTTGTAAATAAGCAAACAACACTTCTCATTCTCTAAACGTTTGGCCACAGCTGTAGATTACACTATCAGTGCTTGTTCACTCTTGACAATAATAACATTTCTAAATTTACTTTGTGCATTTACAGATAAACAATATCTAATATTTTATTTAAATGACTGCTTTGTCTTTGAAAAGGGTGAAGAGCCTGAGGCCGGTGACAGTCCAGTTCTACTCTAAGTACATCCTTACAGTGGCTCACAGGACTAGGCCACATTCCTGTCCTGCCAGAAGAGAAGAGAAACTTCAGAGTCTTCATGCAGTTCAACCACACCTGTCATATTCCGTATGACAGGGGTCTCAAACTCCAGTCCTCAAAGGTCAAAGTGTCATGCAACTTTTCCATGCCCTCGAGGACTGGAGTTTGAGACCCCTGCCGTATGGTGTTCATGCTGTTTTCTACCCCACAGTTACAGCATGTCTGACTGCCTGTTCAGCATATGCAAAAATATATGATGAGTTTAAGCATGTGATGACAAAGGCCTTCCATTATGGTGTTTGTCATCACATGTCACAGACATCTGGATGATCATTTGGAATAAATAAAATACTAAAAACGTGTTACTTCATCTTTTATCTTTATTATTATTGTTCTTATTTTACACTTTTCATTGTTAGGCATTAGGTTTATTTGTAGTAGTCCTTTCCAACGTCTTTCCCTCTTCCATGTTACTGTGTCAGCTTGTCAGCATCTATTTGGGTTTGGAAGTGGAACAGAAAGTAAAGAAATCCAAAGTGCCATTAAAACCAGGAGAGGTTCTTATATTTCAGAAGAAGGGATTAATTCAAAAGAAATGACCTCAATGCCATATTTTATTTAGGAACCCTAGAGAGCACTTTGCAAAATAACACATTCTTATAATTTCACCCTCAGATGAGCCAAGCTACAACTGTCAGGGAAGGTGATGTAGGTACAGAGCATATGAGAGTGGTTAAGTTAATGTCTCTTGTCTAGATGAAGGCACAAGAGGGATGGATGGCAAGGCGTAGAGATTCAGTATCTTCAGTCTTCAGTGGACACTCCATTTCTGGCACAAAACACCTGTAAAAGATGGTCGATTTAGGAGGTGACCCGACAACTTCAGCCTGTCAAACATATTAATGGAGCAGTATGCTTTAAAAAAAAAAAAAATAAATTAAGCATTCACTCAGTACCCTAAGAATTATTATGGTAGTTAAACCCAGTGATAGTTGTATATCATATTATATCACTTCAAACAGAGATGATCCAGTAATGCTGCACTAATGAATTAGACTAACTATTCACTTTAGCTAAAGTTATTAAGTTAGCTACAAAGTTGGGATGCTGTGTAAGACATAAATAAAGCTAAAATACAAAGGTTTGGACACCGTTTTGCATGTTTCCCTACTGTAGGGTCTCTGCAAGCATACAGAGGGGGTACTCTGAGAGGGTCCAAGATGACAGCTTTGGAATTCTACTAGAAACAGTCGATCATATTTGTTTGTCAAAGCTGAATCCAGGGCAAACTACGCTAAATTAGCGTTTTTAGCTAACAGCTACAATAAGCATAAAAGTTACCTTACGGCTATCATTTGTTAACATGACACTTGTTCTCATACATGTAGTACATTTATTACCAACCTGAGAGTTTATCCGCTGGTCATTCGACATGACGAATGACTTCTGAAGTCTTACTTCAGCTCAAGACGCTGTAGATTCCCGTCAGTAACACTTTCGGTCCGCTAGTAGAACATAGTTCTATTAATCTGCGCTTGAACCGGAACCGGATGTAAGTTCCAAAAAACTGAATTTTGGAACTGAAATTGAATGGTGAGTAGTGAAACTGAAATTATTCGAGAGCTGAATTTTTAAAGGATAAAATGCAGTTTCAAAGCAAATCAATTCATTTTCAAAATATAAAATTCAATTTCAATTTAGTGATGATCATTTTCAAACCATAAATTCAATTTCAAATTAGACTAATTCAAATTCAGTTTTCAAAAGCATTTATTCAAGTTACAATTCAGATTCAATCTGAGCAATTCAAATTCAAATTGAACTTATTCAAATTCAGTTTCTGATGGCACAGATTTCTGCCCATAAAAGTTTGAGACTGTTCATTTCTTTGTAAATGAGTAAACTTACAAATCGAGCAGGTGATGAAATAATTATTTCATTTAGAGTAAGGCTGAACTTGATAACTAACAGACCAAACACTCTGGGTCATTTAACATATTTTAACTTGTTGTTACACACTTGTAAAACAAATAACCAACTTATCAGAAATGAATACTAATAAATGTATATCTTCTGCTTGAATCACACACACTGGCTTATGTTTCATGTCTCTGTGCCAGGCAGGAAATACTTAGTCACTCGTTGAGTGACTCATCGGCCCTCTTGGGGTTCGACTTGTTTCCACCCCCAGCGTCGACAGTATGGCTGTCTGCAGATGGGCAGCAATGCTCAATTAAGAAACATGCTGCATGTCAAAAATGCTGCATGTCAGCACCCTTTTTGGACTCAAACGCTAAAAGAAAAAATACACAGACCATCCAAATAGTCGTTTAGTTGTAACAACAGTCTTTTATTTGGCCATACATTAGATTTCAATCATTCGTTCAGGATTTAATATACACGATATATACATAAGCAAATAAAAGACGTCAGCGTCCTCGTCTTGCAGTAAAGGTTGGCAGTGCAATCTTGGCCTTTTTAACAGTGTCACTGGGTTCCTTTCATCTTCTCCCACTCACACGTGCACCCACGCAGACGGCGTCGGTCGGCTCGGAGCCGTTTGCTCCTGCTGCTCAAGTTCAGTCCAGTTCAGCCTCTCTCCTCTGTTCATCTGCGCCAATACTGAAAAGGGAAAGAACAAAGTGAGCTTAAATCAGCAGTTTGAACGCTGAACAACAGAAAAGCTGGGTCTCATCTTGGTGGAGGTATTGGAAGAAAGGTAAACTTATGCTATCAGCTATTTAGCTTCTGCGTTTTGAATTATTTACACCTACCTGTGCAAATTTGTGTATCTGCTCGACGACAGCAGCGAACAAAGCTCCGACGCTCTCATCAATCAGACTCTGCATGTAGTGAACCGCCTCCTCGTCCGACAGGTCCAGTCTGAACTTATCCTGCACCTGGAGCCACATAAATATCTACGCATTAACCCTTTATTCATCATTGTATTATTTTAGGGTCTTTAAAATAATATGTAAAGCGCCTTGAGGCAGCTGTTGTGGTGATTTGTTGTTATAGAAATAAAACTGAACTGAATTACCACAGGACCATTTTACAAGTGCGCTTTAAAAGACCTTAACTCCGTTTGTAGTAGAGACAAAATTCAAATGCAGAGAACAGAAGACAAGCTTTACAGGTATATTCATATTATATCACTGTAGCACAAAGCATTCACCTCCACCTGGATTTTACCAGATGCTCTTCACATTACTTTAACTCCCCAACCATTTTGAGCTAGAGGGAAAATTCAAATGGTTCCTGAACGAAGATAGTTATTTTATCATTTTAACCTCCTAGGACCTGCCGTCCACATATGTGGACATCACATTTTGGGTTATTTAGACCAAAATACTCAATTTTGCTCTACAAGGGCCTGATATCTACTTATGAGGACATTCTACTGCTACTGTGCTATTGAAATTTTAAACGAATATCCTCTTATTTGTCTTAGAAACAAAAATTAGGCAAAAAAAAAAAAAAATCTTTGCTTTACATTCATCAGGTCCCAATCAGAACAAATATCAAAGAGAAATTAAAAACGCATGATGTGGAGGAGTTCGGGTCTTAGGAGGTTAAAACCAAAATTACAAAATGACTCATCCTGTGTGATATTTGGGTCCCAAAGGTTTAAGTAATGTGAACTTTAAGGGTTAACCAGACATTTCTTGGTTACAGATAATGGGATGCTCCACAGGATCACGCTGTAATCTTAATCACAGGTTCATGGCAGTGCAGTAACAGCTCTTTGACTCAGTTTGTCTCAAATTTACTTAAACTTTACTGAACAATATTCATTATAAATAAAGCATGATTTGTTTCATGACAGCTAGTGTCTTCTTAATCCCCCTCAGGAAAACAAAAGACTTTCTGTAGGAGGCTACAAAGACAACCGATCTGATCTCCCCAGTACCCTTAATGACCTCAGCCCTGAAAAGAGCTTTAAGGGTGACTCCTAGCAGACTTTCAAAGGGTAAAGAGCTAAAGCTACCAACCACCTTACCTTTTTAACAGTTTTGTCAGGCTCAAGAGCGATGTCAGGAATATTGGCATCCACCATGAGAGAGAACAGGTTCAGGATCAGGTTGGAGTACCTGAGGAAGTGGAAGACGAGGAGCATATTGCACATTAGCTACAGTGGTGTCCATTAAAAACTGACAATGCTTTCCTTGTATTACATGTTTGCAGTTTTACTTGAAAGTAGCTTTTCAAGCTTTAAAGGTGCAAGTAAAAGTAAAATATAACTCCCAAGGATGATTAATCAAAGACAATATTTGGTAAAATTCACATCAAAGTGTTTTTTCCAATCACAGCAATGATCATCGTCATTAAACGTCTTTCTCAGACAAATTTAAAGACTTTTCAAGCTGCTATACAGTTTAGATTTTTTGCTTTTTAAAAGTTAAAACCAGTCTGATGATGGATTAGTCCTGTTTAATATCCCTTTAATCCACTGATTAAATAAACTCACTTAAAACCATGTTGGTATGTTTGTGTTGTTACTGTCCATATTCACAGTTTGCTTGGCTCAGAATCATCGTTTTGCTTTTATGTGTTTGCATGTACCTCCTAAGATGAAGAAAGGCGGTGTAGCACTGCTTCCTGAACTCCTGGTACTGTTCGCTCTGCATGCCTCCCATACCCTCCACCATCTCTTTGCTCAGCTTCATGGGCGGAGGCAGCGGTTTGGGGTCTCGGCCAAGGATGTAGCCGAAGTCTATGTGGAAGAGCTTCCCTGGATGGAGAAATGTGACAATTAAAAAAAAACTTAGAAAGTAGGAGGTTTTGATTTCTGAGATCATGAAATCCTCCAGCGTGGAACTACGGAAGCTTCTTAACTCAAATTTCTGAGAAAATAACGTGAATTTTCAAGTCAGAAATTTGAGATATTAACTTCCAATGTCAACTTAGGTCTACCAATCAAGAAAAAAACATTTTTTCCCAATTGACAGAAACGAGCTTTCCTTAGCCTCTGATTTCTAAGAAAAACAGATACATCTACTGGGGCGCTTGCAAGGTTGTCCTTTAAGTCCAGTCGTTTTAAGCTTTGATACAGTGCCAGTGGATAATAATCTAACAAATAAGCCCTGTAAACATATGGAAGTCACACAGCTACCTAAAGCTACATTAGAGATGACACACAGGCTTGATGTTAGTAAGTTAGTGTGTTTGCCTCACCGGTCTTTGTCAGCAGCAGGTTGTCCAGGTGTCTGTCTCCCACTCCCAGGATGTACGTGATGACACAGTAACCAGCTGGGAAATAACGAGAGGCACATTGATCAGATATTCAATCGGCTCCTCCAGCAACTAAATGAGCACCGATCTGTTACGAGCGTCTCACCGCAGCTCTTGACGTAGGTATCCATCACCTCTGAGCTGATGCCGTACGGCCCTTTTTCACTTGGCGCGTGCTTCCTAAAGAAGCTCTGTCAACACGGGATTAAAATGAGCACTTAAATCAAAGCAGCGCCCTGACGCGCCGTGTCTCTGACAAACTCTGCTCACCTGGATGTTGCCTTCAGTAGCCAGAACTTCAGCGACAGGAACCGACTGGACAAACTGCATAAAACCTAAGCACGCAACACGTTTTCTGCATTAGGCTGAACATCTTTAATACTTTGAAATCATAACAGCTTAAAACGCTGCTGCTGAGTTACTTCATTCTTCTTACCGTGCTTGGTGCTTGTGGCCAGAACTTTATAGGGTGTCAGCTTCAGGTCCAAATTCTCTTTTCTTAACAGCTTTAAGACAGAAAAAAATGATGATACACACTGACACAGACTCCTGACTTATGAAGATAATCTTGGACTTTGTCTCTCGTCAGTGATGAGCTAAAATATTTTTTTAAGCAAAAAACATCGTCTTCAACTTCCTGGGGGCATTCCCGTCTGTTAACGAGCACTTCTTACTTTGTCCATGAGCGAGATGATCTGCAGGATGAGCTGATCTTGTCTCAGGTCGTCTCCGTGTTTGAAGATGACTGGATATGTAGCTCCATCCTCAGCCTTGAAGATCAGTTTGGCGGGCATCAGAGCACTCTGACACACAAACACACAGAGAAAAGCCTTTTATTTTTGCATACATACTGCTCGTAATCAGGACAATATGCACCAAAGCAAACTGCACTGAAATCAAAGGCAAGCCTCTGCCTTTCTAACAGCACCACTGACGACTGAAGGGATATAACACAGTGATCAGGGGATCACATCAAGTACAAGTAAATAAGTACCTGATAGTGAAATTAAACATGAAAGCACCCCTGTTTTTCTAATGTGCATCAAACACACTGTTAGTAAGAGAAAAGACAGTCTATTTCCTCTTAAGTGCCTGCAGAGGCTCTGTGTGAGATCTGATGCTATGGAGGAAATGAACGATGAAGTGAGCAAATTTGCACTTTTGATGAGTAATGACCACACCCGCGGTTACATTTACAAACTGTCTGAAGGCTGTAGCTGAGCTGCTGTTTAGCTACTCCACCTGCCTGATCATTGAATTTACAGTGCCACAAATCACCATTTATTCTCTCATGTTAGCAGTTTATTTAAATGGTAAATGGACTGATTCTTATATAGAGCTTTTCTACTTTAACTGAGCACTCAAACATATCACATTCGCCCGTTCACACACATTCATACAAGCACTGTTTCCTTTCTATCTAACACTCACACTCTGATGAACACAGAGATCAACTTGGGGTTAGCATCTGGCCCAAGGATACTTCAACATGCAGACTGGAGCAGCCAGGGTTCAAACAACCAGCCTTCAGATTAGTAGATGGCCTCCTGAGCTACACCCCCAGTCTCACAACGGCGAGACTGGGGAGCACTTTTAATGCCTTTTAATTGGTCGTGACAGCGAAAGGATGAGGTAAAGGCTTCTGTACCTTGAAGAGTGTGGCTGTCTCTGGGATGATGCCTTTGATCCTGATTTGAGGCTCCAGAGGAAGCGGAATCGCCTCGATCTCTGACAGGTTCACCTTCTCGTTGTCAGCCAGCAGGGCCTGAAGTCGCTCTGTCTGCAGACACACATGAAGGTTTGCTGACATTAACACAAGTAAGCAGGATCAGTGTCACCAGGAGCACACACCGAAGTCAATTAAGTGTTTGTATGTGTGAATAAGGAGTGCTTTTATTAAAAGGACAGTGTACTGCTGCGTATTAAAACAGGAAATAAATACAAACACTTCTCATAAATAAACCATGTTCAGGAAATATCTGTTGATTTACTCAGATATAAAAAAACATGGGAGCCTACACAGGTGGGTTTTTTTAAAAGCACATTTAACACCGAAGCTGTTTTGAATATCTTTGCTACCTTCTTCTTGCGGTTTCCGCTCTCCCGTTGGACAGCCTTCATCAGCTGCACCAGTCTGTCTACAAACGTCTGCTGGGCAGCCAAGAGCGACCGCATCACCCTCACGGTCTTATCACCCTGGAGAAAAGAAAAAGTGTGAGCACACAGCAGTGGAGACACACACACACAGTCAGTTCTATAAAGCTTTGCTACATATTACATCAGTCAGCCGCTTTTATTGTACAGGCTTATCAGACCGGGGCAACTTTGGAACAATCCAGAATTTTAAAAATGACCCATTTACACTCAACTCTAAACTCTTTTTCTTGACAATATCCTTAAATCTCATCTAATAATATAAGTCCAACAAAGGAAAATACACTGAGACTTATTTTTATAACATTATGATCCAACTATGACACAGCTGGCAGCGTTATTTTGGGTATGCTCTTTGATAAATGAAGGCAGAAAGTGATTAAAACAAGACACCTTATTGGTAAAAGCATTGGGATGCAAATAGATTTTTACAGAGTAGCAGGGTGACATGATATATAACACTAACTCGCACTCGATGAGACATCAGCTAACTTTGCCAAAGTAAGTTAAAAATCTGACCTTTAGCAAAGCCTGACTGAACCTCCTCATGACGTTCAGGTACATCTCGTGGGTCTTTGGATCTCTCTGCTGTGTGTCCTGATCTTCACACTCCACAATCACATACCTGAGGAAGAAACGTGGATTTATACACACATTTTTATGACTAACTTCTTTTTGTCCAGGCAGAAAACAAAAAGCACTGTAAAGAGGACTCACCAGTACAAATAGTTGGCAAGTGTAGAGTTCTTGCAAGCACGAGAGATCAGGAACGTGCAAAGGTCTTGCTGCAAAGACATGAGGACACAATGCTGTGTTACGAACAACTGATAGGACAACATGACAGAGCAACGCACTGTCCACAGGTCCTTTATGGGGATTTTTATTTGCTCACCTCTAGATTCTCACTGTCAGCTCCCTCCTTTCCCTTCTGTGGCGTAGTGGATGATCCAGATGAGCCAGAAAGAATTTGGGAACTGCAAAGCATGTGACAGTTTTACACATCTACTTAAAAGGATTGTGTATATGTTACTGACAGCTGATTTTTAAAACTGACAGCTTCTTTTTAAAATGTGTGCATTGTTCATTCTTATTTCATTCCACGTGTAAGACAGCATTGTGGCAGATCTGCAGCTGTCTGGATCCAGCTGCAGAGCTGCCAGTAAAATCATAACATTCAATGAGTTCATCGCGGTTTCTGAAAGAGAAATAATCAGATCCTGCAGATCGGCTGATGCTCTCTCAGCTGGGGAACATTTGGGGGTAAATTTAGACCCAGAAAGTGAACAAAAAAAACCCACACACATACTTGAGTCATCTCAAAGCCACTTTTAGACATTTTCAGTTTCAGAGCCAGAAGAGAAGCTAATGCGATCAGCGGTGTTGACTCATTTATTAACCAGAATGGCTTTAAAGTACTGACCTGTCCAATGCAGCGTCATCTGAAAGTCCCTGGCTATCTCTCTTGCTGCCTGGATCTAAACCACCCTGAATATCACTGAAGTTCTCATACTTGAGCGCCTGCACCAGCTGAAGCAGGTACATCAGCAGGTCCTAGAGAGGAGAGACAGGAATTATCATTATGATTTCAATGTAATTGATTTAATACTCCTGGTTAAGCTTGATTTAGAGTCCTGCATTCCCCGCCGAGCCTATAGTGTAGTGATAGGGATTGTTGGTGGCTTTTATACTTCTGGTTGCATTGCTCTGCCATTACAGAGGAAGTGGAGCTGATCGTGTTGGAAAGTTTCATACAACACATGAACAAATAACAGTCAGACTTCAAGTAATTGAAAGAAAGAATAAAATGGAAAAACACATATTTGTATTCAAGTTTTTAAAAGGTTTTTCCACCCACACACGACCTGTCCTCCTACCTCATCATCAGCCTGCTGTAGCCGAGCCACCGCATAGCGTCTCACTGTGGGGTTGGTGAAATGGGATGACAGCAGCTCCAGAGAGTCCTCCACATCCATGGGCTTCCACTTTCCCAGCAACTCCAGAGCCTGCTTGGCCTCCTGGGGCAGATCCCAGTTCACACACTTGAGGAACTTTGTCAGGGCCTGCAGTCAGAGGAGGAGGAATCATTGAACATGTATACAGACGTAGCAGCAGCAGTCGCTGGGGGAGGAATAGTTGGAAGTTACACATAGTAATGTACACTTGGTTGTAACGGGGAAGACACCAGCAGCACACCTTTTCCTGTGTGGTGAGGTAGTATCTGAACTTCCACACCAGGTCCTGCTCTTCAGAACTCAGCTGCTTGGTTGGAGGGTAGCTAACGATGATCTGTACATGCAAACAAACAATTTTAGATTAAAGCAAGCAAAGTTATTATAGAAACATAATTGTTCTAACGATTCTTTCTTTTTTTTTTCACTGATCTTTTGTGATGTCTACACTCAAAAGCATCCGTCTTCTTTTAGCAACAGTGTATAAACATAACACAGAACAGTTTCCAGTTCAGTACATTTTAAATGGGTTTCTGGATCGTGTTCACATATGGATTCTTTTTCTCATGATGGAGCTTTATCCTGCATTTGTGGATGCTGACAGAGAACTGTGTTCACAGACAGGATTTATTTATGGAAGGGTTCATGAGCCCATGTGTTGATTTCCATGACAGAATCGTGTTTTTTTCCATGAAGGCTATAAGATCACAGTCATACAATACTGATTTTTGTCCCTTGCACACAGAGATTTCTCCATATACTCTCAATCTTTTGATATCATGTGCTGTAAATGATAAGATTTAATGCTTTCTTTGTTCTATAGTAAATAAACTGTAGGTTTGTGCGATTTACCAATCATTGCATGTTATTTTGATTTATGTTTTACACAGCGTCATAGCTTTTTTGTAGTTCTAAAACTTGAGTAGCTGCTAGCTACTCACATTGAGCTGGTCACGTGTGGCAGCATTAGGCTTCAGGTCATGATCTGAGGGCCCACTGCGAAGGCAACGAGCCAGTTTGTGATGCTTGCTCTCTACCAGGTTTTCCTGTGAAGGAAAAGAAAAGCCAAAGTTACAGCATGTGAATGAAATGATGTGTGAGCAAACTAGCACACAACATTTATATTTCTTCAACATCATGAAATCATTTTCTCACCATCCCCATCTGTGGGTCGGGAACTTTGACAATGTCACAGCTGGTAAGAACTGGTGATGCATCGTCTCCATCCTTAATGGCGACAAAGGAGAACAGACCAATCAGCCGACACCGTTCCAACACGTGGTATCTACCTGCTGTGTGCTGCCACTAATAATCAGGAAATTACCTTTTCATAATAGACGATGCTGTACTCCTTGTCATTTGATTTGACACGAGGAAACTCCACCATGAGGTACATAAAGTTGGAGCTGCGCTTCTCACTCTGCAGAAAGACAATTTCACATTTTTCAATTTGAAAAATGTAAATAAGCGCGAATTGAACCGCAAATACAGTTGATGATTCAATTCCTCCTAAATAAGCCTTCATATCCTTCTGAGACTAATCTTCACATAGTACATCTTATTGATGCTTTCTCGACTCGACTGCAGAGTCGGCCTGTGCAACCAGAATCGAGCTTAACAAACTCACTTCATTGATCATCTCAATCTCTCTGAAGGTCAGCCGGTCCAGCCAGTCCACCTTCACCATGTGGCCCTGCCGATGAGCCTTTGTCAGCTGGATGGAGAGATGGGAAGGTTTGCAGAGAAATGAGCACATAATTTTAGCAAAATCAAAAGAGAAAAATACAGAAACGGCCGTTCTGTTGAACTGATCACAGCATGGCGGCTGGTGTGCAAACAGCCCGACCGATCATGCACAGTGCCAGCGGCCAATCCAGCATCTCTGCACACTCAGCAGCCAGTCCACTCATCAGTTAGTGAGTGTGGGTGTTGGGAATGTAAGCACACACTTGGCCACGAACAGGAAGCCCACAACTCAGCTGCGTAGAATAAATACTTACTCTTTAAAACAACATATGAACTGGTAGCAGCCTGAACACAACCTCTAATATACTTAAGCCAGCTGCATTTATGATGAATAATAATAATAATAATAAAACATGGGGAATCAGTGTAGTTGTTTTAGGAAACAAAATTTAAAAATAAAATTAGCTAACGTTGAAATAAAATGTACTCCCTGATAACCTCTTCTAAGTATCCCATAAAGCTACAACGAGTCAATGAATATAATTGTGTGTCCACATAAATATGAAATCCATGCACACACATGAAAACACACCAACATGTGAAATATGGAGGACTGAAAGTGCCAAAATCAAAAATAGAGTAAAATAAAAAACTGATAAACAAATCAATATGCACTCTATTTCCTGTTTCTTACCTTTGTAACAATTCACTTGTTTATTTACTTTCACATAATTTTCTAATTTATTTTAAAAAAGTACTGTATTATATTATTTAGGTATTATATGTCCTTAATGTGTTTCCCATACGTATTTCTTTTATTTTGGCATTTCTTTATACTTCATTATGCAGATAAATAGGCTTTATTATTGTCATTTTAAGTGTGTAGTTGGCTCATGATAGAAAGGTTAGCCTCCAGTCCGGTATGGTGACTCTCCAATACAGTTATGTCAAAAAGAAGGTTTTCACAAAATACTGACATACTTGACTATTATATTATTTCATATATTTATTATTTTGCCTAAGCATTTCTTTAAATATTTAGCAAACAATATTCATATTTGAACGATATTTGAATTAAGTGTTTATTAATGTATCTCAAGTCATTCATTTCTTAATTTTGGCAGTTTTAATCCTCCATAACAAGCAGAAAACTGATGTGTGTAAATGCTTTAAAAAAAACACAGCCATACATCTTCACAGACAAAAAAAAAAGTTTTCACACCAAAACCTGGATCAAAATGTATTTGTAAACACACTGAACAGATTTATGCTGTTTACAGGTTTCCCACATAGAACAGTGCAAAGTGAACAGAGGTCTGACACGAGGAGGAAGTGAGTACTTAATGTCCCTGCCACAGTTTGAATTGTCCTGATGTGGTAACCATCATTTTCATACTGTGTTATACAAATGGAAATCTATTTGCAGATACATTTTGGCCATGGCCTTGTTCATACATATACAGTACACACACATAATCTGCATTGCCAACACTAACTCCTGCAGTGGTACTCACATCACTGAGTACCTCCAGGTCAGGGCCCTGGAACAGATGATGGTTTAGACAGTGCTTTGCATTGGATGGTTTCTTTTTATCCAACGTTTCCTGTTCACCTTTGACTCTACTTCATTGCCCTTTCCTTTCAGTCCTTTAATCACTCATCCTCATCATCATCCTCCTCCTCTTTCCTATCCACACACATGTATACAATATTATACCTTGGCGAGCCTGCCCATCTGGTCCTCTGCCAGGCTGCTGCTGGTGCGTCCCGGTGTGGTTGTGGGCTCTCCTCCATCCCCTTCCACGCCTGGCCAAACCTTCAGGTCATGCATCCCTTGCCGGAACATGCTAGAGCAGGACGGGAGGAGGGTATTTAAACTCACGCACACTACTACATACTCAGACCTTTAAACACTGATTTCAGCACGGCAGCTTTTGGAGACCACAGCAGACCAAAGGACAAGGCAAAATGTCAAGGTCCACCTGTATTCACAACTACACAACATAGCCTCACTGTCACCTGCCATGTTATCACTTCTTCTTTTCAGACTGAGCTTTTGGTGGCCCAAAAGTGCAATACAAGGGCCTAGCATGACACTAGATTTTGCTTCCATTGATGTTTCTCCTCCGTCTTACCTTCTCCATACTTTTCTCTTCTATCATCCTGTTACAAGTTAATCTTCACTTCATCAGTCAAAGGTAGATGCACCGAAGTTCTGTTTTTCTCAGAACTGCGTCGGCTCTCTTAAACGTTTTCTGGTAAAGTGTAATCTGACCTCCTTGCGTAACCAGTGGTTTGTACCTCGTTCTAAACTCTATATTTAGATTCATGAAGGCGTCTCTTGATTGTAGACTTTGACACTGGCTGACGACCGCCTGTGCTACGCCTCAGCCTCCTAGTAGACACACCTATGGTATACATTTAAAATTCTGATTTTCATAAAAGTTGACCTCTGACTTTGACGTGCACCTATGGTATCAGATTAAAACTTCTCCTTGAAGTATCGCATTCACGAGACTTTCAGAAAACTTGACCTCTGAACTTGACATTCAAAGTCATTCGAGATTTTTGGTAGATGCACCTCAGGTATCAACTTCAAAATCCTACATAGCCTCGTTCTCAAGTTACCACATTCATAAACTTGAGTGTCCATGCTGTCTCTTGAAATAAAAGCTGAAAGTCTGCACTTCAATCACTTCTTACCGTGTTTGATTTAAAATTCCCTGCAGGGGAGTACATTAGTAAAATTACATAAAACATGTGGACCTACATGTATCTGTGTGTTGTAATAATAGGGAAATGTCATAAAAAATTGCAAGGCAAACCTAGACTTTTCTCTCACCAGCGTGCCTTGACACATCACCTGGAAACCACTGCCAAAAGTAACAGAGCAAGGACACACTTACCCATATTTGCCAAACAGAGTCACGGTGGTTCCACCGACTGGAACGGCTCTGCCGGGCCCATAAATGTCCCACACTGTGAGAGCAACCTGGGCACTTTGGGGAAGGTCGGGGTACTTGACTGGCAACCGCAGCCACTCGTTCCAGCTGCACCGGAAAACAGGATAAACAGAGAAAATAAAATGCACATGTAGAAGTGAGTAGCTGATGGCCATTTTGCTACAGAACTTTGAAAAAAATTCCTTTGCTTGACTTTTACAACTTCATAATCAGTGCATTACATCATATTATAATAACACTAAAACCCAGCATGGTTCTTACTTCCAGCGTGTGCTGAATGCTTTGTACGAGGTGCGAACAGGAAGGGCCAGAGGCTTTCCTTCAGCAAACACCTGACAGGTTACATAGAGGTCCGAGCAGTTCTCCTGGTAGAGCCCAGAGAAGCGCAGCATCGGGTCTTCGAGCAGCGCTTTGTAGCTCTTCTGCTCTCGCTTTCCTTCTAAACTGCCTCTGAAAGAGGGGAGAAGAGAAGGTCAGAGTGTGGAGCTGCAGTCTGATTGTTTGCTGATGTTATCAAGAGTGCTCCAACTTGTCTAGCTTCTCTTCTCACAAGTAAGTCAATATTTCTTTTGTGTTTCCTACAAAACAGATTTTCAAAGCCTGCCGAGTCAAAATATCCCCCAACAATGCTGCAAACCTTTATTTAACTCACCTTTTTTGCTCTTCGTATAAAGAAAACCCTCCAAGTATGGAGTGCAAATACTGTATTTAGTCAAGATACCATGAAAAAAAAAAAAAAGATATTTGCTGTTACTGAGAATTTCAATACCGCAGCACTAGCTCCCCCCACCAGCAAAGAGGTTTCTGGCCTTCAATAAAAGGGAATATACCCTGGCCATGATTTATAACATGCTCAAAGTACATTTGTGTTTAAACAAATGGCCAGAAATGACAGAAAGATACACAGACTGCTGTTAAATAAGGTAACACACACTCCTACCATTCTATAAAACTCTACAATAACTCTTACCTGTCAGGTATAAGAGTCCACACACATATTTCTGCATTATAGCTTATTGCAGCTGTTTCTTAGACTCACAAGGGGCATATTATTTATGAATGCATTGCAATAATCTTGCATTATCTCAGTCTTACTAGTAGTACAGTCGACTGTACTATTTTTATTCATTATCCTGCTGCTGCTACACAATAAATCCCCCTGTTGGGGATAAACATTAAATGATCTGTTTATCTTGCAGGTGTAGTCACCCCCATTTGGAGGCAGAAAACTCCAGTGAAAATCTGACCAAATTGTGGAGCTATTTAATAATAATACGATCATAATGCAATAATAAAACTCATGAGCTGCACACAGGATTTAAATATAGGACACACTGAGCTCAGATAATAAGAGTTTAGCTCAGGGGGGCATATGCTACCTGAGTCATGATGGTAACATTAAGCAACCGACTGGCCTAACAGTGCTTCTGTCTCTCCTCCCACCCCAAAAAGGACAATAAACACAATACAACACTGTAATTCATCAGAACGACGTAAAGCAGAACCAGTGTTTCTAATACATGTGGACTGAGTCTTGATGAACAGAAGAAGGCTTGTCTCTTCCTTTTCTGTAGGTACAAATGTAATGTAATTATACTTTCATATAACCTAAAATTACTGCAAATGCATGATAATCTTACAGTTGCACATAAAGTAAGAGAAGAACAGCAAATCGTAACTCTGGGGCTTGTGATGGCAGTCTGCTGTCTCCTGTTTGACTGTTTGGTTTATGTGTGCGCGACAAACAATGTGTTGGACAAACTTCAAAGTCAGAAAAACGTGTTAACGAGACACAACGCGCGCGCACACACAAAGGAAAGCATCGCGTGAGGTCACAAGATACAGGAGTTTACGCCGCCTTGACCCAAAGAGACTCAGTGAAAAACTCACATCTTAAGTTGAACATTGATGTCCATATCACAGCTGTAAACATAGTTGAATTTATCAGTGTCCATCTTCCGACGGGGAAACTCTGAATTCCAACCAGAGACCGGATGACTTCAACATGAAATCCCGGACAGTTATAGGAGACTTTGCGAGCGGTTGTGTTTGCGACCAGGCCTCGGATCAGCACCCCGCAGAGCTCAGCTAAAGGTCCCGCCACACGGCTGGAGACGCTGTAGGTCCGGACACGAGTTTAAAAGGATGTTAACTGCCTACATTCACGATAAAGACATAATTCTAACGGCTGTCTCGCCGGGCATGATTTGGTGTTTTTGTTAGCTACCTACACAACACAGCAGCAACCGAAACCTACAGTCAGGCGAGAGCAGTCGAATTGCGATATAGTGACTGAGACGACTGAACGTGGGATTGTCATATCGTGGGGTTGATTAACCGAGTCTGATGCGGAAAAGAAGGAAGTAAAAAAAGAGGCGGAACGTTTATATTAAAGGAGCAGTGCACACGAACTACATCAATAGAACTACACAAATACACTGGGGAAAATATTCACTCACTCATCCAATTCACTGAATACAGGTGTTCTAACCACTTCTATGGCCACAGGTGTATAAAATCAAGCTACTAGGTATGCAGACTGCTTTTACAGAAATTTGTGAAAGAATGGGTCGCTCAAAGGGATGCTGAATTCCAGCATGGTACCGTGACAGGATGCCACCTATACAACAAGTACAATCGGGATATTGCCTCACTGTTAAATATTCCACAGTCAACTGTTAGTGGAAATATAACAAAGTGAAAACGATTGGAAAAAACAGCAACTCAGGCACGAACTGGTAGGCCACGTAAAATCACAGAGCATGGTCAGTGGACACATGGTGCACAGAGGTTTCCAACTTTCTGCAGAGTCAGTCTTACAGACCTCCAAACTTCATGTGGCCTTCAGATTAGCTCAGGAACAACCATAGAGAGCTTCATGGAATGTCCGAGCAGCTACATCAAAGCCTTACATCGCCAAGCGCAATGCAAAATGGTGTAAAGCACGCCACCACTGGACTCTAGAGCAGTGGAAATGTGCTCTCTGGAGTAACTAATCACGCTTTGCCGGATGGCAATCTGATAGACGAGTCTGGGTTTGGCCGTTGAAATTTTGGACAATTTCACGCTCCCAACTTTGTGTGAATAGTTTGGGGATGTCCCCTTCCTGTTCCAATATGACTGCACACCAGTGCACAAAGCAAGGTCCATAAAGACATGGATGAGCGAGTTTGGTGTGGATGAACTTGACTGGCCTGCACAGAGTCCTTACCTCAAGCCAGCAGAAAACCTTTGGGATGAATTAGAGCAGAGACTGTGAGCCAGGCCTTCTTGTCCAACATCAATGTCTGACCTCACAAATGTGCTTCTGGAAGAATGATCAAAAATTCCAATAAACACTCCCAAACCTTGTGGAAAGCCTTCCCAGAAGACTTGAAGGTGATATAGCTACAAAGATTTGACTGACACTATATTAAACCCAGTGGATTACAAAATGGATGCCACTCAAGTTCATATGCGTTTGAAGGTAGACACGCAAACGCTTTTGGCAAAATATATACAGAAATGTTGCATATGGCACAGAAAGAAAGGCAAAACAGCAGAAATATAATTCCAAAGTATTTAAAATAAAAGCAGAACTTTAAAGAAAAACAAAATACAGTTTTAAAAAAATCAACAGTGAAGCTGCAAATCAATTTAAACGTAACATACAAGATGAGCTGGTTTTAAAGCTTTTTTTAACAAGTCTCACTAAGGGGTCAAATGCACTCTAACTAAAGAGCACACCACCAAATATAAAAATGCTGCACACAAAACATATCATAAGCAGAAGTGGAAGTGTTCAGGAAACCACAATAACTGAGCCATGAAGTGTTTGACCACTACAGAGCAGGTGACTGAGTGCTGAGGTGCATAGTTGGTAAAAGTTTTGCTGACTTTATAACTGCAGAGCTCCAAAACTCCTTCCTCTTCTGTGCCTGAGCAGCTCCTGTAGGTGTAAAGTGCAGGTGACCCAGCACCTTTATGTTTACCTGATTGATTACAGTTTTCATCTGAAAACCGTTGAGGAAGGGCTACGACTTTATTCCCATCTATTGTGGCCATTTTTGTCTACTACTACTTTTGTCTATTTCTAATCTGATATTCACTAAAATTTTTAAGTATTTAGTGTAAATTTTAGTTTAAAAATGAGAAAAAAGAGACTGATGCACCTTTGATTTTTTTTTTTTTTTTTAGCTTTTTTCCATTTAATCAATACAAACAATCCACTTGTGAAACACTGACGATGCTAAAGACAAGGATTTCATGCTCTGTGAACTTTTCCCAACCCAATTAAAAAACACTTGTACCCAATTAAGTGCATATCCATGAAGGACGAGAGGTGTGTGACAGGAAAATCTTTTGTTTTCAGAGGTCCTCCCTTTCCATCAGCACTGACGACAACATATTTGTCAGATCAGGCTGTGAACTCTTTGCCAGCATATGGGACCCCATAGGCTCCGAGGAGGTCTCCGCCACCCAGGCTGAACTATGGAAAAACATCTGCATCTAAATACTGACCTCAATCAGGCCTTTACGTAGCCTGACTGACACCTTAGTCTTCTGCGCTGCCCGACAGAGGCAACTGTGAGTTGGACTGAGTGAAAGAAGAAGCACCCTTGGTCGATCAGGGAGACCTATCAACACTCTTGAACTATAGAGAGAAGGCATGTAAAGCGCCATGTTACAGGGCCCCGGGGGCTCCTGTGAGAGGCATGAGAGGATTTTTCCTATGACCTCGAGCTCAGCCTGCAGATAGTAAACAAGTGGAAGAAGATGAGATAAGGTTTTGTTGGCGTGTGGATTGATACCACACTGCAACATATGCTCAGATGACATATTTAACTTTTGACTTAACGCCATTTTCCTTGGATGAACAATCCATGAAAAATTGCAAAAGAACCGGGCAACAAAGAAATACACCTGTCTGCATTACAGACGTTATGAATATGAAGACACATGTTTCCAGTGACCAACTGTGATAAGAGGAGCAGTTCAAACTTTATCTTTGATTGTTGTTTAAATGATTTGACATGGACCTTTTGGGATTTTTTTTTCAGTCAAATCTTTTTCTTAAATGTTAGCTTAGTTACAGTGGGGAAATAATTATTTGATCCCCTGCTGAACAGTTTCATATTTTTATGGTAGGCTCATTTTACTGGAGAGAGACGGAATATCAACAAAAATTCCAGAAGAGACACACTCCCTAAAAGTTATAAACTGATTTACATGTCATGTATATAAAAGAATTTGAAACAAACTTGATGTTAGCGTCGGCTTGGTCAGTGGTAGATTGAGGTTTGTGCAAAAGAGCAGGAGGCTGAAATAATAAAATCCGTCATCATCATTACCCGTTTCCCCTTGGGGGTTCTTAATCAAGATGACTGAGCTCTGTTCCCTTTGTTGCTCCACATCCTGCTAAGGAAGCAATCAGGAAAAAGTGAGAACAGCCAACATCTACATTAACATACACTCTTTTAATAAACTCTGCAACACAGAATTTAGGTTTAAATGACAAATAATTAGAAATTGTAAGCAGCTGTAACTAAGGTTTTCATTATGATACAGTTAGGATGGCCAGTCTCCCACTGTCCCTCCACTTTCCACAAACTGTTACTTAATTAATTCTACCAAAATATCAACTAAACCCAATAAAAAATCCCTCCAAAAGAAATGTGTACATCTTTCTCATTTAGCTTTCAGTATCCATCATTTATTGATACTGAAGCTGGAATTGTGCCTTAGGCTCATTAAACTCCTGGTCTCTCGGAGACACTCCCCAAACATACTTCCATCATAAAGCAGGAAATATGTTATCATTCAAAATCCCATGTAAGTGTTTACATCAGGTTAAAAGAAATCTAAATCTACAAAAGCCCTTGATCTACATTCACATATGTTGTTCCCACATCTGACAATTCATTCCTTCCCTTTTAATTTGATTACATTTAGACTCCTTTCAGTATTGAATTTCATTTGTATGGTAGCAGTTCACAAAACAGTCACCTGAAAGCGCTTTTTAGATTGTAGTGTAAACACCTCACCACATGAGAGAGAAAACCCCAAGAATCAAAGAATTCCCGAAAAGCAAGCAGTTTGGTGAAAGTGGGAAGGAAAAACTTCCTTATAACAGGAAGAACCATTCAAAAGCAGAACAACCATGGAGAGAGAAGACCGCATTGAACGACACACAGTTGTGGCATATGGACACTATGGACATATGTAGCTGCCAGAGCTGAAAGCACCTCGCAGAATCATGATTATATATTTAAAATTTATATTCGGCACATTTTCTGGGGCTGTGCGGTGATCCTCACAAAAACCAAGAGGGAGGCTGAATGATGATGAATCATGTTTTACATTTCCATCGCCCTCTCTCTCCACCTCCTTCTCTCCTTGGACGTAACCGCTCTTTCTCTCTCTCTGCCCTCCATCTCACCTCTCTGCTACCCTTCCCTCTCTTAGTCACCGCGTGGATGTGTCATTGTTTCTAACACTTCGGAGGTTCATGCCTGCTGAAGCGCATCGAGGAGATCTCCAGAGTGCCAAAAGCGTGCCAAGATACAACTTTACCCTCCCCTCTACACAACACCTCCACCTCCTCATTCCCAACGGATGGCACCGCTGACACTCTCCACAGCCAAGTCTGTGGGCCACATGACGGTGCAAGCCACACCTCCACGCCATGGTCATGAACCCTCAAAGCATATAAATGAGGGAAGAAAAGGAGAAGCGGAATCACAAGCTGACCAGACATGATAAAGATGGAGCTCTTCAGGGTTCACTTGTTGCTTGGAGCCGTAGGGTTTCTTCTGTGGACCAGCGGTGGCTCTGCTGCACCCATGGAGTGCCACTTCAGCTCCAGAGGTGAGATCCAATTCTTTATAACCCTTTTTTAAAAAAAACCCCAAACATTTACCTTTAAAAAAAACCCATCAGTTTATAAAAAAATGTATTATTTTGAGCTCTTCCCCCCACCATGTGTTCGTCCAGCTCTGTGTGTGTACGAGGGGAGGCACTACTCACTGGGTGAAACCTGGATGGACAACGCTTGCATGCAATGCACCTGTCTGCACCCTGTTGGGGTCGGTTGCTGTGAGACGTGAGTACACAAACAGACGGTGTGATTTGGTGTCCAGATGCCAACAGTTTCTAAACCGCATGGTTTAAAGAGACTGAGTGACTTTGTTTTCATGGTGGAACAGCAGTTTCACCAGATGTTTTGCTTAAGAATAAAGAAAGTGGCCACAAATGTTGTTAGTCTGCAGGAATCTTGTCTGTGTGGGTTTTTTTTACTGATATTATTCTAGTGTTACTATTGTAAATCACAGGTGGCTGCGCCTTACTTTGCAGATACTTTTAAATATTTTAGGTAATGCTTTAGAAGCCAAATATGGTCATATTTAATGTTTCTAATTACATTTTATCACAACTTTTATAAGCTTCTGTTTTTTTTTTCAATAAAACAAATTACATGTTTTCATTTGGGCACATAAAAATATTCAGATTTGACAAAGTGTTTCGAGTTTTCTGTGGGTACCCAAAAAAATATCCCAGGGCTGTAGCAAGAATGTCACTAACCTGTGCAATCTCTGACTCAAACACACATAGATATGTACATATCTATGTTTTTAGATTCTATTTTTACTCTATACTTTATTTGTTAGAAACTCTTTATTTTTGTATTTTATGAGTACTTAGATTGCTTTCTTTGTACTGAATGGGACCGCATATAATATCGTTGTGCTTTTGGCAAAAATAACAATAAAAATGAGATTCTGATTCTGAAAAAGTTTACATTTTAAAGCGTGAAGTGAGAAGTGCAAAGAAGGTTTGACACGCTTTACCTTCCTCTTAATTACTGCCCAGAGTGCATCGGCCGGTGGATTTTCCCGCATGGTGTGAAGTGCAGGTGGAGCAAGTGACCTGCAAAGTGTCTCTAGTCCAGTCAGCTGACCCCCGCCTGCCCTGCTCCCCGGGTCAAGCGAACAAGGACCCGAGCCATGGATCGCTTCAGCTGCAGCAGCATCTCGAAGGCTGGAACGCAACTAGCACTGAGTAACTCTGCCGCCACTCTGCCTGCCCATGGAGCCGATACTCATTACAGTTAGATATCCATAACCATTACTCATCTTCAGTATATGAATTATTCATGTAGGGAATATGATGCTTAGCAATTTTTAAGCAAATGTGCAGCAATTTACACAAAATAATTTGAAGTCTTAACAGATGTAGAAAATATAGGTCCCTGCCTGCTTTAGAAGCATTTTAATTTCTGTTTACGCTTATATCAGTTAGCAACTTGTCTAATCCCAGCTGAGCTTCTTATGAAACTCCTTTTAAGTTTACAGGATTTTAAAATGCTAAATAACATCAAACCGTTAAGTGTTTCTTTGTTCAAAGATCCTGATATTAATCCAACTGCTATCTTTAATTAACCCACTGATGACATTCTGTAAATATATAAATGTACTTTAATATAAATGTCTGTTCAGTTTGACCTGTTTGCTGCTGTAACTCATTTAACCTCCAAATAAAAGTGTTGTTTACATGAAGAAATGACAGAGATTTAAGTCACGCTTTTAATTTTCTCTTACATCTTGATTGAGCGTTTTGCTCCAGATGAAAGAAAAAGCTCTGATTAACCATCGGAGGAGAGTCTTTGTTCTTGAAATGTGCATCTACATCTCTCTCACACACACACACACACACACACACACACACACACACACACACACACACACACACACACACACACACACACACACACACACACACACACACACACGTTAAATGGTAATGGTGTTGGTCCCTGTAAACTGGGACACGTAGGAAGCCAAAGCCGGGTTGGTGGGCAGGACTTTGATCGGTAGATTCCAGCTGAAGGTGTCCACATCCACATGCTCCGCCCCAGCCCACACTGTGACCTCTGATTGGTTCTGCAGGACAGTGGGCGGTTCCATAGGCTCCCGGGCAGTAACGAATTCAAAGTGCAGGCGCCACCTCAGGGTCACTAAATAAACAAAAGAGCCGGAGTAAGTAATTTTCTTTTCATATACATTCTATGAAAAGTACCTAGGTTTATGTGTAGATGTTCCCGGTCGTGTCCTTTTTTACTCTTTTGCCGGCACGTTCCTACATTTCTTAGTGTGCAGCCACAAGGAAAAATAAGGAATGCTCGTCACCCACATGCTTGTAAAACTTTCCATATTAATAGGTGTGAATCATTTTTATTAAAATTTAGTCACTGCCTTAAGGCACTGTAAACCCACACTGGTTTTTGTGTCCTTCTCTTCTGTGGTTAGCACATTGAGTTTACGTGTAATTGATATTGTCATTATCCAGGTTCAGACTACACAGCATCAGCCCGATTATGACTCAGCCCAGCTTACACAGGGTGTTGTTTTGGTTCAGAAACAAAATGTGCATCGTGCATAACAACTGATCATTTTATCCTGCACTCCATCAAATAATGGATGAAAACTCACACTTCATCTGGGAAGCCTGGCCGGTACTTTAATAAAAACGTTAAAATACTGCCTTGGAACATCTGCTACAAATTATGAGTGAGAAGTAAGTAAGAAGCATTGGGTGAAGTTTAGCCCCTTTATCTTAAAAACATTAAATTTTACAAGTATTAGAATTTATTATAATCTTTGGCTGTCATACATAAATATGAATATTTTGAAAACTACATACGAAAATGATGGAGAACATCTATTTGATATGGCTAACACAAACTCACGCTTTCTGAAAGAGGTTAATATGGGTTTAGGATGTGGTGTCATACCAGGGGAATATCGTATTCGATTTAGATGAAACTTTCTTATTCAAACTTTAATATTTATGAAATCCTTGGCCTGCATTTGTATAGCGCTTTTCTAGTCCCTAAGGACCCCAAAGCGCTTCACACTACATTCAGTCATTCACCCATTCACACACACATTCACACACTGGCGATGGCAAGCTACATTGTAGTCACAGCTGCAATGTATTTATGAAATCCTTTACTTATTTTGAACCATATTTTGTGCCTTGCATATGAGAAGCTACAATATCTAAGTCCTCTACCTGCAAAACTATGTTTCTACAGGCCTGTGCTGCAGAATCTGCTGTCAGCAATAGGACATTCATTCTATCTGAACTTCATCCACACTACTGAGAGTCTATATGGAGCCATAGTACAGACACTCAGAAAAGTTTGAAGGACTTTTCAAGATTATGTCATTTTTAGATGCCTTCTGAAAATGTATGCAAGGAAAACATCTAAAAACATCCTGACATTCATCGCTTGAAATTTTTTTCAGAAAACTAATGATAGTAGGAACCTGGAATTGTGCTTAGCTTATATAGGCAATTGATGAACTATGCCTACTTAGTTTGTATGACACTGATCTACAAGTAATTGTTGAGATATGATTGAGCCGTGAGTCAGACATAATTCAGCTTGAGTGACTTACCAATGTCTCTGCTGAAACCCGGCGTGACATTCAGGGGTATGGGAAGAGAGAAGTGGCTGAAGGCCGTGTGGAGGCAAGACTCCAGATGTCGCCCGTGTCCAGTCACACTGGGAGTTTGTCCTGGTCTACGCTGGTACTGCTGCTGGATCTCCTCCTCACTCTGAAGGCTCACTGAATACTGAAACACAAACACACACACACACACACAGCTTTAGAGAAAATTCAAAGGGTGACTGAATTGGAAAGTGCATCGTATGAAAATTGTAGAGCAAACACACCTGCAGGCAGGGAATGTCTCCCTCTGAAAAGTTAAACGTGCCGATGATGTCCTCCCCGAGTCTGTAAACAGTCTTAAAGATGCAGAACTTTGCTACTTTCCCACGCATGTTGGTGATATTAAACATATCTGGAAAAAACAAAGACACACACATCAGATGTGGAGACACAAAAAGAATCTGCTGCTTTTATTTTTGCCTTTCAGGTACCGAATGAAGCCACCATTTTATAGATGTACACGCTTATGTGAATGTAACAACTAAAATAGTGAGAAAACAGTTTAATTTGTCAAAATATTCCCAAAGAAAAAAGGGGTGACGCTTACGTTAAAAACAATTTGCACAAACTAGAGTTTAAACTCCTGCAAAGAGCAGAAGGGCAGAGAATTCGACTCACGGGGGTAGCGCCTCGAGGTGGTGACCATTAACATGTCCAGTGCTCTCTCCAAAGGCCGAGAGTCCCTGCGGCTCACTTCCTCTTCCTCCAGGAAAGGGTTGGAGGGGCAAACCTCTTCATCCTGGGGAAATGGAGGCTCTGGCATGCCTATGTGGGTACATGCAAAAAACACCAACATCAGATAAAAGATTCTCATTTTTTAAAGTCAATTTTCTTGGCAACGTTTTAAGTACTTTCTATAAAGCAAAGAGCTCTGGTAACTGTGACATAATCAGACTCTTTTTGCTGTCCAGAGAAAAATGAAAATCTACATGCCTGGTTAAGAGACCACAACAAAAGTTTATATCCACAGTATTTTTTTTGCCAATACTTCTCTGGTTTTGCTGTCGTTCTAATATTATACTACAGCCGAAGCAAAGATCTTTCAACCCCTGTTTCTCTGTGGCTACAACTGTAAAATGAAAGCCAGAGTTGGTCAAAAGTCCATTCACCTTGCAGAACCAACACTCTAAAGGGAACACGAAGTAGCTTGATGGGCGAGTTGACCCTTTGACAGCCAATGGTCAGTTTGTAGACGTACTTCACCGCCTGACCACGGAAACTGGGAGGCCCATCAATGGGAACAACCTCACTGTATGAGTCTGTGAAAGAATGACAATGTTTGCAAGACTGAGTCTCACACACACAAATGAGATAATGCTATGTATGGGAAACCATCTAGAAACCTCATCATTATTGTGTTAAGTGTTTCATTCTTTAACAGCAGTGTAGATATTTCACTTCACATTATTGTTAACTTTTTCCCACAAATGTAAAGACATGTACATGTTTTACTCTCTCCAGGGTCCAGGCGCAGGTCGCAGAATAATATCTTAGGAGGAGTGTCCAGCACACACTGCCCTCGTTCTCCTGGAGAACAAAGCAGGAGATGTTAAATGTATTACACACTAAGAAAGCTATGGAAAAAAGGCTACTAATATGTTGCTACTTTTCATTGTGTGTGAAGACTTGTTAGCAGACACAGCAGCAAATTTATCCAGTATTGGGGATGTTCTTTTTTAAATTCACCTTGTGAACCTTGCATGGCTGTAAGGCAGTTGGATGTATGACCCATACATCCACTGAAGTGGTGTCAATATGCAAATGTACTGTTTATAAGATTGGGGAAACCCAGATAAGTTTATACTATTTCTGCCAGTCTTAGATTTCATATTTTATTTCTTACCTCTGCTTGGGATGAGCACAGTCTCGCTCTCAGCCTGGACATCCTGTTTGTTGCCCTGAGCCGGCAAGGCTACTCTGTTCTCACTTGCATGAAACTGACAGTGGATCTGGGCACTGGCCCATGCCAGCATCTCACTGGAACAAAAATCAGAATCAGACAACAAGGCTTACACAAGGGTACAATTATTTCAGTGTCCTCTGTGTTACAGTCTACCAACAACACTAGGTCACAAGACACCATATAAATCCTAATAACTGTGTTAAAAGAAGTGAAATAAAAAAAAACAACTCCTTCCTGTTTTAGCTGCTCCGTTTACAGGTTACCACAGTGGATCACCCGCCGCCACCTCACCCCATCTCCAGCATCCTCTGTTAACCCAACCCTCCTCCTTCACTACATGAATCTCCTCTAAGGTCTTCCTCTTTTCCACCTGCCTGGGTGGATAGTTGATCCCAGGAATTTAAGCTCCTTCACTCACCTGTCTCCTTAAATGTTCACTTTTCCATCTGTCTCCCTCTCATTCACACACATGCATTTTGTCTTGCTTCTACTGACTTTCATTCTTCTTCCCTCCAGTGCATACCACCACCTCAGTACTCAGGGACTCTTGCCTGACCAACACCACTGCAAACAAGAAGGGGCACAGAGAAGATCCCTGTTGTAATCTTACCCCTACCTTGAATCCATCTGTCTCTCCTACTGCACACCTCACCACTGTTTTGCTGTCCTCATATATTTCACCACCATCGCACGCTTTTTCTAGATCCTTCCAGAAGACGTGTAAATCCTTCTAACCTTCTCTATACTTCCCAAGGAAATAAAGAAATCATTTAGATTACAAAATATTCTAACAGCAGGATATCAGAAACGTGTTATTATTAAGAATCCTTTTCTGTAAATCTTGCCAAAACAAAACCTACTCTAATTAAAAGCCCGCATATTAACATACGACAGTCAAAACAAAGAATAACACATGGCTGATATTCCCTTATTTTTAATCTCATTGAACAAGGAGCAAACTTGTAAAATCCTACCTGCTCGCCGAGGTGGAAAGATGAGACATCGGGTTGGTGAAAGTTACAAGACACTCCATGAGCTCCCCGGCCAGAAACACTGAGCCTCGGGCCATAGAGGCCACAACCTCGATCATCTATAACGTTACGAACCGACAACGCTACTTTAGAAAATGAAAAACGTAAACGATAATATCGTGAGCACATTGCAGTTCTATCTGATGTACTTTTTTTGTCGTTACAGTTTGACCTACATACAGCCAGTATGAATTTCACTTGTTGGCCCTCTTTGCTAATGACTGTAGTTTTAAGGACAAGTTTATCACATACCTTCACTTCACGCGATACTGCGGCAAAGCAAATACGCAATGTTCTCCCCGAAGAAACCTAAATACACTTCTTGAATAAAAGTATACCAAATTTCTCAATTCATGCCAATCCGAGCATAGCTTACTTAGCTAGCATTCCAGCTGGCTACAGTAAACAAAAAAAAAATACGTAGACATTCTGTTTCCGGTGCTGTTTTACCAATCACGAACAACGGGAAACAGAAATAAGATTAATAACATATAAGAATATATATACATATATTTTTCCTTTCGTATGATATTTTAAGATTACCTTTAAAATAATACGTTATTCAAAATTTGGATATATTAAAAAATATAGTAAGCGAGTGTGTGACGTTGCTATGGTAACATATACGGAAGGGGTAAACTCAGTGATTACAAAGAATCTTTGATTTGTAGAATTTATGTTGAAAGTTTTAAATTATAACAGACAAAAATTTTGAATATTCTGTTGAATTTCATATTCATATTATACCATGCATACAGTGTCAAGTAGAACTTAAATGAATAGTTGAAGACCAGAATGACTCCACTCCCCCTTTTCCGTCTAAATGGTATGGTCTCCACCGGAGGCTTTTTTTTTTTTTGGCTTGCACTCTCTTTCCTACTATACCCAGAGTCAGCTTTGTCAGGCATTATTAACTGCTATTTATTACTCCGTGTAATCGTAACAGTTAACGCTTCCTCTGTTAGATCTAATAAAAAGTTAGTGCTCTGATTGAAGCTTGGCGCTATCGAGTTTATAAAAAGGGGCGCTATCAGAACGTGGCTTGAGAATATTGATGCCTGATAGACAACGAAAGGGGCAAAGGTTTCTCGATATCTATGACAGGCAAAAAGGTTTTGCATACTGGGCGCCGAGCTAGCAGAAGCTACAGGCACTTCACTGAGATCCGCTCGAGTCTGGATATGGATAACGCTGTCCCTCTGGCATTTTCAAACTCATTTTTATGCGTCTCTTGCTCTTAGAAGCGGGCTAACTTGTAAAGTCGCATTCTGTTACACGGCTTTAAAGCAAAGAGGCGTTCCGTGGTCACCGTTTAAGGTGCGATTATATTGTGTGTTTTCGGCGTTGCAGCTAACCGGCTGTTACTTGATGTTGGCCCCCTGAATGTGCACAGTGTAAATGTGATTGCCGCATTTTAACCATTGCTTTTTGTTCTGTTCTTAGGTGTTCCGGCTAAAAAATTCTGCTGGTATTTCGCCGTCAGCTATCCATCCACCCATCCGTCGGTGCTGACAGCTGCATATCCACATCCGGACTCAGTGCTGAGGAGTGGGTGGGGAGGGGGTCGACCAAAACAGAAATCAAAGGGTGGGGGGTTGCATCAAGACGCCCATGAGGATATGAAAACACTGGATGAATGCTACAACTAAAGAATGGCACAGGAACTTCCAACTTAAATTTGGATTCATTCATTGAGCAAGCCTTAAGAGCTTATCAGTGGAGAACAGGTTTAACCCACTGGAATGACACCGGCGCTTTTATTACTCCTGAAACCTGTGACTGACTACCACATTAGTGGTTTTGGTCCGTGGTGAGGGCACTGTAAGCTGGCTCTGGCTACAATAGTTGTTGGCAACTCCCTGCTTGTAAGTGTTTCAAGACCTGAAGTTTCATTGTCATTGTTTAAAAGTCTGCAAAATGACTTCAGAGTGGAGTGAGAAATCCACAGCAGACCTCATGAGCAGGTATGTCTCCAAGGAAATGGGATACAATGTGCCCAAGGAAGGTTGGCGTATCTGTCTGGCGCACGAGTTCAAGGAGAAGAGAAAGCCCTTTCAAGCAAAAGACGTCTCTCTGGCCAACATCTGGGGGCATATCGGCCTTGGAGTCAGGTTAGATCTTTTTCTCAGCACACCCTGCCTGCTTCATGTTACACCTCAATGCAGCCAGCCTTTTTATTATTCACTGTACAATATTCATGTTAACATGGTGGAGAGCCATGGGAGGCATCAGACTATAGTGTCACGTTTCTCAGATCACACCTGAGCGCAAGCCTGCAAGTGCAGTGTTGACCTGAAAATGTTACTGGTGCTTCTCTGAAAATTAAGCATCAAGACGGCCAGCTGCAGGAGTCCATTTTTTTTAGTTTCTTCTGCAGTGCTCCCAGCCCATCAGTTTAGTTTACTCTGGAGCAAAATCCCAAATGATGCTCACAAAAATCTTATTTACATAAGTTGAACTTTTTTGTTGCAATACATACAAGTTCAGCAGTAATGCAAAATGTTCTAAGGGTTTCCTGTGTTAATAAATATAGTAGTTAAACCTCTTTTCCTATGGTCTGTCAACTCTGGTTCCAGGTCAGTGCCAAGTTCAAAGTGCATGTCATTTATGGCTCTTTGACTTTAAAACCTCTGTAGCAATAAAGGCAGCGAGCGAGGTTAAGCATTCACCATCCCACAAACATGATCTTAATGCTCTTAATGTTGCCTCCACCTAGAGAGAAATATCCAGCCTGGCCTTCAACGCCTGTAGTGACTGTTTTTTCTGAAACCTGCTGATATCTGAGATGCAAAGTAGTACATTCTGCAGCTTTAGTGGACTGTACAGCCAGCTGTGGTACTGTTTAAATCCTGACAATGTGCCTTGACGAAGGAGTATGTGTCTGTCAGAGTGACTCTGCGAGGCTCACCAGTCATTAGGACTGCTCCTTGACTTGGGAAAGAAAAGAAAAGCTAGCTAGTTTCCCTACAACTTAATTGGCACACTGTGTGACACAGTGGACTGTTTTTCAGACTCACTGTGGAAAAGATGCCCGTTTGAGCTCACACAGCTTAGGTTGAGGTTCACAGACTGGTCTGCATTCATAGATCTGCACCAGAGTCTGGCCATTGTTTGCTTTTGTACAGAATAACAAAATCCTGACAATGGCCTACCCTGCTGTAGCTTCAAATAACATTGTTTAACAAATCCTTTTCACCCTGACTGGAGCTGTATTGATAGACCATTGTTCTACCTCTGGTTTGAACTCTGCTCTGAAGTTATTGTTTGGAACTACACTGTCATGCACAGCAGTCATGCACAGCAGTTCTGCTGTTGCACAGGATCTTCCTCACAGCAAGTAGAAAGCTCTCTGTGGCTGAAACCTTAATAATTCTGGTCTGTTTCCTATTTTAATGCTGCACAAGTGTTGTTTGTAATTCAATTAAAAATGTATTCATATAGCTCACCTGACTGCAAACAATAACCGCAGATGGTTGCCCCTCCCTGAGCCTGGCTCTGCCCGAGGTTTCTTCCTGATAAAGAAAAGAGTTTTTTCTCCCCACTGTTAGATAAGATAAGATAAGATAACTCTTTATTGTCATTGCACAGTCATACATAGTACAGTAGTACAATGAAATTGGAAAAACTGTCCTACGTCGGCACTACATATAACACAACACGACACGATATGACACATCACAACGCAACAAACAACACAACACAGTATATTAACTTAGTATAAAAAAGAAGAATAAGTGTATGTGTATTGCACACTGTTATTATTGCACATTAATTATTATTGCACCTTGTTATAAATATAAATATTATTGTTATCGTTTTAAACATTGTTACCTCCCCCCTAAAAAAGTCCAGGGAGGTATCCAGTCAGGTCAGCTATTTACATTGATCAGGGCTATTGCCCTGTTGTAAAAGCTGTCCTTGAGTCTATTTGTTCGGGACCTCAGCAGCCTGAACCTCCTGCCAGACGGCAGCAGCTTAAACACCCGGTGTCCTGGGTGTGTGCAGTCCCGTAGGATGCTGCGTGCCCTCTTGAGACAGCGAGTGCTGTACAGGTCCTTCAGGGAGGGACGAGGATGTCCAATGATTTTTTGGGCCATGTTGATGACCCTCTGGAGTGCCTTTCTGTGTGCTGTGGTGCAGCTGGAGAACCACACACCGATGCAATATGTCAGCACACTTTCAATGGAGCAGCGGTAGAAGACGGTCAGCAGCTCCTTCTTCAGGTCCATTTTTCTGAGGATTCTCAGAAAGTGGAGACGCTGTTGGGCCTTCTTTAAGACCGCAGAGGTGTTAGAGCTCCATTGGAGGTCTGTGTCTATGTGCACACCCAGAAACTTGAAACTGGAGACCCTTTCCACGCACTCCCCGTTGATGCTGACAGGCTGCAGCTCGGACTTCCTCCTTCTGAAGTCAACTACCAGTTCTTTTGTCTTGGTGGTATTGAGGTCCAGGTTGTTATCTGCACACCAATCTGACAGCCTCTGAACTTCAGCTCTGTATGCCGTCTCATCTCCCCCTGAGATGAGCCCCACCACAGTGGTATCATCTGCAAACTTGATGACTGTGTTGTCTGGGTGGGAACTAACACAGTCATGTGTGTACAGAGTGTACAGTAGGGGACTCAGTACACAGCCTTGTGGAGAGCCGGTGTTGAGGCTGAGGGCTGAGGAAAGATGAGGCCCCACTCTAACTCTCTGTACACGGTCTGAGAAGAAGTCTCTGATCCAGCGGCAGGTGGTGGAAGGAAGTCCAATTTCCAGCAGTTTAACTATTAGTCTGTCCGGGAGTATCGTATTGAAAGCAGAGCTAAAGTCACCAAAGAGCAGCCTGGCGTAACGGCCCTGCACTTCCAGGTGAGAGATGGTGGTGTGGAGCGTTGTAGCAATGGCATCTTCAGTTGATCTGTTAGCTCTGTATACAAACTGGAGCGGGTCAAGTGTGGGTGGCAAGCAGGACATGATGTGACGTCGGACCAGTTTCTCGAAGCACTTCATTATAACAGGTGTTAGAGCAACTGGTCGGTAGTCGTTGAGGCTGCTAATGTTAGTACGCTTTGGCAGTGGGACAATTGTGGCTGACTTTAGGCACGGCGGGATGCAGGACTGGGACAGTGAAGTGTTGAAGATCTTAGTGATGACCCCAGCCAGATGGTCTGCACACTCTTTTAGGACCTTTGCGGTTACCCCATCTGGTCCGGCGGCCTTCCTGGGGTTTACTGCCCTCAGTGTGCGCCTCACCTCATATTCCTGCACTATGAGGCTTGGGCTGCTGCTGCTGTCCGATGTTTTTGCTGCTGCTGCCTCTGGTCCCTTCACCTCAAAGTGTGCGAAGAAGTGGTTCAGCTCCTCCGCAAGCTCCGCGTTACCCTCAGTCAACGTGGTATTGCCAGGTTTGTAGTTGGTTAAGTGCTGAACTCCCTGCCATACCTGTCGTGAGTTTTTGGTGCTGAAGTGGTCTTCGATCCTTCTCTTGTACGCTGCCTTGGCCTCTCTGATGCCTCTTTTCAACTCAGATCTGGCTGCACTGTACTGCATACCATCACCGGATCTAAAAGCGGTGTCACGTTGCTTCAGCAGGACCTGGACCTCTTTAGTCATCCAGGGTTTCTGGTTGGAATACACCCGGAGACGTTTGTCCACAGTGACACTGTTGACACAGAAGTTAATATATGAGAGCACTGATGTTGTGTGCTCTTCAAGGTCCTGATGTTCGAACACGCTCCAGTCCGTGTTTTCAAAACAGTCCTGTTGCCAAAGTACTTGCTCATAGGAGTTCATATGATTTTTTTTGTTTTTTTTTGTTATCGTAGTCTTTACCTTAAAGTATAACTCGCCTGTTGAGGCAACTGTTGCTGTGATTTAGCTTTGTATAAATAAAATGGAATTGAAATGGAATGGGCTCAGCGGGGCAGTCATTTGCTGCGACCATTTGGGCTGAGGGGAGGGAGATAGAAGAAAAGACACACACTGTGGAAAATGATTTTAAATGAACAACTTCCTATATTAAAGACCACCTAAACTGACATCATAACGATGTAAAACATTAACCTTTATGACAAAGAACTGAGGTGGTCTTTTGTGCTAAAAAACTCATATTTGCAACTTGTGTGACATCCCATCATCGGGGTCTCTGCGGCTCACCACCTTGGCTTAAAAAGGTATTCTTTGATGACTGCCACTGCAGATGCCTATATCTCAAACAACATAAAAGACTCAGCCAGGGTGCTGCTTTGCTGATTGCTGTCTTCCCCTCAGAGAGGGTTCTGTGCTCAGGCATCCAAATAGAGAAGCCAATAAAATGTAACAAATTGCAGCGTGTACAGAGTTGATCACAGAGTCACTGGTTTTGTTCAGCAACCCGTCAGCTTGCTGCAGATTTATCATGGTCATTTCCCCAAAGCTCTTCAAAGACCCTTCAAGAACACTCGAGGCTCAAAAGTCTTGACTTTTAAAATAAAAGCATAAAAACCCACTGTGCATTAAGAAAATGAGCTAAAAGCTAGAGACCGTAAATAAAGATGTCTTAGCTGTAAATGTATGTTAAATGTAACGAAGGCTCGTGCTAAACAAACAGTCTTGTGCTATAGATCTTAGATCAGAGTGCAAACAGATTAATGACTCAACTCTCAGGCTCTGAAAGCAGTTTGAATTCTTTTGTAACGTGGCCTAATTATTTGACAATGTATTCTTGCTTGAAAGGAAGTGCGGGGCCCACCCACACATTTACACATGCTAGAATCCAACTGTCACTTCGACTACCTTTGCAGGCACTTCCGTTAAGCAGTTGCACAACTCTCTTTTTTTCTCACAGCATGCTGGTGTGTGCAAATTGTTTGATTCAGCTTTGGCTGAAAAGGTGCCTTTAACACAAAAACAAACGAGCAAGGAGAAAAGGCGTGCTCATGTGACTGACCTGGTAATTTTCTAAATCTCTGATTGTTAAAGCATTCCCAATCAATGCTCTTCAACAAAACCAGATCAGTGTCTCAGTATTTCTAGATATTCCTGTTGCTTGTGTTCATCCAGGTATCTAAAGTTTTGGTACAAGAAGACGCAGGTGGAAAAGAAGGCTCCGTTCATTGATATGTTTGGTGCCCAACCCTTACGCCAAATCTACGGTGAGTGTTTTTACAGACTGAGGCTCAAATTTTTTTTGCAACTTTTTTATGATAAATCTTAACATAAAACACAGTTCTGTTTACTTTAAATATAATCATGATCAATAGTGTGCAAACAAATTGGGATCATTGAGAACCTGTTGAAGTCTCACAGTAGGAAATACTTTGCAACCTCACGGAGAGCGACCAGTGTGTTTGTAGACTTTCCTGTCATGCTGCTTAGGATTATGCAGTTTTTGCAATGTTGACTCTGTTCTCTGATTTACAGGTGCTCCACTTGGCGGCATTGGAGGAGGTACCATCACAAGAGGTTGGAGGGGGGAGTTCTGCAGATGGCAACTTAATCCTGGGATGTACCACTACAAAACAGTCATACCCAATCAGGTGATTACAGTGGCTGACATGACAGGATGAATTCTGTAATGAACTGAAAAAACAAAAACAAATTGGATTACAATGCATTTTTGTTTCTTTGGAAGTCAGAAAATAATTTCCTCCTATTGCTGGCAGAGTCTCAGTTTACAAATAAGTACCTGCTTATCAGCTGGTGTAGATATCATAAAAACATAAAAAGCTGTACAATCCATTTTCTCATGCAGTAACTACATTGAGCTAGAATGTTTTGAGAGAGGGTGTGACTCCACGGTACTGGAACAACCCGCACACGTGTTTTTATTGTCACGAGCACTATTGTTGTCTTCATCTCAGTGTGCAAATGGCAGCTGGGAGCACTTTCGCCTTGAGAAATATCACAATGTAGAATGACAAGGCAGACAAAGTAAGCACTTCCTTGCTTAGATGACATGAGAAAAATATTTGAGCTGTAACTTCAGTGGTCACTGGGAAACAAACTGCACTCGTAGAATCAGTCAAACCTGATTTTAAAAATGCTTAAAAGGTTTGGTGTATTTGCGCCAGGTTTTAAAAGCTTCTCATCAAGACTTTATGGCTTTACTAATAGCTTACATTTGGGCATCTCTGGCTAATGCCTACAACACTGAACAAACTGAGTTTTTTTTTTTTTGTAATGACTGTGCAAATGTTTTGTCTCCAAAGACATACCATAAAACGATTATCTGTCAACATGTCCCTCTTCTCATTTTTCTGTGTTCACAGTTCACTGTGTGTTTGCGTCGTGAAGGAAAAACTGTTTACCAGCAGGTGTTATCTGTAGAGCGTCCACCTACATTACAAGGCTGGAACTGGGGCTACTGCGGGGAGTACGCCTTCTATCACGCCTTGTATCCTCGCGCCTGGACGGTTTACGACCTGCCAGGACAGAACGTCACCCTGACCTGCAGACAGATTTCCCCAGTCATCCCTCATGATTATCAGGTAACCTACAGTTGAACTCCCTCCTTTATTGCACTCAATTTGTAATTTTTACAAGGTAAAAAGCTGGTAAACTGCCGTTAAAGTGCTTAAAAAAAAGTCCACTATTACCCAACAAATCAAGTACACCAGCGGTCCCCAACCCCCGGGCCACGGGCCGGTACCGGTCCGTGAGTTGTTTGGTACTGGGCCGTGAGACTTGAGGCTCGGGTGGGAAATTTATGGTTTTCAGAGTTTTTTACCGTTAACTCTGTTTCCCTCGGTCTTTCCTGTGTTGTAGTTGTGTGTCTTATTTTGAAATAAATATTTACACGATACCATAGCGACCAGAGAGCATTAAGGCTCAGAGAAGAGGATGTTACTCTCAGTGTTGTTGGCGTGTTTCAGGAGGACGCTGCTAATAAAGTTACACAATTACACAGTGAATTTGTGCTTATTATTATATTTACAAAATACAGTTTTTATCTTGGTCGTATCATTTTACTTTGTTGTATTTAACTGCGACACCTTAAAGGCCCGTCCGTGAAAATATTGTCTGACATTAAACCGGTCCGTGGCACAAAAAAGCTTGGGGACTGCTGAACTACACCATACCACACCATGGTATTTATAAAAAAACAAACAGGGATGATCACAGGTGCTGCACAGTGAAACCACGCATAAAAAGACGGATGAACAGGATGTTCATTAGCAGATTATATGTTCTAATAAGGAATAATACTGATGTGTTAAGGTTAAGGTTAACTCATCATCTACATCTACATCCTCTCAGGACTCAAGTCTCCCAGTTGCAGTATTGGTGTGGGACATAGAGAACAAGAACGAGTACGATCTTGATGTCTCGATTATGTTTACCATGGTCAACGGATCAGGACAAAAGGACGACAAGTGTGGCGGACACTGGAATGAACCATTTCACCTGGAGAAGGAGGGGGAGGCGGTGTCTGGGGTCCTACTTCATCACTGTACTGCAGTGAACCCTTACACTCTGTGCATCGCAGCCCGAGAGCAGGTATGATTTTTAGCAGCTGTAAGAAGGTTTTTGTGCTAACTAGGCGTACAAGTATTTCCCTGGGAATGAACTCTGGACTTTTAACAATAGTCTCTGTTGTTTGGAAATGTAATCTGTTGGTATTAATGAGTATTAATCTTTAGATTTGCCAACAAGAGTGTGTTTGTGTGCACGTTACCAGTCTGACAGGGAGATCAGCCACCAGACAGCGTTCAGTCCAAAGGGACCCTGCTTCAGTCTGTGGAACGACCTCATCGATGATGGACGGCTGGACTCTCCTACAGGTCAACACTTAGAAAAATATACTGTGCAGAGAGGAGACGGATGTCTAAAAAGTAGAATGAAACAAGATTAATGCTAAATAAATCCCCACTGTGGCATTAAAATTAGTAGAAGAGAACACAAAATGTTTTATAGATTTTAGTGTAACCATATTTAAAGTAGCTTAAAAAGATGTGGAATGAAAGAAAACAGTAGTGTGTGAATCAAATTTTATTTGATTATAGTTATTTATTAAATTGTGAGTCATCTTTGCAGGCATACTTGCCAACCTTGAGACCTCAGAATTAGGGAGACATTCAAAAAAGAAGGGGAGGGGCATACATATACATATGCATACACATATACAAATTTTTTTTAAAGTAAGTTAAATGTCACCGTTATTAGCCTACTGTCCCCCAGCTGGGGCTGTCCAAATTCAGAGGCTGCATCCACCTGTGGACCCGGCCTTTGTGGTCTAAGTGGGCCGGGTCCTCCGAAAGCCGGGTAGGCCAGTAGTGAGTGACTGTGACGATCTCGCCTTTAGAATTACGTCATGAGCTCTCTTGGTGGAGCTCCTTGCTATCTAAATATAACCGGACGCTGACGTAAATTCTCGACTATCTTACACTTCTGTTTAATCAGTTTTCTGTTTGACGTTTATTCAGCTGTGTGAAAACCCGGAGGAACCCTCCTGAGGGATTAATAAAGATTTATTTAATCTAATCTAATAACTTTAATCTCAGCCAAACCGATTTACTCAGGAACAAATAATAGTAATATTAAAACTAAGTAGCTTCCGCCATTGTTGGAAACTGGAATTGGCTGGGATGAATGAATGAATGAATTCTGGGATACGGTTTTTCATTTTTTTCATTTTTGTTCTCCGGGTGGAAAATCAGGAGAAATTTGGGAGAACGGTGGCTCTAGGAGATTTTCAGGAGGGTTACTGAAATTGGTGATTCTCCCGGAAAAATCGGGAGGGTTGGCATGTATGGTTGTAGGACAAATGGTCTTCTAAAGCCACATTCCAGTCCTCCAAGTACAACCCTGGATTAGTTTCATATCTTTTCTCACACTTGCTGTCATTTCTTTACTTTTCTCTCTTTAAAAAAACACAAAATTACTTTAAGACACTGAAAACAAATTATATTATTTTATTTTCGTTCTCTCTAAAGTCATCTCTGAAATATTAGAGTTTACAACAAGTCATTAACCTCTTGTCTGTCTTCCCTCTGCAGGATCCAGTCCACCAACAGTTAAAGGAGAAAAGGTAGCTGCGGCAGTAGCTGTGGGCTGCTCGGTGCCAGCTCAGGGCCATAACTCACTGGAGTTCTGCTTGGCCTGGGACATGCCCAAAATTACCTTTGGGTCTCGGGAGAAGGAGCACATGAGGTAGCTCAAACACAAAAAGGAAATACACAGACAGTATGTTGCTTTTATAAAAGACAAAAATGTCACCAAAATGTGCTGGAAGGCTTAATACTGCATTTTTCAACTATGGGCTACTTTGTAAAGAAGCACTTTATCTTTTTAGCGTGTTTCCTGTGTTGTGAGTCTTTGCTGTTGCTAAATGTAAAACAGCTTGTTTGAATTTTGCTTATTTATTATAACTACAGCAAAAAAGCATCTCTGAAGGTGATGGGCAACAAAATATACATTCATATATACAGTGGGGCAAAAAAGTATTTAGTCAGCCACCGATTGTGCAAGTTCCCCCACCTAAAATGATGACAGAGGTCAGTAATTTGCACCAGAGGTACACTTCAACTGTGAGAGACAGAATGTGAAAAAAAAATCCATGAATCCACATGGTAGGATTTGTAAAGAATTTATTCGTAAATCAGGGTGGAAAATAAGTATTTGGTCAATAACAAAAATACAACTCAATACTTTGTAACATAACCTTTGTTGGCAATAACAGAGGTCAAACGTTTACTATAGGTCTTTACCAGGTTTGCACACACAGTAGCTGGTATTTTGGCCCATTCCTCCATGCAGATCTTCTCGAGAGCAGTGATGTTTTGGGGCTGTCGCCGAGCAACACGGACTTTCAACTCCCGCCACAGATTTTCTATGGGGTTGAGGTGTGGAGACTGGCTAGGCCACTCCAGGACTTTCAAATGCTTCTTACGGAGCCACTCCTTTGTTGCCCGGGCGGTGTGTTTTGGATCATTGTCATGTTGGAAGACCCAGCCTCGTTTCATCTTCAAAGTTCTCACTGATGGAAGGAGGTTTTGGCTCAAAATCTCACGATACATGGCCCCATTCATTCTGTCCTTAACACGGATCAGTCGTCCTGTCCCCTTGGCAGAAAAACAGCCCCATAGCATGATGTTTCCACCCCCATGCTTCACAGTAGGTATGGTGTTCTTGGGATGCAACTCAGTATTCTTCTACCTCCAAACACGACGAGTTGAGTTTATACCAAAAAGTTCTACTTTGGTTTCATCTGACCACATGACATTCTCCCAATCCTCTGCTGTATCATCCATGTGCTCTCTGGCAAACTTCAGACGGGCCTGGACATGCACTGGCTTCAGCAGCGGAACACGTCTGGCACTGCGGGATTTGATTCCCTGCCGTTGTAGTGTGTTACTGATGGTGACCTTTGTTACTTTGGTCCCAGCTCTCTGCAGGTCATTCACCAGGTCCCCCCGTGTGGTTCTGGGATCTTTGCTCACCGTTCTCATGATCATTTTGACCCCACGGGATGAGATCTTGCGTGGAGCCCCAGATCCAGGGAGATTATCAGTGGTCTTGTATGTCTTCCATTTTCTGATGATTGCTCCCACAGTTGATTTTTTCACACCAAGCTGCTTGCCTATTGTAGATTCACTCTTCCCAGTCTGGTGCAGGTCTACAATACTTTTCCTGGTGTCCTTCGAAAGCTCTTTGGTCTTGGCCATGGCGGAGTTTGAAGTCTGACTGTTTGAGGCGGTGGACAGGTGTCTTTTATACAGATGATGAGTTCAAACAGGTGCCATTCATACAGGTAACGAGTGGGGGACAGAAAAGCTTCTTACAGAAGACGTTACAGGTCTGTGAGAGCCAGAGATTTTCCTTGTTTGAGGTGACCAAATACTTATTTTCCACCCTAATTTACGAATAAATTCTTTACAAATCCTACCATGTGAATTCATGGATTTTTTTTTTCACATTCTGTCTCTCACAGTTGAAGTGTACCTCTGGTGCAAATTACTGACCTCTGTCATCATTTTAGGTGGGGGAACTTGCACAATCGGTGGCTGACTAAATACTTTTTTGCCCCACTGTATTAGAGCAGGGCGATATGACCAAAAATATTTATCACGATATACATTTGAAAATTTGCGATAACGATATAACTGACGATATAATTGACACTAGACAAAGTACTTTACAACTCCACAACTTTATTTGTGCAAAAAAAAAAAAAAATCAACGTATTTTCACTTAAACAAGCAGCTGTTTTTTATGTGCATTAAAGTTATATAAAAATGTTAAAATGCAAATTCCTTACTGACAGTTTAACCAAAAGGCATTTCCAGTGGGAATTGGCCAACATGTCCTCAGCATAACCATGTATAATATCCACAAAACTTAAAAAGAGGTTATACACACAATACAGTAATATTATGTTGAAGCACAGTACGTATCACTCTGCAAGGCTCCTGCCTACGATGGCTGTAACGCTCCGACAATCCATCAAGTGGTGCGGGTTCGTAGCTTAGCAAAGTCGTACTGAAACGTTTGACAGATTTTCGAGCGCCGTGTACATACAATCGTTTCGAGGTCAGTAAACACAACCAGAATTCATACATAAAGCACACGGGATTATAAGGTAAGGGGCACTGTCGATTTTCAGAAAAATCAAAGGATTGATTTAAAGTGTGCCGTATTTTCCAAAAAACACGGTAATAACGACGGCCCGCTAGCATGCTCTACCAAAAATAGTGCTTTGTTGTGTATCTGACGGACGAAAGCTAAACCAGTTCCACACCACTGAAGTTGCAGCATTTTTACAAACCAATTCTGGTTCATCCGTTTCATTCAACGACCGGCTTTCGCTCTTCTCATTCTGCGTCGCCGCCATGTGCGTATGAAAACAAAGGCACTGTGCATGCGCGTTCTACCCATATTCTATCGCCATATTTCATTTTCTCATCGTTGCCCAACATTATACCGGTATTACCGTGAACGGTATGATATGGCCCAGCCCTAATAAATACACACACACACACACACACACACACACACACACACACACACACTGATTGTCTTGATGAGTGTGTAGGATTTTGAAACTTGTTTTTTTTTTTTGTTTTTTTTTATTGTTTGCAGGAGATACACTCGTTACTTTGGGACCACAGGAGATGCATCCCCCTCACTCAGCCATTATGCCCTAACACACTACAAGCAGTGGGAGAAAAGCATTGAGGAGTGGCAGAGACCCATACTGCAGGACAGGTGCTTTATTGCCCGTTATTGCACTGTGGACAGATACAGTTTAATGGCAGAGTTTGCTTCTTGTAGTATATTTAGAAAGCCATTTGTGGTGTTTTAATTTGCTTCATTGAATTTATTGAGTACAATTTCTTCCTTATTGGGCTCTTTGTTTTGTCATAGTGTATTTTATTTTGTTGAGCTCTATATTTAACTAGCTTTATCTAAAATTAGATTTTATAGCACTGAAAGCTTTGCAGGTCAGAAACATCTACAGCTAATATTAAATAAATGTGGTATATTAGTTCAGAACCTCAGTAGCTAAGCACTTTTTTACTTTCTATGTCTCTCATGCGCTGCAGTTCTCTACCTTCCTGGTATAAGTCAGCACTGTTTAACGAGTTATACTTTGTGGCGGATGGTGGGACCGTGTGGACGGAGATAATGGAGGATGTTGACATCAGTGGCGGCATACGTAGCGAGGACGGAGGTCTGCCAGCTCAACCCACTGTCATCAAGGAGTATGGACGTTTCGCTTACCTAGAAGGTAGGCAAGAAAAGGGGTGCAGGGAAGTTATGAAAAATGAAACTCATATCCTTCAACTGTGACATGTAGATGGTAACAATTAATTAAGTGCATACTAACATAAAAGTGTTACAGTTTAGCATTTGTTTTTTTGTTAAACAAAACATTTCCAGTTTTATGTTACTCTCACAGTCTGGGCTATTTTGTGTGTGTGTGTGTGTGTGTGTATGTATATAAGCTTGTGCTTTGACCACACATTACCTGTTTTCCAGGTCAGGAGTACAGAATGTACAACACATATGATGTGCACTTCTACGCCTCTTTTGCACTTATCATGCTGTGGCCCAAACTTGCCTTGAGTTTGCAGTACGACATTGGTGAGTGTAGTGTGCATTTTTATCTGTGGTCTTAAGCTTGTGTGTTTCATAAAGAGCCATCCTAAGACCTAGTTTTACAGCATTACCCTCTTCTCAGCTGGCAGTGTGGTTCAGCAAGACCTCACGGAGAGACTCCACCTAATGAGCGGACTTTATTCTCCCATCAAAACCAAAAATGTGGTGCCTCATGACATCGGAGACCCAGGTATGACAAAAGCAAAAACCTTACTTACATTTTATTTCCAACAAAGGCCTGTTGGAAGCAGCATGTCTATGAAATGGAATGTAGAGAGCTGTGCAACACACTTTATTTATTAAATATGACACCCGACGATGTCACAGTCATGTTGTAACCGGATGATATTGTTGTATTGTATTAAAATAATCTTAAATACCAGAGTTTTAGTATACCCCTTCCTTGCCCTTTGCGGGGAGTTGCAGTCTTTGAGTGCTCTTGTTAAAAAAATAAATAAAAGATTGATGGCTGGAGTACCTTTTAGGCAGTTATTTTTCAGTTCAGCCCTTAGCAGAATTAAAATCATCTTCCTGACACTTTCTATTATCGTTTCTTGAAACTTTTTTTCTTTAGATGACGAGCCCTGGGTGAGGGTGAATGCCTACCTCATTCATGACACCGCACACTGGAAGGACCTGAACCTGAAGTTTGTCCTGCAGGTATACAGGGACTTTCATCTTACCCAGGACAGGCAATACCTCCAGGACATGTGGCCCATCTGCCAGGTATAACTGGTGACATATTCTTAATTACACTGACTGCGAAGGATAATTCATTTTAGACATCGCATACAAAGGTGGATGTATATTAAATTTTTTTGTTTATCTATTAGGCAGTGATGGAGTCCGAGTTGAAATTTGACCTGGATGGAGATGGCCTAATAGAGAACTCTGGATATGCTGACCAGACCTATGATGGCTGGATAGTGACTGGACCAAGGTGAGAGTTGGACAATTAAAGTCATGTCAATTCAGTTTTATTTTTATTACTTAATGCCAAATCACAAAAACAGGCACCTCAAAATGTTGAATATTTTAAGGTAAAGACCATGCAGTAATAGAGAGAAACCACCAATGAGCAGATGACCCACTTTGAGCTACCACTTGGTGACAAATGAAAAGGGGAGGCAAAAAATCTTTTAACAGGAAGAAATCTCCATAAGAACCAGGCTCAGGGAGGGCAGCCATCTGCTGTAAGCAGTTAGCAATGAGAGGAGGGAGACGAGACAAAAGACACACTGTGGAAGACAGTCAGAGATTAATAATAACTAATGATTAAATGCTGAGTGATGTATAAACAGACAGAATGTCTTTATACACAAGTAAGAACACAGCAGCCCAGGCCTATTGCTGCATAATAGCATTATTGCACATGTGTATCACATCAATGATGTGTCTTTGTACTTGAAAACTGGGGGTCAGGGATGACCTGCGATGCAGAAGCTCCTCACAGATCTGAACTGGCTTCATTTGAGCTGGAAAATAAGGTTGTTTTTATTTTTCACTTGCTAATTTTGTGCTTCAAGATGACACTGAAAGAAAGTAGGCAAAGTACTAAACACACATCAGATGTACTAGTCCATTTTTTTAAATCTTGAAAGTTGTTGATTTTTGTTTTGTTTTGCAAGATGAATTCAGGAGTAGTAATTTTGAAATTTATACTGGCCAAACACTTAATTGGGTACACCACCAGCAACCTGAACTGTTGATACAAGGCAAGATGGAGCTATCCTTCCATGCTGATTTTTTGTGTTTGTTTGTTTCAACATTTTTATTTTAAACTTTAGATGTAAACAAAACAAGAAAATCAACATTTATCAAACTTGTATTTCATTCTGTACCTCAAGTTTCAGAAAGCCAGCTGGTGAAAGGAGACCAAATACAGTTATACTGATAAAGTTTGTCTAACAGACCATGAGTCACTTTTTCGTAGGATGTTTAACCAACGTCATTAACCATTCTTCAAAGGAAGGGGGCACTTTTCCTGGTCTTTCCTGGTCTTAGCAAGACCCGTTTAGCCTTGGTAAGAGGCAGGATGATGCTTTTTTTATATGGGGGGAGAAGTCGCAGTCAGAATGTTCTATGGTTATACTAACCATGGAAAGTTTTGGTGAGACGCGAAATGTTCTTTTCAGAACACTGAAAATGACCTCCAGGATATTTTCCCACCAGTCCCAAAGTGCTGGATAGCTCCATAGAATATGTAGAATCAAGGCACTCTGGCCATCACATCTCCAGCAATTGTCCATAGGAATCAAGGTTCATTTGTGCAACTGTTGCAGTGTTTAATACCACCTGTGGATTATCTTTAACTGGATGAATCTGCTGCCTATCTCCTTATACATGGTAATAATATTATGAAGACATGACTCCCATTCAGCTGGAGAAATGTCCACTGCCAGATCTTGGGCCTAGCAACCTTTAACGTTGGAAAGAGGGTCAGCTATCTGATCTTGCATTAAATGGTAGATCTTAGGGGTAATACCTTTACCAAAGGGTGATCTTGAAAGCAGTGCTTCCACAGGGCTGCCCGCAGGGCAACTCCTGGGACTTCCCAGCTATTTCAATAAAGAACTGCACATTTGGACATATCTCCAGAATCAATTGTGCTCCAAATTTTATATAGCTCAACAATCTGATTGAAGCCCAGGAAATGGTTTGTTCTGCAATAAAATAAATATGATACATAGAGGATGCCTGCCTTCCATGCTTTTTACACCAAATTCAGAGCCTGCCATCTGAATGTTGCAACAGAAATTGAGACTACTCAGACCAGGTTTCTCTTGTATACCATCAGTAATTTAAGCATATTCGTAATAATTTGGCTTTTAATCAAATATAGTGAGAATAAAATTTAGAGACACATATTTTGGCTTTACATGCAAAGGTTTTGGGTAAATCTAAGTACTGAATCAGACTTGATAACCAGATTTTTCTTTTATGTGGTCCAAAGTAGTTTGCATCTAACAAAGAAGTAATATTAGTAAAAAAATATTGACTCCAGTATAATTTTTTTTTAATTTGTATTTTTAGTGCCTACTGTGGTGGTATGTGGGTGGCATCGCTCTGTGTGATGTGTAAAATGGCCAGACTGTTGGACAGCGAGGAGTTGTACCGTCACTACAAAGACCTGTTGGACAGAGGCAGTGCTGCTTTTGAGAAACTACTGTGGAACGGTGAGTCCAAACAATGTAGTCCTGACTTAAAATGTAATTCTTATGTTTTGGTCAGTGATGATGATAAAATGCACAAACAAATGCTTATTCTTAGGCTGGTAATAAAAAGTAATGTGTGGCAGGTATTCAAAGATGTCACATCTGTCTTTAGCTATTTTTAAATAATGTTTGACAGTGGACTGCTTGAAGACCTAAAGTGACTTCCCTTTTTGTTTCTCATCCCATCAAACACAGGCAAATACTACAACTATGACAGCAGTGGGAGAGATCTTTCTAACAGTGTCATGTCGGACCAGTGTGCTGGCTACTGGTTCCTGAGAGCATCTGGGCTGGGAGACGGAGAATTTCAGGCAAGTCTTTTATTGAGCTAGCATTAGTGTTCAGTTCAAGAGCGGTGCTTGTAAAAATGTGTTTATTATTTTATTGTTGTTTTGTGCTCTAGACTTTTGCAAGCTTAATGTGGGAGGAGCTAAATTGAAACATGTACACCAGAGTGGAGGAAATCTTTCCTAATCCTTCTGGAAAAATCACACCTTGCTGGAAACTGTTGTTAAAGTAAAGCTCATTCAGAGTTTAAAAATGTTCAAACTTCATTTCCAAGCCACTTTATACTGGAGAAACCCCCAACAATCAAACGAATCTCTGTGGTAACAGTGGGAAGGAAAAACTCCCATTTAACAGGACGAAACCTCCAACAGAACCAGGCTCACGATGAAATATTTCATCACTCATCCTAGTGATTTCTCCCACTAAAAACTCTACATTTAGATGAATAGAATCAACTTTCAGTTTTCTATTCAAGATTTTTTTTTTTAATCTTAATATTTTAAATTCCATTCTGAATTTAACAGGATGCCATGAAGAGAAGCTATTATGGGAGGAATGTCTTTTTATGTCCGGAAGATTGAAGGGAACGCTTGGGTTTTGACATTAAATGACTAGGCCTAAGTTTGACACATTTTGTAGCTGAAAAGCCACAACAGCTCTGACTTTACATTATTGATTTAAACTATCAAAAGATGTTGGGGTTTTTTTTAATGGTTTCTTTTTTTAATTGTAATGCCTGCACTGTACTAACTCCCTAAAAACGAATTAAAAATAAGTACAATTGCAAATAAATAAAACATAATATCATGTCTTTTCTGTCTGCGGGACTCCAGAATACATGTATGTTACTCGAGGAATGTTTCTGAAGGAAGTTATATGGGTTAATCATTGCTTCTTCTCTTCTTTTAGGCCTTTCCAAAAGAAAAGATCCAAAGTGCACTAAAATCTGTGTTTGACTTGAATGTAATGAGCTTTGCTGGAGGCCAGATGGGGGCAGTCAATGGCATGCGCCCTGAAGGAGTCCCTGATCGCTCCAGTGTTCAGTCTGATGAAGTGTGGATTGGAGTTGTATACGGTCTGGCAGCCACAATGATCCATGAGGTATGATCGATCTATCAATCTTCATCTTTTCTCTTTTTCTTATATCATTTTTTTAAAAGCAGCATTTTCAAAATGTCACTCTGGGTCATGGATACACTGGACAGTTGTTCAGTCAGCAGGGATCATATGTACCTACACGTTTGATTTGTTGGATTTTTATGCTGGATGCCCTTCCTGATGCAACCTCCAAAGGGATTTGTCTCCTCCTGGGATCAAACCAGGGATCTTTTGCTTGTTAGGTGAATGTGTATACCAGCTCAAAATAACTAATAAAATAAAATAATCATATAGTGACGATCACAAAATACATAAATTCTTTTTTTTGTTTCTTTTTGTTTCTTTCTTTTTTCTTTTTTTCCCCAACAAAACACGTGAAGTGCTTTTTTTCTTGCTTTTATAACAAGCTAAGGAGTTACTGGAATTGATAAACGGGTTTCTGTTAAAGCAGAAACCTGTTTATGTTATGGAATACTTTTTGATTCATGTGATTGTTTCCTGATTTCTAATGCAGTCTTTTTACTTAAATCTCAGCAAAGAGGCAATTAAGTGTCTTCTATGAAAATGTCTCAGTTACACAGGCCTAAAGACTGGTCGGCAACCCCCTGGCAACCGCTAGTCACTAGAGCGATTGCTGGAGGGACCGTGGAAGTGGTGTTGTTGTTGTTGATTTTTGTAGCCATTTTAAAAAATTGTGGTTTTGATTTTTGTGGCATGGAGTCTGACAACATCACATGTTGTCATGTTGTTCTACCTGCTCGGATTGCTTAGAATCCTGTCTGAGCAGGTACTATTTTTGTACCTGGTACCAGGTACTATCACCTAATGGAAAACCCTTAAAACTGTGGCAACCTGTGCCAAGTCGATCCAAGTGAGTGCTAATGAAAAAGGGGCTTTAGTTTCACTCCTGCTCAGTGTGTGTTTTCAGATATGTTGGTGCCTTTCTCAGGCAACCGTGAAAATCTGCTAGAGGCCAGAGCAATCATTAGGTTTTTGTTGCAGGGCCCTTTTTGTGACCATACCCAGCAACCAATAGCCATCCACTCAGGAGATGGTGATTTACATAGTGACAAGAGGTTGCCCATCAGTTTCTAGCCATGTGTGACTGAGGTACAAGCTGCACAATTAACATTTACTACCCTAAAAGTGACTTGATAATACTTGACAGTGTGGGTGTTTCTAAAGTTGTGGAGATATTGTGATCCTGAATTAAACACTACCTCAAGCCTGCAACTATTTGCCTTTTCCTCAGGGAATGCAGGAGGAAGGTATGCGTACAGCGGAGGGCTGCTACCGGACGGTGTGGGAGAAGCTGGGCATGGCCTTTCAGACCCCAGAAGCCTACTGTGAGAAGAATATCTATCGTTCTCTAGCCTACATGAGGCCTCTGAGCATTTGGGCCATGCAGCTCGCCCTGAACACTTCACAGAAGGATCAGACCACAACAGCTTAGACTGGAGTCACATACTGAACTAAGACCCGAGTCATTACAGGAGGGAACAGGAGTTCCTAGAAACTCCGCTGTAGCCACCACTTTGATCTGGACTGACACTTTGAGGTGCTGTTTAACTGTTTACAGACCCAGAATTAAATTTTCCCAAGTTTGTTTCACTGTAAATGTTTGAGGCTATGGTACCGGATTGTACATTTTCCTCTACAAAGACAGTAGGTGTGAAATAGTGATCATATTGTTAGGCAAGCACATTTGATTTTCTTTCTGTGTATGAAGTGTTAGCCAGGTAATAGCAAAAAATAAATGAATAAATCATAGCCTGTGTCTATTAAACACATTACTTTGTTACAGAACATCAAAATACTGTTTGCATACACATAAAAAAGCAAACACTACACTTCGCTGTTCACAGTCATGGCTATAATACCTGCAACATGTTTATTATCAGATTTTCTTTATTCCCTCCCTTCATCCCAACTTGATTGCTGTACTAAGTGGTGTAATTTTTGATGAGTGGTTTTGGAGATTAAGCCTGTAGTGGAAAAAAAAATTATATATATATATATATATATATATATATATATATATATATATATATATATATATATATATATATATATATATATATATATATATATATATATATATATATATATATATTTTTTATATAGAATTTGGTGCATTCTTGTATGTTGACCAACTATATCTACAGTATATAAATGTGGCAGCAAAATTTTCCGTTTTGTAAAAATAGAATATTCATGACAATCATGCTGAATAAATGACTGAATAACATACAAGGAGATATTTGTTTTCCTTTTAATTAAGTATAGTTGGGTATATCTTTAAAACAGAATTATTTTTTTATTTATTTACATGTTTACTGAAACATCTTTTGATTAAAGCCTCTCACCTTTCGCTTCAAAGGATGCACATTTAAATTAGATGAAGTGTTTAGGTTGTTCAGCTCCTTAACATTTGGATGTTGTGGCGCAATCGGTTAGCGCTTTCGCTTATTAACCGAAAGGTTGGTGGTTCAAGCCCACCCAGGGACGATATCACTATTATTGCCAGGTGATGCAGAACGCTGCACAAACGTGCAGTGCAACTACTTCCTCGGAAAGCACTGGTGTTGTTTCACAATAGCGTCCATGCTAGACGCTGTCGTTTGATGAACGCAGTCAACCGTTTTATCAAGGGTGATATGCTTATTTGGATTGGTGTTGTTTGTCCGCAACTGCATACTGACTGCCACCCACGGACCATATAACTATTACTGCCAGGTAATGCAGAACGCTGCAAAAATGTGCAGTGCAGCTGCTGCCTCAGAATGCGATAGTGTTGTTTCACAATACTCTCAATGCTAGACTTGGTCGTTTGATGAACGCAGTCAACCGTTTTATCAAGGGTGATATGCATCTTTGGGGTGGTGTTGTTCGTCTGCAACTGCATACTTACTGCCAAGTTCATTACCCACCAGTCACATATTTTAAACAATCAAGGCGGTATGGAGAGGAAGTACCAGAGCACCTCCATCCAGCCACCCAATCCTCTCTCGACGCCCCTGCTTGGCTTTATTCAGTCTCTGTTGCACAATCGTTTACCCCACAACCAAAACGACCGGAACACCCTCCCCCAGTCCCCCGTCCAGTCTCGACACCTGTGGGTACGCGTTGTCAATCTCTGTGGCGCAATCGGTTAGCGCGTTCGACTATTAACAACCAAAAACACCGGAACACCCTCCCCCAGTCCCCCGTCCAGTCTCGACACCTGTGGGTTGCGCGTTGTCAGTCTCTGTGGCACAATCGGTTAGCGCGTTCGCCTGTTAACCGAAAGGTTGGTGGTTCAAGCCCACCCAGGGACGATATCGCTGTTATTGCCAGGTAATGCAGAATGCTGCACAAACGTGCAGTGCGACTGTTACAGTGGGGCAAAAAAGTATTTAGTCAGCCACCGACTGTGCAAGTTCCCCCACTTAAAATGATGACAGAGGTCAGTAATTTGCACCAGAGGTACACTTCAACTGTGAGAGACAGAATGTGAAAAAAAAAATCCATGAATTCACATGGTAGGATTTGTAAATAATTTATTCGTAAATTAGGGTGGAAAATAAGTATTTGGTCACCTCAAACAAGGAAAATCTCTGGAATCTCTGAAACATCATGCTATGGGGCTGTTTTTCTGCCAAGGGGACGGGACGACTGATCCGTGTTAAGGACAGAATGAATGGGGCCATGTATCGTGAGATTTTGAGCCAAAACCTCCTTCCATCAGTGAAAACTTTGAAGATGAAACGAGGCTGGGTCTTCCAACATGACAATGATCCAAAACACACCGCCCGGGCAACAAAGGAGTGGCTCCGTAAGAAGCATTTGAAAGTCCTGGAGTGGCCTAGCCAGTCTCCACACCTCAACCCCATAGAAAATCTGTGGCGGGAGTTGAAAGTCTGTGTTGCTCGGCGACAACCCCAAAACATCACTGCTCTCGAGAAGATCTGCATGGAGGAATGGGCCAAAATACCAGCTACTGTGTGTGCAAACCTGGTAAAGCCCTATAGTAAACGTTTGACCTCTGTTATTGCCAACAAAGGTTATGTTACAAAGTATTGAGTTGTATTTTTGTTATTGACCAAATACTTATTTTCCACCCTGATTTACGAATAAATTCTTTACAAATCCTACCATGTGGATTCATGGATTTTTTTTTCACATTCTGTCTCTCACAGTTGAAGTGTACCTCTGGTGCAAATTACTGACCTCTGTCATCATTTTAGGTGGGGGAACTTGCACAATCGGTGGCTGACTAAATACTTTTTTGCCCCACTGTATAACACTTATGTTTGTTATACCATGTTTTAACTAAGCATGTTATAACCATGTTACAACCATGTTATAAACATGTTATAACCAACCATGTTATAACAAACCATGTTACAACCATGTTATAAACATGTTATAACAACCATGTTATAACCAACCATGTTATAACCATGTTATAACCAACCATGTTATAACCATGTTATAACCAACCATGTTATAACCATGTTATAACCAACCATGTTATAACCATGTTATAATCAACCATGTTACAACCATGTTATAAACATGTTATAACCAACCATGTTACAACCATGTTATAAACATGTTATAACCAACCATGTTATAACCATGTTATAACCAACTATGTTATTATCATGTTATAACCAACCGTGTTATAACCAGCCATGTTATAACCAACCATTTTATAAGTATGTTATAACCAACCATGTTATAAGCATGTTTTAACCAACTATGTTATAACCATGTTATACAGCTGAGGGTGAGTAAGTGACGGGCAGGTGAGTAAGTGACGGAAGTGACGGACAAGGTAAGCGACTCATGTTGTAACTGACGTCAGACGCCGGAGATTTTGGCGGAAAATTAAAGCAAATGGTAGTTTAGATTTGAACAAATTCATTTAAGCTTCAGCATTACCAAATACACTTATCAATTGTCTTATAACTAACACTATTTGTCTAAATAATCTCCAACACCCTGGAGAACAACGAGGAGAGTTTAGAGACTCTCCAAGATTACATCGATCAGTGCTTTCAGGATCTCGTGATGAAGAAGACCCCGTGTGCAGCTTCCCCGGCCAAAGCTGAGACGCCGTCGTCGAAAAGACAACGCCCGGCAGATTCCCCCGGCTCAACATCGCCAGCCGGCAAAGATATTGCCGACATATTGGAGTCAATCGACAAGCGATTGTCCAGTTTCGACGCAAGGCTGTCCTTGGTGGAGATTCTTCACCGAGAATTTAAATGCTTGCGAGAATCCCTGGAGTACAGCCAGCAGCAGGTGGAAACGCTTGCTGCTGAAAATGCCACGCTAAGGGAGTCGGTGAAATGTCTCACAGATAATGTTACCCAGCTCAATAGAGAAAATAAAAAAATAAAAGAAACAGTTATCGATCTACAAGCTCGTAGCATGCGTGATAATCTGGTATTTTCTGGTATTCCAGAAGCCGCTGGAGAGGACGCGGAGACCACGGTAAAAAGCTTCATCAAAACCCACCTGAAGCTGCCGGAGGACACTGTGAAGAACATCGTCTTCGATCGGGTACATCGCCTCGGCCCCATTCGGGCTACGGCCGGGAGACCACGTCCTATCGTGGCCAAATTCGGCCACTTCAAACAAAAGCAACATGTGAAAAGCCGCGGCAGGGAATTAAAAGGAACGGACTTCAGCGTGAACGACCAGTTCCCCAAAGAGATCTTGGAACGACGCAGGGTCCTCTTCCCAATCCGACGCGGCTTCATCCAGAAGGGCTCCCGCGCTGTCATCGCTGTGGACCGGCTGTACGTGGACGGACAGCTCCACCGCGACCCCAACATCACTCCGTGGCTGTATTAACCTCACACCAGATAAGAATCAGCTACACCATTTCCCTATCCACTCACACTAACTTGCATTAACATCTGTTTAACTTACCAGTATCAAATCGCATCTTAAAGTGTGATTTCATAGCAGAATTAACACCGTCACTCTCCGTCAGTGATTTAATTGGAATGTTTACGTTTTGTTTCTGTTTTTTTTTTCTTCTCGTTTTTTTTTTTTTTTTTTTTTTTTTCCCCTCCTCTCTTTTCCCCCTCTTGGTTTTATGCTGCTCACCCCTGTCCTTGGTTTCTTTCTTTATTCCTTTCACTGCCTCGATCACCTGCTTCGACACTCATCCACAAACATCCTTTATTTCGACACATACGCACCATGCGCTCAACGGCAGCACATTTACATCAGTCAGACAGCGCACACAGTCATATAAGATACACACACACTTAAGCCAAGCCTACTCATATTAGTAACTATGCATACACAAAGTCAGACTCAGGGAGCATCTCGCCACACATTTTTTCTCTCTCTCCTTCTCTTTATTTATGAACAAGTGACATATTCTCTCCACCTGTCTAAGCAACGCACACAGCATACATCCCTAGTTATACACAAACATCTATGGGTACACTGAGGTTCATTACATGGAATATAAATGGAGCTGGCTCCAGAGAAAAGAGGTTAAAAATATTTAACCAACTCAAAAAACTACAGGCAGATGTTGTCCTATTACAAGAGACCCACAGACCTCTTAGAGGTTCGAATGAACTTAAAACACCTGAGTTTCCCAATGTGTTCTCAGCTTGTTATAATTCTAGACAAAGGGGAGCAGCAATTTTAATACATAAAAATATTAATTTCACAGTACTCGATACAGTTATAGATCCAGAGGGCAGATTCTTAATCATTAAACTATCTATACGTGATAAAAAGCTATGTATTGCAAGTGTATATGGTCCAAATGTTGATGATCCCTCATTCTTTCACGGTTTTTTCAGTGCACTCTCTGAACACTTAGATGGCACACTTGTTCTTGGAGGTGACCTCAACCTTGGACTAAATGAAGACATGGATAGGCTCAATACAGCGGGAACTCAGCGTAATTGGCAGTCCACAAATATAATCAAACAGTATATGAGCGACTTTGGTCTTTGCGATGCATGGCGCTCCCTTCACCCCACCAGTAAGGAATATACTTTTTTCTCACATGTCCATCACTCCTACTCTCGTCTGGATTATTTTTTGGTCAGCAGCTCACTGCTGAACGACATTTCAGACACTGAGATTCACCCTATAGCTGTCAGCGATCATGGTCCTGTATCTTTAACACTAATGCACAAGAATAATACTACGCCAAGAAAAAACTGGAGATTTAATATATCACTACTTAAAGATGAAGACTTTATTAAATATTTTAAAAAAGAGTGGACTTCATATTTGAACTATAATGACACTCCCGAAACATCAGCTTCTGTTCTATGGGAAGCAGGGAAAGCTGTGATGAGAGGTAAAATAATTTCTTTCTCATCACATAAAAAGAAAAAAGAAAACAAAAATATTCAGGAATTAGAAAAAAACATCAAATCACTAGAAGAAGCCTACGCGTCCCACCAAGATCAGGAAACATTGAACAAAATACGCAAAACAAAACTAGAATTAAATGAGATAATTGATAAAAAAACAAAATTCTTAGTACAAAGACTACGCCTACAAAATTATGAACATGGTAATAAATCCGGTCAATTTCTAGCAAACCAGCTAAAAATAAATAAAGAAAAAACAACTATATGTGCTGTTCAAGATTCATCTGGGAACACAATATATGATCCGATACAAATAAACAACATTTTCAGGGATTTCTATAAAACGTTGTATTCACCACAAATAAACCCATCTAAAAAAGAAATTGATCAGTTTTTGGACAACATAACTCTTCCAAAATTATTGGACACTCAAGCAATGGCACTGGATTCACCACTGACACCAGGTGAACTCCAGGAAGCCCTGATAAGTATGCACAATAATAAGGCTCCAGGTCCAGATGGCTTTCCTGCAGAATTCTACAAAGAATTCTGGTCGATTCTAGCACCAGTTTTCTACAGAACGTTGTTGGAAATTAAAGAAAAGGGCAGACTTCCATCAAATATGAATTCTGCAAACATTAATCTCCTGCTAAAACCAGGCAAAGACCCTGTATATCCCTCAAGCTATCGTCCAATATCCCTTATAAATGTAGACCTTAAAATAATCTGCAAAGCTCTCTCAAAGAGACTGGAGAAAATAACCCCCCTCTTAATTCATCCTGACCAAACTGGTTTCATAAAAGGTAGGCACTCATCAACAAATACACGTAGATTACTTAATTTGATAGACTACTCATACAGTAAAAACCTAGAAACTACAATATTCTCTTTAGACGCAGAAAAAGCATTTGACAGAGTTAACTGGAAATTTCTATTTGCAACTTTACACAAATTTGGTTTTGGATCCTCTTTCATAAACTGGTTAAAAATATTATATAATTCCCCAACAGCTTGTGTTAGAACAAATGACCAGACATCCTCCAGCTTCTGTCTCTTGAGGGGCACCAGGCAGGGATGCCCACTCTCCCCTTCACTATTTGCAATTTTTATTGAACCACTAGCAGCAGCAATTAGACAGAATTCAGTAATTAAGGGCATAAAATGCAAGAACGTGGAACATAAAATCAGCCTTTATGCGGATGATGTGTTACTCTTTCTCCAAAATTCACAAACCAATATCTCTGGGGTGATTGAATTGATAAACTCTTTTGTAAGAATATCAGATTACTCAATTAACTGGTCAAAATCTACAGTCCTACCGATTAATTGCTCCTTCCATAATTCCTCTTCTACACCACTGCAATCGGGAAATATAAAATATTTAGGTATTAATGTTTCTCCCAAGCTTGCAGATCTAACTAAATTAAACCATATCCCACTTTTAAAGAAGGTAGAAGATGATCTGGCTAGATGGAAATGTCTACCCATATCACTCATGGGAAGGGTTGCCGCTATAAAAATGATGGTCTTACCAAAAATAAATTATTTATTCTCAATGATCCCAACTAAACCGCCACAAGATTGGTTCAGATCTCTAGATTCATGTATGTCCAAATTCCTTTGGAAAAATAAACCCCCACGTATAAGCTTAAAAACACTACAAAAGACCAAGGATAAAGGAGGACTAGAACTGCCTAACTTTCAGCACTACTTCTTAGCCAACAGGCTTCAGTTTATCTCAGGATGGCTAAAACACACCCTCTTAGATGAACCTTGGCTAGATGTAGAACAAGCACTCTGCAATAATCTAGAGATCTCAGACCTACCATTTATCAGCTCAAACATCCAACGACATGAATGCTTTAAAAGCATCAACATCAGCTCTTCTCTGACAGCATGGTGGGAGTTTCTAAAATTGACGGCGTCTTCATTAATCCCATGCAAACGTACACCTATCTGGAACAACCCTGACATATTACAAAACAATAATATGATAAACTTTTCAGATTGGAGTGATAAAGGAATCAAATATTTAGAACATATACTAGAAGGAACAGAATTTATTTCATTTGACGGACTAGTTACACAATATGGGATCAACAAGAAAAGATTTTTAGAATATCAACAAATTAAATCCATAGTAAAAAAGAAATTTAAACCGGGTCAAGTTGAACTACAAACACCACCAAGTGTGGTTCAATTTCTTACTCTTAAACCCCCCAAATTACTATCCAAAATATACAGAATGCTTTCTAAAACAGATGAATCAATATCACTTCCTATTGCAAAATGGGAAGCGGATTTATCAGTTAACTTAGACCTAAACTTCTGGTCTCAGATTTGCTTAAAAACCTTTCATCTAATTAGAAATCCCAGTCTTCAATTAATTCAATACAAAATATTACATAGAGTGCACTATACAGGTCATCGGATGTTCAAGATGGGCTTTACGTCTACCAACAACTGCTCACACTGCCAAACCAATTCACCGGACAATTATATCCACGCTCTTTGGTTCTGTCCACCAGTTCAGAAGTTTTGGCGCGAGATATGTGAAGACTTATCGAAGTGTCTGAAATGTAACATTCCAACTTCCCCCTTAGTGTGTTTGTTGGGCAGCTTAGATAATGTCACTTCAGAAAAGAATATCGCCCATATGGTTTTCACTGCCCTATGCATAGCCAAGAAAACAGTCCTCATGAACTGGAAAAATAAAAATAATCTTAATTCTAACCAATATAGAAATTATCTATTAGATTACATTAGTCTTGATACAGCCTCTGCCACCACATCAGATCAATTGCTCTGGGCTCCTTTGATCAGCTCCATCACCTAGTGGGGGTGGGGGGTCATAGTTTGGTCCCGCCTTCACTGTTGTGATTGGTGTGGGGGTAGGGACAGGCTTAGGGCGTCGGGGGGTTCCCCGGAGGCATCTTCCTTGGGGGGCTCAACCCGGGGTAGCGGTCATGTCCGGTTAGGGGCTCTGTTGGCTCTCCGGTGACTGTTTCCTCGCGGCTGCGTGCAGCGGGGCTAGGGGAGGGTCTGTGCTGACGGACGTGGGTTACTGACCTGGTAGCCTGGCTGCCCCTGGGTGGGTCCGGGATGGGCGTGAGGTTCTGGGGGCGCTCCGTCTCTGGGCTGGGACCCGGACCGGGCCTCGGGGGCTTGGGTCCTGGTTGGTGTGTTGCCGGGGTTGTGGGCGGGTGGGTGCATGGGGGCCCAGCCCTGGAGCAGGGTGCCGCCGGTGCGTCGAGCCACCTGGGGGGCTCTTCAACTGGTGGGGGAGATTGTCACATCTTGCAGGAGCTTTCCTCTCCTCAGGAGCTGCCTCTGCAGGAGGGGGAGATACAGGAGAGGTGGAGGAAGATCTCAGCCTGGGTGTTTATTGTCTTATGTAGTCTGGAAGATGAGTGGATGGTGGGGTGGGTGCAGTTTTCTCTGTGGTGGGGTTGGGTGGACTGTCCCGGGCTCTGTGGGGCCGGGCGGCGCTGCTGCACTGGGCCCGGTCTGGATGGGCCTGGGCCCCCTTTCCCTGGCGGGTCGCGGAGTATGGGGGTGCCTACTGGGGTCAGCGGGGGAGCTGGCCCCAGGGAGGGGTCACTTGCCCCTCCCTTCCTTCCCTCCCCATCTCCAGCTGCCTCCCTCTTCCCGCTCCACCACAACCACCCACACATGCAGGGCCTTGGAGTAGGGGTATGTCACCAGGGTGCAGAGGAGGCTACCCCCCCCCCCGTCCCCTTCTGGCTGCCTCTGCCTCAATTTTATCCCACAACTTAGACATTCACATTACTCACACTCTCATTACACATACATATAGGATCTTGGGGGTGGGCACGATACACGGAGTCCAAAGTACCATCAGGGTGTACACCCCACCCCTGGCATCGTTGCCCACCTCTCAATTTTAAATACACGTAGACATTGAGGGCTAGCAGGAGGGACCATGCGCTTACCTGCTGCTCTCTGGCAGGTAGCTCCAAGCCCTCCTGGGTTTTAAATGCACCTTAGAACACACATGCATCAACATTACAATGAGCGGGTGGAGGGAGGTTCGGAGTCTTCTCTCACCCCCGTTCTCTGCGACCTGCTGGAGCAGGGGGGCTAGGACTAGGAGGAGGAGTTGGCCGTCCGACTGCGGTCTGGAGTGTGGAGCCTTCCTGCTGCTGCGGAGTCGGGGCGGTCTGCCTCCCCCCACCGCAGGGAAAAGGGAAACACCACCTGGGTCTGGGTGCAGTTCCCCCCTCCAGGGGCGGGGGCACCTAGACCCGGTTTGTAGAGTACGCTTGGGGAGTGTGATCGTGTGTACAACGTCTCTTTATGTATGTCTCCACGTTGGTTGAGTGTGGAGTAAGTGCATATGAGAGCATGAGGGTGGGAATGGATGTTTGTATCTGTGTGTGCCTGTATGTCTGTGTCTATATGTCAGGTTGGGTGTCAGGCGCCACCTCTCTGGGGACATCTCAGGCCCTCCAAGGTTTGGAGGCCTATCTCCCCCTACCACCACTTCCCCTGCCAGTGGCGGACCCCCTCAGACATCGGTGCGTTGGTGGTTCTTTGTGTCCGGGGATGGGCGTCCAGGTACACACCGGCTCACTCCTTGGCGGCCGCTTATCGGGGCCTGGAGCCTGGGGCTCGCTCGGGCCACTTCGGAGGTGGGGTGCCCCCGGCCTCTCGGCCTGGGGCTCGGTCACTCAGGCGCAGCTGGCTGCCGGCGGAGCTCACGGGCGCGTCACTGCAACTCCCCCTGGCTTCTGCTCCGCGGCTGCTGAGTGAGCCCTCATCTGGGACTCTCCTCAGCTCTTTCCGGGACAGTGGCGCAGCTGCCCCTCTGTTGGTCTTCCTTGGTCTCTTGTGTTCTGGGGGCCTCTGGATGTCTGGAGTTTTGATCTCCTCCACACCTGCTTCACGCCCTGGAGGACGGGGCTGTGGCCCCCCCACACCCTCTAGCAGATTATTACATGAAGGAACCTTTTAAAAAAACAAAAAACAAGCGCGTCCATGCTCACAGGTGTACACACGGGTGATCACACCCACAAACTACACCCTTTTTGGCTCCTACCTCAAAGCACACTGTGTTCTGTTGATCTTATGTGCTGCACAATAATGTTTAACATTTAGTATTTACTGTCATATTCCCATATATCATTGTGATGTTGTTTATTCTATTACTCTTGTTCTCTTCTGCTTGCTTTCTTTTTTCTTTCTCAGCAGGTGATCCAGGTGATTGATATATGCATTTTTTTTCTCTGCCCGTTCTGTTGGTTTTTGTCTTTTGCCCTTCTCCCCCGTCCCTCTTCTCAGCTGTTTCTCTTTCCCTCTTTCTTTCTCCCCTTCTTTCCCCCAGTCAAGTCTGTCCCGTATTCAGTAAGTGAAAATAAAATAAACAATAAAAGGTGAATCAAATGGACCATTACGGCAAGGCTGGGATGGTCAGTTTGGTAAAGTAAATCCGTTGGGCATCTTTCTTTGCCTTTAGACAACAATTCTGATGGCAAAAGAGCCAAACGGGACAGGCCAAAAAAAACCAAACAAACAAACAAAAAAAACAAACAAAAAAAAACAACCATGTTACAACCGTGTTATAAACATGTTATAACCAACCATGTTATAACCATGTTATAACCAAGCATGTTATAACCAAGCATGTTATAACCAACCATGTTATAACCATGTTATAATCAACCATGTTATAACCATGTTATAACCAACCATGTTATAACCATTATATAACCAACCATGTTATAACCATGTTATAACCAACCATAACCAACCATGTTATAACCATGTTATAACCAAGCATGTTATAACCAAGCATGTTATAACCATGTTATAACCAACAATGTTATAACCAACAATGTTATAACCAACCAAGCAATCGGTTCAGCTGTTAACCGTTCAGCTGTTAACCGAAAAGTTGGTGGTTCAAGCCCGCCCAGGGACGTTATCACTGTTATTGTCAGGTATTGGAGAACGCTGCACAAACGTGCAGTGCAACTGTTATGTTGGTTATACCAGGTTATAACCAAGCATTTTATAACCATGTTTTAACCAACCATGTTATAACCATGTTATAACCAACCATGTCATAACCAACCATGTTATAACCAACCATGTTATTGCCATGTTATAACCAGCCATATAACCATGTTATAACCAACCATGTTATAACCATGTTATAACCAACCATGTTACAACCATGTTATAACCAACCATGTTATAACCATTTTATAACCAGTCATGTTATAACCAACTATGTTATAACCATGTTATAACCAATGTTGGCATCTCCCAATTCTTTGAATCTTTGGGCTGAAGGAAGGACAGTACTCGGTGTATAAATGCTCAATCAACAATCATTTATTTCCATACAATTCAACACAAAGAGCATTTAGAACCATCATGATGGGGAGACCTGCCTGCAGAGGGTCACAGCGAGTCTCGAAATGGTAACGTGTTACTCAGCTTCTTATAGCCGCTAGTGGCCCCCACCTAGTCGTAAAAGCCCAAACATTAACATTCTTTCTCTGTTACGGCGCCCAAGTTACGGCCTCGGCTCCCTGTCTTTCTCTGCTCTCTGTAAAGGTGGGGGTATGGAATGTGGTCTATCTCCCCTGTCTTAGACACAGAGTCTCCTGCTTACAACCTTCTTTTTATGATTCAACAATAAAGCATGTCAAGAAAACAGTGTAATACATTCACAGCAGATCAAGGATACAGAGTGATGCACACTTATCTAATAAACTAATAAGTGAATATGTTCTTTTAACTCAAAAGTATAATGAGAACTAAACTACATACACAGCACACCATCTAAACTAAAGGATAATATATGACCTACAGCAGTTAACATAATTCAACTACTTTAACTACATATATAAGATAACATATAATAACAGAATAATCTAATACCAACCATGTTATAACCAACCATGTTATAACCATGTTATAACTAACTGTGTTATAACCATGTTATAACCAACCATGTTATAACCAACCATGTTATAACCATGTTATAACCAACCATGTTATTATCATGTTATAACCAACCATGTTATAACCATGTTATAACCAACCATGTTATAACCAGCCATGTTATAACCAACCATGTTATAAGCATGTTATAACCAACCATGTTATAACCAACCATGTTATAACCATGTTCCTCCTTCCAGAAGCTTTATGGCGTCTTCTCGGAGACCTTTAGACAAGGCTGCGTCCCATGTGTCTTCGAGGCAGCGCTTTACTTTTGCACATATAGGCCGGAGACTTGGCTTAGCAGTTCTCGCCTGGTGAGTGGATCAGGTGTTTGTTCTCTGACTTCTTCTCTGAGCAGGTCTTGACCAAGGAGCATTTTCCTCCTTTTCTTTGAGAAGTTCACTGCAACCATGACATGAAGCTTGTCATCATTGATGGTGTAGCCAAGGCCATCTTCTGTCAGCTGGTTCGGCAGGATCATAGTCTTTGGCTCTGATCGAGGCAACTCTTTCTTTGACTCCTCCCTCCCACTTTGACTGGAGTAGACCCAAGGCTTCATGTAGAATCCTCCAGCTCTCAGGATGTGCTCAATGTTGGCTGTTAGGCGTCTCAGATGGTCGAGGTCATTGTGTGATGTCAGGATGTCATCGACATAAGCATCTTCTTCCAGCACACGTTTCTCCTCTGTGAAGTGACTGAATGAAGGTAGGTTTGCGATTTCTCTCATGGCGACTTGGGCTATGCAACCAGCAGGTTTGTCTCCAATGTTGACTCTTGTTATGGCATAGTCTTCTATGTCTGCATCTTCTGTGTCACGCCACAAGAATCTGTGCAAGTGGACTTCTCGATCTTCCAGCCAGACGGAGTTGTACATCTTGCGGATGTCACCAAGGGCGGCGTAGACACCAGCTCGGAACCTCAGCAGGACAGCTCTTATCGGGTTCAGGACATCAGGACCTTTGATGAGGATGTCATTCAGGCTGAGGCCTCTGTACTTCTGGCTGCTGTTCCACACCAACCTCACTGGGGTAGAGACAGAGTGTGGATTTGGCGCGATGAGGTGGCTTATATACCATACTGGCCCAGTCCAACTCTGCAGGACTTCTTTGGACAGCTTCACTGCAGCTCTGCGGTTTACCATCTCATGAACTTGTGCAGCATAGGCCGTCTTCCATTCAGGTTCTTTAGATAGCTTCATCTCGGTTCTGATGAATGTTGCTTCTACCGCTTTCCTGTTATTTGGTAAGGTTGCTGGATCTTCTACCCATGGGTATTTGGCATGCCAATGTGGTTCACTGCTGTGGTCATCTCCAGTTGAATAAGTCAGGCCGTTCCTCACGATCTCCATCTCCCTCTCTTCTGCGAGCGTCATTTCTTTACCACCTGGCTGGCAGCTCCCACAACGACACCCTCCACATCTCGGCTGGCAAGCGGCTCCGATGCTTTCCCACCTCCACCACTTCAGAAAGTCTCTGCTGCTTGTAGCTGTGGTGGATAGAGTCTCAGGGTGATCAGGATGCTGACAGGAAGCTAGGTCTTTAGTGAATTCTTGGTACTTGAATGCAGCAGCTCTCATTGATCTTGCGAAGTGAGTCTTGGAGGTGTGGGCCATCAAGGTGACTTCCTCAAAGAGGTCTGGATGTGCGCCCCCAATTGTCTTGCCAAGTGGACCGTCCCAGAGAACCAGGTCACCGATGGAACGGATCTTTTGGGGCACCAGCTGGCCTTCTTTATGGCTGATTAGAAGCTGGATCTCTCTGGGTCTGATGAGGTCTTGGAGAGGGATGTCAGGGAAGATCTTTTGTAGCTTTTGAGGTGGAACATGTCTTGTCACTTCAGCAATCCTGTCAAGACCATAGCAGACTAACTGGTGAGGCTTTAAAGTTCCTTTTGAGGTGTTGACACGGATCTTGAGAAGGTAGCACTTGGTTGCCACAGACACCTTCATACCTCCGATACCCTGGATGACAAGCATGACGTCTTCACTGCGGAGGTTGAGCTTACTTGCAGCTTTATGGGTTATGTAGTTTGTGTCAGATGCTAGATCAATTAGTGTCCCAATTCTCTGCCCATCATTGGCGATGACGTCAAGGAGCATCAGGATCACAGGGTACTCTTTTAGACCAGTCTCCTCCAGTAGACCTCTCTCTGCTGCCATGGAGTTGAAGGCTCGTGATGAGACGTTGCAGAAAGCTTTCCGACACTGCTGTGCTAGCTCTGGCGATAGTTTTGAGATGAACTCTTCTTGAACCTCTGTGTACCTCCTCCCCTCAGCTCTCGCCGGACCAGACTTGGGCCTTTGTGATAAGGGTCGTGGCAAGGGACAAAGAAGGTAATGATGCTGGTCTTTGCACTCTGGTTTTCCACACAGGTAAGTCGTCTTTCTGCAGGGTTCATCGTGGATCTCGAGGCATCTCTTGCAGGCTCCAAGTTGCTGCACTGCATCCTTTTTCTCCTGTAACTTTGTGTTGGTTCTAAACCGTCTGCAGATGTAGAGCTTTCTGTTGTGCTTTGGGTCCCCACAGATGATGCAGCCTGCTGGATCAGTACTGGATTTAACTGACTTGGTACGGGCGTACTTTACTGGGAACTTTGTTCTCTCCTTGGCAGGGTCGATGTCTCTCAGTTGGTCTAACTGCTCGTAGATGGACTCTTGAGATTGGAGGTAAGCGAGCAGCTTGTCAAACCGGTTCTGATGAGTCACAGCATTCTTTGGATCAGCAGTGTGGGTGAGCCAGTCTTTCTTTAGGGACTCAGGCAGCTTGCTTTCAATAGACTTTATTACCAAGAGGTTCTTTATGGCATTTGCTTCATCCAGCTCACTCAAATCATAGAGGGCCTTTTCAACTGCGTGGATAAGCTCTATAATTCTTCTAGGCTGGTTGCTACGAACAGGAGGGATAGCTTGAAGCTCCTCAATGATTTCAATGGCGATGGTGGCTTGATTTTCATAGCGGTTCTCGAGGACTCTGAAGATCTCATCGGCCGAGGTGTATGTGGACAGGCGCAGATCTTTGGCCACTTTATCATCGAGGCTATCGAGAAGTTGGAATTTCTTTACTTCCACGGACCCGGTTGGTTCACCTTGCTTTTGCAGAGCCTCCCATTCCTTCCGCCATCTGTAGAACTCACGCTGGCTGCCGGTGAACTTTGGTAAAGCTGTGGCTTTCAGTTTTATGGCTGCGACCGAGGCTGCGTTGCGGACTGTGACAACTGCTTGGTTGGCATCCTCTCTGCTTTGATCAGGACTGCCTTCCCTGACACCAACTTTGGAAGGCAGGTTTCGAGCTCCATTAGTCGACGATCACAATCTCGCCTCTCAGCAGGTGGAGCCCAGCGGTTCCATGTCTGGTGTGCCTGCTTAGCTTTCTTCACCAGTTCTTCCAGATGGTGGAGCATAAAATCATATGCCTCCAGGGGTGTATCAGGCTGACTGGATGTGACGTTCTCACACGCCATTTCTGCTGATTTTAGAGCAAGGGTCAGTTCTCTTTCACCATATGATGTCCACAGTGTCTCTCTGATCAGGTGCTTCACCTCCTTCAACTTCTGCTCACATTCTTTCTCCGTTTTCTCGACGTCTGCTCTCTGTTGGCCCATCAGCTCCGGTGTGCCCTCTGATGTAGGCGGCCTCAAGCTCCTCATTCACGTCAATCACTTTGGAGCCCTCTGCTGTGAGTCTCTTGAAGGAATCCTGCAGCTCCTCTGCAGACATATCCATGTGGGTCCTTATTATATGGTTGGTGAGTCTGGAAAACAGTTTTTTTGCAGTGGTTCGCTCTATTTTCAGCTCTTCGAGTGACTTGGACTCAGCCATGCTGGTTTCTTGGTTATTGATTGGACAGGCAAACGGCAAGTTGCGATTTCCTCCAGGCCCCCAGGTGGAGTCTTCTCCGTCTTTGTGGTGAGCTTTTATGGAGTCTTCACTGGTCAAGGCCGGTTTCTCTACTGGCCAGGGCGGTTTTTTACTGTCAAGTGTTCCTCTGACTGTGAGGTGTCCACACTTGAAAAAGACCAGACTTTGAATTTCACTCAACTTTATTTAGACCAACTAGTTTGATAGCTGGTAGGTAGCAGCAGGTAAAAAACCTTTCAACACAAAAATAAAGAACATTTCGTTAACCAGTAACCATTCAGATAAATTACATGCATTACACAGAAGACAGATGAAATAAGAAAATACACTTCAGTAAAGCCATTTACCATGTGGTTAACTGTGTTAATTTAACTGTGGTTCTTAAATATACAAAATGTGTCCTTTTTGCATTTAACCCTTTTTTATAAACAATTGTATTTTAAAGTATACATTTTAGAGTTCACAAACATTTTAATAGAGACTTTAACTAAGGATTTTCTTTACAAAGAATTATTTTCTTTAAATCAAAACCAAACATTTATTCACTAGTTTTACGATCCACCCAAGGATTTGGGGGTAACTATTTTTAATATTAAGTAACATAAATATGTGGGAACACTAACTGCACAAACAATTTATTCAAACTTAAACATTCTTTTTTGTCAATATAATTTTTTAAACTTAAATGCAGCAACTATTTCCCTAAGCGTAAAACATTTGCACAACTGAGCTTCCATAGCTCCAAATATATGTGCAGCAAATGTGAGCTCAAGAGCTTACCGATAGCCCGTCTTGTTCAAAGTCTTCCTCACAGTGGAAAAGTGGATAGTACTTTGTTTGCTGTCCTCTCAGTATGTCGCACACGGGTCAAATGACTGCAGCATGCATTTTATGGTCTACTAGGCACGCCACCCTTGATTGCTCTAATGTGGCTCACCTGGAGGAGCAGCGCGCACCAGGCCGCGCTTAGTTGTAGATTGCACACAAGGTCTAATCAGCGGCCATGCGCAAGCAGCAGCACAGAGCAGGTAGTGGGCAGGAGGAGGAAGAGAGGAGTTACAGCCAAACCTACTAGGTCAGCGCGACAGTTATAATCAATCATGTTATAACCATGTTATAACCATGTTATAACCAACCATGTTACAACCATGTTATAAATGTGTTATAACCACCTATGTTATAACCATGTTATAATCAACCATGTTATAACCATGTTATAACCAACCATGTTATAACCATGTTATAACCAACTATGTTATTATCATGTTATAACCAACCGTGTTATAACCAGCCATGTTATAACCAACCATTTTATAAGTATGTTATAACCAACCATGTTATAAGCATGTTTTAACCAACTATGTTATAACCATGTTATAATCAACCATGTTACAACCATGTTATAAGCATGTTATAACCAACTATGGTATAACCAACCATGTTATAACCATGTTATAACCAACCATGTTATAACCAACAATGTTATTACCATGTTATAACCAACCATGTTATTATTATGTTATAACCAACCATGTTACAACCATGTTATAAGCATGTTATAACCAACTATGTTATAACCAACCATGTTGTAACCATGTTATTACCAACCAGGTTATTACCATGTTATAACCAACCATGTTATTATTATGTTATAACCAACCATGTTATAACCATGTTATAACCAACCATGTTATTACCATGTTATAAGCATGTTATAACCAACTATGTTATAACCAACCATGTTATAACCATGTTATTACCAACCAGGTTATAACCATGTTATAACCAACCATGTTATAGCCATGTTATAACCAACCATGTTATAACCAACCATATAACCATGTTATAACCAACCATGTTACAACCATGTTATAAACAACCATGTTATAACCATGTTAGAACCAACCATGTTATAACCATTTTATAACAAGTCATGTTTTAACAAACTGTTATAACCATGTTTTAACCAACCATGTTATAACCAACCATGTTATAACCGACCACGTTATAACCATGTTATAACCAACTATGTTATAACCAACCATGTTATAACCATGTTATAACCAACCATGTTATAACCATGTTATAACCAACCATGTTATAAGCATGTTATAATCAACCATGTTAAACCAATTTATAACCAACCATGATATAACCATGTTATAACCAAACCATGTTATTATCATGTTATAACCAACCATGTTATAACCATGTTATAACCAACCATATTACAACCATTTTATAACCAGTCATATTTTAACAAACTATGTTATAACCATGTTATAACCAACCATGTTATAACCAACCATGTTATTATCATGTTATAACCAACCATGTTATAACCATGTTATAACCAACCATGTTACAACCATGTTATAAGCATGTTATAACAAGCCATGTTATAACCAACCATGTTACAACCATGTTATAAACATGTTATAACTAACCATGTTATAACCATTTTATAACAAGTCATTTTTTTTACAAACTATGTGATAACCATGTTATAACCAACCATGTTATAACCAACCATGTTATAACCATGTTATAACCAACCATGTTACAATCATGTTATAAACGTGTTATAACCAACTATGTTATAAACATGTTATAACCAACTATGTTATAACCATGTTATAGTCATCCATGTTATAACCATGTTATAACCAACCATGTTATTACCATGTTATAACCAACCATGTTATAACCATGTTATAACCAACCATGTTATAACCAACCATGTTATAACCAATCATGTTATTACCATGTTATAACCAACCATGTTATAACCAACCATGTTTTAACCAACCATGTTATAACCATGTTATAACCAACCATGTTATAACCAACCATGTTATAACCATGTTAAAACCATCCATCCATCCATCCATTCGCTTCCGCTTATCCTTTTCAGGGTCGCGGGGGGCGCTGGAGCCTATCCCAGCTGTCATAGGGCGAAAGGCAGGGTACACCCTGGACAGGTCGCCAGTCTGTCGCAGGGCCAACACACAGGGACAGACAACCATTCACACTCACATTCACTCGCACATTCACACCTAGTGACAATTTGGATTATCCAATTAACCTATCCCCACAAGCTACATGTCTTTGGACGGTGGGAGGAAGCCGGAGTACCCGGAGAGAACCCACGCAAACACGGGGAGAACATGCAAACTCCACACAGAAAGACCCCGGCCTGATGGTGGAATTGAACTCAGGACCTTCTTGCTGTGCGGCAACAGTGCTAACCACCATGCCACCGTGCTGCCAATCATGTTATAACCAACCATGTTATAAGCATGTTATAACCAACCATGTTATAACCAACCATGTTATAACCATGTTAAAACCAATCATGTTATAACCAACCATGTTATAACCATGTTATAACCAACCATGTTATAACCAACAATGTTACAACCAACCATGTTATAACAATGTTATAACCAACCATGTTATTACCATGTTATAACCAACCATGTTTAAACCATGTTATAACCAACCATGTTACAACCATGTTATAAACATGTTATAACCAGCCATGTTACAACCAACCATGTTATAACCATTGTAAATAACCCTGAATCCCTTTCCTTGCACCTTATTTTGGCACTCATTGCTGTTCCCTCTGTAGTGCCTGCATGTGAGTCTGTGTTATGTGTTTCCTGTTTTACTTTGAAGGTCTCTGTCTTATCTCAGTGTGTTCAGTTTACGCTTCCTTTTGTCTCGTCAGTTCTGATTTGCCCCAGCTGTGTTTCCCTCCTGTTATTCATTCCCTGATTGCTCCCTCTTTGTATTTAAGCCCTGTGTTTCTCTGTGTCCGTGTTGCGATCTACCGTTTATTTTGCTGTGTGTTTTGCCAGTCCACCGGTGTTAGTTTATTTTCAGTTTTTCCCAGTTATGTTATGTTTGCGTTCAGCATTAAAGCTGTTTTGTAGTGATGGGCAGATGAAGCCCCATGAAGCACTGAAGCTTTTCATCCAATTGGTTCACCCCAACGCGAAGCTTCATGAAGCTTCATTTGCTCTAGCAGGACACCTACTGGACGTAAAAATAATAGCTGGCATGAATTTGAAGAGTGTGGCATTTTGCACACAGCCTGTAAATGTCAACAACAAAAGGAGTGTGTAAAACATGTATATTGTAGTGATGGCAGTATACTGTGTATATTTATAGTGGCAGTATGGGAAATGATTATTTGGAAATGCTTGAAATGGAAATGATCATTTACTGTGAGGTGAGGTGTGGTTGGGGTGTGGACAGTGGTTGTGCTTTTGTAACGTTGAGGTATGGACAGCTACACAGTCCTGCCTGTTCACATTTTATTCTGTAAAAACTAAATTTTCACTGCTTTTATGACCTTTTTAGTGGGGAGAACATAGCTAGGATTTAATGATTTAACAAATCTTTTGAATCCTTTGTCCTCCACAATGCTAAATGGCTGGGAGTCCTCAATCACCATGCTGACCAGGTCTTCATCTATTTGAGATTGTTCTCCTGAGGAAAGACAATAAAGATAAAGCACAAATATAAATATCACACACGTAACTTATAACAGTTGTATAATATTGTTATATCATTTAGTAACATTACTGCATGCTATATTATCATTGCATTTGATGGCTCACCTGGTCTTGCTCCACGATCGGTGTCCCCCTTATTCTCATGCAAAGCTCTGTAGTGCCTAAGCATGGATGAGGTGTTGCTGTTATATCCCAGCTCCCTGGCACATAGCAAACACTTCACCTTGTACAAAAGTCAAGACAGCTCAACATAAATTGTATTGCACCATCAGTATCATGAAAATACATCTTCTGTAGAAATTTACATACCTTGTTGGGAGGAATAAGATCAAAATGTTCCCACACAGGGGAGGACATCCTCCTCTTCTTAGCTGGCTCCATTCTCTCCTGACTTTCCTCACTCTCATAAACCTCCATACGGTCTCCAAACTCTCACTAACCGCAACTCTCCATCAAACACCCACATTTTTGAATGAAGTCTGAGGGGTTTATATCGCTGTCATATCTCGCGGCAAAGTTCGAACCACTTCATGAACCAGTCACGTGGTACAGCCGGGCAGCGAGGCTTCGGACGTCATCATTTTCAGCTCCTCCCATAAATGAAGCAAGCCTCAATACGCGCTTCGCGGAAACGCCCCCTCCATTACTCGACACACGCTCCGAAGCCTCGATACAGAACGTCCCATCACTACTGTTTTGGTTTAAGTTTGTCTCCGGAGTCTGCACCTTGGGTCCTATTCCTGTTTGCACACAGCCGTCACCTAACAGATGGGACAATTTCCTGTAAAACTGTTTTTGGCGCAGTTTTCAGCAGCAGTCGCGGGAGTTTTGAAATGTGATGGCTTAACGGAGCCTATGGAGATTTCTTTTGTCATTAGCAGCCCCCTTGATAGAGGCACAAGGTATGGTTATGATATAAATGAGGACACTTTTAGATGTTTTTGTGACAGTCGCTACATTTGTTAAATGTTACGTTGAAACGAACTTCATGTTATAAGGTTTACGATTGTAAGAGTGTGGATTATTTTGCTTACACGCTGTTTCTATGTATACCTCCTCAGTTCTTACGGTGAGATTGATGGTTTACTGCCATTAAACCTTCAAAACGTCATCAGTAAAGTGTCATCCTTCATTCGGGGGGGGTTCGCTACAGTAAGAGCTTACCTCCGGCAGCAGTAAGAGCTTACCTCTTAGAGCTTACCAGAGAGCTTACCTCCGGTTGCACAAAGGTCTGAACTAGAGCGTTTACAAGCAGAAAAAGAAAGGCAAGCAGCACGTGCAAAATTAGAGATTTATGACAAAGAGTTTAAAGTTGATATGGACAGTCAGTTAATGTTACAGAGCAATGGGATGTCTGTTATCAACCAAAGCTTTGCACAACCAGCCTCAGGGCTCTCTACAGGTTCATATCACCCACATGTGGAACAATATGCATCCATCCCTGTCAATAATCCTCTACAACAACTGCACTCACAAATTGTCACTCCATCGCCTCCCACAGACGTATTGCAGCTGGCTAAAGCTATTCAAGACAGCATAGCAGTAAGCAGAATTCCAGTGCCTGTGCCCATCGTGTTCAGCGGAGATCCCATCACCTACATCGAATGGAAGGCTTCCTTCATCTCACTGGTGGGCCACAAAGGTATATCTCCAGCTGAAAAACTGCATTTGTTAAAAAGGTATATCACTGGTCCTGCTCTTAAGTGTCTTGAGGGCACGTTCTACCGCAGTGATGAAGAGGCATACAAAGATGCATGGAAAAGACTTGACCAACGCTACGGTCAGCCATTTGTTGTTCAAAAGGCATTCAGAGACAAACTGTCAAAGTGGCCTAAAATCCACTCAAAAGATGCAGAAGGTCTACGGGCCTTTTCTGATTTTCTCACAACTTGTCTGCAAGCAACACCACATGTAAAGGGCTTAGAGATACTAAGTGACTGTGAGGAAAACCAAAAGTTATTGCATAAGATTCCAGAATGGCTTGCAACGCGTTGGAACCGTCAAGTCACAGTTGCTCTCATGAAAGGCAAAGATTTTCCCTCCTTCAAGGATTTTGCAGAGTTTGTAGCACTCGAGGCAGAAATTGCATGTAATCCTGTGACTTCTTCATATGCACTCTATTCATGCAGCTGATCCTTGGAGAAAAGATACATAAGGGAGACCAAACCAAACAGATCTGTGACTCAAGTCTTTACTACACAAGCCACAGTACAAGGAGAAAAAACTAAGTCAAATGACACAAGGTTAAAGGTGGCCTGCATGTTCTGCAAAGATGAAAGTCATCAGTTGTCAAAGTGCCCAAGCTTCTCAGAGAAGTCACTAGACCACAAACGGACATTTGTGAAGGAAAATAAACTGTGCTACGGGTGCTTAAAGGTGGGCCACAATGCCAGAGACTGTCGTCATCGCCACAAATGTGACACTTGCAAAGGACGACACCCCACCTGTTTGCACAATGAGAGTCACATGGCAAATGAAAGGCCTCAGAGCTCTACAAACGTCGCTTCAACCACAGAAAATGATACCATGGCAGCCACAGCTCTGAATGTTACTAAGGTGGGTCAATCAGGTAGTACCTCCATGATTGTTCCTGTGTGGGTTTCTACTACTCAGAGTCCATCTAAAGAGCAGCTTGTGTACGCTTTATTAGACACACAAAGTGACAACACATTTGTCAGTGAGGAGATAACTAACCAGTTACAAGCAGCATCCCATCCAGTTAAGCTAAAACTAACCACGATGCTGGGAGTTCACATGACAGTCAAAAGTCAGAGAGTAGCAGGGTTACGTGTGAGAGGTTATAATTCAGATGTTCACATTGACCTTCCACCCTCCTACACAAAGGACTACATCCCATTTAACTATGACAACATACCCACAAATGAAACTGCAAGGCAATGGCCCCATCTGTCAGAGATCGCTGATCAGATACCCCCTCTCCTGAGTTGTGATGTTGGACTACTCATTGGATTTAACTGTCCCAGAACTCTAGCTCCAAAACAGGTTCTACTCGGAAAAGACAATGAGCCATTTGCCATACAGACAGACCTAGGGTGGAGCATTGTTGGTGGCTCATCAGAGTCAAATGAAACTGAAACAAGTCTGTGCCATAGGGTCATGGTAAAGGAAATGCCTGCTGTAACACCAATGGACATGATCAATCTTCTTGAATCAGATTTCAAGGACACAAAGGCACGTGACAAAACGGTCTCACAAGAGGATCTCGTTTTTCTGGAAAAACTTAAGGAAGGGATAAAGAAAAATGAACAAGGACACTGTGAGATGCCTCTTCCATTCAAGCAAAGGCCAAACTTACCAGACAACAAAAGGCTTGCAGAGATCAGACTGGAACACTTAAGGAGAAGGTTGAACAAGGATGAGAACTACAAAAATGAACTGCCCACAGCACAACCTGTCGAGCTGCATCTGACCATAGGAGATCCAGAAGTCAGAAAAGTACAGACAATGCTTACTAAAGTCACAGACACTGTAAGTCTTGCTGAATGTCTAAGTAAGTTCTCCTCCTGGTCCAAAGCAATTAAGGCTGTAGCACATCTCATAAGAAGGGCTAGACACATCAAGTCAAATGCATCAGCTACAGAGAGTGAGCAGAAAAATGCTGAACTTGTGATCATTCGACATGTACAAAGTCAAAAGTATGAACAGGAAATAAAACAGCTGAAGAAAGGAGAACAGCTCCCACATCATAACAAACTGTTTAAACTGGACATTTTCATGGATACAGATGGTCTCCTCAAGGTGGGAGGGAGACTCCAGCATGCAACGAGTGACACCTTCAAACACCCGATCGTGATCCCAAAAGAACATTGTGCAGCCAAACTCATAATATCTCACTGTCATGACAAAGTAAAACACCAAGGAAAGGAATTCACCATAAATGAAATCAGATCCAGTGGCTACTGGATTCCTGGAATGAGTAAAACAGTTGCCTCATTCATCCGACAATGTGTGATCTGCCGCAGACTCCGCAAAGCTCCAGAGTGTCAGAGGATGAGTGACCTACCTCCACATCGCTTAGAGCCCTCTCCTCCCTTCACACACTGCGGCATGGACTGTTTTGGTCCATTTGTGACAACAGAGGGAAGAAAACAACACAAACGGTATGGACTCCTACTTACTTGCTTTTGTTCTCGTGCCATTCACATTGAGTTCTTAGAGGACTTGTCTACTGATGCATTTATTAATGCATTAAGATGTTTCATTTCAATCAGAGGTGCAGTTCGAAACATCCAATGTGACCAGGGAACGAACTTTGTTGGTGCTCAGAATGAGATCAAAGCAGCTTTAAATGAGCTAGACACTCAGAGACTAAATACATACTTGACTGAAAAACAATGTGACTTTGTGATGAACGCACCCCATGCTAGTCATGCAGGGGGAGTGTGGGAACGTCAGATAAAGACTGTCAGAAGTGTGCTGAATACCACTCTGTCACTGGCTCATGACAGACTCAATGATGCTTCATTACGGACGTTATTCTATGAAGCCATGGCTATAGTCAATAGCAGACCCCTGACTATAGATAACTTGAACAGCCCCAACAGCCTAGAACCGCTCACACCCAATCATCTGCTGCACATGAAATCCAATGCACCGTTGCCCCCACCTGGTGCCTTTTCAAATGAGGACCTGTACAGCAAGAAGAGGTGGCGCCGCGTGCAGTTCCTTGCAGAGCAGTTCTGGAGCCGCTGGAGCCGAGAATACATTCACAACATCATTTCAAGGCAAAAGTGGCACTCACCAAAGAGGAATCTAAAGGTAGGTGATGTTGTGTTGGAAATGGATGAACTGGCACCCAGAGGGGAATGGAGACTTGCAAGAGTTGTAGAGACTGTCAGTGGATGTCAGTGGAAAAGATGGACTTGTGCGAAGGGTAAAGATCTCACTTGGAGAAAAGAGACTCAATAATAAAGGTCAACGCTCTACTAAACTATCAGTTGTTGAGCGTCCAGTACAAAAACTTGTATTATTGTTAGAAAGTTCCTAAGGTAACTCCTACACGGGTTATTTTGTTTGGGAAAATTGTTCATTTTGGTTTTTATGTAAACCAATTATTCGTAATTTTGGTGGGAGTGTAAATAACCCTGAATGCCTTTCCTTGCACCTTATTTTGGCACTCATTGCTGTTTTCTACTACCAACTTCCTGTTTGTGTGTAGAAGCTTTTATTTTGATGGGACGATTTCCTGTAAAACTGTTTTTGGTGCAGTTTTCAGCAGCAGTCGCGGGAGTTTTGAAATGTGATGGCTTAACGGAGCCTATGGAGATTTCTTTTGTCATTAGCAGCCCCCTTGATAGAGGCACAAGGTATGGTTATGATATAAATGAGGACACGTTTAGATGTTTTTGTGACAGTCGCTACATTTGTTAAATGTTACGTTGAAACGAACTTCATGTTATAAGGTTTACGATTGTAAGAGTGTGGATTATTTTGCTTACATGCTGTTTCTATGTATACCTCCTCAGTTCTTACGGTGAGATTGATGGTTTACTGCCATTAAACCTTCAAAACGTCATCAGTAAAGTGTCATCCTTCATTCGGGGGGGGGGGGGTTCGCTACAGTAAGAGCTTACCTCCGGCAGCAGTAAGAGCTTACCTCTTAGAGCTTACCAGAGAGCTTACCTCCGGTTGCACAAAGGTCTGAACTAGAGCGTTTACAAGCAGAAAAAGAAAGGCAAGCAGCACGTGCAAAATTAGAGATTTATGACAAAGAGTTTAAAGTTGATATGGACAGTCAGTTAATGTTACAGAGCAATGGGATGTCTGTTATCAACCAAACCATTCTTCATTTCGTTGTTCTCGTGACAATGACAATAAAGTTTCTGATTCTGATTCTGATAACCATATTATAACCAACCATGTTACAACCATGTTATAAGCATGTTATAACCAACCATGTTATAGCCATGTTATAACCAACTATGTTATTGCCATGTTATAACCAACCATGTAATAACCAACCATATAACCATGTTATAACCAACCATGTTACAACCAGCCATGTTATAACCAACTATGTTATAAGCATGTTATAATCAATCATGTTATAACCATGTTATAACCAACCATGTTATAACCAACCATGCTACAACCATGTTATAAATGTGTTATAACCAACTATGTTATAACCATGTTATAATCAAAGATGTTATAACCATGTTATAACCAACCATGTTATAACCATGTTAAAACCAACCATGTTATAACCAACCATGTTATAACCATGTTATAACCAACCATGTTACAACCATGTTATAACCAAACATTTAACCATGTTATAACCAACCATGTTACAACCATGTTATTAACAACCATGTTATAACCATGTTTTAACCAACCATGTTATAACCCTTTTATAACCAGTCATGTTTTAACCAACTATGTTATAATCATGTTATAACCAGCCATGTTATAACTAACCATGTTATAACCATGTTATAACCAACCATGTTATTATCATGTTATAACCAGCCAAGTTATAACCAACCATGTTACAACCATGTTATAACCAAACATATAACCATGTTATAACCAACCATGATACAACCATGTTATTAACAACCATGTTATAACCATGTTTTAACCAACCATGTTATAACCCTTTTATAACCAGTCATGTTTTAACCAACTATGTTATAATCATGTTATAACCAACCATGTTATAACCAACCATGTTAAAACCATTTTATAACCAGTCATGTTTTAACCAACTATGTTATAACCAACTATGTTATAACCAACCATGTTATAACCAACCATGTTATAACTATGTTATAACCAACCATGTTATTACCATGTTATAACCAACCATGTTATTACCATGTTATAACCAACCATGTTATTATCATGTTATAACCAACCATGTTATAACCAACCATGTTATAACCATTTTATAACCAGTCATGTTTTAACCAACTATGTTATAACCAACCATGTTATAACCAACCATGTTATAACCATGTTATAACCAACCATGTTACAACCATGTTATAATCAACCATGTTACAACCATGTTATACCCAACAATGTTATAACCATTTTATAACCAGTCATGTTTTAACCAACTATGTTATAACCAACCATGTGATAACCAACCATGTTATAACCATGTTATAACCAACCATGTTATAACCAACCATGTTATAACCAACCATGTTATTACCATGTTATAACCAACCATGTTATAACCATGTTATAACCAACCATGTTACAACCATGTTATAACCAACCATGTTACAACCATGTTATAACCAACCATGTTATAACCAACCATGTTATAACTATGTTATAACCAACCATGTTATTACCATGTTATAACCAACCATGTTATTATCATGTTATAACCAGTCATGTTTTAACCAACTATGTTATAACCAACCATGTTATAACCAACCATGTTATAACCATGTTATAACCAACCATGTTATAACTATGTTATAACCAACCATGTTATTACCATGTTATAACCAACCATGTTATTATCATGTTATAACCAGTCATGTTTTAACCAACTATGTTATAACCAACCATGTTATAACCAACCATGTTATAACCATGTTATAACCAACCATGTTATAACCAACCATGTTATAACTATGTTATAACCAACCATGTTATTACCATGTTATAACCAACCATGTTATTATCATGTTATAACCAGCCATGTTATAACCAACCATGTTATAACCATGTTAAAACCAATCATGTTATAACCATGTTATAACCAACCATGTTATAAACATGTTATAACCAACCATGTTACAATCATGTTATAAACGTGTTTTAACCAACTATGTTATAACCATGTTATAATCAACCATGTTATAACCAACCATGTTATAACCATGTTATAACCAACCATGTTATTATCATTTTATAACCAACCATGTTATAACCATGTTATAACTAACCATGTTATAACCATGTCATAAACAACCATGTTACAACCATGTTATAAACATGCTATAACCAGCCATGTTACATCCAACCTTGTTATAACCATGTTATAACCAACCATGTTATAACCAACCATGTTATAACCAACAATGTTATAACCAACCATGTTATAACCAACAATGTTACAACCAACCGTGTTATAACCATGTTATAACCAACCATGTTATTACCATGTTATAACCAACCATGTTATAACCAACCATGTTATAACCAACCATGTTACAACCATGTTATAAACATGTTATAACCAGCCATGTTACAACCAACCATGTTGTAACCATGTTATAACCAACCATGTTACAACCATGTTATAAGCATGTTATAACCAACTATGTTATAACCAACCATGTTATAACCATGTTATAACCAACCATGTTACAACCATGTTATAACCAACCATGTTACAACCATGTTATAACCAACCATGTTACAACCATGTTATAACCAACCATGTTATAACCAACCATGTTATAACTATGTTATAACCAACCATGTTATTACCATGTTATAACCAACCATGTTATTATCATGTTATAACCAGTCATGTTTTAACCAACTATGTTATAACCAACCATGTTATAACCAACCATGTTATAACCATGTTATAACCAACCATGTTATAACCAACCATGTTATAACTATGTTATAACCAACCATGTTATTACCATGTTATAACCAACCATGTTATTACCATGTTATAACCAACCATGTTATTATCATGTTATAACCAACCATGTTATAACCAACCATGTTATAACCATTTTATAACCAGTCATGTTTTAACCAACTATGTTATAACCAACCATGTTATAACCAACCATGTTATAACCATGTTATAACCAACCATGTTACAACCATGTTATAATCAACCATGTTATAACCATGTTATAACTAACCATGTTATAACCATGTTATAACTAACCATGTTATAACCATGTCATAACCAACCATGTTACAACCATGTTATAAACATGCTATAACCAGCCATGTTACATCCAACCTTGTTATAACCATGTTATAACCAACCATGTTATAACCATGTTATAACCAACAATGTTATAACCAACCATGTTATAACCAACAATGTTACAACCAACCGTGTTATAACCATGTTATAACCAACCATGTTATTACCATGTTATAACCAACCATGTTATAACCAACCATGTTACAACCATGTTATAAACATGTTATAACCAGCCATGTTACAACCAACCATGTTGTAACCATGTTATAACCAACCATGTTACAACCATGTTATAACCAACCATGTTATAACCATTTTATAACCAGTCATGTTTTAACCAACTATGTTATAACCAACCATGTTATAACCAACCATGTTATAACCATGTTATAACCAACAATGTTACAACCATGTTATAACCAACCATGTTATAACCATTTTATAACCAGTCATGTTTTAACCAACTATGTTATAACCAACCATGTTATAACCAACCATGTTATAACTATGTTATAACCAACCATGTTATTACCATGTTATAACCAACCATGTATTTATCATGATATAACCAGCCATGTTATAACCAACCATGTTATAACCATGTTAAAACCAATCATGTTATAACCATGTTATAACCAACCATGTTATAACCATGTTATAACCAACCATGTTACAATGATGTTATAAACGTGTTTTAACCAACTTTGTTATAACCGTGTTATAATCGACCATGTTATAACCATGTTATAACCAACCATGTTATAACCAACCATGTTATAACTATGTTATAACCAACCATGTTATTACCATGTTATAACCAACCATGTTATTATCATGTTATAACCAGCCATGTTATAACCAACCATGTTATAACCATGTTAAAACCAATCATGTTATAACCATGTTATAACCAACCATGTTATAAACATGTTATAACCAACCATGTTACAATCATGTTATAAACATGTTTTAACCAACTATGTTATAACCATGTTATAACCAACCATGTTATAACCATGTTATAACCAACCATGTTATTATCATTTTATAACCAACCATGTTATAACCATGTTATAACTAACCATGTTATAACCATGTTATAACTAACCATGTTATAACCATGTCATAACCAACCATGTTACAACCATGTTATAAACATGCTATAACCAGCCATGTTACATCCAACCTTGTTATAACCATGTTATAACCAACCATGTTATAACCATGTTATAACCAACCATGTTATAACCAACCATGTTATAACCAACAATGTTACAACCAACCGTGTTATAACCATGTTATAACCAACCATGTTATTACCATGTTATAACCAACCATGTTATAACCAACCATGTTATAACCAACCATGTTACAACCATGTTATAAACATGTTATAACCAGCCATGTTACAACCAACCATGTTGTAACCATGTTATAACCAACCATGTTACAACCATGTTATAACCAACCATGTTATAACCATTTTATAACCAGTCATGTTTTAACCAACTATGTTATAACCAACCATGTTATAACCAACCATGTTATAACCATGTTATAACCAACCATGTTACAACCATGTTATAACCAACCATGTTATAACCATTTTATAACCAGTCATGTTTTAACCAACTATGTTATAACCAACCATGTTATAACCAACCATGTTATAACTATGTTATAACCAACCATGTTATTACCATGTTATAACCAACCATGTATTTATCATGATATAACCAGCCATGTTATAACCAACCATGTTATAACCATGTTAAAACCAATCATGTTATAACCATGTTATAACCAACCATGTTATAACCATGTTATAACCAACCATGTTACAATGATGTTATAAACGTGTTTTAACCAACTTTGTTATAACCGTGTTATAATCGACCATGTTATAACCATGTTATAACCAACCATGTTATTACCATTTTATAACCAACCATGTTATAACCATGTTATAACCAACCATGTTATAACAAACCATGTTATAACCATGTTAAAACCAATTGTTGCGGCTACTCCAACCAATGGCCGCGGCAGGCTAAACATGAGGACACCGATGACGCGCAACAATTAACGCACAGAACACTTCTGTATCATTTGCTTCTTTATTTACACATGCCACTGTCCAAACTACAAATCAGCACATGGGATCAACTGTCAAACAAACGCACAGAATATCAAATCATTCAAATTGCGACATGTTGCGATATGTTGCGATATGTTGCGGTCAACAGAAAGTTTTGCCTCGTGCTCACCCTACCTTCTGCTCATCTACATCAGGTGAAGTGAACAGGTGAGTGCAACCACATTTATTATCTACCACACCCATGAGACACGCCCCACACCCATGCACCAATACAGTGAGTCCATTTAAACCAACCCACTTAGTCAGACGGAAACAACTCATATGGCTCCTACATACCGGCCCCTAATTATTTTAGAGCAATAATTACATCATACTTACCATGTAGGAGACATACTGATAAACATGATCAATCTTTTATCAAACATTCAAAGATACAATTTCAATTCCAAATAAATAAATATACATTAATGCAAATAGATATTTGAAAAAAGTCAATTTTCATGACTCTTCTGTTTCCTGTAGAAGACACACTTTAGTGATCGGCCTGTCCAAACAACCAGTCTTTGTCTTAACACGAACCCGACGTACAAGACCTTTACTGTCAGAAATTGCTTCCACAATCCTTCCAGTCACCCAAGAGTTACGAGGCACAGAATCATCGACAACGATAACCACATCCCCAGGAATGAAGTTCCGTCCGATTCTCCGCCACTTCTGACGCTCTTGAAGCTGGGGCAGGTACTCCTTGACCCAGCGCTTCCAGAACAGGTCAGACATGTACTGAACTTGCCTCCATCGACGTCGTCCATACACGTCCCCCTTCTGAAACACTCCTGGTGGTATCAATGGCTTGGTCTTAAGCAACAACAGATGGTTAGGAGTCAAGACCTCCAAATCATTAGGATCAGTAGAGGCTTTAGTTATTGGTCTACTGTTCATAATAGCCTCTGCCTCACAAAGAACTGTACAAAGGCCTTCTTCGTCCAAATTCTGCACTTTCAAAATGGAATTTAACACCTTCCTGACAGACCTAATGAGACGTTCCCAAACACCGCCATGATGGGAACCAGCAGGAGGATTAAAGATCCACTTTATGCCCTTTTGCAGCAGCGTCTCATGAATCTGTGCCTGATTCCATCCTTCCACTGCCTCTTTCAACGCACGTTTGCCACCCACAAAGTTCACAGAGTACACTTCTTCCAGTGTAATCTCCTGGTCCAGTATTATGTTATTTCCTCTGGGAATATTCCTGTCCTGTTGCTGTCGGTTGCCACCAAACATGAACCCAAAATCACCAAAGAAACTGGAGAAGATATTGCTGCGAGAGCTGTGGTGACCCTCTTTGAGCTCGTACTCTCCATACACGTCATACTGTTTCCTTTTCTCCTTATCTGAGAGGACCTCATAGGCTGCCCCCAAATCTGCAAACTTGTCCAGGGCTTGCGGGTCGTCTTGGTTTCTGTCGGTGTGTAACTGCAAAGCCAGCTTTCTGTAGGCCTTCTTGATGTCCCTGATTGATGCACTCTTGTATTCATTTGCATCAACAGCATGAACGAAAATGGCCGTTTTAATCTCTGGATCATTAAAAGAGATCTTTCCAAAATCAAGGTTCACTGGCCAATTAATTTCTGGTTCAACGAGAAACTTTGGCCCTGACAACCAGGAATCATCCTTGATAGACTTCCATTTAAGGCTCATAGCTCGCTGTTCTACAGCCTTCCTATTATTTGACATTTTTACCTGATTGCACCTAAAAGGTAAACCAATGGTGTAATGACCATTAACCAACTTAGCAGAATCCATCACTGACTTCATAAACTGCTGATCTTCTCTAGACAAAGCAAATTGCTCATCCTGAATACATTCTGGGAAGTCAGTCTTCATTTGACGTTCCCACAGCTCATCCAATCTTGCCACGGAAATCCTATTAACACTCACATCAAAAATGTCAGTCTTACGATCCTCTCTGAGAGGACCATTCACCGTCCAACCCAGCATAGTTTTTACTGCATAGGGACCTCCATTTTGACTTCTGATAACATCCCATGGCTCCAAAGCCTTGGGCACATTGGTCCCGATCAACAGGTCTACCCCGGACTTTATCTCCAGTATGTTAATATGGCGCAAATGTGGCCATCTGTCGAGATCTTCCTGTCGGGGAATATTACATGGATGCACAGGCATGGTTTTCTGAGTAAATAAGTCAGGCAAGTCACAGTAGTGATCTAAATCCAAACCAGCTACTTCCAAACCTGAAACCACGTAACTACTGACCATTTTCTCCTGACCCATTGTCTGCAAAAGAATGCCAGTTTTCCTTCCTGAAAGATTCAGCCTATTCATGAGTGCTTCCGTACAAAATGAAGCCGAGCTCCCAGGATCTAGAAAAGCATAGGTTATCAGTGACTGATTACCTTTCTTGGACTTCACTCTAACTGGTATTATGGACAGAGCACTATTTTGCTCACCGGCCCCAGTAACACCACTGCTTTGCACCGCACATGAAGGACCTTCATCTGGTGGCTCTCTCCCTCCTATAGTTTGCACTGCAACACTTTCCCTCTGCTTGGAGTGAATATGTAAGAGTGTGGGGTGTTTCTGATTACAAACTTTACACAAGAGATGTTTCCTACAGTCCTTGCTTCTGTGCCCAATGCGCAGACAACCAAAACACACGCCATTCTCTTTCAAAAAAGATAATCTTTCAAAGTGCAACTTTCTTTCAAATGAAGGACACAAATCCAACATATGCCCTGCTCCACAAAACAAGCAAGCCTTGGTCACAACTGAACCACTCTCTCGCCTCAATGCTGGCTCAATCTTCCCTTCCACCTTGGTCACTGTAGTAGCAAAACTACTCCGCTTAGCCTTAGGGTAAAACTGAGACTTATCCTTTCTCGCCTCTTTTCTGATGTCTGTTGGAGGATCCTGTATATCTCTAAACAATGGGTCACTTGCGATCTTAACTTGCCTTTCGACAAACTCAACAACGTCGCAAAAAACCACTTTACGTTGAAATCTTTCCTGCAGATCGCAGACAACATTCCTCCACTTATCCCTGAGCTTATAAGGCAACTTCTTTATAACTGCTTGCATATTAGCAGAGACATCCAACTCATGCAAGGACTCAACGTCTCCCATTGCATTACAACATTGCCTTAATAAAAACCCATATTCCTGCAAAGCCTTCACATCATCAGATTTTATAGGTGGCCATTTACTGACCCTTTCAATGTAGGCAGCAGCAATTTTCAGCGAATTGCCAAAGTTCTCTTGGAGCAAAGATTTAGCTTTAGCATATCCATACTTGGCAGGCATATACTGACAGCTTCTGTGTCATGGTCCTGGGCCATGTGGGCCCAGTATTCTTAGTTCCTTGTATTTTTGTATTTCGTTCCTTAGGCCATGTTTCCTGAGTTGCCCTGTTGTGTTGTTCCCTAAGTGTTTTCCCTTCGTGACTCTTACCCCCTGTGTGCCCCTCTGTGTATTTATGAGCCCTCGTCTCTCTTTGTGTTTTATTCTATGTTTTCCCCAGCCCGTTATGTCTGTGTTCTCCCCGTGCTCTCTCTCCTCCTGTCTGAACCTCTGTACTTCCTGTTTTACTTTGCCCGTCTCCCGTTAGTGTTGTGTTCACTCCTGCCGTGTCTTGTTATAATTATCAGTGTCACCTGTGTTCCCCGTGTGCTCCCACTTCCCTCGTTAACCCTCTGTGCATTTATGTCTGCGTCTCCTTCAGTTCTGTGTCGCGTTCTCCCTCATGTTGTGTGTGTTCCTCCCTGTGTCTCTTGGCGAGCTTTGTATTTAGTTTTCCCAGTTTAGTTTTGTATTTCCTACGTTCTGCCTCTCCAGCATTAAAGCTGTGATTTTTTAAGTTCATCCCCGTGTCTGTGAGTTTTGCATTTTGGGTCCTCCTCCTGCCTGCCACACAGCGATCCATGACAGAAGAACGCGACCACGACATGGACCCAGCAGCTCACAACCCCTCTGCCGAGCTCCGTGAGGACCTGATTTACACGGTGGAATACCACTGTCAGGAGTGGGGAGCGCTGCCAAGAGGAGGTTACCGGGAGACCGTAGCCATCCGCCTACAGAGGATGGTGTCCGGACTCCCCTGGTTATTCGGCGCGCTACACCCCCACATCCGGGACTTCCTCGTGTCCACCGTAGGCATCCGCCCGGAACTGCTTCTCCGGTGGGAAGAGTCGGAGGACGTTCAGCCCGGTCCGCTGGAGGATTCGCGGCCCGGCTCAGCTCCTCCCCCTTCCCGGAGAAAACGGCGTTCACGCCGCCGACACCCACCGCCACAGCCAGACCCCGAGACTTCTGAGTTGCCAGCTGTGGTGAGTGGAAGGGACAAACAGGAGTTTCCTGACTGCGGGACTGTTTATTCCGGGGCTGTGTTTTTTCACTTAGCTGCCCAGCCAGAAGCGCTAGCTCCGTCTCCTGTATCCTCGCTAGCACAGTCGTTAACTCCACCACAAGCTCCGTTTTCACCCCTACCACCACTTCAGTCTCCTTCGGTTCAGTCTGCCACTCAGCTACCTCCTCAGTTAACCTTAGCTCAGTTTTCCCGTCTGTAGCACAGTTTCCAGCGTCACCTGCTCAGCAGCCACCTGTAGTCCAGTCATCCACTCAATCACCAGTACCACTTTCCCCCCAACTGTCACTGCTACCTCTAGCTCAGTCTCCTGTGCACTCACCTCTGGCTCATTCTCCCGTGAAGTCATCAGCTCCACTCCCACCACCTCCGTTACAACAGACACCAGTTCAGTCCCCTGTGCCAGTGCAGACGCCCCCAGTTCAGTCTCCCGTGCAGTTATCTATTTCACCTGCGTGTCCGGTAGCTCAGTTAGCTCCCCCACAGCTACTCCCAGCTTAGTTAGCTCGCCCACAGCTACTCCCAGCTCAGTTAGCTCCCCCGCAGCCACCCTCAGTTCAGTTTCCAAAGCCCCCAGTGCCGCCTGTAGCGCAGGCCCCAGTAGCTCCAGTGCCGCCTGTAGCGCAGGCCCCAGTAGCTCCAGTGCCGCCTGTAGCGCAGGCCCCAGTAGCTCAGCTCCCCGCGTCTCCAGTAGCCCAGTCCCCGATAGCAGTACGGTCCGCTGGTCAGCTTAACATTCAGCCAGGGGTCCCAAATCTCTCTGGCTCTGCATCAGCTCCTGCTGGGAGCTCGGATGAGCTCATCCAGGACTCCGCGGCTCCCACGCCGCCATCTACCTCGTCAGCTGGGGGGCCCGAGGAGCCCGTTCAGCCACCCGTCTCCGCTGGAGGGTCCGAGGGGCCCGTTCAGCCTCCCGTCTCCGCTGGAGGGTCCGAGGGGCCCGTTCAGCCTCCCGTCTCCGCTGGAGGGTCCGAGGGGCCCGTTCAGCCTCCTGTCTCCGCTGGAGGGCCCGAGGAGCCCATCCAGCCACCTTCTGCTTCTGCTCCAGCCTGTGCTTCGCCTGCTGCAGCTCCAGCCTGTGCCTCGTCTGGCCCAGCCTCAGAGTCTTCGTCCTCGTCTGGCCCAGCCTCAGAGTCTTCGTCCTCGTCTGGCCCAGCCTCAGCCTCTGCCACGCCTGGTCCGGCCCCGTCATCGCCCGGTCGAGCTCCAGCCTGTGCGTCGCCTGGTCCGGCCCCGTCATCGCCCGGTCCGGCCCCGTCATCTGCTCCGCCTGGTCCGGCCCCGGCCTCTGCTCCGCCCGGTCCGGCCTCGGCCTCTGCTCCGCCCGGTCCGGCCTCGGCCTCAGCTCCTGCTTCGCCGTCGCCTGGTCCAGCCTCAGCTCCTGCTTCGCCGTCGCCTGGTCCAGCCTCAGCCTCTGCAGCGACGCCTGGTCCGGCCCCCGCATCGCCACAGTCTGGTCCTGCCTCGTCTGGTCCTGCCTCATCTGGTCCTGCCTTGTCTGGTCCTGTGCCCACCGGGCCATGGCCAGCACGCCTAACACTGGAGAGCCGCTGCTGCCTTCCGCGTGGCCGGCCCCCTGAACTACTCCGTCGTCTCCTTCGTCGCCGCCGCTGCCTTCCGCGCGGCCGGCCCCCTGAACTGCTCCGTCGTCTCCTTCGCCGCCGCCGCCGCCTTCCGCGTGGCCGGCCCCCTAAACTGTTTCCACGTCTCCACCGTTGCCGTCCGCATGGTCGGCCCCCTGAACTGCACTGTGTTTTTGGGTTGTTTTTCTTGGGCTCCGGTGTTTGCTGTGCTCTTTTGTTTTCTGTTCCGAGCCCTCCGTCCTGGGCCCCCGCCGCCCGCCCTGGGTCGTTTTCTGTTTGGTTTTGTTTTTCTGTGTTTGGGCTGTCTGGTGCCACCCCTTAAGGGGGGGGTGATGTCATGGTCCTGGGCCATGTGGGCCCAGTATTCTTAGTTCCTTGTATTTTTGTATTTCGTTCCTTAGGCCATGTTCCCCGTGCTCTCTCTCCTCCTGTCTGAACCTCTGTACTTCCTGTTTTACTTTGCCCGTCTCCCGTTAGTGTTGTGTTCACTCCTGCCGTGTCTTGTTATAATTATCAGTGTCACCTGTGTTCCCCGTGTGCTCCCACTTCCCTCGTTAACCCTCTGTGCATTTATGTCTGCGTCTCCCTCAGTTCTGTGTCGCGTTCTCCCTCATGTTGTGTGTGTTCCTCCCTGTGTCTCTTGGCGAGCTTTGTATTTAATTTTCCCAGTTTAGTTTTGTATTTCCTACGTTCTGCCTCTCCAGCATTAAAGCTGTGATTTTTTGAGTTCATCCCCGTGTCTGTGAGTTTTGCATTTTGGGTCCTCCTCCTGCCTGCCACACAGCGATCCATGACATTCTGACCATTTCTCTTGGATGGCCTTTAGTATATTGCTCGAGAAAATATAAACAATCCTTAGCACTGTGAGTTTGACTCTCCACCATGTGCTCAAAAGCTCTCATAAATGTTTGATATTGCAAAGGATCGCCATCAAATAACTGAATGTCACGCCTTGGTAACAAAAACAGAGACTGCTGCTCAGCTAATAAAGTTGTAATTTCATTTTGTTTCTTCAAAACTGTGACTAGATGATCATGACCCTCACCACCTTGCACTGTATGTGTGAGAGGTTTTGATTGTGCGTGAGACTGCGAAATCATCTGAGTAGTTGAAACTGCACCTGGAAATACTTGATGTAACTTTGTCTCTGCCCTTTCCAATGAAACGACCTTGGGTTGAAAAGTATTTTTAAACTTGGGCCTTACATCCAATACCTGTGCTTGATGATCACTAGCATCCACACCCTGATATGGTTGTTCTGGTAACACAGGTTTGAACGTCGGAGCATTAGGATTTAAAACGGCTAAACGCCCCTGCTCTCGTTCTAAATACGAATTCATTCCATCAGATTTAACATTAGCAGCACTTGAGACTCGGGACATTTCAGAAGTTTTTAAAACATTCACCTTTGCTGTTGAGGCTGCTATTTCTGTTTCTAAGTCAAGCAGCTCCTTTCTTTTCTTAAGCTGCATTTCTTGTTCTTCCAAAGCATGCTTTTCTTTCAACAACCTCTGTCGAACAAGAAGGGCAGCCATGTCAGCCTCTGCCGTTATGCGTGCTGACAAGGCAGATGAAACCATTGAGCCACTGAGTGATGATTTGCTTTTCCTACAACTTTTGTTTCCAACATTAGAGATGCTATCACTTGGATTAACATAATCTATCGCAGCACCTTTACCAACATTCCCGGCGATCTTAGAAGCACCAGAACCATTTCCAGCAGGTAATACATCAGAGGAATCAACACCAGGTGGATTTAAATGTGGCAAATCAAGCTCAGACACCTGACTTTTGCTCTGAGGGTTTCCCTTTGCATCATGAAGCCATTTCTTTATCTCTTCCATAAACTCAGTATTATGTGCTCGCACACTTATAAACCAAGCAGTTTGTTTTTCTTGCTCTTCTTGAGGAAGCAAAGGAAGCAAGGTTTCATGCAGATGAGTTGCCTCATTAAGCAACACAGACAAATTCTCTAACTGAGCCTGAACAGTTGAAACATTATCCTCAGATTGCTTTAACTCTTTAATAATTTTTACGACCTTTTTAATTTTATTAATCTTAGTGTGACGTTCTGTTTGCAGCCTTTCAATCTGATTCTCCAAAGCCTTAGCAGTCGGTTTCGGCTGTCTTTTCTTTCCATCCACATCACCACATTGTGTTAATTGGTGTGTCTCCATTTTTCTTTAAAATATTACAAAAAATCCAAACGCTGAACTGCACCTATGACACCCAGCTTCATTCCAAAGCATCAACTTGATGACATTCATTTCATAAACCCTGGCCATACACAATTGACAGGAGCGATATCCCCCACTAACTGCCTATTAAACCTAACTAACTTAACCTAGTCTTCCGTACATACTAGCGGTGGGTATTTATGTACCTCCATACCGTCAGCTGTGAGAAAGACAAACTGTCTTAAACACAAACTGCGGCGGTACTCCCAAGCCAATGGCTTCAGCCGCCTGATGCACAAAAACTAGAAAGAAAATCAGTACAACGCCTTGTGCAGCTGTACTGCTAAAACCTAACAGGGGAACAAAACTCCTGAACAAAATGTGCTCGTGTAGCCAAAGGCTTAATCTAAAAGCGGGTGGTAAAAGGCAACAGCAAACTACAAAACTATCATCAATAAAACTCATCTATTTATAAATAATCCAATAAAACCTACAAAGAGCAACTTTCTGTTGACAATGTGTTGCGGCTACTCCAACCAATGGCCGCGGCAGGCTAAACATGTTACAACCATGTTACAACCATGTTATAAACATGTTATAACCAACCATGTTAAAACCATTTTCTAAACATCTTATAATCAACCATGTTATAACCAACCATGTTATAACCAACAATGTTACAACCAACCATGTTATTACCATGTTATAACAACAATGTTAGAACCATGTTATAAACATGTTATAACCAGCCATGTTACAACCAACCATGTTGTAACCATGTTATAACCAACCATGTTACAACCATGTTATAACCAACCATGTTATAACCAACCATGTTATAACTATGTTATAACCAACCATGTTATTACCATGTTATAACCAACCATGTTATTATCATGATATAACCAGCCATGTTATAACCAACCATGTTATAACCAACCATGTTATAACCATGTTAAAACCAATCATGTTATAACCATGTTATAACCAACCATGTTATAACCATGTTATAACCAACCATGTTACAATCATGTTATACACATGTTTTAACCAACTATGTTATAACCATGTTATAATCGACCATGTTATAACCATGTTATAACCAACCATGTTATAACCATGTTATAACCAACCATGTTATTATCATTTTATAACCAACCATGTTATAACCATGTTAAAACCAATCATGTTATAACCAACCATGTTATAACCAACCATGTTATAACCAACCATTTTATAACCAACAATGTTACAACCAACCATGTTATAACCATGTCATAACCAACCATGTTATAACCATGTTATAACCAACCATGTTACATCCATGTTATAAACATGTTATAACCAGCCATGTTACAACAAACCATGTTATAACCATGTCATAACCAACCATGTACAAACCAACCATGTTATAACTATGTTATAACCAACCATGTTATAACCGTGTTATAACCAACCATGTTATTATCATGTTATAACCAACCATGTTATAACCAGCCATGTTATAACCAACCATGTTATAAGCATGTTAATCTTAATGATACTCCTGATATAAGCAGTGGCACTTTATGGGAACCATTAAAAGCGTATATACGCGGACAAATCATTTCATACAGTGCTGGTGAAAGGAAAAGAAGAATGAAACGTACCACAGAATTAATGAAAGCAATAAAAGAAGTTGACCGGGCAAATTCTATGACTCCATCTGAGGAGCTACATAGAAAAAGGATTTTGCTCCAGACTGAATATGACATTCTGACAAGTCAGCGCGAGGAGGATTCATATCTTAGGTCAAGACAAGCTCTCTATGAGCATGGTGAGCGTGCCGGTAAACTCCTGAGCTACCAGCTGAAACAATCAGCAGCTGCTGGTATGATAGTAGAGATAGGAGATAATGTGGGTAATAAAATTATACATCAGAAGGGGATTAACAATCAATTTAAATCTTTTTATGAGGACTTGTATACCTCAGAACTAAATGATAGGGACCGAGTGAAGAATTTTTTTGAAAACCTTGAAATACCACCACTAGAGGCAGCAGATAGAGATAGGTTAGAGGGGCCCATATCTGCCACAGAGATAGACAAAGCAATTCGGAGTATGAAGACAGGAAAAGCGCCGGGCCCTGATGGGTACCCAAGTGAGTTTTATAGAACATTTGCTCCCGCACTGATTCCCTTGCTTTGCAGAGTATTTAAGGAAGTTCTTGATAAAAAAGCTCTGCCCCAAACAATGTCACAGGCCTTGATCTCTGTACTCCTTAAGAAGAATAAGGACCCACTTAAATGTGAGTCATATCGCCCGGTAAGTTTACTTGGATGTGATTATAAAATACTGACCAAAGTACTGGCAGCTAAAATTGAGCTTGTTATAAGTAAGATAATACATCCTGATCAGACAGGGTTTGTTGCAGGTAGACAACTCTCCAGCAATCTCCGCCGTCTGTTCAATGTAGTATATACTGCTGAAGATAACATTATGCCAGAGATTGTGATATCCCTAGATGCCCACATTACTATCTATTTATGGCCCTCGAGAGATTCGGCTTTGGTCCAACATTTTGCTCGTGGATTAAAATAATTTATTCGAGCCCCCAGGCTATGGTGAGAACGAATAATATCATATCTGAACCCTTCTCTCTATTCCGGGGAACAAGACAGGGGTGCCCTTTGTCACCCCTGCTCTTTGATGTGGCAATTGAACCCCTTCCGATGATGCTGAGACAGGCTGCTGAATTGGTAGGGATACAAAGGGGGACACAAAACCATAGGCTGTCCTTATATGCTGACGATCTCCTCCTTTTCCTGTCAAACCCTGCCATTAGTATCCCGGTGGCCCTTGGTATTATCAAAGATTTTGGGAGGGTGTCGGGCTATAAAATTAATTTAGACAAAAGTGTTCTTTTCCCTATTAATAAACAGGCGAGGAAACTTTCTTTCCGGGCCTATCCCTTTGCAATACATAAGGATAGATTCATATATTTAGGTGTTAATGTAACTAGTAAGTATAAAGATTTACTGGACTATAACTTTAAAGTTGCACTGGACAAAGCAAAATTAGATATGGAAAGGTGGGCATCGCTCCCCTTATCATTAGCAGGGAAGGTAAATTCTGTTAAAATGAATATAATGCCACGGCTCCTCTATTTATTTCAGACGATACCGATTTTCATTCCTAAATCATTTTTTAAGGAATTGAACAAATGTACGTCTGCCTTTATTTGGGAAAAAACAGTCCCCAGGATAAGAAGGGAGTTTCTTGAGAGACAGAAAGAAGAGGGAGGCCTGGCTCTGCCGAACTATATGCACTATTATTTTGCTGCTAATATACATAAGTTGTTATTTTGGGTCAAAGAGTTAGATGAGGATGAAACCCCAATATGGGTTCATATGGAAAGGTATGTCTCTAGCCCAGTGTCCCTGCGCTCCCTGGTCTGCGCTCCTCTACCCTTGAGCAAACATCTTTACACAAACAACCCGGTGGTATCTAATTCTTTGAAAATTTGGACTCAATTCAGATCACATTTTAAAAACAGAAATGCCCTCCTATCTGCTCCCATCTATGGAAATCACTTGTTTCCCCCAGCCCTCGGGGGAACAGCCTTTAGGGAATGGCATAGAGCTGGGGTGGAATGTGTCAAACATCTTTTTAAAAATGGTACTTTTATGTCTGCTGCTCAACTGGAAAAGGACTATGGAATCTCCTCCAAGACTAATTACTTTAGATATTTCCAGGTTCGGGACTTTGTGAAAAAGTCATTCAGTCCCTCCCTCGAGCTTCCACAAAGCAGTTGGATAGACGAGCTGATGGACACAGATCCGACTGCTAAGGGGACAATCTCCACGCTATATGCAAATATTGTGAATGTGGCTTCCCCCTCCCTGGACAATGTAAGAAGGAAATGGGAGGAAGAATTGGGGCTGGACATTTCAGAGGTTGACTGGGGAGGGGCTGTAGATCTAGTACACTCTGCTTCTGTATGTGTAAGACATGGATTGATACAGTTCAAGGTGTTACACAGACTCCACTTGTCAAGGGAGAAACTGGCAAGAATGTACCAGGGGGCCGATCCGACCTGCCCCAGATGTAAACAGGTGCCAGCCAACTTATGCCACATGTTCTGGTCTTGTTCCAGGCTGAAAGACTTTTGGGCTAATATCTTTAGAACATTCTCATTCATTTATAATAAAGATATGGAACCAATGCCTCTGACAGCCATCTTTGGTGTGGCACCGAGGGAAACTCAACTAACAGCCTCTCAGAGGAAGGCAATAGCATTCACCTCATGGTTGGCTAGGAGGCAACACCGCCATCCCATAAACGCAGGGTGGAGGAGGTGATGGCACACCTCAAATTAGAACATCTCAGATTTACTATACAGGGCAACACCAAGAAATTCTTTAAGGTCTGGCAGCTTTTCATTTCCTATTTTGAAGATGAGTTTCCGTCTACTCCATAACTGGCAACTCCCCCCCCCCCCCCCCCCCCCTTATATATATTTTTTATTTATTTTTTTCTCTCTTTTCTCTGTCTCGGTATAGTTTTGTCTTACACTGTGTTGTAGGACTTGAGTTCGAGCTTTTCTGTATGTATGATATGCTTTCTGAAAACTCAATAAAAACACTTTGATTATTATGTTATAAGCATGTTATAACCAACCATGTTATAAGCATGTTTTAACCAACTATGTTATAACCATGTTATAATCAACCATGTTATTGCCATGTTATAACCAACCATGTTATAACCAACCATATAACCATGTTATAACAAACCATGTTATAACCATGTTTTAACCAACCATGTTATTATCATGTTATAACCAACCATGTTATAACCATGTTATAACCAACCATGTTATAAGCATGTTATAACCAACCATGTTATAACCAACCATATTATAACCATGTTATAACCAACCATGTAATTACCATGTTATAACCAACCATGTTATTACCATGTTATAGCCAACCATGTTATAACCAACCATGTTATAACCATGTTATAACCAACCATGTTATAACCAACCATGTTATAACCATGTTATAACCAACCATGTTATAACCAACCATGTTATTATCATGTTATAACCAACCATGTTATAACCATGTTATAACCAACCATGTTATAACCAGCCATGTTATAACCATGTTATAACCAACCATGTTATAACCAACCATGTTATAACCAACCATGTTATTACCATGTTATAACCAGCCATGTTATAACCAACCATGTTAAAAGCATGTTATAACCAACCTTGTTATAACCATGTTAAAACCAATCATGTTATAACCAACCATGTTATAACCATGTTATAACCAACCATTTTATAACAGACAATGATATAGCCAACCATGTTATTACCATGTTATAACAAACCATGTTATTATCATGTTATAACCAACCATGTTATAACCATGTTATAACCAGCCATGTTATAACCAAAAATGTTATAACCAACCATGTTATAACCATGTTATAACCAACAATGTTATTACCATGTTATAACCAACCATGTTATTACCATGTTATAACCAACCATGTTATTATCATGTTATAACCAACCATGTTATAACCATGTTATAACTAACCATGTTATAACCAACAACAACAACAACAACAACCTTTATTTATAGAGCACATTAAAAGCCTTAGGCATACCAAAGTGCTTTACAAAAAACAATAAAATAATACAGTTAAGAGCATTAATATCAAATATAATAAGAACAGCAGACAATGTTCACAGTAGAAAGCCACTAATAAAATGGACTGCAGCACATGGATTATAGCAGACCCAGTGCCGCATGATAGAGAACACCAAGAATGAAGGAATAGTAAAAAGTTAATGCAATAGGTCGCAGTTAACAGTCAGCATTTAACGGGTAGAGAAGGCAAGTTCAAAAAGATAAGTTTTAAGGCGTGCTTTAAAAGAAAAAATAGAATCAGACTCCCGAATGCCAATTGGGAGGCTGTTCCATAACTCAGGTGCAGCAAAGGCAAACGATCGATCGCCTCTAGATTTCAACCGAGATCTGGGCTGAACTAACAATAACTGCGAGGATGACCTTAAAGCCCTGGCAGGGACATAAGGGTTTAAAAGTTCCTTAAGATAGGTTGGTGCAGTATTATTGATAATTTTAAACGTAAGCAGCAAAATTTTAAATTGAATACGGTATTTGATAGGCAGCCAATGCAGCTCAGCAAGAACCGGAGTAATATGGTCAAACTTCTTGGTTTTAGTTAGAATACGTGCCGCAGCATTCTGAACTGTCTGTAATCTATGTAGAAGGGTAACATGGAGACCAGAATAGAGTGAGTTACAGTAGTCTAGTCTTGACGTTACAAAAGCATGAATGAGCTTTTCTAAGTCATTATACGGGATATAGTGTCTGGCCCTGGAGATGAGACGAAGCTGATAAAAACTAGATCTGACAACAGCAGACACCTGTTTATCAAGTTTAACACTAGGAAGGCCCAGAGCCCAGCCATTTGGCTTTTCTACCTTTAAAACCCGGAGAGCAGCCAAATGGCTGGTAGGCTTTTAGCTAAGCTTTAGCTTCAGGCAAGTGGAAGCTAAATTGGCTAGTCATTCATATGTAAATTGGGTTGTTACCTGGGAATTCTGGAGGGAGGGGAGTGGGGGTGTGTGGATGAGGGGGTGGGGGAGCTGCTAAAAGCGGTGAGCTTCCTTTTGTTTCATCTTGATGCATTCTCAATCATCCAGGGAAACAAATCTCCAAAAGTCACCAACTTGGAGTGTTTCAGTTTGCCATCTTAGGGAGAAATCAACACACATGGGTGTATGTCCTTTGTTGCTGAGATTTATTGATAAAAACAGTACAAAAAATCAACCATTTGTACACATTTTTACAAATAATTATAAAAAGTGAGTGAGTACATTTCAACATTTTCAGCAATCACTCACAATCCTGGCACTGCCATGGTATCTGTAGTCTGCATTTACCACATGTGTATCTGTTGCAGTGAACACATCGCACAGTGGCATGATTGTTCTTGCAATTGTGTTTGACCTGACACATGGCTCTTTTTCCAGGGCTAGGTGTGGAGGGTTGTGTCAAAGGCAACTGTTCTTTTCTTGCCTTCTTCGCAGCTACATGAGAGTGAGCTAACTCCCTTGCAAGCTCCACCAGGAAGTCCACCCGTCTTTCCTTCGTCCCGGAGCATGCTTGATACAGCACATGTGCATTCAGTGCTGCCATGTCAATCATGTTATAAAACACGGCAACTGGCCAGCGCCGTGTTCCTCTGCGGACAGTGTACTCCCGAACCATCTGGTCCATCACATCCACGCCACACTTTGTTTTGTTGTAAAGGGTGACAGTGTTTGGCTTCCTTTTGGTAGTGTTATCAGTCTGAACCACGCCGTGCATGCTGCTAAGAATATAGACTGTCTTCTTCCGTTTGGCCGCATACGCCGTCAGCGTGGCAGCAGAGGTTGAAAACACCTAAGAAATAAGATAAATTGTTATTTCCATAGCACTTTTACACACAATGAAACACATAAACATAGAACCAGAAAAGACCTGCAACATACCTGAGTGGTGAATTCATTGCGATCTGTCTGTCTAGTGGATTGAGGAATTTCCCTGCGAATCTTGTTGACTGTGCCGAGGATGGTGGTTTTCCGTCTAAGAAGTTTTTGCGCAAGTGAAAGCGATGTGAAAAAATTGTCCGTGGTAACATTTCTGCCCTTGTCTAGGAATGGTTCCATCAGCCTCATTACTACATTTTCAGAAAGTCTCTCCCCAGTGGGACGACTGGGGTCCTTGCCAAGATATGGGAAGACATTGCAAATGTACTTGGATTTTAGGTCGCAAGCCACCCAAAACTTGATCCCAAACTTGTCCGGCTTACTTGCAATATACTGCAGGAAACTGCACCGAGTCTTTGATGGGAAAAGCTGTTCATCAACGGTGATATGTAGACCAGGGTTGTAGCACGTGATGCAGTTGGTGACAAATGATCCCCACAAACTGGAAATTGCAGCGAACTTATCAGTCTTTGCTCGATCACTGCGGGTGGACTTGTCATCAAAGCGTAGGTGTTGCATGATTTCTTTGAAGCGGTTTCGTGCCATAGTTCCAATTATCTGTGGGTTTCCCAGGTTTGCTGACCAGCAGTCATTTAGAGATGGAACCCTGGTAACCCCCCGCAAGATGACAATTGCAATAAATGCCATTAGTTCAGGGAGGTCCATGAACCAATGAACATGCTCCGTTTGCTGTGCATGTTGAACAGTCCATTCTTGAATGCTACGAAGCATGTCAAGAGTGATGAAACACAGGAAGCTCCGAAGGCGACTCGTGATATTTCTCCTGGCCTTAGCCGTTGGCTCTCCATCTGCAGCGTACGCTTCTATTGGGGTGAAAGGGAGACAGGTCCCCACCTGTTCTTCACGCCACACTGTGCCATCTTTCGCTGTCTCAGTCCCCAAACAAGCTCTCTTTTTAGGTGCAGAAGCAGTCTCCTCATCTGCAGTGTGAACAAATTCAAATTGTGAGCAATGGGAAGGTCCAGTATCTCCTCCTCTGTATCAGAATAATGTCTGAAATATCTTACTTACAAACTACATCCACTTACTTATTTGAAATGAAATAGGAAATAACATGAAATGCAACTAACCGGAAGACTGATCAGACAGCTCTGAGTCCGAATCCGGCTGAACTTGTAGGTCTTCTCCATCCGAGTCACAAGGGTCGACTTCCCTCAGGATCATTTCCAAGGCCTGCTGAGTGGTGAGTCTTCTCTGCATTTTCTTTCCTTGGAGAGGAGGTCCGTACACCACAGAATTCTTCAGGGCAATGAAGGATTAGGCTAAGTGTAGTGAGATTGTATCATATATATAGGGCTTGGCTTCCTGATCAATGCTCCACTACCAAAAGGAAGCCAAGCCCTGCCACCCTTTACAACAAAACAAGGTGTGATCACATTGATGCCACAATGGACGACTGATCAATGCTCCACTACCAAAAGGAAGCCAAGCCCTGCCACCCTTTACAACAAAACAAGGTGTGATCACATTGATGCCACAATGGACGACTGATCAATGCTCCACTACCAAAAGGAAGCCAAGCCCTGCCACCCTTTACAACAAAACAAGGTGTGATCACATTGATGCCACAATGGACGACTGATCAATGCTCCACTACCAAAAGGAAGCCAAGCCCTGCCACCCTTTACAACAAAACAAGGTGTGATCACATTGATGCCACAATGGACGACTGATCAATGCTCCACTACCAAAAGGAAGCCAAGCCCTGCCACCCTTTACAACAAAACAAGGTGTGATCACATTGATGCCACAATGGACGACTGATCAATGCTCCACTACCAAAAGGAAGCCAAGCCCTGCCACCCTTTACAACAAAACAAGGTGTGATCACATTGATGCCACAATGGACGACTGATCAATGCTCCACTACCAAAAGGAAGCCAAGCCCTGCCACCCTTTACAACAAAACAAGGTGTGATCACAGGGCTTGGCTTCCTTTTGGTAGTGGACAATTGATCAGGAAGCCAAGCCAAGGTAAATGCAGACTACAGATACCATGGCAGTGCCAGGATTGTGAGTGATTGCTGAAAATGTTGAAATGTACTCACTCACTTTTTATAATTATTTGTAAAAATGTGTACAAATGGTTGATTTTTTGTACTGTTTTTATCAATAAATCTCAGCAACAAAGGACATACACCCATGTGTGTTGATTTCTCCCTAAGATGGCAAACTGAAACACTCCAAGTTGGTGACTTTTGGAGATTTGGTTCCCTGGATGATTGAGAATGCATCAAGATGAAACAAAAGGAAGCTCACCGCTTTTAGCAGCTCCCCCACCCCCTCATCCACACACCCCCACTCCCCTCCCTCCAGAATTCCCAGGTAACAACCCAATTTACATATGAATGACTAGCCAATTTAGCTTCCACTTGCCTGAAGCTAAAGCTTAGCTAAAAGCCTACCAGCCATTTGGCTGGTGGCGGGTTTTAAAGGTAGAAAGGTAGAAGCCTGGGCCTTCCTAGTGAGCTGTCCTAGGAGCTGTCAAACAAGACACCCAGATTCCTGACAGTATCAGAGAAAGAACTAGTAAGAAAGCCAAAGGCATCTTGAAGTTTGGCGCGAAGGGCATTACTGCCAAAAATCATGATTTCAGTCTTTTTTTCATTGAGAATAAGAGTATTTGCCAACAGCCATTTCTTGACCTCACTCATGCACTCACGAAAGTTATTTAAAGATAAAGCGAGATCATCATGTAACTCAAAATAAATCTGGATGTCATCCGCATAATAGTGAAAAGCAATGTGGTATTTCTCAAAGATAGCGCTTAAAGGAAGCATATACAGTGAGAAAAGGGTCGGGCCTAACACAGAACCCTGGGGGACACCACAGCAAACAGGTACAGGGGAAGAGGAAGATGAGGCCAGATGTACCGAAGAAAGCCGATTGGAGAGGTAAGATTTGAACCAGTCCAAGGCAGTGCCCTTAATGCCAACAGAGTGCTCTAATCTTGCGACTAGGATGTTATGGTCAACCATATCAAATGCAGATGAAAGATCCAATAGAACTAAAACAGAAGGACGACCATTATCAGCCATACGTAAAAGATCATTAAAAACACGAAGCAGCGCTGATTCAGTGCTATGATGTTGTTTAAAGGCTGATTGGAATTTATCATTTATATTATTCTCGTCCAGGTAGGTCTGCAGTTGAAGTAGAACCACCTTCTCAAGGATTTTAGCCAAGAAAGGAAGCTTGGAAATCGGTCTATAGTTGGCAAAATCACTATGATCCAGGTTATTTTTCTTTAAAACGGGTTGAATAAAGGCATGTTTAAGAACTGAAGGTACATAACCAGAAAGCAAGGAGAGGTTCAATATAGACAATAGACAGGGTCCAATTACATTAAAACAATCCTTGACTATACGAGATGGAAGAACATCATGTACACAATTAGTATTGTTTAGTTTCTCAGTTATACGCTTCAGAGTGGGAAGTGAAATTAATTCAAATTGATGTAAGGCAGCAGAACAGTCAGGATTAGACATACTGTCAGCCACCAAGGGAAGCGTAGATCTAAGAGATAAAACTTTATCTAGAAAGTAGTTTGAAAATTTTTCACAGAGACCTGGGGAGCACGAGAGTGGCATAGAGGGACGAGGATTCACCACTGAGTTAAAAATTTTAAATAGGATGCGAGGATTGTCACCATTAGAAGTAATAATCTTAGCGAAGAAGGCTGCTTTAGCCATTCTGGCAGCAGATTGGAATTTCGAGCGGCTAATACGTAAAATGTCATATGATGACTGGAGTCTATCATTCCTCCACCTCCTCTCATCGCGCCTGCACAAACGCCGTAGAACACGGACAGAGTCGTTTAACCAGCATTGCGAGTAGGTTCTGGGGCGTTTGTGTTTGATAGGTGCAACAGTGTTAAGAATCGAGGAACATGTAGTTAAAAAAGTATTGGTAAAATTCTCAAGTGTGTGTGGGATAAAACAGTCCGACATATTAAATGAAGAATTAACAAAAGATGTAGAGAAGTTGACCACAGTATCGGCGTTAATAGTCCGAGTAGGATGGAGAGGAACCTCCAAGTAAGGGTCAGTGATACCCAGGTCAACGTCAAAGATGACCGGGGAATGATCGGAAAGTCCAGTATTTCTAATTTCCTTAATGCATATATCCACGTTAAATGAAAAAACCAGATCAAGGGTGTGACCCTTAACATGAGTAGGTTCATTTACCCACTGGGTAAGATTAAAAGAGTCAGTCAGTGCAGAAAAATCTTTAGACAGGTGGTCATCCATACAACAAACATGAATATTGAAGTCACCAGAGATAACTACAGAATCATATTTAAAAAGAATAGAACCCAAAAAATCAGCAAATTCAGAGATGAACATCTTATGATATTTAGGCGGACGATAAGCCACGACACACAGAGTAGTTCGAGGGCCAGTCAATTCCAATAGCTGAGCTTCAAAGCTAGAATAGGTTGGGGAGGGTAGCAGCCGTGCCTCAAGTTTATTTCTAAAAACCGAGGCTAAGCCACCACCTCTACCAGTAAGCCTCGATGAGCTAAAAAAGGCACAGTCAGAAGGGAGAAGTTCAGAGAAGGGGATGAACTCACCCGGAGAGGTCCATGTCTCAGTCAAAAATAAAACATCCAGACCCGAGGAGAGAAAAAAATCATTTAAGAGGAAGGCCTTATTAGAAAGAGACCTAACATTAAATAAGGCCATCCGAGTCCGAGGAGTCCTGTCCTTAGTAGTAGCTCGTTTGAGGGTACTGAGGTTGTTTTGTTGAACACCACGGCCAGGCAGTGATATCCAAGAACGAGCAGAGTGGAAGGCCACTGGGCAGGCAGGATAGGACTGAGGGCCAACGGGACATATCCAACGGTGGTTGAGCAGTTTAGCCGCAAAGCGGCTACCAAGATGGTGGATGAAACGAGAAAATTCACAGCTAGTAGGGGGGTAATCCGTAGCCATGGCTCTGATATAAGCCTTGAAGCGGACACGGACACCACTCCTTCTACCCCGTCTCCTGGGACGTATCCTGCGGGGCATGGGAAGAGGTAAATCGGTCAGATGAGTGGGCGAGACGGGCATCAGGGGAATGCCTTGTTATGACCAACCATGTTAAAAGCATGTTATAACCAACCATGTTATAACCATGTTAAAACCAATCATGTTATAACCAACCATGTTATAACCATGTTATAACCAACCATGTTATAACCATGTTATAACCAACCATTTTATAACAGACAATGATATAACCAACCATGTTATTACCATGTTATAACAAACCATGTTATTATCATGTTATAACCAACCATGTTATAACCATGTTATAACTAACCATGTTATAACCAGCCTTGTTATGACCAACCATGTTATAAGCATGTTATAACAAACCATGTTATAACCATGTTATAACCAACCATGTTATAACAACCATGTTATAACCATGTTATAACCAACCATGTTATTCCCATGTTATAACCAACCATGTTATTACCAACCATGTTATTATCATGTCATAACCAACCATGTTATAACCATGTTATAACCAACCATGTTATAACCAGCCATGTTATAACCAACCATGTTATAATCATGTTATAACCAACCATGTCATAAGCATGTTATAACCAACTATCTTAAAAGCATGTTATAACCAACTATATTATAACCATGTTATAATCAACCATGTTATAACCATGTTATAACCAACCATGTTATAACCATGTTATAACCAAACATGTTATAACAACCATGTTATAACCATGTTATAACCAACCATGTTATAACCATGTTATAACCAACCATTTTATAACCAACAATGATATAACCAACCATGTTATTACCATGTTATAACAAACCATGTTATTATCATGTTATAACCAACCATGTTATAACCATGTTATAACCAGCCATGTTATAACCAACCATGTTATAACCAATCATGTTATAAACATGTTATAACCAACAATGTTATTACCATGTTATAACCAACAATGTTATAACCATGTTACAACCAACCATGTTATAACCAACCATGTTATAACCAGCCTTGTTATGACCAACCATGTTATAAGCATGTTATAACCTACTATGTTATAACCATGTTATAACCAACCATGTTATAACAACCATGTTATAACCATGTTATAACCAACCATGTTATAACCAACCATGTTATTACCATGTTATAACAAACCATGTTATTATCATGTTATAACCAACCATGTTATAACCATGTTATAACCAGCCATGTTATAACCAAAAATGTTATAACCAACCATGTTATAACCATGTTATAACCAACAATGTTATTACCATGTTATAACCAACCATGTTATTATCATGTTATAACCAACCATGTTATAACCATGTTATAACTAACCATGTTATAACCAGCCTTGTTATGACCAACCATGTTATAAGCATGTTATAACAAACCATGTTATAACCATGTTATAATCAACCATGTTATAACAACCATGTTATAACCATGTTATAACCAACCATGTTATAACCAACCATGTTATAACCATGTTATGACCAATCATGTCATAAGCATGTTATAACCAACTATCTTATAACCATGATATAACCAACCATGTTATTACCATGTTATAACAAACCATGTTATTATCATGTTATAACCAACCATGTTATAACCATGTTATAACCAGCCATGTTATAACCAAAAATGTTATAACCAACCATGTTATAACCATGTTATAACCAACAATGTTATTACCATGTTATAACCAACCATGTTATTACCATGTTATTACCATGTTATAACCAACCATGTTATTATCATGTTATAACCAACCATGTTATAACCATGTTATAACTAACCATGTTATAACCAGCCTTGTTATGACCAACCATGTTATAAGCATGTTATAACAAACCATGTTATAACCATGTTATAATCAACCATGTTATAACAAACCATGGTATATCCAGGACGGTCGTTTGATGAACGCAGTCAACTGTTTTATCAAGGGTGATATACATCTTTGGGGTTGCTGTTGTTCGTTCGCAACTGCATACTTGCTGCCAAGTATGTGTGACCTACAAGTCACATATTTTAAACAATCAAGGCGGTATGGAGAGGAAGTACCAGAGCACCTCCATCTAGCCACCCGGTCCTCTCTCGACGCCCCTGCTTGGCTTCACTCAGTCTCTGTTGCACAATCGTATACCCCACAACCAAAGAGACCGGAACACCCTCCCCCAGTCCCCCGTCCAGTCTCGACACCTGTGGGTTGCGGGTTGTCAGTCTCTGTGGCGCAATCGGTTAGAGCTTTTGGCTGTTAACAACCAAAAAATACCGGAACACCCTCCCCCACTCCCCCGTCCAGTCTCGACACCTGTGGGTTGCGCGTTGTCAGTCTCTGTGGCGCAATGGGTTAGCGCGTTCGGCTGTTAACCGAAAGGTTGGTGGTTCAAGCCCACCCAGGGACGATATCACTGTGTTTGCCAGGTAATGCACAATGCTGCACAAACGTGCAGTGCAACTCTTATGACAGTTATGTTGGTTATACCATGTTATAATCAACCATGTTTTAACCAACCATGGTATAACCATGTTATAACCAGGACGGTCGTTTGATGAACGCAGTCAACTGTTTTATCAAGGGTGATATCCATCTTTGGGGTGCTGTTGTTCGTCCGCAACTGCATACTTGCTGCCAAGTATGTGTGACCTACAAGTCACATATTTTAAACAATCAAGGCGGTATGGAGAGGAAGTACCAGAGCACCTCCATTTAGCCACCCGGTCCTCTCTCGACGCCCCTGCTTGGCTTCACTCAGTCTCTGTTGCACAATCGTATACCCCACAACCAAAGAGACCGGAACACCCTCCCCCAGTCCCCCGTCCAGTCTCGACACCTGTGGGTTGCGGGTTGTCAGTCTCTGTGGCGCAATCGGTTAGAGCTTTTGGCTGTTAACAACCAAAAAAGACCGGAACACCCTCCCCCACTCCCCCGTCCAGTCTCGACACCTGTGGGTTGCGCGTTGTCAGTCTCTGTGGCGCAATGGGTTAGCGCGTTCGGCTGTTAACCGAAAGGTTGGTGGTTCAAGCCCACCCAGGGACGATATCACTGTGTTTGCCAGGTAATGCACAATGCTGCACAAACGTGCAGTGCAACTCTTATGACAGTTATGTTGGTTATACCATGTTATAATCAACCATGTTTTAACCAACCATGGTATAACCATGTTATAACCAGGACGGTCGTTTGATGAACGCAGTCAACTGTTTTATCAAGGGTGATATCCATCTTTGGGGTGCTGTTGTTCGTCCGCAACTGCATACTTGCTGCCAAGTATGTGTGACCTACAAGTCACATATTTTAAACAATCAAGGCGGTATGGAGAGGAAGTACCAGAGCACCTCCATCTAGCCACCCGGTCCTCTCTCGACGCCCCTGCTTGGCTTCACTCAGTCTCTGTTGCACAATCGTATACCCCACAACCAAAGAGACCGGAACACCCTCCCCCAGTCCCCCGTCCAGTCTCGACACCTGTGGGTTGCGGGTTGTCAGTCTCTGTGGCGCAATCGGTTAGAGCTTTTGGCTGTTAACAACCAAAAAAGACCGGAACACCCTCCCCCAGTCCCCCGTCCAGTCTCGACACCTGTGGGTTGCGCATTGTCAGTCTCTGTGGCGCAATGGGTTAGCGCATTCGGCTGTTAACCGAAAGGTTGGTGGTTCAAGCCCACCCAGGGACTATATCACTGTGTTTGCCAGGGAATGCACAATGCTGCACAAACGTGCAGTGCAACTCTTATGTTGGTTATACCATGTTATAATCAACCATGTTTTAACCAACCATGGTATATCCAGGACGGTCGTTTGATGAACGCAGTCAACTGTTTTATCAAGGCTGATATTCTTTGGGGTGCTGTTGTTCGTCCGCAACTGCATACTTGCTGCCAAGTATGTGTGACCTACAAGTCACATATTTTAAACAATCAAGGCGGTATGGAGAGGAAGTACCAGAGCACCTCCATCTAGCCACCCGGTCCTCTCTCGACGCCCCTGCTTGGCTTCACTCAGTCTCTGTTGCACAATCGTATACCCCACAACCAAAGAGACCGGAACACCCTCCCCCAGTCCCCCGTCCAGTCTCGACACCTGTGGGTTGCGGGTTGTCAGTCTCTGTGGCGCAATCGGTTAGAGCTTTTGGCTGTTAACAACCAAAAAAGACCGGAACACCCTCCCCCAGTCCCCCGTCCAGTCTCGACACCTGTGGGTTGCGCGTTGACAGTCTCTGTGGCACAATCGGTTAGCGCGTTCGGCTGTTAACCGAAAGGTTGGTGGTTCAAGCCCACCCAGGGACGATATCACTGTGTTTGCCAGGTAATGCACAATGCTGCACAAACGTGCAGTGCAGCTCTTATGACAGTTATGTTGGTTATACCATGTTATAATCAACCATGTTTTAACCAACCATGTTATAACCAGGACGGTCGTTTGATGAACGCAGTCAACTGTTTTATCAAGGGTGATATCCATCTTTGGGGTGCTGTTGTTCGTCCGCAACTGCATACTTGCTGCCAAGTATGTGTGACCTACAAGTCACATATTTTAAACAATCAAGGCGGTATGGAGAGGAAGTACCAGAGCACCTCCATCCAGCCACCCGGTCCTCTCTCGACGCCCCTGCTTGGCTTCACTCAGTCTCTGTTGCAAAATCGTTTACCCCACAACCAAAAAGACCGGAACACCCTCCTCCACTCCCACGTCCAGTCTCGACACCTGTGGGTTGCGCGTTGGCAGTCTCTGTGGCGCAATTGTTTAGCGCGTTCGGCTGTTAACCGAAAGGTTGGTGGTTCAAGCCCACCCAGGGACGATATCACTGTGTTTGCCAGGGAATGCACAATGCTGCACAAACGTGCAGTGCAACTCTTATGTTGGTTATACCATGTTATAATCAACCATGTTTTAACCAACCATGGTATATCCAGGACGGTCGTTTGATGAACGCAGTCAACTGTTTTATCAAGGCTGATATTCTTTGGGGTGCTGTTGTTCGTCCGCAACTGCATACTTGCTGCCAAGTATGTGTGACCTACAAGTCACATATTTTAAACAATCAAGGCGGTATGGAGAGGAAGTACCAGAGCACCTCCATCCAGCCACCCGGTCCTCTCTCGACGCCCCTGCTTGGCTTCACTCAGTCTCTGTTGCAAAATCGTTTACCCCACAACCAAAAAGACCGGAACACCCTCCTCCACTCCCACGTCCAGTCTCGACACCTGTGGGTTGCGCGTTGTCAGTCTCTGTGGCGCAATTGTTTAGCGCGTTCGGCTGTTAACCGAAAGGTTGGTGGTTCAAGCCCACCCAGGGACGATATCACTGTGTTTGCCAGGGAATGCACAATGCTGCACAAACGTGCAGTGCAACTCTTATGTTGGTTATACCATGTTATAATCAACCATGTTTTAACCAACCATGGTATATCCAGGACGGTCGTTTGATGAACTCAGTCAACTGTTTTATCAAGGCTGATATTCTTTGGGGTGCTGTTGTTCGTCCGCAACTGCATACTTGCTGCCAAGTATGTGTGACCTACAAGTCACATATTTTAAACAATCAAGGCGGTATGGAGAGGAAGTACCAGAGCACCTCCATCTAGCCACCCGGTCCTCTCTCGACGCCCCTGCTTGGCTTCACTCAGTCTCTGTTGCACAATCGTATACCCCACAACCAAAGAGACCGGAACACCCTCCCCCAGTCCCCCGTCCAGTCTCGACACCTGTGGGTTGCGGGTTGTCAGTCTCTGTGGCGCAATCGGTTAGAGCTTTTGGCTGTTAACAACCAAAAAAGACCGGAACACCCTCCCCCAGTCCCCCGTCCAGTCTCGACACCTGTGGGTTGTGCGTTGACAGTCTCTGTGGCGCAATCGGTTAGAGCGTTCGGCTGTTAACCGAAAGGTTGGTGGTTCAAGCCCACCCAGGGACGATATCACTGTGTTTGCCAGGTAATGCACAATGCTGCACAAACGTGCAGTGCAACTCTTATGACAGTTATGTTGGTTATACCATGTTATAATCAACCATGTTTTAACCAACCATGGTATAACCATGTTATAACCAGGACGGTCGTTTGATGAACGCAGTCAACTGTTTTATCAAGGGTGATATCCATCTTTGGGGTGCTGTTGTTCGTCCGCAACTGCATACTTGCTGCCAAGTATGTGTGACCTACAAGTCACATATTTTAAACAATCAAGGCGGTATGGAGAGGAAGTACCAGAGCACCTCCATCCAGCCACCCGGTCCTCTCTCGACGCCCCTGCTTGGCTTCACTCAGTCTCTGTTGCAAAATCGTTTACCCCACAACCAAAAAGACCCAAACACCCTCCTCCACTCCCACGTCCAGTCTCGACACCTGTGGGTTGCGCGTTGTCAGTCTCTGTGGCGCAATTGTTTAGCGCGTTCGGCTGTTAACCGAAAGGTTGGTGGTTCAAGCCCACCCAGGGACGATATCACTGTTATTGCCAGGTAATTCAGAATGCTGCACAAAAGTGCAGTGCGACAGTTATGTTGGTTATACCATGTTATAATCAACCATGTTATAACAAACCATGGTATATCCAGGACGGTCGTTTGATGAACGCAGTCAACTGTTTTATCAAGGGTGATATGCATCTTTGGGGTTGCTGTTGTTCGTTCGCAACTGCATACTTGCTGCCAAGTATGTGTGACCTACAAGTCACATATTTTAAACAATCAAGGCGGTATGGAGAGGAAGTACCAGAGCACCTCCATCTAGCCACCCGGTCCTCTCTCGACGCCCCTGCTTGGCTTCACTCAGTCTCTGTTGCACAATCGTATACCCCACAACCAAAGAGACCGGAACACCCTCCCCCAGTCCCCCGTCCAGTCTCGACACCTGTGGGTTGCGGGTTGTCAGTCTCTGTGGCGCAATCGGTTAGAGCTTTTGGCTGTTAACAACCAAAAAAGACCGGAACACCCTCCCCCAGTCCCCCGTCCAGTCTCGACACCTGTGGGTTGCGCGTTGTCAGTCTCTGTGGCGCAATCGGTTAGCGCGTTCGGCTGTTAACCGAAAGGTTGGTGGTTCAAAATATGTGACTTGTAGGTCACACATACTTGGCAGCAAGTATGCAGTTGCGGACGAACAACAGCACCCCAAAGAATATCAGCCTTGATAAAACAGTTGACTGCGTTCATCAAACGACCGTCCTGGATATACCATGGTTGGTTAAAACATGGTTGATTATAACATGGTATAACCAACATAAGAGTTGCACTGCACGTTTGTGCAGCATTGTGCATTCCCTGGCAAACACAGTGATATCACAGTGATATCGTCCCTGGGTATGGAGAGGAAGTACCAGAGCACCTCCATCTAGCCACCCGGTCCTCTCTCGACGCCCCTGCTTGGCTTCACTCAGTCTCTGTTGCACAATCGTATACCCCACAACCAAAGAGACCGGAACACCCTCCCCCAGTCCCCCGTCCAGTCTCGACACCTGTGGGTTGCGGGTTGTCAGTCTCTGTGGCGCAATCGGTTAGAGCTTTTGGCTGTTAACAACCAAAAAAGACCGGAACACCCTCCCCCAGTCCCCCGTCCAGTCTCGACACCTGTGGGTTGTGCGTTGACAGTCTCTGTGGCGCAATCGGTTAGCGCGTTCGGCTGTTAACCGAAAGGTTGGTGGTTCAAGCCCACCCAGAGACGATATCACTGTGTTTGCCAGGTAATACACAATGCTGCACAAACGTGCAGTGCAACTCTTATGACAGTTATGTTGGTTATACCATGTTATAATCAACCATGTTTTAACCAACCATGGTATAACCATGTTATAACCAGGACGGTCGTTTGATGAACGCAGTCAACTGTTTTATCAAGGGTGATATCCATCTTTGGGGTGCTGTTGTTCGTCCGCAACTGCATACTTGCTGCCAAGTATGTGTGACCTACAAGTCACATATTTTAAACAATCAAGGCGGTATGGAGAGGAAGTACCAGAGCACCTCCATCCAGCCACCCGGTCCTCTCTCGACGCCCCTGCTTGGCTTCACTCAGTCTCTGTTGCAAAATCGTTTACCCCACAACCAAAAAGACCCGAACACCCTCCTCCACTCCCACGTCCAGTCTCGACACCTGTGGGTTGCGCGTTGTCAGTCTCTGTGGCGCAATTGTTTAGCGCGTTCGGCTGTTAACCGAAAGGTTGGTGGTTCAAGCCCACCCAGGGACGATATCACTGTTATTGCCAGGTAATTCAGAATGCTGCACAAAAGTGCAGTGCGACAGTTATGTTGGTTATACCATGTTATAATCAACCATGTTATAACAAACCATGGTATATCCAGGACGGTCGTTTGATGAACGCAGTCAACTGTTTTATCAAGGCTGATATTCTTTGGGGTGCTGTTGTTCGTCCGCAACTGCATACTTGCTGCCAAGTATGTGTGACCTACAAGTCACATATTTTAAACAATCAAGGCGGTATGGAGAGGAAGTACCAGAGCACCTCCATCTAGCCACCCGGTCCTCTCTCGACGCCCCTGCTTGGCTTCACTCAGTCTCTGTTGCACAATCGTATACCCCACAACCAAAGAGACCGGAACACCCTCCCCCAGTCCCCCGTCCAGTCTCGACACCTGTGGGTTGCGGGTTGTCAG